>NC_139168.1:31110923-32529256 GCF_965202585.1 Thalia democratica | reverse complement strand
GCATAGAAATTTATTTTTTTTCAAACATTTTACTAAATGCAAACAAATTACTAACAATTATATCTTTTTATTGAGTGTCGTCTAGAGTCTAGACCAGGGTTTCCCAAAGTGGGCCAAGTGGCCCCCCAGGGGGCCATGACAGATACTCAGGGGGCCATGAGCAGCAAAGGGGGAAGAGGGGGGGGCATGAGCAGTAAAGGAGCCACAGGGGGGCCATGAGGCCATAACTTGAAACTTACACTAGATATTCTTGAGTTGCAGATGAAGAGCAAAAAAAAAAAAAAGGTCTTATGTGTATTTTATGGCAGTTTAGAAACTTACACTAGATATTCTCGAGTTTCAGATGAAGAGCAAAAAAAAAAAAAAAAAAAAAAAAGGTTTTATGTGTATTTTATTGTAGTTTATGAGTAATCTATATGTTGAAGGGGGCCATTACTTTTTCAAACTCTTTAAAGGGGGCCATTAGCAAAAAAGTTTGGGAAACCCTGGTCTAGACTTATCTATGATTAAAAACATACAACAGCAGTTAACGTGCATATCTGCATGCTTTATGAAAAAACGGATTTTACAGGTAAAGCATGTATTATAACTTTACTCATTTATTAACTGGATTGTTAGGTTTAAAAAGGTTACAACAGTTTGTTTTGTACTTTTAAAAAGTTAAACACAATTTTGTTTTTAGTTTTAGAAGGTATTTTTGGCGTTAGAATTAGATAGTTTAATTAATATGTATGTTATGACTTATAAGTATGCATCTAAGAAATCATCGGCGAAAGTCTACAGAGCCTGGACTTACGTGAGACTTAGTTAGATAATCTCAAGTTTAACATAAAGGTTTGATCATATCAATTCGTACATTTTTACTATAAATATAGATAAACATTTAATTAACTTATGTAAAGTTCTGTCAATATTTCATTATTTTAAGTAATCTTAAGGTTACGTAAACTCATTAAATATTGGACTTTCTATGAGTACTTTTTCTCAGTTTTGGTGCAATATGAAGATAAAAAATACTCAAGAAATATACTTAATTAACTGAGTAGCTTTTAAAAGGTAGGTGTTTTAAATTGACAATGAAAACTAGGATAAACAAAATAATTTAAGGCTTTGAGAGAAAAAAAAAAACTTTATAAATATATCTTCTCTTATACTTCATCAAATACTTTATTAGAAAACAAAAGTAAAAAAATAATGTTATAGTCCTTGTTAAAACTTAAGTTAGTGTTTTGTACTTGTAATGTGTTTTTGTAAACTTATTCTTTTATTTTACTAATTCATTTGCTAAAAAAAAAGTTATAACTGCTTTTTACAAATACATAATGTAGCAAAAATGAATTTTAAAACCGTATCTGTGTAAAATTTTAAACTTTTTTAACTTTCTAAGTCTCAAAAAACAAATATATAAATAGTGTTTTAATTTGTTTGCGTTCATTTGTATCATGTTAGCAAATTTATTCTTTTTAATGCAAGTAGCATAGATTCTATAAACGTGTCTTAAAAATTCAGTATTTTTTCTTGACTTAGTAACTAAATAAAGTTTTATTAGTTTTAACTACTTACTTCAATATACTAAAATGTTGGTTTAAATAGTGATTTTTATTTTACTGGATATATAACTGAAAAAATTACTTTGTAATATTTTATTGTTATATTGAAAATAAACATAGTCTTTTACTTAACAATGCTCAAATATTGTGGTAGGTAAACTTTTTTTTTAACTACGATTTATTACAACAAAACAAACTTCAAAGTAATAGACTGTGGTATCAAAGTGGTATGATCAAATCTTTTTAAAATTTGAGTCTCACTATGTCTGGCGTAAGTCCGGGCATTGGCATAATAGACTTTCGCCGATGTTTTTTTTATCTTTGCAAAGTAGTCATTTCATTTTAAAGATGTAATCTACCAAGAGTACAAAAAATTACACAAATATAATTTAATGCATAAATCGAAACATACTAAAAACTTTTAAAACCTAAAAAACAACTTTAAATAAAGGAATGTAAAAAAAAACAATTTAAAATATATTTTTGTAATTTGTGATAGAGTAAAAACAGTTTATATCGAACTTAAATATATATGTAACTAGCATTTCTCTAAATTTTAACATTTAAAATATCAATAAACATTACTGTTAATTTGTTAAAGTGATAGCTCTTAAAACGTTTGCCTTCTTCTTCAGTAAACAAAACAGAAACTTTCTTAAAAGCATTCGTAGTAGCTTTTCAAAAAGGATAGTGTAAATTTAGTTATGTCTCTTTCAAGTTTATAAAACAAAAACAATCGCAGCATAATAAATTAGCTTATCAAAGCTGCAGGTCTAGGCTAGCTGATGAAAATTTAAAGTCTTTATATTTGCCCGTGCACTCTTTAACGTGCTGAATTATTCAGGAGTGAAATTTGAAAGACGCTTCATACTTTGACGCGGTAGTTCACTGCTATTTGCAATGTGCATGCAATAAATTTTAAGTTGTATTTTTTCTCTGTTTCATTTTAAAGTGTAGTATTACAAAGTAGTTCTAAAAAAGGATGGAATGTATGCTTTTTATTTGAAAGATTTGAAAGCTTTAAGTTAAAATCAGTTTTCTTTTCAAAAGTACAAGCTTAGTTTAGAAAAATTTTCAATATTTTTTTTCTGTTTAAGAAAAGCAGTTAATGTAACAAAATAAGAAAGCAAGTTTTCAATTTTTAACAACATTTTTACTTCAAAATAGTCTCTAAAAAATTCAACGAGTATTATTTATTTTAATAACCTAAAATAAACTGAAAAACAAAAGTGTTTGTTATCAAAACAAAAAATAACAAAATGATAATATATAAAAAACTAAACAAGTTATTATTATAATCTTCATAATGCAATGTTGGACTCAGGCACGACCTGAGCCACTTAAACAGGACACACAAAACGAAAAAAAAAAAATTAAACAAAGCTGAATTTATAAAGAACTTAGTAATAAGTCTAAACTTATTAGTTTGATATAAAAGGCGATAACTCAGAAGGTACATAAAAGAAACAGTAAATCCTCATTTATAAGAACGTACAACCAAAATGATTATTTTCCAGAAGCATTGTTTGTGATACAACGCACATTTACATAATATTAGTAGAAGTAAATGTTATGTTTCAATTCTTTCCAGTTCCAACACGACAAACTTTTTGACTGAAAATAATCAAACAAAACCAAATTCCAGAAAAAACTAGGCAATTAAAACAACCACAAATAGAATGCCGATCAGCCAATCATCGTCTTCGAGGTCCTTCCAACCCGCCGTCAGGCCCCGCGGGATGTGCCGGTCCGCCTCCCGGCCCCCGCCCAGCTACGCGCAGGTTCTTGCGGAAAAGTACGGCATGCTGCCCTCCACGTCGTCCACCGGGGGATTTTCCGACTACCAGGACAGCACTGACGCTGAGGAGGACAACAACAATCAGGAGGATGTCAGGAGGAGCAATCAGGAAGATTTCAGGAGGAGTGATCAGGATGAGGAGGTGCCCATCTACCAGATATCCATGGACACGAATGAGGCCATCTTCATGCAGCGGTGCATAAAGTGAGTTGGGTTTTTTTGCTTTAACTTTTTTTTTACACTACAATTTTGTTGACTGTTAAGGGTTTTGTAATGCACAAAGTATTTTCTGTTATTTTTTTTGAAGCATAGTTTTTTTACCTATAAATTGCTACTTTGTTGAAATATTTCTCAAGAATGCTGTATTCTAAAACTGTTTTAAAATAGTAATTGTCCTGGGCATGACGTTAAATTGTTCTGTTTTATGACTCGATGACCGAAAGGTTTTTTGTACACAAGGTCCTAGGACCAAAATTTTTGAGCGTATTTTTTGTCGTTCAATAAACAATGTATTGTAAAATTATTTTTATAGTAAAACAAAACATATTAGATACTTTTGTGCTGATAAATACTTTTCAATCGTAGTTAAAACGTTTTACAGCTTGGTGCACCGCAGTAACAAATGCATTTTGAAAACTTTCTTCAAACGAACAAAATTGTTAGGTTGGGATGAGTTTTCAAAAAACCACTGCATTATCACCGACATCAAGCAGTCGTGTGTTTTGAGAGTTAGTTGAGCCTGTGTATAATCAACTAACATATTTTTAAGTTGGATAGAGCAAATTCAAGTTTAAAACTGCATTTAAGACTTTTACTAAAAACTCTAGTTGACTTTTTTCTGAAAAGTTATTTATAGTGAAATGTGAATTTTCTACGTGTGTTTTAAAAGTTAGTTGAGCTTATGTAGACATAACTTTTATAACTTAAATTAAGGTTAGATCTATATTAGCTCATTCAAATTTAAGTTTAATAAAAACAAATTTTTAATATTTTTATTTTTATAATTTTAACTAAATACTTAATTTTTTTAAAATTATTTTTTATTAGTGAAAGAGCTTCAATGAAATATTTAAAATTATTTAAAACAAAATAAAACAGAAAAACAGTGTTCGGCTTAAACGAAAATCACATTCATTATATAAGGTTTAAAGATTAAATTAATTTTTAGATTGATTTTAGTTTTAAATGGCAAAAGAAAAGATAAACAGGATGCTAGTTCATTACCGGCGATCAATGTTAAACTTATCTTGAAATGAACTCTTATTTTGCAGATCTGATAAATTATTGATGTGTTCGTTTTCCTAATATAAGTAAAGAAAATTAAAAACGAAGTCATAATACTTTAAGCTGACAAGTAACATCAGTGTTTGTCTTTAAAAAATAAGTTTACAGTTTCTAGCTTTTATTTTAGTTTTGTAAGACTAAGAATAGAAATCAATCATACAACTCTTTAAAAGTTCATTATGCATTCAAAAACTTGTTATTAAATTCTTTGATCAAGTAAATTTTACACAATTTTTGATGTTTTCTTAAGTTATACTAAAAAATACTCAAAAAAAAAGTTCTTTGCGTATTAAGTTATATAAAAAATTAAAGACTAAACATTTAAAAAATAAACTAAAGTAACAATGTTAAGAAACTTATTCAAATGTCAAAAACCGTCAAAAAATAAGATTTATTGATATTAATAACGAATGTTGCATAACCGAAAAGACTTTACAAAAAAGCTAAATTTTTAGCATGTATGTGTATCAAAAACACATTTTTTTGTTTACAACATTCGATCTTTAAATTTCCAACTGAAGAAAATGTTCTTTTTACACTAAAAAGTTATATTATACCTTTTTACTCACAGAAAATAAAGTTTTTAATTATTTACTTGACTAAATTAAGTTTACTATTAAATTAATTATTATACCTGTAATAAATGTTTTACTTGACTAAAGGAAATTAAAAATCTTTAAAAATTTGTTTTTTAAAACTTGTCTAGATATGTTATTAGACTTAAGTTTCGAACTTTTAATAAACAGTAAGATAATGTCTATGTACAATACTAAGGAGCCCTTTAAATAAAAACCTAATAATTATTCACAATTAGCTTAAAAAAACATGATTAAAACACAAGCAATAAATTTCAGCCTAAAGCAATAAAAGTCTTAACAACAAAAGGTTTAAGAATTTCGTGCAATATTTAGTTAAGATTTTAGCACATAAAAAAGTTTGTTTTTTTAGTAAACTGCCACATTTATCAATATTTTAAAAGCTGTGAACAGTGTTACCAAGGAAAAAGTTCTGTTCGTTCTTGAAAATGCAATATTTGCGTTTTCTACTAAAACAAATTTTACTTTGCTTTGACATTTTTTATTTGTTAATATTATTAAAATATATATTGTTTTCATAACGTAAGTTATATTAGTTTAGTTATATAAAATTTAGCTTTTGCAAACAATTTAAGAAACATTACAGAACTATTGTTAAAATCTTTTAACTACTAATCTAAATATTTATTTACAGCAAAATAGTTAATATGCAAACTACTGTGCGTAAGTGCATACGTAAAAAAAAAATTGTACAGTTTATAAAAACACTAATTGTGATTGTTTCCTGTTTTTAAGTTTATAAGTAGATTTTAAGTTTATGAAAGTAACAGTTCTTTACTAATAATTTTTTAATCGAGCTAGAACATTTTTTTGTTTAGTTGTTTGAACTTTGTTCAATTCTATTACTCTACGTTTAGTTTGCTTGACAAGTCTTAGTAAAGGGTGGAAAACTTTTTTAATCAGCGATCGGGATTTACTAGAAAAAGCCTTTTGCGGGTCGCAAGTTTGTAGAAACAAAAATGAATAGAAACTTTAAAAAAATGTCGTGTTGAAATAATCATTTTAAAAGCGTTACTGTGTATTCAAATTAAAACAAAAAACAAAAATTTGTTTTAAAAAAGCTGAGTTTTACTTGTTTTGAAATAGGTTTCTAACTAAATATTTCTGCTTTGCGGGCCGTACGTTGCTCAACATCATCTTAGTGTCATTAGTATCTTTTAAATATGCCGAAAATTGTAGTTTGTTTTTTTTTTATACAAGCTTTTTTATTTAAATGGGGTGTAAATAAGCATTTATTTGCTTGAATCTTAATTAGAATTTAAACATTTTTAACAACTTAACAGCACGTACTGAAATCAAAGTGGAAAATAGGAAGTTATTACTACAAAGAGAAAAACTTGTTCCAAACTTCGAACACGTGCAGCGAAGTAGAGTTAAGTGATGACGAAAGCACCAATGACGTCATTGATTTGAGAGACCTGGAACCTAACAGAACGTACCTAGTTCCCGGCAGCCTAGAAACTATCACTTGCACAATGTAACATTTATTTAATTTTCTATATTTAAATTAAAACTTAGTTCTCTACTGGTCATAAAGATGTTTTTAATGTACAAACCGGGCGTAAAGCTTTCTAATAAAAATATTACTGCTATCACCATAAACCAGCGATTCTTAACCTGGGGGCAATATCCCTTGTTTTATGGGGTAAGTTTTCATTATTACAAGTTATGTAAGTTAATGTTTATTGATCGCTTTTTAATTTATAAGTTATAACTTAACTGCATTTTTAAAGTTAAATAAACTCTTTAAAATTTACAATTTTTTATATTTAATAAGCTTAAAGTTCAAACGATCTAGTTATTTCCTCAAAGTTAAACACTATTTTGTTGATTGGGGGCAAGTTTGGTAAATACCTTCCAAAAAGAAAAGATTTGGTAATAACCTTAAAAAATAGGATAAAACATGAAAAAAGGTTAAGAAACGCTGCAATAAACAAACAGTAACTGTATCAACCATTTTATAAACTTGTTTTTATTTGACAATCTAGTTGTACTTAAACCAATACAAATCTCCATTTGAAATATTATGAAAATAAACTATTTAGCAGTACTTTTGATTTCTACAAACATAACGGCTCGCAATTATTTTAATGTGGAACGATAATACAATTCTACAACCAATAAAAGAGTTTCAAATACTTATATAACTAACATAAACAAAACTAAAAATTATTTATTTAAAATTTTTTAGCTTGTATTTAAATAGGAAACACTATAAAAGTTTTTTTTTAAAGTTTTGCAATACAACTATAGTTCAAGTTATCATTACTAAAAATATCTAGTTTGTAATAATATTTACATTTTTAATTTTTATAGTTTAATAAAAGGAATACTTCATACTAAACTTTTAACTAGGTAAGTTTGATATAACAAAGTAGGTATTAGACTTTTTACGGTAAACACTATGTGTTCAGCTGAAGTACTTTTTCAAAAATATAAATATTTAAAACAGCTGCTCAGGTCAAGGCACGTACAGTTGTGATTGTTGCCTAGGGGAGGCAAAAATAATTTGTACAAAGTGCGTTGGTGGATTCATATTGGTGAGTTTTGATAAGGATTTATAATGCATATATTTGAGTAAATTGAATAAATTTTCAGTATTGTTGAACAAATTTGATAAACTTTAGATACAATTTTTTTTTTAAGCTGACAGAAGACAGTGAAATAAAGTGCTTCGAATGCGATGGCACTGGATTAGTAGGGTATCAACTTTGTTTTTGTCAGAATGTTTATTTGCTTCTACCAACAAAAATTACTTTACAGATGCCCGAGCTGTTACTGTAAGGGGTATTTTAAATGCACAAAATGCCGCCAACTTGGTGAAGTTCATCAGTACAAGAAGTTAAAAGTATCTATGTGCGTTTTAAACTTAAGTTAAAAGTATATATACAACTGTATTATAGTGATAAAAACAAATAAAATTACAAATTTTCTAAATTAAAAACAACTGTGTAAGGTTATACGCATCAAGTGCATAAAGCTTTTAAAAAGAAAATTATAAAGCATACTTAAATAAATTAAATTAAGAAGAATTAATTTCGTATGCATTATCTAATGTACGAAATTACATACATTATTTTATTATTTTAATTGTTACATAATTTTTTAAAAGCTTCAATCGTCTACAGACAAACAAGCATACTTTAAAACCGTTTATACAACTCTTACTACTTTTTTTATATTCCCATTAAATTTGTTAATTAAAAAAATTCTAGGGAAAAAGAAGTTGAAACAGAGTACGAATGTTTTGACCGAGTCTTCCCGAGAAGTTTGTTGGATGCCAGTCACGGTGACAAGTATTCCAGGAAAGTCAGGTCTGAAACTCTAGACGAGATGAGAACTCGAGAAAACGATGAAAGGTTGCTCGTTAAAGCTGTAAGTAAATTGTTTTAAACTAAACATAAATCGTAAATAGTTTCTTTAATTTGTTTTAATGACAAGTCGATTTCTTTTGTAATTTGCTGACATGTTGATTAGATTCGGAAGCTTTTTATGAGTCGCTGGCCAATATTAGTAGAAAATACTGCTTGCTGGCTGCAGCTTTTAAAAATAAATGTAGTTATCAGAAAAAAATAAAAATACTATTTTAAAAGAAAAATGTGATAACATCTGCAACATAAATCACTAGGAACTAATAATTTTTAAATTATGCCTTACTCTAAGTTTCAACTTGTGAAAACTTATTTGTAGTTATTTTTTTAACATGTTTTAAAAAGTACACCGCATGCCGCATATATTTCCTTTGCTGGTCGCAGTTTGCCAACCTCTAAGCTAAATAAATAAAAAAAAGTTATAACAAGTTTATAATATCTCAATTGTCAGGAAAAAAAAAAAACATAAAACTGATTAAATTTTTCAGCGACGAAGTCTGGAAATAATCCCAGTATGCAAAATAAGTTGCTTGACAGCGGAAGACAGGAGGTATTCGTACGTGTTCTGGCTGGTTGGAAGGAAACCTTACCTTTTCTACATTGATGAGTAACGCTCACATTTGATAAAAAAATTGTTTTAAAGTTTTAACTTATTGTTAAGCATGTTTGCAGCTTGGTGATCATCTTTAAGAAACATTGTACCAAACTAAACTGTTTGTTTTTATTATTTTTTGTTTTAAGATTAGTTTCGTACGTTAACAATTCTATTTTTCTGAAAAAAAAAAGTTCTGATATATTTTTATTTATTTTGTTTATTTTTTTATAGTCGAACCAAAATACTTAACTTTTATCAATATGTTTTTATAAAATACTTAAAGTGTTGTTTTAATTAAGAGTTGTTTAGTAAAAATCAATTTTTTTAACTAAAACAAATTAATGATAACCTTTAATTTTTTTATGGATGTAACTATATTACTTGTAGAGCACAAAATTTACGTAAAATTTTTATAAAACATTAAACTCTTTAAAATCTTTTTTTGTCCCTTTTAAGTATAAAAGGTTTTTGTAGTAAGAATTAAAACCCGTTTACAGTTTTTTAAAACAGTAAAAGGAATAACACAGTAATTAGCTTATACTTATATCTAAATTTAGAATAGTTTTTTATATATTCCTTATTTAAATGTGCATAAGTTATTTGATGTAAACTTCAATACAAATACTGAGTTAAATCTATAAACTTTACAACAGTAGCAAAGAATTTCAAAATGCATTTTAGTTATTAATTTTAAAGATGTCGTTTTTGTTCAATATTACAAATTATTATTTTTTAATCTTATTGCACTTTATATTTCAACTTATATTTACATGGAACTACAAACTAAATTTAAGTAAACACTGAAACATGAACTTAATTCAAATTTTTTTTCATAATGAGAAGTTAAAGAAATTAAAATAATTATAATAAAGTTTTAAAAATATGTATGCTTATAATTATTTTTCAACTTAAATTCAATACGGTATAATTAAATTAACAAAACTAAAAGGTTTATTAAAACATTACTAAAATAAAAATAAAACGCACAATTTGTTCTTTTACAAAGTATTTACATAAATCTATCTAAATTTCATAATTTAAAAGAATCTCAATTAAAAATTACAAATGTTGGTATAAAAGCAACAGGCAGGTAGTAGAAATATATTAAATTAATTTATACGAACTAGCTAAACAATATATAGTTTTAAAAACTTAACAAGTTCTTCGGCAGGTTGGTGTTAAACTTGTTACAAAAATTTGAAAACCAATAAACTTTTTAAGCTACTCAAGCAAAAATCTAAAAAAAATATCACCAAGAAAAAACACAAGTTGAGTTGGATTTATCAACTTCTAATCTCCAACTCACTTTTCTTTAAAAGCAACTCCCGCAAAAAAACAACTCCTCCAACGGCAAACCCTCCAAATTCCTACAACTGAGTGGTCGAGTGCGTGTTCTTCCTCTTCGAAGAGACCGACTGCAGATCGCTCAAGTTAAACTTCGACCCGCAGAAGAGCGAAGTGGCGATGGCCGCGTTGTTCTCGAAGCTGCCCATGATGCACACGATGTTCACCGCCAGGTTCAGGTCGTATATGGCCGTGGACACCACCGTGTTCGTCTTCAGGAACATCTGCAGCGACCTGGCGACCCCGCTGATGATCAGGTCCGAAAGCACGCACAGGATGAGGCTGGTCGACGCTAGCTTGATGATCCTCCTCAGCCTCACAACGGTCTTCTTCTGAGGAAGGTCCGGCGGTGAGGAGGAGGAGAAGTTTCGCAGGGGGTAAAGGAAGAGGAGGAATAGCGCGAGCTGCATGACGCTGGTCATCGTCACCAGCGCGTACAACGGTTTTGCCCCGAGGGCGGGGGTGAACTTGAAGGTGCACCCCAAGTTGGGTATCGCGCGGTGCTCGGTCATGTGGAACAGGACGCATATTGAGACGATTCCCACGGCGATCAGAGGCATCACTGAAAGGCTGACCAGGTTGATGAGTTTTGTGTTGAGGTGGCGCAAGGAGGGCTTCGAGTACAGCGTGCGCTGCCGGTACCACAGGTAGGTGTAAACGCAGAGAATCGAGATGGAGTAGGAAATGATGTTTACGGAGTAGACGACGCTGCAGTTGCTCGCCGACGGATCGAAGAGATCGGGGTCGCCGATGATGAGCAGGGCTTGCGTGGAGAGGACGCGGACGAAGGCGAAGGCGGGAGCGGCAGTGGCGAGGGACATGAGAATAAATGAAGTTCGGCTCTTGCTCCCGCGCCACGCCCCCTTGCGGATGCCGAACACCAAGAAAGAGAAGAACGTCCATACGGTGGTGGTAATGAGCAGGGCGGTGATGACTTGAGCCGCAATGGCGATGTTTCGGCCTCCGTTAGGGAGGGAGTTGGTGGCGTTCATCGTTTCTTCGTCTGTGGGTACCTTCATTTTTATTTGTAAAGCTGTAAAGTAAAAATTAAAAAAAAAAATTAATAACTTGTAAAAGTGTGCTAGTAAAAAAGCTATGTTGTAAGTTGATAAAAGTGAAATAAAAAGATTTTTATACAGTTTAAAACAAATAAGTTACATTGTATAAACAAAGTACATTTATATACAAAAAATAATAGTTTAGGTATTATTTTTTTAAATAGAATATATAGTATCTAAAAATAATTAATTTGAATTAGAGCTTTAGAAAGGCATAAAGAAAAATGCTACACGTGATTAGCAAGTGGAATAACATATATTTTGATTCATGTAATTTTTTAAATTTTCTATAAATAGTTTAAAATTTACGTATCTTCCTTGATAAACCTAAAACAAGTTTATTTTTTTATAATCTACAAAAAAGTAGTTAAATTTTGACAAAGTATTACGTTTTGGTCAGAAATATATCATAGGCTGTTAAAGTTTGTTTCACTAAAAGAATTGTTAGAAAAAAAACAAGTTTCTAAGTTTTAAAACATCAAAAAAGTTCTTAACGAAAAAAATAATAAGCTTTAACAAAAAAATAAACTATACATTAATTTTATACTTTATAAAGGTACAGCGCTCTAACATGAAATACAGGGAGCTTGAGTTATTGTAGGTATCTGATTAGTCTTTTGAGCTGACAATGATTCATCTAACAGGTTGTTCAGAACTCACAAACAACAACTAAACAGTGTCGAAGCACAAAACAAAATAATAATTTATAAATACGCCTAATAATTGTTCATACTTAATCATAAAAAAAAAAAAAATGAAAGACACTAACTATGTAAAATTGATAATAACATCATAAAAATAACAATATTGAAAGAATAATCAATGATCATTAACTGTTAATAATTAGTATTTTTCGTTATTGTTATTTTTGTCATGAAGTGCAAATAATTATTAGGCATACTTATAGATTATTATCAATATTTTGTCTTGTGCTCAATTCTGTTTAACTTGTGAGCTCTGAAAAACCTGTTAGGTGAAGCATTGTCAGCTCAACAACAGTTTAGTCGAACAAACAAAAATTACTAAACAAGCTGCAAACGCCAAGCTGACAGCTTTCTGGTCAGTCATATGTTTTTTTAATCTACAGACTGAAAAAAGAGTTAGATAAAGAAATAATATTGTTTACACTATTGTTAATTAACACTTATAAACGTTATTTTATTAAATAGGTTCTTCAATAGTAATGTGATGCATTAAGATAGGTTGCTTTAAAATAAGCACAACAATTTGTTTTAATCATAGGAGGCTACTTATTATTTACTATATGTGATCGCTATTAATAGTTTACAGTAAAGTTATTTATTGCTTATTGAACGATAAAAAAGCGCTCTAAAAGTTTTGTCTAAGAACATGGTGTACAAAGGAACCTTTCGGTTATCGAATTAATGTCTAACTAAATGTTATGAAAGTACTTAAAATAAATAAGGTACAAACTTTTTATCTTTTTAGCAAAATACTTTTACTTCACTTGACGCAGGTTTAAAAACTTCATGTTTAATTTGTATTAAGACTTTTACTTACACCGCATACTTTTATAAGCTTAAATTTTATTGTCATAATAAATAATTTGGTTCTATATTAAAAACAGTTGTAAACTACAATAGTTTATACAATTATCATTTAATAGTTGTAATATTTTTTTTTGTTATGTGTCTTTCAGTTTAAGCGGCCTAGGTTTTGATGCCTAGGTCCATCATATGGACAATAAACTTGCAATAATTATTAAATGTAAAAAAAAACTTATCGTATAAAGCAAAAAATTATTTTTTAGTATTGTAGTATGCGTAAACATTTGTTTAGCTAGTATGTATTTCTTAAGTAAATTGTGTTAAAACCTGTTGATAAATTTACAGGTTTTAGTAACTTTTACAATACTAAAACTTGATAAACTTGATTTATAAAGAAAAAAAAAGCTAAAAATTAAAAACTGAACAAAATATCTAACAAAATATATATAAATAATTATTATATATAATTATAATTTTATAAACAAATATAAAAGTATATATTTTAAACAATTTCTTATGATATTAACATTTTTATCGAATAGTTTTTGTGGTTCTTAAACAACTATTTTTTACTATAAAAAACTATATGAACTCTAAGACCATTAAATAAACAAAATTTCAGTTTGAGTGGGTGACTTTTCACTAATTTATACCTATAATTTAAAATATTATTATGAAACTCTCTCATTAACAATACTTTTTAATGAATTTTTCTATCGTTTAAAATTAAAATGTACATGTTTTAAAATCAATGTTACTAACAAAATTAAAAGTAAAAGGTACAAAGTATTAAAACTCTTTGTTAAGTAAAAACATTTGTACCTTTTAGGTTTTAGAACCCTTTTATAAAACTAAGATTTTAATTTAAGTTGTACATCAATCTTTATTTCAATAAAAGCCTTATTAAAGTTAATGTACAACTGCTTGTATTTTTTTTAGAAAATACATTCAAGGAACAACTTTTGATAAAATTAAAATTAAAACAACAAAAGTTTTTTTTTATCAAAAATAGTTTAAAATTAATGATGTACTACTTATAAATTTTTATTTTTAAAACTTACTTTAGTTGTGTTGTAAGTTTACAATTATTTGATACTTATTTTTTTAATTAAAAAATTATATTCTAATAATTACGTAAATATTATTTAAGACAACTGGTTTACCAAATATTTTTTTACTAATAAATAAGTCTAAAATTTATTTATAATATTTTCAAAAAGTAATAACAAACATCACTTTTAATAACAAAAAGTAAATACAAATCTGCAACAAAATGAAACTTATTCAGGAAAAATAGATTAACAAATTTCAACAACACATACGATAAAAAAAGCATGAACTACTTCACATATGTGTTATACTATACTTTATGTATATTGTTTATATGTTGATAGTGGCTAATATTTTTTGTTATACTTACATGTTAGCCATGTTGTATTAAGGTTTAACTAAAAAATTATATAAATTAAAAAAACAAATAATATTTTCAGTTTTAACATTGATTGTAGTTTGTGTTATCTAACATTTGTAAAATATTCAAAAGTTTTTCTAAATAAGTAAAAAAATAATGTAAAACAGTGAGATGAAACACTTAAATGTTTTTATATTTCTCACTTGAATTAAGATAAAAAATACAAAACTTTTGATACGTTTGCTTTCAGGTATATGAAAATAGAATAGTGTTTATTTATAAAAAATATTTCTTATTTGTAACCAAAGTTGGTATGACTTATTTCTAACCAAAATCGTTATATTAAAAACTAAAAAATGCAAAAATGTGTTGAAAACTATACTTATGTAGAGACTGTAGACTGTAAAGTCACTCTATTTTAAAAGCAAAACAAAAACTATCAAAAAAAAGTTCTAAAAACTAAACAAAACAAAACAACTAAAGTTCTTCGCTTGTTGTAATTTTTACAAACTAAAAGTTACTTAATAGAAAAATAGAGTGACAAGAAACTTTTATGTTATAAACTTAGTTAGTAACTGCAAAAAAAACACTTTCAGTGTTTTGAGTTCAAAAAAATAAAATAAACTCGTTTTGAAATATAAGCTCTACATTGCGTTGAAAAAAACAAAGAATGAGATTAATGAAATGAAAGAAAAAGTAATCAGGAAATATTTTCTTGGTCATTGGTAGTTTTGTTGTACTATTTCACGATGAAATTCAAGTACAATTGACGTAATATCATTGAAAGTGAATTTTTTTGTACTAAGCTTGTTGTAAAGTAATAAGCGACTTGAACTACTTACGATTAAAAATAAACTATTGTTTAATACTTTTTTAAACGGCTGATAAAAAAGATTTTGTATGTGTTAACAAAGAATGCGTAGCCTTTGTATGTTTGTTACAATAGATTTTAATTTTGTATAAAATTTTTGGCTTGGATTATGCCATTTTAATGAAAGTTGTTGTAAAAAATATTTTTTTTATTGCTTTATATCGCACAATATGTAACTACATGCAAGTATAATTAAGTAGAAAAAAAAGTTGCACTTAAAATTTCTAAAAAAATATCTATTCAAACGTATTTTGTGACGATTGGTTGTAGATGGTAAAGTTTTTTTCGGTAGTTTAGTTAAAAGTCTAGTTTTTCACGACAATCCATTTCCTTATTGTAAAAATTTTTACGTTTTTTTCTCTTTTTCTAATCGCTGTTGTTAATAAGTCTAGAGTTTTCATGCTTTTATTAAAAAATAATAAACAATTGTTAATCTTGTTTTGTTTCCATTTAAATTAAATACTAGTTTACTTTAAAAAAAAATCTGTTTTATGTCTTTCATAATTTTTTAAAATAAACTATTTTATATGTCTTTTTTACGTTTTTTTTTGATTAATTAACCAGCAGTTTTATTTAATACCAATTTTATTCCTGATTTTATAATTCTAATTTAACATAATCACACTATTTTGTGTATAAAATAAAACCCTTCTTAAAAAAAACTTAAACGCACATGTAAGTCTTGAAGTTATCTTAAAACTTTCAAATTTGCAAATCCGTGATTTTTGAAGTATTTCAACATACTTGTAACTTATATTCAAAATTTACGTAAACCTCATATTTTCCTATTAATTATCATACCTGTTATTGTTGTTTGAACAGCCTACTACGTGAAAGTTTTATGTAAGCGACGCTGACTAACAATACAGCAAATAAGTTGTTTAATCTCCTTAAACATACCAACAGAGGTAAGTTTACGTTGAAGGTTTCTAATGAAAATTTATCAATAATATTGACAATATTTGTAAGCTCACGAAGGAACACTGCATTTAAACACATTTGTTTGAGTATTTAACGATGACATTTTGAAAGTTGTTATTTACGATGAGTAAATTAAGTCAAACCAAAAAAAAGTTAATGATTTGTACGTTAAAAATTGTACAGTTTCATAGTAATAAAAAGCATATTTACAAATTTTAGTTACTGATAGGTCAAGCTTAGTAGGTTATTAAATTTAAAAAAATTTATAGTTTACAAAAGTAAATCCAATAGTTTTAAATTAGAAATCGTTGTATTTACGAAACTGTATTTAAAAAAAGTTAATACTTGTTTTAAACTTTTGTAATAAAACTTGTTTAAGTTTTTATAAGTGTATTGTGAACGTTCAATTTAGTGATGCAAAAACTGTTTGCATATCCCCATATTTGCTTAAAACTTAAGTTAGTATAGATAGATGAGCCACTAACTTAAACAGTTTTCAAGAAAAAGTCATGTAGTTTTTTGTTTATTGTTTCGGTTGAAAAAGTGTATTATTCGAATGAAAAAAATTCAAGAGAAGTATAAATCTGTTAATGCTACAAACATTACTGTCAAGCTTATATTGCTTATTTGAATCAATTCATAGCCATTTGACTTACATCAGCTTTACCAAAAATGTAGTTTAACTTTTAACCAATTTTTTAGACAATATACTAGTGAGTTTTAGATGTAACACTACTAAAAGATTTTACTAGACCCTAACTTTATACTTTAGGTGTAAAAAGAAATAAACATTTCTATGTAAACAAAAAACACAGTGATGAAAATTTCAAAAAGAATTTACGGTTTTGTATGTTTTCCCGGGGGAGCGATTAGCTTGTACCTGAATATTTTGGCCCTGTCAAGTCCTAACTGGACTGTGGGCTTCAGCCAAGTTCTCAACAAAGCAATAAGTTACGGATTGTGGCAGAACTGCATAGAAAAAAGCTGTCAAAAAATTATCAACGGTAAGATTTGAACATATTTTAAGATTAGTTGTGTTTTACTTAAGTATTGTTAAGTTTCGACAATTAAATTTTTTATCCATTAAACAACAAAATATAGTAAATAAATAAGTTATACACTAAGTGCAGCATTTTTTGTTGGTTACACTTTGATCTATGTCTTGTTTATATTACAATTAACTAGTTTCGTTATTACAATTTAATTAAAAAAGCTCTAATTTTTTAAAGATGATATTGTTGTTTTAATTTATACACATTATATCAACTTAATAAAAAAGTTCTAAATTTATTACACAATTTGTCTTTAAAAGGTAGAAAATATTAAGTCATTCGAAAAAACTTATTATTGATAAGAAACGAACTTTTTGATTTTTTTAAAACTTTTCAAATCACAAAGTTTGTATAAAATTCTAAACTTTAGTTGAACCCTACTTGGAAGTGACAAGAACTTTTCTGGTTATTTCATGCATATTTTTGACCTTTTCTTCTATTATTTCATTACTTTTTGCAATCGAAAACAGTTTTGTCGAGTTTACATTTGTGTCTAACTTACTAACTGCTTCACTAGCGATACCAAGTAAGTCATGTTTCAAGTTTACAAAAATAGTGTTGATTAATTAAAATTAATTTTGACAAAATCTTAAGCTTAACACATGAACTAATTTTCAAAATTAATCTTAAAGCTGTTCAATAGTAGTTTGGAGTTTGAAAAGTATTTATGGTAATGATTTACAACAGCGATACTTATTATGACGTCTTCATCTGTCTACACTGCTATGAGACCGTTGCTAAGCAATGAAGCGCGAGGGTATTGCTACATTTTGAGCTGGACCTCGTTCAGCATTTGTATGTTGTTGATGACATTTAGTTTGAATTTACATTTTAAGAACTTAGTTCAACGTTTTAAAAGTTTTATGGTTTCTTGACGTTAAAAAATAAAGATTCGAATAATACAATCATATTTTGATTATTTAACAAGCTGTTTATTTTAAGTAGTACTTTTTTATAAAAGTTTAAAATCAACATCTCAATATGTAGTTAGAGTTTGAAAAATAAAACCATTTGATTTGTTTTATTACAACATATTTGTTCAAAAATTTGAAATATTCTTCTAAAAATAAAATAAAAAACTGTTTTAAATTATGTTTGAGTTTAAATTAATTTTTCGAAGAATAGTACTTTGAGTTTTTTTATACATCTAACATAATTTATTTATATATAAATATAGTTGAATACTTTTTAGTTCTAACTTTATTAGCTAAACTTAAACTTCTTTAAACAAATGTTTTACTTGTTTGTTTTACATTAATTTTTGGTTTCTAACACTAAATGATGAATTTTAAATATAAATTCAGTCTGATATAAAAAGGTAAATATGAAAAAATAAAATTTCAGTAATAACAACTAGCGTTTTAATTTACGTGTTTAAAAAACAATTTTCAATCATACACGTTAAATTCTTTTACAATAATTATTTTATTATAAAAGTTCAAGTTTTAGGAAAGGAAACTTTTCTTCTTTAGTACAAATTATATATTCTTAAAAAAATAAAAAGTTGTAGCAATTTTAAGGGATAGGCGAAAGGGATAGGTTTAATTGTGACTGTAATTTTTTTTTTCATTTACATTTGCTGAAAAAAAGCCTTAACAAACATTTCATTATAAATAAAAGGATAGTTAACTTTAGAAATATGTTTTCACTCAAGTTATCTAAAACTTTCTTAAAAGTTGTTTGAAATAATGAAAATATTAGAAGATACAACTAAAAGCAAAATTTTTCAACAACGTTAAAAATTTAATTAATTTTAAATTTTTAGTAAGGTAAAATTCACACTAAACAAACATACAAAATATTTTTTTAAATAATATCTTTTGAACAAAATCAAGTCTTACTTACATGAAAACAAAAGTTTAAACTATATAAAGTTTTTCGAAAACAAAAAAAAGCTAAAAAAAATTAAGTGTAATTTATGTCTTTTCTGTGAAGCTGAACTGTATTTCGAACCTGTTAGAAAATAGTCAGAATAATACTAATCGTAGTCATAATGTGTTTTTTTTTTGCATTAAATGTCATGTTAACTTGATTTTAAAAACATTCATTTTAAATAAAAAGGCTTGGTCACTTTAAAAACTTAATCCTATTTTGATCTATAAAGTAAAGCACAATTTCAATTTAAAGTTGTTAAAAAATAGTAATTATTACTTTAACTAATAACTTAGTTACATAAAATTAGTTAGTGTTCAATCTTTTTTTATATAACTTTTAATTTTCTTTGATTAAAACTATTTTTTAATATGAACTTTAATTATTAAGTGAATGCCATAAAAGTTAAATACGTTGAAATGTCGTCAACTATGACAAAGCGTTTGTTAGGTTGACATTTTTCAGAACAAATGTTTGCGTTGCATTTCTTTACAAACAAAGTTATTCATTATTGATATATGACCCACAATGTTGATTGACAAATTTATTTGAGGCAAAAGTTTAATTAGATAATTTTTAATGAAATTTAAAACTGCATATTTGTATCATACACACAAATTATATTTTCATTTAGTTTTGTTGTAGTGCACAATAACATCAAAAAAAAATTAAACTAACCAAACTTTAAAAGAAAAGACTCTTCGATAGTTTTGTCCAGTTGCGATGCCGTACACCTAACTTCAATTTGAACGTCAGACAAAGTAAAATCGCTTTGAAGTAAAGCCAAGCTGTTCGCCGACAAGTCTTCTGTTAGATTACCTAGTAATTTATAAATACTTTATAATTTTTTTGTTGTTGTTTACTTAAACTTAAAATAACTTTGACTACTACCCCCGATATGTCTTTGTTTTGCTTTAATATATCAGAAGTATATGATTTGTAGTAAAAAGTCCTAAAATAATATATATTTTCTAAAACGAATAGAAGGTTTCATTAACCAGTAGTCACGGTAGAAATCGTTTCTAGGTCCAGCTGATTCAAAACTGTAGTAACACCTCCAGCACTAATTTCCATATTGTTTATAATCTCTATCAACGCATCGTCATCTACTTCCAACGTACTTGAAAAGTTCTTGATTGTGCTTTCCTGTTATGGAGATAAAAAAAAAGTTTTTTAGCGTGATATATATATAAAATGTAGTAGTTAAGTATGATAGGTTAAAATTTGTTACTTAAAACTAAACAAACAAATGAAAAAAAAACATTTTATTTTAATAAACTTTATCAATAGAATGTAACAAAAGTAATATTTTACAGCAAAATGAAATCTCAAATTTGTCCTTCTAAAATGCATGGTACATCAGTTATTACAAACATCAAAGTTAAAAAAATAAATGCAGATTTTTTATCTGTTTTGATTTGTTTAAGTTTAATCAACAAGTAAAAAAATAGATAAAACCTATTTTGTTATTTTTATTTTTTCTTTCTTATAAACCAATATCTACATTGAGTGACAAACATGCACAAATGTTTAGTTTTTGCAGTCTTCATAGTTGTTTAGTTTAAAAATAAAACAAGAAAACAAATGAAAAAGTGTAAAGATATTTTCAAGTTAAGACAAAACATTTTTGCTTAATTTCAGCCAAAAGCACTTATTATCATCTATAAGAATTTATTTGCAAGTTTCGATATTTTTTATAAAAAATTGTTTCAGGTAGTAACTGTATAACTTGTCAACAAAGACTTCAGTCATTAAATATTATATGTAAAGTAGCTCTTTTAAAAACATTTTTTTTAAATACTTCCTGTATGCTTTAGTACTTACTGTTTAATTTTTTGCTTTTTTTAACTTTGAAAAATAAAGTACCTAAGATCAATTAAAAAAATGTTTTTCTAAGAAATATCAAAAAATAAAAGCCAACATGTGATATTTTAGTTGTTTATAAAAAACAAAAAAACTGCTTTAGCACATACGTCAGCACATACGTCAGCACGTCAACGAAGCTTATAATCTGTTTATGAGAACAATTAATTTTTTTTTGTGCATTTTTTAACTTATAACGTATCAAACTTTTGCTGTGCGTGATTCAAAAAAATAAACTAAGAAAGACTTGTTCTGTTTTACAACCTGGGAGGCCTCAGGTCTGTCTGTTTTAATTGTTTTCAAGTTGCCGTCACCCTGATCAGCAAACTTCCAGGACCAGCTTATGACGGGAGCGGGTCTGACGTTGAAAGCAGAACAGGTCAAGTTGGTTGCTATTGTCGCATCCTCTGGAAAAATCAAAACGACGTTCTTTCCTTCCCCTGACTTGTCGGGTGAAGCATAAGATGGAAAAATTTGATTCAATCGTACTGTAAATGTAAAATAAAATATTTTTTTATCTAAACAGAGTTTCTTTAAACATGATTTAAAAATTCTGGTAATAAAACACAATCAATCCAATCGCACGGTGAAAATATCAGTTTTTAAATATAAATAAAAGTTTTTTTTTTAAAGTAAAAACTTAGTGTACTTTAAAGTATAATTTAATCATTTAAATTAATAAATAGTTAACAGGGACTTTTGATAATATAAACGAAGTTTTATTACTACATGTGGAAAAAACTACCTCTTACTCCTATATAAATGCTGTCATTATCTCCATTACTGACACAATAATACTTTCCAGCTTCAGTTTGTTTTAACTTTTTTATTGTCAGAACAAAGTCAGACCCGTTCACAGAAGCTTCATACGAAACTTCACTTTCCTATCACGAAAAATTGCTTTTATGTTACCAAAAAAAAGATCACAATAAACATTTTGTGCTTTGAACTGTTCATGTTAATAAGACGAGTTGTTTATGCTAAAGTCACAATGAGAGTATATGAAAGCACAAACAAATGTCATTTACGACGCACAATGACATGGTTGAATTTTTTGTGCACCTATTCAGGCTAAGCTTTAATGCTTTGGACGTTTGCTTTTGTTTTAATATAAAGTTTAAACTTAAGGATTTATTTTTTAGTTTAGTTAAAAAAATACGATTGATAACATCAGAAAACCATGTTAGTGTAATAATATCAAATTTTTTAGCTAATTCTGAAATTTTACAAATATACATATCAATTACGTCTTAAATGTGAGACAGATATTTATTATTTTTAAATTTAATTAAAAAACTATATGAAATATTAACAAAAAACGTACAGCCACTAGATTGACATTGCCGCTGGAAAGAAAAGCGAGTGTTGTTTCTTCAAACTTCCATTGTACAAAAGCTGCAGTCGCGTTGCATGTAAGAGTCACCTTGGAGTTGACATCAGCGTATATCGAATTTCCCTCAAGTATTGTTACACCTGTAGTTTATTAAAATGTTAAAACAAATTTCATACAGCGTTACTTAATTAGCTACTAGTTTATTTTACATAAAATATTAAACAAATTTACTTATAGTCCTACCTAAAATTTGGGGTGTTAAATGTACACATAAGTACAATATAAATGTAATACTTGAATGCTGTCTTTCCATCGAAATAGTTTTCTAAAACTTTAAAGTTGCGACCAAAATTTGTTATATAAGCCATTTATAAAAGGTAAGTTACTATGGGAGCAATTAATTAGAACAGATTTCAACAAACGCCAATGTTAAGGAGCTTGAAGCATAAAAAGCAATTTGTTTTTAAGCTTCAGCTTACAGTTGTTATGTTCTTGGTTCGCAGCGGGAGCTTTTTAATCTCGTTATTCAATCAAGTTTTTACTTTTACAGTTGTTTTAAACTGAAGGATGCTTTGAAATAAACCATTATAACATCTAAAAAGTATTATTTATTTTTAGTTTTTCTATTTTACTAAACTTGTTACACACTTTTAGTATAACAACCACGTTGTCCCGGACAAGACGTTAAAAGGTATATGTGGTGTGCCACTCGATAACCGAAAGGTTCTTCGTGCACCAGGTCTTTGGAACAAATATTTTCAGCGTCTTTTTTGTCGTTCAATAAACAATATAACTATAGAAGTACATAGTAGTTTGGAAAAGCTTGTTTTCTAAAACCATTGACCAACATGTTCATACTGTTTTTGTATACAGCTAGAATCGTTGAATATTTTTATAAAATTAAAATATATTGTAAAAAGAAAAAGACAAAAATGAAAGGATAAAGTTATTATCTTTATAACAAATTTGTTTTACGTGCTTTTGCGTACAATAACTTTTAAAACTGTTAAACTAATGCATAGTTTGACAAAGTATGATAAATTTAAATTTAAGCGTTTTTAAAATTTGTCATCGCAATTTCATGACAAATACAAATTTAATTAAGTTCGTTTAATTAAGCTTAATTTTGATTGAAAACTTTTTCAGTGCATCCTTTTTAAAAGTGATTTTTAAGTTTAGTAAGCGCTCAGTTGACCAGAAAAAATTGTTAAAACTAGATAATTAAACTTTACGCGAGCTTTTGAAATAATTCAATACTTTAACTAAAAAATGTAAAACTCAATAACTTGTTGTGTTGTAAGTATTTGAAAGTAAGTCTGTAAAAAATACCTTCAAAATTACAAGTTCTTTAAAACTTTTTTTTTTACGTATAGTATTCCTATATAAATGAAAGCATAATAAATTAGTTTAAGCTGATTAATTGTTATTGATAGCATCATATGTGAAAAAGGAGTTAAGAACTTTATAATATTTAAAGTTTTCCCGGTTTGAGCAAACGACGTGTTATTTAAGCTCTTCAAAACGGATATTGCGAAATCAGATAAGATTTAATCTCAAAGTTAAAAGTAGCTTATCTATTTTTTACAAGAACTTACATAAACTCCATAAATGAAATGGTTTGAAACATACTGATTTTACACTAAAAAAGTTATATAGTTTATTAATACACTCTATTTTTATTATAGTTTGAGATAGCATATCTATCTATTCATGTTTATTCTAAAAACATTGAATTTTTTTTACTAACTATAGTTTATAAGTTAGTAAATAGACAAAAAGTATGCAACGTTAGTCAAAAACTACAACTGCTTATATTGTGTGGAGTGCTGAAAGTTAGAACATATAGAGATAGATGAAAATAGTTATAAAAAACATATTTAAGACATGTATATCTTTTAAATAATCTTTTAATGATGATAAAACGTGATATAATTGTCAATGTTTTTGCTTGTCTTCCATAAAACTTTTGATTTTATTTTTTATTTTTCTTGTGTACAGTATAAATATTTACACTACTAAAATTTTAGTAATTTTTTTTTAGTAAAGATTTCTACGATGGAAAAAAAAAATCAGTTCGAAAATAAATCACAGGTTGTAATTGTTTTGCTCTCATAATTGACAGACTTCTGTATAAATTGTGCACAATAGATAGCATTAGATTATGCTTTGTACAAAAAGCGCCAAAACTTACTTTTATACAAAAGTTGGATGTTTTTCAATTATAATATTTATATTGCCATGTTAAAGACTTACTGTTAAACAGAAAAACTTTTAACAACAACAGAACCATAAAAAAATTAAATATTTTGCTAAATACGCTAAACTACATTAGCAATGAATTAAACAACAAATCAAAGCTAACAGGTAAGAAGCACATTGGCTTTAATAACCAACAAAGTCACGTGACTTATATTAACAGCTGCTGATCGAATCGACTTGCATTTGATTCTGACAAGCGGGTATTTGATAGCGAGGGGATTTGTTTAAGTGGAGGCACGATTGTCAGATAGAAAATTAGATTTGTCAAAGCTAAATTGAATTGAATTATTCTTAGTCGGCAGTGCAAAATGTTAGCCCCTTAAAAGCTAGCTGAGATGAGTTTATTCAATTAGCTCGTTGGTTTAGTTCTAAGAAGCGTTGAAAAGTTTACTCGTGTTATATTATTTTTAGTTGATATTTAGTATTTTTGTCAAAAGATAAAAACGCTCTTTTTATTTACTTCAATCATCTCTCTTACATTAAGTAGATTTTTTAATTATAGCATTCTCAATACACAAAAATGTTTTCTTATTAAGTTTTAAAGTTTTCGATTCAAATTTGATTTAAAACACTCTAAATTGTGAATTGTGATTACATTTCAGAGTGTTTTTTAAACCAAATTTAACAAAACATACAGTTTTTACAACAAAGCAACGTAGCATTGTAGCAGTGTTTCATTAATTAAGGCAGGCAGGTTTGTTGTTTTTGCGGAGAACGATAGTGTTGGTTTAAGCAAAAAAAAACTTTCAGAGCTTGTAAAAACACAACTGATTGGAGCCTTTGATATCGGAGCGGCTGGCTCAAAAAAAAACTCACGTCGAGAAAAAAAAACAAACAAAAAACACAGTTTCAACAACTTCCACAGTGAAAACACAGGTCGGCAACACGATTTGCAAGTGGGCCCTCGAAGCAGGCTTACGCTGAGCTGAACGACCATCAGCGTTCGTATTACCATAAGCGCGATCATAAACATGCACTGGCTGTAAACACCGATCATTTGCGAAAAAACGCTAGTGGAAGCCGGTGCAAGCTGCGTGCAAGTCGCTTTTTCAACAAAACAAGCGCGTTTGTATTCCTCAGCGCCGAGATAAGTTCGCTCGCTCGAAGCTTTTGGAGAGCGTGAAAAGTTGATTAAGTGCAGGCTGCGTCACGTGGTTGCAGCTCGGCGATAGATCATGCGAAAGAAAAGCAAAAATGCAGAGAAAACGGCGAAAAAAAACCTGACGGACGGCATTATATTAGCAGTGAGAAAGCTCAGCGCATGCCGAGATAAGAATGACAAGAGGCAGTGAAAAGTTCTTGGTGCGAAAGGCGAGCGAAATCTTGTTTGTGCCGGTGCCAGAGCCAAACATTCACAGAAGCAGTGCCAACACTTTTTGTTGTTAGTAGCCGGAGCTTTTCAGCAATGTGTTTCGGTCATCATTTATTCATGGGCTGGCGTGTGAAGTGCCTTTGAAAGCGGATCACCGTCGAGCGGGTTATTGTTTTTAATGACGAGCTTTGTTTTGTGTGGCGTGCGTTTAGAAAAAAAAACACGGCGCAAAATAGTTTCGTTTGAATGCAGCATTAGTAGCAGTTTGTTCGTGCCAATACACGGTTATGTATGTTAGATTTTGAAACAAAGAGCAATAATTTTTTTCTATTTTAGCAGCAGTTAAAAATAGTTCATCTGCTGTAGTGCAGTAGTGGAAAATAGTTGCTCATTATCTTGACCAGATAGGGTTAATTAAACGGTTGATTTTTGTAATCATGCTTGTACAGTAAATCAGGCTGGAAGGAGTTGTTAGATGTTTTGAATATCAAGTTTCATCTGGTGTCTTTTGATAGCTCCCAAGAGGTTTGAGTCCGATAAAGGTTTAATTATCTTCTTAAGTTATTAAGAAAGAATGTTTTTTTTTTTTTAAGTGTTAGTCGAGTTTTTTTTGTCATCACTATTTGAGCGAACAAATTGTAGGTTAAAATTTATAAAAGAACGACTACAAGTGAATTTAAGCCATGGCTTTTTGTTAAACATAATAAAACAAAACTTTTTTAGCAACATACAATGCTTTTTTGTTGTTCAGCAACACATGTTGTTCAAAAAAAGAAAAAAAGTAATATTTAACAACAAAAAATTAAATTTACAACTAAACATTTTCAAATTTGAAGTCAGAAATTTTAATGTATTACTTGTTTGAAAGAATAGTAATAGCTCTCACATTATTAAATTCTCGATTGATAGCTGAATGGCTTGAAGTGTTTTCAAACTCAGCAATGAAATTCCGATTTATTTACTCACTCACTGCAATGCGATTTATCGACATTATCGGTTTTTCATCGTTAATTTTTTTTTCATTTGAACCCCTTGCGTTATTTATTGCAGGATCAAGGGTTGATCTTTTAAAATAGAATAAATAAGTTTGTTTGTTTGTTTTTGTTTTGTTCAGTCTCAGCTCAGTAAAGGTCGTTTCAAGCTTTTGTTTATCTTTATTATCTGTAATGTTTTTAAAAGGATTGACTGAGGCGTAGTGTTTACGTAAGAAAATAAATCATAATAAGCTTAACGAAAAACAAATAAACAAAAAATAAAAGAATTGTAAAATTAGTGTATACAGTTTTTTTTTCTCCCAGTAAACAAACAATTTCACACTAAGATATTTAGAAAAGGTTAAGTACAACATTCTTAAAAATTTTTTTAAACTGGTTTTAGTACTTAATGTTCTTTAGAAAATTAATAAACAAAAACTAAAGTTTTAAATTTCTAAGATTAATTAATTTTAACTAAACTTTTTTTCCAAAAAAAAGTTAAGTACTTTATTTTACAGCAAACTTAAGTATTTTTTCCAACTGGTTTTAGTACTTAACATACTTTAAAGACATATAAAAATTAATTACTTTTATTTTTTAATTATTAATGTTTTTATAATAACTTTTGTATTTAAAAAAATAAAGTCAAATATTTTATTTGCTAAAAGTTTATGTTGTATTTATTTAAAAAAATTCAAACTATTAATTTGGTAAAACTTTTTTTTAACTATTGAATACAAGCTTTAATTTTTTAGTAACAATAATTTACTGAAATATATTAATTACTTTTCATTAGAAATTTGTTATATTTAATAATTTTACGAAACTATAAGTAGAAAAAGATAATTAATTTTTAACATTAACATTTAAGATAATGATGGTGTTACCAAATTTATTTCACGTTTCACCCAAATAACTCAAGTAATTAAAATAGCTTGGTGTTGAACAACATCCGTTGAAAAGTATTTACGTTTTATTTCATTAGTTTCAGATTCAATACAAAGATTCTTTTGTTTCAATACAAAGTTGTAGAACTCAGTTAATTTTTTCTTTGTTGAGACTGTTTTTACGCTTTTGAAATATTTTCATCCTTATTTACTTGTGTTTAGATAATTTAAAACCAATAGATAAACCGAAAACCTTTGTTTAGGTTAATTTCAAAAAAAAAGTTTTCAACAATTTGCGACGACTATTTTCATATATTTTAAAAACCCATTCATATGCATTATCTACAAAAAAAAACCAATTTATAAGTTTGATAAAGCAGTAAAACCATGAGAAACATACTCTCTGCATAATTAGTCAGTTTTCATTATAAATTTTTCTATTTTCTTACGCCAAACTTACAATTTGTGTTGCAGCAACTTTAAACATTAATGAGTCGTAAATGAAGGGGCCCATTTGCTACTTGTTGATCTTTTGTGCTCATTTTTCACTACAGCTTTCTTGCTATGACAACTTTTTCTGGAAGGGCAATGAGCAAGTGTCGGAAAAGTGTCACAACGCTTCAAAATGCTTAAAAGCTGCCATACAAGTTAGGATGCCAGTTAATGCGAACCATAGTCGATTAGGTTAGTATCCTAATAAAATTTGATTTTAGATAGTTGCCTAAATGCTTATTTAAGATGTTTTTACATAAATAAACTATATTTAGTTTCTAAAGTTCAAAACTATTGAAATAATTTAAAAAATGTTTAATTTTTTTAATTCGCAACAACTATTTTTTATATTCACGGGAAATATCACTTTTTCACCTCTGACTTAAATAAAAAGTGTTTTTGATGAAAAAAATAGATACTTATTCTTATTAAGGTTTTTGGTAAAAAGTAAATTTTTAGGAAACTAAACTAATAAAGTTTGTTTGTTGTTAATAAAAATATTAAAAATGATAATTAACTACATAACTGTCAAATTACAAGAGCGTTAAATTGCCACTTAAAAACTAAACTCTTTCATACGCATGTATTTTTTCAAAACCAAACTCAATTAAATAGAGCAAGCAGTCTATTTGAAGTGCTTGATGGAAAAAGACGACGATTGCGACCAGGAGAGGCACTGTGAGATGATCAAAAGTTTACTCAACATCCGCAGCATGAACCTTACAAGGTAGTGTGCAGACCAAAGCACCATGTTTTTTCTTAAGTTTTACTATATTTTCACCAATATTTATTAATTTTTGCATAGTTTGTCATTTTAGCATTTTTTGCATGACCACAGTTTGAAAACCCGCTTTGCAGTGAAACGGAGTAACTGTAATTTGTGTAATAAGTTGTATTTTTAAATATATGAATCTTCAATTTGTTTTGAATTGATTTCTGTATCAAATCTGTTTCAACCAAGTATTTAAGTATACAGACCACCCAACATGGCTAGTTTTATTTGCCTCTTATCAGTGCAAAATTAAAATTTTTATCTGCTTTGTCAAGCAGCACAACAAAACAACGTGATGAAATAACTTGTTAACTTTGAAATGTTTGCCAAGCTTTGATATTATTTCTTTGTAGAGCTTTCAGTTTTGCAGATTGATAAGAAATTAGATAAGTTTTCATTGTTTTTAAGTAAAATATGTTATTTTATCTCAACTAAAAAAGATCAAATTTTAACAAAAGTTATATCGTATTCGAATAGTGCATACATTTTACATAAAAAAGTTTATTTCAATTGTGCATTTAGCTTTTAACTGTTTTCGACTACAAACTAGTTTTTAACTGCTAATAATTTTTACAGCAAATGTAGCATAAGATGTTGCAAGAAAAACTACTGCAACAGTAGGGGCAAGCACAACAAAAAACACCACCACCCAAAAAACCTACGCGACTTTAAACCAACCAGACATACGGTTACCACGAACAAACCAACTACTTCCACGAAAAAGGAAACTTCAACGCCATCAAGCGACTTTCACACGAGCACCGCTGAATCGACATCGAATTCAAGGCAAGGCGACCCCACAACGTCAACAACTTCGCTCGGTGGTCAGACAAACAAAACTGCAACGCCTGAAGTTTCAGATCGCGGAAAGCTTTCAAATCGTGCCACAAAAAAAGCTGCGCCCATCGGTGAAAAAAGTCGTGACGCGGGCAGCCGTGGCGACAAAGCGCAGGAAGACCATTCCATGCCCTCATTGCTGATTATGGTTCCGTGCGCGTGCGTTTTCGGCATAATCGTTTCCCTGATCGCCTGGAAACTAATCAAAAAGAGCTGAGATGTTTTGTGAGGAAACCACAGCTTCCGTGAGTTGTTGTTCGAGGCGGAGAGATCAACTTTGCTTGCATGTAGGGGTCAGCTTGCGCGGCTCGTTGTGGTCGTTCGAAAGCGACCTATTGAATTTGATCTTCCTAAAAGCTTTTAACTTGTAAAAAGTTTGAAATAGGGATGAGCAAGAAGCTTGAATAATTCAACAATGCTAATTTGAAAACTGAAACCTTTTGCTTGATTAGTAAACAATTGTCTGTAACTTAAGTTTAGTCTTTGCTATGCTGATCACTTACTAATTAAAATAAAGTTTTGTTGGTGCTTTTTAAACGCTACTTGATTTAAAATACTCATTCATAAAACTTTAATGCTGCTACTTTTTTTTATAATAGACTCGTCTGTTAAACTTGTTTATTTTAAGACTTAATGCTTTTGATAACTTTTTAATTTTTAAAGCTAGGTTAAAGTTTCTTACAATGTTTGAATTACTTCATACTTTAGTACGTAGTTTAAAATCTTATAGAATACTCTATTTTTTTCAAATATGATTACAACATACTTGTTTTTTATCTTATTTAAAACAAGACCGAAGTTTGAATTAATTGATAAGTTCTACGTTTTTCTATTTCATTTCGTTTAGTATAATGAATCGTTGTTAACTTGTGTATGAAAGCATTTTCAAAACTTACTTGTTAAATTTTTACCCGTCAAATTGTTAAAATTGCGCAAACGCCACGATAAATATACAATAAAACTAATTAATGTTATGAAATAAAATCTAGTCAAAACTAATTACAATAGCTTAATCTAAAAAAAGTATATACAAAAGCATATATCTTCATATTATAAACTAATTTGAAAATTTAAGAATTTTTAAGCTTAAATATAAATCCTATCCTTTATCTACTGAAATTTATTTCTTCAATTGATATAGTTATAGCGACTAACTTGATAGTTTTAATTTTGAAATTGAGATTTCAAATAAATCAAAAATGGTAAGAAATTTTTAGAAGTAATTTTATTCTTATCATTAAATAAATACTTAACTATTGTCACTAAATACTTTAGAATATTATCTGTATCGAAGCTTTTAAATAATATAATATTTAGAAGTAAATACAATTAAGTAATAAACTTAAAAACTGTTAGAAAAAAAAATATTAAAAATAAAAAGTTTAAATGGTTTAAGATAAAAGTAATTCAGCCTAACAGTAATAAAAAATGATGTTTATATATGTTATAAACTTCTTTTTAGTGATTCATGAAGCACTTTAGAAAAAAAAGTTAATCTATTTTTTAACTTGTATTATGTATATTTTATTTAAATACTGTATTACAAACTGTGTATACGAAATAAGCTGAAGTTTAAAAAAAAATAAAGTAACTTTATGTAAATATCTTACAGTGTTAAAATCAAAATATAGTTATTGTAACAATTAAAATCTTAGCTGTTTAAAAGTTGTTGTGCTAAAAATAACTGCTAAAAATATATATAAAAACAACAAGTGGTAAAACAAAAGTTTAAGAAGAATTTTTTTTTTTAGCATCAAAATGTTTATTGCAATTAATTAGCAATACAAATCAACAATTATAATGTATTTTATTATAAGCTTTACGTTCTTACATTTATATTATCAAAAAATTATTTTAAAAACTTAAGTTATACGTTGTTAAATGCAAATGATAACAAAAGAAGTGGATTATAAGTTATAAGTTTTTAATAATGATTGGTTTATGAAATTTAAACAGTCTGCTACTTATGATTTTTTTATCAAATGACAGCTAAAATTAGTATATGAAGGAAACACTTTTTTTTTTGTTGTAAGATTTTCTCAACTTGATTCTGTTAAGGAGGATTAAATTAAAAGAATTTAAAAGGTTATTGTCTTGAATTTTAGCAGTAATATTGCACAACTTTAAGATACATAAAGATAAACTGTTTTTAAAATAAACTAAACATTTTGTTTAGAATGCAAGTTTCATATATGTTAAATAGCTTTAATTGTATATTTAAGCTATAAAAAATATAAATATGTTAATACTATAAATATTTTATATTCTTAGTAAGAAAAAAGCTAACTATTAAACTAAAAAAAACTTATAAGCTTTCTTTTTTTCTATTTTGAATCTAGATAATATACTAGATTAAGATAAATAACCAAGCTTAAAAAAAGTTAATTACTAAAGTTTTTTAACTCTTCTGTTCAGTAAACCTATTAACTTAATAAGTATAGCAGTTATACTTTTTTTAAACTTTTAATTTTCAGGTTTACATTAAACTTAAAAAAAAAAGTTTATTGGGAATCTTTAAACTGCTTTCAGAAGTTTTATTAGATTGCTTTCAGAAGTTTTCACTAACTTTTTTTTTTCTCTAAAGTAAAACTGTCTTAGTAGTTATTACATTACTAGAAAGCTATTGCTAAAGTTGAAACACCAAAACAAAAGTTTTCTATATAAAAACTAATTGATCTGTGATAAGAATTTAAAAAGTTACATATGTTAAATAAGTAAGCGAGTAAATAATTTAAAAAGTTACATATACTAAATAAGTAAGCGATTAAATATGAATAAAAATCAACTATTTCATTCAATCAATGAAGCTTAAACTATACAAAGAAGTTTTATATTTTAAATATTTAAAGATTAAACCAACTTATTTAGTTTGAAAATATTTCATTCAACAATAAATAACTAGTTTAAACAGATATACTTTAACATAAATTTAAAGTATAAAAAAGTAAGGACGTAAAAATCAAATAGTGGAATACAGTTAATAAACAAAGATAGTAATATCTAAGATCAATTTCTAAACGTTGTCAAAATATCTCATTAGTTCAGTGAGCATTTCAAAACATACAAAAAAATATATTTAGTAAACATTTTAACTTTCAAAAACACAAGCTTATGTTGTTTTAATTTTTTAGGTTACACATTCTTATTTAATAAATACAACTGCAAATAAACAGTATCGTTATTACAATACGTAGGCTAGTAATTACAAAAAACCAAGTATTTTATCAGTATAACATAAACTTTCTGATTTGTATGCATTAATGTTTTACTCTGGTTTTATTCGAATAAAAGTAAAATAACTTTGAAACTTTTAGTTCTACAATAATAAAGGAATTGAAAGCAGTAGTGTTGTTAATGTTAGCGGCTTCGCTTAACAGTCTTTTTTTAAAAATCATCAGGAATGTTATTTGATAAAACCATAAAAACTATTACGTTCTGTTCTTTCTGCACCGTGCAAATTTAGTTTCCCTGGAATTTAATGTTAAATTATATAATTATTGTCTAATATTTATTGCAAGTTCAATAAATTACTCTTTTTCGTGAAATCTAAATTTATCCGTGGTAGCTAAGAAGCAAAAGTAATTTAAGGTATTACAAGTATCTGTACTATAAGTTTAAATTTTTCTTCTTACTGTAAATACCTCTATAGTAAGAAATAAATGTAGAATTATAAAAACTTATGAATGGTTTATAACATTTTAAATGAAATCTCTTTTTAAGTTTTAAGTATGTGTACAACAAAATCAAACAATAACTTTACTTAATGTTGACCAACTCCTGTAAAAAATACATTTTAGAGAAAATATAAAAAGTCAGCTTGTGCTTTGCTTCAGGTAACACTGGTGTATATGCAAAAATTTCAGAAGTTAACCAGGGATGAAGAAGAGTAATTTGAGTGGGGTCTAATTTTCTTCTACCTGCGTAGGCTGAAAGCAGTAAACACTACCCTTAATTTCTTCGTTTTATTAAAATTTTTACATTACACTTTTAACTTAGCATCGAATTTATTGTGCATTTTATGAACAGTGTGAAACTGGCCTTGTGTATACTTTTTAATCTGCTTGCTTTTTCGGCACTAGCACATGGTAAAGCTGTTCAAGATGATGGTAAATCCGAAAATGGTTGGTATTTTTGTTAAAAAACCATAAACTTTTGTTAATTTTTTTTTCGACAAGAATTCATTCAAATAAGGGGCCATAAGGCCATAATTAGAAACTTGTACCAGATATTGTTGAGGTGATCATTTAAAAAGGTCTAAGGCGTATTTAAGTTAAGTTTCTTTAAAAATTTTATTGGAGGGGGCCATAGTTTTTCAATTTCTTTGGAGGGGGCATTTTGAAAACTGAACTAAAACGTATTTTCAAAAGTATTTTGTTACTCACTGAATAAAATATCAACAGATGACGATTTTGGGTACTCGTGTCTAAAGATGGTTCTAGCTCTATCTGCGGCGGCCAATTGTCATCAGCGGTAGGAACAGGAAATATTGGATTTGAATGCGACAATAATGTTGAGAAAAATTTCTAAACTTTTTTATCAAATTTTCACGATCAAATAACGATGTTTAGCTTCTCAACATTGTTTAAGTACAAAAAGCTATGTGTTTAAAAAAAGTACTAAATTTAATTTCATTAATATTGTTTGCGTTTAGTTTAATTCGTTAGTAAAGTATGTGCTATAGAAACTCAAAAAAAAAAAGAATATAACAAGCTCACGGAGTTTTCATTAGAAGTGTGACGTAGTTTAACTCTAACTACTCTATAGATTCCAAATTATTATTCCAAATGAAAACATTCGTATATAAGACAACTTAAAATAAAGTTTTATAATGTTATATTTATTTTAATACCTTTTTAAAATGTCGTATTCAGCAGAATTGCTAGTATTTATTGTTGCTTTTGGTTCTATGTTAGATGAAAAAAAATATTACGTTATTTTTCATCTCATTTTTAAAGTATACTTCTTAGAGTCTACTTTTGTTATTTGCCTCACTGCCTTAAAATTTGATATTAATAAACTATAAAAACCCATAAAATAAAAAAGGGTAATTGAAGTACATACATTTTTAATAAAGTAAGAGGTATAAACTATCTAGATTCTAGACTTTTAACATATAGTAACTTTTAACAAAAACTAGAACAATTTTAAAAATACAGTTTAATAAAAAGTGTTATAAAGTTTGCTCCTTTACAATTGTTTTATGATTTCGAAATGATCACAAGTAAGTAAACTATCAAAATATAATAGACATTTGATATATACTTATATTGGGAACGGGTCTAAATTGCACAAAGATAAAATTGCACGAGGATACTAAATTGCACGAAAGCACAAGATTGCACAAAGTCAAATTTGCAGGAATTCAAATTTGCAGGAAGTCAAATTTGCACGAGGTAACAAATTTGCATAAAGACGATTTTGCACGAGTTAAATTTTTGCACGAGACTTAAATACACAGAGAAAAAATAAATAAACAGAAAAAAAAAGTTACTGACCGAAGGTAAGGGTTAAAGGTAACGTGATAGTAAAGAAAAAAAAAAGAAAAAATAAAACAGTAATATTTATAAAACTATTAAAAAAAAATAAATAAATAACTCGTCCAAAATTGTCTCCGTGCAAAACTGTCTGCTAGTGCACAAGTGTCTTCGTGCAAAATTGATCCTTCGTGCAAAAGTATCTTCGTGCAATTTTATCTTCTAGTGCAAAAGTATCATCGTGCAATTATGTGCTTTCGTGCAATTTTGTCCCTTCGTGCAATTTAGTACGGTTGTGCAATTTAGACAGCTACCCACCTTATATGGCTCATATAAAGGGAATTAAGAATTAAGTATAAATATTTTTTTTAGAAAGTACCTTGTTTTATAAAGAACACCGATTGCCTTTAATAATTTACTTTTTACCATTTCATTATGTTCTGCCCAACTTAAATTATTAACTGTTATTACTCCTAAGTACTTGTAGCTTTTTACGATTTTTACTACTGTTTAACCTATTTCGACTTCAAATTTTATACTTTTCTAAAAAAAATGTTTTAATTGGATTAAATAGAATACTTCTAGTTTTATCTATATTCTTTTAAGTCTATTTTCTTTAAACAAATTTGAGACTTTTTGAAGTACAAAATTAAGGTTGTCACTGTCTTATAAATATGTGTTTTTATTAAATGATCTATACAGTAAGTTATCGTCTGCAAAATAAAATAATCTTAATCTAGTATTATTTTGTAGGTTTTTAATGTGCATAAAAAATAAAAGAGGTCCTAGGACTGAACCTAGTGGTACTCCTACGTCAGTTTTTTCACGTGTTGATTCATACCCACAAAAATTAACATACTGTTTCCTTTTAGTCAAGTAAGACTTAATTGACAATTGCGTTTTCCCTCTTACACCATAACATTCTAATTTGTTTAGTAAAATCCTTCTATCAACACTGTCAAATGCTTTACTAAAGTCAAGTAATGCCGCACATACTGTTTCTCCCTTATCAAAGCTTTTCAGAACGCCTTCTAAAAATTCAGACAAAGCCATGGTAGTAGAGTGGTTCTCTGAAAAACTAAATTTTTTAATACATAATTTTTAATAAAAAAACTATATAAACGATTGTATATTACTTTTTCAACTAATTTATTTCAGTTAGATAAAACTGAGATTGTTCTAAAGTTGCCTGGTAACTTTTTTGATCCTGATTTGAATATTGGAATTACTTTTGCTAGTTTTAAATTATTTAGATATTCGCTTTCACAATATACTTGATTAATCAATTCACTTGAAACTTAAGAGACAAGACTGTAAATTTTTTTTAAGAATTTTTACTGAGATATTTTCATAACCATTGGCCTTGTTTGAATCTAAGCTTTCTCACATGGTAAACATTTCTAATTTAGTTACACCTAACCAGAAGAAACTGTTACTAACGTTTTTATTTTATTAGCTGAGTTCAAAGTTTAACTTTTTTTGTACAGGTCTGTAACCCAATATTCGCAAAATGAATATTTAATTCATTAACTATTTCAACTGGTTTAGTATAAGAATTTTAAATTATATCTAATAGGTGTAGGAATTGGTTTTCTTGTTTTTTCCTATTTGTTATGTTATTTATCATTATCCAAATTTTCGATGTATTTTTTTCAGAAGTTTTAAGTATGTTTTCATAGTATGCCTTTTTGATATTGTTTTAATTTTTGTAAGTTTGTTTCAATATTTTTTTTTATTCTTGAACTTCAATTGGATTAACAAAATTATTTTTCCAGATATTTTTGAATGATTTATATTTTTGTTTTATGGGTTTTAATATTGCTTTAGTTATCCAAGGTTTTGATTTCAACTATTGTTTAGCTTTAGATGATTTTGTATTTGGAACATTTTTATAAGTTATTTCTTTAACACTTTCTCTATTTCTAAAAGGAGACGAATTATATTTTATTCTCCTAGATTATTACAAACAATAGTGAAACACTTTTTTTTTGTAATAATATGTGAGAATAAAATATTATTGTTTATTTATAAAACGTGTGTATTTGGTATTTAGTCTGCACAGAGTATTGTTTTCAGTAAAAGTTTTTAAAAGTATAAAAAAAAATACTTTTAGTAAATTTGGTCCGTTGCTCTTAAGAGACTGCCAAATTTTGTTAGATAGAAACAAAATAACTAACAGTACGTTAAACACAAAAGTTAAATAGTGGTTGTTGTTAGTTATTTAAATAATATTATTTTAACACAAAGAACATAAGCTTAAAAAAAGCCTTTACCATTTTTTTTCCTGTTGGTTTTACTTTTATATTCGCACTAAAAAAAAAAATTTTATAAGTCACGATTAAATCAACACTAGTGTTCACTTCACCGAACCACTTTGGTGGATCTAACAAAGATGTCCAATCTACGTAGAAAAAAAATCTAAGTTTAGATACCAATATAATAGTCGTTACATAAAAACCGAAAAGTTCCACCTCAAAGGTAAGAACTGTACGAATGTCAATAATAAAAAAAAAACAGTACTAAAGTTTAATACTGCTTGTTGAGCAACTTTAAATTTTATAGCAAGGAATTCCGATTGCCTAAAAATACTGTTTTTATTTTATCGGTTCCTTAACATTAGTTTTTATTAACATTCGGAATGTACGGTTTTTACCTTTTGGGCGAAATTTTTTGGTTGTGTTTTAAGGCAATGACTATTACATTGATACCTGTACTTAGTATAAATTTTATTTGTCTTCGTAGGTTAGAAATTTTTGTTGGTTCAACCCATACGATTCGGCTAAGTAAACAACTACACTGTAATTCATCAAACTGTATCAAACCTCAGTACATTGTAGTCATCTGTATAATAACGATTTATTTAAAAAAAGTAAACTTTTATTTTAGTTTAAACGTATAGATCTGTAAAACACATAAGGTCATTAAAAAAACTTAAATGTTATTAGTACTTTTATTAACCAGCATGTAAAACATTATAAATTATAAATTTAATTAAACTTTAATAAAATTTATAAACGTAGTTTTTAAAACAAAAACTCTTCAGTTTGTAGTTTTAATTTTTGTTAAAGTTTTGAAAACTTTTCAGACCAACTTTAGTCAAAGTAATAGAGAAAAACAGCAAAACAAGACAAGCTAGTAAATATTTAAGTAAAGTTAAAAAGAACTATGCAATCTAGAAGGTAAGTAAAAACTAATAACCTTAGATTTTACTACAGAAGTAAACTTTTTTATAATTAATTGTAGATGTAACTAAATTTTAAAGAATCTAAAACTTGTGTAGTTCAACTGCTAGTTATAAATAAATAATTAATGACATCTAACAAAGTTAATAAAGCTTAAACTCAAATTTTTACACAACTCACCAACTAAATAAGAACTATTTGTTTGTTGCCTACATAAGACATCTATCTAGTAGTAAATAGCAATTTATCTTTACTACAAAATACTTTTTATACTTTCCTTTCTTTAACCAACTAAGTAAAATTATTTCAAATTGTTAGTGACTTTGTGTATTTTGAAAATGTTTTGTGGATAACTGTGTAAAAAAAAAACTTAATGAGAGAATCTAAAGCCTAAAGCCTAAATATTAAACAAAACAAACTAATTATATGAAATCTTTTTTTAAACTTAGAAAAAGTATTGTTATTTTAGCAGTCGTAATAGATTTGTTTATTTGACGCAAAAAGCGCTCAAATATTTTGGTCTAAGGAGCTGGTGTACGAAAAATCTTTCGGTTATTGGGTCGCACACCAAGGATACAGTTTAGTGTCTTGTCAAGGACTGAAAATTCTTTTTAATATTTGTTAACACTTTTCTATAAATCACAAGTTTCTATCTTTTTCTACTATCTAGGTTTTGTTTATTATATCAAATTTGCCTAATAACAATAGTAATCTAGTAAGTTATTAAAACCATGCAAAAATGTTACAACAAATAGGTAAAAGTGTAATCCGTAAAATAAAACATTTTTATAGTAGTTTTTTAAACTTAGTTTATATAAATGCAACTAAGCTTTTGTGAAAAACTTAATTAAATAAAACAGAAATAACAATTTTATGTTGATAACTTAAAGTTCCAATAAGTTAGATCTTCTACTTATATAGTAAATAATAGGCTATTACTGACACTTAAATAAATATTTGTACAATTACAGACACTTTCAAAACTTCTTTTCAAACTCATAAACCTTAATATTTACATTTTAACTTGATCAAACTGATAAGATGAATGTATAAAGTTAATTTAACTTTTTTCAAAACCTAAGCTAACTTAAAAAGAAAATAGTAACAAAAGTAAAATATTTAGCTAGCAAAAGTAAATGATCTCTAATATTCCAACTCATGGTCAGTTTGATTAATTAAAATTGTTTAACTTTAGTTTATTTTTAGTGTTTAGTGCATTTATTGAACTAGTAGACAATAACAAAGTAATAAAAACGTTTATTAAAAACACATGAAAAAATGAAAAAATAAGGAATGTAAATATACATTTTGTTCAAATAAAAGACACAACAAAAATCATAAATACTTCTATTTTATATGCTTCTAAAAACAAACAACGACCTTTCAAAGATATTCAGTATACTTTAATTCTTAGTTTTAATATTCCTAGAAGCAGCGGAACTTTAGGCAGAGTGTTGTGCAACACATTCTATTAATCTTATATTTTTTCTACATTGTTAACTTTTTTTTTATTTTATCACCAAGCAGCCAAACTTTGACTTACGCACAACACGTGCGGGAGACACTTTCAACCTTGTTATAGCAGAAACTTTCAGCCTCAAGTTTACCAGCAGCTAACTTTAGCTACCATCCCAGTTTGAAATCTCGAAAGTTTATTGGAAAAATCATCAAAAGCAATTCTAAATGCCACCAGCATCGGGTCAATTATAATTTAAGTTAAATGAAATAAACTACAAGGTGTTTTTCTACAGTGGCTACCTACGCGTTGCGTGAATAAATTAAATACATGTAAAGCGTCCTTGGACGCGAATAAATTATTAAAGTTATCACAGTAAGTAGATACGAAAAGCGTCAAAGTGTGAAAACTTCGCGTAAAGCAGTACAAAAACATGTAAGGACAAAACTTGAGCTGTTTGGAGTTTTGTTCTTCGGAGCAACATAAACAAGAAGCTTGCTTGAAAAACTTGATATAAATAAACTGTTTTTCGGCAGACATTTTCAGTGTATAAGCAGCGAAAACGTTGTTAGTAACGAGAATGTTTAGATTTGATCAGTAATATAAAATAAGTTTAGTTATAGGAACTGTGCAAAACGTTTACAGCTAAGTAAAAATTTATTCATTTTTTAAATAAGCATGTTGTTTCAAATTTGGTTTAAGGTGTTTGTAAATACTTTAAAAGTTAGCTGTTTCATCAAAAATAAAGCTAAAGAGTTTTAACACTTTTCTAACAAGAACAAACAGTAACAAAAATAAATAGAAGGTCATAGCACATGTCCTGCTACTAACTGGTGCACAAACTGCACACAAATTGCAGACGAATCACAGTATTTGTATACGTAAAGAAAGTTTAGAAAAACAAGTAAAAAGTCGGGAACTTTTAAAGAAGCTGCATGTTAGAGGTTTTCATGTAGTTCCCACCTCTTAGCTTCTCCCTTTTAATTAAGGCCTCATCTTGAGAATTATCTTTCAGCTGCATGTCTATTGCTCGCAGGTAATAAACCTGAAAAAGGTAAATTAAATTTACAACCAATTTAACTTTTTAAATAAACATTTATTAACTTAGTCTGAGTTTTTGTTTAACTTTGGTGAAAATTGATCTTATCAGAAACACTATTGTTACAAAAAACAAATGTAAAACATTTAAAAGAAAGCCTTCACATTCAAAATTTTTGTTCAAGGTCTTTAAGTTGCGCGTCTCAAACAGCGTTTTACAACAAAAGCGACGCGCAGCTTTGTATTTGCACAAAGTTAAATCAACTCAAGGATTAACAGCGACTTTGTAGCGAACCCGGTTGCCAAGCGCGACCTGGGGCGAGGTCGTGTCATTCCTATCGCGCGTGTCAACAAAACGCCATTTTGGCCAAATGAAATTTAAAGATAGGACTGTCGTAAACTTTTGTATAATTTCTTTATTTTTTTTGTTACTTTGAACTGTAAATAGAAGCTCGGCACGCAACGCTATCTGTTGATTTACGACAATTATTTGTTGAACTCACTTCCTCGGAAGGCGATAAATCTTTGTGCTGCTGATTGTTGTTCGACCTCATTAGTGAAGAAGACTGCACGTAGCTACCTATAAGAAAACAAGAATTTACTGTAACTGTTGGTACAAACTTTACGGGAACTGTGTTTGAATTTTGTTTGCTCTTTGAAAGACAAACTTTTGTTTTTGCGACCATAAGTAAAATTTACTGAAACGCTTCAAGTTATACCATCGTAATAATGCATGATGTTTCAAATGGAAAAATTTAAATGAAAACTTTATACTTTAACTACTTTCCAAGGTTTGCTTGATAAATTTCAAACAAAAACTTAATATGTTAGTAATAAAAATCTTAAATAAGATAAAAAAATAATAAATTTATTGTAACTACAAAGGAGGCACAGCAATAGTTAAGCTATCAAACAATAGTTTTTTTCATTTTTTTCAGTTACTAATTCAATTAAACAATAAGTGCTACATTTAACAGTAAAAAAACAAACGCAAATTTGTTCAATTTTAAACAGACACAAAACAACTAATCAAAATAAGTCTCTATGTTCTGATTATCTAACTTGAACGAAAATGTTCGCTTCTCCCATTGTCTGACGTCATAGGAACCTGCAGAATAGTGATTCCCCCTCCTGAGCTCTGTTGCCCTTCTTCTATTTGTTTTGTGTTTAATCTGTTGGAAAAAGAAGTTTTCACTAAAGTCTTACTTATTACAATACTTATATTGGTTGTTTGAAGAAAAATAAAGAGAATAAACGCTCACTTAAATTTTTAAACGAATTAGATGTTTACTATCATAAAATTTACGAAATGATGTAGACATAATTTTTTTCAACGTTAATAAAATTTTATAGTCTTAAACTTTATTACTTTTCATTATTTATAGCTAATGATAAGCTTAAAGACTTATGTACGTAACTCAATATTTTTGAAACACCTGACTTTAATACAAGTAAATTAACATTAAAACTCGTCAATAACAAAAATTTATGATTGTATTTATTTTCAAATACATTATGTTGCTAAAAAGCGCAAGCTTTCGTCTGACCTGCCACCGTTCATGTTCACTTGGCCGCTGTTCTCCTGGACGCTCTCCATCCACGCCTCCTTGTTCCCGCCTTGGTTCAGCGCTGACGTCACGTCGGGAACGTCGCAACCCAGCGGCAGCTGGTCCACGAAGCCCCAGTAGCTGACGCTGTTGCCCTGCAAAGAGGTCGGCGACTCGTTCTGAACTGAGGTTTGCGGGAAAGTGGGGATCGTGGTGGCGTTGCCGCTGATGAGCTGGAGCGTCTCGGAGGAGATCGTGTGGAGCTTGGAGCTCTGAGGAGGAGTCTCCTGCTGCTGGAGCTGCGCGTTGCTCGGCTTCAGCGCAGATTGAAACCTTAAGTTTAAGGTGTACTTTATTGTGAAATTTTTCACATAAAACAGCTCATATAGTACAATCGTTGATATTTTGAAACTACAATTTTTTATTTTAGCGTTTTAAAAACATTGATTGTTAAAATAATTTTTGTTTTTTAATGCCACAAGTTATTGTGAGTGCTAACTATCAGTTTAAAAAATTCATTTAGCCAAAAATGATAAATTTATAAATTGAAAGAGCATCGCTTTTAAAGTAAAAATGCTTTTTCAAGCTTGTTTTGTTGGCTAATATTCTTAATAATTGTTAATTCATTTTTATAGATTTTGGCTTAACCATTGTAAAACGAAAACTAATAACAGCTTACATGGATATTATACAAATAATAATGCATCATCCGTTAAGTATTTCACTTTATTACTGGATTATTAGCTTAAACTTAAGAATAAAATACTTATAAATAAAAAAAAGCTACAAAAGTTGTAAAAATCTTCTACTCAAACCTCTCAATAAAGCTGTTTTGTTCTTCTTCATCTTTTGATCTGTAAGCTTCAATTTGTCCAGGGCTAATCATATCCATCAGATCTAAAGCTTCCTTCATTTTTTTCAGATATTCAAATTTTTCCCTTCCGCGAATCTGTATTTTTATTTTTTTAGTATTTTGTAACAAACTTCATCGCTAGTTATATAGAAAATAAGCTAGATTATTATAAAAACATATGAAATAGTTTTAGAAAAAACAAGAACATCTCTTACTACTCAAGTTTATATAGTGGTGTAAGAATACAACATAACTATTTGATATATGTTACAAAAATTGTGATGATCATGTAGAACACGATCAGTGCACTTTAGATATACCAATTTACAAAGTTTTATACTGAGTAAACTATAAAATTATGTTAAAAAGTTGTTTTTGGACATGTTTTTTTAACCAATGTTTGTTTTTAAAATGTGATCAGTCTATTGTTTAGATTTGATTAACAGATGACTATCATACAATAGATAGTATTGACATAGAGATTAACGGTATGTATGCTTACCTTGAGTAAACTTTTATTTTTTGTCGAAAACCATTAAATAAATTTATTTTCGTGTGTTAAGGGAAATGACAAAAATTTCTTAAGTGAAAATTAAAACCTCTATAATAATTTACAGCTAAATTTAATTTATTTTCCGTTAACATATGTTTATCACAAAAGTTAAACTTGTTAATAATTGTTAGTTAACACTCGAAACCGTGTAATAAATGCACGCTTTCAATCAGATAAAAACTTAAACAAGGAAATGTTCCTTATTTTTTGAAAGAGTTTCTTCAAACTACAAACAACTAACTCTTTTATTTGATTGCAGCAAGGAAAAGTGCTTCTTAAAGGTTCATATTGAACTGTGTAAACATTGTAAAAAGTATATACGTCCTAAAGTGAGCGTTGTTTAACAGCTACGCTACTAAAATGACTGTTTAACCCCTTAAGTAATCAAAGCCATGCTCGTAACAATGTTTAAATCTTAACTGCTTAATTTTATAACCGTGTTATAAAAGTGAGTAAAGTTGCTTAATGTTCTGTGTAAAGAGGTCAAAGAAACGCTACAGTGTTTTACAAATTAGTTTAGAAAAAGGTTTATACTATATTTGCCTGATAGGTCGTAAAATTTAAACTATGTTTTAATTTTCATTTAGGTACTCATGATCATTTTAAAAAGTGCGCTGTATTATTTAAAGATTATCACTTTTAACTTCTACTTTTTTTTACGGTGATATAAACATTGAAGAAGTTTAGTTGCTTTCAAGTATCAAATTTTCAATTTGTTTTTAATACTCACGTGTAACACATAACTTTCACTGTCAGAGTCACAGTTGCTGCCATTGGAAGTCCTTGTCTGCCTCCTTCTTTTACCTCCTCCCAAAACGGACCCTTGAAAACTTTTACCCGAGTCTGTTCAGTAGTTTTTGTTTTGTTAATAAAAAAGAAGGTTGTGATTTTCCGATACTATCTTTAGTTCTTATAGTTAACTTTCGTACATACAAACAAGTCTTTATTTTACATTCTCTATGTTTGGATGCTTATTTACTTTAGAACTTATTCAATAAATGTGATTTGTTTCCTTGAAAAATAAAAACTTTAAGCTTAAACCATCTGTTATATTGAAATACTTTAGAATTTGAAGCTTAAAGTGAAAACACCATACTTACATCTGAAATTGTTTCCCGACGACTTTCCAAGCTTGATGCCTTGGTTTGAGTTGCTTTTTCCACTCTTTCTCCTTTCCTCCTGTGAACGATCTCTGCCCGGGCATGAACAAATCCTGACTTCAACCACTCTTCTTCCCAACACCTGACCACTAAAAATTATTGTTATTTAATTATTATGTATGTTATTTTTCTTAAAAAGTTGTATTTAGGAGCTTTGTTTTGTTTTACTAATAAAAAAATTGGTAAACTAAATGCCAGTCATTACAAAACTGCCAATTTCAATCTTCAAATAGATTAAATAATTCAACTTTATGATTTAAGCTTTATTTTAAGGCTAATCTAAAATTTAAAAAAAATTGTACTCTTTTATATGGATCAAAAACTTCTTAACATACTACTTTTTCGCAAATAGATCCTTTTTTTTGTAACTTTTTTAATTAAAATTTAATTATGTTTTCAACCAAAACAACCTAAACGCTTATAAAAAAAAATAACCAAACACAAAAAAACAGAACAAACAGCAAACAAGAATCAATAAATTTCAAAAAATAACGCAAAAATTTTGTTTTTTCAGCAATAATAAATGGTTATCTTAAAACTTATTTCAATGCACATAATTTTTTAACGGCTACTGTATAGTTTTTCAAGTATCGTGTTGTAAACAAAAAAAAAATTTTGTGCGAACTTACTCTTTTTCAAGTGTAAAGCAAGTGAGCAAAGGACGCCTGTTGATTCCTCCTACACAACTTGACAGACACATAAACTTGTACAAAACCGTTGAATACTCAGCACCAACCTAAATTTGTTTGTAATATAATTGAAAATGTAATTAGCTACTATTTAATATTTATCGGCAAAAGCTGAAATGAATTTTCACAAAAGTAAAAAACAGCTGTTGCAAACAGCTCATGTCAACAACGAAGCTTTTCTGTCTAAGTATTAGTACCTATTATTTATTTTAACAGTTTATTATCAACAAAACAATGTTTTACTCTTATATTGGCATATATGAGATCATTAGTTGTTATATACAAAGTATTAAACTTATGGTTTATAAACTTAAGTAAAAATTGAAAACTTATGTTACATTTTATAGGTACTATAAATTAAAAATGAGTATTAGTATGTTAAAATTAGTGAATTCTACAAAAATTGCAAACAAAATGGCGTTATGAAAATTTTTCACTCACTTGAGGTCGTTCGTACAACACAGTGACGCTTTCTCTTCCATCCGGGGCAGTGTGATAGTTGACATGGCATTCATTGGTGGACTCAGCCCTGATCAAGTGACCGCTTGGAATGTAGTGTACTGTGGTTAAAAATGTTGCTGTGAAAACACCCAGTTTTGATTTATAAATTTCTGCATCAAATTTTTATAAAACACAGCTTGTATACTGTTTATTATAGAATAACAATCACAGCTTAAAATTCAATTATCTTTATTCCTGGATCCTATTTATATTCTCAAATTTTTAATTATTTAATTGAAAAAAAGAACCTAAATTTTATAACGATAGATGTTTCACAATTTGAATAGTTTAACGAAATTATAAATTTTTATTTCCAGTTTTTTTTTATCTAACATTTTATTTGTTATAACCAGTTAGATACTTTTAAGTTTTGATACAATTTAATGAACAGAAAGTAAATAATACTTATTATCGAACAACCTTTGTAAATAAAGGTAAAACACTTAAATCATTATTTGTCTAGCCTTGTAAAATTAAGTACAAACAAGTGCAAGTTTTAGAATCATTATACTTATTTATATAAATAAAAAGTAATGAACTTCATACGACCAACAACAACAGCATCCGAGACAACCTACGACCGGTTTCGTTCTTATAAGGACTCATCAGGCAGATATGGTCGCGAGAAACCGATGTTGTGATTTTACCAAGCGGGGTTAAGTACAAAGTACTTAAGCGACCGTTTGTGAGTAAAGTTGAAAAAAATTATTAAAAACAGTTTTATTTCTAAAACAAATTCAGAAAGGAAATTCAAATGGATGTTTGATTTTAAGTATTTCTAAACACTTAATAATTTCATTTAGTTGTTATAAATTCCCAGAACACTAACTTTTCATTAATAAAACTAGTAAATAACTTTAAAACTTAACTAAACGTTATGAAGAATTTCAAAATATTAACAATAGTTTTGTTAAAATTTTGTAGTATCTGACTTTGTAAATCGTTTAGAAAAATGTTGTTAATAACTTAAGATAAGACAACTAGCTTTTAGTTAAGCAGCTAACAAAACAATCTTTTAATTTCAACATAGTTTTTATTGTAACAACATAGTTTTCATTTGCAACTTTTTGGTGTTTGAAACTTTTCTTTAAATAATAACTAGGTCATTACTTCGAGATTTTATCAAGCCACTCTCGATGTCAAAAATTACTTTGAACAAAACAGCTATTCCACTCAGCTTTACAATTTCGATTTATTTTTATTACGTCGAGCCAGGAAAAACGATCTTATAATAATAAAAACTTTTTATAACAAAAGCAAAGAACAACATAGTATAGTATCGCATTGAACATGAGAGTTTTTGTTATGCAGTTTTTTTGTCTCGTTGTGAGAGAAAAATTAAATCAGTTTTTATTTGTACAAAAGATTAAAGTTTCGAAATCAATTCCATTGGAAGTTTGGAAGTCTTATTTTAAATAGTTACGTAAATAATTGTTTAAAGACTAAACTAAAAAGCTAGTAGGTAAGTTCTCAGTGTTAAATAGTATTCGAATGATAATAAAAAACTCAGATATAAAAGACCAACTTTAATTGCAGTTTTAATAAGTTTCTAAGATGCTCATCAACAAACATTTTTTAAAGAGAGTGTTTACTATTATTATGATTTTTAAGTAGACCAGCCTTTATTTGCTCACTTTGGATTATTTAATCAGAAATCAAACGTCATTTGTGAAGATGCCACTTAAGAAAACCATCAAAAGATTATGAGAAGTTTTGACGAAGCAAGTGAGCAAATAACAAAACCCAACAAATAAAGCCTGTCTCTCAAGTATAATTGTGAAGTACACGCTGTTCACAAACAATAAATCATATTCCATATGCAAAAGTATTACTTAATGACTTAAAAATATTTAATTTAATATACTTTCGTAAACAAAAACTTTCGTATAAAGTCTCTATGATAGTCCTTTTTTAATTACCTGTTATCTTATAGAAAACAAGTTTAAATACTAACCTACAACTAAATTACTTTTTCTGAATAAAAACCACCCCGGTAAACATGCTGATGTTATACAAACGTTTCACCAACCTTCGTCGGGAATCCTGTGATTGGGGCACCTGGTAACGACGTCGGTCACGTGTTCGGGCCTCTTGAACACGGGGACGGCCCTGATGAGACATCCGGGTATCGGCTGCTTGGTGGCGCATTTGAACCTTATGGGGCACGTGACGTTCATCTTCACGAACAGCTTGTTCAACGATTTCGAATACTGAATATTTGTTGTTGTTGTTCGGTTTGTTCTTATGTTTTAATTTATTTTTAATTTGGCTAAGCTGAATTTCTATGGTGGATAATTTTTTAACTATAAAAACTTTTTTTTTTATAAAACTTTGTATGACTTTTTAAAACAAACTAGTTTGCCTAGTTTTGTAATTTTTTTTATCTGGGTTTAGTTATCTTAAGATGATGTGTAAAAACTAATATTATTTTTCAAACTCTTTTAAGTTGGAATACAAAAGTTTTGTATAAACACAACTAAAACCTGTTGAAAATCTATATGTAAAAAGTATGCTGGCTATATATCCCTGTTGTAAAGTAATATAACAACTTAAAACGTTTAAAATATTAAAACAAATTACTTTAAAAGATCTTGTTTACATTCATACCAACACACGTGTGCAAGGTAATAGTGCAAATAAAAAGTCAAACTTTTAAGAATTAATCACAGCAACGGCTTTAGAAAGCTTTCAAACAATCGTTTAGTTGTTTGAAATATTATACTACAACTTTTTGTATTGCCAGTTTGTGAACGGTCAATAAATAAACTTCGCAACAGTGTTTGTGTGTGATGCAGTTTTGATTGATTTTTAGTTTATTGTTGGACCTCGAATTAAACTTTTACACAGAAGTATTTACGTAGAGTTTGTTTAAAATAAACAGATAAAACTTTTTATTATTTTTAAATTTATATATAATTTTTTTTATGCAAACAATTTTTTTTTGTAACGTAGAATTTCATGTAATATTTTTGCTTTAAGTAGTGTAAATTTTTTTTAATATGATTTTTTAATAGTAGAATAGACTTATTTAGCAGTTGCATTTACGAATGGTCCGTTGGTTTAAGTTTAATTTTAATTGCTTTCATAACTGTATTGTTTTCTTAACTGTTTTATATACACGTTTTTAAGTAAAGGTTCTATTTTATCAAAAATGTTTAAATAAAGCAAACTAACAGTGTACTGAGCGCTTTTCGGAGCATAATCTGTCAGTTCTCCAAAGTCTATTTGAAAGTCAAACTCACCAGGGTAGTCAGTACTGCAAAGTAAAACAATGTGTAAGTTATTGAAGAATTTCTATTTTAAGCATGAAGCATTTCAACTGCAATTTTTATGTAGAATTTAAAAATTTCTTGAAAATTATTTAAACTTTTTTTGTCGATCATTTTTTTAAAACAACTTACTGCTTATCTACTTGTTATACTTCACACAATTTTAATTTAAGTGAAAAAAAAGAGCTATATTTAACTTTTAAAATAAACGTTTTGCAACACTAGCATTTTTATTTTTTATTTTTATTTTAGCTTTTTTTATTACGAACACTTCGCTTCGCACGTAAAAGTTTACAAATTCCTCACTGTGTGTCATGTCGCAATAAAATAAGACTACGAAAACTTTAAATCTTAAAAACTTTTAGAAAATTTTGTTTGCTAATAAAATATACGTCAGTTGTGTTGTTTGCTTTCTTGGCCTCAATAAATTTAATACCCTGCAAAGAGCTTAATAGTTGAACTGAGTAAATTAAGTCTTCATTCGACTTTGCCATTTTGACATTTTTAATTCGAAGATAAACATTTTGTGAAAGTGTTTATTTAGATAATACATAAATCTAAGACCAGTGTCGTAATTTAGTTATAACTTTTCTTGTTGGTAGTTTAGTTTTTACTACAATACCAACACGATTAAAAATCTAAAATGTTTAAATTTTATTTGTAGGAATTTTTAAACTTTTTTAAATTTGTGTTTTCAAACTAGCTTGTTTTTTTACCATAAAACCACACACAGTTTATTAAATTGACATTTAAACATTAAGCATGAAATTTTTCACAAAACTCTACAATCAGAAAAACGTAGAAGTTTAAAAAAAAAAAACTTTCGAGAAACTTAGCACAAAACTTAATCTCTTTGTGCTTCACAACAAATAAAAAATCATTCACAAAAAAAAAACAGTTTATTCGCCAGAAAATTTTGTGGGAGGGCAGCTAACAACCCCGCACAAAGGCCAGCAACGGTTGCGGGATTACCTGCGGGTTTAAAAACGACATTGAAGGCGGAATCCCGGCGAAAAGCAGCGTAATCCCATTCAAGTGTCCTTACGGCCAGCAACAATGACAATGGAAAGTCGGAAGGGCCAAAGTTCCCAAGCAAATAATCCAATTACGAGACACGCGTTTTTCTTTGCTTAACTTTCGGTGTGCGTTAATGAAAGGGGCTTTTTGAATGGAAGTTAAACAGTCGCATGTTTGAATTTAAACTTAAAATAAGTTGAGAATTGTTTTTTTTTAGCAATTCATAAAAAACAAGCATTTTTAGGATTGATGTTAGATGGAAATAACAACGATTGTATATAAACAATAAAAGCTGTTTTTTTAATTCTTGGCCGAAACACTATACTTGAATGAAAATATTTATGTAAAAGAAAATATAAACAAAGCTTTGAACACTTGTTAGATTTTTTTATTTGAAAATTTACTTTTAAAATCTCTATTATTATACACCACCGGCCAAAGTTATGTTGTCATACAACAGCGGTCACAATTCATTACTTTCACGTAATCAAACTTTTTGTTCGTTACTCCATCAATTATCGTTTTGTCACACTTTAGTATTTGCCAGCACTTGAAGCACAAAAAACTCACACCTGCTGTTGTTTCTGCGAAAGTTCGTCTTTTTGTTTCCGAAAAGCAAAAGACGTTCACTAGAAAGCGACGCAGTCAAAACAGACGCTTTTTTTCGCACAAAAAAAAACAACTTAGGTCACGTATTTCCATGGCAACTAACTTTGCGGGTATGGACGGCTTGGTGGACGGGGACTGGGGAGGGTAGTCGAAGGGGCGGGCGGGTGAAGGGGTGAACGCCGCCACGCTTTCCGTGGACGCCGGGCTGTGGGACTGGCTGTAGTTGGGCTGGAGGACCTGGTTGGAAGCGACCATGCTGATGCTCGGCTGCGACAAACTGCTCGTGCTGCCCGCCTGTTGAGCACATTTAGTGTTTCGGAATATTTTTTAAGTTACATTTGACTAGAAATAAAGTGATTTTAGAGGTAGTCGATAATGGTTACTTTATTAAGTTTGATAATGCGCATTTTTATTAATGTATAAAAATGGTATTTATTTGTAAGCCGCTTAAAAATTTAAGATGCACTATTACCGTTTTTTTTAATTAAATATAAGTTTTATTTTTAATTTCCTATTACTTGAATAAGGAAATTGACAAGTCTTACAAAAAAAAATGTGAAATTATTAAAAACTGTTTCGTTTAAAATAAATTAATCTGGAAAGTTTCAAAAGTTAACAGACGTTTTTATAAATACGCTACGGAAGTCTCTGTCTGTCAACAAGCATAAAAGTTTATCTTCAAATCTAACCAACTTCACTCATTATATCACATAAGTTAAACTAGCTGATTCAAAGTAGTCTGAGCCCATTGAACTAACGTAGTTTTGTTGCTGGTCGACCGACATGCTTCTCGAGGTGTCGTGCTGTCTGCTCATGTCTGAGTTCGTGTAAGGCGCCGGACAACTGTACGCTCCCTGTTGATGCGTGTTTATACATGAAAAATTGTTTTTATTTGTTTTTGTTAGGTTATACGCGTATACAGTTCAAGTAAACAATGGTATGTTTAATTTCGAAAGTTTTAGAGTTGTGTTTTCAAGTATCTTATAAAAGTGTAATTTTTCAAACCTCGTCATATTCAAAAAGCTGGGGCGAATTGACTCCATACCTCTGTTCTTCGTTGGACTGCTGTCCAACACACATCTTCAACATTATTTTCCGATTTTCACTTACACTTATTAAGCAACCCTATATTTTTTAAGCAGCTGTAAAAACGTTAAATTTTTACTAGTTTTTTTGGTTTTATTTCTAATTGAAGTTTATACATTTGTTTTTAAAATTATAATTCTTAATCAATTTTTTTTTATTTAACTCGTGAGCAGTTAGTTTTTTTTTAAATTTCACACAAAAGCTTTGAATAGATAACTTGTACTTACACCGCCGAAGTATCGTAAAGTAGTGCGTTGCTTTAAATAAAAACTTTGTTATTATTCGACCATTGTAGCTTTTGTCGGGAAAAGAAAGGATGTTTTCTATATTTTTTTCAACAAGTTTTTTTTGAACACTATTTTAAACTTTTTTTAGTAAAGCATTTCATTTTTAATTATTATTTCGTATACTAAATAGTTTTAAATTGCTACCACTATAAAAACAAAGTAATCGAACATTTTTAAAATAGAAAAGTTGCAAGCTACATTTTTTTTTGGTAGAAAAATATGTTTATCGCGTTTTATAAAAAAAATAATTTAGTTTATACATTACCGACTCTGGAATAAAACTAGGTTAAACAGAACATGTTATAGAACATTGAGTATCTTTTTATCTATTTATAAAAATACTTCAAGTTTTATCAATAGATGAACAACTGTAATAAATAAAATTTAGTGTAAACTGTAAAAAAGACATTGCAGAATTATTATCATTTTGCAAACATATTTTTAAAATAGTTTACAAGCTAAGCTAAATATCTAATAGAGTTTTATTTTTTATTTTAGAAAACCTTAAAAAGTATTTGGCACTAACATAAATAAAACTCTGAGTACTAAAAATAACAATCTGGTAACTAACTAATACACATTAACATTTACATTATAACTATATTTAATTGTTTTATACTTTAAAGAAAAACTATATTTATATGTTCTTTTTTTATGTAAACTTGATTAGTTTTCTACAAAACAAATTATTATTAAAACAAAAGTTAAACTTAACTTAGAAAATAAATGATTGCTTTAATAGTAATAACTTTTTTATTTAAAGTATGTAAAACTTAAATAACACTCTGTTACTTAAAAAAAACATTTTTCCAAGTTCAAAATAAAAAGACGTTTGTTTAGTATAAAGATTTGTTATAATTATTTTAAGTATTTTATTAAAACAACTCGAACACTTAATTTTTTCGTATTTGTAACATTTCGTCAGTAAACCAAAACATAAAAAAATAAAAAAATTATTACAATATTAGTACAAGGTAATGAAAGTTATCGAAAGCCTTCTCGCTCGCTCGGAAACTCAAACAAAGCCTTTCTAAACAAAACAGACGAAAGCAAACTTTGAAATGAAAAGTTTTTGTTTGACCGGCGAACGACACAGCCGAGGCAAACGGAACTTTTTCTTCGGCGTTCCAGTTTGAGAGAGAGGTGCTTGTGGAAAATTAAGTGTCACAACATCAACAGATTTTGCAGTTTGAAATTATGAAAATCCACGGCAAACAAACAGCACTTTTGCACGTCGGGGAGCGAGGGAAGAAACAAAAACGGAGGCCTCACACCTCGGAGAAATTGTCACCTCGCAGCGAAGGAGAAACGACGCTTGAGAACAAAAGTGCCCTGTCGTTTGTTCCAGCGACGGTTTACAAGCCAGACGCAAACAGCTCTTTGAAGAGTCGGCAGGAGAGGCGTTGTGAACGGAGGTAGCCTGTGTAAACTGAATGGGGTCTTTTGACGACATTTGCGCTGTTTCGATTTGCGATGCAAGGTTCGAGATTGTATTCGCGCTCACTCATCTGGAAACATGTTTACAGTGAAGCAACTCTTTGATCTTGTTAGTAATAAATGATAAACACGCGTCCTGTAAACTTTTTACCTTTGAAAAATGCCATACCTTTTGTTGACGCTTTCCTGTTTTCATAAGAAGCTATTCAATAAGAATCTGAACCCACTTAACCTGATACATATTTGCTGCTTGCAATTTTGTTTAAATGCTAACGTTAGTTAGGGTAAACAATTCCCTTACGATTTTTTTTACGACGACGGTTAGCTTATCGCAGTTGGTCACACGACTTCGCAGATAACGGAACAATTTTCAAACAAAAAGAAAATCAAAGTGCACTTGACAGTGCAGACGCCAGTCGAACCAGCGTGCCACTTTGTCACACTTGTGTGCAAACGAAACGCGAAGTTTGTAATGTTTTACGATGTTTATACACCATTATGCCTTTGTTTGCCCCCTTTAAATGTTGTTGTCGGTAGATTACAATGTCGTTGCTTGTTTATTTCGAAGAAAAGTCTTACCTGTTGATAACGGTAGATTACCTGTTGATTACGACCATCAGCACGTGACGGTGTTTGAGTTTTAAAACCTCTTTTGTTTATGTGAATAGCTACTCAACAGGAAAATAAAATCCAACCAGTAATTTAAGTATTTTACCTGTTGTCGTTAAATCACTTTTAAGTCAACAAATTATATTGTTTTAACTGTAAATATTTTTTAAATTAAATGTTAGTTTCTACGTTTCTACTTACCAAATTATTGCTATGTTTATTACCAATTAAAAGTTATTAATTACAACCAAGCAACTTTATCTGCTGTTTTTATGAAAAAACTTTTGTACAAGTTTAATAGTTCAATTTATATTAGACACATGTATAAATAAGCTTATACTTACATACTTTAATAAGGCTAAAGTATGAAATTAAAAAGTTCAATTTAAAAAAAACATTAAGTTGTCAAAAATTGTCTTGTTTGGTAAATTTCTAAGCAGTAAGACTTTCCGTAAAAAAATAAAAATTTAGTGTAACACAAATATGAAATTTTAATAAGTTATTTTTGTGAGTTGTAAATTACTAACCAAAAACAAATTTCACTTAAAAACATCAAACAGCACAACAACTGTAATATTCAAATTAGCTCGTTACAACAGCTTACTACGTTGCAAGTGACGTCACGTTTTGTTGTTGCGTCACAACGAGTTGTTGTTTGTCGTCAGCAAACTTCACTCCATCATTCGGTCAGTTGGTGGCATGACGCGTCGTCAGTGGCAACCTACGTGCGATCGTCGTCAATTTGCAAAACACCTTAAACGGACTTTAAAACTAGTAAAGTTTACTTTATATGTAGTATGCTACTAAATTGAGATTAAAATACTAACAAGTCTTAAATAGATGACGTTATACAAAGGTTGTTCTGGTTCGCTGAGTTGTTTTAGTCTTGTCATTGTAACCGTGTTAGGAATGTAGAAAACCTTACGCAAACAGTTTCAAAGTAGTTGACTAGCTTTTGAATAAACTACGTGCTTTTATACATTATTGAAGTTTAAAAAACTGTAAAAAAGGTCTCTAAAAAGTTACTAAACAAAATAATTATGAACAAGAGATAAACTATCTCAAGATAAATTAGGAGAAGTATGTTATTTAAAAGTTTTTCCGGTGTTAATGTTTAGTATTTAAAAAAAAGTGTTTAAGTTTTTATATTAGTTTTCATAAAATGCAAGTGTAAAAAACAGGAGAAGTACAACTTAAAAATGGATTTTATTTTGTTATTTTTAAAATATTAAAGTTTTAGTATTACTTTAGATAAATTTCCATTAGTGTTTACTACTACTTTTAAAAAAATAGTTGTTTTCTAAACTAATATTAAGTAAGGCTCATGTATTTTCAAATGTTAAAAAGATTGAGAAGAAAAAAGATAAATAAAGAAAACAAAATAAAAAGAGTTTATGTTTTGTTCCTGAGTCAGGTAGTAACTCAATTGGAATAATAAGTTTTTTAAACACGATAAAAAATTAACGCGCAAAAACATGGTCAAAAAGCCTTTTCCATAGAAAGATTTTCCGGTCATCGAGCGACATTTAACCCTTTTTTTTTAATTATACTAAAACTAATTATAATATTAAAACCTTGAATAAAGAAAAATCACAAAAAAAACTTACAATTTAGAACAAAATATAAAAGCTTATCTAAGATTGACTTTGCATGAAAATTTTTTTTTTGAGAGGTAGAAAAATATCTTAAAGTAATAAACTTTGGCGTATTAACTCGCTATAAACTTAAAAAAAACATTAAAATTTTACAATTTAAAATATGGAGCTTCCAAATAAAAGTATAAAACTTTTTATTTACTTTGAGCTTTAAATTAAATTATTTAATTTAAGCTGTTTTTAATACTACTACACTTCAAAAAAAGGGCAAAAATCTGTTTTATCACATTTTTTTTTTTGTATCTAACTCTTTTAATGTGATAAGTTGAGCACTCCTGTATAGTAAATTGTAATATACTCAAATATATTTGTACCCATAAATTTTACTATTACGAGATAACCCATGTAAATAAACAGAAATTAAAAAACACAAGCTATACACTAACGAGATTTTAAACGTAAAAACCAAGTGAATACTTTTAATTTTATAAAATTAAAATTTCGGGATTTTGCTTTTTATGAGCTAATTAAACTCTGTTTTGTCATCTTTTTATTTACAAAAACTGTTTCAGATGTAACAACAGTATTTAACTTTTCAACTAGGTTGTTTTTTTTCAAAATAACATATAATTAAACCGTCAAAATATTGTAAGCCGACTAAACAGTTTTGACAAATGATTTTTATTGTCAAATATAAGTATTAATTAGTCAATTATATTTGTTATTTACTGTCAAATTGAGTTTAATATCAAAAATAATTTTTAAAACTATAAAAAACAAAAAACAGCTTTTTTTTTAAACTATAACTTTAAAACCTTTAGTCTAAAACCTAATTGCTAGTAGCTTCAAAATATAACAGGCTTTTATTTTGTTCAAACGATTAACCTCAATGTGTTAAGGTTTTTTATTCTGGAAGAATTTCAGTCTACCTTTTTTTACCAACAAAGATGTTTGAGAATCAGAGTTTTTTTTATTTTACAATTTCTATCTAACTAGTTGTGGTGAAATTTTAAGGAAAACATATCCAAAGTCTCTTTTGAATTTTTAAACTAGGTTTACTTTTAAAAACTATTTTTTGAATTCTTACAGTGTCTAAATTAGTGGTAACATACAAAAAGTAAAACTTTAAGTTATCAATGGATTCTCCAAATTGTTTAACTTTAACTTGTTTTCATATGAACTGATACAAAAGTTGAGAAAATTGTAATTAAGTACATCGAACGCTGTGTAAACAGCACCGAAGAAAGTGTACAAGTTTGACATCAACCGGGTATAATTTTTGTTCAAAGCATTTAATATTATTGGCTTTTGTTTTTTTTTCTGTTTAAAGATACTTTAATAAGAAAAGGTGAAACATTATTTATGTTATAGTGGTAAAAGTCACAAAGCACTTAATTTGCTGGAGTTAGCTGCGTAAAATAAATAAAACAAGAGCATTGAAAAGAAGGACATCGTTTAATTTTGGTTCACCATAAGTTTGAATAACAGAACTAGTAAAAAAATTGGTAAGCCAAAATAACTAATTTATTGACAATATTGATACTTAAAGACTGTAGCCCATTATTTCTATGTTCAAAAATAGGTAATCTGTATTTAACAATTTTATATATAAGTGTTATTATTTGTATCTTTTGTTTAAGTGAAAATTAACAAATTAAAGATAAAAAGATAAAGTTGAAAATTATTAAAATTTACTTTTTGTTTTTAAACTAATTTTAGCCACATCTCAAATGTCTTTAAAAATTTTTAATGAAAACATGCTCATGTAAGTCTTTATATTAAGATTAGTCTGGTATTCCTTTTTATATTTTCAGTGTTTATTAAAAAAGATAACATACACACAACTCACAACTAAATTAAGTTTGAATTGCCGTGCTACAACTTGGACAACAAACAACAATAATAATAATAGTGACCTCCATCGTATTTGAAGCAAAGTGAATAAGATGAAAAATAAGAATAATTTTGTAATTTCGAAGGTTCTTTTTTATCACTTTTAAGATACGTCATTTAACCATCTAAACTATTTTTACAACAGAGGTTTTTATACTCTGGTACTTTTTTATATAGCGAAAATGTATATCTAAATTTAAATATTTCAGCAACTTTTTATTAATTGTTTTAACTTATTTACGCTTAAAGATTTACATTAATACGTATTTCTGTTCAAATTGTTTTAAATTTATATTTATAGTCATTTTTGTTTATTAAAAGTTATTGCTCAACTAACTGTAAACTAAAGAGCTTATCTAACTAGTAATAAAGGTGCAAATGAACTATTATACATATTAGTCGGTTTTAGTCGGAAAAAACTCCGACCTTGTCAAATATCAATAAAATATTAAATGTGTAAGTTAAAAAATTAATAAGTTTATTATTTTATTGATATTTGACAAGGTCGAATTTTTTTCCCACTGAATTTTAGTTATTAGTACTTCTTAAAATCCAAGACTTTATTAACAAATACTATTTAAAATATTTAAATTTTAGGAATAGAAGTTTTAAAAGTCAAGCTTGTTTAAAAACAGCTGTGATTTATTCTACCTTTTTAATACCTCGTGTAATTCCTCAGCTTCTTTAATAACTTTTGAAATAATCTTTTTTTAATCTGAAAATGTTTTGCAAGTTATAATTAAATATTACTGTAGACAAATAAAAAATTCTCCTTTACTTCGTTATAAACTTTGATTTTAACAACTATATATCAACGTTTGGAAAATTATAAAAAATTCAAATTTTGATCAGCTACAATTTCTTTATACAAAAAATATATCTTATCAAACTACTTTTTGTAAATTTAACTCGTAATTTTTATCAGTTGTATTATTTTATCGCCTATAAAGCTATAAAACACTTAAAAAATGTCAGAGCCATAACAACCTCTACTACCTACAAAACAACATACCTACAAAAAACGTTTTGTACTTGAAATAGCATTGTCATATGTTTGTTATTCATTTATAGGCTAAAAATTTTTATAAATAGATAAATAATGTCAATACTTTTGGTTGCATGTTTTTTACAACGTTTTTGTTATCATTGCTTATGGATACCGTGAAAAAGAATTCGAGAATTAATATCTCTAAAATTATTTTGTAGCTTTTCCATGTGCTTTATCCTGAGTAAAAAGTAATTTTAGCTGTTCTTATATCTTTCACTAAAGTTTTTTGAGCTATATGATCCTCAGTATTCCCTTAAAGTGCCTTAAAACACCCTATAGTATTTAAAAGGGTTAGCAATTTTAAAAATTAATAAAAGTAATCAAAACTTTTTTATTTACAAATGGAAATAAACCATATCAGACAAAAAGGGAGAACAATTTATTGAGGTAATTCATATGTTTTCGTGTACTTATTGCAAGCTTTAATTTTTACGGAAAATAAAGAATTATTTTGTGTAAGTTTTATACAGAAAAGTAACAAAACGGTTCCTATTTAAACTTACAAAGTTTTTTAAATAATGAATAAGAAGTGAAACAAAACCAGTTATGAAAAAAAAATTCGACAATGTTTTCTAGTGACCAAAACAGAAATTAAAGCTTGTAAAACACTGTGCCTTGATCATATAAATCTGACCACATAAACCAGTGGTATCCAAGTTAGTCAAAAAAGCAAACTTTTTCCTAAAGCAGATTACAAAAAGTTTTTAATAAGTTATTTAAAAAAAATACTTTGTCCTAATCACTATTATTTAATTTTTTTATAATCCCTAGTAAATACGGTATTAAAATGTAAAATGCATAACAATTAAATTGTTCTATAAGCTTTGTAAAAGTCATATTTGTAAATAAAATAGTTACGAATACAAATAAATATTACTATTTTAAGTACAGAGTGGGCCAGGGGCGTGTTTTGACTCGTTTCCTGTTTCCTGTGAACCCCTTGAAAAAAAGGAAAAAAAAAGAAAAAAAAAATCTTAGAATATCACTAAAAACGTTGTTTGTTGACTTTGTTTTGGTTATTTGGTAAACTTTGACTAATGAATGTTGAGTTTATAAGACTTAAAGATTATAGTTTCTGTAACAAAAAATGCTCGTTTTTTCCCAGCTGAAATAGATTTCAAATGAAGTTTTAATTGTGACGTGATTATAGGTAAAAGTTTTAAAGTAGCATTTTTTTTTTCTGGGAAACTTTTTACTAAGATGCTCTTAGTTCCCATTATAAATTGTTACTTAAGGTAAACAACTTTTGATTAAGTATTGTTTTCAACTAGTAAATACAACTTTACTTAAAAAATGTCCAATACAACCACTAACTTTTTATTTTACTTAGTTGATTGTATATAATAATGGGTCATGCTTAACTTAAGTTGAGCATCAATATCAAGCTGAAATTACAATACATTTGATGTCTTATTTAGTCATAATTTAAGCTAAAAATTTTTCTTCTATAACAACATAAATAAAATTAAACTTATTTATCATAAATTAACAAAACTTTAATATTTAATCGCTATTATTTAACAATTTCAAGTGATTATTTTAATACAATAATTTATATTTATTATGGTATTGTAAAATAGAATTGATAAATTTTTTTAGTTTATAATATATAAATTTTATTCTCACTATGTATTTATATAGCTTGTTTGAAACAAAGTTACAGTTTTTTTAGCTTAAAATTAAGGTTAAATAAGATATCGAATGTATCATAATTTCAGCTTGATGTTGGTGCTCACCTAAAGTTAATCTTACAAAATTATGTAAGGTGAAGCTTTTAAACCTTGAAAAGTTTAAATCAGTGAGTTTTCAAAATCATCTTTAGACCACTACACCACCTAGCAATTTATTCTTTTATCATTTAATGGTATTTTAATATTTTTATCAAGTTATTTTATTTTTGTATATCTGTTGGCAACAAAGTTGACTATTGATTTTTTGAAATTATCAGCTCAGAGAGATTTCAAAACATCATTAGAATCCCTGCACAATCAGGCAAACATTTAATTATAATTTAAAGATATTTTAATTTAATTGTTTAAGTCTACACATTTTTTTAGTGAAATTTCAAATTTTGTTTAAGTTGTTTTATTTTTGTATATCTGTTGGCCACAACATTTATAGATTTTAATTTTTGTAGAGTAAATTACTGAAAAAAAATATTTTTATTGTAAATATTTATAAATGTAAAAAGTTTCGTACAGTAACCTCTCGCTTATTTACGCACATTGTGTCCCAAGAAAAAATGCGTAAAGATATGAGAGATCGTAAAGATACGAGAGGTACCAAATATACTTACAATAACGGCTGTTTTTTGATATTGCTTCTAGTTAAAAGCAGACTGGGGACTTTCCCACTTTTAACAATTTGTTTACTTTATTTATAAATATGAAAACAAAAAATAATACTATACATCTATTATAAAAAGGATTTAAATTTATATAAAATAATAGTACCTGTAGAAAAACTTTACTAATTTTAAAAACAAGTAGATTCTATCTTTATTTATATGTGACTTATTTGATACTTAACATTTATATTCTATTGTACTTATCAAATTCAATTTATAATTAAACATTTGTTTACAGTTAAGAAATGGTGTGATGTTTATATTAAAACTTATTTCTATAGTCTTTTACAAAAATATGCATTTAGTGATGTAATGGATTTCTTCTTTTGAACCAAAATATATAACATATAAAAAAAAATCTAATAAAAGTTGTTTATGTTACTACAACTTTTTCAATTTGACCTTTGCCCACATAAGAATAAACTTAAACTAAATCTCTTATTGTTAAAAAATTTCTGATATACTGAGGTATAACTAAATGTTCATCAATTAGTCAAGAAACATAAGTTTACAAAGTCTAAAGATATAGAGAGGTGAGTTAGCATTTAAAAACATGTTTAAAATTAAAAATATACAACAAACCTAATTTGTGCAATAGTAAAGAAAAAAATTTTTTTTTGAATTATTTAGAATTCTAAAATGCGTAACTAAACGAGAGTGCGTAACGTCACGAGTGCGTAAAGATGCGAGAGGTTACTGTATTTGAAAGAAAAAATTGAAAGTAGTTTGCTAAATATTGCGTGGTACGCACAATGCGTACTTAACTAGCAGTGCATACCTAAGACATGCGTACTTATGCGGCAAATCAAGAACAAAAAAAATTGTGAACTCCCTTTGAAAAATGTCTAGACACACCCCTGGAGTGGGCTAAAAGTAATCAGACTAATTCAAAAACAAATTACTTGCGAAACATATTTTAAAAAAAAGTAAACCTTATTGAAAACCAAAATTGAAGAAACTACGAATAAATTTAAACTTTTACGTTTATCTGGTGTTCTATTTTTTTCAATTCGGTGTTTCTTCCCTGAAATAACTAACGGAGGCACGCAGATTTTTATGAGATCAATAGGCTAAATCGTTCTGAAAACAAGCCTTTATAGTATAAATACTAGGACTAGCAACAAAAGATCTTTTCAACTTAGACCACACCCAAAATTCATTTCGAATTTGGTACTGTAGGGAGCAGTACCTCCTTACTCTAAAGTCTTGCAGATTTATCTTTGCTCACTTTTAGTGCAGTGTATAGTTTTCATTAATTTTTAGTTTCGGATTTTCTTTTTTTACATAAATCCGCTTTTGAAACTTTGGTACACCCTCTATATAACCACTAACATTATATAAGAACTAATTTGGTTGTTTTTAAAAACATTAGTTTCATTGAAACTTGTTATAAGGTTATAGAAAAAATATTTTTAAGAACTCTATAAAGTTTTAGAAAACTTTTTTTCTAAAGTTTTATTTAAAAAACATTAAACTTTCTATGTTCATTTAAGTTTATAAAAAAAAATAATTTTAAAAAGTTAAGCTGATTTAAATTTTCCTTCATTTCAAACGATATAAGCTAATAAAGATTTAATTGTATCGAGTGCTGTATAATTTAATATAAATTCAGTTCAATACAGATCAAATAAACTACAATTAAAACCACAAATGGTACCAAATATTGAAAATAATAAAAGTGGCGATTGACTTTAAAAACTACTATACAGATCTTAGACTTTACATAGTAAAAATTAAACTATCTTATTTAAGTTAAAAATGAATATCCAGGCAGTTTGTGTTATTATCTATTATGTATATAACTTGGCATGAAACAGTAACAAGTTTATTTCTAATATTTAGCCAACAGAAACAGCAACAAAACATTCGCGTCGTTTGAGGGGGAAAGAATCGCCACGCGACAGGAGCATGAATCGGGCATTGCGACCAAATATTTTACAAACTTAAGCTACCTAGTTTTGCGGGAAACGTTACGTCACAACAACGTCGATGAGCTGTTGAAGAGCAACTCCACGGACGAAGTTTTTTTTTTCTACGTAGATTGGAAATCTTTGTTAGTTCCACCAAAATGGTTCGGTGAAGTAAATACTAGTCTTGATTTTTTCGTGGCCTATAAATTTGTTATTCTTTAGTGCAGGGGTCGGCAAACTGCGGCCCGCGAGCACGTTTATATTTTCAATTGAATGCGGCCCACGAAAGAAAATTATGTGGCCCGCTGAGCAAAAATATATTTTTAGTCAATTTTTTTTTGGTAGTTTGATTTAGTTTGACCAGTTTCGTTTTAAATCCCTGTGCAACATTAAAAAAAAAAGACTTTACTGCTTTGGCTTAAATAAAAAAACAGATTAGCATTTGACTAGGATTTTGTTCACAATTTCATAACAACTTTCTTCTTATAAAAGCAAGTTATTATCTGAAACGAGTGGTTAGATTTAGTAAGTTATATATATAATATTTATTAAATAAATAAAGTAATTTCAGAAGTTTTCCATTATGTACAAGAGTAATGCACAGTACTTAACTAAAATGTCATTTCTTTACAAATTAAGTATGTAGTTTAACATGTAATTTATACCTATATTTCTCTTATATATGTTTTATAACTATATTTTATATTTAAGTGTACACAAACACATTAAAATTTACATAATAATAAAGACTTAGGTTTATGATATTTTGATTTCGACACATTTTGGTTTTTTAGAAGTTTTCTGTGCACTTTGAAATTATTTCTATGCACACAAATGTACTCAGATGCTCATTTTTTGAACTACTTTTTTATTTAATACTTAGTTAGATTAACTTAAGTTAGAAAATATTTTATTATTATTCTATTGTTTCTATAAGTAATATCTAAAATGTACAGACACACTTAAAACAATATATATGACATAAATTAGAATAGTTTTTGTTAGGTATATATTTTCCTTTTTCAGAGAATACATTTTCGAAACTTTTTGTTTCTTTTGCCATTTTTTTGCATTTTTAAATCTGTTTTTAATTTGATGTTTTCAAAGGTTGTGGAGTTTTGTTTTTTTTTTTCTTTTACCTGAAACCCCTATAGTCTTAACTTTGTTTCAAAAGTCATGATATTGTACCATATCTCATAGAATAACTTTTTTTTTCCTTGTAATACCAAGTTAGGTTTTTAAGTTGCGATGTAAGACATACCAGAAATTCTTAAAATAGTACCAAGTGTTTATTTTTATAAGCAGTAATGTTTACTTTTTACTTTTAAGAAAAGATCCAATTTAGTTTTTTTTTAACTCATAGGCTCGTTATAAAATCAAACAACCACTTAACTAAAGAACAAGCCAAAAGTAAACTTGGTCAACGTATTGACTTTTCGTTTTTGTATTACTTTTCGAAACAGTCGGTGGTAAAATTTGTTTGACAAAATTGTGTTCACTACTTAAAATTTTTATTTCATAATTTTTTTAAGCTTGTTGTCTTCGCACATAATGGTTCCTGGTTTATTACTAAATGAAGTTACTGATAAACAACATAAGCTAAAGATATGGTTTTACACAAAATCATATTACTATCATGTATCTAGCAATAATTTCAGTAGCAACATTGTTTACAAAAACTAAAAATCAACACCCATTATACTGGTGCATTGCACCTTTGCTCTTAAAATGTTTTATATATTGTTGTGCTTTGCATTGAAATTAAGCCTAGAAATTCTTCTAAAATTTCAAAGTTAGTAAAAACACCTCTTAGAAAACTTCTCAGATGAGCAGTTTCTGTTGTATCAGTGCTCTAATCTTAACAGATTGATTTACGTCCTAATTTGACTTTTACGGCTTCATAATCTTCAGAGATCTTCTAAACACGAATTCTTGTTGTCATTGAAGAAATAAACAAAAGTCTTTTATTACCGCCAACACATTTTCTTTAAAAAAGTTTTCAGTTCTAAACGGTATCCCTATTTAAGTAAACACTTTTGCTACTTTAGTACTTGCCTTAACAACTTTTTTCTTATCATTCTGTAGTTACAGGAAGATAATCATGTGCTTTGTTAAAACTGACTTAAGGATTTTTTTTCGTTTCTCGCAATAACTCCTCACTAACGTTTTTTAAATTTTTGTTGCTTGTTTTATATTTCACATTCACTTTATAGCGGATAAAGAATTGCCAAAATGCTCAATAAAAAAATAGTTTTTCTTCATAAATGGCTTTTTTTTACGTTAGTTCAAAATATTTAAGAAACTTAACTGTCCATTCAAACTGACACATTAAAATATTTAATTAATAGTTAATAAACTTTTTTATTTCCTTACTTTATGAACTTTATTCTAAACAGGGATGCCAAACAGGCTAGTTTGAAAATTTGAATAACTCAGACTAGGTTAAACCTGTTTAAAACATTTTTTTTAAACTCAGGTTGCGTGAAACTTATAATTCAAACACTTTAAATGAAACTTCGAAATTTCGTAATAGTTTTTATGGTTGTAGTGTAGTTTATTAATCATAGTTTTTTTCCTAGCCTACTTACACATTTTGTACTTTTTTACAATGATGATATTTTAGTAAGGTATTTAAGTTTAATTAACAGCATTTTTTTATCTTTTTCAACTTTTAATAAACTTAGACTGGTTTGATATAACTAAGTCATTTCTTCTTTTTAAGTGAGAACCATTTATTATTATTAAGTTACTTTTTTAAAGTGTTCGAGTATTAATTATGTTAAACAATTTTTTAGTGTTTTTACCATACAAATAGGTATAAATTTTATTTAGTTAACTTATTACTGAAGTTTAACGAGTGAAAACAATTTAAAACGCAAAATTTGTTTTCAAAAGTTGATATTTTAAAAAATATAAAAAAGTGGTTCATTATATAAAAAATGTATAAAAAGCCCTAAAAATGTTTTTCAAGCTCGGTTTTCGTAGAGAACTAGATTGTAAACAAAATTACAAAAATTTCAAGTTAAACATATTTAGTGTTTAAGACAGTACGTAGTTTGTTAAGATTTATAGTATTTCAGTCAATGTAAATTTTATTCCTATAAATATGTATTATTTAAATAGACGTTTTATGTGTAGCTAAATGTCACTTAAAATAATAAACAACTTTCTTTAGAGTGACTAAAACTAAAACCAAATTTTTTTTAAAGGTCACTAAAACTAAAACTGCGGCTCGCGAAGATTTTGAAAATTTGAAATTTAACCCGTGAGCACCAACTGCCTGCCGGCCCCTGCTTTAGTGCGACCAATAAAAGTAAAATCAACAGGCAAAAAAATGGAAAAAGTATTTTTAAGCTTTAGTTCTTTGTTTTGAAAAAATTTTATTACAATAACTAACAACAAGACTATTTAAGTTTTGTATTTAACGTACTATTAGTTATTTTGTTTCTATCTAACAAAATTTGGCAGTCTTTTATGAGCAACGGACTAAATTTACTAAAAATAGTTCTTTTTATAGTTTTGAAAACTCTTACTGAAAACATTACTCTGTGAAGACTGAATACTAAATACACACATTTTATAATTAAACAGTTATATGTTATCCTCACACACTATTACAAAAGAAAATTAGTGTTTTACTCTTGTTTGTAATAATCTAGGAGAATAAAATATAATTCGTCTCCTAAAAAAATTGGGTAAATATTAAAGAAATAACTTATAAAAATGTTCCAAATACAAAATCATCTAAAGCTAAACAAAAGTTGAAATCAAAACCTTGGATAACTAAAGCAATATTAAAATCCACAAAACAAAAAAATAAATCATTTAAAATATCCGCAAAAATAATTTTAGTAATCCAATTGAAGTTCAAGGATAAAAAAACATAGAAACAAACTTACAAAAGTTAAAACACTATAAAAAAAGGTATACTACGAAAACAAACTTAAAACTTATGAAAAAAATACATCCAAAATTTGGAGAATAATAAGTAACGTAACCATAAGGAAAAATACAAGAAAATCAATTTCTACACCAGCTAGACATAAATGAAAATTCTTATACCAAACCAGTTGAAATAGTAAATGAACTAAATATTCATTTTGCAAGTATCGAGTTACAGATCTGTACAAAAAAAGTGATACTTTGAACTCAGCTAATAAAATAAAAAATGTTAGTAACAGTTTCTTCTAGTAAGATGTAACAGAATTAGAAATGTTTAACATTATAAAAAACTTGGATTCAAACAAGGCCAACGGTTATGATAATATCTCAGTAAAAATTCTTAAAAATATTAAAGTCCTGTCTCTAAAGTTTTAAGTGAATTGATTAATCAAGCATATTATGGAAGTTAATATCAAAATAGTTTAAAACTAGCAAAAGTAATTCCAATGTTCGAATAAGGATCAAAAAAGTTACCAGGCAGCTATAGACCAGTCTAAATTTTATTTAATTTAGATAAATTAGTGAAAAAGTAATATACAATCGTTTATATAGTTTTTTTACTAAAATCAACATTTTAAACAAATCACTCTACTACCATGGCTTTGTCTGAATTTTTAGAAGGTGTGCTGAACAGCTTAAATAAGGGAGAAACAGTATGTGCGGTATTACTTGACTTTAGTAAAGCACTTGACAGTGTTAATAGAAAGATTTTGCTAAATAAATTAGAATGTTATGGTGTAACAGGGAAAATTTAATTTTCAATTAAGTCTTACATGACTGAAAGGGAACAGTATGTTAATTTTTGTGGGTATTAATCAACACGTGAAAAAATTGATGTAGGAGCACCACAAGGTTCAGTCCTAGGGCCTCTTTTATTTTTATACACATTAAAGACCTACAAAACAATACTAGTTTAAAAGTATTAAATTTTGCAGACGATAACTTACTGTATAAAACATTTAATAAAAACACATATTTATAAGACAGTGATAACCTTAATTTTGTACTTCAAAAAGTCTCAAATTTATTTAAAAAAAGTAGACTTAAATAAATATAGATAAAACTAGAAGTATTCTATTTAATCCAATTAATACAATTTGAAGTCAAAATAGGTAATAAGTAGTAAAAATGGTAAAAAGCTACAAGTACTTAGAAGTAATAACAGTTAATAATTTAAGTTGGGCAGAACATACTCTATTCTTAGAGCTTTTTTGAGACTCCGTAGATTTGTTCTTAAATTTATTTGACAGCAGTGAAACGCCGTTAGTCGGAATAAAGTTTTGACAAAAAAACATACGTGGTATATATATATATATATATATATATATATGTTAAACGCAGAAACAGCTGTCCCAAGCAAAAGTTTATTTTGTGTATTTTAGTTCTGTATATATATATATATATAAATATAGAAAATTTATAACCGTTACTCGATAACCGAAAGGTTTTTTGTAAACCAGGTCCTTAGAAAAAACTTTTTGAGCGCTTTTTAGATCGTTCAATAAACAATGTTGCGAAAATTCGAATTTTAAAAGAACAGTACATATGCTTCATAAAAACAATAAAATTGTTTTCAAATCTCAGCTATAGTTCGAAAAAACTATATGCGCAATAAAATATGGGCTCTGTCGAAGTTAGTTTAGTTATCAAATAAAATTATTTTCTATATATAAATATTTTCAAAAAAATTAAAGTAAACTTTTTTTTATGCTGATGCCCACAAAGAATATTTTTCAGTATTTTAGGCCTATTGCTTTTAAAAGACAATACATAGTTTAAAAACAAAAAAATCAACAATAAGTTAAAACACAAAATCTAATTAATAGTTCCAGTTGATTATTCAAACAAAAGCAATTTAAAAAAGTAAATTTAAAGATTAGATTTTTTTTCTTCTACTTTTTTAACTTTTAATAGGTTGTACTTTTATTGAATAAAAAATAAAAGTTTTATAGTGCACGATTAAATTAAGACTAGTGTTTACTTCAACGAATCGTTTTGGTAGAACCAACAAAGATGTCTAGCCAACGTAGAAGTTTTTTTAAGTTTAAATATCAATGTAGTAGACGTTACATTAATACAAAATCAAACGGTTTCGCCTAAAAGGTAAAAACTGTACATTCCGAATGTTAATAGAAACTTTTTAGCAGGAGTCGATAAAATATAAACAGTATATTTTTAGGCTGCCGGAATTTCCAAGTTTTTAGCAAACTGTATTAATTCTTAGTACAGCGATTTGTCCTTAAGAACGATTATTCTTTTTCTAATTCTGGAAGCATTAAAAAAAAAGTTTAAACTTATAAATGTGTAAAACATAATAAATATAATATAATCTTTAAATAACAAAGTTGTCTTAAAAACTTAGTTCATTACATAGCTTGGTAGGTGTCTGCAAATCTGCAGAAACAAGAAACGTATACCTATGTGCGAAATAACTTGCTTTTACTTCAGCTTGAAAAGACTCTGCTTTCTTAGCTTTTAGTATTTATTTATACTTAATTATGCACTCCTGAAAAACAATTTTGACATATATGTACTCTCTAGCATTTTTAATGTCGTAAAAATTAAACAAATAAAATACATCTAAATTGTATACATTTAGCGCGTTAAAGATTTAATTTGTCAAAAAGCTGCGTTGCAAAATTGATTCTAATGGAAGCTGTAGCTTTTAGTTCAAAAATCAAAATCATACAATTTTATGTTACAAAATTTTGCATAATTTAATGTTTTTTCTATTGACTACGTTAAATGTTTGATTTTGAAAACGATATTAATGTTTTCTAGTTAAATTGTGATTTTCTTATACTTATTTTCAATGAAAGTTTTATTTGTCTATACAAATGGCAACACATAAAGAGTCATAGGGGGTGTGGAGCAAAATAAATTGCCTTGTATGCAGTTATCACCCATACTTAAACATTCCACTTTTAAAGTATTAAAATAACTGCGTATTTTCATACTAAATTTAATAACATTAGATTTCAGTTTAAGTTACTGTGTTCCCGCTAGGACGTATCACGCGTCATTTCAGATGTTTTGATTATTGCAGATTCGTATTTTTTTTAAGCTAGCTACGTCTCTGGTTCATTACGATATACTTATAAATTAATATTTAACATATTGTAAATCTTACTTTTATTCAACTCTTTTGAAGTTTACAAGTGTAGTTATTAAAACAAAAACTTCTCTAGTCTAGAGTTGTTCATTTTTTTATTTTTGTAAGATAAAAGTATATTTTTGAGTAAAACTTTGATTACTGATCAAAGAAAAATTGCGAAAAATATTTGAGTCAATAAGTCATAAAAATTTTAAAGAGCTGTCCAAACTAGATCTTAAGTAAAAACTGTTGATTAGTTATTACTCATACAAGAAATTCTAGAATAATCTAAAAAAATAAATAATCTAATAATTGTTCAATACAGCTGTATAACTGCTAGAAATAATTATCTAGATAAATAATGTTGTTTTACAGAGCTAACAAACCCTAATTCAGCTCTTTATACATTCAACCAACTAAGTAACATACTTTTGTGTGAAAACATAAGAAACAGTATTTGAAATTGAATGTTTTGTACTACAGAAAAATAACTACTCTTTTATTTTCTTTAACAACTTATTTTTCAAAATATCAATCTATTAGTGACTTTATGTAGTTTAAAGATATTTGTAGTTAGCTATATAAAACAAAACTGGCGAGCAAATTTTCAGAATACATATACAAAACTTTGATTATATGAAATTATTTTTGTATTGCAAATACTAAGTGCGTAGTATAATTAATATAAGAGTTGTTTACTTTTTAATAATTAAAACTTTAAAAGAGAAATTAAGGAAGTTGTTCTCTATTAAGAAATTTAAACTCAAAAAAATTAACTAATTAAAGAAAATACCCAATTAAACAGGAAGTAATTGTACATTTATTAAAAAATTTTATAGCGTATACAAAAAAAGTTCTGGGTATATATACTTGTCTGAGTTTAATTGATCAGCAGTTTTAACATAAATTTAAAAGAATTATTTAATTTTACAATTATTAAGTTTTGTTTTCGAGCGAAACTGTTGTGCTTAAATATCAATAACCAAATATTATGGTTATTGATATTGCTTGAATACATTGTTCAAAACATCGATTTTTGAATTTATAGGAAATATTGTCTTTATTAGTTTAACAAGTCGAGTTATTTTGTTAACAAATCATAAACTACTATTTTGAAAACTTGTTGAACTTTTTAATTCGAATATGAAATTACTTATTGAGCGACAGAAAATAAGCGCTCAAAATGTTTGCTATAAGGATCTGGTGCACGAAAAAATCTTTCGGTTATCGAGTCGCACACCACGGATACCTTTTAACGTCCAGGGCTATGTTCATTAATAATCAAAAGCTTATATTTACAAATTTATGAAGTCTTTAATTCAGGATCTGTAGACCTAAGTTATTTTTAAAAGATAAATAAAAGTATATCAAAGTCATAAATTTTATTTTTAAGAAAAAGAAATTAGTATTATAAAACTGATACATCCAAACATTTTTAGATAATTTTTCATAACGCAAAAAGACATTTTAAAAAGTCAATATTTTTTTATCACAATTAGTCTACCTATAAACACTATTTTCTATAACATTAACAGTTTAGCAAAAGTATGCACATACATTATATTGTAAAATATAAAGAGCAAAGTGTAAAGTTTCATTTCTTCGTAACAACCACAAGTTTTAGTAGATATGATATTGGTAAACAAATATTATAATTTGATGATTTTAAGTTATTTTTTTCTGTAAACAATAAAAAACAAATATATACAAATATGCTTTAAAGTATGTCCAAAAAACAATATAAATTTATATTTTAGTTAAAAATAAAATGAAACTAATTCACTGTTTCTTACTTGCTATTTTTGCTCTGGCTTTTTTTGCTGATTCAGCAGAAGCATGGTAAGAAAATAATGCTTTGTATTTTTAATTTTAAAAACCTAATAACGTTTTTATTGTTAGGAGGAGGCGTCTTAGGAGGGTTGACAGTAAAGAAGTTGAACCTACAGGTGAAACCGTTGAAGGTGAGTTGTTAATAATTTTAGTGAAAGCAATCAATAACGATTAGGTTGATCAAAAAACTAACAACTTTATTAACTTTTACAGTTATATTTTTTATTTTATACTCAAAAGCTGATGTTTTTTATCAACTAAACACTATTAAAAAACTATTACAAACAACCACGGTAAATAAGTAACTATATTTAAATCAAATATAAACTTAAGTTTCTGTATATATACAACGCTTTTCAAGATGCTTTAAGTGTGAAATTGATTTATGTATCATTAGTAATTAGGAAAACAAACATTTAATCTAATAAAATCAAATTTATTTAAACCATTTACAGCTATTTCGTTGCTTTTGTAAACTAAAAGTTACACATTTGCTTATATAAATTACAGCAGTTTTTATATTAAATTAAAAATGTTTTAAAACTATTTAACTTAAATACAAGCATTAACTAACTACTCATAAATACTACTTAGTAACTTATTACTATTTAAATACTACTAAAGAGGCAAACAACTACATTCATATTTTCGAAGAATTGATTAGTACAAATCTAACTTGTGAATTTTTAAGCAATGGATAACGAAGAAAACGCTGTATGCGATTGGGGCTGGTCAGAATGCAGTGTTACTTGTGGAGGAGGCGTGCGGAAGAGCATAATTTTCTGGAAGAACGATGGAGATGCCGATTGCGACCCCCCTAAGGAAAGACCGTGTAACGAACAACCTTGCGAATAAATTTCAGTGGAAACTGATAGTTTTGTTTTTTGAGATTTGTTGCAGTTTTGCATGCAACATTTATCATTGTCATAAAAACTTTAAAAATAATAATCGTTTACTCGTTATGTTTATAAGAAATACCCGGATTGTATCTAATCGTCTTTTGAATATTTTATTATTGTGAAACTTTTTTCATTTACCAAAAGTTGTTAAACTCGTGTAAATAAATGCATTACAAACGATTTATGTTTATTCTTTTACAACAAAGACTAAAAATTTATATAGTATTTAGTTTTTGTTATCTATTACATTGGTTTTTACTTTTAAAATAAAAAATTCATAAAAAGGAAGACCTTTTTAAAACTTAGAACTGGGATAGTAAAACACATTTAAGCACTAGAATTCGAATTCAGTTTTCTACAGTCTACAGAATTAATATTATGTGTTTTGGTTTTAAGAAAACAAATAAAGAGATTCCAACTACTAGAGGAGAAATAGTGAATTTATTATTTCAAGAATTTATTTTACAAACTAAGTTTCGGTCAAAGACCTCGTCAGTGCTTAAATAATTTTAAAAAGATATGTAACAGTCATGGAAGATAGCATTTAAACAATTAAATAAAAACAAGTTTTTACTCAAAATTTTGACTTAAAAGCTAAACAAATTAAATTTCAATATCAAGATTGAATTTATGGTAAAGTTTAAATTTTAGTTAAGTTTTAAAATCAATATAACAACAAGAATAATAATAAAAGCTGTACATAGCTTTCTTTTTTCTTATATTTAATTTTGAAAGTAAACATTGCTTAAGTAAAAATGTAGCTAATAGTACTAATAGAGCAAAAAGTTGAGATGTATATTAACGTTGCTTATTTTAATTGTGACGTAATTATTGAAAATTTAAACAACCTTGTACTTGTAATAGCTACGAAAATTTGAAATTTTGCTTGAATGATTTTTATAAAAACTTTTAGTTTCAAGAAAATATAAGCTAAACAAAAACTTTTTAAGAGCATGTATAAAACCTGTATTACGGACAACTTAAGACTTAAGTTTTGAAGTGGATTTTTCTGAAGTGCGGGCAGGAATAAAAGAGCTCGTACCGTTTATTAAAGTTATCCCTTCTGTCGGCTTTGGCGACCGCGACCTTTTCTAGTATGCAAGTATTGCAAATGCTTTGTGGGTTTTCGGCTTTGACAATATGGTGGATTATCTATCTACAGAATTAAAACAACTGTCAGTATAAGTTTTTATTTTCTTAAAGAATAAATGTATTAAAGCAAAACAGTTTTATAACTATTAAGTTTTCATAGTCTAAGGAAGTTTAATTTATTTTATATCTAGAAATTACCCTATATTTTAATAAAAAATAGATATTTCTTTTTTTTAACTTTAAATCCGCTAAGGCTTATTTCAAATAAGGTTGGCGACTATTGTAGTAGATCTGATTTGAACGTTGAAAAACTCCTAATATCTTTTGAAGCACAAAAAATGAACTATTAACTTCAAAGATGGAACAACTTTCTTTATATTCAAACTAAATTTTTTAATATAGAATCATCAAAACTGTAAAATTTCAACCTCTATGAGCATTAAAACTGTGACAAAGAATAATTCGTCATAAAACTAATAAAACATGTTGACAGTTTTACAAATAAAAAATTACTATATTTTGAGAGCTTATTGTGTTGAAGATGTCTTTTTAAAATCGTATTTAGTTATAAAAGCAGTGTACAAATTGTAACTTTCTACGTTTCTGAAATATCCTCTTTTTTTAAACTTATGATACTGCTCACTGTCACTATTGGATCGTTAAACATTTTGTTTTCAAAGAAAACTTAGCACTAATGCAAAATAGTAAACTATTACAATATAAACCATTCAACTTGTAAGTTGTGACAATTTACACAAAGAAACTCCGTGGAGTTTTGTTATTTCAACACAGAATAATGTGCGGCAGTTTTCTATAAGCTGAGTAAATTATTTTATACTTTAACGCACTTGTTTCGTTCTAACCTCCATTACCAACCATTTTTATATATTAATAATGTTTAATTTTTTTTAACTAAAAGTTTTCAGTTTCATAGGAATTAAAAAAAAGGATTTCTTTATTTATTAAATAGCATTTGGGTAGTTAAGCTAACAAGTTTTAATGTTCAACTTGGAATTTTTAGGCGTTGTACTGAGCACAGATTTTTTGTTAAATATATCAAAATCAGGGTTGCCAAAGGTTTTTTGATATTTTACAGGTTGTCTGAGTTGCTTTCAAGTTTTTAAAATTACAAGTTTTTCGGTCAATTTTTAGTACAAAATTAAATTTAAGGTAAAAAAATTGCCTTAAATAGTATTTAAATATAAAACGAAACCGTTTTGTTATATTAATGCTTTATAATAACTATAACTCTTTGAAATTACAGGTTTTTGAAATATGTGTGTTCAAAATCACTTAAATTAATAGTTTTTTTCAGCCAATATTTTCAAACTCCTAGTATTTTTGCAACCAAGTAAAATTCATCAAGTTTTTTTTTTGTAGAAGTACTGTATACTTTTTGTTGACAAACTTGTTCAATATAAAATTGAAAACTATTTTTGATAAAGATACACCTTTGAAAAGCACGAATATTATTTTTGTGTTGTGTTTTTGCTGCTTTATGACCATAACTTGTTCGAATGCATTTATAATACGTTTTAATTAAAATTTTGATAATTGTATTAGATCAGGGTTTCCCAAAGTGGGCCAAGTGGCCCCCTAGGGGGCCATGAGCAGCAAAGGGGGAAGAGGGGGGTCCATGAGCAGTAAAGGAGCCACAGGGGGGCCATGAGGCCATAACTTGAAACTTACACTAGATATTTTTGAGTTGCAGATGAAGAGCAAAAAAAAAAAAAGGTCTGATGTGTATTTTATGGTAGTTTAGAAACTTACACTAGGTATTCTTGAGTTTCAAATGAAGAGCAAAAAAAAAAAAAAAAAAAGGTCTTATGTGTATTTTATCGTAGTTTATGAGTGATCTATATGTAGAAGGGGGCCATTACTTTTTCAAACTCTTTAAAGGGGGCCATTAGCAAAAAAGTTTGGGAAACCCAGTATTAGATAGTTGTAATAAAAGTTTAATAATAATTATATAAAAATAATTAAAATAATAAAATATAATAATAACAAGATAGTTTTAATAATTTTTATAATAAAAAAATTAAAACTTTTGATTAACTACGTCACAACTTGGTTTATATGTAGCATTTTTACTTAAAAGTATTATTTTGTACCTCATCGAAATAACAAGAAAGTTTTATGTAATATTATTTTTAAGTATATAAATTCTTTGATTGCGATGTGCTATAAATATAAAAATGCTTTAGAATTTTAAGAAACTTTATACTGAGAAACTTAGTAAAATATTAAAACTAGAATTAGTTGTCTACAGCATCCAAATGCCGAATCTTGATTGCCAAGATTAGGATCCAGCAAGACTTTAGTTTTATCAGAAGGTCGGATCTCAGATTAATTGTAAGTTTGGCCGGAGTTATAAAATTTCTCATGTATTAAAAAAAATAATTTCACTTATAACAAAATTAAGTGTGATAAGAAATATTCTGTCTAATTTTAATACATTTAGACAGTTTTTTTATTCTGTATCAGTATAAGCTAAATATACTATGTTTGAAAATTAGAAAACTAAAAGTTGAAACTTTAAAACCAAGCTTAACTGTTTGACAGAGAAATTAATTTTGATTATCTATTTTCAGATTAATTTTTTTACCTCTTTTGATTTACTCGATTAAAAGTTTTATGTTAAAAACTGATAATGTCTGGGCTAAATAAAAGCATTTACTTGAATTAAACACAAGGCAATTAAAAATTAAACTGAGAAACTTTTGAACAGTGTGAGTCACTGGGTGTAAAATGAATAAAGAGTTTGGCCTAATTAATCAGAAAAAAGTATAAAGTTTAAGGTAATCGAAAACCACAGAATAAAAAAAAATAAATAAACTTATTTAAAATTGCTTGAACATTTTTAATTCATATAATCAATCTTAAATACTGAAAATTATAAGCTTTTTATATCAGCAGTATTCCGTTGAAAAGTGTTAACTCGTTATTTGTTAGTACAATAAAAAAAGTACTGTGAAAATTTGTTTATAAAATCTTAGTAGTCTAGTCAAAAAACATTATTTTTTAAATTAGTCAAACTTAATCCTGACCAAATTAGACTAGTGATTCTTTAGCTACAAACTTTCTATGGATTAGCTGCTATGTTCAGCGAAAGATTAAATTAAATATGTAGTAAATAAAAATCGAAATGTAAAAATAAGTAATATAAACTTAATTATAAAAAAATTTGCACTGAACTAGATATTCTTTTTTCTCACCTCTTTGCAAATAATCTCTAAGTGTCACATATGTGAAGTAAACTAAAGGCAAAGAATTTTCAATTAAAATACTCAAACTGAACCATAATTAATTCTGCAAAACGAAAAATGTTATTAAAACCTTTAAAATGAACTTTATAAAAACTTTTACAAAAATTATATCTTTCTCATAACATTCAAAATAAAATATTTAAATAAAACAGATAAATACTTTTCTATACTTACTTTAAAAATAACATTAATTGATACAAAGTAAACCATACATCTGTTTGATAAAATACTTCCTCCTATTACTTGTTACGAAATCTTTAAAATACAAAAATAAATAGTACAATCTGATTTTACTTACTTTTAAAATTTAACTGACTTTGAAAGAATTATATAAAGAGGTAAAACATATACATTTACTTGTTACATAAAATTCTAAACTACGTGCTATAAATATCTTAATAATTTACTTAATGAAAAACAGTCTGATTCTAAAATTTTGCAAAATAGACTTTTGTGTGTATATCAAAGTTTTACTGTGGAAGTGTCCTTGTCACAGATCATCAATAATGAAAAGATTACATACAACAACTACTTGTTTAAATATAGTAATAGTTCAACATGGTTCTGGGAAAATTTTAGTGTGATTTTATAAAGGATTTTTTATTTAATATTACCATTCGCAGGCTTTGGAATTTAATGATTTTGTAAGTAAACTTCTAGGAAAATTTTGCAATCTGACTTAAAAGGACTTTTTGTTAATGTTTGACCATTTTAAAGCTTTGAAAATTAAGAATTTAGTAAATTAGAAATGACAAAATCTGACATGTTGATCAAAATACTAATTTCAAAGCTTTGAAAATTAAAGAATTTAGTAAATTAGAACTGAAAAATCTGACATTTTGATCAAAAAAACTAACTTTTTGTCATTTTAATCTAAAAAAACTGACTTAGCCTGACCCGTGGCAACCCTGCAATTTATTTTTTGAGTTGTGGCCCTTTAAAAAAAATAAATATAAATTGTCGGCATTTTAATAGTCGTGTATTCTTAAACTACAATACTTATACTCAATTAAAAACTACTTAAAGATCTACTAGCTACGTTATTTGCTATATCAAAACATATAAAACAGCAAAATTATTCAAATTTGTAAAATACAAGGTTTACGGAAACTGGTTCATTTAACAATCAAAGCTAGCATTTACATGCGGGAGTGTTAGTATTTACCAATTAGGAACTTTTTTTTAAATCGGTAATTTTTTCTAAAGTAATTTTTACTGATACTTGTTTGGTAGTTATCAAAAACTTTGATTATTCGTTTCCTTTCTTAGGTCAAAGATTACGCGATCCGAGACTCAACCCGTGTGTACATAGAAAAGAGCGCTCAAAACTAAAATAAAAACTATTACTTTATTTTATACTGCTAAATTAATTTTATTTAGAGTAAAAGCTTATTTTTCGTTAACATAACTAGATTAATAACAGACTTAACTATGTTTCAAAATACTACAGTATCAAGTACATATTAAAACGCTTAAATGTTTTTTGAAACTTAAGCGTAATTTTAATAAAATTTTAAAACTTAACCATACATTTGATACATTGATATAAATAAACACAATACAATTAAAATTTCTATGTTTTTTGTACTACATATTTAATTCTAAACTAAACATATAAAGAAAAAAATTCAAAAGTTGAACACATAAACCTTACAATTATTGTTTTACTTAATAGTTCAGTTTTCTTAATTCGTAAAATATTCATAAGTTGTCTCGAAAAACTTTGAGTTACCCACAAAAATACCAAATCTCCTTTTAACAGACAAAACGAAAAACAAACACAAAACCAGCAAAGAAACGCTCACAAAATTAACTAAGGACAAAGATTTCCTACTCGCGCGCGCGACATTTCTACTTTTCGACGATTTCGACGAACTGCGGCTGCGCCCTCGCGACCTTCCTGCTCTCCTTGCGGCTGGTCACCGGGCACTGCATCTGCCTGTGCGACACAGGGACCATGTTGGCGCCGCCCGCCTCGCTCCTTGCCACCACCACCCCGAGCTCGGGCTGCGCGGTGCTCAGTATGTAGCACGACGCGTCTCCCACCGACAGCTGAAATTGTTTTGAATTTTGAAAGTTGATTTGAGCATGGTTTGGTCATACAGGGTTGCCACTCGTTTTTTCAAAATTTTTTACCAGGTTTTCAAAAGTACACACTTTTGTGTCTATTTTAGTTTAAAACTAAGTCAAAGGTAAGAAACTGTGTTAAATAGTATAAAAAATTTGATGATGACAAATATTTTTATTTATATGATAGATTTTTTGAGTCAAATCGAAATTTTACTACTGAACATGTTAAAATTCCAGGTTTTTCTAGGATTTTTTTTATTGTCAAACTCCAGGTTTTTCCGGGTTTCCAGATAAAGTGGCAACCCTGATTATAAATTTTAATTACTAAAAATGTTATTATTGTCACGAAACGAAAAAAGATGGTGTGAAAAATGTAGTTAACTTAAACATTTTGAAGTTATAAACCTAATATTATTATTAGTTTGTTGAACGACAAAGAAAAACGCTGAAAATATTTAGTCTTAGGGCCTAGTGCAAGAAGAACCTTTCAGTTATCGAGTTGCACACCACGGATACCTTTTAAGGTTTTGTCCAGGCCTACGAAGATGTAAGTGGACTGGGCATTTTAAAAAAGCCGTATAGCTGTGTTTCATTAGTTTTGAAAGAAGTAATTTAATGTGCACATAAACTTGATGAGTATCGAAAATGGTTTAAAAATAGGTAATAAACTATGTTATTTTATCTTCTAATTCGATATTAGTTTTAAACAAGTTTTGATCTATAAACACAAAAAACTTAATATTTTTATAACAGGAAGTGTTTGTTACCTGGTTGCACAAAAATTATTTTTATTCATCATTAAAAATTTTGGAGAACCAATGGTGTACGTAAAAATACAACAAAAAACTTCCAAACTTGTTTTGATTTTAAGAATGTTTTTAGGAAAATTTCAAGCTTATATAGAATAGAAATTACAACAGCATTCATTGTTCGTAGTTACTCTTAGCTCACATAAAAGTTTTCAACTTTCTCAGATTAAAAACCTTCCATCTAAAATCTAACTACCTAGCAATCATCAGCTAGCAAGCGTGACAATCAAAGAGACTCACCGCTTTTGCCGCGCGTTAAATTCAAAAACCTCAGCAGGCAAGACTCACCACTTTGGCGATGGTCAGGTCGCCAGGCCGGAAGCACTTGTGCATCTCCACCTTGTCCCTGTCCGAGGACCTCACGTCCTCCTTCCGTATCATCCCCCGCAGCGGGTCGCTCAGCTTCTCCTCCCCGACGCTGACTATCTGGCACCTGGCGAACTGCGAGGTCAGCTTCGTTATCTGAGTTTGGTTTGTGTTGCATGATGTGTGGGCGAAATTTGTGAACTTTAAAACACGATATTGACGTAAATGCAACTTTGCTACTTGTATTTACTACAAATATCTTTTATGTAGTTTTGCAAACAAGAATTAAAAAAAAAGCAATAAAATAAACTATGAAGATTCATGTAAGTTCATTTAATTTCAAAACACTACATGTTAAAACATAAAATATATTAAACAAAACTGGTTTGTGACAGCTACTAAATTATTTCATTCTGGCGTAAAGCTATCCCGAGACCTTTTTAAAAGCTACCTGACACCACACAACAACTTATCACAACCTTGCAGGCAACTCGGGAGTCGATTTTGGGCGTGGGCTGAGCTTTCCGCCTGGGTCGCACGGACACGACGCCGTCGCCGTGCTGCACTACGCCCGTCAGCGACGCGCACACGTACCCCTGCCTCTCGTACGTGCCGTACCCGCCCTTCAGCTGCTCACTGTCCCCCAGCCTGTCTCCTGTTCGTTGTTGGATGTTTTTTTTGTTAACACACACTTGATGCAAGTTGGATGAAACAATCAAGGATTAATTTTCAACTCAAACTTTAATTACCAATCACTAAAAGCTAATTCAATGAGATTGGTAAGACCGCATCAAAATATAAGACGTAATAATACTAAAGTTGTTTTAATTAAAATGCCGTTTTTGTTATGTTTATTGAAACACTAAAACAATAATTTAGTCGCCTCAACTTTAAACTGTTGGAGGTAAAAAAATAATACGATGTAGTTGAGGCCTCATGAGAGTCAATCTTAATTTTTGCAAGTTGTTCTAATTTAGTGTAGTTCTATTTTAGCTATCAGAAACTTTAAAACAATTAATAAAACACTAAGTAATATTTATATTATTTATACACAGTCAAAGTTAATGTTTTCAATAGGATCATTATGTAACGCAAACAAAAATAAGCAAAAAAGAACTAATTCAGCGAAAATTATGTTTTCTTTTATTTTTTAAGCAATCTGGTTCAAACTTATATATTTACATAACTATTGTTTATATAATCAACCTAAATTATTTTATTTTACACTATTTGTTTATGTTTAAAAATTACAACACTAAAATATTTTTAACTATAAAGAATGTTTTATAAATAAATTAGGATAGGTCTAGAGCTGAAAAGTATTTTCTCATTTCAGAAAAACTTTAATAATGAAATAACTGGGGTCCATGCATTTGTATTGAAAACTTTATAAAATGTCAGTTTCTAAAAAACTTGGTTGAAATTTTACACTTCACAAAATATTTTTATACGCAATACCTTAAGCTTTCATATAAGAACCAATAATAAGTTTTGGTGAAAAAGATACCTTGACCACCATATGGTTTTAAATTATTTATGTACTTAACAGCAATATAATGAATTCATTTAATTTTAGTCTACTGTAACTACCTGGTATACATATAGCTCCTTGCATTACTTCATCCATTTTACAAAAAAAAAAAAGCAATTTTTTTTGAATTAAATTAATCTTTATATACAAATGTATTGTTATACTTTTAATTATAAACAATATTAGTATTAATGTTTAATTTTAAAAAATAACAAAATTAATTAAAATGTTTAGATCACAACAGTTAACAACCATAATCTTTAGATAAATAATTCTGATGCTTTTTTAGCAATTAAGTGTAGCATTGTTGTGTGAAACTGTAAATTAAAAAAAGTTTTATGTATGTTTAACAGCAATTATTAAAAAAAAACAAAGAGTTTATTTATAATAACTATAATATAGAATAAATATTAATTTGATAACTCTAAACATACAAAAATGTTTAAGAAAAACAAACAGTTCAATTAAGTGAAAACAGATTGATATAAAACAAACTCAAAGTACAGTCAACTAACTTAAAAACAATTAAATAGTGAGTTAAGTTAAATTTTATGTGAATACTTAAAGAATTTTGTAAAATAAAGCGGCCGGTTAGTAGTGTATCAAAAAAATTAATTAAAACAACTTTTAAAGCAGCTACTTACTTATTAAAACCAATTATAACTTAGCATTATTGTTTTATACATATGGCATATTTTATTTAAATACTTTGTAGACTGCTAAACGATCAAAAACTTTAATCAACAAACTTTACACTTATAACAATATATGGACTTCCAAACATTATTGCTTTTGAAAAAATTACTATTGCAACAAAATTTGGTCACATAAAAAATTACAACATGTGTGTTGTTTATTACAGTGGTTTTTGGTATACATTTTTTAAAACAAACATTAAAAACTTACTTACAATTTAAATGCTTAAAAACAAGCTTGTTAGTATTTGAAAGTACACAATTTACTGTTTTGTGAAGATGAAGGACTTTTTACAAAATTTGAACTTTTAGCTATGCTTTCAGACAAAGATAAGGAATTTTCTTTTGATGATGAAGAGATTTTGTTTGAATTACTGTTATTTGATCCTGATCCATCCTTTATAGCAACTAAATCGTCTATTGACAAAACTTTCTGGCTATCATGTGCAGCTTCTGGTAAATCAAAGCAAACTTCACTCAGCAGACCGTTAGACTTTCGTAAGCTATTTTCTGTACTGATGCTCTTTTGGCTTTTTGAACTTGATACCAGAGAATCACTGTTTTCTTTTTCAGACTTTTCTATAACTACATGTTCAACATTTTCACTGTTTTCCTTGTTTAAAGCTAGCTCTTCTTTATTCGAATCATCAATTTTCATGCCTTTTTTATAGCCGCTTTTTTCTATGAGTGAGCCAAGACCTGCCTCATGAAGTTTATCAAGAAAATCATGAAATTTATTGAAAGACTCTTCTACATTTTCTAGCAAAGTTTCATCTTGAAGTTTAGATTTTACACTCATGTTTTCATGTGCATCAGTTAACTTAAGTTTCAGTTCATAGTTCTCAGCTTCTAGATTAATAATCATATCTTTCAAAGTCTTTTCAAGTTCACTTGCCCGCTCAAGCTTTCTTTGCATGTCACCAATCAGACATTGAACATCCTTGAAATACTGACTGCATTTCCTACTTTTGTAAACACAAAAATTATCCAATGGATTTACAGCTTTAGCAGTTTTACTAAGTTTAGATCTATTCCTTTTACTGTTTAATTTATTTTTTTGGAAAGATAATGAAACATTGTGTGATTTCAAAGAGCTTTTGCTTTTCATTTCAACAACAGAAGGCATAAAGGTTGTATGTGTTCTTACATTTGGCTTACGCCTAATATTAGTTTTGTGATCCAGCTTAGGAAACTTATGTTTAATCCAAGGATACTCCTTTTCCTCTACTTTTGCAGCATTTAGTAAAACACTAGCCAGAACTTCACGAATTTTAGCGTTACTAATCATTGGATTATTTCTAATATCTAACACTACAATGCTATTGTTCATTTGTATTGACGAGTATAGTAAACTTGCACCTTTTTCACTTAACCCACATCCCTGCAAATCAATTGCTTTGACCCACAAGTCTTGAGGCAAAACTTCACACAACAGAGTTATGCCATCATCACCAATGGCTGGATTTGCATTTAAAGTAAGTCTTTTGATTCCACCCATTTGTTTTAAGTCTGGTGTTCTGTATCTCAGACTCTCCACCCATCTTTTGCTGTGAAGGCCAAGAGACTGATTGTGAAGCAGTTTGCAAACTTCATTTGCACTAGAGGATGTCAAGTTACACCCACTCAAACTAATGTGTGCAATTTTTGGATGTGTTTGAAAGCTGTTACACAGTGATTTTGCACTTTTTTCAGATACAGGGCAGTAGTCTAAAGAGAACTTTGTCAGTGAAGTGTTCTTTGCAACTCCTTTAGCAATTGTCATGAGGTCTCTTTCAGTAAAGGGTATACCTTGAAGCTCAACAGAAGTAATTTTGTTCGACTTTTTAAGTAAAAATGACATTGAAAGTGCAAGTTTCTTCACAACATCTTTTGTGTGAATTGGAGGACAGTTCATTTTAAACCTCAGTGTTTTTCTTCTTGTTCTCAACTGGTGTTTATATATACTAAAAACTGATAAAGCTTCTAAGCTTTTGTCAAACTTCAATGCGTTTATTATAGGCGCCCAGTCAAAAACTCTAACTTTATCAGCATTAAGCTCCAATCTGTGGTTTTTGTAATGAGCTTTAACTAAATTAACAGGAACTGAGTCTTGAAGTCCACACAAGCTTTTGTAGGAGTTATAAAAATCAGATGGGTCACAGTACCTTTGTAAAACATTGTCCAATGACATGTTAAATTTATTATAAATAACAAAATATCTGTTGATATAGAGATTTTTTTAATTAAATTTATATGTCAAATTAAGAAAAAATTTACAAATATACAAACACTAATTAATATAAAATTACTAATACAATATTTATTGTATATATTTTTCAAATAACTTAAGTTGGTAAACTATACCTTTAAACTAATATTTATCAAACGTACCTGTTCAAAAGTACTGAAACTTATTGCCAACTTTTTTTATACTGACATAGGTTGTCTCTACTATAACAAAAACGTGTATAAAGGTTTTTGGTTTAAGTAGCCATGTTAAAAAAATGTTTAGAAATACTTTTTTTTTTATAAAAAAGCTAATCTTTTATGAATAAGATTGTTCTGAACGTACATATACTGGTTTTTAAGTAGTTAAAGTATACAACTATAAACTCAAAACAAATATTTATACAGTAGTTGGACATTTAAGCTTGCACTTAAAATACAGTCCTAAAGTACTCATTTAACCAAGACAATCTCAAAATAATCATGATTATTAATACGTACATTAAACCAGAATCTCTGCAGTTTTATTATATTTTTAATGGGTATTAATTTATTTAAGACCTTAATAAAAGTTTGTTTGGCTGTGTTACTTCTAAATTAAATAATCACAATGGTAATGCAATAAACTGAAAACACTTTTGGTTCATGAAAAAATATTTTTAAAATATAGCAAAAAACAGGAATATATGTTAGACCAAAACAACAAGCTACTTTTTAAGAGAAATGTTTTTAATGGCATCAAATTCCTAAGAGATGTATTTTTCACTGTTTGAATTTATTGGCTAACAAATCTAATGAATTTTAATTTATTTAAACCAGGGTTTCCCAAAGTGGGCGATAAAGCCCCCCTGGGGGTGATTTTAGTAAGTTGGGGGCGAATTTTAGTATAGGGGCAAAAGGGGGGTGGGGCAATAACTAGTAAGGGGACAAATGGGGGGCGATTTTATAATTTTGGGCAGTCATGAAATTGTTACTTTTTATATTTTTATTTTACTAACTTTAGCTTGACAGTAAATATTTGACCCTGAGGTCAATTAAACGTCCCGAAGTGGATTATGGATCCCTTCAAAGCAGATCTTTTTGAAGTAAACGTTGACTGACAGGAAACTTTCTCAGACTTACAAACTGACCTTGAACTTAAAGTAAATTTTCCCAAAGAACAATATAAAAGCTTTTGGACTCAACAAAAACTAAGGCATTAGTATCCAATCATTTAGAAGGAAGTTAGATTGTTGTTTATAGTTTTTCCTTCTAGCTATATTGTTGAGAAAGCTTTCAGTTCAGTTATCAACATCTTGAGCAAAATATATAATCTAGATATTTGTTAAGGAGGTGACTTGAGGCTTTGTTTGATTGATTTAGAGCCAGATATAGAAAAACTTGCAATCAGTCATGAAGCTCATCCTTCACATTAGATTAGACTTCAGTTGCAGACATTATTTTCTGTAAGGTCTTCAATTTTAGTTGATTTTATAAAAGATTTCTTCATTGAGCTTGTTTGTATTGTACTTAAGTAGTCTTTTTATGATAACAATTTTATTAACTTATTTATTCTACAACAGGTTTGCTTAATGCCTAATGAATACTAATTACAGTAGACTTCCTCTTGAGTTCGCACTTTTACTCAAAAAAAAGTGCAAGTTTAAAATTTCTTAAGTTAACTTAAATAAAGTATATAACTAAGTAAGTATTAATAAAACAAAAACTTTATTATACTTAAAAGCTTATATAGATCAATCTTTTTTAATAAATATTTTTTTATGTTTCAGTGGATTTCACGTTTATTCATAACAGTATTGCATTATAATATGTTGAAATTTGCCTTTTGTAAAAAAAAGTTATAATGCATTTTTGAGTAAGCACTTTTTGATTTTGTTCAAAGTGCAAATTCAAGTCTACTGTATTTATTGAGTGGTTTTGTTTTGACTTAATTAATTTTGTAGTTTATTTTTGTTGTTTTACATTACACTAAAAGTTTTTATAGCATAGTGAATATAATATTTGTTTAAAAGATATTTTTTTGACATATTTTTATTATTACTTGTTTAGTCTGTATAAGTAAAAAAATCTTGTAAACCAATAAAGTTTTTTGGACTTAAAAAGAGTATAGATTTGAGGTCTCTATTTCAAATGACTTCAACTATTTCACTAAAAACATTCTTAAAGTCAGTTTTATTTTCTAACTTGATTTATTATTGTTAAAAAACTGTATATTAAGGATTTTAAACTATTAGTACAACTTTTTTTTGTTTTATCTTAATTCAAAATATTTTGGCAATTAAAATGTGTTGTTTATTTTAATATTTTAACCCTAGCTTTTAATTTTTTACTATTTTCCTCTGATAAATTATTATAGATTGATAGCTAGAAAACAAATTCATTTTTGAACAGAATTAAAAAAGCCATCGAAAAGACTGCTACAGTTACAAACCAAAATTTTAATCTAATCAAAATATTTTTAATAGATTACTTTCTGTCCACAAAATTAATTGTAAAACCTTTAATTTTTATTTATTTAAACTTGAAAAAAATTGTTAGGATTAAGGTTTAGTTTTTTAAAGGTTATTGCAAGTCAAATACTGAATCATGGTGTTCTACTACAAAACATATAGTTTAAAAAGTTAAGTTTTTATCTTTTCAACTAACTTGCTTATAATACCTTTGAGCATTGAAATTAATAATTTTTGTCCATTAACAGAAGCTATTGATTAAACCAATTTTCATGTGAGATAATCACCCAGTCGGTCAAACTTCCTAAAACTGGATCAGCAATGATGTTTTAATATTTATTTCATTCTGTGTAAAATAAGCTGGTCATTCTTTTGTAGTTTTTTAATCTATGGTAAAATAGTTTTAGAATATGCCTAGGTTTCAGTTAAGATTTTAGATGGGTAACGTACGGCATAGATCCAGTCAAATTTCAGCCCACTAAGTAGCTTAAAAACTACTTGTGTGCAAAACAATAAACTTTAGCTTCTTGATACTTATTACTTTGAAATACGCTTTCAATTTGGTTTTCAGTTCACAATAGTACTTCCTATATCGCAATAATAGTAAATCAACTTGTTAAATTTTGCTTGAGATTTTTATTTTTTTTATATCTTAGTTTTTTAAATAATGTAGCCCGCAAGTACATTTTTTTAACAAGTCGACACTAGAAAGGATTTTTTAGTAAAAATGACTTGTTGACTACAAAAGTTGTCCACAACTAACTTAAAGGTTTCATTAGTTTCAAAACAATTCATATTTAAACAGAATTGATTACAGATTACAAAAGGCTTTTTAATATTTAAGTATTTTTATACACTTTTCTGGGCTTATAAGAAAATAACGGTAAACTATTTTTTCAAGCCCTTTAAATTACTTTGAACATTGCCCAAAAGAGCGTGAATAATAAATTCAAGATTAAATGACATTTCGAATACAACTTTTTTGGCTCAAAAGTGCGTACTCAAGAAGAAAAAAAAGCTTTATAAAATCATGGGGGGCGATTTTTTTTCAAATTTCTGAAAAGGGGGCAATTTAGTAAATGAGTTTGGGAAACCCTGATTTAAACACTAGGTGGTCAATATGAAGATTTTAAATCACATGGTATATATAAATTCAAAAATACTTTTTGTGATAATTCTTTATACTGATTCTTTATATATTTGTTTATCTATATAATAATTGACTTAAGTTAATTCTTCAAGGGATAAAAGCTATGCAAAATTAAAAAATATGAACATATATTAACACAAAACATTTGACTTATATGTTCAAATTTATGCACCAGTGCGAACTTAAGCCACTAAATACTTTAAAATTTATTGTCTTTAGCAAAAATAAATTGTTGCTCTTGAAGAAAAAAAAATTACATTTCAAAACTATAATTTTAACATTTAATATGTCTTAGCAATAGATAATGCAACTGATAAAAAATTGCAGCAAGCCTTGAGTTTACAAAACACACTGCTATAAATAGGGTCACTACTAAAATTTCAATTATTTTTAAACACCAACAGTTTTGACATGAGATCTTTTAGCTATGTGCTCTAACATTATTTGTTAGAACATTTTATATAACATATAATAATCATCCTAGTTAGACTTTAAGGTAAATTTGTCTCTTAAACATTGAAATTAGGGATAAATGATGAAAAACATAAGAATTGTTGATAAACTCTTTTTTTAAACTTACAACATGTCAAGCTTTTGTAATAGTATTTAATTACATCTTAACTAGTTTTAATTTTTTAATAGTCTTAATGTTACTAAAAAAAATTCTAAAAGGCAATGATTTTTTAGAAATTCTTTCTGCTAAACTTTAATTTATAACAAAAAAATTTGAGTTCAAATCAAACTAACAGGACTGCTATAAACTGAAATTTAAAAAAAAACATTATATGTTTTAAAAAGATTTTATCACTACACATTTAGATTTTATTTTTATGGTTACATACATACTAAAATTTAGGTGTTTTACTTTATAGACTTATAATACTATTTTTATAACACAATTATTGTCAATTATTATTATCTTACTTACAGGGTTGTCAAAGGTCTTTCGAAAAAAATTTCCAGGTTTTTTAAACATCAAGTCTTTTGGTTTACTTTTAGCATAAAAATAAATTAAAACTGTTTTAAATAGTATGAGGACATTTAAGAGATACTGTAAATCTACTTTAAATGTGTTTATTAACAAAAAAAAAACTTCTATTTGATAGATTTTTGGTATCTAATTTAAGTTTCATTACTTAAGATATATTTTTTTTAGTTTCAGGATGTTCTAGGTATTTTAGTGATTTTTGATCAAATTTTATTTTTTTTTAATTTTTCAAATTCAAAGTTTTTTGGCAACCCTGTATGTAACTATTATCAATAGTAGTAATTCAGATCATAAATTGACAAAGCTTTTAGTTGAAAACATTTTTTTAAATTAACAATCCACATAATAAAACTTAATAACAATATGCACAACATATTTTATAAAAACTACAAAGTTATTAGTATCTTTGGCAGGCTATAATTTAACCACTTTGAAGCTTGAAATAAAGGACGACATTGCAACCCTGTATTATATATAATAGTGATTTCTTAAGTAAACCAATTCTCATCATTTTCATATAAAATTGTTCAAAATTCTAAGTGTTTTAAAACCTATTACCACATTATTTTTAATTAATTTATTATCAATAAAATTCAAAGCAAAATAAACTGACATTCATCTTGCTTAGTGTAAATACTAATTAATTTTTTTTTTACTACAGTGCAAACCTACAAGGTTGCTAAAAGTTTTTTAGAAATATCTTTTAAGTTTTTAATGTACAAGTTTTTGGGTCTATTATTGGTATAAAATTAATTAGAAGGTAAAAACTGTTTTAAATAGAATAACAGTATTAAAAAGATACTGTTAAGTTTGTTTAAATGTTTTTTTATATACTACTATTTTTATCTGAAGCTCTTTAAAGTTTTTCAAATGAGCAGATTTATACTAGCTTATTTTTAAGTGTTTCAACATGTTATTTCATAAAAAATTATTATAACAAAAATATCAGTATGATAAATTTCATTACTTAATTTTTGAAAATTAAAATTGCTTAAAATTCAAGATTTTTCCAGGTTTTTTAGTAAATTTTGTTCAAAAATTTAGAGTTTTTTTTTCAAGTTTTCTCAAATTCCAGGTTTTTTTGTTTAAATTGTTAGATTGTAGGTTTTTCCAAGATTCCAGGTTTTTTGGCAACTTTGAAACCTATGGCATTTTTTACATTTTTTTATAAAAAGCATATATATATAATTAGAAACATTTCATGTGTATAAAAAAACTTTAAATAATATATATACTTTAAGAATAATGTTTTTTTAAACTTTTATTTAGCTTATTTTATAATAAAGTTGTAAAATAAAATCTAGTAAATATCTTAGTGTTTATGTGTACAGATATTTATTTTTATTTACAATCACATTATTCTATAATACAGTAAAACTCACAAACTTTAAAAAAATTAGATGTAGTCTTAGTAAAAATTTAAGTACTTAATAACTAAGCTTTATGTTGGTTCTTTGCTCTATTTTCATGTTGGTTTTAAAATTGAAGTATTTCTCTGATAAATTTTGGAAATCGACTTATTGTCATATTTTAAATATTTCATTAATCAGAATTTGTCTGAGTTTATCATACTTTAAGTTGGCTGGCTTAGTATAAAATTAAAACAGTGAATGTATCATATTTAAAAATAAATAAGTGTTTGCGTTACACCAAGTTTTTTAGAAATCTTATGACTTGAAACAGAATTATTAGATTTAAAAATAGTAGTAACAACTTTCTTTTATTTTGCTAAAATTTTTGTAGTGCTAACATATTAAGTTTATTATTGCATTATTGTATTCTAACATCTAACTTCCTTTAACTATTTTTTAAAGTTTTTGTAACTTTGTCCTTTGACTTAAATTTACTTTATACTTATCCATTTTCCTTTATTTAGTTTCTTTTAACCAAAAATTTATTCAATTATTTTATTCAATTAATTTTTTTCTAATTATACTTTACTAATAAATATACTTGTTATTAATGTTTAAATGTTTGCCGTTAACAATCTTAATTAGTATTTATTAAGATATATAACTGGTAGTTTTTAAATAAAAAGCAAACTAGTCTGAGTTGGCCAATTTGTATCATAACTATCTTACTAGCCTGACTTATCCTGAGTCTATGCAAACTCTATAGTGTTGAAAAACACTTTTTGGTCAAGCTACACACCACTTATAAACTTATTTTGAGGTTACTGGTCCGGAACAAGACGTTAAAAAGTATCAGTGGTGTACGACTCGATAACTGAAAGGTTCTTTGTGCACCAGATCCTAGGACAAAACATTTTGAGTATTTTTTTTTGTTCAATAAACTATTCAATTAGAATAAGTGAACATGACAAAAGTAATAAAATTATTTACCTTTGAGAATCTTTAATAATGAAATTATTGCTTCTACTAAGTTTATTATGTTATTTAAACATTTACTCTATTAGTTAAAAGTATGGTTTTAAAGTTATTTAAGTTTTTGAACTACTTTTTATTGTCATGTACACATTTTCAAATTTCAAACTGAAGTAATGCTAAAAGGCAGTTTAAAATTCCCTTACTTAAAAACAAATAAGCAAACGTTTAATTCAAAACAAGGCAATTTTATGAAGAGCAAGTAAGTAGTTTTGCTCGTATATTCCTAGCTTCAATATTTAACATTTTTTATTTATCCACTAAAAACTTTTGAGACTTTTTTTTTTGCAAAAATATGAAGTAAAAGGGTATATAGGTAATTATAAGTTTTCAATTAATTTTAAACATGTATACAACAGTTTTATTTTAAGTTTTTCTTTTTTTTTACTAAAAGTTAACATTCTTCGAGCAAGAAAAACATAAACTTAAATGAAAACTTATTTTTTCAAAGAAATTTCATTATTTAAGTTTTTACTGCATAAAATCAAATGTATAATCACATTTACATTTTATTCCTTACCAAGTAAAATGAGCAATGTTTTATAGTCAATTAAGTTAAATTAAAATCTATATATATAAAATCACGCAAATGAAGTTTCGAATTTCGCCTAGCCCTAGGCTTCTCAAAAGAAACCGTTTTCTCATTTCTTTTGGCAACATTTCCGATCCGAAATTATTCCAGGTTAAAACTAAGCTTAAAGTTTTTGAAACAAACAAAAAAACACACTTAATCGCCAAACTACAAAAACGTTTTTATTGGAAATATGTCTTGACTAATTTCTGCGTGCCCTTAGATTTATACTGTTTAACTCAAACGCTTTTTACTTTGTTAATTTAAGCACTAAAAAGGTATAAAACGTTCGCAACAAATTTATTAATTAAAATTTGCTCAGTAATGTGTGCTAAGTTACTTAAGTTTCATAATTCTTAAAAAAATATAAATAACCTAGATTGCTAAATAAATAAGTATTTATATATAGACAGTTTAGATCAGAAAGGTAATAACTGTTAACTACAATAAAGAATTATTATAATGAACATTTATTATTTTAAACACATTTATGTTAAATAAATTTTAAAATTTTACTCTTTAATTACTTCTTTCACATTAAATTTACATTTTCATAAAAAAAGGGGCTATAAAACTTACCACAAAAAGTGAACTTTATTAAAATTACATAAACTGCTTGCGAACACGAGTCTAATTGAAACGTTGAGGTGTTTCCCTTTATATTTGCTGAGTCAGCAAAATAACATTTAGGACTTTTTTCATGATTTTTTTATTCTTAGCTGAAATTTTTTTTTTGATAAATTTATAATTCGTTTAGGTAAACTAGATTAGAAATAAGGATATATAACAAAAAAAAAACTTTGAAAAATTTTGTTGACTTAGTAAATAATTGGGTAACCAAACACCTCCACATTACAATCGGACCCTGTGAACATTAAACAAAAATGGACAGTTTATTGTGCACATTTTCTAATTAGCTACGGAACAACGGTATAAAGGTTATTATAACTAAACCACTGAAACAACTTAAAGTATATAACATTAATTAAATGAAGTAGTCAATAGTTTTATTGCTACAAAAAACTATGCACTAATTTTATTGTTAACTGCATGTAATTCCGATGCAGGTACAGGAAAGTCTTCACCATCAGACCATTCGTTCGTGTCGAGATTGTAAATTTCCATAGAACTTGTTTTACCGCCATGACTCCATCTACCAATAATGTAAACGAAATGCTTAGTTCTGAAACAAGCAAAATTCCTTCAAACTAACTTTCATTGGAACCATCATAACAAATCTTTTGAAATATAATGAATACGTTTCTACAATGTTTAGGTAGCCATTGCAACATTCGCCAAAGACGAACAATTTGTTCTTATACACAATATATTTGTGACCCAATTATCTTTCTTGTATCATTTCGATAGGTGATGGAGTGGGAGTTTTTTAAACTGGTCATAAACTTGTACTGCGTTGACTGTTTTGTAGTTTCCAATGTCAGCTCGCTCGGATCCTCCAACAATCCACAACTGATCGAGACAAGAAACATCATCAAACTAGCACATTGTTTGTTGATTGGACCAAATAGTTTGCCTTCCACGTCAACGTCACCTCGTTTCTCTTTGAAGAAAACTAGTACAATGTTTCGAACACTACTTGATGCACACCAATGGTAACCTAATTTCGACGGTATCTTGTAAACTTCATTTTTATTGTCGTGATACCTGTGTAAATGACAAAGTAAAGGTCGTTATTAATTTCGAAAATTTCATTAGATATATGCTAACTTTTTTTTTTAAGTTTTTTATTCGAAAGATACTAATAATTATATTTGTAAACTTGTCAGTAACTACAAATTTTTTTGCTTCTTCTTGATAGTTTTCTGAGTCTTTTTTTTTTGGTGACCTGAACAGTTTCATTTTATCTTGTAACACGTCACCACAAAAAAAGTTACAAAAACCATAATAAAAATCCTTAATGTACTTGTAAAAGCATTTTTTTTTCATATTTTTAAAAAAAATAGTCAGTAGGCTGTGTAATAATACATTCAAATTTTTTAAAAGTCTATAACTATTCAAAAATATTAATTTAAAGTTTGTAATCAAAGATCCAAGCGAAACAAGTTCACTGGAGTATAATATAATAACAAATTAAACAGTATTTTTATAGTGGTAATTTCTAAAATAGTATTTAACGGGTTAACACATTTAAACGAAGCTCTGTAAAAAAATACTGTAAGGAAATAATAGGAGCTATAGTAGGTAAATATATGTATATATTGAAAATAAAAATAAGTACTACAGAATATTGTAGATTAACGGTAAATAATAGACACAATACAATATTTCTTGCTTGAAAACATTTTTTCACCTGAAGCATATTGTAAATCATTTGCAAATTAGAAGTTCTTTTCTTCAAGAGCTACAACTCTTTCCATAAACTTTTCCTTCAATTTTTTGTTTTTGTCATTATAGCTTTCAAACACACATCTTGTTTCATCAAATGATTTATTATAGGCAATACTAATAACTTCATTATCAGATGGGTAAAGTTTTTGCACGACGTTATCGGCTGTAACTGCAGATCTACATTTAGGACAAAATGATTTAGTGTCTAACCACAGCTGAAGACACACTCTGTGGCATAGATGTCCGCATCTCAGCCTCAGAAGCTTCTTCAGTAAATAAATCTATACATTCTTGACTTATAAAACAAGATACTGACATTTTAAAGAAAAAAAAGCATGCAACTTTTGAGATTGTAAATTGCTTAGTATTAATATTATCTTTTACTCTTTAAAACTCATTTTGGATCAATTTTAATTACAAATAAAATCAAGTGGGATATATAAATGAAAAATATATTTAAAAAAAAAATAATTAGGATTTAAAAAAATTAAACAACGTTATCAAAAATTAAGTAAAGTTTGTATTTGATAATATCAAATATATATAATTATTATCCAGTTACTTTAAATATATATAGTATAGTGTACATTATGTTTTCAAGTTTTTGTTTTTTTAATTTGCAAGTATAATCATTAAAAATTAGAAATAATGATTTAATATTCAAAATAAGTTATTTTTGTTATACACTTCAAAATTTTATTAAAGTTTATAAAAAAATAAACTTAAACTGTTATAAACAAAATGTCTAACAGATTTCAGCTTATACAATTTTTAAATAAAAATAAATCTATTTAGACAGAAAATCATTCACAAATAAATAAAGCCGTTTACTACATTGATAATGTAAAATAAATGATGAAAGCTTTGTGAGTAAATAGTTTAGTTTAGCCTTATTTGAAAGCTTATTTCTGAGCTATATAGCTTTTTTTTTTTTTGAATAAACTTGTTTAATTGTCTGAAATAAAAGATAACTGGCATTTGTTCTGACCCCGTATTTACGGCTTACTTGAATTTCCAATTAAATCTATTTGGATTATGAAGCCTCCTTTTTGACAACGGGAATTAATTATATTTGTTCATAAATGAATTATATTTTTCACTTACAATGTAGAATAAAAGATGTAATTAAGTTTGAGAACTTATAAATTTAACACTTAAAACTGACTATTGTTTAATGCTTTATCCATTTTTATATGAAATAATTTAACTTATATGCATTTATTTGTATTTTTTTTTTTACAACAAAAGTTAATGTACTTAAAAATAGATAATAAAAAAAAACTAAATAAATGATTTTTCAGTTTAATTATTAAACTAAATTAAAAATATATAACGTTTTATTATAAATGTACAGGCTGCATGGATAACTAAAACACTCAATTCAATAAGTGATTCAATGATAAGCTTATCAATTCGACAAGCAACTGTTGTATATGAAAAATCTATTTAACATAGTAATCCATTCCGGATTTTAAGTTTTTTTATTTTTTAGTATACTTTGCAAAGTAGACAAAAACTAAAGTAAACGTTTTACTTAAACAGCGGATTTTATTTTTAAAACATTTATTTAACATACTTTTTTTACAATATAGACTATAAAAGTCACTAGCTAGATAATAGTAAAGTGCTCAAACAAACGTGAGCGAATATAAAATGTAATGCGTTCAGAACAAACGTTTGTTGGCATTATAGCAGTGAAATCTCGGTAGTACCAATAAACGTTTGTTCTGAACGTATTGTCATTTTATTAACTTTTTTACTAATAAAAACTGTAATTAAGTTCTGCGAGCAAAACATAATTAGGTAAAAATATTATTATTTAACAGGACATAACATTAAGCATATATGTATATTAACTAAAACTACCAGTGTTGTTATTAAGTAGTCTTATTCTTTAGAAATATTCTTAAAGTAGAAACCAACGTATATAAAGACAATGAAAAAGTTTTAGAAAGAGTATAACTTGTTTTAAGAAATTTTAAAATAACTCTCAAAATCTTCTGTCTAACGTAAAGTAAATGATGAACAAATTACTGTGCAAAATTGCAAGTTTACACTGCTTATAACAAATATATAACTATTTTAGGTAATGTAGTTATTCTTAAATCTCATGATAAGGTTTTTTTTAAGTTATGAAACAGAGTCTTTATAAATTAACAACTTAAATATCAGTTCAAGTATTTGAGATGTTGTTATAATTGAATACAAAAGAAAATTTTTTTTTTGCAATATCAAACTAAATTATTTCTTTTTTACTTAAGCTGAAGCTGCATTATAATAATATTTATTTATAAAAAACTCTCGCTACTTTTTAACATTGTTGGGTTGGGAATAGCTATAAAAAAAGCAAAATATAACTAACTGGGTTAAAGAATAACAAAAAAAAGTTTGTTAATTTTTTATTTATCATATGTAATAACCTATATTTTATAAACAACTGGAACAGAAGTAAACAGCTAATATGTTATAATTTACTAACATTTTAAAATGTTGAATTAAGGTGTTTCTTGAAATATTTATCATTTTGTTTCCAAGTTTAAATAGATTGAGTATTTCCAATTATAAGGTGTATGTTTTTGTTAAAACATTTTTTTTTAATATCTGAGTATGAATTTAAATATTTTCATGCTATAACTTTTAGTTTTAAATTCAACCTAAGTTTCAGTATTCAAAATTATAGTTTTATTAAATAAAACCTAGGCAAAACAAAACATTAACCAAAAATAACAAAAGTTAAAACTCAGTTCATATGTTTTATTTAAGCATATATTACTCAAAAAATCCCTGAAGTACAAAAACTGTTGTAAATAGCGTTAGCTATAAAAAGTACTTTTATATTCGACAAACAAATTAAAAAAATTAAACTAACGTTACGAATAACAAATAAAATAAGTTCAACTTTATGTAAATGTATTAATATTAAAACCTACATTTTTTATTTATCTAAAAATTGCTAAAATAAGTTAAGTTTTAATGTTTAATAGTTTTCCTTTTAAATCTAAAACTAGTCTAATCGTACTTTTATACTCAAGTCAAGTAGATCACTGTAGTATGATAAAATATCATAAGAAACTTAATTATTTTAATAGGTTTTTATTTATTTAAAATCGCTAAAAATTAAAAAAGTCTAATAAGAAATTATACTTCTATCAAAGACAGGTCAAGCAGTTTGCATATAATAAAGTTCCATTCCTTTATTAATTTATATTTTAAATAACTCAAAATATTCTTTTCTAATTTTCAATATTGTAGCAACAGATAGAATTTTAAAAAATATAACTGCTGAAGCAAAATAGACCCCTTTTATTCATTTTAACTGCATTTAACTGAATTAGCTTCTATGACTCTTCTACTGTAATAGATAGTGTTTTATATTCAAAAGACAACTATTTATTGAAAAATTAAGTTCTTTAACTTCATTCGAAATTTGTCTTAAATTAAATTGGTCCATAAGCAACCAGTAAAAAAAACTACTTTAAAACTTTATAATAAAAATAATTTTAAAATTTTGATGTACTCATATCAAAAAAAGTTTAGTTTAAATAATGCGATAAGTTTCATAAAATATTTAAATGGAAACTAATTTTCTGATAATTTTTACCACTATGCTATATCAAATGAAATGTAAAAACTTTAATTTACTTTTGAAACTGAATGGATTGGCTTTCACCCAACAAACAAAAGTTGTTTATCAAATTTAACTTTTTCAATAGCTTTTAATCAGTTATCTAAAAGTTAAAACATCATATAATATGATTCAAATGAAATAACTATTTTTTGTTAAACAAACTCTTATAAGCCAAATTTTTTATATTACATATATATATATATTGGGGATTTTTAAATACTGTACGCAATTCATTTTGGCAATTATGGTATATAACCTTAAAATTATATACAACTTGTCATTTACATATTAACAATCTAAATCAATACTATCTTAATTACTCTAAAAAGTACTGTCAACAATTACATTAATTTTAAAATAACGTTAACTTTAAACGCTATACAAACAGTTTAGAAAAATCAATAAATAGTTAAAACATTAAAAATAAGTAAATTAAAAAAGTAAATTTTTATCTCTGCTCTATTTTCTAGTTATTTTTTGATACAAATATTCGCCTTTATTTCACATAAAATGTTTGAAATTTCAAATTAAATTATTACAATTTTTATATTGTATGGTATAAATCTAAAATTTAGAATATTTCATGTTTTTTAATTTTTGCTCATCAAACTTCTATCTAATCATTAATAATTAAAATAAATTAAAAAAAGTATCATTGAGTCGTACACTACTTGGATACAGTTTAACGTCTTGTCCAGGATAAACAATTTACAAATAAGTTCTTTAATACAGGCTGTGTAATTTTTTTTTATAGTGTACAAAGTGATTTTTTTATTCTCATGACTCTAAACTAAACATTAAAATGCTGCCTAAATTTTATTTTAAAAATACAACTTATGTTAAAGTCTCTCTTTTTTTTTTTTAATTTTACACAAACTGGTTCATTTATTTATCAAAACAAGGGTAATAAAAAAGTTAAATTTAAAGTTTTGTTTTTGTACGAAAATCAAATAAAGATTTATTATAAATTATTTTAAAATGTGTAAGAATTTCGAACAAAAATAAAACACGCATTGTTACGTCAACCCAATTCTAAATACTAGACTTTTAATTTTTTTCAACATTATTTTCTAAAACAACACGTTTAAAAAAATTAATAATGGACAATTTATTCATAGTAAAAGAAGTTATGGCTGAGATGCTCAATTATGTAGAAGCAAGTGTATCAGGTGGTGATGACGGCCACATCCGAAACCAAATGAGCTGGAAAAATAAAAATGACGGTTTAACTATTTCAAATGAAGACTTGGGTTCATCTTCTTGCATTTGTAGTGTAAGCGAGTCTGACGATGAAAAGCAAATAAGATGCTTGGATGTTGCCTTAACGGTGTCAAATGAGTCCATGAATAGCTTTACTTCAGAAAACTTGTCTAACAACGAAGCTGTTACCTTCGATAGAGCCGGTAAAAAGAGCCCTATGAGTTGCGAATACTCTAAAATCGAACTTAATATCGATGTAAACGAAAAAGAGAAATGTGCTTTTCCAACTCAAAAAGCAGTTCAGAACAGCTTTTGTTCATGCAACAATTTATTCAATACAAGTTTAAATCAATTCTGTGCCAAGAAAAAGACCATTGTATCTAACAATGCACAATCAAGTCAGACTTCTGAGCTTTATAGTGGAAACAAAACTGAGTCTAGTTTGAAAAATGAGTTCCTAGGTGCTTCTTCAACTGCTCAAAACGCGAGGAAAGGCATAACGGAGAACTCTGATGTAGTTGATCATGATGATGCTACTTTCAATATGGTATTTGGTTTCATTGAAAACAATGAAGTAGGAAAAAACATACCTGAAAAAGAGCTTATAAAAGTTGCTTCTAGTGATCCACCAAAAGAATGTCTGATTGATATAAAATCTCAATCAAGCGTTAAAGTCGCTACTGAGCTGGGAAAACCAAGTAATTTTGACAAGGGGGATAATGATTCATTATTTTCAGTAAAGCAAAAAATTGAGGTAGTAAAACGTGAAAGCAAAAAGTTTATTGATGACAAATTATTTGAAAATGAGGAAAAAATAGTTGAAGTGTTTAGCTTTAGCTCAGTTGAAAGAGAACTAACACCAGATTACGAAAGATTGTCTGATGACAGTGAGTTTTTCCTCACCAAAAGTCCTGGCACTGAAAGTTACTTTCAACCAGAGACTGAAAGCTGCAGCTCTGTAAAACCATCCAATAGCAAAAGATCGAAGACTTCGGAAGAAAGAAAGACTAAATCAAAGTCCCCATTGTTCAGATCAAATCGAGTTTCTCCCGTCTGTTTACAGTCGGAAGTGAAAAATAAATCAAGGGCGAAAAGGCTGGCTTCGAGGTTTGCTAAAGGACTGAACAATATAAGGAAAGCTTTCAAATGCAGACGACAACACAATGCATTTGTTGTTTTTTGCCCAGTACCTTTGTGTTTTAGGTACTTTTAACTTTATAAAAATTTCAATAAAATCTGAGGTGTAAACTAATTGTATTTTATTATTTAGTTTATTTACTAAAATTTAAAAAAGTCATTTTGAAAGAAAAAAAAAGTTTCAACTTAGATAACACAAAAATCAAAAGTTATGATTAGGCTGAAAATTCAAACTTTGCAGATAAAACATTATACTAAATATTGATATTTTTTAACTGTACTTCAAGTGGATATTAATCGTTTTATTTAGACCCTTTTTGGGAAAAAGTTTTAAAGCATTGATTATATTTTTATTTAGATTATGTTTTAAAGACATTGATACAAATGATTTTTCTTTTGAAGTTGTACACTGTACAGTCGATACTTTTAAGAGCAATCTATAATAAATCTTTAAATAAACATTTTAAGCTAAAAAAGTCCCGCCAGCATGATTTTATTTTAGATAGGATTAAGCCTATTAAATAAAAAGCCTGCGGCCCTGCGAACTTGTCCTGCGAAATATAATCTTAAAACTTTAACTAGATATTCTGAAATTTGAAATAAAGAGTTAAAAAAATATCTTAAGTACAACTCACAGGAAATTTAAACTTTACACTGGATATGTCGGGTCTGGTATGAAGAGTAAAAGCTAAAACCAGAGAATATTTTTATTTTCGAAATTTGGCCCGGGACCACTAAATGCCTGGCGAACTTTAATAACCAAATGAACACTTATAATAAAACTTTTTATACTAAAATGTTACTAGTATATGAGTTATCATAAGTACATTTAAGTTTTATGTACATTGTATAAATATTTGACTTCAAAAGACTTACAACTTCCCTAACGAAGTTTTATCTTTATATTACAAATTATCGAAACAATTTCTATATAATCTTTATAAATCATAACATAAAAAAAAATTGCATCTCAAAACTCCGTTTTAACTTTTGGAATAAAAAGTCTGTTTGTATAAACTTAACCAAGTTGCTCTCTATTAAGTAACTAAAACTAGGTGGATAACTTATTCTTAACTAAAGAATTAGTACTACAAAAAACTTAAGTTTGAAATAAAACTCTTTAGAGAAGGAAAACAATCAAAAATAAACTAGTTTTATTAAAGATTAAAAAATCATAAAAACAAAAGGCATTATAATCCAACAGATAAAAAGCAATGAAGAAATTTAAAAAAAGTAGTAAACTGATTCTAATGTTCCAAATAAAGCTTTACAAAAATAGTTTTTTGACTTAGATTTTTTATTTTGATATAGTTGCAAGTACAAAAACATTAAAATTTGATAATTTAAAGTGTCATGGAAAAATTTTTAAACAACAGAACAATCATAACAAATACTTATTTACCAGATTAGTAAAATTCGAACAATTTAAAAAATATTCCTTTACTTAAATTCCAATTAAATTTCAGACATTACAACCTTAAAATAGTCCATCTTACAAAAATTATTTACTCGAAAAAAATCGATAATTTATACAGTTCAATCGTTTAACTACCAAAAATCTGACGTTGTCTGTGTATCTATAAAAGCATACAAAAACCCTTAAAATAACAAAAAAATATTTTAAAAACTGATTGAAGTAAAAATGTTCATGGAATCGACAGAAAATCTGCATATATTAAGTTAAAAAGAAAAAAAACAATTTATAAAAATAAACACTGTCATTGTTTTGAATTAAAAACGTCTAATTGAAAATGCTGAGTTAACATACTGGCGAAAACTGTTTTAAAAAGGTAAAAAAAAGTGCAGTTTGTGAATAGTAGACAAAAGTGTGAATTTCTCGTGTGTATAAAAAGCAGCAGCAGCGTGTATGCGTGTTGGATGAATTGCAGCTGAGTGATATGACGTCATAATAGCTTCTAGTTGTACAATGGATCGAAGACGAGCAGGGACGGTGGCAGGGCGCTCTGTTGTTAGCGAAATCGAAGTAGTTAAATGACAAACTAATACTTTGTTGAATATCCAGAAATAACTTTTTTTTACAAATAACTTTACTGTGTGAGTTTTAAAAGGTAACAAAACAGAGATATACTTTTCTACCAAGATAAATATATGGCGCTCTGACATTTTTTCTCCTTTTAAAAAATACTGAAAATTGTAACAATAAAAAATGCATCATGAAAGCTACAAACAACTAGAGATTAAATATAACTCAAGGCAGGAGTAGAAAAAAGAAGTAAAAAGTTGAGAATTGAAATAAAAGTTTACCACGAGGTGGAGGAAGTAGAAGGCATGGCGGGAAGGGAGGAAAACTTGCTGTCGGCGGGGAAGAGAGCTCGCAAGTCGGGCGAGTAAGAAGAAGACGACGGAGAGTCGCGCTGAACGAACTCGTTGAGGAGGGAGCTCAACCGACGCAGGGAGAAGAGAATTGATCGATCTTCAGGAGATGCTCGGAGGGAGGGTGGCTAGAAAGTGGTGGAAGGTAAAAAGAAATAAAAAGTTATCAAATGTAATGCAGAAAAGTAAAGTAAATTTTTAGTCAAAATAAAAAGTTATTTGTACAGTATGCACCTTTTCAGCTAAAGTATTTCAGTAGATTTTACCTGATGAAAAGATGCTTAGAACCTTTCAAAATGCGCTGTAGAAGTGCTGTGTCACAGACTTTGCAAATGATAAAAAGTGTAATTAGAAAACTACTTTACCAGAATAAAAAAGAATAACTGGTAAAATAACATATAAAAGCTTTAGGTACATGGTAACCAAAAACGTTTTAATAATTATTTTTAAATACCAATAAATAAAATGTTTTTCAATACCAATTACCTAACGTTCTTATAAACAAAAAAAAAATGATAATTTTAAAAAAGTTTTTACTATAACAAAAAAAAAAGTATATTTATATATGCAAGTTATACTAAAAAAATGATTAGTTTATTTTATCATTTACGTATAAAAAACAAACTTTTTTAGTAGAACTGTTATGTTATGTAATTTTATAACTAAATTATTTATGTTTCAAATTTGAATTAATAAAAAGGAGCTTTAAGTTTTTATTTAAAAATAAAACCTATTTAAGATTGATACACTTGAAAGTATTTTTGCTAGTTATCAGTTTTTTTCTTGTTCATCAGAAGATTTTAATCAAAAACTAGTGCTACCGTGTAACAAGCAAGTCATAAGATTTGTAGTAACAATTTAAGAAAAAGAAAAACAAAAAAACTTAAGCCTAAAAGCACTCAATTTGTTAAAAAAAAATTTAAGCTTAAATTTATCAAAAGTGTTAAAATAAATTGTTCTAAATGACAAATAATAAAACCTATAGTTGATTTAAATACGCATTAATTTTTGAATATTAAAGTTATCGTAGTTCATTTAATTCAAAAGAATGTTAATTTATTAAATAAAGTTCACACCAAAGTACACACTATATGCAAACTGATGATGTAATTATGTTGCCCTTTAACTTGAACGTCAATTGAAGTTGATTAGTAATACTATTTAATTCCTAAGCAGTCTTATGGACTGTCCGACTACTGGTAAACAATTGTTACAAAACAGATATTTTTCTGATAATTTCAACCAACATTTGGTTTTATCTAGTAAACTAATATTGCTAAGTTAATATATAAGGCTAAAACAAGTAAAAAAAAATGTTTATTCTTTTATATTACAAATATAACTACATTCTACTTTAGTAAAATCGTTTTTTTCTTGTATGCATACATTTGGTTATTTACGCAATTTTATCCTATTTTTCATTGTTTTAGACAATCTTATATATCTATCGAACACATACTTAGAAATAATAAAAATTTAATAATCATTTAACATATTTAAATACTGTTATTTCTATTTATTAAACTATTTTTTCTAATAATTGAGTCAACTTGTTTGTAACTTATGTAACTAAATACATAAAACTTACTTGTGGAATTTCTCTGTTTTCAAAGTACAAATCAGAACTTTCAATTGACTGTGTTTCAGCATTAGTATCTGAAATTAAATATTTTCCTATAACATTACGTACTGTTTACTACATTAGGAAAAACTTTAAGGCTGACTCATCAATAACTTATTCTTTTGACAATATTAATTAAAAAACTTTGTAAAAATAATTGGCTTAACTAAAAATAACACAGTAAAACTTAATTAGGTACAGATAAATAACACTCTCTAGTTTTTTGTGACAGTTTAATATATTTCACTACTTATTGTCAGAAACTTAGAGTAGAAACTAAACATAATTTATAAACAGTTTTTCACTAAAAGCAACGAAATTTAGAACTTATAAAGTGATCAATGAAAGTGTTAAACATTCAATGTTAAGCCTTCATTATATTAACTAAAGTACTAATAAAGGGAACAAAATGGTTAATTTAAATATATAGAGACACTTTGTAATCAAATTCTTCTTGTTTGCACAACTATGTTTTATTTTTATATCTATAAAAATAGCTTCTAACTTAACATACCAAAAATATTATTGCAATGATCAATAGTTTTTATTCTGGATATTTGGTAATTTTTAGCACAATCTTTATTGTTTATTAAATGTTCAGCAATTGAGGATCTTTTAGCAGCGTTTTCGGTTGCTATTGTCTTACTTTATATTTAGTTTCTGACGATAAATAAGTAAAATATACAAAACTGTCACAAAAAACTTAGAGAATGTTATTTATCTGTACCTAATTTAAAAAAAATCCTATGTTAGAAAAATCAAAATTTAAACAAAAAAACAACTTAATTTAAGTATATGAAGACTTGTTATGCCCTTATATAGCAAGTTTTGCAGCCTTTTCAAGTATTGATTGTTTTTAATTTGTTAGTGAAGTATTGTAGTATTGATTGAAGTAGGCAATTAAATTGTATTATTCAGTTTTTAAGACATATTACTTTAAAGTAAGCTTTTATGCAGGTATTTTTTTGGTACAATATATGAGATTAAACTTTAATGATTGAGCTTTAACTTTTCAAATCTACCAGTTTGCTACCATTCGATACAAGTCTTTACAATAAGGCTGAAGATTATTAAAAGTAAAGATGTGATGGTTTAATCCTTTTACTTAAGTAATTGAAGGACAAATCATTAAAAACGAAGTATTCCTTATAGTTTAAATAGTTTAAAATCAAATTATTGATATAAATTTTAAAGTTAATTTTTCGTTTAAGTCTTTAATTATAAAAGTTTAAAAGGTAATAAAAAAAAAACATTTAACAAGAAACTAGCACCATTTTGTGTTTTTTAGACATCAACTTTAATCACAGAAGTCACATTTGAAAAATTAAGTATTGAGTTTCATTTACAAAGTTTATAAAAATTTTAAAAATTCTGATTTTTTTTTTGTTTATTAAAATTTGTAACATTTGAAAGAAAAAAGCTGGATTCAAGTTTTTATACGCAAAAAAACTTAAGAACACTATTTAAAGTTATTAAACAAATAAAAAAGTAAATACATTGAATAGATTAAACTTAAGCGTATAATAATGATGCCTATTTTATTAATAAGATTAGTGTTTTTAATTGTTTTCTAAAACAAAAATGCAAAGCAGTTTAGAATAAATTAATTTTACTTTAAGTAATTTCAGTAGAACAAAAGAACTCAGATGCTAATAAAATTCAAAATAATAATATTTTTTTGTTTGAAAGGTTTCATAAATAATTTTAACCTAAAATATTACTTCTTAATTTTCTTAATCTAAATACACTGTTTACAAACTTTAAATAAAATATTCGTTCATAAACAAACTCAGTTATTAAAAAATTGCAGGCAGGAAATAAATGTTTATAATTGAGAATATAACTTTACCGCATATATGCTTTTATAGAATACAAAAAGTAAAAACAAACAGCTTATAACAAATTTAAATTTAGTATACTTTTATTTGTATTGAAATAGCAAATTATATACAGTAACATAGACCTTTAGCATATAAAATGAAAACATTAAACTTTAAAAGCAAATGACGGTATAGTTGAATGGTTATAAAAAATATGACTTCTTTTTTTATGTAGATTGAGTATAAACTGTTATTAATAAACTGTATATAAAAATATCTCAATCGTTTATCAATATAAATAACAAGTGGTAAACAAACAAAACTATAAATAAAAATCTAAACAACAAAAAGCATGAAATAAATTTCCTAATGTGTGTTTTACGTCACTGTATAGGAACGCACCGCTTAAGATTACATTTCATTCACCATTTGGCTGCTCCTTACAAGCCATTTAAAATGCGGTTAATATAAAAAACTTATAATTTTTTTGAAAACTTTAATTTCACAGTTGTTTTTTGTGTAAATAAAATCAGAAAAATAACTTGACTACGGTGAATTCGAGCTAATTAATTTTTTTTAACAAAGTCATAAAATGATCAAAAAATACAATAACACGGAGAAAAATGCAAATAACATACGTTTTCTTAGAACTTTAATATGAAAAAAAAACTTTATTTTTTTACATATCATATGAAATGAGTACATGTAAAGAAAATAAGTCAAGACTATAAAAACACAAGTTTCAAAAAATAAAACAAAGCCTCGTGCTTGATTTTGGCATATAAATTCAAGGTAACTTTTTTGATAGTTTTCTAAAAACTTTTCAATCTTCTTACACTCTAAATAAAAATTATATGCAAATTATAACTTTCCGGATACGAAAATCAAATTTAATAAAAAATAGTTACAGTATACAAGTTAAAATTAACACTAATTGCATACGCAAACACACTGGTTCCAACTAACATTTGCTTTGGAAACCATCTGAACCAGCGCATGCAGCGATTGCCAAGTAAAAAACAAGAGGCGGTTTCTAATGAAAACACGCTAATCAAGCTTAACCTATGACAGCTTTCAAACTGTTTAGCGCCGGAGCGAACAGTTAATCAGACCGCCGCAATCTAATTAAGCTACCGTCTAAACTGGTGCCAGGGCCTTCTGTTAATTGGAAGGCGAGCGTAAGTTCGAGAAACTCGCCCAAAACAAGCGGGCTAGAGTTGCGCAAACTTGTTTGTAAAAAAAAATCGTAAACAAATGTTTAGTGAAAGAGTTTAATACAATTTCTCATGGGTCGAACAGTTTGTTCGAAACTCAACCGCACATTCTGCTTGCACATCCTGTTGAAAATTATCCGGCTAATTCGATTAGCACAAAATGATTAAACATCTTCCTTCGGTGCATTTGACTGACTGGTCTAACTTGTCAATCATTCTAAAGTAGTTGCTTTAACAAAAAAGTAGATATTTTTTGTTTTCATTTTTTAAATAACGTTTTTTATAATACTTCAGAGGTAAATTTTGGGTTGGTATCAAACTGTTTGAAATAATTGGTCACTGAAACAAAATTGTTGTCACCTTGGGTATAAAAAGCATAATATTTGGCAACAAAAATTTTTGTTCACACAACGCTTAACCTATAAACAAAAATACTTGGTTAGGCTTTTAAACTTAAACTTTTGTCAACTTCAAGGTTATTGTAAAACAGGCAACAAAACGTTTTGCACTACCACCTACTAAAAAACTCAACTCGGCAAATTTATTCAGTAAACAGAGATCAACAAACCTGCTTTTTGGCTGGTGAAGCTTCCCCGTTGCGACCTACGGCTTCCCTGACGACGCTTGATCGGATGGACGCATTCTGGCGACGGAAGTTTCACGCAAGGGGAACCACCAGTGGTATAAAATGGCTCCATGTCGAAGTTGTCTCTTGCTGCATCTTTCGATCGCTTAAAAAGAATATTTAAATATTTTAATTAATTTTATCGGTAAAAGAATTTGCAGTTTCAAACAGTTAAGTCGTAAAAGAATTTTTTATATGCGTACACTTGGTGAGTTATATTTTTGGTTGCGTATTTTGTAAGTTATTGTTTTAATCATTAACATTTAATTCAAAATACATCACATTCCAATTGTCCTTCTAACTTTAAATTAATGTTTTTTAATGCTTAACCAAATCAGCAACACTAGGCTTCACAACATGAATATCAACAACATTTCTTTTAAAAACAAAAATAAAAGGTCATTTATTTTTACTTTAATAGCTAAAAATGTTAAATACTTAAATGCCATTTGGTAAGACTGATACACGGTTTTCTTATCGCTTTGGTTATTTAATAAGCTGATAGAAACAAAACCTTGGTTTTAGTCATTATTTAGATTTTTTTTGTGGTAGTGCAGCTTACTGTAAATTTTACAAAGGCAACAAAATATCGGCTAAGCTAAAAACTACCAAAAAACTTAATTTTAAAGTAGAACTAAATCAAGTATACCAAAAGTTTAACGGTAAAACTAAACCTATACTTAAATTTGTTACAAGTCTATTAGCTTTATTTTTCAATTGTTTAATAAAAAATAATAATTACTTTCAGCAAAATATTGAAAATGAGTTTAAGTAAGCTTACAAACAAATTTAATCTGCGTATTGGTACATTGTTAAAAGGAATTAAGTTTATTTTTATACTGAATTAAAAATGCTAGCAATAAAACTATTTTTAGTTGATTGATCAATTTCTTAATACTGAAAAACATATGAAACTTTATGTTTTCAAAAACGCGTCATTTCAAGAAAAAAATAATTTGTAAAAGTTATAAGAAAATAAATTTAAATGACACTTATAACTAACTTTTAAATATAACTTAATCTGTAGCTATGGTATATGTAAAGTAAAACTATGAAAAGTTTTAAATCCCTTAAGGATTTTAAACTCATTTCCTATCAATTAGCGAGACAATAATTGTTTTGAAGCCTACTTATTGAACTATGGTGTTGTGAATAAACTCAAGTGCAATAATAAAACTTCTAAAGTTTGAAAAAAGGGTCGCCTTTAAAACTAATTTGTTTACTATAAAGTATTTCAGTTTATAGATAAATTTTGAACTTTTGTTCTCAATAAACCATTTCTTTGCAGTGAAACTTAATGTATACATCCATAGTTCAAGTTACATGATAATTTATTTCAAAGCTATCATAAACTACCTTTATATTCTAAAATAGTTTTTGTAAAAAGTAAATAATTTCCAAAAAGCTAAGTTCAATATTAAATGTTATTATATAATAAAAATCTAAAAGAAAAAAGTTAACTGTATTGAAACACTCTGTAAGTTAGATTTATGTACTGATTAGCCCAATAAGAAGATGAAAATAAAAGGGTAAGTGATGAAAATGTTATAAAGAAATTATAAGAAATATGAAACATTTATGTAAAAAAAACTCATTAGTTCAAATAACGAAAACTATAAGTAAAAAAACTAAGTTTTAAAAGAAAATAAAAAGAAAGAAAAAACCTGGAAAGGATTTGAGAAATAAAGTTGTTTGCTTTTTGGTGGTATTGGTGGAGGGAGTTTCCCTTTTGTGAGAGTGTTTGAGGCCAGGGACGGAGGAGGTGGAGGCTGCAGGGCCAAAGACACGGTGGTATCGGTCCGCAGGGTGGAAAACGACGCCATGTCGTCCGCCGTGTCCTGCGCTGTTTCCTCGGGAATGTTTTGGAAGCGGTTGCCGCGGCGATCGGTAAAGTTGACGCTCCGCTTGAGCAGCTGCGACCCGTTCTCCCGCCTCACCGCCTCCATGAACCGGTGCACCTTGTCGTCGTAAATATCACCATCCATGCTACCCCTCTCCTCTGTCATCCGCTTCAAGTGCGAGTACCCGCTCTCCCCGCTCAACCGCTGCAGCGTCTTGTCGAGCGGATGATCGAAGTAGGAGAGGAAGGCGCTCTCGCTGTCGATGAAGCGGTCCTCGTTTGTTTGTGGCTGTTTAGGTGAATCCGCTATGTGGTGGTACAGTGGTTGGTCGAGGTGGAAGGTGAGCTGCTTGTTTCTGCTGCGCGGGAGGGTCGGCCTGGTCACGCTCGTGTCCAGCGTGCTGGAAGGCGTGCTTCTCATGCGGGCGGGCCTGGGCGGCGCGGACTGTTCGGAGACCGGGTGCACCGCCTTTACCAAGTTCAGTGAATCCCCGAAATCGTCCAGGTCGGTTTCGCGCAGGTAAAGATCTTGGGAGCCTTCCGAGGGAGGTAAATTTAAACCAACTTCATCGTCTTGGATCTTCAGGGCGGAAATGGCGTCCTTGACGCTTTCCAGCAGGTCCGAGGCGCTGTCGTGAGTCAGGTCCTTGGGGTGGTTGTTCGCGGCGACGGCCATGGCCAACGATTGAGTGAGGTTCTCATACAGCGACGAATCGGCCGCCAGAAAAGACATCAGGTTGTCTTCCGCCTCCTGAGGCGCTGCGCTGCTGTGCTTGGAAGACCTGTTGGTCTTTTTCCTCAACCGGCTCAGCAGCCCCTTGACTTTGGCCAGCCGCTTCTTGGCCTGCCTGACCATCGCCAGGATGGTCTCGTCTTCGGGGGCTTCCCCTTGTCGAGAGTCGACCTTGTTGGAGCTGAGCGGGCGGCCGCTGCTGGACGAATGGGAGAAAGTGGTCGTGGTGGTGGCGTCCGGGATGGGAGGGGGAAGAACGAACCTGGTGGCGGGCAGGTTGTAGATGTGCCGGTCCATGGAAACTTCGGTGCTGTGGTCGGTTGCCAATGGCGACGGTGACGTCATGTCGCCGTCCAGGAGGCGCTTGAGGTAGGCGTTTTGAGAGGAGGCGATGAGAAAGTCGTCGTAAGTCGACAGGTCAGAAGAAGAAGAAGGCTGTGAAAAAGAAGAAAAAATTGAAAATTTAAGAGTTTGAAATGAAAATAAGTGTAAGAAAATAAGAAGAAATGAAAGAAAGCTTGAGCAAACATACAAAAGATATAAATTTATGAAATATTAGTCAAAAACATAAATAAATTATTTTGACTTTTTGTTTGATTTAAAATGTAAAAAATAACTTAACTAACATTTATGTTCTTTGTAACTGTGTATATGACAAAAGCTAAAAATTTAAAAATGTTTTTTTGTCTTTGCACCCTGAAACTTGCTTTGCAAAAACTAATGACGATAAATACAAATGATAACTCAAAAGCATTTAATAAACCTAAAATTTTTCTGAAATAATGAATTGAATTCTTTTTCTTCAAAACTTTAATTGCTTTTTACAAACTGAAAATTCCAACTTTTATCTTCGACGAACAGTGCTAACTCGCACTGATGTAGCATAATACTAGGGGCTTATCTAATTTAACATGTAAGTTCGATAAGTTTTTGTGACCTATTAAAGCAAAGATTGACATGCGTGTCGTCATGCGAAAATTTTCAATTAAATGAGCACTGGTGACAAACAAAAGTTCCATCAATGACGACTTTTGCTATACTTCGTCACAGTCTGTACTCTGTTTCAAAAAATAAAACAAAAACGCTTAAAGTTACATAATTAAATTATTGTGAGCTATAAATGTTGTAAAGTTATGAAAAAAATTAAATTTCTCATTCTTGTATGAAAAGTAAAGAACGAGATAAAACTACGAGCAAAAAAAATAACTTAAAACAATCAAGTAAATGGTTTTTATCTCAAACATAAGAACCTGAACAAATGTAATAATCTTATTATCAGCAATTAAGCAAAAGTTCAGAGTTCGCCGCGGTTGCAATTTTGAATAAGTAATTAAGCCAAATGAGCCAAATAATTAAGAGATGCTTATAGGTAATAAGCGATCATTGTGATATATCACCAATTATCCTAATGTTACATTGTATACCCTACAAATCTTTAGTAATTAGTCATGTCATGATTATTTTTTGCGGCTTGCGTTAATACCAGTGTTTATTCTTTGCTCAATCTAATACGGCGTAATATCATGAACTTTCCAAATAGTTAAGTATGTTTGAGTTTTTTGAAACATAGTAAAAAAACCATAAAAAAACAAGTATTCATTGTAGTTTACAATAGCTAAAAAATATGTAAATATTAACCAAAAATACAACAAAGCAATAAAACAATATATTTTAAGCTATAGTATTGAAAATGAAAATGTTCAGTACAATCGTATTTTAATATAATTAAACGTATTTAACCATGTGGTTTAAATTCCTTTACAAACAACTTTAGTCGACAAACTTTGAAAATTAATTGTTGCATAAAGAAAGCAAAGTTAAGTTCGAACGTTCCTTTTAAATTATTCAAATAGCAACAAGAAAAACGTTTTTGTAAGGCGATTTAAAAACCGCTGTGATCTATTGCCAATAAAAAGATTCTTCGTCTAAAGTTTGAATTGTAAATAAAGAAAAAAAAGTATGTTTATCCAATCATTGTTGCATTCCGGACGCTTTTGCAACGATTACCAAAGCTTTGATAATCTTAAAATTGTAGAAAATTGCCATTGTGTCGAACCTTGCAAAAAGTAAAGCGAATTAAAGAGTTTATCGCATTTTGCTAAACTGCAAAGTGTCAAAGCTTGCTACTAAAAATCGGTAATTGCGTCTTGCTTCGATTTTATTTACACCGAACGAGAAAACAGGAAGTCATTATCGCACAAACTTTTGTTTAATTTCATACCATTAATAACTAAATTAAATCACAAAGTTTTAGAAGCAACAAAAAAAATCATATGTCAGTAAATTCGGAAAATAAAAGATGCCGCTAACTTTAGCGTACTTATGATCTGAAAGCCACTAAAAAAAAACAAAAAATGACGCAACAAAACATGAAAGGCTCACCTCACTGCCAGGCATGGTGCAGGTTGTTGCGTTGAAGTCGCCAATCAAACCAACTTTTTCCTCGCTTCTTTTATCCTGCTCTAATTGGGCAATCCTTTGTTTTAATTTGCTGTTTTCAAGCGCCAACTCGCTCACTTTCTTGTTCAGCTCGACCATTTGCTGCGAGTTTTGTTTGTTTGAAAATGCAGTTTTAAATGAGAATTTTACAAATAGTTTTGATGTAAAGACGTATGGTGCGATAGCTTCAGACAATTAAAATAGAAAAAGATCGTAATTTAGATAACGAACAGCAATTTTCTAGGCAATTTGCTAAACTAATCATTAAGAGAAAAATATAGGTTCTCACACAAAAGTTTTGAACGTTTTCCAACTAGTAAGTAGTTCAAAGTTTATATATTTAAAGAATTTTTGTTTCCTAAAACTTAAATACAGTTTTACAAATTAAATATTTTCCATTCACGACCGGTTTTAATGGCAAAAAATTGTGACCTTTTCAAGCAAATTAAAAATATAAACTTAGAAAATATTCTCAAAACTTAGAAAATTAGAACCTTTTTCCTAAAACTTAGAAAACTATAAAATTAGTAAACATTAAAATATAACTAGAAATACATTTTTTTATTAAACTAAAAGTTGTAACTTATATAATAGTTAATTATAATGCTGATATACAATAAAGATATCTTGTAAAGTTTATTTCTACAATAATAAGGTAATTTGATAACCAACAAAGTATTTGAAAAGCTGTAAAATACTTGAACTAATTTTTTTTATTTTAGTTTAAATAGTTAAACGAACTAAAACAATATTGACCAAGTTTAAAGATTAGCTAATAAAAAAAATTAGTAAAAATAAAAAGTTTATGTATATATTTAAACTTGTGTCAATAGTTGTTTATTTTTGATGCAGATTGAAACTGACATAGAAAAAAAATAATCTATTACAAAAAGTTGTTATGTTAAAATATATCTAACAAGAAACATACAAATTATACAAAAAACTCAAGGTAAAAACAAATAAGATTTACTGATACAAAGGAGTCACTACTATTTTTCCTTTTCTCTACTTTACGTTTCTTTTTAGTAACAAGCTTCAGAAACTCCATATTATATGAACAGCAAGCACGTTATGATCAGCAAGAGAAACAAACTGAATCAATTCTCTCTCGCGATAAGTTGTAAAGAAAGGGTTTTTATTAGTATATAATTAAATCGTCTACCGCGATAATCTATTTATAGTTCAGAATCAAACACGTAAACATCTCTTTAATCACGTAAGTATTTGTATAATTATTTTGCTTTTTAATTATCTTGCTAGTTTTTATTACATCCTCGATTTTATTGCCTATTGTTAACAAAACAAATTTATTTTTTTTCTTCAACCAATAAAAATTATCACTCATCTTGCTGAATATATTTTTAAGGTTTTCAGTCGTACCTTTTTTACAAAAAAAGTATCTATCTCTTTTGTCATCACTACTATCTTCGCTGTCTTTATTTAGATATTAAGCAGTATTTAATGTTGTGAAGCTTTAAAAAGTAAGTTAAAATTAATTAACTTTTAATTAAAAAGCAAATATAAACAAATTAATATGTTTAAAAAAAGAAAAGAAGTAAGCAAGCATTAGTTTTTGAATATTTATTTTTGACACTTTTGTAACTTAAAGTGATGTTTGTATCATAAAGCATAATCTAAATGACATATTTTAGTTGCAATTATAAAAATAAAAAACTGTAAAATATCAAGATATAAAAAACTTACTTGTTAAAATTTAACTCTTTACATAAAGACGATTTATTTTTAGATTTTAAACGGCCTATTTTTAAAAGTTTGCGAAACTAAATGAACAAACTTTATTGTCTAATCTTGTTTCTTCGACTTTTTTGACCTTCATGTATTCCTCATAAGCCACATCAAATGCCTGGCCAATCGTTAATGTTATGTTGTTTGCCTAAAATATTATAAATATTTTTAGTGTGATACTTTTTTAGCTCACTTAATTCCGAGACTTTTTGTATTATGTAACACTTTTCAAAATTCACCTTTTGTTCAAGTTATTCTAAACTATAATATTGTATTATAGTAAAGTAATAAAGCTACTTTTAGAAATAAAATATTAAATTTTAGAAGAAAAAAAAGTTTAGAAAAAGTATAATTAATTTTTTAAAACGAAACACAAACAACTATGTACATATTCTTAAATTACTCTAGTCAAATACTTTTAATAAAGTCAAATTTTATTATTTACAAAGTAGTTCTATTAATAAAATAAAACATATTATTAAAAAACAAAAAGAGTTTCCTAAGTTAAACTTTATTTCTTATAAAAATTGTATCACAGAATACGTGATAGTATAATAAATTTATAAAAATGTTTACCTTAAATCCTTAAAATAGGTTTTAAACGTAGATATGAATATTTTATTCACAATTTAAATACCAAAATGGAATTAAGTTATAATTGATTTATGTTTTTTAAGTTCTTTAACAAATCACAACTTACTTAAGAAATTGTTTATAATAGGTTTAGCTAAAAAAACTACATAATGTATCTTTTAAATTGATCTTAATTTGTAATAAATATAGAAACAATTAACAATTTACCTTTAAAAAATTATACTTTTACTTCTTTCAGATAATTAGTTATAGCATAGAAGTCTGTCTAAAAGTAGCTTTTAAAGTACAGATAAGTAAAAACCTTGTATGAATTAAAAACTCAAGAAAAAAAAAATATTGCTTGTAAAAAAGTTTGAAGTTTGTACCCCATTAAATAATCAAAAAAAATCTAAAAATATATCAAAAAAATAATTAAATGAACTTTTTATGTTTTAAAAAAAATAGTTTAGGAAAATAAAGTATAAACAATGGTTTTTATTTCTTAATTATAAACGTTACTTACAATATTCATAAATCTTAAAAAAGGTTATGACACAAAAAATTTTTTGCATAGAAATTAAATGCAAACTTAATCGGTTTAATTCAATTTAAATTACCTCATTCAGCTTACAGACTGACACTTCTTAGAATAAAGTCATAAAAACTTTTAAATTAATCAATCTTATTTTAAATTTTTTCTTTAAATCATAAAAAAGTAAAAATTAAAGTTAAGTATTACAGTGACAAATAATTTTATGTATCTCTTTGAATGGTAGAGCAATACTAAATATTTATCTATTACAACTCTTTTTTTAATTTAAAACCGTGTGAACTAGCTTGTTCAAGTTTCAGATTTAAAACATCACGATAAAATAAAAATTAACATAAAAAGGCAATTTTTTTTTTCTTAAACTACAATTATGCTACATCTAATAATTGTTTTTTGAACAAACGCCAGCACTTAATTTGACGAGATTGCAAATGACAAACACACCTCGTTGGCCGATTCGAATCCAAAGCAGTAGTGCGTCGAGTCAATTTTTGCAATGAACGAAAACAAGTGCTTGTCTTTTTTGTCGTCGGAACAAAATGATAAGTTCTGAAGCGGAACGCTGAGCAACTGCATCTGTAAAATTAATAATTGTAATAACTGTACTCAATCTCAACATGAAGCAGTAATACAAACTGAAGTGTACATTTTTATTTTACATTTGACAAGTTTTAAATTTAGTTTGATAATAGATGATCTTTATCTTCAACAAATTGCACATGTTCTAACAAATACGCTCATAAGCAAAACTATAAACACACTTAAAAACAATATTTGTGTAAGGTTTAGAGAAGAAAAACTAAATTAACTCGAATTACCTTACAAGTTAAATAGTACAGTTAAAGTTTAAAAAAATGTGTTTTTGTTAAAAGCAATTATTCATTTAAAAAATGCAAGAGCAAAAAAAAATAGTGAAGTCTTGTAAACATTTAGTAAATATTGTTATACTAACTTTAAATGTTTTGTTTATCATCAACAACTGGACTGAATGATAATACTTAACTAAAACTTAAAAAATATTATATTTGGTAATTTTATAACGGATATCAAAAAACACTTGATAAACCTAAATTTGAAAAATCAAAAAGAAATGTTTCTTCTTTTGTTAAGCATTTAACCCAAAAATAAAGCTTTAAAGATTACAAATATAAATTTGTTAGTAATTATTTTTAAAAGAATAATGAATTCCTACAAGCTTTTAAACTTTTCGTGTTCAAAACAACTGTACTCAGTTCTTTTAAGTCATATAGCAGATTGAAGTTTTTAATGTATAACACCTAAAAAATACAAGTAGCCGTTATTTTAAACTAAAACTCAAGTAAAATTTTATTATTTATTGGTGTATAGTGTGTTTATAGGTGTGAGAATTTTCAATAAATTGTAAAGTAGCGTTTTAGGTTTTTTAAATGTTGTTTGTTTAAAATATTTTAGTTAAAATTTTAAACTGTTTAAAGTTGCTATGTTTATATAACAAAACATGTTTTTAAACAAAACAAATTATCTCCCGAAAAAATTATTCTTTTCATCAATTAAGCTTTAATTACATTTTTATAAAAACAAAAACCTGTAAAAATTTAAATTTATTATTACCTACTTCATTTTTATTAAAGAAAAAAGTTTAGTTAGTTTTTATCATTTGTAGAAACAAACAAAAAGGTACATTTTTACATTTAGGACTGTATACTAGTAGCTTATAAATAAAAAAAACCTTTGGTCCTTCTGCAAATTTTAAATATTTTTTTGCAATATTTAACTGCAGTACAGAATGTTTAACTTAAATAGATTACTGTTTTAAAATCATTACAAAAACACTTTTTAATGAAAAATGATAGGCTAAAAACATAAAATTTCCATGCAAAATTCGCTGATTTGAAAAACTATAAAAAAAATTGTAAAATATGTTCATCCTCACAAAAACCATTTTTGCAGTAAAGTATCTTTTAGACCAAATTCCAAGTTAAACATTATTAGTTACTAAAGCAACCATAATATTTTACAAACCTTTGTTTTATATTCAATGCAGCTTATACAATTGATGTTAATATTCAAGATGACTTTTTTTGGCTTAACACCTTCAGATTGTTTTATTTGTTTTTGAAAGGTCAGTTTGTGAAGCGCGCCTCTTACTACATCAATTCCTTTTTGATCAGCTACTTCGACTTTTCCTAAAAACTGTTTAAGATATTTTTCTCATTTTTTCATAATTAATTAATTAATTTTTTTAAAGAGTTAGGTATCATACCAACAAGCTAAATATACATTATGCTTGATACTTACTATATATTTTTTACATATAGTTTATTCTTTCAAGACTAATTTTCGATCAAAAACCTTGTCAGTATCTATAATATAATAATAGTGTTTTTTTTTACTTCATTTAGTTGCATTTTTAAATAATAAGAAATCGTAAATTTGATAACAGTGTAATTAATTTTTAGGCATTTCATTAATCAAGAACAACTTACTCTAACAGTATAAGAAACTCTGTTGCATAACAATGCATTGGCAGAGTGAAGCCACTTCTTTTTACTTTCTCCCTGAAAATCAGTACTAGAATAAACAAGTTGACAACATAAACTGAAAATTTAATAACATGTTGTTTGTTAAAAAAACTAAAACGGTTAGTTTACAAAAATAGCTCACTTTTAAATTTTAGACACTCTTAATATATAGAAAACAACAACTGAATATTGATGTATTTTAAATTAAGTGTTTGCTGTCAGAGTTTTATAAAACTTTTAAAATATTAGACAGCATTTTAAAATTAAAAATAAAGTGGTCCCAGCTAATTCAACTAGTAAGATTATTTTCAAAATAATTTTCAGCTAAAGTATTTTAAACAAAGTAACAAAAATATGACTTAGTTATACAACATGATAGTATAAGTAACTTGTTGACTAAAACTGTAAGTTTAAATTACAAGTTCAATATAATTTAGTAGTTCTACTAAAAACTTGACTGTTTAATGTATTTATATACTAAAACTATAAAATTTTAAATTGTAACAAAATTAATTGAATAAATAATCACTATCTAGAAGATCCTTATTTATTTTTTATTAGCAATTAGCCAGAAAACGGTAGTTAATAAACAAAATATATCATAAGTGTTATTTAGAATAAGTAATTTTTAAAACATTTATCATATTTGGACCCAGAACCCACTAGAACTTGTTTTAAAAAGTATCTAGATCCAACAGATTTAAAATTATTTACAAGTGAAAGATCAATATTTGAATATAAATTGAAAATTTGAAGTTTTAGTCAACACCGTTTTCTTTTATTTTTAAGTTTCATATAGTTTTTAAAAACTATTTACTGATGAATTTTAGCTGCAAATACTTAACTTATTCTACGAAAAAAAAGTTAAAAAATACTTTTGAAAAAACCACTTACCAAAACCATAACTGATTTTCATTCAGAATTTTTGAATGATTTGAAAAAATAATAATTAACTCTATATCTGTTATATAAACTTAAAGTTTTAATATTTCTGTTATCAAAAAATTAATTTGCAACGTTTTTTTAAATCAGTTGTTTTAAATGTAGTATTATATATTTTCAAAATTTACCTTTTAGTTCGAAACAGCTCTAAGCATTCGAACACATAACCACTGATTTGTTTTAATATAGTAATAAGTTGAGTATATAGTATTTGATTTTTATTAAAAGCCTAACATTACATTATATTTTTTATGTCATTGTCTTAATCAACTCCATTTAGATTTGTATACTATAATGTTCAAAATTCGTTTTTTACTTTGGTTAAAATGCTACTAAAATTTATAAAACAACTTCTTTCATTTTAAAATGTTGTTATAATTTTTAACAGGTATAAAATTGTAAAATACTTCTTAATTCAACTTGTCTTTTTTATTGAAAGTAATTTGAAATAAAAATCAGCTACAGCAGAAATGTTAGAAAAAAAGTAGTCATAGTATTATGCAAATTAAATAATATAGTACTACAGCAGTGCATTAAAACATTTAAAACCCTTTTCACTAACCTAACTTACCAATAACATATTGCTAACTAAACAAAAAACAAGCTCTCAAAAGTTTGGTCTAAAGTACAAATAAAATTTTAGTTATCGAGTCATACACCATGGATACAGTTTAATGTCTTGTCCAGAATCATAACTTTAAGTTTAAACTATGATCTATAACCTACCTTACCTAAATATAAAACAGATAAAGCAAAAATAAAATGATTAAAACTAAAAAAAAAGTTAACTTTTAGCAATCAGAAGCACATTGATATTGAAGCTGAAAGTTAAAAAACTAGTTAACTTCAACCTAAAAATAATTTTTTTTTTTAATTTTGTTAAAAACATTACACATGACAAAAAAAATATATGGAAAAAATACTTAAAAAACTTTTAAAGTTATTTATTTAAGTAATAAAATTTAACTATCAAAAAACAAGTTAGTAAAAAATAAAAAAACTAAACAAGTTCAGGTAGTCTAATAAAACAAAACAATATAAGCTTACTAATGTATTTCTAAGTTGACAGTTTTTAAACATTTGTGCAAAAAAATACATATGTAAAACATACTGCAGTGTTTTACATTGACAATTTTCGTACATATGTGCTAAAAATCACAATTGTGTAAAATTAAACATTATATTGGAAAAAAAAATGGATTTTAAGTTTTACATTTCAGTAAACTTGAAAAATATATATACAAATATTACTTTTTAACTTAATCTAACATTATAAAACTTTAATAAAAGACTCTAAAGTTTGTTGAACATTAACAGTGATTTTTATGAGTACCTACATGTAATTTTAAGAAAAATTAAATTTATATATAAAAATGTTCTCACAAATCCTAAATTAAGTCACAATATTTTTTAGTTTTTTGTGATTTGTATTTTTTAAAATTAAAATTTAATTAAAAAGGCTGAGAAACGTTTTGCATGTAACATATGCTCCATTTTTTTTACTATGCATTTTAAAATAAACTTACTTATTTAAATACCTTTTTAATTAGACTCAGTGAAAAAACTATTTTGTTAATTAAATTTTGTTATTTATCATGGTCATTTACAGCCACTTGTTTTTACAAAAATTTTTCCAGTTTTTTCAAATTTCTTCCAGGTTTTTTAAAGTACCCACTTTTAGCTCTATATTTAATTTTAAGGTAAGAAACTGAGTTAAATAATATAGAAACATTGAAAAGATACTGTAAAGCTACTTTAAATGTGTTTTTTAATTAAAAAACTTTGATGATGACAAAATGTTTTTATCTATATGATAGATTTTTTGAGTCAAATCGGAATTCTACTACTGAACATGTTAAAATTTGACGTTTACTTTTTTTTCAAAACTTCTCAAATTACAATATTCCAGGTTAAGCGGCAACCCTAATTTATATTATTATAAAAACGTACAAACCAAAAGAAAACAGTAAATATTTTTCCTTTTCTTTCATTAGTTAAAAAAATATTTAGTGCTTTTTATTGAAATTTTTCAGGGGTTTCTAAAGTTTACTTTGATTGTTGTAACTGTAAACTTTATTGGTTTGCCTTTGTAATATTTTTTGTAGTCAATTAAGAAGGTAAATAATAAAGCTAAAGCCTTTTCTGCTCATGTCTTACTTCTAGTACTGAGTTTATTGTAGTTGTGTTACCTTTTCTTCTTCTTCGCTTTTTAAATTACTTTTTCTTAACTTATTGTTTTACTTCAACTAGCTTCTTATTTTTTATCACAAAAAGTATTTATTCTTAATCTTAATATCCAATATATTACCAGAACCTTTTTGTATCTTAGCATTTTTGCCATAATATAACTTGAATGTTATTTAAGGTTTCGCACTAACTACTATCTTAAAAACCTGCTTCATACAAACTGAATGTCTGGCTTTAAACAGGTTCTGGAGTAAGTTACACCTTTCTAGATACATTCTTTTTTTTTAACTTGATTACAAAAGCTACAAATTCTTTAATTCAGAAATTAAATTTATTTTTAATACTTACCTTTTAAATAAACTAGTAAGTTTCTATTAAGCTAGTTATGATATTTATTTTGTATAAGAAGCTTGGTGTCAAAAATACTTAACATTAACAACTTTTGCTAAAAAATTGTATGTCTTGGTGTCTAACCTTTTCGAAGTAGCCATAAAAACATTTTCCCATATTGTAAAATGATTTAAGGAGGCTCCTACATGTGAATACCTACCTGCCAGTAGTAAACTTTTCACTTATTAATAAGAGAATAAAAATAAAACTGCTCAGAAATAGTTGAGTATGAAAAGATCTGCAAGGCAAATGAATGACAAAGTATGTGAGTGTGACCTAAAGAAAAGAATAATCAAAATTTCTAAATCTGCTTCCCTACAAGATGTGAAAAAAATATCTCATACCTATCAAACAGAAAAAGAAATGACATAGCAAGTATTCTTATACACTTCAAGGATGATATGATAGAGCTAGATTATGTTTTTTTAAGGGCATAGGGAAGAAAACACATTTTTTAGTCTTTTCTGTCACATAAATAACAACACTACCATACCAGCTACTTTTTACCTTTGTTAAATTTTATAGCTACTTTTGAGATATAATCAATCAAAGTTAGAGAGTTCAATAGTTTTGTTTTTGGAGGTGGAAACTAAAATAGTTAAGTTAGACTTTTTTACTAAGATTCTACCTTCTCTTACATTTTATTTGAGAAAAATACCTCAAACTTTCAGGAAATATTTCTTTCAAGAATTAGAAAAAAATTGTAGTAAGGAGCTGTTGAATTTTTAACCTTTGTTAACAGATATAGCTTTCTGCATTTTCTGACTTGAACCAAATGGTTTTTTGTATAGTTTAAGTTCAAAGCAAAGGTCTTATCTATGATCCAGCCAAGCTTTAATGAATTGAGGACTTCTTTTCTGAAAGAATGAGCTACAAAATCCCATAAAATGCTGCTGCACTACAAATATATGCTGTTTGAATTGTCTTAGATGTTTTAACTCAAATGCTGCTTGCATTTTCTTATGTAAAAAAACTTGAAAATAACAATTATACTCTTAAGCAAAACAGGAGGATAGCATAGATAAATAAGTTAAACATAAATATAAATTCAAATATATTTATTTATATTATTAAACTTTCTAATAAAAACAGTTTTTGAAATAGTCCAAAAACCTATGGTGTACTTATTTTAATTGTTTATCTACTGGATACAAATAACATCATATAATTTACTTAACATCAACTTAAGTATCTTTTTTATTAAGGTAAAAATCATCAGAACTCACTCTTCCCTCTGCACAATAAACGCTTTAATATTTTACTTTCTAAAAAAGCATTATTAAGTTTACAAGTATATTTTCCTTCCAATAGAGGAAACTAGTACAAATAATTTAGAAAATAGTCAGTACATTTTAGTTGCAAAGTTATATTTGGTCCAATAATGTTCAAATCTGTGATTTATCTTTAAATAGCTATACAGCTTAGCTCAATATTTTAAAGAAAGAAAGAAAGACTATGGTCAATGGATTACAGTGAAGAAAGAATTTTTGTTCATCGAGCTTAACATCATAAATGTGTAAATAACTTAGATAAGTTTTATTTAGAACTTAAATAAAATTTAAATCTAAGATCGATGTAAATATTTGTCTTCCTTTAAATTAATTCTAAAAGAAAAAAAATACTATGCACTCTTTTTTAAACCCATTACTACCAATATTAACTATGAAAACCATAGTCTAACATAGGCACCAAAACGCCTCGTCACAAAGATTTCAATTTTTATGATCTTGTACCTTTATATTTTTCTTGTTGCCCTCTCTACAAGAGCAACCCAGAAAAATGCAATAAAAAGGTCAATAACAAAACAAATAGGGAGATGTGGTAAAATTGCTATAACTAACATACGTTCCTTTTATATGTTTAAAAAAAAAAAGTATATAAATTGTTTATTGAACAGAAAAAAACCGCCCAAAAAATAGGTCCAAAGACCTGGTGTACAAAAAAACCTTTCGGTTATCTAATCATACACCAGGACACAGTTTAATGTCATGTCTAGGACAATATAAAAAAGTAAAGCTATTAACTGTAGAGCATAACCTATTCTAATAAGATCTGCATTTCTATGTGGTAAGTACAAACAAGCAAAAACAGTCAGTATTTTCTTATAATTTTTTAAATGTAAATTACTAAGCTACAATAACTTTTCATCACACTAATAAATACTAGATGCATGTAAGAAAATTAGAACAAATAATTCACACCTATAAATATACAAATAAATGTTTAAAAATATTAAATCAAAAATAATAAAAAAACTTAACAACTACTTAAGTAAATAAAAATTACTTAATAAGCATCACTTAAAAAATAAATACTAAATAAGTTTCAACTATACATGTTCAACTATACATATTAAAGTAAAGCAATGTCATTATATGAAACAAATTATTACATTGAGCTTAGATTTTTTTAAACATAAAATACGTGTACCTTAGATGCTACCTTAAAGAAAATATAACAAGAAGAGTACTTTATCATGTAACTTAAAATTAGTTTAGATGAATAAGTTTAAACATTATTTTTTCTACTATCCATAAGCTTCAAGTGAAATGTTTTATTGTAAATGAAAAGCAGCATGCTAATAAAACTACCATTTAAGAAACTTTTTATTATTAATATTTCTAGATGAGGGTATTACCAATGGTAATGCAAAGTCGGTTTTATGTTACTAAAATATACATGTAACTTTATTTTTAACAAAAAAAAAATTTGTTTGATTAGTATTTGTTGTAGTTATTTTTTTTTTTGTTAACTTTAAAATACAAAATAAGCTTAAGTATCAAAAAACGTAGTATATAAGTATATAAGTTCTTATTAATACATTAAAACTTCAAAACTTAAAAAATAATATGAGCGTCTTATTCAAGGTTTTTTTTAGAAATTTAATTTTTGATTTTTTTTCTTAATTAAGTCCTAGAAAAAAAAAAGCTTTTTAAGTAATTCTTTAGTGTATTTATTCATAAGGGAGTTGACTTAATGAAAAAACTAAGAACCTTTGTCAAGTTTTGTAAATTTTTTAATCAGTTTATGATTGTTTTAAAACCGTCTTTAACAAAGTAAACTTTTATTAAGAATTTTTTATGAAAAATTTTTATAATTTTAGAATACTCAAACCAAAAAGATGACACAGCCGGTAGAAAAAGAAAAAGAAGAAAAAGCAAGTGTTATATTACAACCACCCATTTAGCTAAACATTAAAAACAAAGTTAGGAAAAGAACTTCTAATACTTATATATAGGAATTCCCTTAAAAACGGACCCCTCAATAAAGTTCTGAACCGAAACACAATCAAAATAAGCTATTCATGTAGAATCCTAAATTACCAAATCTAATCTCAAAATCATAGAGGAAAGAGAAATCCAGAAAAAATGAAACAACTTGCAATTGTAGAATTAGAACCTCATGCTCAGTGGAAGGCAAATGCTTTTCCAGAGTGTCAAATACTAAGCTACTTTCACATAAAATAACAAAGAACAGCATTATATTAGATCCACCGCAAGAAACTTTAAAACAAGATATAACGAGCATATGCATAGCTTCAGAAATAAAAATCTGAGAGAATCAACAAAACTAAGCTCATTCATCCAGGCCGCTAAGTTCAATGAAAGGATGATAAAGATAAATGTTAAATGGAAGATAATGCATAAAATTAATAAACGCAAACCCAGCAAAATGTGCACCCTGTGCAATGTAGAAAGATTGGAAATAGCATTCGCTAACAAAAAATCATCCCTCAACTACAGAACTGAGTTAATTGGTAAATGAAGGCAGTTCATTGAATTTTATTTAAAATCATAACATTGTTATGTCCGTAATTGCGAATTTCACTTTTTTATAAGTTTAAAATATTTGTGCTTGTATTTATATCGTATTTGTATTTTTTCTTTATATATATCTAATTTTATTTATTCGATCTATTTTTATTTTTATTTTATTAATATTTTTGTAGACCATATCTAATAAGTATTTTTGTTCATAACTTTTATCTAACTCCAATAATTACTCAAATAATAGCTCTTTTATAATTATTAATTGGCTATTAAGCATTTCGGAGTTTTTGTTAGTTTAACAGACTCATTTAATTTAATCATTATTAACTAGAACTTGTACTGATTGTTAGCACTTAATAGTAGTATATATAATTTTGTCTGTCTTACTTTTTAGAGCTTTAAAATCGTGATCATTGCGTTTGCATGAAACACTAGGTAAATAAGTATTATCAATTTGAAATAGTCTAATTAGTAATTTTTAAATGAAGGTTTAAAAAAAAAAGTATTAGCGTCTGCTTTCATGTCTTTAGTTTTACAAAATACTTTCAAAATTATAAATTAACTTTTAAAACCTTATTGTATTACGTATATAACTTTTAAACTAATCTGATAAACAATAAACTTGTAAAGTCTTTTAAATTGAACAATTTCTAATGTTTAAACAAAAGTTTTAAAAAAAACTTTAATTCGATATTACACTAATCAATTTTTTTTTTTAATTACTTTTAACAATATTAAGTAACTTAATTAAATTAAATGAAATTTAACTACAAATAGTTGAAAAAATAGATACGGCACAATTAAAAAAAAAATTAAACTACTAACAAAAACAAATTTTAAATATATCTGTCAAAATTAAAATATTGTCTAAAAACTTTTGTACAGAAATAGTAAATTTAAAATTAGTTTTATAGTTTAAAGTTTATCTAATAGAATAACTTACAAAATTAATCAATAAAGTATAAAGTTAGCTAAAACAAGTTACTTAATTTTTGTAAATATATTAAAAAGTCAGCTAGATAGCCATTTTACAAATCGAAATATTAACACATTTAAAAAGCTTTTGTTAAGATAACTTCTAGATAAAAGCATTGTTTTAGACTAATTCCGCTGTTTATTAAATTGTACAAAACTTTACTGTTTACAAATAACTGAACAATTGAAAATACTAAAACAGTTATATTTAATAATAGGTATTTGATTTATTTTTAGTCTACAATTTTTAAAATTTAGTAGATTATTTTGAATTTCATAATAATACTGCATCTATTTTATTTAAAACATTTTAGCAACCGAGTAATGTTTTGTACTGATAAACAATAAACATATTTCTGTTTAATTTTGTGTATAACCTTTTTTGTATACTGGATTCTAGAAAAATTTGAGGTTTTTATTTTAGATAATTGTATAATTTTAAATAATTCATATAATGTATTCTATCTCAAAGCACGAAATCTTAAAATTCTGAAGTAAATGCTAACTAACGAATGGTAAACTTTTTTTTTAATAATAAAGTGTTTTTAAAAGTGTATCACATGGAAACATATTTGTACAATGTTTAGGTTTGTTTTATAATGTATTTAATGTTTTGACCAATTAATTAAGTAATAGCTTCAAATAATTTGTTATAATTAAGTTAACGTTTTACGTTTTAATTTACCATGATACAATAGTTAAATGTTAGCTAAAAACGTCTAGCAGGCTGCAACTCATTATATAAAATAAAAAAATTACTTTTATTAAAAAGTTAAGCTAATAAATTTGGTGGACAACTGCTTGTAATATTTATATTATAAATCACTTTTTGTATAAAAATATTTAATGTTATCTAAATAGATTAAACAACTTTAGATACAAGAGTTTTTGCAATAACTTTCTCAATCATTATATATTTCTAAAATAAAATCTAGTTTTTTTTAAACGTTTTATAAAAAAATTTAGATTCAATATGAAACTGCTGCTGATAGTAAACTAAATTTAAAAATCTAGTAAAGCAAACTTCGTTTGGATATGTCAGGGAGTAACCCTACTATGAAAAATTTTAGGAAATTTGTAGTTAGATACTATCATACAAACATACAAATGATTTTATTTAATTAAAAGCAAAGGACCTTCCCTAGAGTACAAAAAATAATTGATAAGCTATTAAGTTAAGGAAAATAATTGAGTCCAAAGTTTAAACATTTTTAAAAAATTCTTGAAAAACATTACCAAGCTAACTTCACACTTTTAACAAAAATTTTAATGTTAATTTCAAATTTTCCTTTATTTATAAATTAGTCCTAAATTAAGCAATAATATTTCTCAACACAAGTAGACAATCGTTTGTGAGTTTTAATTAATAAAATTTGAATAATAATAAAATATTTAACCCACTAGGACTTTTCAATTATTTATAGAACATGAAAAAAAAACTAATAAGAAGCTAAAACAACAACATATCAAGAAACAAAAACAAAGTAAGAAACTAATACAACAACATATTAAAAATGCAAAAACAAATTGAAATAAAATATAATTGAGTGAATTGGTGTTAAATACGTTTACTCAGGATATTTAGGTGAGCTATCAACTTTGTAGTCATTTAATTACAATTATGAAATTAAAAGCAAAATACCTGAAATTGAATTCTTTAAAAAAACTTGATGTTTTTTTTTATATATGTGAAAACCATTTGGTTTTGATTTTGCAACGTTTAACTCATAGAAATTTCAAAGACATCATTAGGACCATGACACAATCAGGCCACATAAACTAAAACTTAAAGTTTTAAAACTTATTAAAATAAAATTTATATTGATTATAAAACATGAAGCTAATGCTTGAAAAAGTCAAATAAAGTTTTACTCTAAGTATACTTTAACTGATCCTCAGCATTGTTTTCAAAACTCGTTTTAGCAATTGGCCAGTTGGCAGTTGGTAAAAGAATTAACCTTCCTTTAACAGATATTTTTGTTTTCTAGTTAATTACTTACTTACTTTGTTGTCTCCATATTAGTTATTGCTTTATTGACTCTGATAGTAAAAATAGCCCCAAGGGTTTTTGCCAATGTCACGAAGTCATGAATTAGAGAATTGTTAAAAAGTTTTAGACTGATGTTAATAAGCATTAACAAATTTATAGTTTTTATTTTGACATTAGTTTGACTCAACAAAGCTAGTTGTCAACTGTCCTATCAGTGCTATAGAAATTTTATTCATTAAGTAACTTTTTAACAATTGTTTAAAATGAAAATTAAGTACTTTTTACTGTTCTTACTATGTATCACTAGACTTACTTCATAATATGTATATGCTGACAATTTTGAAACACATACACATGTAATATTTTTTAAATTTAAACTTGGATGTACAGGTGTTTATTATGTTACAAATAACATCTAAACTAAATAAATGTCATGAATATGTAACAAAACGTCTTTACAAAGAAGCAGAAATTGAAATTCAAAATTTAAATAATGAGTTTAACTCATCATTGACCAAAACTGAACTAGGTTAGATTTGTTTACATAAGTTGTTGTATTTAAATTGTTTAATGTTAAAAATAACTGTAAATAAAGCTAGTAAATCAAAAAAAAAAAAAAACAATAACAAACTTCATTTTATAGTTATATTATTGATCGTAATTGAAAAATAAATAATATTTATAGATTCTAAATAAAACGTAATGTTATAATAAAGTTTTGCATATTTATAGTTTCCTGCTTTAATTTAAGTAAAACGGTTAGTTTGAATTTAATGTACAACATTGTTTATCCAATCACTGGACAGATAGTAAAAGTATTATAGTATTTTTAAAATACCTTTAAAATGTTATCATAAAACTCATATAATTTAAAAAAACTTGTCATAATTTAAACCAACTTTAATATATATATTTATTGATAAATGATTATAACCCTGTCAATTTAATTTTAAATCTAGTTTTAAAGAACTAAATATTAATAAATAGCTTACTGGTTTGAAAAAGATGTCAAAACATAAGTTTTTTTTCATTAATAAACTTAGAGTGTTTTAAAATTAAAGTTTATTTACAAATTTCGTTTTAGAGTTAATTTATTTTTAGTTTACTTTAGAATCTTTGCAAAAGTATGTTAACAATTTTTTAAAATAGTAAACATTAATTGATAAGTCTCAAATTAATGATTTTTTTAGTTTTAAAGTTTGGTCTACTTTTACTTTAAAGAGTATATTAATAAAATAAGTACTTTGAAAGACTACTGTTATTTTATGCTATTAAACTTGTTATATTTAGATAATAGAGTATTAAACATCTACAGTAACAAAATATACTTTTTTAGCTGGAAATATTCAATTAACAAAAAACTATACTTTTAATATTCTTATAAATTAAAACATTGTAGTTATAGCGTACATACTATTAGTATTTGTTTAACTTACAGGATTTATATGTTCAGCAGTTTTTACTTCTTCTGATAGAATAACTTTGTTTCTTTTTAAACAAACTTCAAATGCTCAGGTAAATAATTAGTATGACATTGTTTATGATAAAGTCTTTGGCTATATATTTTTCAAAATTAAGGAACTTTATACATTTTAAAACACTTTAAAGTTGTAGTTTTTTTTTCAAAACAGAAACTTTATAAGTTTGTATATTTTGCTTAAATAAATAAATATATATATAGTACGTTTTTTTTATAAATAAATCAATGTTTTTTTGAATAATTGTATTGTTTGCAATAATAAATTAAGTTGATCCTCTTAGAACTTAGAGCTGCTTAATTATGTTTTTTTTAACAGCAAAAGAGTATCATGTTTTCTAGGGTACAATAAATCCTTTCATGTATTATAAATTTTATTAATATTAATTAATGTAAACTAAAATAGATAAAATATTATATTAAGTTATATAACTTAGGGTTATAAAGTTTTTTTGTATAAATTTTATTTCTTGAACTTTAAGATTTATGTTATTTAGTATTAATGAATTTTAACTCATGAAACTCATAACTTATTTTTACAGCTAAAATATGTTCGAGAACATGTTCTCACATTGATATTCGATTTTTTAGAAGATTATGTATTTATTTTAAAACAATGCGATGTGCAATCTATCTACAGTTCAACTATTCACCTTATTGATGCTGAGTCAGTTTCCAAAAATAAAGAAAAAGCCATAATGATAACTCAAAAGGTATTTATTATGAATTTAGATAATTAAAAAACTATTTTTAATAAATAAAATAAGTATAGTGTGGCTTAAATATCCGTTTCTTTTATTTTTACTCATAAAATGTTATTGTAGATTAACAAAATTTATAAGTCTAAACTAGCTTGTTTCGAAAAATTACTTGTAAATTGTACAAGTATGTTTTGTTGTATTTTGTATTAAGTTTTTTTTTGTTCCTACTTATTGTTTTTAATTCTTATGAAATAAATTTATTTGTTGTTAGGCAGGGGTTTTGTCTCTCTTATCTTTTGTTTTGTGATTATTCACTGTTTATTATTTATCTTATGTTTCTTTAGAATACATAGCTTAACAGTTATACTATTTTTTGGTTCAGGTTTGTTTTTACAAGTTACTTCTCATTTCAATGCGTAATTTTTGTTAGTACTAGTTTAGTGTTAATTTACTGTTAGTTCCTTATGCAGTTTGATAAGTCTGAGCATGTTTACTAAAATACTTCATTTTGTGTTATACAACTGACTCAAATAATTTTATATTTATTTTTATAAATGCTAACACGTGTACAGTTGCAGTAACAGATACTGTTGGCAGCTAATTTACTAAATTAAGTATCATATGCATTAATTAAATAAAATTTATTTATTTATTAGTGTAAATAGTATCTCTTTTATAGTTGCGGTTGGTTAAAGTTGATATTATAATAAATAAATTCATTACCATTCGTGACATATCAAGTCAGTAAAAAATATGTAGAAGCAATAGTTTAAGTGAAATACTTTGCTTTTTGTAATACAAACGATTTATTAGTTTTCAAGTGGAAAATAGTTGATCATGTACTCTTTTTTAAAAACATTAACTTTGATGTAAATAAAAACATAACAATTTGGTTAAATAGCATTAAAAATATCTGTCATAATTCTTAAGAGAAATCACACATTGTTAGATATATTGTCTTATAAAACATTTCTAATTCTTATTTAAAAAGAAACTATTTTAACTAGAGTTGAAAATGTTTTATTAAATGAAAGATCTCTTACTTTCTATTTTATTTTAGTGAATTGAGACAGATATTTTCAGTGATTTTTTCACCAAATTTGTTATCAGATTAAAATATGTCCGATTCTTTTCTAAAAAAAGCAGACTGCATACTTTCCATTTATCATCAACTAATACATACACAAATTAAACAAAGTCATAAATAACTGTTACTAACCAATATTATACCATTACGCACCAGATGTACGAAAACAATTGTTAAAACTTTAAAAATAACTGTTAAATTATTTCTTTTACTATACATCAAACTATAATTTATTTTCACAACTTCGTTTTTTTTTTCATATCACAAAGATTTTAAAACATTATGTAGTTTAAAGCACCATAACTAAATGTCTAAACTATTTTAAAAAGTTAATGCACAAAAAAATCAAATACTGGTTTTTAAATTTCATGCAAAATTTATAATACTTTACTGTAGTAGTTTAAAATCTAATAATGCGGTTTTAATATAATGCGTTTATATGTTTATAAAAGTGTTTTAGAAAAGTTAGCATACAAAAATTCAATAATGTTTAGTACAAAACAGCCTTTAACTTGCTGATATTGACGTGTGATTACTTACTGAAAAGATAATAAACCTTTACTTTAAACACAAAACGCAGCTTATAACACTTCGAAGTGATACAATTGAGATAAATGAAGAAGATATTCAGAAATTATCAAGGCTTCTAAAAGTTGAGTTTGCAAAGCCAAAATCTAAATCAACCTCAAGCGGTAAGAAAAATATTTTATAAAGAAATTTTTACCTACAAAATATAACAAATCGTATAGCTTTTATTTGTAAAACAATCTAAATTGTCAAATACTTAGTTTTTACATACTTTGTAGTTATTAATAATTCAATTATTTGTATTTGTAAAAGCTCATCTGGTAAAATAGGCTGTAAGTATAATGATTAAAAAAATTTCAGTCAGAGGTGCCTGTTTACATTTGCTTGGTTCCGTTGTTCGATTTTACCCTGAGTGTTTTTCTTCTACATGGGAAAGAATTCATGACAGCTTCTTCATAGCTACACTGGAAAAAGAAGTAAAACTTTTTGAATTTGTTTTTTAGCTTAATAATTTATTACTGACTTTGATCAACTTTGGTAGCATACAGTAAATTTAATTTAGAAACTAATTTTAAAATGCAATATAAGTTGTTTGAAGTTTTTTAATTAAACTGTAAGAACTAAAGTTTTAAGTTGCCTATAGTATCTAAATATATTTGTCTAGAATGCTTAGATTAAGTTTTGTCAATTAAAACTTAAAATATGTATTTTGAAAGCTATTTATATAAAGAACAAAAGTTTTCTTTTAGTTTTTCAATTAAGTTTGTATACAAACAGTTGCAGTTTTTTATGCAATTTTAGACATTATAGTATCAGTATAGTATAGTAATATATACATATTTAAGGGTCTAGCTGGGTTAAACATCTTTTTTACATACATTAATATTGGTTCTTAAATAAAATTTTTAAGTAATAACCATAAGTGAGTTTTTACAGAAAATTAAGATTTAATTAAATTTTGAGTTGTGTTTATTTTTGGAAAAATTTTCCAATACAAACCTATGTACTAAATTATTTTATTAACAAATTTTCTTGATTAAAAATAAAATCAAAAATTTTTCTTTACTTAATTTTTGAGTAAGAGACTTGTTTTTAGGGAGTATTTTTAAAGCAATAAAAAAATCATTTATTTAAAATCTATAATCACACTAAAAGAATAAATAGTATAATTTTTGTATATATCTAAAGAATAAAATTTTCAGTTAAAGTTAATAAAAATCCTATTCGGACTTTTCTAAATTTGATTAAGATTGGAGTGAAAGAGTTTTAAAAAGACTGCTCTTAAATTGTAGGTTGAGGTAGATTTTAATAAAATAGTTTTATATCACCCTTTTAGTTTACACTAGAGCTGCGAGAATGCTGACGTTGATATTCCAAACATTTGTTTGTTTTATATTGCGTGTCTTTTAACTGATTGAAATCTGGTAACTATGTTTTGCACTTTTAATAAGGAACCTGTGAAACTCTCAAATTTCGATGATTTATATCTCAAAAGGTACTTTAAGTTAAAAAGCTGTTTGAAAGTAACACCTAGCTCAGTTTTTAATGTAAAAAAATAAGACCAATTAAACAGTGATTAATCCCTCTGCCCTAAGCTTATTGTTTCTCAAAATGTTATTTGTGCACAGGTAATGTGCATATAATTTATTTTGTTTTGTAATAGAACTTTTGATGAGTGCTTGAAATGTTTTAAAAAGGTATGTAATTATAATTGTAAATTGTTTTTAATAGCCAAATTTTGATTATTGTTACAAGTTTTAATGATAACAAAAATAGAAAAAAAGATAAATTCTAAACCAAGAGGTCTACTAGTAAAAAAGCATCTAATTAATTGCATTATATGTACAGACTTTTTTCTTAAGTAATTTACTGTGCACAGCATTTTACAGTTATAAAAGCTTCTAGTTTGACTTAAATATTTTAAGTTGCACATAAGTCGTTTTCTTATGAATCTTTCATGACCGCTTAAAGCAATTTAAGTTAAAATCATATTTTAAAAACAATTAATCTTTGGAAAGTCTAAATTTTAAAAGATGTCCAGTACAAGAAATGTTCCCGACCACAAAATAATCGAAGGATCATTGTTGGGGATTCACCAGCTGCTGTTTTCCTTTGTGACATCACATGATGATTGTGAGGTGGACTCGAAAGAGTTAGGGAGGTGCAAGCGAATATACAAGTTTACAAGGGCAAGCATGCAGGTTTCCGAGAACTTCAACAGATATCTTGTCCCGCAAGGTTTGATGGATGATAAAAATTTTTGTTTAGAATTACAAAACTTTTAAAGTGTAAACAATAATAAAGTTTATTAGAACCTACATAAAAACTTAATAACCTACAACTGTATATATATAACCTACACTATATTGATAAACACGATTAAAAATGTTTATAATATCCAATATTATTAGTTCTTGATATTTTAGAATGTGAAAAAAATTTAAGTTATATCTTCTGTTTTAGTGTTTTTATTTTCTCAGTTTATATATTGAAAAGTAAGCACTTACACAATTTTTTTTTAACACTTTTAATTCAATCATATTAAAAAAACCTTGTCTTGAATTTAACAACTTATTTCTATATAATTTTTTTTTTATTCACTTAAAACTGAACTTAATTTTGTTTCAGCCGGTTTGAAAATATTCAAGGACCACGCGAGTAAGTTTGGAAGGCTGCTTCTGTCCAACTACAAATCAACGTACAGCATTTTGGTCGACTGCTCTCGACACAACAACATAAAAGTGAAGCATCTCGGCTGGCAGGCCATACAAACCTTCCTTTCCATTGTACGTTTGATTATAGTTTGATAAATTTCTGGAGATCTATTGGGTTTTGAACATGTTTTTAATATTAAAATGACTTGATCTGTTTTCATATCAGTTGTCTAGTTTTCGTAACTCTAAATGCTTTGTTTCTATTTCGATTTTTATGAAAAGTAATGAAACCAGATTTTAAATCATTCATTTTTTCAACTTTTTTGTTTAACATTTAGGTTTCCTTTCACTTATTAATCAGTGTTTAAAACAAAGTAAAAACAAATTATGGATACTTGTTTATAATTTATTTTTTGTTAAGTTCCAACCAATACATTTTTTTACAAAATAATCAAAAAGTTTGTAGTTTTTTGAGTATTAGTGTTATTTGAACTTTATAAAGTTGTTCAAACAAAATAAGTTATAACAATAGTACACTTTTTCAGATTAGTAAGACTATAAGCGATGATGACCGAACCGAAGAAAACAGACAACTTTTTGTTGTTAGTTTTTTTATTATTTGATTTACACAAAAAAAAACATCAAGATCATGTTTAGTTTCATTAAAAAAAAAGTCACTTAACTAACTCAATTTACATATATATAAGATTAAATACAATCTTTTTTGTCTTTATGAAACGTATGTTATGGAGTTTTTCGAATCGAATTTTCCTAGTAAATTTTTTAAAAGCCCTTTTAGTGGGCTCAATAGAAAGTGATTTAGTTTAAATAATCACTTTTTTCTATGCATATATATACTTTTCATTAGTTTTTGAGCGGTGAGTTCAAACAAATGTTGGAAAGTTCAGTGACGGGCAGCAAGAGCGAGGCGATCGCCATCCAGGGGTACGGGTATCTTGCCGGTCCGTGCAAAGTGTACATGGACAGCCGAGAAATAGTTGACGTCTTCAGAAACATGGTCAGAAGATGCGAGAGCATTTTCTCGAGGTGATTTTGTAACTAATTTGGTGTTTAATACTTATAAGTTTACTAACAATCTTAAGCAGATATCATAAAAAACACTTTTTTTTTTGCGCTTATATTTAACCTTAAAAATGGTTATATATCTGTTAGTAAAAAATAAATAAATAAAAATGATCATTATTAATCTATAGATTACACATGTAGCTAAATTATTAGTTATACAAAAGTGTGCTTGAAAAAACAGGGGTATTCACTTTCAAAGTAAAATAAAATCTATTATTTGTATTGATGTATAAGTTAAGTTACTCTGCGAATAAACTTTAAGATTATTTTATTTTAGTGTTAGGTTAGACGTTAAGTTTTCAAATTGAGAAACGTTTATTAATTTTTTATCTTACCTTTACATTATTTTCAACAAACAAAAAATGTTTTACTTTCAACTAGTTCACTACTTTTAAGTTCAATCTACGTTAGGTTTGGTAAAAACAGTATTCACTTATTTGTGATTGTATAGTTTGAAAGCAAACATTCCTTCGGTGCTTAATTCTAACCAATTATTATTCTACGTTATGTTTTCTATTTTGATTACTATGTGTAAACTATGTATAAATTAGACAATAAACTATTAACCTACTAAACACGCACTGAAACTATGAACTGTTTTAGTTTTTTTTTTTCACCTTTTAATCTTTTGTAAACGAACGAATATGAACAGAGAACACAATGGAAATGGATATTACGATGGAATCCACCAAATTCCAAGTTTTATCAGCTCTATTGCTAATATTTCTGTGCAAATGGAAAACATAGGTAAGTAGCCAATATCAAAAACATAGTTATTTTTAACATAGTTACAACTTACTTGTAGTAGATAGAACACTTAGAGTGATTAATTTTTTGCATTTACTTGTATGATTTTTATAACTTAAGTAATTATTTAAACGTATAAAACATATTTTATAACTGTATCCAAGTTGTTACAATACAAACTTTAGATAACAAGGCTACAATGTAATAACTTCATGTTAAGCATTCAATAATATAAATGACTTTGTAAATAGTTTTAGAACCATAATAAAACAGTGTACAACTCTTTAAAATGTGCTTATACGTTATCAACATTTAGCCTTGAGTAGTAAAACAAATATATCCGCTAGACAACGCTGTTTCGCATAACAACCTGATCTCGTTGGAGCAGCTGTGTGTGAGGGCGGTGGAATTCTACCCGCGGTTGCCGAACCATTATGCAAATGAGATGGGTAATTCCCTGATTCGGCTGGCCGCTTCCTTTCACCGCAGAGTGGAAAGAATGGCTGAGTTCACGCATTGTGTTGGTTGGTCGTTGAAAGTTTTAATTTTTGATTGTACACAGTTAATAATGTTTATTAACATAATAATTAATGATAGTAGTTACAAATTTAATATTTAACATATTTTATTGCTTCCAATCTGTTCAGAATATTGTTTCGGTTTTTTAATTAAAATACAATTGTTAATTTTTATTTTATTCTATTGAAACTTAATTATTTTTTTTTAGATAGCAAACTACACTGACTTTTAAAATTAATATATAAGTTTAAGTTTTGAAATATTATCAAAAAATAAAATAAAAACTTTTTTAAACAGAGTTTAAACACTTTTCGTAACTGTTTTTCAGTCAGCCAAAGTCTGATGCGCACTTGTTCCCGCAAAATAACCGCTTCGTCGACGACACCTACCGACGGAAGTGATGAAGTGAAAGAGTCCGTTTTGGAAGATTCGCGCACAATCACCCACATGAGCTACGTGCCACTGTGGAAGACTCTGCTGGGCGTCGTGAGTGTGAGTTTCGAGTAGTAAGGTTGCCACTAGGTGCTTATGCTTTGAGTTACATTTTAAATTTTGTTAATGATTATTGAAAAATTTAACGTTTTTTTCAATAAGGTATATATTTATGTTTTCGTAGCATTGAAAAATTGTACACGGCTGCCACAAGGTCAGGAAAAGTCAGGAAATTTGACAAAAAAAGTTAGATATTGTCAGTTTAAATTTAAAAAGCTCCTTATTATCCACAGCCTTGAAATGGTAAAAACAATTAAAAGTTATTTTTCCAGACTAAAATTGCAATTTTTTTCTCTAAATTTACAAAATTACTTTATTACCAATGCCTTCATCAGGTATAAATTAGTAAAATATCTTTGAAAAAATGCAAAATCTTTCTATTAGCATATTAAACAACTACCCTACTTGAACAAGTATGTTTTGTATGCTTTTTAGTATTGATGATCTGTGGCAAGGACACTTCCATAGTAAACTGTGATATATACACAAAAATTTATCTTATTGAATTTTAGAATCAAAGTCTTTTTTGATTAAGTAAATAATTAAGCACTGAGTTTAGTATTTTATGTAACAAGTTTATGTGTACTATACCTCTTAATAATTTTTTTAAGTTGTTTAAACTTGAATAATAAGTTATAAGAGAGGTATATTAAGGCCATAGGGGGGGTCCAACATTTTTTTTTACTAAAATTAACTTTGGCTTTTATATGAAAGCTTAAAGTACAAACTATAAGCCAGTTTTTATAGAATTCAAAAATATCATTTAACTTTTGAGATATTTAATTTTTTGTAAAATTTTTCCAATATAAACGTATGGACCGCAAATTTTTTGGGGTCAATTTTCTCGGAAATTTAAAATTCACTAAAAACCTATCTCCTCCTTAATTTTTTGACCTAGAGACTTCAAATTTTCAGGAAATGTTCCTTTTAATATTTTGTAGAATCTGAATGTTGGAATTTTTGAAATTTTGAAAAATAAAAATTTTATCCAAAAAAAACTAAAAGAAAGGGTAGTTTTTTGACAATAATTTTTTTTTTACTTAAAATTAAAAAAATTCCTACAATAGATCTCTTTAAAGTTTAATGATACACATTCTGTAAAAATTTGAGAAAGATTACTCAAAAAATGAAGGAGGAGATAGATTTTTAGTGAAATAGTCTTTTTTCGCATTTTTAGTTTTTGCCTTCCATAAGGAACCTATTGAACGCCCTTTCTTTGATCGCTTATATCTCAAAAGTTACTTTGAGTTTTTTTAAGCGGTTAAAAGTGTCTGATAGCTCAGATTAAATTCTACAAAATAAGATCAAGTTGTAAAAAACAAAGTGGACCCCCCCCCCCCCTATGGCCTTAAATGATAATTTAACTTATTTGTAATTTTTTATAGAATGACTAAAGATTTTTAAATAAATAAGAGTAGATTTATTTTTACAAATTTTATACAAAATGATAAGAGGAAATATTTTATATAACAGATATATAGATTACTTTTTTATGTATTGTTTTACAGTTACTTAAATATATTCGTTTCTAATTGATTTTTGATTTAAGAATGTTTTATTAAATGGTTAAGGTAGTATTTAAAACTAAGTCAACATTTTATTATTACATTTATATATATATATATATTACCTTTTACAACTTTTATGCTAAGACTGACTATATTTTGCTGATAGAGCTATTTATTGAAAATACATCAATCATACTCAGATGGTTCAAGTGATGTAATGGAAGTTAGATGATTGAACTTGGCAAAAAAAAAAGTTGTTATAACCTGTATAAAAATAAGATTGAAAACTTTAGATATTTAAGTGTTTGATTATGTATTTTAGAATAAGTTTAAATTAAGAGTTTGATTTAGAAAAGTCAGAAAAAGTCAGGAAATTTTTCTCAGCTTGATCTGTGGCAACCTTGATTGTAGCTTATGTGATAAAATACGTTTGAATATAAACTGATAAGGTTCTAGTAGTTCAAGTTTTTTAACAGTTTTTTAAGCTTAAAAACATTTTTTAGTTCACCTACAAAAGCAAAAGCATTTGCCTCTGCAGTGAAAAACGCAACATTGCATCAAGTGCATTTGCAAATTCGTTCATTAAATCTATCTTGATGATCGTAAAAAAGCTGAATTTCAATACTGTTCTGGTTAGTATTTTTTGTTTGTTCTATGTATTGACTTCATTTGTTGAACTGATTTATAGTTTATTAAAATTTAGGTTAATGAAGTGTTTGGATTTTATATATTTTTTATATAACTTAATAAAAAATTCGGCTGATAACTATCAAAGTATAAAACAGATTACCCTCTAGTTGGTTTTTGATTTTTTAAATTTAATTTTACTTGAAGTATTTCCGTGAAAGTTTTGTTAGTAATAGTAACCAAGCACAACTTGCAATCAAGAACGACGAGGAGTCGGTCGACGGAGTGTCGAATCCGGGACTCACCCGAAACATGCGGGCTGAAAACCAGCAGGACTTCCGAACCTTCGTCAACCTGGTGCGCGTGGTCACCGCCGTGATGACGTCGTCTCGAAAAGTCAACGAGCTGTTTCTGCGTCACGTTGATGACGTTGTCGTCAGAGTCGTGGAGTTGTCGCTCAAGTTAGTTTGACAGCGCGTGTTTATGAAATTGGTTTGAAGAAATAATGTTTTATACTTCAATTGCTAGTTTGACTTTTTTTTTTAATTATCAAAAAAGAGTAATAAATTTTTTATACTTGTAAAATTTGTGCATCTAAAAATTAGTTATAATTTTTTTTAAATGTTTGAAAAGAATAGAAAAAGTGTTATTTTAGTTTATATGTCCAGGTGTGCTTTTTATCCAGGCTTTAACTTTTTCGCGTGTCCAATATTATTTAGTTAGTAATCTTTTCCTATACTCAAGTTCTTCAAAATTTTAATTTCACCTTCGTTTTTGAACTTTAAACAGTCTTATACCTTATTAAAATAACTTTTAAACTCTAATCTTAAGCCTTAATTTATTATCCTAAACTTTTATCTATGAGTACTAATTGAAACCTCTTTACCCTTTTTATATATTTAAAACCTAGCTCTTGCCATATTGATTTTATATATTAGCCAATATTACTTAAAACACTAGCCTTTGATCTGTTGTACTAAGTTTAATCGTTAACCCTTAAACCAGGGTTTCCCAATTTTTTTTCAAAAGGCCCCTTTAAAGAAATAAAAATAGGTATGGCCCCCTCCAACAAGAATACTCAAACAACTACCATTAAAAACACCTAGGACTTTTTTTTTGCTCCTCATCATCAACTCCGGAACATCTAGTGTAAGTTTCAAACTATGACCTCATGGCCCAAGGGGGTCATTTGGCACTTTGGGAAACCCTGCTTTAAACCATCGTCCCTTTAACTTATTCTAAAATTTTACCTTGTAAAAAAATGATGATTCGTAGAAGATTAATAATTCAATCATGCTTACTAACGCCAATGTAAATCTAACTTTTTTAGATAAACATTTGTTTGTTATTATTTAACTTTTTTATTGTAAAAAATGCATTTAAAATTGGTTTACAGTATTTTTCAATGTTGTTATACTATTTAAGATATCTTTTTACTAAAATACAAAAACTATATACTAAAAATTGGTAGGTGTCAAAAGTGCACGAAGGGACACTTTTGCACGACGCCTTTTTTTTTGCACGAGAGGTCACTTTTGCACGAAGACACTTTTAAACAAGTTGATATTTTTTTATTTATATTTATTAATTTATTCTTTCTTAATTTTTTTTTACCATCACTGTTACCCCTAACCCTTTTTCTTGGTCGGTAACTTTTTTTTCTTCTTATTAATTTTTATTTTTCTTCTTTTTTTTTCTATCACTGTTACCCCAAACCCTTACCCTTGGTCGGTCTTTCGTTTTTTTTATTTTTTTTTTGCTTTTTATTTATCTATTATTTATTTTTACTATTACTATTACCCCTAACGTACCTTGGTCGGTAATTTTTATTTATTATTTTTTTTTTAAACTTTTTTTATTTATCTTAACATTTTTTTACCATCACTGCTACTCGTCCTTACCCTTGTCATTTTTATTTATTTATTAATTTTAATTTTATTTCGTTATTTTTTTTAGTTAATTTTATTGTCACTCCTGTAAAATTTACCCTTTGTAAAAAATTTCTTCGTGCAAAATTGTCTTCGTGCGTGTTTGACCCGTCTCAACTAAATATAGTTAAAAAAACTTGTTCTTTAAAAACCTGGGAGAACATTTTTCAAATAACTTTTGGCGACCCTGTCATCTTTTTTCTTACCAATTACAACGTGTAATTTTTACAACAGACACCCGTTTGTCAGCGGCTTCTACACCTTACTGCGCGTTTTTCTCCGCATCGCTGTTGACTCAGGTTGCTTTGAAGGTGAAAAACACAGCAGGTTGAAATGCACGACAGGATTACTAAAATACTTACAAAAAGTAAGACTGGTTATTACTTTTAAAAATCCTAGATAATTTGTTTACTACCTTGTAAATAGTGAAAATATATTTTTGAAGAATTAAAAAGTTAAAAGTCCCATACAATAATAAGTGTTAAAAAATTTTATGTTTCGATTCAAGTTTTGTTTTTAGATTTACACACGCTTCAGTTTTAATTATACTTTTACCTGTATTAATTGTAACAGTAATTGAATGTTGTTGTAAGACACTCAGTTTGTTATTCGTCAAACATTATTATAAAAAAAACAATTTTGAGATACTTTTTTACCAGTAATGTAACACCCAAAACTAAACTGACTTTGTAAAAAGCTCATAACATTTTTATAAACTGAAGAATTGCAACTGAATATTTTAAAACGTTTTTTTTTTGGTTGTTATCTCTGATAACTTAGGCAGTATATTTTGTAGAACTGTATAAAAGGATTTTTTTTAGATAGTTACTGTTGCGTCGCAATTCAAAGAAGAGCTTTTGCTTTCTGCATTGAACTTGTTTTTTCAGTTGCCAACTTGCGTGGCAAAGCACCTGATGAAGGACCTGATTCCATTCGTTCAAGTTAGTTGACACATTGTCGAAGCTAGTAATTTAAAAGTTTTGTTTGAAAAAATGTTTGACTAAGCTTTATAATGCTTTCAGAGTTTAATGCGTTCAGGTATAAATAAAATGATAACACGTTCAGTTATTGGTACTACCGAGGTATCACTGCTGAGCAGCTCTTCAGGTAAAATAATAAAACGACAATCTAAAGCACTTTATCTTGTTTTCTTTGAGAATATAGCCAATAAACGTTTGTTCTGAATGCATTATAATTTTTGTGTTCGCTCACGTCTGTCCGAGCACTTTACTATTATCTAGCTAGAGACTTATACAGTCTCTCATAGTTGAGGTATTAACACTTACTTTTCCAGATCTTTAGCATTCTACCTGATGCTCCAGATTGTTTTATATATTTTACAATGTGTTTAAACAGCGAGCATGCCAGGACAGCAGCAGCCTCCCTTCGTTGGCGTCCAACCTGCTGGATGCTCTGGAAAGGTGGGAGGTTTGCTTGCAGGGCGAAACGCTGCAGACGCTGCTGCCATCCCTGCGTCATCTGCTTTCCTACAACAAAGGTTTTTTTTTGTATTTTACGTTTTTGCAATGTATAAATCATTTTACAACGAAATTTGAGTTTAATGTTTTAGGTTGAAGTGAAAAAAAAATAAATTTTTAGATCTCTAAATAAAAACTCTGTGTTGACTTTAAACCAAAAAGTTACATAAGTCACTACAATAAATGAATCATGCAAAATGTGTTATTACTTGTTTAAAATGTAAAGTACAAATATTTATTATAACTTTAAATATAAAAACAGTCCAGACGAATTACGAGCAGTCTAGTGACAAAAAAAGCAGAAAAATGAGATTTTTCGACGAAAAGTTGGATGCAAAGTGGACTAAAGTATGTATTGATACAAGTTTTAAAAAGTTTTAGTACACTTTATGCAATGAGTAATAAAAACAGTTTTTATGTTTTACTTGTTAATTTCGTTTATTTACCTTAAATTATTTTTCTTAAATCAATCAGTTTAGGTATAGAAACTTAAGAACAGTTTGTATTTATTTTGATTTCTGTTGAGAAAAAAATCTTCCTTATTTTTAATCATGCACACAGATAAGGTCACGGGTGGTCAAGATGCTGGGGCACGTGGGAGTTGCCACCAGCAACCTGGTCGACAGTTCGCGCCCCGTTGCTTTGTGGGACTGCGACGCTTCTATCGAGTACGAGCTTCCTCTGAGAGACATGAAACCCGTGCTTCGGCTCGGTCAGTTTATATATATGTTGTTTTTGGTCTAAAAATTGTATACTGATGTTCACTTTGTTACTTAGATGCCATTCATACTTATTTCAATTTTATATTATTTATATGGTTATAAAATTTTTAAAACTAAAGGTTTTAGTATAAACATTTGCAATTTAGCAGGCTCAAAGACTTGGTTCTCAGACAAAACTAAAACCATTGTAATCAATTAGTCAAACAGTGCAGCTTGAAGCACTATTAATATTTTTATTTTATCTGAACAAGAAAATTCGGTCTGAACAGAAAAGTTTTTGCCGCGAATAATCGAGGTCGCCTGCAAGTCGAATAATCGAAAGAGCAAGTTATCGGCGTGCGAGCTCCTCCACTCGACAACTCTTTTCATGATCGGCAGCAGCGCCCAGCAGAGCAAAACCTGCAGGTTCTCTCGCATTTACGCGCACATTTTTCCCGCCATTTTGCAACTGGCCTCTGACGTAGACACTGTAAGTTTGAAATTTCATATAATAAATATCATGGTTTTTTTCTGCGTTTTGTATAATTAATTACATGCCAATTCAAATTTCTTTTTTCATTAAAGTGTTCATATCAAATAATTTTGAGCTGTTAAAAATAAACTAGTATACTTTTATCTTTTTCATATTTATTAAGCAAGCTAAGTTTCGCTTAAAGAGCTTGTCCGTGCATTAAATAAAAAATCTTATTTAAATAGTATGATAAAATTAGGAAAGATTACGGAAGTAAAAATGAAAATAAAGATTTTGTAACTCAGAACTTTTATAATTAGAATTGCAGCCACTTAACTTTGTAACTAAACCATATCGCACAGAATAGATTTTTGCAATAAGTCATCAAAATTTAAAATTACTTTTTTATGTTAACCTCAGACGTGCCAGCAAATGTTCCGACCTCTGATGTACCAAATAGTCCACTGGTTCACCAAAAATAGAACTTACGAGAATCCTGACACTGCGGCCTTGCTCAACTCTATAATGGTGAGATTAAATGGTTTAATATTATTTCAGGAAAAGTCAAGTTTAATCGAGTAGCAGTTGTTAAATATTAGGTGATTGAATTTTCTTATATTTTTGTAATTATCGTTTCAATTCATGAACTCAGTTTCAATTGCTTTTGTTTATTATGATTAGGTATAGTAGTAAGAAATAATTATAAGCTTGAAATTTCTTTTATTACTTCAAACAGGTTCAAATTCAGCCTTCTTAAAACGACTTACTGCTAAAACAATTCTTTATTTTGTTTCAATTAATTTTTCATCAAATTCAGGACGGAATAGTGGACGAGAGAAGCGCGGTGATGCGTGACTTGTGCGCCGACCTCACCAAGGAGTTTCTCCATTGGTCGATCAAGCAGAGCGCGCCACCCAGTGGTGCGGTGAGGAGAAACGGCAAGAGCTTGTTGAAGCGTGTCGTCAACTTGTGCCACCAAGTGGCAAGGTGCAAGCGACTCGGGGCGTGCCTCGCCTTCAACAGCATCTATAAAATTTTCAGGTAAAAATAGTTCTGGGTATTAAAGTGGACAGCAGTTTTCGTTTGATGTTTTTTTAGAGTTAATTTTAGTTCATGGTAGTTTGTAAAGTAAGGAAAATGTTTCGGTATTTTTTAAATTAAAGAAACGGCTTCGGTTTGTTCATTTTTCGAAGGTTATAACCGAATTAGATTTACTTTCATTTCATTTCGTACTGTCGTGTAAAAATTTTTTCACTATATTTTAGATAAATATTAGAGTATTACCTGACTACTGTTTAAAACAAAAAAATATATAGAGAAACTGAAGTTCTAGTAGATGAGTTTGCAATCGAATTGATGGTGGCTTTTCTACACAACTTGTCTTTATCGCAAACTTGTGCAGAGCAGTTTGACGAAAGTTCCTCATTCTCATTTGTTTCCACCTCTTGCAATCAGGTTGCAATGAAAAGTTGCTACTTATTTCTCATAAACCCTAATAGTAAACAAATAAAAACGTTTTTGAAATATGTACTTTAGTAATATAAACGTAAAATCATGCTATTCAACATAAGCAAGTTTTTACACAGATAGATAAAAGAAACACCGAGTTTTAAATTATTATACACGAAAAGTTGAAGTCGACTAAATAAGATGTGCATCAAAGTTATGCTCTAGTCAAAAATACTCAAATAAATAAATGTTTTTTATAACTTAGATGTTGAAAAAAAACTTACGTTTTACTTCAATAAAATTTTAAGGCCATAGAACATTTGGAACGAATTATTTGCGTCAAGCACAAACTGCTCATGTCAGCATCTGATGCAAGAAGGGTACCGAAGGGATTCCAGGCTGCCCCGAGCTTGTTGACCTTGTGCGAGTGGCTGTTCCGACAAACGTCCAGTCTTCATCCTGGTATGATGTTTAGTAGTATTCAAGTTGCAACGAACATAAAGATATATTACAAAAACGAAAATACTCACACATGAAAAAATCATGCCAACAATTTTTTTAAAGTGATTTACAAACTTCACGACATTAGCATTTAAAAAAGTTATATTTTAAGTTGTAATTAAACTAGTTTTGAAAGTAAATACGATAAAGTTTAAGTTCTATTAAGCTTTGTGTAGTTATAGAATCCAGGATTTAATAAAAAAATTACACATTAAGTAACTTAAATATAAAGTACATTAAAAACTAATTAATGAAACTAAATTGACTTCCATAAATTTTTAGATTAATAAATTAAGCTTTTTTATTTATTTTAGTTAGGTCAATTTATAGTAAACAATAATTTATTTTTTTATAATGTATTAAATTCAAGAGTTTAGCTACTTGTTTTATGCTTACATAAGACCAAAAGCACAAAATAACATACATATTAAAATTGTTTAGAGTAGTTATTATCTATACTTTATTGTTATTAAAATCTCCTTTAACAGACGTACGAAGAAAATGCATGATTTTGTTTACTGAGTTTTCAAAACTGTACACAAGTCCTAAGAAATGGATTGAAGATAAAATACAAGAGACTAATAACAAATACATTATTAATATGTTGGTTTTAGTTTTCAGATAAGTATATTTTACTTTAATAATTTGCCACAAAGTTATATATACTTTGAATTAACATAGATTGCATTAATTTTTTAAATTTAAACTTAAAATTTATCAATTATTTTTTTTTTGCCATATAAAATATAAAGCTATCTGTTTTATGCACTCTATTTTATTTACTTATGTTTTTGTAAAGTTCGCAAAGTTTTTGGTTCAAATTCGCATGCTAAACTAAAATAACGTTTTTCAGTTTTGAGAATAAAGTGAAGAGTTTGATTTCCGATAAATGTTTGTTGTCGTCAAAATACTTGAAAAACGTCTTAGCTTGTATCGAAGGATATTACTGGGTTATACAAGAACATCTAACCTCTCCACTAGTTCTCTTAAATCAGCGTTTGTTGAAAAATTTATAGAATTTAATAAGATGTATCAGATGTTTTTTGTAACAAACCAGACTAGTTTAAAAAGATAATTAAAAAAAGACAACGTTTAAAAATCTTATTTGTTTAATAAGAATCCTGCCTGTTGAGAACAATTGAAGAGCTAATGAGGGAAATGTTAGAGAAGATGAAAGAAGAAAGGCAGTTTTCAACGCTGGCATTTGATGAAATGAAGTTTGTAGAAGAAAAAGTAGCTTTTGTTACCAGAAGTTTGAATTTAGTCACCGCAATTTTGAAGCATCCCGAATCTGATTCTTTTTTGCAGGTCGGTTTGTTATTTTAGTTTATTGTCAATTAGATCACATACTATATTTAGTAATATTAGTATATATAAGTGTCTTTAAACATATTATGTTATGTGGAATTGCATTGCGAAGCTGCGTTTTAACTATTTATTTTGTAAGTTATAAATGATAAAATAGCAATTAAGTAAAATGTTTTAATTACTTTTATGTAAGTGTTTTATTTTAAAACTTAATTTAATAAAACACCACTGTAACAAAATATGATTTGTTATAACTAACTAACTGCTATTGATGTTTTTTTAGAAAACCTTAAAATCAAGTTTTTGGATGGTCACAGCTAAAATGTGTGGAAAGTTGTTGGTATCTCCCTCTACAAACCTCCAATACAATTTCACCGCTAGCCACAAAAGTTTTTCACATCTGAATTTGCTTTTAGTTGACCTCGTTGAATCCGTTATGAATTCTCAAGTAAAAGATGATTTCCTGCGAGCAGTAAAACACTATATAAAGAAAGAAACTAAGCATACAAGGTAAATTAGAATTGATAACAGTTCTTGCTTGTTTTGTTATTGATAATATAAGTAGTAAACTAAATATAAAAAAATGACATGGTACTATTTTGTTCGATCTTAAAGTTGCACAAAAGTTGTCAAAGAAATGTTTTTGCTGGTCACAAAACATTTTTATACGTACAGTGTACGCATAATATTTAAAAAATTGTCAATGAATTGTGTTATGTTTTTTTTTTGATTACTCCTATCAATATTCCATAAAATTAACTTAATAAATTTATTTTAACAAAAAGAATTAAAACCTAACTATGTCAGGTAAAAAATATCCTGGCAAGAAAGTTTTCTTTGATTTACTTATCATAGCTTTTTGAAAAATACTGCATTAAAATGTATCTTTAGATGATGTCTTGTTAATTTTTCAGTAAACTTTAAGTAAAACGCAATTTCATACAGTATACAAATGAAAAATGTTTAGTTAAACATGAAATAACCTTTAAACAGGTTTGTCTAACAAGTTATTCTTTACTTTTTTAGATATCGATTGTTAACAATTTTATTTTTAGATAGTCTTATTTAATTTTCATCTCTAATATGCCTTTAATAGTCGGACTTTAACAGTTGTTGGTTTAAATTGTTAGTGATCTTACATATTTTAGTGTTTTAAACCTTTGAAATTTAAAAAACACAATTAACTTCTTTATTGTTGTTATGACTATTATATCTTACACAATTGCATTTGATATTTAAAAAAGGCTAATATGGTTGTTTAACTGTTTTGTATATCTTGTTGAAATAAGATATTTCACAGAGTTTAGCGTGTTAACAAATAGTTAATATTATTATAAGTCATACTTGATTTAACTCTTAAACTTTAACTGTTATTTTTTAATAAACCTTTCACTGTTTAAAAATATACTAAAACAATTATAAGTTTATAATAATTGTTTTATAGGCTGAAAATCTTTATGATACCTCAACTATAAACTCGAGTTTTACATTTTTACAGCATCACAAGTTTCATACCAAGCTTGATGACGTCATCTTTAAATAACGTAACAATTGAAATGAAGTTGGGAGACTGGTGCTTCGGTCGATGTTGTTTGAGAAACCGCGGGTTAAGCAGCTTGCTGTTTGAAATAAATGAGGTGATTTTAATAGAATCAATAAAAAAATGAAAATTTGTTTATTTTTTTATTTATCTATTATTTTTACAGCATGAGGACTTGAACATACTGCTTGAAATATTTAAACATTTTGATGCTTCAGTTCTTGTTGGGGTTTCTAGTGTGCATCCTTGTATCAATAAGTTGTTGTCTGCTGTTATCACTGAAAGTATGTTAAAGTTTTTTATAGAACAATAATAATATCTTTACAAAAAAATTCTGAATGCAACTACCAATCTTTATTAGTAACAGTTAAATAATTTATCGTAAAAAAACGTCAAAACTTTAAAGTAGTTTTGTTTTATTGTACGACGTTAGTAAAGAGTATTAATTTTTGCAGAAAATTTTTCAACGTTGATAGAAGAAATGAATCATGATAAAGAGAAAAGCCAGAGTTTTATGAATTACTTTGGTGATGAGGTATACGCTTATTTATGCGTTGATTATTTACCAACACAATAGTATTCAGTTATTCTTTAGATTTGTTTACAAATATCGAAAACTCTTGAATGAAAGTATTTAGAATTTTCGTGTTTACAAAATAATATCTTTCAGGTATACGCTCGTTTATGCGAAAGAGACAGTGAACAATCGATCATGTCAATTTTCGAAGAAAACTTCTCAAGTTCCACTTGCTCGATGCTGTGTGGTTTGCTGAAAAATTTGCATAAAAACAAGTCAGATATTAAAAATTGTGTCCATGCAACTATTTATAACTATAGAGTTATTGACTAAAAACTTTCTATTTAGCTATTTGTTGTTTAATGTAAGAAAAATTAATTAAAAAAACAGTTAAGTTATTCTTAAAAAGTCTAAACAAGGTAGCAGTTAAACCACCAGTTTTAATTGGAACAAAAATTTGTTTTACAAAATAATCACACAGGTATACCGATCAGTTGAAGCAAGTGGTTTGTGACGACATATTAAAGTGTTGGAATTCTCTGGTGATGCGTGAACTGTGGGTTGGCAAATGTGAAGACGACAAAATCCAAGCTGTTCATCTGATTAAGTGTATTATCAACATCCATCCCCAAGTTTGCATATAAGATAATTGTAAAAATGTAATTTTTGAAAGTTTATATAAATTTTAATTAGTTTACTTTTAATTAAATGATAAATTTTAAGTTCTAGTTGTATTGTTAGGTAGAAATTTCTTTAAAAATGAAAACATGTTATTTCTATCTGATAAAATTTAAAAATTTCTCAAACAGGTTTGCGATGACAAGTCTCATTTTGCATACGAATGCATGAGCAGTTTTTATACTAAGATGCTCAAAAGTACAAGTTTACCATTATCGTTAAAATTACATGTGAGTTCTTATTTATTGGTAGGTGTCAAAAATGCACAAAAGTCAATTTTATTTTATTAAGGATTATTGTGATTAGGCTTGGAATTTAGTTTTATTTTATATTAAAGTTTAGATTTTATTAAGACTTTTTGAAATTTAATTAGTTTTATTTAAAACTAAATATTTAAATATTTTTGCTTAACTACAATTTAAGTTATAGAAATAACTTCCCGCAAAAGTGGCCCGTACCCCTTAACAATGCACCTTATCTGCGTACCTAGAAATTGACTAACCTATGTAAAAATGTACCAGCTTTTAAAAAAAACTTTTAAACTTCCAGGGTTTAGAGCTGCTCAAGTACTTTATAAGTCAAGCTGGCATGCCGGAGTGCTTGGAGCACTTCACAGCTTTGCACTTGGCCATCGACAGCAGCAGCTTGCTGCCTCAGACGTCAGCTGCGTATGTCGAGTACGTGAGATGCGTCGAAACACTTTGTGATTCGTTTGTTTTTTCTGCCAACTTGAGTGTTAGTTTGTTTATTATAATCAAAAGTTAGTACAAAGTTAAAGTATTACTTTTTTAGTACTATTAAAGACACTAAATGAACTACATGTCAACTAGCTTTTTTAGACAATACTATTAAAGTACATCAAAGCTAAATATATTACTTTATAACAAAAACAATCTTAAATTAAGAAAAGTTCACATTTTCAAAAAAGTCTAACTGGACAGTATTATATGTTTATAGTAGTTTGAAAAATATACAGAGTTACTACTATGGTTAAAAGTAAAGCTTGTTAGGATTTAATAAAAATTATACTTAAAATGCATTTTTAAAGCTTTATGTAAAAAGATCGAACTGAAATAAAATAAATCATTATTTAAAATGCAATTTAAAATGTACATTGTAGCACAAACACATAGTAAAAAACTTCTTATCAAAGTACTTTATAAAAAAAGTTATCTTACTTAGCATAAGTTTGATGTTGTATATTTGTTTTTAGTACTTTAGTATGATGGTTTTGCAATTGAAAACTATTATTTAGTGTACGTTTTGTATGTTAAATATTATCTTTATTTTTATAGATACTAAAAACATTGACGTACATTGTTTGTCGTGAAAAAGAAAATATTGCATCAGAGATAATTGTCAAGTCCACTTTTCCTGCCTTTAAAAAGTATAATAATACATAACTACATTTTAATGCAAAAAAAAACTTATTCAAACACACTGTAATGTATTTTAAAATGTTTTTGTTTTAAAGTTCAAATTTATTTGTTGCTGTCAGTCTGAAAACTTTTATCGAGCTAATAAACTTTAAATTCTGTATTTAAACTAGTGAATTTGCTAATACGTTCATTTTTGAGGTTTTAAATTTAAACGTGATTAAAGTTTGAGTCAAAAAGTATACTAGTTTCAAAATAAGTTATTTTAGTTTAATTATAAAAAAAAAATATATTTTGAAGCTTCAAGATAATTGTCTGTTAAAGTTAGTGCAATAACACTTTTATGTATAGAATTAATCTTTTTACTCATTATAGGTCCGAGGACAAAGTGGGGTTTGTTGATTTTCTGTACGATACATGTATCAACTCTGATCACTCATCTGAGTTTCGAATGACTTGCTTCAATAAGTTCATGACGTCATTACTTACTGATTGTGACGTGATTGTGCTTACAAGTTTTTATCAATCACACATCAAACAAATGTTAAGCTTGATTAGCAGTCCATGCAAAAAAGTAAGGACATTTTATGCTAAAATAAAATAAGCTAATATTTATAAAAAAAATTTTTTTTTATGGCTTTTATATTTTTAAGAATTTTTAACTACCTTCTTTTAGTACCCTGAGTTCGAATGGAAATCAGAACTGGAAAAAAGATCTATGTTTTACCAATTACTAGACATTATGTTCAAAAAGTTCCATTCAGATCAAGTAACTTGAGCTTTATTGATTCAGTAACTTAAGTTTTCTTATATCGAAACTGTTCATATTGTTGTTATACATTTTTTGAAAAAGATTTAAAATTACAATTTTTTGTAGTTAATTCAAGAGGTTGAAATTTAGTAAAAAACTGCTAAGTGAACGATTTAAAAAATCTCCTGTTTGAAACGAACAGTTGTGGATAAGTTTATAACGTTTTTTGAAAGTAATGTTATATAATAACCACAGTTGAATCAAGCATCAACTATTGGAAGTTCTTTTTCTTCTTCCCAACAAAACACTGATGGCGTTTCCATTATTAAATCTTTTCTGAAGGCAGCTAACAGGTGAAATTTTTGTTCATTAGCTTCTTTTTTAATGTTGTGTAGATTGACTTAGATTAATAATTAAAGTAAAAATTGCTAAGTTAAATAAGAACTGTTGTAGTTATCTTTTGCGTTTTAATTAATTTTTACAAAAGTTGATATTCTTTCGATTTGCTGACAAAAATAGTGTTTACAGTTAAGAAACATCTTAAACATTATTGGTTAGTAAGTAAGTTTTATCAAACAAAACGTTTTAATTGTTTACAGCTTTGTATCAATTTATTATATATAAGCTTTTTTTATTTATTACAAACTTAAAATCAAAACCTTAAGTGACTATAAAGATAAAATTCGAAATGTTGTTTGAAGTTTAAAGTAGTTTTTAATAAAATGAATAAAAAACTAATGAAATGTTTCAAACTTAAGTTTTGTATGTTTTCTAGAAGTGCTTTGTTTTTTGTTTTACAATAAGCTAACCTAGTAACTAGCTCCTTTGTATGATTGTTTTATAAGACTTTTAACAACTCAACAGAGACAGATGTGAGATACTGAAACTAGGTGATGTATTAGAAGAAGAAAGAAGACACTTCCATTGTTCTCTTCACAACTGTATCATTTCTGCGTTGATATGCACTCAAAACGACGCTAGATGGTTTATTATTTTTTACTAGTGTTTATTTGGTAATTAAGGTATGTATAGTATCTACTTTTGTTTAAGCATTAATATTTTATGGGCAATAATTAAAAAAAAACAAATTGAAGATCTTAACCTTTTTTTTGTTTTTGCCATATTACATATTTCTAGACTGCCGTATGTTTAGTACTTAAAAAATATTTTCAGGTTTACTGCATTCATATTTACTGAAAATGCCCAAAAGAAGACATTGTTTTTGGAAAACTTACTTACTCAGTCCCACACTTACCAGTTTAATGTTGAACTAGAGAATGCGTTGCAAAGACGTAAGAAGTTCGTAGCAGCAAAATCAAGCTCTTCTATCGTCAGTTAACAGTGTTTATTTTACCAAGTTAAGTGTAGCTAAAATTGGTTTTGATTTTTAGCGAAATTTATAACATGTCATTTTCGAATACACAAAGATTTTAAGGACTAAAAATATTTAAAAGGTATGTGTTTAAGCTTTCTTTTATTAAGAATTTGAATTAGATACAGACGCACCTTGATTAAATAAAGGCTCATTAGTAAATAATAACGTACAATAATCTTCCAGGAAAGCATGTCCGACGCATCCAGCATCAAGTACATGGACTCGAACCGGCAGACGCAGAACAACACGGTGGTCAGCAGCTTGCAGGCGGAACTCAACAACTTCGACTACAACGTCCACTCGCAGCTCCACCAACAGCAGCAGGCGAGTGCAAGCGCAAATGGCGCGTACGTCGAACTGGAAAGCGACCGTTTGAACGACCACGTGTGCATGGCGCCCATGGTTGCGCTGGTGAACCATCTGGTGCGAAACCGGTTCGGTCAGTCGTTGTGATTTTGAGTTTTAGTTTGTTGTGTGTATACATAGTTGAAGTTGATTTAGAGCAGGGTTTTTGAAAGGGCGATTACTTTCGCTTAGGGCAGGGTTGCCAGATGTTCAGGAAATTAAGATTTTGTCAGTTGGAATTTACAAAACTCCTTATTTTCCAAAGCCTTAAAATGGTAAATAAATAGTTTAAAATTGTTTAAAGTCAGACTAAAGTTGCAAAATTTTCCTATAAATTTACAAAATTATCTAATTTCCAATGTCTTCATCTGGTATAAATTAGTAAAATGTCCTTTATAAAACTGAAAATTTTTTATAATAACATATTGAACAAGTGCCCCACTTAAACAAGCATATTTTGTAAGCTTTTCAGTATTGATGATCTGTAGCAAGGACACTTCTATAGTGAAACTATGTTATATATACAAAAGTTTATCTAGCCTAATTTTATAATTAAAAAGTTTTTTCTAAGTAAATAATTGAGTTCTTTATAATTAAGCTGTTAGTTTAGTTTAGTATTTTATGTAACAAACTGATGTGTATACTTTACCTGTTTATAATTTTTCAAAGTTGTTTAATTTTATAAAATAAGTTATAAGAAATTTATATACCAAAATTAAGTTTACTTATTATTTGTAGAATAACTTAAGTTTTTAAAATAAATAACAGTATATTTACAAATTTTATACTAAATGATAGGAGGAAATATTTTATACAACAGACATATAGTTTACTTTTTTATGTATTTTTGATAAATTTTAGTACATATATTTAAAAAAAAACAGTGTTTGATTAAGTTCTTTATTATTTTAAGGTTTAATTGTAAAAGTTCGTTATTGTTTTAAGGTTTTAGTTGTGAAAATTCGTTGTTAATTTAAGGTTTTAATTGTAAAAGTTCCTTATATGTTGTTTAGTTTATTTAGACACATTTATGCTAGAAAATTCTAAAAAATTGTATTCTTTATTGTTTTTTGGTTTCAACTTTAAAAGTTTGTTATTGTTTTAAGATTTTAGTTGTGAAAGTTCGTTATTAATTTAAGGTTTTAATTGTAAAAGTTTCTTATATGTCGTTTCGTTTATTTAGATACATTTATGCTAGGAAATGCTAAAAAGTTGTGTCTTTTTTCAGTCAAGCTGTGTTTATAAGGTAATAATACAAGTATTTTGCTGATAGTGCTGTTTATTGCAAATACATCAATCATCAACAGATGGTTTAAGTGATGTAATAGAAGTTAGATGATTGAATTCAGCGAAAAACTGTTGTTTTAACCTGTACTAAAATTAAATTGAAAGCTTTATATAGTTTCAAGTGTTAGATTATGTAATTTAGAATAAGTTTAAATTAAGAGTTTTATATAGAAAAGTCTGGAAAATTTTGGTAAAAAGTCAGGAAAATTTTCTCCGCTTGATCTGTGGCAACCATGTTAGGGGCGATTTTGGCTTTCAAGGGACAATAACTAGTAAGGCATGAAAACAAATTGGTAAATGGGGACGATTATTTTTTGAATTTCGGAGGCGATTATGAAAATGTGTTTGGGAAACCCTGATTTACAGCATTTTTAGAGATTAAATAATATTACAATAAAAATACACTGATACTAATTTTGTAAAGACCGATCGCATAAAAAAGTTTGTTTTTGTAACTTTTCAGGCGTGTCTGAAAATAATGACGTCATTCCACCATGGGTTTCCTGCATACGTGAGAAGTTGATGTCCTCACAAACAAGTACCAATGTGAGATTCTTCATCACAAGGCTCGTGTGCGAATGCAGCCAAGTTTTGAAGTTTGTTGACTTTAAAACTTTTATTTTATGGTGTTAATTTTACCTGAGAAAGACAATACATAATGTACTAAAAAAATAAAAAGCTAAGCTATAAATTTGTTGACTTTTTGATAATTTTTAGAATAAAAATATGAATTAAAAGTTAAAAAAAAATAAAAAGTTTTTTAATACAATTACAGTTAAAAATATTAAGATACTGCAAATTATATGAAGAAACAAAGTTAGAAACCTTTAAAATTTTCTGGAAATTGAATGTAAAGAAAGTTGTTTACATGATTTAATAATTAAACCAATTTATTGCTAATAACCAAATTTTTTCAATTAAACTATTTTATTTAAGCAGTGCTTTCAAAATTTAACTAATTTCCTTTTCAAAACAAAACATTAGCTCACAAAAGTTATTTATTAAAAAAATGCGTTTTTCTGAAAATATTTAAAAAATCACTATACTTTCAACTAATATATTTAACATTGTATAAACTTAGATTTTAAACTACCGTTATTTAAAGACCATTTGGAAAGTTTTTGAGCTTACCCCTCGTGAACTCGCTGCTACACGATAAGTTTGGAGTTGAAGGTCTCGATTACTTCTTATGTGATGTTCTCATTGCAGTCATGTCATGGAGTGATGAGTACAGTTTACAGGTCTTTTAAATCATTTGGTTGTAAAATATTTTATTCGATACATACCCAGAAAAGTGCTATTGCAATTCTCAAATAATAAATAAGTTTTTTTATTAAAGCTTGATGTAAATTATTTTTACGTATATTGTGTAACTGTATTTAACTTTTTTGACTCCCAAATTATTTTAATTTATGCTGTGTAATATGAATTGAAAAATTGTTAAAACTTATTTCTTTTCGGTTAACTGACTTCTTTTTTATTTATTAAGTTTGGTATAAGTTAGTTTTTGAATTAAAATTGTTTACTGTATCTTGAGATATGTAGCAAGCAAAATTATTAAAAGTTTTTAAAAGGTCACATAAATTTCTCATAGACTGATTAACTGTTGAATTTATTATATATATAGCAGTAGTGTCTAAGTGTAGATTATTTAAATAACTTAAATTGGTTATTTTTTAAATGAAAAACCAAATAAATTTATAGAACGACTTGCAAGCTACTGAAATGGCCAAAGCACTAATTGAAAAGATAATAAGAAGCGTTTATCATGAAAAGAAGTCAATCTTACGTCACAATGTAACTTTGCTGAAGACACTATTAGAATGCTGGAAAAGCCACAAAATTGATTTGAGGCCTAACACAGAACTTACATATCAATATTTCATGGAGTTTGTGTTTTATTTTCATTAAGTTAACTTGTCTTTTAATAGTTGTTTATAGTATGTTTGGTTTAATTGACTATTAACCTTTTTTATGCACTTGCTTATTTTTTGCTGATCTTTAAGTATAAAGTAAGTCTTAATATTCAGCCCATTGGATAAGAACAAAATATACGCTGGATTTCAAATAGTCGGTGCGTTGCTATCTAATGGCATATCTCCTCATTCTGACAAATTCAACATTGGTCGTGATGTTTATTACGAAAAGTTCGTTTCGTTGTTACAGACTCGGAAATAGATAAAATAAAAAACTGTTTTAATTTTTCAATATTTACTATGTCATTAAAAAAAAAATTAAACACATAACTAGCAACCTTCAGAATTTTTGCAACATTTCCTAGTTGAAAAAGTTATAGTATAAACAAAAGTGGATATTTTTCATATAACTAAAACTTTATAAATCTGTACCTAAAAAATTTTTTTATTAATTTACAGAATTCTTACCAACATAAAGAATAGTCAAAAGTCAATTTATGAACCAGCTAGTGAGCTGGCCGGTATTGTAGTGAAATACTCAAGAAACAAAAATGAAAATGTTGATGATTTACTTGAGCTTGTGAGTACAACAAATATTATTTTATTTTTTTTCTTTTAAAAATTTACTAGTATTATGTTTTGAATATTTTTTACTAATATTGTTTTATGAGTATTTAAGTATCTCTAGGCATCTACTTGCATGATTTCGGTTGTACAACTACTTAAAGCTATTTGACTTAAACAAACTGGGTAAAAAGTACCATAGAACAATTGTTTATAAAATTATTTACATAAATTTTTGTTTAACTGCTGAAAACGTCTGAACTAAGTTAATTAAATTAACTAGATTTTTTAACTTGGTAGCTGTTCAAATTTTTTTTTTTTTAAATTAAGTATATATTTATTGAAATATATAGTAAAATACTATACAGTAATTACTATATATTTCAATAAATATATAGTAAAATACTTCTGTTAGCCCAGTTACATAGGTGAAGCCAGTTAACTTAAAAAAAATATGATGAAATACGACAGTGGTATACTTATTGATTATTATTTTGCAATATAATTGAATCTTTGCCCATATTCAGATACACAAACAGTTGGATGCGTTAAAAATCACCAAAAAAAATCAGTTCGTGTCTTGCCTTCGGAAAATAGCTGATAACTGTCCCTCAATTGTTGACAAATATGTTTCGTACATAATGTACAACTTAAGCAGCGTGAGCTTAAGAGTTTTATTTACTACTATGTATTTCTTTGTTTATATTTAGAAATATATTTCACTTGTTCAGTATAATGCGTATATTTGAAAAAAAAGGTCACTCTAAATTTTTTTTCAACTCTAGTTTTGCAAAACATTGTTCATTTTTACCTCTATCTAAAAAAATCAAAACAGCTAGATGAAACTTCTATAGTGGGTTGTTTGGAATGCCTAGTAGTTAGATCGGATAAAATTAAAAATTTAAATCAACAACTGTTGAGCAAAAACTTGATCAAAATGCTTTCTACTGTGTTAGTGTTTCATTTAATGTTGTCTAATGGTACAAGTTATATTTTGGTTTATCAGTTATAAGAAATACTTAAACTATTAATTGACTCAGTTACAGTTTTACTTTATGATGTACTTTATTGTGATTTGTTTCTTAATCTTTGTAAAATTAAATGAATTTGTTTTGCCTAGATCTGTTTATTAAAAAAAAAAAATTTCAAAGTGGTTTGAAAATGTATGAATTTTGTGAAGTTAGATATGTGAAACTTATATAAAGCTTTTTTCAATTTTTTGCCTCTGATGTAATTTTTAAATTAAATCTTTAGAATAAATCTTGCAATATTTCTAAAACAAATTTTTGATTCATAAAAAACTGCTATAATTGTTTCAAAACATAAAAAATTCATCATTAAATTGTGCTTTACTATTTTTGTACTGAAATACTTAATCCTTAATTTTCAAATCTTAACAGAGGCGTTCAACTGCAGCTGGTAATCCTCCGCTTGTACAAGTCACTCTTATTGATGACGTCATCGGACTGTGACGCAACAATGGAGGCGCAGGTGGAGGAGCTGGTGCACCAGTTGTGGTTGAAATACGACCACAAGAGCGACACCGAGTGTCGACAGTTTGCTTTCGACATTGCGGCGATCGCCTATCAGAAGCAAGAAGTCAAGTTGGTTATGAGTTTTGTATACTTATTTATAAGCTTGATGTACTTAGTTTTTTGTTTTTATACTAAAAGTATATGTTTTCAACACTTTTTGATTAAAAAATATTTGACGAAGAATGACAAAGTACGGTGCTCGACTTATTTTAAAATCAATTTAGAAATATTTTAGATTGTGATTTTGTTTTTGTTTTAAGTAAAAAGTAGCGGTTACTAAATGATTATATCATTAAAATTTAGTTTTCAAAAGGTATTTATAGTATAACTTTTCACAATTATGCGGCGTGCAAAGTTTTATTTTTAAACACAAGACTTTTTTTTTAATCTGGTTCTTTCAGAATAAAAGTTGCCCTATATACTAGACATAGAATAAAAAGTAGTTTTTTTGTTACTTTTAACACTACTTTACCATAAAAAGTATTTCATTTAAAAGTGATTTATAAATTACTTATAAAAATTTAAATTTAAATATAGAGCTTTACTAAAACAAATTGCTGAAATTTAGATGATTTTTTTTAGTTTCACATAAAAGCAAACACAAAATTATGTTTATTTAGTCAATGATCACTTTAAGTTTTTAAGACCTATGAGTTATACATTAATTAATTATTTACAGGCTCAGTAATAATGTCAACACCACAATAAAGTCGATTTGCAAGCAGTTCATCGTGAAAACTATGGATGACCCCGAGGAAACTTTGAGGTTTACTTGCGAGTAATTAGAATAAAAAACAATAAAAAACAGATAGAAACTGAAAATTTACTGGTGTACTTACAAATAAGCATGCAGGTTTAGATTAAATAAGTTCAAAAAGTTTAATTAGTTTTGAACAGAAACCAGGCGTTGAACTTTTGGAGCGACGAATGCCGCGTTAACGTGGAGCCTTGCAGCAAAATCACTGCAATATTGCAGCAGCTGTACATAAGTCACGTGACTGACGAAGACAAGTTTCCCGCCAACACAGTCACTCTGATGCTCAGGTCGGCATCGCTGAGCCCCGATTTCGAGGCGACCATTTTCAAGCACCAGCTTGCGGAGTGCAAATTTCAAGTGTGTTTAGTTTTTGACTAAGAACTGATTGACAAAATTTAAAATGAAGCTTCAACTGTTTTGAAAGTTTGTAAGCTCGGTAAAAATATTCAGTTTCAAAAATTTATTTATCATGGCAATTTATAATTAAATGTAAAGCTTGATAAAAAAGTTTTATTAATTCTGACTTCAACTTACTGAAGATACTGTATAAAAATATATTTATAGTTTTCGATAGAAAAAATATTTTAAATATTTTATTTTTTACAAAATACTTTGGTGGTAGAAGTCTAAAAAACTATAGATATAAAAAAGTTTATGTAGTGTATCACGTTTATTTAAAATAGAAAAATTCACGAATAATCTTCAGGAATACCAGGTCTCCGGAGAGTGGTCACATGACTCCCATTTGCCCCTTTTTATTGATACCAACAAATCATCAGTTAACAGCATAATGACGTCACAAAGTAACATTTTGAAGTCGCAAACAATCTTTAACAAACTGCTGGCAACATCTTCACACGCATATTTCAGTCCAACTTTAGAGACAGGTTCAATATATGTTATGTAACCTAATAAAATTGTTTACGGATGAATTTACGAACAGTCTTGCAATTTTTTACTTCTTCAATTAGAATATGCTTCTGAAAGTTTTTGTTGTTCATTTTTTTTAAGTGTTGATTTTTTATCTGAGTTTGTTTCTTTTGAGTGTATATGATTTTATCAAAATAATCAGACAGAAACACGTTTGACTGGATGACTGGTGCAACTCTTGAAGGGCTGTCTACTGTCAGCAGTTATAACACCAACAATAACAGCAATAAAAATTCTCTGAGTTCTGCAACAACGTTCAAAACTGGTTCGTTTTATGAATTTCGACTGTTTATTTTTAACTTTATAATATGATGATTGTATGATAGCGTTGATTAAATAAGGAACTAAGTTTTTTTTTCCTATAACACGTTGTTTTATTTATTGTTTTGTTGACAACGTTATTAAATTTTTTTGATTTAAAATATGTTTAAGTTTGTATTTGCTTTAAATAAATTTATCTTTCAGCAAAGTCTAATTTCACCATATCAACGCAAAGTTCTTCTGTTTACAAAAACCTGAAGAAGCGATTTGTAGCTGATAAGTTTGAAAGCTCAGAACACGTCACTGCAAAGTTTGCAAAGTTTCAGGAAGACAAGAGTAAACGTAAACGGGTGAGTAATGTGAAAGGAAACTTAGTTTTTTAGCCACACAGAAATTGTGATTTACTTAATTTGTTTGGACTACTGTTCAAAATTAAATATTGTCTTATTTAATTACTATCTTATAAAAACTAGATGTTTTTTTTTGGTCTAATTTGTATAGATTAGACTGACAGTTTGAGCACTGTATCCATTACAAAAAACCACAGACACTATTGTAAAGATTTTATTTCAAAAATACAATTACTTTACAAATAACTTTGAAATTGATAAAACTTAATAATAAATCAAGTTTTTATGAAGAATACTTAAAAACTTTAACTAGTTTGATCTATAAAATGTTTGAAGAACTCTAAAACAATTAAATACTGTTTTAAAAATTACTCTTATATTTACACCAAAATGCACACAATTAAAATACAACAAAGTTCTACAAACAGCTCTAATTGTAACTTGTAGCAATATTTCAACACCATTATTTTAATATTCCCTATTTTGTTCACTTGCATCGGTTTTTTGATTGGTGGATTTAGTTCTGATTGGCTCATTTTGTGACACTCAACATTTAGTGTTTAACAATTAACATTCAGCATTCAAACAATGGAATAGCATATGAAAGATGCATTCATTACAAAGAATGTAAAATTTTGAGTAACAAAAACATTTCTTGTTTTTATCGTAAGTGTTATAAACTGACTTTACAACGGCAAACATACTAAAGTGTTATATTTTCACAAATTGATTTAAATATATAGTTGAATAGTCGTTATTGTCCATTAACCAATTGGTATAAATTTTAAAACAGCTTGTTTTTTTAATCTATGCATTAAAGCAAAAGTTCTCAATCTACAGAGCCTGTTGAGAATGAACAAGCACAAACACACCACATCCGTCAAAATTCACCGCAAGTACCGACATGGGGACTTACCCGACGTTCAGATCTCCAACAAGTCGTTCATCGTGCCGCTAGCTGGCGCTTGCGAGCACGACGAGGAGCTCGCCTCGGTTGTCATGGCGACGCTGGTGGAAGCGGTCATCAGTTCAGCGTCTTCAAAGCCTCAAGTTAGACATTTTACAAAAGCATAAAAAAAACTTTTGTTTACTTGATACACTTTTATAATTAAAGTTATAAGAAATATAAAATACTACTCAGATCATAAATTCTGAACAACAATTAATTAAGTTTTAAATTAGTTAAAAATAAAAAAAAGTATAAATATTTAGTTTTTAACAAGCTTTTCTGGTTTATGAATAATATTAACTCTAACCTTAACAGCTGGAAGATGAAGTTAGATTGCTGATATCGAGCCTGGCTTCGATTATCGGAACATCCGAGCGGATGAGCGGGTATCTGATAAAAGCCGTGTTGCAAATAACTTACAACTCACCTTCAAAACACCGAATTGAAGTCAGTCAGATTGCAACGTCTGCTATCGCTTCTCAGCAACAAAAATCTGGTTTGTTCAGCTATAAAAGTATCTAATTGTGTATTAAATTTTATAATTTTATTTAAAAAAAGACTCTTTACAATACTCACGAAAAGTAAATAATTTTTGGGACAAACTTTGGAGTTAGAATTTTCAATGTAGGTGATAAAAACAAATAAAAATAAGAGTTTAATCTTTAAAGTTTCTAAACAGATTTAAAAAAAATAATTTATTTGTTAGTTAAAGTATAATTTAACACAAAATCATTAACTAAAACTATGCTTTTAGGAATAATAATTCTGGAAAGAGAGCTCATAGACTGTAAACCTAGTGCTGAAGATGCTAGAAACATTGAAGAACCCGTCAACAAAAGAAGAAGAACCACTGATGACTCTAATGACGTCACGATGATAGAATCAGAAAAAGATGATGAAAATACATGGATCGAGCTAGCTAGGTACTTGACAGATGATTTTTCTTAAAATAAGCCTTACAATTATAAACTTTCAAAATGTTGTATTTTTTTCATCTAGTATTCATAAATGCAATTTGAAAACTATGAGCTGGTTTCACTTTTTATTTTGTGAAGTCTTTTAGACTGTTTTTATTAAAAATGAGCAGTTTTGTGTATGACATTAAATTTGCCAGGTTGTACAAGTCTGCAAACGACTATGACGTTACAAAAGGAATATTCAATAAAAACGAAAAAATTCATAAAGTGACGAGAACGGGATTGGATTATGAATCAAACGGAATGTACAGAGAAGCTAGAAAGCTCTATCACAAAGTCAGTTTTGCAGTAAATTTCATAACAATAAAAAGTTTTTGAAAAAAACTTTTCTGTTTGTGTCCTTAAATTTTATTTTTATGTTGTATGTTTTGCTAGATTTTTCGTATTTTTCCATTGTAAACAGGAGAGTGTATTTTGTTTAAAAAGTGTTGAAACAAAAGTTATTATTTTTAATTTTTATTTACAAGATAATTTTTTCTTTTCAGGTTCTTAAAGACAGGTCACTGGACGGTTCTAGTGCCGTTATGAGGGATTTTTGGCAAGAAGGTTACTTGAATGCAACTAAAAACCTTGCTAAGTTGGTTTATTTTGAGTTGTTGTAAATTTCAAAACGATATAATTAAGGCACTTTGAAAGATAAAACAAAGTTTTATTTAATATGAAGACTTTTTTAACTGTAGATAATTTTTGGTGCATTTTTTAAAAATGTACCATTTGACATTTAATTTTATTATTTTACGCATTTTACAATAGACCAACGGTTCGACAACCTCTAACATTATCGATCTAAAAATTAATAAATAAATATTCTTGGCCTAATCTTTTGAGATTTTTTTTTTTCGTTTGGCGGATTAGTTTAGAAAGATGACACTAAACAGGGTTGCCACAAAACCTGGAATTTAACAATTAAGCCTAAAAGAGCTGGAATTTGAGAAATTTTGAATAAAAGTCTGGAAAGACCTGGAATTTTAAACAATTTTTGCATGTTATGTAATAAAATTTTGACTTGACACAAATAATTTGTCATATAGATAAAGAATTTGTGCCATCATCAAAATAAACGTAGCTTTAAAGTATCAATATAATGGTGTTATACTACTTAAAACAGTTATTAAACCTTAAACTTAACTTTAAGCTAAAAATGGATCCAAAAACATGTACTTTCAAAAACCTGGAAGAAATTTCTTTTAAGTCAGTGCCAACCTTGACTAAAAATTTAAATTTTTAATGCAAAGTTCTAATGAACTAATTTAGATAATTTATTTAACTCGGCCCACCGGTCGTAGCTTGCAGACACACATTCATGTTGTTCTGTGATTTAGAATGTAGCAATAGTATTATCTAGTTAAATAAAACACTATACATATAGGTGGGATTCAGTGAGTGAAATGTGCGATTCGAAATTACTCGAGTATTGTGACGAAAGTGATGACGTGTGTGATTTGATGACGTCATACGATCACGTTGAGTTTCAGGTAAAAGTTTTTTATCAAAATATTTTTTTTCTAAATAAGTCACATTTGCTTTTGTGATTTTCACATATAAATAATTTTTAAATGCAAAGCTAAGAGAAAACTGCTTAGATATACAATGTCCTATAATGTTATTAGAACTGTTTAAAAGTATATAAAAACACACTATAGTTACTATGTGGTTAATTCATTGTAACACCTAACTAGTTTTTTTGTTTTGAGTTTACAAAGTTTTATTTTAAATTTAGTTACAAGTGAGCTTTTTCAAAACATTTACCTGCCTTTTTTTAGCATTAATGTGTTTTAATTATAACTCCAAAATAGTTTTATCAAGTTTATTGTTTGTCTACAGGAAAGTTATCTTTCAACGTCTATAAAATCAAAAATCTTAAAAATGCTTGATGACGGTAGTTACAACGAGAAACTGTTCAACTTTGTGGAAGGTTCAATGAAATCTGTGAATAAACAACTTGTTTTGGAAAGAAAACTTCCTCTTCAGCTTGCTGTTCTGCACTCTTATTTTCATGTTTGTTTCATTGTTGTCTTTTACAGATTTCAATAACATAGTTTATATGTTTTACTTGTTTGTTTAATTTATACTTAAAAAGTTTTTCAGTTAGCTGTTGTTGTCATCGTACTATTATATAAAAAATATTAATGTTTAGTTTTATTTAAAATTGTTTATGAAGTCAGGCAGTCAAAATTTCACTACAAGTATATCAAAAACTTTCATAAGTCTTGGTAGTTTACATAATGTTGTATTTCAATACTATTTTAACTTATTTTTTAATAAAAATATATTTTAGTAGTTGATTGTAAGTTAAAATTTTTTGACCTTGACAAAGTTATAAAACTAAACAACAAATTTTATTTTTTCTTCATTTTGATCCACACATACTGTTAAAATATCAATAAATGCCTTGATATTACTAGTAATTATTAAAAACTTTTGAACTAAAAGGTTGCTTAAGTAATACTGTGGAATTTTGAGTAGTTTGCTTATAGCATGAGTAAAACACGCACACAGGGCGATGTTGGAAAATCCAGTCATTATTTATCGTTAGCATTTGAAAATTTTTCCTCGTCACTCAGTAGAAATATGACGTCACAAAGTAATGATGCAGTTGGGCTACTAACTGACACGAGTGATTTTCTCGACATCATGGAAAATAATGGTGAGATGAAAAACTTTTTGTTTCGAAGTAAGATACTTACAGATATTGTATTTTGATTTTAATATATGTTGTAATACCTTGAACGTTATGATGTAAAATTTTACTTTACAGCATAAGTTTTTTATTGATAGTTTTTTTTTTTTGATTGCAGATGATGAAGATAGCGTTGTGAAACTTGTTCAAACCTGGTGTAAATCCATGCCTCATGTTAAATATGATAACATGAAAGTTTGGAGCTCCCAAGTTATTCACAGGTATTTTTCATAGTAGTTCTATGTTAAGCTTAAGTAACTTATGTTAAGCTACTCTGTTATAACTTTACTTGAACGTTGTTTTTTTTTTCTTTTTTTATATTTAGTTTAATGTTCATTAAAGTTTTACAACCATTTATCTTAATTATTTGTATTCACAGCCAAAAAATACTTTCTTTTTTAAATTACAACATAAACAGATGCTTTTTCGCCGATCGCATGGCAGCTGCTCACCAGGACTTGTTGCCATGGATACAAGAACGCAAGTGCGATATGCAAATGAGCATGGTTAAGGCAGCTGTAGAGCAACACAACTACTCAGTTGCTGAAATGTTGCTGGAAAAAATTGATGAAGTGAATGAGTTATGATTGTTTTAAATTCAGTTTAATTGATAATTTAACAGTTATTCTCTTAATAGTTTAACTTATCAAAGTAATGTGTGTAAGAGTGTAAAGTTAAGTCTGTTTAAAAGTAACACAGTAATTGTGTTTCATCTGCATTTGTATTTCTCAAGTATTTTTAAATTCAAAGATACTTATTATCTACCATCTGTTTAATACTCGGTAATTTCAATTCATTACAAGTATTAGCGATAAAAAACTCGGTTTTATTTACTGTACAGAACTTCACTGCTGACATGACTGATGAATATTCAATCAAGTTCTCCCAACTCGCCTCGTCCTACTACATCAGCCGTGCGCAGTCATGCGTCAACAAAAACGATCGCAAGAGGGCGTGTCAGATGCTCGGTGAAGCCAATCAGGCGCTACTTCACCATGGAAACCTCGAAGCTGAAATATGCAATAAAAGGTTGAGCTACTTAATATAGAGATTACTTTCATATTATTTTTATAGACTAAAAATGTATTGAGGTTAATATTTGTTGTAGTTTTTTTTATACTTTCTTTAGACTAAATAATTAATTTAAGCATATAAAACTCTCATGGCCAAACTGTATCACCTATACAGGGTTGCCACTCGGTCAGGAAAAGTCAGGAAAAATTTTTTTAAATGACAAAAGTCAGGAAAAAATGGGGCGTTTTGAAAAAAAGTCAGAAAAAGTCAGGAAATTAAATTGATAAAATTTAAAAAAAAGTCAGATTTTGTCAGTTTAAATTTACAAAATTCCTTGTTTTCCAAAGCCTTCAAATGGTAAAAATTAATTAAAACTCCTTTAAAGTCAGAAAAAAATTTCCAAAATTTTCCTAGAAACTTACAAAAATATTTAATTTTATTTCCAATGACTTCATCCGGTATAAACTAGTAAAATATCCTTTACAAAACTGCAAAAATTTTCTATTAACATATTGAACAAGTACCCTACTTGTACAAGCAGATTTTGTAAGCTTTTTAGTATTGATGATCTGTAGCAAGGACACTTCCATAGTGAGACTGTGATATATACACGAAAGTTTATCTAGCATAATTTTAGAATAAAACTGTTTTTTATTTAAGTAAATAAATGAGTTCTTTATAACTAAGCAGTTAGTTTAGTCTTTTATATAACAAGTTAATGTGTATACTTTACCGCTTTATAATTTTTTAAAAGTTGTTTAAATTTATAAAATAAGTTATAAGAGAGGTATAAGCCAAGATTAAGTTTACTTATTACTTGTATTTTTTGTAGAGTAATTTTTTTAAAAAGTAAATAAGAGTATATTTATTTGTTACAAATTTTATACTAAATGATAAGAGAAAATATTTTATAAATTAAAGTAAAAATAAATGAGTGCCAAACGAAAAGAAATGAAGCCAACAAGTTGTGGCTTGATTTAGAGAAAAGATTCTCTTCAACAAGTGTAGGGACAGCAGATGAGAGCGATTTAAATATAATGAGGCAAATTATTTTAACTGCCCTGAAAATGAATCTGAATGCAGTTTAGATGAAGAAAACCATTTCTTTATTAGATGAAGAGGTTGAAGTGCTAATAAAAAAACGGAGAAAATAATTTTTAGTACATAAATTTGAAAAACAGTATTTGTTTAAGTTCTTTATTGTTTTAATGTTTTAACTGTAAAAGTTTGTTATTGTTAGAAGATTTGAGTTGTGAAAGTTCCTTATTTATTTAAGGTTTTAATTGTAAAAGTTCCTTATATGTCGTTCTGTTTTTTTAGATACATTTATGCTAGGAAATTCTAAAAAATTGTGTTCTTTATTATTTCATGGTTTCAACTGTAAAAATTTGTTATTGTTTTAGTTGTGGTTTTAGTTGTGAAAGTTCGTTATTAATTCAAGGTTTTAATTGTAAAAGTTCCTTATATGTCGTTTGTTTATCTAAATACATTTATGCTAGGAAATGATAAAAAAATGTGTCTTTTTTCAGACAAGCTGTGTTTATAAGGTAATAATACAAGTATTTTGCTGATAGAGCTGTTTATTACAAACATCAATCATACACAGATAGTTTAAGTCATGTACTGGAAGTTTGATGATAGAATTCAGCAAAAAACTGTTGTTTTTAACCTGTATTAAAATTAGATTGAAAGCTTTATATAGTTTAAAGTAATAGATTATGTATTTTAGAATAAGTTTAAATTAAGAGTTTTGTTTAGAAAACTCAGGAAAATTTTTGTAAAAAGTCAGGAAAAGTCAGGAAATTTTTCTCAGCTTGATCAGTGGCAACCATGCCTATAATTTTTTTTTCAAATAAAAAGGTGTTTAAGATTGCTCACAATTTTAGCTACATTAATGGAAGTTCACTTTATAGTGACACTTAACATAAATGATTACTCTACCCCTCTGTTTTTAACAGAAGTTTACAAACGGCAGTGAACCATCATATTTTGGTGGGAAGACTTCACTCGATCACCTCGCAGACTGGCGATGTCGACTCGGAACTAGTTAAAGCGTTAAAAAAAGACAACAAGTCATTAGATGAGGTTTGTTACAACAGCTATGATCGAGCGCTCCGTCTAGTGGATGAATTTGTCATGGAAAATTCCAAAAGTTGCTGTGAGGATTTGCAAGCTAAATGCTTGAAACAACTCATTGGGTATTGTGATGAAAATTTAATGAAAGGTTAATATAAGTAAATTAAGCTATCTTCTTTGTTTTCTATTTAGATTTTTTTTTAAAGAAAAGTTAGATTAGAACTAGATCAATGTTTAGAACATGAAAGTTTGGAAGAGCAGCGTAAGTATGCGGTGACAATGACGAAATCAGTGATGCGTGCGATGTCATTGAAAAACCCGGGAAGCAGTACAAACGTCGCCAGGTGCCTGCACTTGTGTCAGCAGTTCGGCGGTGACGTCATCAACATTTTCAGGGAAAAGGTGTAACGCTTACTTATTTAATATTTCAACAAAAAATTAATAACAACCAAGTGCTAATAAGTTAATATATTGCTCACATTTAGCATTAATTATATAAATAAAGTTTTTTTTTTCTTTAATATTTAAAGTTCAAGCTTTCAATATAAAAATTATAACTTGTTGTTTTTATTCAGAGCAAAAACGTTTCCACGTGGTTGTTTTTGCCGTGGGTCGGCCACTTGGTCGCGCTGCTGGACCACGACCAGGTTTCGCAGGCTGTCGAAGGGGTCATTGAAAGAATTTCAGGGGAATACCCGCAAGCCGTCGTGTACCCACTGAAATGTGCTCACTCGGCGCCCACAAGTAGTGAAAAAAAGAAGAGAAGGCCTTTTGTTAAAAAGTAATTTGAAATTTAAAATATAAACGTAGTTTGTACAATTAAACGTGCTTATTATTTTCTAACGTCTCTTTTAACTACTGAAATGTTGTAAATGTTATAAAATGTATTTTGAATTTTCATCAACCTAACCTGGTTTTAATTTTGTTCTAAAAAAAATAAAGTTTAATAATTAATTGAGTTGTAGGAATAATACCTTCTATGTATGATTTGTTAGACTATCAATAGACTAACATTTATCAATATTAATTGCTAATTGTTTGCTTAATAATCAGGTTTGATAGTTGGCTGTGCTCAAAACTTCCCTGGATTGAAACTTTCATTAATGAGTTCACCAAAATATCCAACCCTTACGTTAACTTCGAAGTAAGTTTATTAAAAGCTTATTTTAAAACGCCTTATAAATGTTATAATCAAAATACTAAAACAGGGTTGCCACAAGGTTAGGAAAAGTCAGGAAAAAAGAGGGTTTTCTGAAAAAAAAAGTCACGAAAAGTCATTAAACTTGACAAAACTTAAAGAAAATTGAGGTTTTGTCAGTTTGGATTTACAAAATTCCTTATTTTTCAAAGCCTTCAAATGGTAAAAAATTAATTTAAAATTGTATAAAGTCAGACTAAAGCTGCAATATTTTCCTAGAAATTTACAAAACTATTTAATTTCCAATGCCTTAATCTGGTATAAATAAATGATGTATCTTTTATAAAACTGCAAAAATTTTCTATTAACATATTGAACTACTACCCTACTTTAACAAGCAGGTTTTGTAAGCTTTTTAGTATTGATGATCTGTAGCAAGGACTTTTTCATAGTGAAAGTGGGATATATACACAATAGTTTATCTAACATAATTTTAGAATCAAAGTGCTTTTTGTTTAAGTAAATAAGTGAGGCAGCAAAGTTGGAGGTAAAAATAAATGAGTACAAAAAGAAAAGAAATGAAGCCCACAAATTTTGGCTAGATTTAGAGAAAAAATTCTCTTCGACAAGTGTAGGGGCAGCAGATGAGAACGATTTAAATAAAATGAGGCAAATCGTTTTAGATGCCAAGAAAATGAAGGGGGAAACAGACCAGATGAAGGAAACCATATCTTCATTAGATGAAGAGGTTGAAGTGCTAATAAAGAAACGGAGAAAATAAATTTTAGTACATATAATAAAAAAAACAGTGTTTGATTAAGTACTTTATTGTTTTAGAGTTTTAATTGTTAAAGTTCGTTATTGTTTTAAGGTTTTAGTTGTGAAAGTTCGTTACAGTTCAAGGTTTTAATTGTAAAAATTCCTTATGAGCGTTTCGTTTATTTAGATATATTTATGTTGGGAAATGCTAAAAACAGGGTTGACACTTTACCTGGAATCCTGGAAAAACCTGGAATTTGACAATTTAGGCAAAAAAAACTAGAATTTTAACAATTTTCACATGTTCAGTAGTAAAGTTTCGAATTGACTCAAAAAATCTATCATATAAATAAAAAAAATTTTTCATCATCAAAAATTTTTTTATTAGAAATCATATATAAAATAGCTCTACAGTATCTTTCCAATGTTTTTATACAATTTAAGATATTTTCTTACCTATAACTTAACTTTAAACTAAAAATAGACCCAAAAGTGTGTACTTTTCAAAACCTGGAAGAAATTTGGAAAACCTGGAAATAATTTTGAAAAAACGAGTGGCAATCCTGTAAAAAAATGTTTTTTATTTTAGAAAAGCTGTATTTATAAGGTAATTATACAATTATTTTGCTGGTAGAGCTGTTTATTGCAAATACATCAATCATCAACAGATGGTTCAAGTGATATAATGGAAGTTTGATGATTGAATTGAGCAAAAAAAAACTGTTTTTTTAACCTGTATTAAAAATTAGATTGAAAGCTTTATGTAGTTTCAAGTGTTAGATTATGTAATTCGGAATAAGTTTAGATTAAGAGTTTTATTTAGAAAAGTCTAGAAAATTTTGGTAAAAAGTCAGGAAAATTTTCTCAGCTTGACTTGTGGCAACCCTGCCAAAATGAATTTTAGTTTTTTTAGATTAAGAGAAAAACTAGAAAAAGTAGAACCACCTAGAATTAAAGTGTCAAAAGATAAACAAACACATCATTAAACATTTTAACCAACCAGTGCCTTCTTGTTTTTTCAGGAATGGGCAACCACGTTCAGGAGTTTGTTGAAGGAGGGGAACCTGAGGGACCGAATTGAAAGCTACCAGCTGATGTTCGAGCGAGTCTTCGCCATATACGAACCTGGAAGCCTGAAGCCTCCCAATAACGTGGGCAAGCTACACTGGAAGTTTGCGAAAGTTTGTTGAAAGTTATAGATTTTGTTTACAGTTTTTCAAATGGCTTTGTTTCGTGTTATAAAGATTAAATTTTAAACTTTCTTAGAACCATATAAATATTACTAAATTTTTTAGTAGGTATTTAGTTACCATTCAGTATTCCTTCTGTGTTCATGTTTGATTTTTTTATTCTTACAAATGTAAATAAAATACACTGAAAACATTGCAGAAATACAGAGCAGATATTGAGGAGCAGTTCGGGGGGTCTGTTGGTGGAAACTTGAGTGAAATAAACAGGCGAGAGTTTGACTCCCGAATAAAGTTTGTTTTGAACAAACCAGCTGCCAAATACGAGTACAAAAGCACGAAACTGCGAGATTATTCTCCATGGTTGAGCGGTTACAAATCACAGGATCACTATGATATAGAAATTCCGGGTTAGTTTAAAATCATCAATGAGTTAGTTAAATTTATATGATATAAAAAGTAAAAAAATGCTTTATAAGGTTAATTTTTATTTCGAAATTTCGCTAAGACTCCAAGTTATTTTCATTTTTACATACCTTGCTTTTTTTTATGTTTGTTTTACTTTTTCCAGTTTTAATGTTAATAAAATAATAGCATCAAACTACCTTAAAAAACAAAGCAGTAAAAAAAATACTTTTAATTTTTTTTAAAAAGTAACAGGTAGTCAATCATGTTCAAATTATTAACAATTAAGCGTAATAAAAACTTGCAAACATAGGTTTTAGCAGAAATATAAGACATAATGTTACAGGACAGTACAGTGGTCGGTGCAAGCCTGACGTATCAAACCACAAACTTATTGTCGGTTTCCAGGATGACGTAGTAGTGATGTCATCAATTAGGCAACCATGCAAAATTACCATAAACGCCTCGGACGAACACAAGTATCACTATCTCGTTAAATGTGCGAAAAATTTTTATATGTTGGACCTTAATGTAAACTACAACTAATGGATGTTTACCTAGATCATTTGAAAAAAACTATACTTTATTTATCATAGATAGATCAAACATCAAAGTTGGGATGTACTTAAAATAGTAAAACATATTGTATATATATTGCTTTGTTTTAATATGATATTTAAGATTTACATAGTTATTTATGAAAAAATAACTATGAAACTTTGCAGAATTATGAGGTACATTTTTTTAGGTGGCGAAGACTTGAGACAAGATCAGAGAATTGAGACGATGTTCGGAAGCTTCAATGACCTCATTACCAATGACACGTATTTGCGCTGCAAACCTGATTGCAAGATTCTGACTTATCAAGTTAGTAAGCTGTTAATGCTTCTGTAAATATCTTAGATTTTAATTTCAACACTACTCTTGTAATATTTCTTTTCAAATTTTTAAGGTGATACCGTTGAATAGCCGAGTTGGTGTTATAGAATGGGTGAACAAAACCAAGACTTTCAAGCAACTCATTCTTGAACACGCTAATAGAACAGATTGGTGTGTTATTTATTTAATTTAGTTTTATAGAAAATAAATTAATTTTGATGTTATAGACTATTTTATGGTAGTTCAATGTTGGTAATATTTTATCGCTTCAAATATTTATTTGCAAAAATATTTTTTATTTATTGTGTGTTTTAAGTTTTTTTTAAAAGTTTTTTTGAGTTTATTTTTCTATCGACTAAATAATCAGTCATAAAAGATACTACGTCTTCGACTTTATATACTTTTAGTACAAAATTCTCGTATGGGTCGATTAAAAAAATTTAAACTTCAGCACCGACGTTCTTGACCGAGTGCAGAACAGGTACATTCCGTCGAAGCTGCATCAGTACGCGGACAGCCTGAGCAGGTACGGCCACCTCGTCAAAATGGTTACGAAGGGCAAGCAAGCTCTGCGGTTCAAAAGTCTTCAGGAAAACATAGCTGAAGATATTCTGAGGTATGAATCAATTCAAAAATACGCTTTTCATGTTTTCAATTTTCTAAAAACCAGCGTATTTGTGAGAAATTTGTTACTTTTAACGTATAATAACTTTGGTTCATGCATTATTATCTTAATTATTCAATACTAATTGAATATAAGTATTAGTAGATGTTGTTTTTTTATATACTGCTCTAAATAGATAATTCAACTACTTTGCTAAATACTTATAACACAATATATTAGTAAAAACTAAAAAAAAAACACATCTTCAGAAATGCGTTTATGCAAATGAGCTTTGACATTCGTTCGTTTTTCACGCTTCGAAGTTCGTTTGTGACTTCATACAGCACAATGATGATCAGCAACTGGTTGCTAGGAATAGGGGATCGACACTGCGACAACATATTGGTTTCCATGGAATCGGGTAGAACGTTGGGGATTGATTTTGGTCACGCTTTCGGTTCTGCCACTGAAGTGTGTTCTGTTTTTTATAAATCTCAGGGTTTTTATATTTGTTTTAATAAATTAAAAAAAAAATAAAATAAATTATTTTTTAAGTAACAGTTTATTAAAGTTTTGTTGTTCTAATATAAACATTTTGAAGTATTTTTGTTATTTTATTAATTACCCAGAAATTTTGTGTATAATGTTGATAAATTTTAAAATTTTAAGTTTTCTGGATTTGAATGCTAAACACAAAACTTAGACTAATCATGGCATTTCAATCAAAACTTTCCAGGTGCTGCCCGTCCCGGAAATCGTCCCGTTTCGCTTGACCAACCAAATTATCGGCATGATGTCACCGTACGACGCGGTGACGGGGCAGATGGGAGAAACGATGAGAAGGGTGCTGAATGTTTTCATCGAAAATACCCGCCACTTGGTGGCAGTGAGCAACATTTTTCTCAACGATCCGTCCGTGGAGTGGAACATCGACGTGAGAATTAAACTATAGAATAAATTTGATTTTGAAAAAAAAAGAACTTTTAATTGTGGTTAGCAGTGCGTCGTTTTGATTATAAAACCTTGAAAAAAAAACTAGTGCACTTATTTTTAATTTTCGTCTTTTTATTTTTTCATACGAAAATCTTGGAGTTTTTTCATACTTATTTTAATTTTTTTGTTAAAAGTACTGTGCACAAGTGGACACACTAAGAAAAACTGATTTTCAATCAAATGTGTATAGTTATACAAAAAGATTTCACCAGCATTGATAAGAGTTTTTTCAGAGAAACATCAACAAAATACGCATGAATGAAGAAAAGGGAGAAAAAGTAAACATACCAAACAAAATTTGGTATGCCAGAAAAAAAATGAACATCGTTAAGATGAAACTAAACGGAGTTCACCCAACTAAAATCACATGGTTTTTCATTTTTTACGAATATTGACACAAAATTATCTTAAGTTGTTTTTATAGTTAACGAATTGCTATTTTACATTTCTTTTTTTTTTTGTACTGATATCTTAAAAATTAAGATATATTATGTCATTTTAATTTTACCAGTGACGAAATAGAAAGCAACATGGGTATTCCCCCCGAGTTCAAATCCGAATATATACGAGTGGCTCAAGGGTTGTCACCCGACCAGGGCAGAAGCTCGTTCGACGAAGACGCCAAATTGTCTCCCGATGACCAAATCACGTGTTTGATCGACCAAGCCACTGACGTCAGCGTGCTCTCGTGCGCCTTCGTCGGCTGGCGATCGTGGCTATGACGCCACAGTTTGTTGAAGTCTTGTGACTCCGCAATTCAATGAAGTCATTCGGACATTGCACATTCCATTCGCTTTGTGCATAAGTTTTAATTTTGTTTTCATATATATTGAGTTAGGCTGTTTTGAGCATTGTCATTTTTAAAGCACATTAATGCAGTTTTATGTTTTGTTGCTTTTCAGAAGCATTTAGAATCATAGAAAACTTTTATATTCCCGACATTATGAAGCTAAATCTTTTGTTCTACTGTTTGTTATGTTAGATTTGAAAATTTAAGTCATTAGGATAATAAAATACTTTGTTTTAATATCTTTGTATGCTTTTTATATTGATTTTTAAGTATTAATTTTTTTATAGTATATAAAAGCTTTTGCAAAATTAAGATACTGTTTTTCAACAGTTAATTTACAAAGCACGTTGTACAACTAAATAATCTTTTATGTTAATAATATTGGTTTTTACAAAACGGAAATGTAGGTCCTAAAAACTTAAATGAATTTTATATAAAACAAATAAATTTTCAAACTATTAGATGATAAATATGTTTGTTAAAAGATGTTCGGAAGAAACAAGTTCGTCGGAATCGATAATAACAGATTACGATATACTTGTATTATTAAACTGAATTACAAATTTTCTAAGATTTAGTTTATCTGTTTTGCTTTGAAAACCTTTATTATTCAGAACTGCGTGTAACTAGTTTAACACATATAAACACTTACTTAAGTTTAAAAAGAAAATGTTTTAAAATTAATGTTACTATTTTACAAGTGTACACTAACTAGAATATTATAACTATTTCCCCTTTAACGTAATAAGAAGTCACAACTCCTGAGAAAAAGTTTCAGATTTGAAGTTCTTCTTTTTTTTAATTATTTAACTTAACTGCTAATTAATATTAAGTATTGTAAAATTCATTACCCAGTGTAATTTCTTTACCAGCTTTGAATTAAAATTCTTATAAGTATCCCTAAATGTTCTTTAAAAGTTTTTTTTCAGTGAAAGCTAGCCACATTTTAAGCTAGAGTTGGCTAAAAGAGTAGATGTTTGAAATGCGACGACCATACAAAATTAAAAAATGAAACTAAAAAGTTCATATTTTATTTTTTACCGAGTTTTGATGTCAATAAAAATTAATCTTTTTAATAAAATATCTCGTATATTTCTTGCTAAATGAAACAAAGTATTTTATCCTGTTCTTAAAATAACTCCATATTTATTCTTGGTATAATCCAATATTTATTTTAATTCTTCAATATTGTTCGTTTTTCGTATAAGGTTGCAAAAAATTGTTATTAGAATCAATTTTTTCAAGTCTAATAGAAATATTGTTACAATCTATCAAATACATAAGTTATAAAACTATATGAAATACAGTGCTCAATATATAAAAGCTTAATTATTAAAATGTATTTAATTCAACTATTGTCAACTTAAGCTTACGCCGTTTCACCTAGAAGGATCTTCAGGGCTTTTTTAAGTGACAATGATCCTTTTAGCTAGGTGAAACGGCGTAAGCTTAAGTAAATATAAACATTTATAAGATTGTATATTGTCCTGGGCATTACCTTAAAAGGTATCCGATGTGTGCGATTCAATAACCGAAAGGTCCTAGGACAAAACGCGTTTTTGTGGTTCAATAAACTATAATAATAAACAAAATGTAATCAAGTTTTTACCAGTTTAACTACTTGGATATTTTAAAAAGTAAGATCAAAGTACTTGTATGAATCTTCGTAGCACATTTTTTTTATAATTAGAAGTTTGAATGGCAAATAAATTTTAAAGACCAGGGTCGCCATATGGCCTTAATAGTGTTCGTACGCGCCAGGCTAAATCAGTTCTTTAGGACAAAATTTTAGTTCAAACGCTTTGACATTTGAGAGTCAGTTTTATTTTGAGTAAAATATTAAGTTTTAAATTTGAGTAGCATTAGAATTTAATAGCCTTAATTTTACTACAAATAAGGCTATAATGACAAATTTTGTCATTTCAAATGCTCGTAAGTATTTAAAACCCCAACAAGAATTTTGAGAAATTTTTCAAGTAAATTTTGAATTTATTAATGCTTGAAAATTTTAGACTTTTTTGTTTCACGTAGATATTATGAACTTGATGTACTAATGATTTCAATTGACTCACTTGAGGAATTTCTGCAATGAGTGTGATTTTTATAAGATAGAGAGGGGTAAAGTATAGTAAGGGTATCATTAAACTGGAATTTTCTAAAAAATCAAGAACAGCTGAGCCATTACGTAGTAGTTCAATAATTAATTAAGTTCCGAAAGCTAAAGTTTTTATGATAACTTTTTGGGCCATATCTAAATAAATAGTTTTTAACTTAAAAAATAAAAAATTAGCTAAAAAAATTGTATAATCTGGTTATAAACCTAACTGGATGTCAACCAACAAAGGTAAGGAAAATGAAATGTCAGTCTAAACTATTCTCAATTTTCAAATGTCAGCCAAAAATTGCAAAGTTTTGCGTATGAACCCTGCCCCAAGCATAGAGCCAAACAGTATTTGTTTGTTATACATGTGAAAATTCTTTAACCAAGGCAACCTTGTCAAACACTAAAGCGGTTCATAATAAAATAATCTATTTTGTTTATGATAAATCCAAGTCCTATTGAAATTCTAGGTGTTTCCCCAATATTGAAATTCTAGGTGTTTCCAATGCTGATTCAGCATAAAAAAAATCAAAATTTTGTTTATTAAACAGTTTTATATAAATTTGGGTAAGGAGGGTTAGTTTTAAGGGTATAAATTATAAAAAATTATTAGACAAATGCAGACTCAGCAAATACTTTGGGAATAAGTTTCACTTAAAATGGACCCGATAAGTCCTAGCTAGACAGACGTTAAACTGTATCCAAGTGATGTACGACTTGATAACCGAAAGGTTTTACTTATAAAGTTTTCATTAACTTAACCTACATTACTTTTACATGTTGAAACGATGTACATTATCTTTTCTTCTTGAATTTTATTTAATATATATCGTATTAAGACTGCTTCAATACGACAACAAGTATATAAATAATTTAAATTTACATTGAGTTTTAAAACACAGTTATAAACTTTTTTCAACTTCCAACCTTTTCAAGATAATTTTATTTAATAGTCACACATAAACACATTTAGTAGTAATAAAAGTTTTTTGAGCTCAAGCACATAAAACTATTCGTGCTTTAAGTTTTGTCGAGTTCCAAAATTAATTGACTATAATCAAAAATATGTGAATAAGTTAAAACTTAAGTTATTGTATTAACAGTTGGTCTTCAAACTCTTCAAAATTTATGCTCAGTAAATACTTGAAAACGTGTTTTGTGCAATGCACTTTAGACCAGTGCTTCTGAAATTGGGTTCCGCGGAACCCTAGGGTTCTGCGACGCCTCTCAGGGGTTCCGCGAAGCCTTTCGAAATTTAAAAAAGAAATTTAAAAGAAAAAAAAACATAAATCATAAAACTTCAAAAAAAATGGAACACATAAAATGGAAATATATATAACTATAGCATTCATTAATCTCTTAGTGTGTATCTAGCAGTAGGACTTTTAATGGGTATTCATTATTAAAAGGTGTCCTGGTTGCGCAAATTTTTATACAAGGAAAGATTTTATGACGTTGCGATTAATCATGTTTGATTTCGTTTATTTATTATAGAATCATAAAATACCTACTGAATCTGGCGCACTTTGAGTTTGGCTCGACTTAATACTATTACAATTGGTATGATTTCTAACAATGCTATAGTTTTGCTAAAAAAATTGTTTTTACTGAATTTTTTTGGTTTTTTGCAGAAAATATTATATTAAACATTTTATGTAAAATTAAAATTAGGGGTTCCGCGGAAAAGTTGAACTTTAGAAAAGGGTTCCGCCACTAGAAAAAGGTTCAGAAGCACTGCTTTAGACTATGAAAATGTGATACATATTTTTTAAATGATTTTAGTGTCTTAATATATAAAAAGACGTCTTAAGAACTTTTAGTTTATGTTAAAGTTACATTTTTATAACATTTTAAAGACCAATGTAAAATAAAAAATAGTTTTTTACCTTTCCTAACTTTTTAAGAAAATTAATTGACACCTTATGCATACTATCAAGAGTACTGGTTTACATATCAAAATTGTATATTGATATTGTCTTTGCTTAAAACGGCGTATTTTATAAAACCCTTATTTCAGGAATCAGGTCCGTCAAGCAAAAGTATCAGGCTTGTAACTTATTTTTAAGTTGAGAGCTTGTGTACAAAATAAGATGAAAAAATAAAGATACTTTAAAAACATATGATAAAGCAATGTTTATTTATAAGTTTAACTAACTAAAAACTTGAAAAAAAAAATTATTATCTCGCTGATGATCGTACTTACTTTTTAATTTATATCTATTTTACATAAAAACAGAACCAGACGAAAAACTTTACAGTTAAAACCTATCTAGTTACTTTAAAAGAAAAAGTTTACTTTTGCCTTGTTTCAAATTTGCAAACCAAAAATATATTTATCAGCAACATATATTTTGTCTCCTTTAATATAAACTTTAACTTTTTTTTTTATCATAATTAAGTTACAAAGGATCAACATACTAAAGCAAAGTTATTACCTCTAGAGTCTAGATCTTTAATACTGATGTTTGAGTTCACTTGTAACATACATCAAAAAGTTTCGGACATCAAAAGGCTTCTACATATGCTATTGTGCCAAAAATTATTGCTTAACTTAAAAGGTGTAGCTTATTTTTAAACTTAACCTAGAGAAAAGTTCATATTAAAACTTATACTCGTAAAAGAGTTGTAACTTAAAAAAGTAGAAAAAAAAGTCTACACAACAAAAGTTTTTATTAAATATTCTGCAAACTTTCAAAACTTTTTATTTTATACCATATAAATCAAATAGATTTTTCTTACATTTATATAAGAAGCTTAAAATAAAGTTTTTGTATTTAACAATACTTTCAGTTCTCACTATAGGCAAGCACTTTATAACAGTATAAACCATTTTTAGTAACAAAATATTGGTGTAATATAATTGTTTGATAGCAACCAATGGACCGATTTATAATTATTTTTAGCTACTAAATCTTCATAACAATTTTTGTTTAGTTTTATCGATAAGAGTCGTATTTATGCCCTTCCAAACTAATTTTTCTAGGTTTTTAAAATAACACGTAGAGAAGTTATTTTAGATAAATGTTACACAAGTAAGTTTGTCTACATATTTTATTAATACAATTATTGAAAAATACAAGTTCCTCTAATTCAATTCTTATAAAACTTGATCACAGTCAAAGTGTTTAAAAATTTCCTATGAAATACGATATTTTATAGAAAACTTAAGTCAATTTTTTTTTCAAGTCATTGGTTTATGAAATACTTTTAAATGATACGTTAAACAAAATATTACATGGTCAAAATACAGTTCAAAATACATGTTCAACTTATTTCAAAGTTGGAACGTTAGTAATCAGCATAAAAGATCAAGTAAAACAATAAATTGTTTTGATTGTACTTTTTGACATTAGTTTGAAAAACAGTTACACAAGTTCAAGTTGTCGCATGACTTTAAGTCTGCTTTGACATAAATCGTGTCATGTAATGAGATTACAACTAATCTCAAAGTAAATTTATGGAGACAAGCTTACAAACCTTAAGTAAACATTGAGCGGTGTTTACAAGAAACCAAACTCGTGGATAGGTTATAAATCCATAAAGATTTATAGTTTTAATATTTGATGGAAGTATTATTATACAACTTCATTTTATTAAAACCAACTCTCATAAGACAAGTTTTACGACCGTTTTCGGAAAAGTTTGATCAGTAACTTTGTCAGTTCAGGAAAAGCAAACACAAGTGGCTTTTGTGCTTGTCAAAACTCACTAAACTACTTGACATGAGTTGCTATCTTATTGTATTGAGGTGTGTTTGTTTTACGTAATCATTATCTTTGAGTTTCTCCCGATTTTGTAACCAAACTCGACAGTTGTTGTTTTCGCAAATTTCAAGACACGTCAGTTTTTTTTTGTTTATAAAACTAACTGTGTGGTTTCGTAACTTTTGTTAAGCTGTTATCTTTTATTTGATTAGGAAAAACTAACTTAGTGATATATTAAAAGTTAAGTATGACATATTGCTAATGGAAACTTTATAAAAAGGTATTTTGAAACTCAAATAAAAGTTGTCACAAATTAATATTTATATTTTTTAGATTGTTTTAAGAAATTAAGTAGACATTTTTATATCAATACTATATAAAACTAATTTAAAAACCATTTAAATTTAAAGTAAGAAACGAAAAAGTTTATTCTTAAATAAAAAGTAAAAGAAAAGTAAAACAATTTTAGAATAAGCCAAGCTAAAAATTAAATGTATTAAAACTAATTGTTATTCAAAGTAGTAAAAACTTTCAAAGTAAAAAAGGTATTATTTTTTTGCCGGTTAAGTTAACGTTTTGAATACTGCCAACAAGTTGGAAGTTAAGAGACAATTGCAAACTCATAAAAGTCCGAATCTTCAATATTTACATTTAATCAAATCTCAAAAGTCTCTATGTTTTTTATCGCATCAATTTAATTTAAACTTAGTTATATATACTTTTTTGTTCAGCCGAGTAATTATTACTTCTATTTTCAAATAACAACATTAGTATCTTCATAAATTACTTAAAATATATGTTGGTAAAAATAAGTTTAATCTAAGAACTCGAAGAAAACAATTTTTGCATTCATAAACTTTGTTAAAAGCTTTTCCAAATGTTAACTTTAAAAAAATGAGTTTCAAACTCAAACTTTTGACTTAAGGTGTAAAACCAGGTTGTTCAAACTTGATAAAAAAAACCTTAATTTTTAAAAATTGTAAGCCAAAAAATTGTTTTGTTAATACTTTTTAAAAGTTAAACTAATCTATTGAAAAAATAAATAAAAACTTAAAAAGTTTAATATGACAAAAGAAAACTTTGTAGAAACATTTATAAAAAAAAATTTAGCAGCTTTTGAAATCTCAAAAACTTTATTTAAAAGCGCATAAAATCAGTCATTTAAAAATGTTTAGTTTTTTCAATTTAATGATAAGTTATTAAAACAAAGCATCCTTTTTAAGACTTATTTGAGTTAGATTTCAGTTAAAAAGACCTTAAGAACATACGTACCTTTTTTTATGTGGTATTAATCGTCACAAATGTACAACTTAGCACACTTTTCAAATAAAAATAAGATAAATTATACAGCATAAATATAATAAATGATCCCTTTACATTAAAATATAAAATCATAAGTTAAACAAAGTATTTTGTATACATATTTCTAGGACCTTATTTGTAATAAGCATCGGTTTTCTTGGAATTTCATTGGATAAAATTTAATAAAACTCTGTTAATTTTCTTTTAGAAGTTCTTTCACTTTAGTTTTTCAAGGCATACAGCATAGTCCTAAAGGTTAATTAACTTAGATAAATAACTTCTGTAACAGTAATTTATCTGCAACGAGAAAGAAACTTAGGTGCTGAAATTCAAACCGCATGAACCCGATTGAATCTTATTTTTATTGAATTACATTTAAATTAAGTATTTTTAGTTTATTTTGAGACAAACTAACTTAGTTTCGTCACAAGTCGATATCGATACAAAAAATTTAAACTACTTTGAATAATTAGTCGATAAATAGTTTGTTGAAAGTTTCATCTCTTCAAAACCTCTTTAAAATATTTTATTGCTAATAAAATGTCTATGTAATAAACTCTTGTAAATACAAATAGTCAGGGGTTTTATCCCTGTGACCGGATAAACTTCAAACATAAATATGTGCTAACAATCCCATTTTCATAAATTAAACTTGATAAAAAAAGTCGATGAATAACAAAAGCACGTAAATAAAACTTATATTGTACCAACACTGTGAATATTATTATAAACTAACAAAATAGAAATAAATTGAACAATAATATTAATAAAGACTTTTAATAAAAAAATTAATTAATCGATAAATGGCTACTTATAACTATTTAAAAGGATAGACATCCTTGGGCAAGTTATATGGTACAATTAAAACTACAACTGTTTTAATATTATGTCAAAATAAAGTCCCTCAAAAGATACTGATTTTTTTCAAACCAGCTCAGTTAATTTTTTAGCAAGATTTAAAAAAATTCAAATTGAATTGAAAGCGAAGTTTTTTTAGTATAAAAAACGCTCTTATTTTAGTTATTTAAAAAAATTAATTTAAAAAGGTAGAAAAAATTGTTTAACATAAAGGTTTTTATTTCATAATATTTTTTCAATTGTCTTTTGCTTTATTTTAATACTAATCAATTTTTCATGTATTTATCCATAACCATTTTAGTTATATTTCTTATTGTTTTGATAAAAGCTGTCAAAAATAGATTACTTGTTAAATAGTCAAATATTTAATTATAAATTATATAACTTTTCCATATTATAAAAGTTTTATAAAGTAAATAGATGATTTATATTGTTTTATCTTTCTGTTTTTTTTATTTTTGATTTTATATTATGTGTACAGTAACCACAACTAACAAAGTGATATCTTTACTTAAGGTTTGTCTTATTGTAAGATGGTCTCGTCAATCATTCTATTGTTTGCCAAATGTCAATTAATGTTTGCCAATATAAGTTTGTGTCAAACTTTCTGTTTTTTTATAGTCAATCAATAGGTAATAAAAGAAAATGAGCTTATCTTACCAAAACATGACGAAACAAAATGTTTGTTCAAATAATTCTAGTATATAAGTAAAGCGTTTTTGAGGTTGTATATTCAAGTTTTTTAAATTACTTGATTTGCAAAGGCTTTAAGTTTAAAACTTTTTAAATAAAAAGAATAAGTAAACTTTAGAAAACGCAGGTCCATATAAAAGTTGAACTCTTTATCGCAGCAAAATATTTATGTACAATTAAAATGTTAACTCTATTCTGACTTTAGTTTTTACTTTTGAAATTAAAAAAAGTTCTAGTAAAATTTATCATGAAGAAAAGTACTGGTCCTTTAGTTTAAAATCTCATAATTTAAAACTATGTTATCAAAAACAAGTATTTTGAAGATGATTAAATTTTTTAAACAGGATTTTGTATTTTTTATATCGTGTTATACTTTTTGTCAATATTCATGATTATAACAAAAAAAGTTATTCATAGTTTTAAGTTTTATTATGATTAAAACCACTTTTACAAACGTATAAGTTTCAATATAAGGTTTTTTTTTATTCTTTCTGATTGTACGCAACAGTAGCTGGTATTATACGAGTGTTATGAATGAACAATAGAGTGACTACACTTACAAATGTGCTTGTTAGTACAAAAACAAGGTTAATAAGACCCTGCTAGAAAACTACAAGTAAACATTGAACCTTTTAACCGGTTAAATAAGATTCTTGCGTAATATAGTAAACTGTCGCTAAAAGTGAAGTTTCATAACTGTTAATGACCGATAGCTAGTCTGTGTGTTTTGTGATATAAGAAAAGAACGTCAGGTGTTGATATTCACAACATACTTCAATATAAAATGAAGTTAAGGACGTTGCGGTCAAAATTAGCAAGACAGTAGACTAATAAACGCTTAAATAAAAATGTTTAACTACTTGGGTAGAAAAAATGTCTAATTTGAGACAAGTTTTTATTTTTTCAGATTTTTATTTCAATATTCAGTGCTAGAACATTTATAAAACTAAAGTTTACTATGCTTTTAATAACTTTCAACTTTTTTAAGAATTAAAGTATAATATCAAAACTAGAAAATAATTTCAAATAAAACCTTAAAGATAAATATTTTTTAATGCATTTACTACATATGCATAACAAAATTATAATGTTTTTGTTTTGTACAGATACTATTTATAGATTAAAATGCGAAAATTACTTACAGTTTTCGCACTGTTGTTTGCCTTAGCGGGTAAGTTTGTCGTGATTTTTATTTTCAGTGTAATAAAAAAATAGTTAATAGTATTTACGTTATGTATTAATCTAAAAGTACAAGTACTTTAAATTTCTAGAGTTTAAAAAATTATTGATGATCACTAAAGTTTAAAAAAGTGTTCAAACGCTTTGCTTAAACACCAAGTCAAAAAGTTGACTTTTTTAAAACTAAAGTAAACTATAAATATAAAATTTAAAAACAGCAACATCAAGTGCTGAAGAGGACTATGTCCGTGTTTGTTACTACACAAACTGGTCCCAATATCGCCCTGGGGCCGGAAAATTTTCAATGTCCGACCTCGACCCTTTCCTGTGCACCCATCTCATCTACTCCTTCATTGAAATTGGAAACAATAATCAGGTACTTAGTATTTTTTGATAAAATATCTTTAATATGTCTAAACTTAAATATGTGTACAATGTACACTCTATAAGCAAAAAGCTCTCTGTATAGCTGTGAAAAGTAGTGCAGCATTGAAATTAAAGTTTAGACACTTTGATACAAATTCTTTCAGTTTTTTTGAAGATTAAGCGTTCAAAACTTTTGTTTTTAATAAGTAAAAGTTTTTAAAACATACTTGAAAAGTATAAAAAAGTTAAAAAAATTTCCTTGTCTCTTTACAGAATACAAACTAACTATTTCCGGATTGTTTATGAAAAAAAATACTTGTAAAACTCAACAACTAAGATACACTTCTAAAATGTAGAAATTTTTTCAGTTGAAACTTCGCGAGTGGAACGGGGAACAGCTCATTGCTGATTCGATGATTTTGAAGCAGGCAAACCCCAATTTGAGGATCAGCGCCGCTGTCGGTGGCTGGAACTTCGGAACTGAAAGGTTTACCGCCGTGTGCAAAGATGAAGCCACTATGAGGGTTGATTGTTGTTTGTTGTAGAACTTGAAATATTTTATACAACTGGAATACTTGTATTTATAAAAATTAAAAAAATTTAACGATGAAAAAGATTACCAAGATAACCAAGATTATGATTACTTTTTTATACTTGCAATAAACATTACTTTTGTAACAAACTTACAAAAGCTTGAATAAAGACTTTAATACTTTTGTTGATGTATGTAATATAAAAGAAAACAACCATACTTCAATTTAAAATTTGATCTATTTGCAGCACTTTGCCAAGACAACAGTCGATTTCCTCCGCAAATACGAGTTTGACGGTATTGATATGGATTGGGAGTACCCCGGATCAAGAGGAAGTCCACCAGAAGATTTCAACAACTTCCCAAGATTGGGCGAAGTTTGTTTGTTTCGTATTAGAAATAAATTTGATCATTAAAACTAATTTATACGCAATCAGTTCAAAATTAGTAGAACATAAAAGCTTTAGAAAGTAAAAACATTAATACTTAAGTTGTTTTTAGTTTTTACAAGAATAGAAATCAACTAGCGTCTTTTTAGTCAATACGAACTCATAAAGCAAATTTCCAATTTTTAGCCAGTTAAAAGTCATTATTTTTAAGCTAACTAAAAATATAAACTGTATAAAACTTCTTTTTTGTAACAACTTACATCAACAATCAGATAATGATGGAAGAATTCGAGAATGATCCTTCTCCAAAGGACAGGTTGTTGCTTACCGCCGGAGTGTCCGCTGGTGAGTACACCATCAAATCGGGATACGACATTCCAGCGTTGTGCGGGTTAGTGTTAAACATCTAGTGTTTATTGGCGTTTGAAATCAAAACTGAAACGGTGAAAAACTCGCAGCATCTTCGACTACATCCACTTGATGTCGTACGATTTCCACGGCGGTTCGTTCGAGTCCATCACCGGCCACAACTCGCCATTGTACGGCAACACCGGAATTGAAATGACCAAGAACTTCAATGTGGTCAGTTTGAAATAATGTTTACAAACAAAAATTTCTTAATGTTAAACAATTAACTACTAAAACAGTTAGAAAAAGAGTTTAGGAAAACAAGTTCATTTTGAACGCTTTGCATAAAACTATGCTTTACTGACATAATTGTGGAACCATAATTAATTTAAAAACTTTAATTTAAAAACAGTTTTAGGGTAACTAAATTAAATGTCATTTTTTTGAATAATTTTAAAAGTAAAGCCGATTATCTTAAAATTTAATTGGTAAATACAAGGAGTTTAGCTTTACACACTACAAGTTTTAACTCACGACATTGTTTTTTCTTTACTAAATAAATCACAACATTAGAACAACGGACTTCAATTCTGGATCAATGGAGGTTGCTCTAAAAAGAAGCTTGTTTTGGGTCTCCCACTTTACGGAAGGTAAGTATTTGGTTTGTTCAAAAAAAGATGTTTTGTAAATGATGTTTATTAAACCCCTTTTAGAACTTTCACCCTGACAAACCCAGCAAACAACGGGTACAATGCTTCTGCATCGGGCCCAGGAAAGGCCGGTCCCTACACCAGAGAGGCCGGAACTCTTGCATACTCTGAAGTAATTTAAATATTTGTTGAATATGTTATCTATCACGTATGTTTTTGTAGTACCTATGAAATGAAACTAGCTCTTTAGGTGTTTGAAAAAATGACTTATAGGTTGTTTTTGAACAAAAACTGTATTACACTAGTTTTTAATTTTTTTTTAACAATAAAAGTTAGTACATTAACAAACAGTTTTATTTAAACATTAAACAGGATATGCTACATAAAAATTAAAACTAAAACTTGCAGCTGGATATTTATAATTTAAAGCAAAACTAAAACTCAAGTTTTGTTAGATTTGCAGCCAAGTGAAAAATGGTAAATTATGGTACGAACCAGAAGTTTTGGCACCATCATTGGCAACTGGGGACCAATGGATTGGTTTTGATGATAAGACCTCACTCCGTACCAAGGTTAACTTTTAAATATTCTGTTTCTTTTTTATTTGACAACTATTACTTGTGTTATTCAATGGTTGTCTATAGTTTTTAATTGAATAACACATTGAATAACCATTGAATAACACAAGTAATAGCTGTCAAATAAAATCGAAGCAGCTAATATTTGTCTCACATTAAACTGTAAAACTGTCGTACCAAGGTTAACTTTTAAATATTTTGTTAGTTTAGAAACAAATAGAAAAAGTAAAAATAATGTATTCAAATGTAGATTGAAAGCTCTAAATAGTGTTTTATTGACTTTTTTTTAAAGTATGCATGTCGTAATTTAATGGTTATGTTATAAAGAGTGCGACTTTGAAAAGGTTTTAAACATTATCGTATATACTTTATGACTTTAAGTTTTTAGGAAGTTTGTGTGAATTTCAAGTTTTACAGTTTAATGTAAGACAAATATTAGCTGCTTCGATTTTATTTGACAACTATTACTATTATTCAATGGTTGTCTAACTTTTTTTTTTTACTTTTTAGGTTCAATACATGAAAGACCAAGGCTTGGCTGGTACCATGATTTGGTCAGTTGATATGGACGATTTCAGCTCCATTTGTGGTGAAAAATATCCTCTTATGAGGTACCTTTTGTTGTTAAAATTAAATACTCAAAAAAATTATTTGTTATTTATTAAAAGTATTAAGTAATATAAAACTAAGTTTAAAATATCCCGAACTTTTTCAATTATAAACTTGATAAACAAAAAATTATACAACAAACAGTTAAAATACTTTGCATTAAAAATGTGTTTTAAGAACAACTGCTTCAAAAAAAAAGACAACAAAATAACTACAATTGCTACTTGTTTTAATTTTATCTTGTCATCTCAACTGAAAAAAAAAATCCCCTAAAACAGAACCATCTACAAAGAATTGGAAGGCGAAAACTCCCCGGCCTGCTTCGTTTCCCCGACCACCGAAGCCGTCACTTGGTGGCCCGACCCGAACGCCACCGACCCACCATCGTCCACAACTTGCTGGTACCCATTGGAGGATGGCGAGGAGGTCCCAACAGCGCCACCGCAGACCACCACCAAGGCACCGGCCACCACCACCGAAGAACCTGCCACCACCACCACTGAGAAACCTTTAGGTACCACAACCGAGAAGCCCCAAGGTTTGAAAAGTTCTAAGATATGTGTACAGCTTATTTCTATAAATAGTTTTTGCAAAATTTAAATTATTTTATTTTTATTATAACTTTGTTAATTCAGAAACAAGATTTTACTTTTCATAATGTTGGTAGCACTAGCGTTTGTTTATTTTTTTGAGCAAGATTTTGTTTAATTTTATTTTTAACTTTTTCATATATTTAACCTACAAATCTTTCTGTTCAAAATAAAACAACAAAGTGTATTTGCTTGTATTATTTTTTTTCTAACAAATAAAAATATTCCAGAGCCATCAACTGAAGGACCAGCTGCCACCACTACTCAACAGAACAACAACGGTAAGTAAACTTTTAAAACCTTGTAAATATTTTTCACTAGATTGTAACTAAGACTGACTCGATTACATGCACATATAGTTTTAACTGAGCTTATTATTTCAAATAGTCAAACAAATTTATTAGAAATACCCATAACAAACAAAGTTTATATAAACTTTTAAATCGAAGTTTATCAAATATTTTAAACATTCTTTTTTTTTCAGGAGAGTTCACCTGTACCGCTGCTGGAATCCACCCGGATCCCGAAGACTGCGCTTACTACTACCAGTGCGATGCCGGTCTCAACCCCTACCACAAACAGTGCCCGGCGGGACTTTTGTTCAACGCCGAGACCAGAACTTGCGATTGGGCGAGCAACGTCCAGTGCTAAAATGCTGACCTCCAGTGTTTGAAGATGAAAATTTTGTTTCCACGTTGATAACAATTTTATTTTGCACTCTGTAACAACAGAATTTCGTTTCTAGCATCTTTACAGCATCATTAAAATAAACGACTACGTAAATAATTGATTCTGTTCGTATATAAAGTTTGTTCAAGTTTTTCACTGCTAAAAGCAATAAAACTTCAAGTTCGTCTGATAAAAAAATAGTTGTTTACGATAGAAATTAGATAAGTACACGCTAGATTTAAAGTAAAAATTGCATTTTTTGATTATGTCGGGGAAAAAATTGTTTAAAACATATAAGTTTCCAGATTTTATTTTTAACTCTAAAACCAATCAAAAATAAATAAGGCTTTTTAAATTTTTCTTTTAAGCATTGTTTTTAATTATAAACAGGAAAGTAAGAACAAACATTATTAGGTAAAGACGTTTTAAAATTGTTCAATTTTAGCTAAATGAAATATTGGTATTTTCTTTTACAAGTTTGATGTTGTTTTTTTTTGGTTTACTTTTGTTATTCTTCTAAAAAGCTGAAAATTTATTTTATAAACTTAGACTTAATCTATTTTTAGAAGTATCACTTATGGCACGCTTTATTATTTAAGTAGTAAAATGTATCAAATACGAATGAAAATAAAAACTTTTCGACATACATTTAGTTTTCATTACAAAAGAATATGAATAGGAAAAAAAAATATTTACACACATGAAAATTTAAGAGTAAAAATTAACAACTGTTGCTAAAAATCAACCTAAGTAAGAAATTTTAAAAATAATCAATTGGTTAAAAAGCATTATAAGTTATTAAAATTTCGTTTTAAGAAGTTAAATAAAAGATCACAGCTTAGAATTATCTTAATGAAATTAATACTAAAAATTTTGTAAAAGTTATTTTAAACAATTACATCAAAATAAAATCTTAATAGACGGGGTGAAAGCACGTAATTAAAAAAAATCAAACCACACATTTAAGGAAATAGACTAAGTACTAATACAGAAACAAAATAATCTTAAGATGCCAAAAGTAAATATAATTTAAAGTTATTCAAAAGTTGAAACAGGTGAGTGCACTTTATTCTGTTAAACAGCATTTTTTTTAAGTAATAATGAATTAAATCTACTTTATATAAAACTCAAACTTTAAACTATTTTAGTATTTTAAGTAAAAATAAAAATGACTATAACTAATTGGCAATTTTATTTTTGTACTTTAATTTTACTAATGCAATTTTCTAGTGTTTACAGCTTTAACTAAGAGTTTTATCTTTGCTGTTTTTATAATTTTAGCAATAAAAAAATCAAAACAATCCAATTAATATATATTTCAACTTATATTCTTTTACATAAATTTAGGTGAACGGAAAAGTTATAAAGATTTAAAATAGTGCTTAAGATTTTATTTTATTGTAGTGCTAAGTAAATACTTGTAAATCACTTAGTATAATATTTATCATTATGATAATTATGTTATCTTTTGTATTACACTTAAGTAACCAAGCTTGTACTAATTTTAATAAAACAAAAAAAAAACATTTTGAACTGTTTTACAATGAATGACACCAGCACCAAAAACTTGTATAATGATTTTCAAAATCTTCATCCATGGTCAACTTAGCTACCCTATCATCTTCCTTAGCAACTAGCTCACTGGCAACGAGCTTAAACAGCTGATCAACTCCAATATTTTCTTTCGCACTCGTTTCAACAAAAACGGCCCCCAACTCCCTTGCTTTTTTCTCTCCTATCTCTGATTCAATTTTTCTATCTTTTTTGTCCACTTTATTTCCAACTAAAAACGGTAAATACTCTTCATTGTTCCCAACTTTCATGTAGTCAACCCACTCAGAGACACGCTCGAATGACTCTTTGTTTGTGACGTCATAAACAAAGACTACTGCGTCACAGTCGTTGACGAAGGTCGGTATAAGGCTTCTAAACTTTTTCTGGCCCGTCGCGTCCCATATCTGGCAACGAACAGATTTGCCGTCGATGAAAACCGTTTTGGGCAAGAAATCAACGCCAATGGTTGATTTGTAGTTTTCGTAGTAATTTCCGTACTTAAATTTGGTGATCAGAGACGTCTTTCCGACATGAGGCTCTCCAAGAAACATCACTTTGAACCTCTTTGAAATGCTTTCAAAACGGCAGGTCATTGCTGTACTCGAGTTTTGAATGAGTAAGTTTTTTATGTATATTACTGTATAAATATAATAAAACAGTACTACTACTACATGATATAAGTTATAAGACTTTTGTTATAACTAATAAAAATATATAGACTTTTATATTTTTGTAGTATTTTAAACTATGTTATTTTACTATTTTATATGATGCTTAAGACTTTTTCAAATTTAAAAATTGGTAGTTGAATTATTTATAATACAAAAATCTATTGACAGTTATCACGATTTTAGTCTCTTTTTGTTGGTAAAAGAAGTTTTTAAGGTTATTATAAGTTTTTTGGGTTTGGAAAATTTAATCTTTTTATTAGATAAATATACTACTGGTAGTACTTTGATAAATACTTCAACAAAAAAGTACAACATGCTTTGTTTTTTAATTGGAAAATAGTTAAGAACAAACTTTATAAAAACGCAAAAATTCTTTTTAACTTTTCTTCAAAAAGGTATTTTTTCTTGAATCTTATTTGTATGTGTTATGCAACACTACATAGTTTACTCTATAGACTAAACAAAAACTTTTTTTCTACTAACTTGTCAAGTATGTTATGTTTAAATTTTCTTATATCGAAAATTTTATGATATAAAACTATACATTTTCTGTAAGTTTCTCATAGTGAAGTTTTGTAATTAAATGTCGTACTTTTAGCTTTTTTTTAGTTAATATATAAACAAAAAAGGCAAAAGGTTTTTGGGCAAAGATTGGTTTTGAGAAGTAAAAAATAAAGTAATAAAGTTTTACGGTTGATTTTAGACCGAAATTAGAACTTTATAAGAAAATTATAAGACATTTATTCTAAACATCTAATTAGTTATTAATAAAGCGAAATCAAGAAAAGAAAGACAATAAAAGAATTCTAGTTTAGAAACCATTGTATCAAAATATGATCAAAAAATAAGTTTTAATTTGAATTAATAGCTCTGCTAAATCAAACATGTACTTTTAGTTTTAAGCTTTAAATTTTGACAAGTTTGAAAGTCTTAAAAGTTTTATAATCTTTTTTGTGCTTATATAATTTTATTCAGATTTTTACTTAAGTTCTTGATTAATAGCTACTTAAAAAATGTAAATTATTAAAACTGATAGCTTAAAAATAGCTATATACGGTCTAGTTAAACCAATTTAACTTATTTGTACTATTAAACATAGTGATAAAGACTAACATTGTTTTTTTAAAACTAATAAAAAAATCTTAAAGAAAATACTGTTTATACTTAAAGTTTAGACAAAAGTTATATATTTTGTTGTTACTAGTTAAGTTTAAAGCATGGTCTAAGCCTGTTTATCATATAATAGTATCAGTTCTGTTTACTTCTTGGTAATACAAACATAAAGTTTCAAATAATAATATCATTATAATTTGGATTTTCTTTAATTATAAATTTAATACAAAAGTAGAAAACTCTTAAACCCATAAGTAACTACTAATAGTCGATAATAAGTTAAAGTCATCTGTAAGTTAAAAGAATAAAATAAAAACAACTTTTAAGTTAAAGCTCAAATTATAAAGAAAAAAAGTTAAGGTAGTTATAAGTTTTTTTAAAAAATCTAAAGCGCTATATATTGTTTACAAAATTTGTTCTTAATATTTTCTTAAACAGTTTTACAAAAACTTTGTAAAAATAGACATTAATAAGTACGAATTTTATAAAAAGATATCCATTTTCAATGCATTACGGATAGCTAAGTCAAATTTCGTGTGCTTAATAGCATTATAACTACTTCATTTTTCTGCTCTAAATATCTTAACTTAAAGTGGTGTATCTGATGGTAAACATACTGTAAGTTAGTTAATTCTAAATCATATATGAATGTTTAATACCGTTAGGATAGTTTTCCAACAGACTAATAATCTCAAATAAAACAGGTATAGTGAAATTATGTAATCTATCTTAGGTCGAACTACTTAATTGTAAAAGCCGCTACCGGTTTAATCAAAAAAAAAACGGTAAATTGATAAAATAGTTTTCGACTTTAAATTGTAAAAGAAAAACAAACTATATAAAATATAAAATACCACAGATGTTCTTGTGCTAAAACTTTATTTCAACTAACGGCGTTTCACTGCTCTCAAATAAATTTAAGAACAGATCTACGGAGTCTATAAAATATTAACACACATTAGAAAAAAAGCAGAAAAAGCATGTATAATTATGTATAGTGTTTATGTAGGTAGTAGCTATAAATGAATTTTATGGTTTTAAAACAAAGTTTGGGATAAAAACATAAATTTATAAAATTGTCTACAAAAAATACAAATTTAATTAAAGTAGGCACTAACCTTAAAAACCTCTAAGAATAGGCAAGTTTTTAAAACGCCGTTAGTTGAAATAAAGTTTTAGCACAAGAACATCTGTGGTATATATTCCGATAAGCTTAGCTTATCAGGATCTCCGGGATTTAACGCCTTTTAACGTTACATCTTATAAAATATAAAATATATAGTTTATATATAATTTATGTATACATATATATATGTTTAAAAATATAAAATATAAACTTTTGAAGTTAGTACGCATCTAAATACTATAAAAAACACTTCTAGATACTTGAATTTTTGTGATTCGGGTTTTACATACAACTGAATCCCTACTGAACAAGACAAACTTTGGAGAAAGAAAAATAACAACACTTTTCAGTATGACGAAAGGAAAGTTTCCATGGTGCAGATACGTGTGACCTTGTTGGTTAATGTATTGTTAGCAAGGAAGCAAATAAATTCAGTAATTGTGGTTTATATAGCGATAAAATACTATCTAGCAAAGGCTATCGAACATGAAAAATATTGAAACAAGTATTTAAGATAACTAACGTGTTGTTAACGATTAAGTTTTATAATGATTTGTATTAAATGGTTGCTTTAAAAAGTTAGATTTACGAATTAGAAATATATCAACAATCATTAAAATCATTAAAAAATGTTTTAAAAAATTAAGTTACTTTTTAAGTGTTTAATGAGTTTATATCATATTATTTTTTACTGCATTTTAGCTAACATATGTATAGCAACGCTCTTTTAAGAAAGATGATCTTATAAGTCTTAAAAATATTTAAAACCTTTTTGGCGATTTAATTTGATAACACTTACATAAAAACTAATACAAAAATTAACTATGTAAAGAGTTTTTCGTAAAAAAAAACATTACAGATAGATAAAAGTTTTATCATATATTAGAAAAAAGTAGTATAATACTTTTTCTATATTTTAGTATCCTTACTAAAAGTTTTTGAACTTTTTGAACAAAAAATAGTTCTTAGAATCAAAAAAAGCATTCATTTATTACAAAAGCTGAAAAAAATTTAAACGTATTTATTTGGTTTAAAAATATTTAAAGCTTTTTCTATGTAGTTTTTGCATCTATCGCAAATATAGAATAAGTACTTTAAAATGATTTAAGTACAGGCTATTTACAAGTTTTTATCTAATTTTGTGCGCTCTACATTAGTTATACATGTTATTTTTTTCTTTAAGCATAAAGTGTAATTCTTATGAAAAAGTTATTGATGCAGCTTTAAGAATTTCTATTAGTTTATATAGATATGTTGTACCTCAAAAGTTTTCATAAATGTGTCTAACTTTTTATGATTATAATTTCTATAATAAACAGTTATAAAAATTCAAGTCAAAACTAACTTAAGATTAACTTATGTTTTTTTTTCTACGACTACAGGAATGATAAAGTAAGTTGTTGAAAAATATTTTATCCATTTGCAGTTTTAACATTTTTTGTTTATGTTGAAAAAATTATTATGTGCTTGAAATATTAGTTATATATTAACTAAATATATATGTAGTGAATTTTATATATTAAAAAACCAGTTTATAACAAATATAATCCTTAAAAGTATGTTTTAGTTTGCTGTAAAAAATTTTCATTTATAAAATATTCATAACAATTTTCATAAAGCATGAAAATTTTATCACTTATGGATTACTTTTTTTTACTTAACAATTATAGCAAAAAGTATATTTAGATATTTATGAGATATTTTTTGCTTGATTTTTCACTAACAACGTGGCTTTACTTAAATAAAATAAAAAGAAACTTTTGCTAGTAAAAAAAATTAAAAACTCTACTGAAGTACTCTGTAAGAATAAACGAACTTCAATAGAAAATTAAAATAAGATGAACGCTAAGCAGAGAAAAACCTCCAAAAAGTTCAAGGTCTTGTTCGTCGGCGAGCCGTGCGTCGGAAAAACTTCCCTGCTGCTCAACCACACCGAGGGCAGCTTCTACAGGAACTACGAGGCGACGATCGGGCTCGACTTCATCACCAGGGTCGTGTGCAGGGAAGAGCAGGAAGTCCACCTCAAGTTCTGGGACACGGCCGGCCAGGAGCGCTTCAGGAGCCTGATGCCAAGCTACTTCAGGGACGCCGACCTCGCCACGGTCGTTTATGACGTCACTGACGAAAAGTCGTTCCGAAAGGCCGCCAGGTGGGTCGGGGAGGTGAGGTCGGCGGGCGGTGATGACGTCATAGTCGTTCTAGTCGGCAACAAGGCGGATCTGGGGGACAAGAGGAGGGTGGGGAGGGAGAGAGGGGAGGAAAAGGCGAAGGAGCTAAAGGCGGTTTTCATTGAGACGAGCGCAAAGGACAGTTCGAACGTCGAGCTGCTTTTTGAGAGGATCGCAAGCGAGCTGCTTGATAAAAGGAAAAGCTTGCCGGGCCCTCAAGATAAACTTTTAAAAGACTTTCAAAAGATTCCTACAGAAGTAGAGAAATCTATATGTGAATGTTGCACTATTTTATGAACTTTGACTTTATTTTTGTCTTGTTTTCTTTTTTTTTATTTAAGAGTTTTTCGTGTTTTTTTTTTAATGTACAAAATATTTTTTATGTACTTTTTAGTTAAGCTTAAAAATTTTTACATAAAGGTTTAATCATACCAACTCTCGTCAGACAACAAGCCTTCAGTAGACTGAGACCCGAGTTTCATTCTTATTGAAACGTGCCAGTCAGCCGCAAACAAACAACTTGCAGTCGTCAATTATATTATGATCTTTCTAGTGAAGTTTAAAAATGATATTCGTGCACCCTTAAAATTTCGTGCACACCGTGAATACCTCTGATTGAGAAAGCAAACTAGGAATATATTAAATAACAGAGCACAGAGACCCTAAAAATTGATACTTTTTTTTGTTAAATTAATATTAAATTAAAATACTGATACCTGTAATAGTTGAAATTTAATACTTTTACTACCAAAATTATTGATCTATTTACGAGTTTTAATTTTTAGTAATCTTTTTATTTGAGTTACGTAATTCAGTAAATAATTTGAATAGTTTACGACGGTAGTTAATAAGATTTTAAATAGAATGCACTTTTTAATGTTCATAGAAAACTTAGATAAACGAAAATAATGAACAGGGAAATTAACGTTTACATACCCAATGATTTGTATCATAAATGTAAATAGCGTATAAAAAAGTGATATTAACGAAACTAAGAACATTGCAATTGAGATTTGTTTAGAACTAGATGCTTTTGAATAGATTTTTGTTACTGTAGCTTGTTTTTTGAGTTTAGCAAACATATTTTGTTGGTTTTTTTAATTCCAGAACCCTAAACTAGCGTTTTAGAATAAACGCAATTAAATAAAACCATAACCTTTGTTTTCATGAGTATCTTTTATTTGAAATAAACATTCACATAAATACGTGTATTATGTAAACTTTAAAGGTACAGGGAAATACAAAATAGATTAAAGAAATTTTTGGTTGAATATAAACTACACACATAAATTATTACTAATACATAGATAAATAAATAAAATTAATACTATGGACTTCTTTCTTACAATATTTCAATAAATATGTTTTGTTCTTATGATAAAAGGTATTATTTTTAAGGATTTAATTTTAGTTTGTAAACTTTAGTGGTTTTTTGCATGTTAATGTTAGGTAAAATGTAGCTAATTAAAGACCAAAATTTCCTAGGTACGCACTGCCGGTTTAAACAATGTAGTGTATTTAAACAATATACTACCATGGAAAACTAATGTAAAGCACAAAAAAAAAACCTAAACATTTTTAACTATCCTGTACTTAAGTTTTTTAAAGTACTTTGTAACGTTTGCAAAATCTACTAAGAAAAAACTTAAAAAATTTTAAGCTAAATAAATTCATTTAAGCTGTTTTGAGCTTTTGTAATAAAAAAAAGCTTTATTTCGTTCTAACAAAATGTATTTTATCTTGAAGAAAACCAAAAAACTGTTAGTATGAAGACTAAAATAAAGAAATAGTTTCTTTTCAACTTTTTTATTAAGTTTCAAAACTTTTACCCGACCGTAACCATTTTTTTTTAAATGTATGATTTAGTTAATTTTTATAATACTTTTGTGCAACAGCTATCAAATTAAATAGCTCAAAAGGTTTAAAACATTTTCAAGACTTATGAGATCATCCTTCTTTGAAGTACTTACGTTAGCTATATTGTAATTAAAAATATTACTGTATATATATGAGCTAATTAAGCACTTTTAAAGCGATTTAATTTAAACATATTTTCGTTTTTTGCTAGAAGCTGTTACATTTTAGTTTTATTTTTGAAAAATTTACTGTAGTTAAATCAAAGTTTATAAGCAATCATTTTATACAGTTCATCATAAAACTTAGTCGTTAATAAAAACTTCATACTTAGAGTTTTTTATATACTGTTGAGTTTATGTAAAACATTCATAAAAGTAAGTAAGCATTTAAAGTAAAACTTATTATTTATTTGAACTTATAATAAAAAGTTTAGAGGAAAACTTCATTTTAATTCACCAATATTTAGTGGTTAAAGTTTTTATTGTAAGTTACTGAGCAAAATAATTTGGAAAAAAGTTTTTTTTTTCATCAAATCATTGTTTTACCCAAAAAGCTTTCATCGAGTTCATTTTTTCATAGTATTCACTATCCTGTTATTTATATATTTAAAGCTTTTAAATCTTTCTTTTGCATTTTTAACAATTATATACTCTCATACTATTTTTAACCTCATAAAACTCTTTAACTAGTTTTCGTCAAAAGTAAAGACAGCTTAATGTTGAACTACATTTAGAAAATAAAAACAACCCTACTTTTAGTTAATCTTCTTCAATTGTGTTTATATATGTACTTACTTGGAATAATTTTTTAAACCAGATGTTATTACGGCCATCATCAACATAGTTTAGATTTTTCGCGTCATCAATAATAGTTAATGAACTTTACCGCAAGATCAACAACAGCAGCATCCGAAACAATCCTACGACCGGTTTCGTCCTAATTAGGACTCATCAGGCTAGAATAGTCGCGAGAAACTGCTGTTGTAATCTAAACCAAGCGGGTTTAAGTACAAAGTACTGAAGCGACCGTTTGTGGATAAAGTTGAAAAAAATTGACACAGCTAAATCACTCACAGCCCAACGTCTCAGACATTGTCAGCTTATTGTGAGATTATAGTCTGCGCTCCTTTGATCAGTTTTAACCAGTAGTTATTACGGCCATGATCAACAGAGTTGAGATGTTTCGCGCCATTAATAATTGTAAAAACATAAGATTTGCAGAATTACAATAAGTAATTTAAAACAAAAGTTAAGTATAAATAGATAACTACACCATTTCCTTAATAAGCAACATCCTTTACGCTAGGAAAATATTATTCTTATAAAAATTTAAAAAAATACTAGTTAAATATTTGATGTATTCAATGCCTATAATAAGAACAACTTACATAGAATTAGCAGGTTTAGTAGTTTCAGCGTCAGGTTTAATAGGTGTATCAATTTCAGCGTCAGGTTTCATAGAAGAATCAGTTTCAGAGTCAGGTTTAATAGGAGTATCAATTTCAGCATCAGGTTTAATAGGAGTATCAATTTCAGCGTCAGGTTTAATAGGAGTATCAATTTCAGCGTCAGGTTTAATAGGAGTATCAATTTCAGCGTCAGGTTTAATAGGAGTATCAATTTCAGCGTCAGGTTTAACAGGAGTATCTATTTCTGCGTCAGGTTTAATAGGTGTATCAATTTCAGCGTCAGGTTTAATGGGAGTATCTACTTCAGCGTCAGGTTTAATAGGAGTATCTACTTCAGCGTCAGGTTTAACAGGAGTATCTATTTCTGCGTCAGGTTTAATAGGTGTATCAATTTCAGCGTCAGGTTTAATGGGAGTATCTATTCCAGCGTCAGGTTTAATAGGAGTATCAATTTCAGTGTCAGGTTTAATAGGTGTATCAATTTCAGCGTCAGGTTTAATAGGAGTATCTATTCCAGCGTCAGGTTTAATAGGAGTATCAATTTCAGTGTCAGGTTTAATAGGTGTATCAATTTCAGCGTCAGGTTTAATGGGAGTATCAATTTCAGCGTCAGGTTTAATGGGAGTATCTATTTCTGCGTCAGACTTAGCCGGAGTTGTAGTTTTAGTAGTCTCAGAAGAAGATTCAGTAGAAGTAGTAAGTTCAGAAGTAGTTTTAGTATAGTTCGGGCTTTTAGATGATTGTGAGTTGCCTACAATTAAACAAATAGTTTAACTTTTCTGAAGATAAACGTAACAAATTCAAAAAGGATAAAAGCATTAGTTTACAAATGACAAATTATAAGGTATATAGATACGTACCTTTCATATTTTCTTTTCCAATGTTAACGTTGATATTGTTTTCAATATTTATTGTGCTGTTGTCATTTTTGTCGGAATATCCTCCATATACAACACTCAATGACACTATGCCTGCTATTAAAACAAGTACTGCAATTGTAGTCCCGATTAAAAAAGGAGTTGATTTAATTACTTCTATTTTTATGCTTTCTTTCCTGGAGGACATCACAAAATAAAGCTGCACAATAAAGAGTCAATAAATATTTAAATTACTTAAATCAGTACGTTTTTGATGATAATTTTTTACTGAAAAGTGGTTTATGACGTTTTTCCAAAGCGTAAAAACCGAAGTATGTTAAATAAAGTATAATATCTAACTCATTAAACTTTATAAATTTATCGAAGAGGGAATAAGTAAGTATAAATTGTTATCTTTAAGTTAAAATTTTGTTTGTTGTTCACAATAAAAATAAAAATGAAAAAAAAAAGTTAAGTAGACAGGTAACGTCATAACCAACTTTATTCTCAAAAAAAATTCAAAATACTTTATGAGTTTTAAAGCATTTTGTTGAGCAGTATCAATTTTTTTGTGATGAGCGACTCAAAAGAAAGCACAAGAATAGAAGTCATTAAGTTGAAGCCTTTTTTAATCGGGGTTACAATTGCAGTGCTTGTTGTAATAGCAGGCATAGTGGCGTTGTCGTATGTTGCCGTAAATGGAGGAAATTTCAACAAAAATGACGGCAGCGCACCTCAAAACGGCATCAACGTTGAAAACGACATCAACGTTAACGTTGGAAAAGACAACTTAAATGGTATGTGACCGGTGCTTTGTACTGACTTGTTTGCTTAAACTTAAAATTTTAAGAGTTTTAGAAGTATTTAATAAAAATTCTGAGGTTCAGAAGCTAAACATTTTGTTTGTAGGTGATCCAAAACCATCTAAAGGTCAAAATTCTACTACTAACAAAGTCGGAGAAAATTCAACTGAAAAAACTATTGCTACCGATTCTGCAGTTGAGCCAGCTATTAATACTGAATCCGCTCCTGAATAAAATTCGTTAATAAGAATAGTTTTTGCTACATGTAGTTTGTACAAAAATAGTTTTTTTTTCACTTTAGCTGAATATTTTCTTAAAATAAGAATAAACTAAAATGTTCTTAATGTTTAAATAAAAGCTGTAAGTATTCATATATAAATATTATCTGTGGTTGTATAAAATATTTTTTTTATTTTAAAACAACTGATCTTTATAAGCAAACACATTTTTCAACTAAAAAAAGTTTCGCTGCCCACAAAGTATCAACAGCTTTGCTTTTCTGGATCATTAGAATTTCAGGTTCTTATCTCTGAGAACTGAATTTTCTTAGAACTTTAAACAAATACTGTCGTGCTCGGTTTACAGTACATTTAAGAGGTTTTATAAAGTATTACTTCGAAGGCTACACAACTTTATAACATAAATTATAAACAGTTGTTATTTTAGCCACTTAAGATATCTATATTTTGCATTGTATTGGGAACTTTGTATAAACAAATATAGAGAAAGAATTTTCCAGTCATAAAGTACTTAATATATATTTAACTTTGCTGTATAATTCTTACTAAAAAGAGTTATAAATTATTTCGTTAAAAGTTTTAACTTTACCTCATTGTGACGTTTCAATATTTTTGTAAAAACATTCTTCCATGTAAATTTTTTTAAACAACACTTTTGTTGATAAATAGTTTAAAAATGAGAAGAAGCCGACTATCAAAATATATTTCAGCTTTACTTTTATTTTTTGCCTTGCTAAAGTTCTTTTCACCCGGAGGATACGACGGTCTTCCGTTGGAGTTTAAAAACGACGTAAATAAAACTTCTAGTGTAAGTTTTGTTCTAACGCCATGGAAGTATATGGAAGAAAACAACTATTTCACAACATTTGTAGTCAAATCTGCAGTAAAACATGCGCACAAGAGAGCTTCTATCAGAAAAACGTGGGGATCTATTGATTCAATTGAGGAAAAAAAGTTAGGAGTTATTTTTCTGGTCGGAAGAACTTTAAACACAAAAGAGCAAAACTTGCTGGTGAAAGAAAACGAAATTTTTGGAGACATTCTGCAAAGCAACGTTTCTGACGAGTACAAGTCTCTGCCCAAGAAAGTCTTATCGGGCTTCAAGTTCTTGTCGGAACAAGGCGACTTGAGAACGACTTTTGTCGCCTCCACGGACGACGACTGCTTTGTCGACGTTCCGCACTTCCACGACCATTTCGCCACGGACCAGCCGTCGAAGCTGAACCGAGTCCACTGCGGCTTCGTTTACAACGACAAGGAAACTCCCATCAGGGACCCGAGGTCGAAATGGCACGTGCCAAAATCGATGTACTCCAAGGACAACTTTCCGCCGCTGTGCCACGGCGGGCTGGTTGTGATGAGCTTGAGGCACGTCAAGAAGCTGCACGAGACCTCGCTGCGCACCGAGTTCGGGGACTTCCCGCTGGAAGACGTGCTGATCTTCGGAATCATCAGGCAGAAGACGGAGGACCGGCTCGGAGACGATTCGTTCCGCGTGGCGCGCGTGAAAGCGAGAGGGAAGCTCGCGGGACGGAAGCTGGTTCAGCACCTTCACTTCAGTAACGACATTTCAAACGACATGCGCGAGAGATGGTTGGCTTCAGTGTCTTCGCTTGACTCAATGAAAATTAATTTTAAGACAAGAATTGATTATTTACCAAGTTAATATATTTAAAAGTAAACTTTTTTAAATAAAAAAAAAATCAAAAAAAAGTAAAGAGTTTGTATTTAATATAGATTAGTAATTTAAACACATAAGAAGTTTTATTTTGTTAAACAAATATTTTTACAGCTTTCAAATATATCAAAAATAAGATACAGAAATCTGCCGAAATTGTGTTCCATTTTTTTACACTTTCCACTGCGAGAAGGTTTACATAATACAGGAGTTTATTTTAACTCAGAAAAGTATAGTTTAGAGTTTGATGTTTTATAGTTCATTTTAAAACTAAAAACTTGAAAATAACAATTTTCTAGTTACTACTTCACACTTCGACTAATTTTTAAAGTTTCATGAGTTAGCTATTTTTCTTTATTTAGTATAATTCGCTTTAGAGAAACATCATAAACAAATTTGCTGTAAAAATATCATCAAAACGTGCTGACTTCAGCAATTAAAAGTGCTTTTTATTCGTGCTGCTTTATTTTGTGATGACAACCAAAAAGAAAGCATAAAAAATAGAATAATTACACAACTTATTTTACACATCATCAATTTACTATCACACAACTTGTAAATAAGTTGTATAAGGTTAGTATTGTAAGCTTTTTGAAATTAAAGTTACAAGACCAAATGCTTGTTTAGAAAGAAAAACATAGAAACAATTTATCAATCAATATTAAAAGATGCTACCTTACTTTTTCAAACACCAACATAATGTAATGAGACTGCTTAAAGTCAAAAAGAAGCATCATTTAAATCAAAAACCATAAACAAAATATATCTGACAATAAAAAACTGTAAAACATAAAAATCAGAGTTATATTTAGGTAAATAAATTACAGCTACTTTTCAGAAATAAGATAAAATATTGACTATTGAAATATGAACTAAGATGAAGTTTTAGAATAATTCATTCTTATCAACATAAATAGTACATTTTATAAGAACCAACCTCTGTTTTACTTTTTAATAATTATTTTGAAACAACAACATAAAGTTAGTTTTTCAAAGTGACGTAGCATAACTTCTCTTAAATAGCCTAAAACCAAATTTATTTTAACCTCGAAAAATATGCAAGCCAACAATGCGCATGAATGAAGTAACCTTTGTACAAAAAAAAAAGAAACAACACGTTGGATTAAGTTAAAGATTCGTACGAAATATTTAATCAAAAGTAATATATAAAATTAATTTCAAAGTTTAAGCTTTAAGGTTAAATAGAAACAGGATTCTTACCTAAAACAGTTCAAGCAAAAGCAGAAAACCACAGTAAAAATAAATGATTTTAAAAAGTGTATAGTATGCTTTGGATGAAGTGCAAAATTTGCACTCAAAAGTTTTAATGTCTAAAATTATAAAAAACTTGTTTTCTAATAAAATTATGTATTACTTCCGCTAACAAGTCAACTTCTGTAATTTTCAGGGTATTTTTCATCAAACTTGTCATTCTCAATCCTCAGGTACTCCATTGCCTCCACGCCCGTCATCGCCCCGCAACGCTCCTTCATCGACTTGTCGTTGGCCTTGAGAAACGGATTGTACTCAACCTCCTCCTCGATCGTGGTCGGCACGCAAGGCAGCCCCTCGCCCCTCCTCCCCAAGCACCACTCCAGCTTTTCGGCGGCCGTTTTGTTCCAATTTTGCACGTGCTTGGCGAAGCGCAGCGACCTGACCGAGTACTCGTGCCCGCAAAACACCCTGGTGCTTTTCGGCAAAACCGCCATTTTGCACACCAGCGCGTCGTACATCTGCGCCGCGCACCCCTCGCGAATGCCACCCGCTCCGCCCACGTGCAGCGCATCGCCCGTGAAAACGGCGGGAAACGCCTCCGACTTGATAAAGTACGACATGTGACCTGTCGTGTGGAACGGCGTCGCTATGGGAACGACGCGTAGCGCCCCGACGCGGAACCCGCTCCCGTCGACGGCGCGTCGGTTCGCTCCAGGAATCCTGTCGTCATTACCATAAACTTTCAGATGTTTCAATTGGTCGAGCAGCGCCTTGTTTCCGCTCGAGTGGTTTCGGTGGTGGTGGGTGGTGAGAATTGTCGTGAGGTTCACTTTCTCCTCACCGACCGCCTTCAGGATTTTCTCCGGGTCGACTGGGTCAACGGCAGCGGCGGCCTTGGATGCCGGGTCGATAACCAGGTACATGTAGCTGTCCCTGAGCGCCGGAATTATTTTCACTTTCATCTGCGGGGATTTTATTTCCGTGGCTTTCGAGTGCAGCAGGCGCTTAATCGATTTGGCACAAAAACTCATTTTTGTTTTATTTAATCAACGACAGTAGTTTACTTTGGTTGTTTTACGTTTTTTACAGCAACATAGAGATCAAAAAATTAAAACAAACAAAACACTTACAGACATACGAAGTAAAGTTACTTAAAATTAACTATAAACTTAAATAAATTCATTAAAGTTGCTTAGCAATTAAAATTTAAATTAAACGTATTATTTTTTAGGAGTTTTTCCTCAAAAATTGTTTTTTAACTTGCAAATATTAACAAGAAATCATTAAGAAATAAAGTTTATTTAGTAAACCGTAGTGCAGCTAGCTTTAGTTTAAAATTTGTGTAAAGATAAACTATATCTAGATTTTTAGTGCTGGTCTTTTTAACTATAGAACCATTATAGTTTCTCTGTAAGAGTACGTTTTAATGTACATCTTTAATTTTTAACTTTTATATCTAATTAATTTACACTTAAATGCAAAAGTGATACAAGTAAAATTAAAGTTTCTTTATCTTAAATCTTACAACAAAAGTTTATTTGTTACCAAGTATGAAACAGATATAAAATCACGTAAGTTACATGTTGGTTCTTACGCTGAGTTTCTTAAAATAGATATCTTCAATTTCGAATATTTTCAACTTTATTTGATTTAGATTTTAGAATATTTTGTCTTTAAAAGCTACGATGTACTAGGCTGCAAAACTTAACTAAATTAATACTAAATTAGTGGTAGTAAAAAAAAATTATACAAAATTTAGGCTTTTTTCTTGATTTTTTTTACAATTACTAAAATCTAATAAGATTTTAAGCTTAAAATTAAAATTTTTCGGAAGTTTATGGCTAAAAAAAACTTAAATGAACTTTTAAGTATGTTTTAGGTCTCGAAGAAACAAACTAGAAATAAAGAAAGTGGTTGGTGTGATCAAAACTTTTGAACTAAAAGCATTTTTACTAAGTTATTGCAAGGGCGTGTCTAGACTTTTTTCAGTAAGTTGCACACTTTTTTGTTTAATAACAGATTATTCTGATATACTTTAAAAATTTATATAGCTGTCTAAAACTTTTTCAGGTACATAAAAGTGTTTAAACTTTAAACAATTTGAAAATACTAATAAAACAGAGTGCTAAATCTTAATAAGTAATAAATTATAAGTAATAAATATAAACCTGAATTCTATTTCTATTGATAATTCTGGTAATTTTTATTGTGTGTAAAAAGAGACTTTTATAAAAAAACAAAACTATTATTAAACGACATATTAAAAAGTCTTTTCGATTAGCCATCATGTTATAAATAGTCTAACTAGATAGAATTCAAGTTTTTAGTCAGTTAACTCCAAAGATTGTAGTTATAAAGAAATTGCAAAATCTTTCAAAAGAATAGCAAACTCGTTGACATAATTTGCTTAGATTAAACAGATATGTATTTTATACGTATGCCTACCACCGCATGTAACATTGTGAAAATATTTAGTGTGGAACTTAACATTCCAATAAGCTATTTTTAAAATTTCACTCTAACTGACTAAAACCAATCTCTTATCTCACATGAATAGTCTTAGGAATAGCAAGTAACAATATAAATTGAACAAAAGTACAATTGATCAAGTCATACTAATGTTTTATTTATACTCTTCAATGATTAAAACAGCCTAAACTAGCTATACTTGAATAGTAATAAAGTACTCATAAGAGAAAGTATAGAATTAAAGCAAATAGACAGTGGATTTCAAAATAGCTACCTAGGCATAAAGCAATCATCTAAAAACATGCAAATAAAATCTTAGAAATTTCAAAATTATAAGTTCAAAAGAGTTGATTTATGATAATTGAAAACACTTTTCTATGGTGGAAACAAAGAATTCAAATAGTTCAACTTGTAGTTGCTTGGAGTTTTAATGCTTGTGATTGCTTAAAACTTTAAAATTACTCAAAACTATTGTTAAATATTGATACTAATAAACAATAAATCCAAACTTAGAAAAAAGTATCTATCTTTACAGATACAGTTATAATAGAAGAATACAACTTGTAACTGTTTAAAATTTCATCAGCCAAAAGTAAACAGTTATTTGTCCAAAGATGTTAATTTATTACAGCTTGAAAAAGTTGTGTAAGATGTGAACAAAGAATTCAAATAACTGTCAACATGTGATTGAAACTGTAAAATTACTTTTACTGTTTTTCAACACTATTGTTTCATAAGTTTGAATAGAAATATTGATACTAACTCCAAACTTCGAAATAAGTTTCTACATAAATAGTTACAGCTATAATAAGAAGAACATGTAACTCATTGAAATTTCAACAGACAGAGTTATCTGTCAAAAAATGTTGATAAAATACATATTGTTCAACAGACAAAATTATTTTGTTTAAAGAAGTTGATCGTATATCATCTAAAGCTTGCAACATGTACTAGCTCATTGATGTTTTTTTTTCAATTCATATTTTGTTTTTATAATTTATGCATTGTAAAAAAGAACAAGAAAAATGGCCAACTAAAAAGTATATATATAGTAGCCTAGATGTGCTTACAACACAAGGTTATCTAGAGCAGGGTTTCCCAAACTTTTTTGCAAATGGCCTCCTTTAAATAAATTGAAAAAGCAATGGCTCCCTTCAACAAGATTACTCATAAACTACCATAAAGTACACATAAGACCTTTTTTTTTTGCTCTTCGTCTGCATCTTAATAATATATAGTGTAAGTTTCTAAACACCATAAAATACACATAAGACTTTTTTTTTTTTTTTTTTCTGTTCATCTGCAACTCAAGAATATCTAGTGTAAGTTTCAGGTTATGGCCTCATGCCCCCCCCCTGTGGCTCCTTAACTGCTCATACCCCCCCCTCTTCCCCCTTTGCTGCTCGTGGCCCCCTGAGTATCTGTCATGGCCCACTTTAGAAAAACCCTGATCTAGAGAAATGATTCAATTGTGAAATAAATATTCTTCCAAAATATAATTTCATTGTTTGCATCACAAATAAAAACATCGTTTAGTTTATGCATGGTCATATAAACCCGCCTAAAATTTATGCAAATTTTCCCTTTTGATAGAAATTTTTAAAGCTTATACACCTTTTGATGGCTGGATTTTTTTTTTTTTGATCTTTTATGTAATTTTTTTTTTATTTACATTGTTTTATTTTAAAAACAAAAAATGTCACCATAAAACTTTCTTTAAATTGTGCACAACGTGTATTTGTAATAATAAAAGTATCATTCTTGTTTAAACTGTTTGGTAACTAAACTGAATAAAACCACTTTGAGTTTTTACGAGGTTTCTATTGAATTTACTCACACAATATTTTATAAAATAAACTTACAGTATTAAGAATGTTATTATAGTTCAGCTTTGTGAAATTTCGGAATAATATTTTAAATACTGATTTTATTAGAAAGAAAATAACAAGAATAGTTTTCAAAATTTAAGTAATTAAGTTTAAAACTGAATTCGGCTACAGCATACCTATTTTATTATCAACTAGTTACATGTTTCATCTTAATCTTTTATTTACTATAACAAATTAAAAAGTAAATCATATACTTTAGATGTTCTATCATAGTCATTACAGACTATCAGACGGTGGGAATTGGAACAGCTCGAAGAAGAGAGATGAAGTTGATTTCATGAACCTTGCGAACAATAATCAACTTTAAAACAATTATATTTGTCGACTTTGTTTTGAATATTTTTTGTTTAAAAACTTAAGAAACTTTTTATAGTTATTTATCACTACAGAAAAATTGCTTAAACGACTAGATTTTTAACGTTTTAGTTGTAAAATTTGTGTAAAACTTATATTTTTCATAAGAACTATATTCAACCGAAATTTAAATCAATTACGTATACTTTTCAATTTCAGTCGTTAAAAGTTAAATGAGTAAGAAGTACTAAGCAAGCAAACAAGTGCCTTATTACTATAGGTCATAAATGCAGTAATGTGACATTGTAGAAAAACATTGATTAAAAAGACTTTTTAGACTAATTCTATTCAGTATTAGTAATTAAAACTTTAATTTAACTGAATAGGCAAAACCAAGTGTTAAAATATGAAAAAAAAAGATAACTTTACAGAATGTCATTTTTCATGGTAAAAGTTGGCACTTTGAAATTTTTAAAAATTTTTATAATTTAAGCTAAAAAACATATAAAACTATTAGTACTGCCCACATTTTCACAGACATATTTTTTCAATTAATTGTCTTAAAACTTATCAGAATGTCTTTTTTAGACAATATCCTCAAACAAGTTGTTTTTGAACTTTAAAATGAAAAAAAAAATCAATGTTAAACAGTGATAAAATAATTGAATTTACAATATAGCAGCTTATATATAACTGTCAACATTATTTGAAGAAAAAATGTCCAGTTTGTGGTTTTGAAATTTTGAATACTAGATAACGCAGATGTCTTTAAAATAATCCCATTCAAGAAGATACCAGAAGTTGTGTAAGCAATTTTTTTGGTTCATTAAAATAAAGACCTCAAGCGATTTGAAGTAGATAAATCATCTAAAACTAATAACTAAAAATAGTAACATTTTCAAATAAAGTGAAATACTTTTTCTAAATTACTAAAATAAAATAACATTTAAATGCAATTAGTAAGGTATAAAATAAAAAGTTAAATTAATGTACTACTTTAACTATAAGTTACGTAAACTTCAAACTTTAATGCGTTTAAAGTTAAGTATTGTTCTTAAACGTGTTCTAAAAAACTAGGAATTAAGCTCAATTTTTCTATATCTGTTCATTTTTTACAACGACACTTAAGCTTATTTCAAGCATTATCGACGTGCCGCTTGTGAGTTTAAGCTGTTATCAAGTCGACAGAGATTTTTTAACCAAATTTTTTACTAACCCATTTTACTTATTCGCTGGTACGCAGCTTGCCGATCGCCTTGCACTGCACCTGGTAAATACATTGTTTAAAATGGTTGGTAGAAGTTTGTTTGCTGATCTTTCGAAACAACGTAAACGTATAATTGCTTTGAGCAAAACTATTAGTTCAATATTAGATGGATTTCACTTACTCGATCGGTAGAAATAAGTGAACCAAAAGTTTTAACCACTACAATAAACTTTGATAAAATTTTAACAAGAAAAAAACGGCCCTGGAGTAAAAATTTTAACTTAATATTATTTTCAAAAACCTTAATAATATAAAAAATTAAGCTTTGCAGCTGTTTTAAAATATTTTTTTTTTGTATAAAGTCATTTTTAACACGCGTTTATCATTTGTGTTTGTTCATTTAGCGTGTTTTAGATTAGTAATTGTTATTACTTATAAAAAATAGTTTGACTAAACTTCTATAGTTTTTTTTTTTTATTGCAAAATATCGTTACAGTATTAATAGTAATGACTTTTAGTAGTTAACCTGTTTTGTTATTATTTCTTACTCACTTAATTGTTAACGATTTTAATTAAAAAGTTTCAAGCGTTAACATTTTTGCGTTGATCTTATGAGTAGTATTTTTTAAAAGTTTTTGAAAAGTATGCATAAAAATAAGCTGTTTAGTTATTATTATATATACTTTTAGCACACTTTTGTTAGCTTTAGACATGTCTGATAAAGTAGAACTAAAAAATGCTACTGAGAAAAACAAAAGCGATCAGTTGCAAAAGTCAATCGAAAATTTATCAGACATAAAAGAAAACATAAAGTCAGAAGAACTTAACAGCGATGCTCGTGATAAAAACAAAGCAGAGGAAGTTACAAACCAGAAAACTACCAAAGTAACTACACAGAGTCCTATTAAAAAAACTTCTACCCCATCTTCTAAAAAAACTACTTCAGAAAATATTGATAACAATAAAACAGAACATAAACTAAATGAAGATATAAGCTGCGACGTCAAAGATAATATAAAAATAGTCTTGTCTCCCCCAACAAGCTCAGAAAGCAATTATAAAAATCAAAAACATAAAAATAGCAAAGAAAAAGAAAACCAGGTTGGTTTGAAAACCACGCAAAAAATACATGTTGAAGTTCATGAAAATGGCGGAGATAAAATAAAAAGCACAAACCCAATCAAAAAAGGTGTGAAAATGAAAAAAAATAGTTCTAAAGTATACTTTTTTTTTTAAACAATAATCTAATTTTATAATTTAGTTCAATTACTAACTATATTAATAAAACTTATCTAGTTTACAGTTTTTTAATAAAAAAATATTACAAAAGCACACATCGTTGAAACTGTATTAAAAATCTTGTTTCCTAATGTTGTTAAATTTGACAGACAATCTACATCCTGATAATTCTTCAAACACGTCGACATCAACGAGTAAAGATACTCTGGAGTTGATCAGTGAAATAAAAAACTCTGCGGCAATAGTTAAGGAAGCAAAAAAAAAATGCAAAGAAAGGAAACAAAAATCATCAAGGAACCGAGTACTTGGACAATCCAATAAAAGTTTTTTTTTACGTATAGTAAAGTTGAATACATAACAATCTTACATATAAATAATTTGTCGTAGTTAAGTTAAATTTATAATACAGAAAATTACTGAATTCTTTTTAACTGTTTTATAATTAAAACTTTTCTAACAAAATAATCCTTTAATTTTAGTTTGAATAATTAAACTGATTTTTGAAATTTTAAGATCTAACGAATTGAAAAATCTATTAGTTACAAAATTTTCATACGAACAAATTATATCAAAAAAATTCTAGCTAACTACTATTTGCTTGTCCAGTTAGGGAATAACAACAAAGTGAAAGGCGAAGTTCTGTTGAGAATTTTAAGAAAGAAAATCAGAAAGGAGAAAAGGGGCTGGGTGCGACAGTGGAAATTTTTAAGATGCGCCAATTTGTTCATCGTTATGGGCATCAACTCAATTCAAATAAGTTTCATGCGGTAAAATTGTAAAACTTTCTAAAAAACTATTGAACAGACTCCAACATAACAACTACTAACCCAAAAAAAAAGAGTTTAACCAAGCTTTTTCTTATTCTGTTTGAAATAAGATATCTCAAAACATGCTGAGAAAATTATACTGTTTTAGAAAGAGTCCAGTTTAAACTATTTTTATGAAAAATTTGTTTTGTTTGTAATGTATACTCATTTTAGTGTTACAGAATCTAAACTAGTTAATGATCTGAAATCAACGACTTTTAATTCGTTCTTTAGGTTTATTTATTGTTGATTTATCTTAAATTGTTATATTGTAAATATACATATATATATTAAAAAAATAAGTGTTGTTTTGAAAACCTACCTGTGTATTAGACATTTTCTTGGCAATCTAAAACTATGTAAGTAATAAAAAAGTTTTTAATAGAAATATAGACATAGATAATAATTAAAGTGAAAATTAATTTTTCTCTTTATTACAAGGTTTCGGTGGGAAATTTAGTCCGACCTTTTCAAATATAAAAAGTAGTAAAATGTACTCTACAATAGTGCTTATATTACGATAATTAATCTAATAAGCTTTATATTCAATACAAAAAACTGTATAGTAAAAGTGTACGAAAAACAAACAAAACATCATAACAAACTGGACAAAGTATCAAAATTTGTAAACAAATAGGATAATAAATTTTCTTTAACAATTTGAATTTATTCTAGGTCGTGGTTCATTCAGTAGGCTTACCTTATAATTGGGAAAGCTTACTTTCAACTACTCTTCCCGTGTTAGCTTCGTTGCTACTTTCATTTCAAGGCAAATTTAGGTGGGATGAAAAAGCTGAAGTTTCTAAACAAAGTCAGTTATTTACTAATTTATCAACCTAAAACTTACCATTTTTACATACATTTTTCTAGTTTAAGATAAAATAAGGCAAACTTAAAGCTTTCATTTCTATCAAAAATTTTATATTCTTTCGATTATATTTCGAACATTAATTTTATTTTCTATCTTTATAGTCAAAAGAACTTCTTGTTTTATTACTTAAGTCACCAGTATTCGAACGTTTTTTAAACTTGTTTGAAATTTAGAACAATCTTACTTTTTTAGGTGTAGAGTTTTATAAGAGAATGATGAAGCATATACATGCTCGAATTCGATTGGATGAAGTTGGAGCAAAAGTAGGTGACATTGTTGAGATTTGGAATCAAAGTCTTGTAGCTGAAATGAAAGAAATTCCACAAGCTATTTTTCCTTTATAACAATACTTAGAGCAGTTTTTTAAAATTTATATATGTGCATCTTTCAAAAATAGTTTTAAAACTCTATAGACTTTGTTTTAACATCTGTATTTTAAAGCACAATCTACATACCAGTTACTTTTAAATTTAGTAATCATTTTATAAACTTATTTGCTGCTTCCACTCATTTAGTATAAAAAAAAAATGTTTTTTAAGTATTCAAAATAAAAACTTTATGTACGAGGAGATATTTTCTTCAGTGGTCAATCTACTTTAGTTTTTGTTAATTATAGAACTAAAAAATTTTTAAGTAGTGTACCAAAAATGTGTTTTTGCAAACAAATTTTAGTAATATTTTGAAATAATTGGTTAACTACTATACTATAGTTTTATTAAGATTTTTATTATTAGAATAAGTACAAAAGTAACGTTGACTAACAGCTTTATTATGCTGCTATTTCGTTTAAACTTATGACTTTTTTTTAGGTGAAACAAAAACAAAAAAACCAAAGGAATATTAGTCTTTAAGTTATGCAAAACAGGTAATTACTGAGCAGTGCAACATTTTATTTGTCATTTTAATGTTACAGAGTTTGAAAGTTTACTTGTTTTAATAACATTCTTAAGTTATCAATCTAAAAGTTGAATGATACATATCATTTTATTACAACGCTTAATATTACCAGGAAATACACTTCAATTTTAGATTTTAATACTTTTTAACAATAAAGTTTAAAATAAAGTAAGTACAAGCTTTTAAGGAAAATAAAAAGTATCAAAATGCGACGCCACTGGTGTGTACGTACATGTATAAACACACTACATTCAAATATAAACTAGTTCAATTTCTTTATGGTTTTCATAAAAAACCCTGAGTAAGTATATCATAAGAAAGTTTATAAACATTTTAATTAGTTTTGCTTATAAGTTATTTTTATTTTGATAATTTGAAAAGCTTTGTGTACTAATTTTGTTTAAACTTTATTTTATTTGAATCTACAATTTCCCTGATATTAAGCTCTTTTGTCCGAGATAGCTTGGTCTTTTCCGTCAAAATAAACCACTTGTTATCTGGTATGTAATAATTTTTTATATAATAACTTAAATCAAACATAAAGCATGTTTATTTCGTTACCTAAGCAAGTAATTTCTTGCATAAATATACAAAAGCTGTTCTGATTAAAGACAATGAGTTGATGTTAAAATAAGTTATTAAACAAATTGACCATACCTTTTCATATGTACATCATCACAGAGTTATTAAATATAGTTGAAGTTTTTACAAACATCATTACTTCCAACACTAATTACTTACAAGTACTGTGTAGCGAAACTAAAATGTAATAGCTGAAGAAAATTAAATTTGTTTACATCATACAAGTGTTCAGTTGACACTAGGGGCGTCGCGTGGACTGGAGCATTGGAGCAGATGCTCAATCAAAACAAAGAACGAAAGATTTTAAATTTTTCAAATTTGTTGAACGTATTAATTATAGAAAAAAAACTTTTACAATTAATTATTCTGTTTTTATGTTACTAAATTATTTTTTAACTAATTTAAGAGTTTTTTTAATACTTGTAAACTTTCCGAACCGCCTAAAAAATAAAACAACGTTGCAACTGGTTGATACGAAAGGTGTTCGTAAAAACTACTGACAACTGTTTTTAGCAATAACTAAAATACTCTTTTTTTTACATTTTCCCGAAGAGTGTGCGTAAAAATCCTACATAGTTTACTAGGTTTATTTTAGAGTTAACCTAAAGATTTATGTTTTTTTACAGAAGCTTAAATAAGGTACGATACAACTTTAGTTTTATTTTTATTACATCAATCACGACTACTATATAAATGGAGATTTCCGAAAAAAAGATGCTTTATTTGTTTACTTTTGAAATATCACTTTTAACTTTTATTTTGCAGCATAATTTTTCATTTCCAAGTCGTTTAAGATAAAAAACAAAAGTTAGTGCAGAACTGATCAAAAGGACAACACATTATGAATTAAAATATTAGTTTTATATTTACATCACTTTAGTCGATAAAACTTTACAGTTTACACCAAACTTTATTTACTAAACCTTAAAAAACGTATATTTTAAAAAGTATATATTCTACACTCTGCAAACAGCTTTATTTGTTTTACTAGCTTAGAACGTTTTATTTCTTTATGCAGTAGAAAGTATAAACAATAAAATAAGTTAAATTGAAAGGTTCTTTTTATAAATTTATATCATCATAAAATAAGAAGTCTTTCGAAAAATACTTAAAGTAGCAATTAATTTTGCAAATTAATACTAATTTAGTTTGTAATATCTTTTTAGGTAATGAGTCTGTCTTGTAATGTGTATTAATTTCACACATCAATTATTATATAATTATAATCAAAACTATAATTATAATTACAATGCAACCATGAAAACAAATAAAACATACGTAACAACTTATAAAAAAATTCAAAAAAACAATGCAACTACCTCGTTGAACTTTGATAAGTTCCAATAAATACGACTTATTTGTCCATAAAAAAAACCTGGTAAATTAAAGACTTGTTTTAAAAAGAAGTATAAATTTCTTAAAAACTTTATTTTAAACACATAAAATATATAACCTATAAGTGTACGTAATAAGCTGAAAAAATAAAACTAAAATATATTTTGAGCAATTAACCGATAAACTATACTTTTTCTAAAAATAAATATTTTATTTTAACGCAAGTTTAAATTGTTTTTAACGTTGATTAAACATCTTAGTTTTTTCTTTAAATTTCAAATTGTTGTTTACATTGATTAAACGTATTAGTTTTTTTTTTAATTTTAAATAAAAGTTTTATAGTTTACCAAAAATAAGTTACGCCCAGGTCTTAATAAACACTGATAGTAAAAAATTATGGTAAACCACTAAGGCTGGTAAACAGCATAATTGTAATATCTTAAACTAATCATATCATTTTTGTATAGTTTCTCCTTTTTACAAACAACATGGTCTCATCAAGGACTTAATTATTTTCTCACTATATAATGTCAATGTAACAATTTCCAAGTCGATACTAGTTTAGAGAAGATGGTTTATTTCTTCTACTATCAATCAAAGTTTGTTAAAGTTGTACATTTTTATATTTTCAGATTAAAAATAATATTTAAAGACACACATTTTTAATTATGATTGGTAACAATTCTTTATATATGTAAATGAAGTGTACAGGGTTGAATAAATAAAACTATAAAATCAATCCACAGAACATATCTAAATCAGTAAAATATATTTTAATACAGGGTTGCCACTCGGTCAGGAAAAGTCAGGAAATCAGGAAAAATTAAAAAAAATGACCAAAGTCAGGAAATTTGATAAAATTAAAAAAAAAGTCAGACTTTGTCAGTTTAAATTTACAAAATTCCTTGTTTTCCAAAGCCTTCAAATAGTAAAAATTATTTGAAGTCCTTTAAAGTCAGAAAAAAATTCCAAAATTTTCCAAGAAATTTACAAAAATATTTAATTTTACTCCAATGCCTTCACCTGGTATAAATTAGTAAAATATCCTTTATAAAGCTGCAAAAATTTTCTATTAACATATTGAATTAAGGGCATAGGGTGGGTAAACACCCTTTTTGGTTTTTGATCTTATTTTATATAGTTTTTACTAAGCTACAAGATGCTTTTTACAGATTTAAAAAATTCAAAATATTTTTTGAGATATAGCCGGTCATAGTCGGAGGCAACAATAGGATCCTTATGGGAGGCGCAAACTAAAATAGCAAATAACTAAAAATCAGAATTTAAAAAAATAAAAATTTTTATTTTTACTAAAATAGTCTATTTTTGCCGTTTTAGTTTGCGCCTCCCATAAGGATCCTATTGTTGCCTCCGACTTTGACCGGCTATATCTCAAAAAATATTTTGAATTTTTTAAATCTGTAAAAAGCATCTTGTAGCTTAGTAAAAACTATAAAAAATAAGATCAAAAACCAAAAAAGGGTGTTTACCCCCCCCCCCTTATGCCCTTAAGTACCCTACTTAAACAAGCAGATTTTGTAAGCTTTTTAGTATTGATGATCTGTAGCAAGGACACTTCCATAGTGAAACTGTGATATATACACAAAAGTTTATCTAGCTTCTAGCATAATTTTTGAATCAAAGTATTTTTTGTTTAAATAATGGAGTTCTTTATAACTAAGCAGTTAGTTTTGTATTTTATGTAACATGTTAATGTGTATATTTTACCTCTGTATAATTTTTTCAAAGTTGTTTAAATTTATAAATTAAGTTATAAGAGAGGTATTTGCCAAGATTAAGTTGACTTATTCTTTGTATTTTTTGTAGAGTAACTTAAGTTTTTAAAGTAAATAAGAGTATATTTATTTGTTACAAATTTTATACTAAATGATAAGAGGAAATTTTTTATACAACAGATATATTTTTTACTTTTTTATGTCTTTTTTTTACAGTTACTTAAGTATAATCTATTTTAATTGATTTTTAATTTAAGGATTTTATATTAAATAGTTTGGGTAGTTTTTTTTAAACCAAGTGAACAGTTTATATTAGTAAAACTGATTTAGAAAAGTCAGGAAAATTTTGGAAAAAAGTCAGGAAAAGTCAGGAAATTTTTCTCAGCTTGATCAGTGGCAACCATGTTAATACTACTTCTTGTACTTGCAAATTAAACATCAACCTAAATTTAAATAGTCCGGTTTAACAGCATAAAATTTAACCCTAATTTTCAAACTAAGTTGTTGGTCTATATCAATAAGTTTTTTAAATTGTGGCAAAAAAAAGTCAAGTTTAGCTAAATATTTATGAATTAAAATTAGGCTGATCATCAAGTATTGTTATATTATATTGCAGATGATTGCCCACCAAGCAAATCTGAAGTGGTGGAATTCATGGTTCAATCCTAGAAGCTTAAATAAAGTTGAGGTAAATTTTGTTTTTATTAGGGTTGCCACTGTAATTTGACAATTTAGGCAAAAAAAAATCTGGAAATAAAGAAATTTTGAAAAAAGCCTTAAAAAACCTGGAATTTTGAACTAAAATCACTAAAAAACCTGTAAAAACCTAGAATTTTAACAACTTTCACTAGTTCAGCAGTAAAATTTTGATTATACTCAAAAATTTGTGGTGTAAATTAAAATTTTTAGTCATCATTAATTTTTTTATTATTAATGTATTTAAAGTAGCTGTACAGTATCTTTTCTATGTTTTTATACTATTTAACAAATTTTCTTACCTTAAACTCAACTTTAAAAATATAAATAGATCCAAAAATGTGTACATTTAAAAACCTTGAAGAAATTTGGAAAACCTGTAAAAAGTTTTGAAAAACGAGTGGCAACCCTGTTTTATTGCAATTTAATTTATCAAAGGTATTTAAAAAACACATACAGGGTTGCCACTCGGTCAGGAAAAGTCAGGAAAAATTTAAAAAAATGACAAAAGTCAGGAAAAAATGGGGGGTTTTGAAAAAAAGTCAGGAAATTTGATAATATTTAAAAAAAATTCAGATTTTGTCAGTTTAAATTTACAAAATTTCTTGTTTTCCAAACCCTTCAAATGGTAAAAATTAATTAAAAGTCCTTTAAAGTCAGAAAAAAATTGCAAAATTTTCCTATAAATATACAAATATATCTAATTGTATTTCCAATGCCTTCATCTGGTATGAATTAGTAAAATATCCTTTGCAAAACTGTAAAAATTTTCTATTAACATATTGAACAAGTACCCTACTTGAACAAGCAGATTTTGTAAGCTTATTAGTATTGATGATCTGTAGCAAGGACACTTCCATAGTGAAACTGTGATATATACACAAAAGTTTATCTAGCATAATTTTAGAATCAAAGTGTTTTTTGATTAAGTAAATAATTGAGTTCTTTATCACTAAGCAGTTAGTTTAGTATTTTATGTAACAAGTTAATGTGTATACTTTACCTCTTATTAATTTTTTCAAAGTTGTTTAAATTTTTTAAATAAGTTATAAGAGAGGTATATGCCAAGATTAAGTTTATTTATTATTTGTATTTTTTGTAAATGGTAAATAAGAGTATATTTATTTGTTACAAATTTTATATTAAATGATAAGAGGAAACATTTAATAAATGAAAGTAAAAATAAATGAGTGCCAAAAGAAAAGAAATGAAGCCCACAAGTTGTGGCTTGATTTAGAGAAAAGATTCTCTTCAACAAGTGTAGGGACAGCAGATGAGAGCGATTTAAATATAATGAGGCAAATGATTTTAACTGCAAATAAAATGAAGCGGAATGCAGTTCAGATGAAGGAAACCATTTAATTTTAATAGATGGAGAGGTTGAAGTGCTAATAAAAAAACGGAGAAAATAAATTTTAGTACATCATTTAAAAAAAACAGTATTTGATTAAGTTCTTTATTGTTTTAATGTTTTAACTGTAAAAGTTCCTTATTGTTTTAAGGTTTGAGTTGTGAAAGTTCCTTATTGATTTAAGGTTTTAATTGTAAAAGTTCCTTATATGTCGTTTTGTTTATTTAGATACATTTATGCTAGGAAATTCTAAAAAAAATTGTGTTCTTTATTGTTTTAAGGTTTCAACTGTAAAAATTTGTTATTGTTTTAAGATTTTAGTTGTGAAAGTTCATTATTTATTCAAGGTTTTAATTGTAAAAGTTCCTTATATGTTGTTTGTTTATCTAAATACATTTATGCTAGGAAATGCTAAAAAATTGTGTCTTTTTTCAGACAAGCTGTGTTTATAGGGTAATAATACATGTGTTTTGCTGACAGAGCTGTTTATTACTAACATCAATCATACACAGATGGTTTAAGTGATGTACTGGAAGTTTGATGATGGAGGAATTCAGCAAAAAAAAAAAACTGTTGTTTTTAACCTGTATTAAAATTAGATTGAAAGCTTTATATAGTTTCAAGTGTTAGAATATGTATTTTAGAATAAGTATTTAAGAGTTTGATTTAGAAAAGTCAGGAAAATTTTGGTAAAAAGTCAGGAAAATTTTCTCAGCTTGATCAGTGGCAACCATGCATGTTTATATTTTAATAGTTTATTAAACCTTTAACAGTTTATTGTTTACTAAAAGTTTTATTTATTTTTAGTTTATTGTTTTAAGTCTTATAATATAGATTTAAATAGCTTCCAGTTTTTAAAGTGTTTATCATATTAATTTATATTTTCAATATTTTGTTTTTATTGTTTTGTGGTTCTTTATATATTAGATTAATCACTCCAAACTTTCTTGTTTGATTATATAAAGTAGTCTCAAATAGAAATTAGTATTTATTAGATAGTAATTAAATAAGGTATTATTTAATTATGATGGGTAGTACTAATAAGTTAAGTGTACCACAATCCAATGCTACAGTTTGAACTCAATAATTATAAAACTACATCTCCAATTTTGCAAAGTCATTTGAATTTTTCACTAAAACAACTTCTATATCTAATTTTAAAAAGTCTAATTAAACGTTTTAAAAAAGAAAATTTATTTAGTACACAATAATTTAGAGGTTAAAAAGATACTGTGACAAGTAAATGTTAAGTTATTTTATACTTTTTTAAAGTTGAATAGAAAAAAGTAAATTATTATTTACAATACTAACTGTTCATTAAGACAAACGTACAAATAAATTGTCAAGATTAATCATTTTTTAACTTGAAGAAACATACTTTAGTATTACAAACAGCTTTTAATCTAATATTACTTTGTTAGCTTTGTAATATAAAGATACAAATTTTAATTTGGATACTATCAGTTTTAAAAACAGTATTTTTTAATTTTGAATGTTATTTTTAACACTGTTATGAAAAAAAATTGTCAAGTGAGTTTGTTTTATGCTTCTTTTTAGAAAAACTAAACCAGTTCCTACTATTCAATATAACTTCTTTTAGAATACTTTATGTTTGTTTTCAATTACTGCGATAAAAAATTCCAATCGGTTCAGAAAAAGAAGCAATCATGAAACCTGTTAAAAATAAGAAGTTTTGTGTAATTGTTTTACCTTGACCAACCTATGTATACAATTCTGACATTAGCAGTCTAAAATATGTAACTTAATCAAAATTTTTGCAGTTAATAGTTGAACTAGTTTTATAAATCTAATAATAAATTGTATTTATTAGAATTTTAGGTATATAAGATCAAATAAATAAAAAAAGTTCAAACGTTTTGCTTTTAGTTGTAATGCAAAGCATACTTATAGCTGTTCTAATTTTTTGAATTTGATGTTATGAATTAGTTGCTGAAAACTGAATTTCCTAAATTAGTTTTAAAAATTACCAGAAAACTTAAAATATTTTAAGATAGATATGTTATAAAACTGTGATCAGTTTTACTACATAAGAAGATAATATATTTACTCTTTCAAAAATTTATTTTACAAACTAAGTTTCGGTCAAAGACCTCGTCAGTGCTTAAATAAATCTAAAAAAGATATGTGACAGTCATGGAAAATAGCATTTAAACAATTAAATTAAAACCAAATTATTACTGAAAATGTTTTACTTCAGAAATTAAACAAATCAAATTTTTAATATTAAGACTGAGTTTGAGTAGAAGTTTAAATTTTTAGCTAAGAATTAAAATCAATATAACAACAATAGTAATAATAATCAAAGCTGTATGTGGCTTTCTTTTTCTTCTAGATAATTTACAGAGTAAACATTGCTTAAGCAGAAGTGTAATTAATGAAGTGAGCTTAAAATTTAATTGAATTTGGTGTATTTTATTTTAATTGTGACGTAATTATTGAAAATTTGAACAATCTTGTGCTTTTAATCGCTATTAAAATTTAAAATCCCGCTCAAATGTTTTATATGAAAGCTTATAGTTAAAATAAATTTTTGCCTAAAAACAAAACAAGTTAAATTATGGTACTAAGTTTGAATTTTTGGCAAAGTTTAAATTCTAGTTAAATTTAAAAATCAAAGAACAACACAAATAATAATAGTAAAAAAAAATGTTTGTAGCTTTCTATTTTCTTCTAGTTGATTTTTAAAGTAAACATTGCTTAAATAAGAATAAGGTTAATAGTAGTAAGTGGGCTTAAGTTAAGATGCATTTTAATCAAGCTAAATTTTATTGTGACTTGAATATTGTAATTTTAAGTAATTTTGTGCTTGTAATAGTTACGAAAATTTGAAAATTTTGCTTGAATAATTTAGAAAAAAAAAACTTTTAACTTTAAGAAAACTATAGTTACAAAAATTAAAAAGCATGCACGAAACCTGTATTACGAGTAATTTAAGTTTTGAAGTGGAGTTTTCGGAAGTGCGGGCAGGAATAAAAGAGTTCGTACCGTTTGTTTAGATTATCCCTTCTGTATGCTTTAGCGATCATGACCTTTTCTAATATGCAAGTACTGCAACTGCTTTGTGGGTTTTTTGTTTTGCCAATATGGTGGATAATTTCCCAATCTATTTTGTATTCAATGTTCTTATTTTTAAGCTTCCATTTATACTTCAATATTTCTGTTCGAAACAAAAAAAAATTTCTGTTAAAAGTTTTTTTTTTTCTAAATTATTCAAGCAAAATTTTCAAATTTTCGTAACTATTACAAGCACAAAATTACTTAAATTTACAATATTCAAGTCACAATAAAATTTAGCTTGATTAAAATGCATCTTAACTTAAGCCCACTTACTACTATTAACCTTATTCTTATTTAAGCAATGTTTACTTTAAAAATCAACTAGAAGAAAATAGAAAGCTACAAACATTTTTTTTTACTATTATTATTTGTGTTGTTCTTTGATTTTTAAATTTAACTAGAATTTAAACTTTGCCAAAAATTCAAACTTAGTACCATAATTTAACTTGTTTTGTTTTTAGGCAAAAATTTATTTTAACTATAAGCTTTCATATAAAACATTTGAGCGGGATTTTAAATTTTAATAGCGATTAAAAGCACAAGATTGTTCAAATTTTCAATAATTACGTCACAATTAAAATAAACTACACCAAATTCAATTAAATTTTAAGCTCACTTCATTAATTACACTTCTGCTTAAGCAATGTTTACTCTGTAAATTATCTAGAAGAAAAAGAAAGCCACATACAGCTTTGATTATTATTACTATTGTTGTTATATTGATTTTAATTCTTAGCTAAAAATTTAAACTTTTACTCAAACTCAGTCTTAATATTAAAAATTTGATTTGTTTAATTTCTGAAGTAAAACATTTTCAGTAATAATTTGGTTTTAATTTAATTGTTTAAATGCTATTTTCCATGACTGTCACATATCTTTTTTAGATTTATTTAAGCACTGACGAGGTCTTTGACCGAAACTTAGTTTGTAAAATAAATTTTTGAAAGAATAAATATGTTACTTCTCCTCCAGCAGTTGTGATCTTTCTATTTGTTTTCTTAAAACCAAAACACATAACATAAGAAGATAAGTTAAACATTTTTAAAAATAATTTCACATAAAGATTTAAATAAATGCATCAAAATCTTTTATTTCACACAGTATCAAAGTCGTGACTACCTTTTATACAAAGTAAACTTTTAATCTCTATTTTGTATGGAAGTTAATAAAATCTGTTCACTACTATCTAGTTTTTTTCTAAATCGAAATGTTTTAGTTTGATATTTTTCTAGTCTTAACTTGAAGTTTTTACAATGTTTCATAGCAGTAAGTACTAAACTACAAAATGTTATTCTATATGTAATAATTTATATTAGCTTCTTGAATAAAATACAACGACAAATAATTTTTTGAAAAACAATCCATTTGGTTTTTTAATTGTGTAAAAGATAAGCGGAAACGTATAGAAAATAACATATTTTTATTTTTTATGATCGCTTAAATATAAACTTTAAATATATCAAGTTGTGTGACATACCGTCTTTATATATAGTTCAAATGATAGTGTTAGTAGCTTATTTAAATTGGAAAGTTTAAAAAAAAAACTTTTCAAAAACTTTATTGAATATCCATGTAAAACAAAATGCGTTAATTAAAAGTTTAAGACACTAGTAATTTTTTATATCACCAACATAATTAACAAAAAAGTCTTTAATCAATAATATTTTCCCAATTTTTTAGCAATCAAGCCTATTTTCCTCAGGCATAGCATAGAGTGTAACTTAAACATCGAAGCTTTCGCTCGGTTCAATCAGAAAGCTGAAAAATTTGGTTAATGAATGAGAAACTCTAAAACTTTTGCAGGTTCACAAGATGATGATATGAGGCTGTGGCTCTACATCTGGTTTCGTACAGCACAGGAAGCAAAGAAAACAGCAGCCGACGAGAAAAACAATGAAGTAGCCGAAGCACATAAAGTCGAAATGCACTCAAAGGCACTTGAGAAAATTGGTTAAATGCTTGAAATAATTAATGGAAGTCAGCGGAGGGAGACAAACTTAAAGTTGTTCAAGAAAAGCTTGTATATCTTAAACATTTTATTGAGGAGGCTATTTTTATGGAACTTTTTTTGACATTAATAAATTTTACCCAAGTTCTTAAAAGTTTGAAACTGGTTAATTTACTTTTATATGCAAGATAATTTTCGCAGGATTTTATTTTTAAGTCAAATTAAAAACTTTAAATTTTTTTTAGCTTGTTTAAAATAGAGTTGTAGTAAACAATTTAGAATTAGAGAATTATGCACTGTATATAGAAGAATATTTTGTAAGTAGTAAGGTCTATTTAATTTATGTATTTATAAGTGCTTTATTATACATAAAAAAAATCTTTTTAATTTGGCTTATAAACACTAAATTTTATTGCATTTATGTTTTTTGAAAAAAATTATTTACTGGTATTAACTAATAATTTATGTTTTAATTTACTGGTGTTTGTGATCAGAACGTTTGTGTTATGATAAAATTTAATGTTTGTTGTACTTTCTAGATAATTTTACACTACTGAACTAACAAAGCAAAACAAATTCAGTTTTAAGCTTTTAAAATTTAAGTTTTTGTAGTTTTCAAGGTAAAAAATAAATCTTACTTACGTTGAAACGTTAAATTACTATGTGTTTTTAAATAGTCACATAAAGTTCTAGCAACAAGATTTCGTTAAAACATAAAATAACTACTTTTGTAGTAGCACATATAGTAGTATGATAAAAATTATCTAAGTTATCATGTAACGCTTTTCTGGTTTTTAACTTTATTAACAGTATGTCCTGGACAAGACGTTAAAAGGTATCTGTTGTGTGCGACTCGATAACCGAAAGGTTTTTTCGTGCACAAGGTCCTACGACCAAATATTTTGAGCGTATTTTTTGTGGTTCAATAAACTATATAATATTAAAGTTATTGGACTTTTGCTAAAATTAAAACTCTAAATATTGCACAGTGGGCTTAAAAGGGGACAAGCGTCCACTTGTGCGCTCGGAGGGCCTGGTAGCCCCGACGGAACAGGTACTGCCTCAGAGTCACTTCTAATAGTTGCATAGCTCTGACTAGTACCCTTCTCTTGATTACGTGTACAGTGTCTCTTACTCATATCCATTAAAAGTGTATATAAACAATATATAAAATTTAAAAATATCAATTGTGAATATCAATATGTAGGCTAATATTAATGTAAGAATATTAATAACAACAGAAATATTAATATCAATATTTTAAATAAAACTTATTATAAATTATTAACGACAGAAACTTTATCCTCAAATATAACTAAATATTACTAGAAGTCAATAATGGGTTATACACAACTATAAAATTACTAAATGGCCCAACTTTTATAAAAACAGAAAACTTAAACCTTAACAATCACTAAAATAGTCCTAAAAATCATATTTAAAAATATAAAACTACTAAATTTATAATCAAACAAAACAGCTATGTATTGCAAATAATAAAATGTAAGCAGAGAATAAATAAGAACTCACAGTTGCTTTACTTACTAACAATTCTTTCTTGTAGAAAAAACCTAAACTTTACTTTGCCAACACACTAACTCAAAATTTCCAACTCTAAAAACTGAAGAGTGTGAAGTCATCTTCAAACCGAAGACATATTTTAGCGTACCTAGAGTTTTACGACTATTTTGTTCTTTTAAGAAAAATAGCCTAACATTACACACTTACTGTAAAAAAAAAAGCAATTTTGCCGAATAAAAAGTATGAGTAAGCGTTAATCATAGTTAAATAGAATTTGATTTCTTTGTTTCTTATATGGTTTTGGCACTTTTCTGTTTCATGTATTTCAGAAGTTATGTAAATTTAAACCCCAGCAGTTTTTGTCTTTTGTAGTGTAAAAACTACTCAAAACTTATCCCAGTTTTAGTCAAACATTTGTTGCAGAAAGTTACAGAAAAATACCTCAATTTATTATCATTTTTTGATTAGTATTTTTCAAAAGAATTATATAATGTGCATAGAAAATCAAGATAATTTATTTAAAAACTTTTAGAATCATTTTAAATTTATTTTAAAACTATATTCTTACATTCATATTCTTGCACTCGCCTCCCATTTTAAACTGATATTTTTTCAAAAAACTGTAGATAGGCATCAAAATGTTGCTGGCAAAACCTTTTAGTTATTGTTTTATGACCATAAACAGATTATTTTTAGCTAGCATATAAATTCCTTGTCATATTTGCTACAAGAAAAATATATATCTGCAATGGGGGTTTTGAGATACTCGACTTTTGAAATAACTTATATTGCATTAATAACACCAAAGAGTTTTTGAAAGAATGATATTTTTAATGTAAAATAATATGCTTTTTTTTTAATTCAAACAACTTTGACTTTTTAATGATCAGTTAACTTAAGAAAATCAAAAACTTAAGAAATGTATTTTTATAATAGCTTTTAAGGTGTTTTTAGCAGTTGCTGTAGGCCTTAATTTTAACATTAATTTTAGGACTTTTTGAGTTACTTTAAACTTCAAATCAGCAAAAATTTGCTACACTTAATCTGACGTCACTTTAAATATACTCAAAGTAGATTATAACAAAGCCCAGTTTTCAAAATAAACTTTTGGTTTAGTTTTGTAGTCACTAAAAAAGTAATTCGCCGCTTGCCATTCCACTGTACATTGCCTGTTATAAGACTAAATGTATCTACTGCTTATAGTTTTTAAACAAAACTTTGGTAAACAAATAAAGTTGTCAACTTGGTATTAATGCATAAGATGTTTTCAAAATATAAAGGACTTCGTGTGCCAGAGATATCTGTTGGTGGGTCCTAACTAGTTGCCCACTCCTGCATTAGAAGGAGTTGGTCAAAAATAAAAAACACTGGTTTAGGAAAAAAACTTAAATGTTGAGACAAGTTTTACTCACTTATACTTTTATTAAACATTTTATACGGTTAAATCATTAGTTTCTATTCAATGTTGATTATTGTTCGCATGGTTCATGAAAACACCTTCGTCTCTCATTTTCCTGTTCCAACTCCCACTGTCTGATTTTTTCATGCCTCGCCGCGTCTCTAACACGCTTGATCTCCTCCTTCCTTCTTTCGATTTTCCTGATCTTTTCATTATATTTCTTCCTCCAGTTCTTTTCCGCTCTCTTGCTCTTCCTCCTGGCAATCTGCTCTTGCTCAGCTCTGCGCCTCCGCGCCACTTCAACAATCTCGTCCTTCCTCTCTAACCTGCTATCCTCCACACCTCTGATCCACCTCCTGTAAGGCATGAGCCTGGCGTAATAGTTCACCGTGTCGCCGAGGTAGTTTCCAATCAGAGTGCCGTACAAACGGTCCCTCCCCTTCACCGTGCAGACGAGCGGCCCGCCCGAGTCTCCGTTCAGCGCGTGCTGGTGCCCTTCGCCGACGCAGTAGTGGTACTCCCCGTTGAAGTACTCTCCCGTGTGGCACACGGCCCTGTCCTGCAAGATTTTCGTCTCGCCCCACAGTAGCCGGTCGCTATCGTCGTAGTCCTCAGAGTACCTGTTGCCGTGGTCGTCGACGAGCCACCGCTGCTTCGTCATTCCCCACCCCATTATCTTGCACACCGCGCCCCTTCCCGGCTCGCTGTTGCCCCACGGTCCGATCGCGATGCTGCGGATGAAAGGATGGCTGTCGACCGGCAGCGGGTCGGCAAAAAACAGCAAGGCGACGTCGTTCACCCTCAGTTCGTAGTCGTTGTGAACCGGCGGGTTGTTGAACTCGCCGTGGGGTATGACGTCATCCGCGTTTCTCTTCACGTGCACGTAGTAGTGCGGGATCAGTTTTTCCTTGAAGCGCCTGCTCAGCACGTCTCCCGCGACGATCCACGTGTCGTAGTTGGTCCTTCCGTTTTCCTCGTCCACGACGCAGTGGGCTGCCGTCAGAACGAAATTGGCTTTTATTATGACGCCGGTGCACCGGCAAGTGACCCTGTTGAGGTACTGGTTGACGTTGCCTTCCTCCATCAAGTCCAAGTGCGGCCTCTCGTCGTGCACCTGCACCGCGTACGGGAACTCGCCCCTCCGCGCCTCTCACCCGTTAAGAATCTGCGCGGCGCCGGAGCTCAGCAGCTGCAGAAAACTTAAAACTAAAACAAACCTCATCTACACTGAGTTCAAGACCTAAACATTAATAATTTTTTTTTAATTACTTTTTGAAGACGAAGTTGCCCATTGTGACGTAGCTGACCTTTGAATTTTTTTAGTTGTTTTTGGGCAATTTAATTACAAAAGAATTCTAGTAATTGTAAAATTATAGAGGAGATCGTTATCTATTGAAAGTACAGTAGATGTTAGCTGTTATGTGGTGTAAAAAGGGTAAAATTTTGTCCCCACTTTATAGCATCTTAAATATTAAAAAGCTTTCTTTTTGTTTAAAGATATATTACCTAAATGGATTTTAAAGTATTTTCTAAAGTTTTTTATTAATGGAAGCTTTTTAGTTAAGTTTACAGTCAAAAAAATTAACATCAACAGAAACAATCTAAGGAAAAAACTAAACAAAATATGTACCCAGATTATTAATCTCAGTGAAATAAGTTACCTACTAAGCAAATTTTATAAATCAACTTGTATGCACTATAAATTAAATATAGGTTTTTAGTATTTTCTTGTATATTTATTATATTTATATTTATAATGATGATATACAAATGTCATAAATGTAGATAACCACTCTTAAAACAATGACTTGTTGTTTAGCATTGATTAGTCATTAAAAAGCATTCTAAATTTATTTTTAAACTGTAATTTTATGTATTAAAAGTTCGGTAGTGAAACCAATGTGTACAATGCTTAACCAACTTTTTGAAGTTTTCAACGGCTTGCACTAGTATAAAGAGCTTAATTGCCTGGTTTATATCTATACCTATTTCCTTGTACATGTGTATGATATTGGTGTCTGTTACTTTTTGAAATGCAAAACCAACATCTTATAAACTTACTTCTACTTGTTGTTCTTTTTTAACAATCAAAAATAGTACAATGTTGTCCACAGAAGTTTTGTAAATAAACTTTTACTTACATATTATAAAATATTTCTATATTGTCAAACAATTGTTGTTACCGAAGCAAGTTTTCGTTAATACAAAAAACCAACAGTTTTTTAATTTTAATCAAAATTAAAAAATAAAAACTAATTTAATGAAATGAAACTATTCTTTATTTATTTTTCTATTTCATCATTGTAATTATTGGATAAGCAATATATACAGCATATTTTTAAGGTTTTAAAAATCAAAAGCTTATCTGAGCTTGTAGAATCTCATTAATGTATGAAAATTAACTTACTTTACTTGAAAAAGTACCTTTTAAATTTGTTTAGTTTTTAGATTTTAATTATACTTTGATTCAGTAATACAAACAAACGATAAGAAAGATAGTTTGTACAGGATTTATGACTTTACATTTTTTATTATTTAAACAGTGCGTATTTTTTTGTAATTTTTAATTACTGTTATATATACCATCGTTATGTTTTGTTCAAAGTTTAAATAAAAAGTTTGGTTTAGTTTATCACACTGTGATAAGCTTATACAAAACAAATAAAAGTTATTAGTTTTTCGTATCTGAAACACAAAAATAAAGAAAACAAAAAACTTTTTTTTGACAACAATAATTGTTAAATGACTTTATAAATGTTAAAACTAATCGTTATAAAACTTAATGATTTATGTAAGCTAAAAAAACTTAAAGTAACTTTTATGAACTTAGCAGCTAGCTATGAACTGCTGTAAAACAAGGAATCGAAACATAACCCAATATAGTATTAATTGAAATTATTCATGCACTTGTTCAAAGTACTGCTTTTAGCTTAACATACTTTTTTATGTCATTGCATTAACTATAACTATATAAATCACTTACCACTCATTATATTGAATTATTGTGTAGAACTAGTTTTTTTTTATAATTGCTTATAGAAAATACTATAGAATATATTTAATTATAAATAACCAAATAACTTGGAAGCAAAAATGTAATTTTTGGTAGGATAACTATATAGCAGCTTTTGATATTCTGTACATGATAAGTAAATTTGATTAGTTTTGTCGTAAGAGCTATTAGTTAATAGACTATATTTAATACATACAGTTAACTTCACTATATTGTATAATACTTAGAGATACTTAAAATAATTGAATCAAAACTTAAATAGAGTTTATAGATTTGTTTATATATGCAGGGCTACTAATAATTCATTATGATCATAACAATCTAACAGTTGAATTCAACATTGCATATTATAATCCTTACTTCTGTGTTTCTATATCTAATAAAAATAATAAATCCTAAACTTACATTTAAATGGCAACTATTTAAATTTCGATAGATTTTTGCTAAACCTCCATTTTACAATGTCAAAACTTACTGACGATGAATCCTACTACTGCCTTGGATATGCTAACAAAAGTGTGAAAAAAGAGTTTAAATCTTTCTTCAGAAACTTTCCAACCTTAGAAGCAGCTATTGACGGTCTTATTTATCTGAGTGATAATCTCTGCGACAAATACTCATTCATGGACAATGATGTCAAGTATAAGTTGAGGGCCAAAGCCTCATCTCTTGACAACCCTGAGAAGTTGAATGAAGCATTTCTGAGGTGGTACAGTTTTGTTCAAAGCAGTAATTATAAGTCGATGGGCTGCGTTATTGAGAAGCTGCTGATGGTTAGAAAAGAAATAGCTAAGAAGTATTACTATCAGGACTCCGAAGTTGTCGTAAATAGTGAAGAGCTTGCTAAGATTTCAAATAATCCTGATATGCTTGACAATGAAACAAAGTCATCTCTTAAGCTAGACCATGATGTCAAAGTTATCGAAAAAGATAGTAATCTTCCAGTTGTACAAAACTCTGGTAATGTACCTGCTCCAGCATCAAAAGATGAGCTTTCGCCTTCGATTGACTTTCAAAATTATAAATCTGCTTGGTCAGTTGAAGAAAAATATGTGCGTTCTTTTTCAGAGTCTTTTACTAAAGATGTCAATGCCTTATCTGATAGCTTAAAGAGTGAAATCGTGGATAAGAGTGCAGATGAGTCGAATGGTGAGGAAGCTTTGAACGTAGATGAAGTTGTTTTGGCTGATAATTTCATCAAAAATACTTCTGAGTTGAACCCCTCTAACGACCTCAATATAAGCCAAGTCCCGTCTAACTCCACAGAGGTGCTTGATGATTCTGCAGTTAAGCTCATAAGTCAACAGTTGGATTATATTCATGTAGAACCAGTAGGTGAGAATGATGTGTCTGTTGCTAAGTCAAAGATTGGAAACGTTCCAAAACTGACTGAAACAAAACGTTTTTCTGATGAGTTGGAGTTGCAAAAGTTGGCTGAGAAAGCTGAATGTGAAGAAAGTGACAGTTGGGGCACTGTTGTTGAAATTTCCAGTGACTCCGAGTTTTCAAATGATTATGATCACTGTGACCACTTTTATTAGAATGTTTGTCTTCAGTTATTTTCGGAGTGACCATATTTTGATGCTTTTTATTATTTATTTTTCGTTCAATACGTTAGTTTTTGAGACTTCGTTTCCTTTAGCAAAATGTTTGTTTTCTATATCGAAAGCAATAAATATGTTGTAATACATAACTATGTCTTTTGTCCTTAAAATATTGTTATGCTACTTATTTTTACAGTTTAATGTTTTTGACACTGTGACTTTCGACTGAAATATTCAAATCGCTGAAGTTAATTTTAGATGAACATTCTTTCGTAGCTGGAAAGCTATTAACCGTACGCAGACTGCTACTAAAAAAACATATATTGAAATATGATCAAGTTGTGAATTACGAAAAAACAATTCAACATCTTAAATGACGTTTCACTGTCTTACTTTTAACCAAAAAAAAAAAAAGCAAAACTCTGTTTGAGCAGGTTGTTTATATTTTTTTCAAATTGCTAACTTACCAAAATTTAAAGCGGGAATTTAATAAGTAATTCCGTTGTGATTGAGGGTTGTTAATAAGAATTTTAAATTCAGCTTAAATTTTCTGATGTGCAAAATTTTAACTATGACTTCTTAATGCTATCTATCTAATCAACTAAAGTCACATTTAAATTATTATATGCAGTTAATAACAAATCAACCCACTACATGCAGCTTAAATACTTTTCTAATCGTAAATTTTATTGTTACAAAAAAATAATATTTAGCACGAGTAGTATTAAGGTCCATATTAATCTGATATGCAAAAGTTAATAAGAAAATTGATTTAAGTTAATATTTTTATTTTAAGCAATGATCTTTTCTTTTTTTATCAAAAGTTATACAATCGAGGATTTTTATCAAAATTTTGGAATTAATACCAATGCATCCAGATTTTAATGACTAATTCTAGTTATAATCTCTAAAAGTTGCAGTAAATGAAATTAAGTGAAATAATGTTTATAATAAAAGTTTTGTTAATTTTTTGAAAATGTTTTTAAAAGTTTATATAGTTAAATTTTTTAAATAAGTTTAATTTAAATTTTATAACAATAAAAATATAACTAAACAAAACTGAATATTAATTGTTTAATCAGTTAATAAGGACGAGTAAAAATTATTTTTTAGTTTTAAAGTAAAATTGGAATTTACAAACAACTTTTAAATTAACGATATTATTTTAAGGTAAATGTTATGATATAGACTTAACATTTTTATTAAAGAAATAAACTGACGTTTAGAAATTAAAATTTCGGTTATAGTACAAAATTTTAAAGACGTTTTTACGTTATAAAATAGATTTTCATCAAAAAGAACTTTTTTATAGCAAGAACTTAAGATTTATGATTAACTTTATTTTTATTCATAAAGCTAATCAAATTAAGTTTGTAGTAAATTAAACAAAAATCTGAAAATTTAAAATACAGTCTAAAATTTACTAAAAGCTCTTTTATTATTGTTTTATTTATTTTCTATAATTAAAACTGTATAGTTTATGAAATAAATAGCCTAGCCAACTTAAGCATATAAGATACAAGCTAGGCTAACTATTTAACATATAAATTATCTTAAAACTACAAATTTTTAGTATTTTTTATAGAATTTGTAAAATTTGTAAAATTTTTAACTATACTTAACATTTATACTTTTTACACTATACTTTATATTTTTTACATAAACAACTTTATATAAAGTTAATTTCAATACATTAATAAAAAGAAAAGTTTAAAATTCATTTTGGCCATAATAGTTGTATACAGTAACCTCTCGCTTATTTACGCACATTGTGTTCACAGAAAAAACGCGTAAAGACACGAGAGGTCGTAAAGAAACGAGAGGTACTACATATACTTAATATAATGGCTGTTTTTTGATATTGCTTCTAGTTAAAAGCAGGCTGGGAATTTTCCCACTTTTAACAATTTGTTTTCTCTATTTATAAATATGAAAACAAAAAATATAACTATACATATAATAAAAAAAAAAGTTTTAAATTTATTAAAATAATAATACCTGTAGAAAATTTTACTAGTTTTAATAATCAGTAGATTTTATCTTTATCTTTGGTTATATGTGACTTATTTGATATTTAACATTTATACTCTATTTTACTCAGCAAATTAAATTTATAATCAAGCATTTATTTACAACTAAGAAACGAGATTTGTGTTAAATGTAAGCTCTTAATTTATTAAGTATCACTGTTACTTTTTGTTAGGAAATTTCATTAAATTTCTGTTTTAGATGTTTATTCACATATAGGGCAAGAAGGATGTATTATTTGTTTGTGATTTAAACTCTCATTATTATTATACTTTCATCATTTAACACAGTCGTATTTCTTTCAGAACTATAATTTAATCTCTTATTGTTAACAAATTTTCTGATAAACTGAGTTATAACTAAATGTATGTCAGTTAGTCAAGGAACATAAGTTTACAGAGTCTAAAGATATAGAGAGATGAGTTAGCATTTAAAATTATAACTCAAATAAAAAATATAAAATAAACCTAATTTGTGCAATATAAAAAAAAATTGAATATTTGTATCTTGAATGTTTTAGAATTCTAAAATGCGTAACTAAACGAGTGCGTAAAGATGCGAGAGGTTACTTTTATGATTAAAATTTTTAATTTATAGCTTGCAGCTTGATAGAAAGAAAAGCATTTAATTTTTAAATAGTCCTAACCGGTTTTCTTTTGGAATTTTGACACCAAGATCAATGGTTATCGAATGATTTACATTGTAAAAGGTTAGATTTTGTATCCCTTATTTCAAAAGCTAGTTTTTCGTGAATATGAAAAAGTTTTAAATAAATAAATAAGCCTTAAATTTCAAAGCTTAAGTTATATACTATAAGAAAGTTTCTACAATAAATAACTATTTACTTTTGAGATATAACAATTTTTGTAAAATAATTCGGATACAACCATATAGAATTTAAAATTTCTAAGGGCAATTTTCTCGGAATTCAAACAAATTCATTGAAAACCTATCTCGTCCTTCATTTTAAAAGCAATACAATTTAAAATATCATGAAATGTATTTCAGAACAAACTTGGTTAAAATTTGATCAAAAATGTTTTTGGTTTAATGACCTGGATAGCAAAAATACATTTCGGTCATCGAGTTGCATACCCAAACTTAATAAAAATTATAAGGAACTAAAAATAAAATAAAAAATTTAAACTCTAAAACGAAGTGCTCTATGAAAAATGAGACTCTACTACCAACTTATTTTAACTTATCAAAAAATAAGTAACAGTAAAATAAAGCTATAACACTTAAAAAAAATAAAATAAATAAAGCTGCAATATTAAAAAAAAGTAAAAGAAAACTGTTTCCATAAAAAAAAAATTGCTTAAACTAAAAAAAAGTATAAATAAATATATAATTTTAATTAAAACTATCTTTTTCTACAAACTTGAATAAATTTCTAAATATATGAGTTTAACTATACCAAAATAATAATTTAAACAACCACAAAAAGCACTAAAATAGTAAATAATTTTTTTCTTTTTGAAAAAAAAAATAGTAAAAATTAACAAATAACAATAATACTATGACAAAAAACACTAATAGTCATAAAATAAGTCAACCTATTACTAGTTTAAAGTTATATCAGTGATTTTAGCTTATGATTTAAACTTTTAACTTTCTTTATTTACAACAAAATGGCATTAAAAATTTTATGACAGAAATTATTTGAAAAAAAATATTTAGTTTTTTTAAGAAAAAAAAAATAAAAGCTGTTTAAAACAAGTTGTTTAAAGTTTAAAAACAACTACTCTGAATCTAACTTTGGTCCCTTATATCTCTAAAGCAACTTTTAATCTAACAAGCGGTAAAGTGTAACAAGTATATTATCTGATTATAAACAAAAAAAGACAAAATTTGAAAAAATTTTTAGTCCCCCTATGCCCTTAAATTAGTTTATTGGAAAATTTATAAAATATTTGATAATATTTTTTAATTCTATGAGTCTGTTATACAACTCGGTTTTGTTTAACATAAAAATGTAACAAGGTTGAAAAGTGACCATTTAAAAATATGAACCATATTTTATAAATTAAAACAGTAGGGGTGGGGCCCCAATTATGGTTTATCAAATTTTAAGAGTTTCAACTTAGCTACCAGAAATTTTTAAAGGCTTAAGAAAATTCAAGGTAACTTTTGAATTATGAGCGATCAAAGTTAGTGAACTCAATAATTTCTAATGGAGTTAATACCATACCTTATAAAGCTTTAAATTAAGGAAAAAATGGAGTACTCCGATTCAAGAAAAAATATAACAAAAGTCACAAACATAATAAATTTAAAAAAAAAGTAATCCATATTAAAAAAATAAAGAAAATCTTCTTTTTAGTTAAATAAATATGCGCTGTAGTTTATAGTTGAATTTTGCATATTATAACCAATATTATTTTATATTAAAAAAAATTTTAGACTACTCTATGAAAATAAGAAAAGCATGCTTTACATGTTTAAAAATGAAGACAAAAAAAAATTATTAAACATTATAAGTAATTAATCAAGTATATGAGAAAAATTTCTAGAAAATAATTAACATGCATAGTCTTTTCAAATAAATATAAATTTCTGATTAAGAAAAAATTAATCAAGACAATTGTTTTGAGTAAAATTATGTTAAAACTAAATTTTACTTACAAAATGAATGAAATATTTTTGTTATGTAATCTCACTGTTCATTTGTTCAGAAAAATACCTATATTTTTTTATTAAACAGTTTAATGAACATATTTCCAACAGAAAAACTTTAAAAAATATTTGATGAACTACAACTCAGTAAATTTTTCAAAATAAACATAAATAAACAAAATTATAATTCTTAAACTTTTAAATGACAAACAAAATGAAAACAAAAACTTATCTATCATTCATAATTGTCTTACACTTTTTTATAAAATTACTTATTATATCATTATATTAAACGGTCGTAGGATTGTCTCGGATGCTGTTGTTGTTGATCGTGCGGTGAAGTTCATTGTTTATCATAAACGGCACAAAACATCTCAACTGACGATGGCCAAAATAAATAATGGCTAAAACTGATAAAACGAGCGTGGAGAGCAAAATCTCACATTAAGCTGACAATGTCTAAGACGTTGGGCTGTGAAGATTTGCCTGCGACAATTTTTTGGATTTTACCCACAAACGGTCGCTTCAGTACTTCGTACTTAAGCCCGCTTGGTTAGATCACAACAGCGGTTTCTCGCGACTATTCCTGCCTGATGAGTCCTAATAAGGAATAAACCGGTCGTAGGATTGTCTCGGATGCTGTTGTTGTTGATCGTGCGGTGAAGTTCATTGTTTATCATTATATTAATAGATAAATATAAATTGAAATAAATAAAACATATTGAATATTTTTTGTATCATTGTCAATGAATATAGTTATTTTTGATCCTCTGTATGTGTCAAGCATCTGCAGTTAACAGGTATTGATTGGGCAAGTTCCAAGGCTCATCATCCTTCTTTAGTCTTTTGTATTTTAGTTGTTTCGTTGCTACAAGGAGGAGAGACCATTAGAGATGGTCAAAGATTTGCTTCTATAGGCTCCCTGCCAAATTGTGATGGCAAATGCTGTCTGTACTCTGTATTCCATGACTTGCTCTGGTGTTTTAGTCATGTCCATTTGTTTTATACTACAATTAATTTGTATAAATCTATAAAACATTGAAGTATAAAATATGGTGCATGTCTATTATTAATGTTATTTCTTTTTTTGAAAAATATCACTGGTCATGGTGTCTTTTATATTAATATAAATTAATTCAAAAAATAAGACTGCATCATAATTTTTTAATGTTACCCTTATTAAACCTATCCAAAAAAAAATTGACTAAAAATCCCATGTGGGAACGTTATTCTGTAAATAATCCTTAGTTAAAATTTCAAAATTAAAATCCACCAAGTGTGGAAAAATCATTAAGCCCAAAACTAAAAGTCAAAATAGAATTTTGGTAGAAAAACATCAGTCTCATTTTTCCTTCTACAACGATAAACGTATTTTGAAGTGAGTTTTCATCACCTGTAATTCTACCTTCCCCTTTAAAATTAACATTATACTAACCAAAAAATATCTATTTACTTGAAATAAAAATCCCTTGGTGACACGTGATTTGGCAAACACTCACAAGGTTATAAACTCAACATTAAAACCACAAAGTGTGGGAAAATCATGAAGATTAAATTTCCAAGCAAGTATCTGCCGACGCTGAAACAAAAAAATATATCAACAGTTCATTTGTGTGGTCACTGCCACCAATGTGAACTCGCAATCAGCCGTTGCAATTTTAAATCAACAAATATCTAACTAAAATTATTAAAAACTCTACAAAATTATTTTTAAATTCTAAAATACTAACAAAAATCAACATTTGTTTTTATTTTTAACAAATAAATATAAGAAATAAAAAACTCTTAAATAAAATCACAGGTGAATTTGTCTTAAACTGTCCTGGTGAGGGAAAAATGAATAATTTTTAGTAAAATCTAAATCAAGTAAATTTTCAAGATTTTTAACTATTTTTTTTATAAAAAGAAAAGATTCATTATTTTTTAACTTTAATTTTTCAAAATCATTATCTGAAATACCTTTTGAAAATTTTTCTTTAATTTTAATAATAAATTTTATGAAGTTGTTGGCCATTTTTAAATTCTAAACAAAATCTGAAAATAAACAAAGCTATGATAAAGTTTTCTAATTAATCATAGCTTAAAAACATAAATGTATAATCTTGTATAGAAGATAAGTAGTATGAGGGTCAATTTCACATTTATATTTGTTTGATTAGTGTATATATTTAAATTTTTCATTATATTACCCTGTTATTACTAGGATAACTAGTTAATACTGCTTGTTTTTTATTTTTGTTTATTTTATTTTGTTGTTACTAAGACCATTTTGTTGACAGTTTTAAGTTTACATATTTGCTGAGTCAGCAAAAAAGAGGGGAGTTCCGTAATATCTACAATCGGACCCGGAAAATTTTGTACGAAAATGGCTTTTTGTTGAAAAGTTATTCAAATTCTAATTTACTATTTTTACTTTAACAAAATCAAAAGTTTTTTGAAAACAAAAAATAAATATGTAAAAAATTAGTTAAAGAAACTAGTGTAAAAAAGACCTTTCGGTCTTTTAGTCATACATTACATGCTTATATTAACTATCTAAAAATTAAGCTCTTGAATAGAAGCCAAAATTATTTATTGTAAAATATATTCATTTATTTTCATACATATTTATTTCTTGTTTTTAGATGTTAAAAACTCTGGTATTTTAAAACTAACTTACTTCTCGAACTAATAGTAAGAGTAGCAAAGAGCAGTATATAACATTAGCTTTTTGGCATTTTTCAAAAAAAACTTCATTCTTATTTTGCTGTTTTACAAAATGCTAAACTTCAATAATCAAAATAACCCGTTTTGTGCAGCTGGATTTTTGACAGGAAAATGCACAATTGTAAACTTTGAATCAATAGTCACTTCAATACTAAAACTTTTTTCTTTGAAATAACTTTTGTACTAAGGGTCAATTTTTATTGAGTTGCCAATTTTTCACAAGTGACAGTATTTCACAGCAGAAGAAACTCTACAGACCAAGGGTTAGGGGGAGAGGTGACAGTAAAAATAGAGAAAAATTAATCTGTACAAAAGTGACCCTTAATCTCATGCAAAATTTTACCTTTGTGTATATATGCAACCCACCTGAATTTTATGACTTTTTTAAAATGTACTTGACAATAAAATTATTGGTAATTAACTAGATGATGTTGCACCAATATCTAACTGAAATTAATTCCGATTCATTTAATCTAGGCTATAATCTAATCTAAACCTTAATTTTAGAATTTTCTTTTGATATAAATCATGCAACCACCTAAATTTTTAAAAACACATTTATCTATTATATTTTAAGGTTCTCTTTAAGAAGTAGCACCTGTGTAAGGTATGCAATTAAATTTTATTTACTACGAGGGTTTGAAATAATGCATGCACACTTATTTTTTTACGTAGTGGTGTTTTTAGGAAATTTATTAAATACTAAATAACTATAACTACTTACAGATTGAAATGAATACAAGCTCTTTAGAGCAAAGATAGAATACTCTAACTTCTGCTGACCTTTTCAACATTTCATCTACATTAGGGTGCATCCATTGCCTGACCTTTGAAATTTTGCGTAATAAAATTTATTTTTTGACGTTAGGAAATCATATAAATAGACAGCACATAAAAAATAGCTTTCCAGCTTTAAGCCTGCTGAAGCAAACTTTTTAAAAGTTTTGCTTTATAATGGTATATTTAAAAAGGATAAAAAGACTGTTTCACTTTAAACTTTTATTTCTCCTATGTTTTTTGAGATAATTACCTGAAATGGTTAAGAAATGTTCCTTGCCATATTTAGAAAATTCTTTATAAACAAATTTTAAAATAATGAAATAATTAAGAAAATAACAACTGATTTTTTTGGTATTTTTGCATAATTAAATTTTTTTTTTAAATTTTGTTTTAACATAATTTTCTAAATATGGCAAGGAACATTTTCTAACCATTTAAGGTAATTATCTCATGAACGTAGGAGAAAATAAGTTTTTAGTGAAATAATCTTTTTCTGCTTTATAAATATACCAATATAAAGCAAAAATTTCAAATTTAACTTGCTTCAGCAGACTTAAGCTATGAAGCTAATTTCTTTTGTGCTGTCTATTTATGTGATTTCCCAACGTTAAAAAAATTGACTAAGCGAAATTCCAAAATTTTTATTTTTTAGGGGCAAGAGATGCATCTTAAAGCACGTATCTAGTTTTTATAAAATGTTGTAATCCTTACCCTTGATGTTTTCTATTAAATGAAATTGAAATCATAAAAAAACATTACTCTGATATTTAATTGTCTTATATATGTTTAATGCTAGTTTATACTGTAATTAAAAATTCTATTATACAGAAAAACTGAAAGATGTACAAATTAAATTGGTAGCAAAAGATGAAAACTTGAAAAACACAATTGAAAACACAATAGAAATATCTAAAAAACTTGAAAACTTAGATTTTAGATGTTTCTAATTTTAGAAACAATAAAACTTTTTTATTCATTAATAATACAGTTTGATAACAAAGTTTGATTATTATAGCTGTTTTAGTTCATTTACTTAAGTGATAGATAAGTAAATTTAATGTAAGTTATAAGGTATATGTTGCTTAATTTATCAAAGTTACAAATTTTTCTTATGCAGCGTTTGATTAAAATAAAAACAAACTTATATAATGCAATATCTTTATTTATACCACAATAGAGTTTTGCATATAGATAAAATGTCAAGCGTATTTAAAAGGTCAGCAGAAGTTTGAGTATTCTATCTTTGCTCTAAAACACTTGTCTATGTCTTGATCTGCAGATAGTTATAGGCGTAGGGGGATCCACCTTGATTTTTACGAGTTGATCTTATTTAATAAAGTTTTATCTGAGTTACCAGACATTTTTAATTGCTTGAAAAAATTCAACATAATTTTTGAGATATAAGTGAAAATTTTTAGATATGATTGATCAAGGTTGGTGACCTCTATAGGTTTGTAACAGAAGGCAGCACAAACTAAAAATGCAAAATAAGACCATTTCACTAAAAATCTATCTCCCCCTTTCATTTTTTAAGTAATCTTCTTCAAGTTTTTACAGAACATGTGTTTTATAAATTTTAAAAAGATTGGTTGTAGGAATTTTCTTAATTAAAAAAAAAATAAATTATAAAAAAACACCTATTTTTTTTATCTAAAAATTTTAATTTTTAATATTTTTAAAATTCTAACATTCAAAGTCTTCTAAACTATAAAAGCAACGTTTCTTAAAAGTTTGAGGTCTTTAACTCAAAAAATGAAGGAGAATATAGATTTTTAGTGAGTTTTTTAGTTTCTGAAAAATCAATCCCAAAAAATTTGCTGTCCATATGTTTGTATCAAAAACTTTTTATAAAAATTACAATATCTCAAAAGTTAAATAAGATTTTTTAATTCTATAAAAACTAACTGGCTTGATGTTTGTACTTTTTTAAGTTTTCATATAACATGAATGTAATTTTTAGTAAAAAAAAATGTTGGACCCCCCTATGCCCTAAAGTAGCGGTGGGCAACGTAAATAATTGACAAGCTGGGTCCAAAAAAAATTAGTCCTCAGCGGGCCGGAGCATTTTGAGTAAGTAATCAACTGGATTTAGTTGGATCCTTTTTTAGATTCGAATCTTTATTCGAAAATGTTATCCGGAACCGGCTTAATACTAATTTTAGACAATATTTTGTATCCAAATAGAACTAATTTCATATACTTGGATTCGGATAGATGCTAATTGATCAGGTTTTTTTAAATTTTAAACAGTTTATTAATTACTAAGATTCTCAAGTACAAAATTTTAAGTTAATTTTTATTAAGTACTCATAATTCTATATTTATTACAACTCTGGACCAAATTAATACTAGTTAGTTTTATAAAAACAATAATTTACTTACTAAAAGTTACTCGAGCCTAATATTTCAAACTAAAACATTGAAAGTTTTAAACTATTCAAAATTATCTAATTTTGGTAATCCTTGGCTCAAGGCTACATTAATAATATTTTTCAGAAGTTAACTAACATTACAATACTAAACTACTATCTTTTAATTTAAAAAACTTGTAAAGATTCATTCAAAATTTTGTTAGATTGTAAACTGCTATTACAAACATGCACAAATAAATTTCCTAAACAAATCATACTTAAAGTTAATGAGATATTGTCATCAATTGATCATCATTAAACTTAACCATTTAATTAATCAAAAATTCCTCAATTAAAAATCAATAGCAGAAAAGAGTGCAAACTGTAGTCTCAACTTGGAATATTCTACTAAAATGTACAGTTGAGCAGTTTTACTTAAAGTAGGTGTCTACTACTTTTTTAAACATTTATAAGAACATTTCACTACACATCTGGGAAAAACATAAATTTTTTACATGTTATTTTTTATGAAAACCATTATGATAGGTAAGATCATCAAAGTTAGTTCAGCAAACAATTTTTTTGGATAATTTGAGAAAGAATTAATTCAACTGACTTGAAACAGAACAAGGTTATATAACAAAATAGTGTTTTTATTACTACAAAAATTAAAAGCCATTTAAAAAAAATGTTTTCAGGTTAAAGTCTTACAATTTATTTTGTTAAAATATTAAAAAATGTAAAATATAAAAGGTGTTGTCAAATTTTGTAATATTTACATTGGCTTGTAGGATTTCATATTAATTTTGAAAATGCTTAGCGGGCCGGATCATTCACTTGCGGGCCAGATAAATTTTGTCGGCGGGCTGGATTACATTTAAATTTAAAAAACGTTTGCCCAAACACGCCAACCCCTACCTTAAAGTATTTAATAACATTTCTAAATACAACATTTATGAAAATAAAGTATGCTTGCAATATTTTAAACGTTTTAGTATATAAAATTTTATTGCGTACCTTATGCACCTTTTTATGTATTTTTAACGCACATTCTAAATTCATGGTTTAGTTTAGAAAGCCTGATTTAAATGCATATGTTATGTTTCAAGTCTGATATCAGTGCAACATCATCCTAGTTAAGGCCTTAGGAGGGTCCAACATTTTTCTCTCTAAAAGTAACATTAAATCTTTTTAAAAATATCATACAAACTACAAGCCAGTTTTTGTAGAAGAAAAAAAAATCTGTTTAAATTTTCGAGATATTGTAGTTTTTATAAAAAGTTTTCGCTACAAACGTATCAACCAACCACAAATATTTTTGGGGTCAATTTTCTTGGAAATTTGAAAAACACTAAATATCTATCTTCTGCTTCATTTTTTGAGCTAGAGACCTCAAACTTTCAGGAAATGTTCCTTTTATAGTTTAAATGACTTTGGTGTTACGGTTTTTAAATTACATAAAATATTTTTGTCCTATTTTATAAGTTTTTTAGTTTTTAAACCATACATCCACGTTCTTTAAAACTATTCATGTCAAGGGATGTTTCTTGAAACTTTGAGGTCTTTATTTTACAAAATAAGGAAGAAAATAAATCTTTGGTGACTTTTTAAATTTCCGAGAAAGTTTACCAAAAAAGAATTATGGTCTATTTGTTTATTTTTGGGAAACTTTTTTACAAAAAATCAAATACCTCAAAAGCTAAACATTTTTTAAGTTCTGGTTTGTAGTATTACTTCAAGCTTTCATATAAGAACATCAACATGTACAAAAAATCTCAACCGTATGGCTTTAAAAGTAAATGCAATTCTTTACAAAAAACATAGGCTCTTATATGACAGCTTTAAGTATAATAATGTTACTAGACATGTTTTTAGGCATTTTTTTCAAGATAATTAAAATTTCCACATCTTAAATATTTTAACTTAGTAACAATCTAAGAATACTGTTGAATTAAAATGTAGATTTTATTCTTGTTTGCCTTCTAATAAGCTCACTGACATTATTGATTATTTTTTTAGTTGTAAAAACTTAATGAAAGCTAAGATAAAAATTAACAGAATTAAAGTAGCTGAGGATAGTTTTTGGTCATCCTAGATTGACTTTTTTGTTTAAAGAGTTGGCAATTCTGAAATCTCTTATACACATGTCAAAATTTTATTGAATTTTTTTTAATAAAAATACTTTTAGTATATTAAGCTTTTCAAATGACAAAATTAATTTTTGTAAAATAATTAGTCCTGATATGGCCTTGATACATTTAAAGATTGTTTTCATGTTAAATTTACAAGTAACCTAATAAAATAAAACTTCAAATATTTATTTAAAGCTATTAAAGTTCTTCAAAGTATAATGTCTAACAACTCAGATGACGAACTTAATGAAGACATGGAAATCAGATCAGTAAGCACTTTTTTATATATTTTTTCAAACTTAAACAATTTATAATTCAAATGTTATCATTGAGTAAAAATTGGTTCTTATTTCTAAACAGAACTTTAATAATTTCGGCAATGTTGATGTAGCAGCTGTGTTATTTTTTAACTTTATTTGTCAAGATACAAGCTTGACACCATAACTGTATAAAGCATTGCTGTTACGAAACACATTCATTTACATAAACTCAAATTATAAAACCTCTGTTCAAATTTGTTTTTTGCAGCAATGCAGAACATACTAAAAACAATCTGCTTACAATTTCTTAAAATACATTGGTAGAAAAACAAATAATAGAAAATAAAGCACATTTAAAATGTATAACAGTCTTTTCAATATTTTTATATATTAAAACAACTTTTTTATCAATACTTTTAGTTAACATTTGTACTTAAAAGGACAAGAAAGCATGTTTTTATAATATTGTTCATAAAATCTTAGAGGTAAAATTTTAACTTTAAGGTAATCAGAAACAGTAATAATTTGAAATTCGGAACAACTTTTCTTCATTATGTTTAAATTTTTTGTATATTTTACATAAAATTTAGTTTTATATTTTTAGTGCAAGTAATAAAAGTTAATTACAAAACTGTTGGACCCAAGACCTTTGTAGTATTTATTACAAATTAAATATCTGATATATAATTTTATCAAAATCACACTAAAATTAAAATACTATTTTATATTTTATTAAAGAACTATTAGTTAAAGAACCATATTACAACTATAATTGTTTTGTAAAGATAAAAATCTGGTTACGTGACAATTCAAATTCGGACAATTAAAATTCCGACAGTTCAAATTCTTTGAAAAATTTTCGGAAGGACACAGATCAAAAAGCAATGTATTTTTGAATAAAATAAAAAATATGTTTTTAGGTCTTATTTATACCTATAAGCTATTTTTTATTTTTTGAAAAATTTCAAGTACAGTTTTAGATATGTCTAAAATAAGTTTTAAAGTTCAATTATTTAAAGTCATTTTTAATTATCTTATAAAATATTTAAAATTTTTTATTATATAAAAAATGGCTTATAGGTATTAATAAGACCTACATATATATATATATATATATATATTATATTCAAATATACATAACTTTTTGAGTTGTGGCCTTTTGAAACTTTTTTTCCAAGAATTTGAATTGTTGGAAAATAAATTGTCCGAATTTGAATTGTGGTGCACCCAAAAAAACTGTACATTTTTCTTATTATACTTTAAATAGTTGAAAGTTTTGATTGGTAAATCATTTTTATTTATAATTATGACTAATTGAATATCTGATTTTTTTAGAATATTTTCTAACTGAAGTAGTTTTTTATTATTGAACAAATAAAATACAGAAACTTTTATGATTTAAGTTAAATAAATGTTAATTTAAGACTTATTTATAATTAACTCTTGATCAATATGAATAAGGCATTTTTTGCTAAGAACCAATTAATTGAATAGAGCCACAGTCATTTTTTATTATCAAAAAGTTTACAAAAAAATAATGACGTTTAATTTATAATAAAAGTTCCCTGATTGACACTCAAGTTAATCATTAAGCAAAAGCAATTCTCATTTTTAGGACTTTGACAAGTTGTATTTGTAGTCTAGTGTTTATAATTATTAAATATATAAATACTTATATTTTTTTTTTGTATCTGATTACATAGATATTCAAATTACAACAACTTAAATTTCGACAAACTAAATTTAAAAAATTTTCAGGCTAATGTCTCAAAAAAGTTTTATTTAAAAAAAAAGTGCTTACGTGTAGCTTTACCTAATAAAATTATGATGATATAAAGTGTTTTGTTTTTAAACAAGTATATACAAAGAAGAATATTTTTAAATAATTTTGAAACTTCTTTTAACTATATTTAAATATTTTTTTATTTAAAAAACCTAAAAAATGAAAATTAAAACAGATAAATCAAAACAGCAAAAATTAACTTATTTTTAATTGTCTAAATTTTAATTGTCAGAATTGAAAAAAACGTTGCACTGTAAGCAAATTCACAGTTTTAGTACTTTTTCAAAGTTGTATTGAATGTGTATTGTAAGTTATTGAATACATATGATTATCTTTCGTTCCTATAGAAGTTATAAAATTATTAAATGGAAATTTTATTGGTCTATATTTATTTAAATAAGACTAATAAAAGCATATTGATTAGTGATTACATGACAATTAAAATTCCAACTCATAAATAAATAAAAAAATTAAGAGCCACAACACAAAAATTAATATAAAGTTGTTTTTAATAAAAACCGCGTATGTAGCAGGATGGTTGCGTAAGGTAAAACATTGGAGTAGATTCTACCTAAAAATATAAAGCTAATTATTAAATTTTAAATTATTAGATTTATTATATTTTGAATTTTTTTTACATACGTTTTTTTTGTAATTGTAGTAATTTTTTGTAATTGTAATAGTACTTCTTTCTTACTAAATTAATCAAATTAAGAGTTTAAAAATAAACTAATTGAAACCAATTTGTTAATAATTATTAATAATTATAATTTTCCGCATCCCTTAATATAAAAATACACTCCACTGGTATGCAGGTCTAATTAGTGCCTTCAAACAGTTTTCTTGTTTTGCAAAAAAAATAAATAAATTGTCTTAAAAGTTGATAAAAATGATTAAACCATAAAATTTACTGAAGCCATATCTCATTAAATATTAATAAATTTCCAAAAAAAAAAAAGTTTATGTAGGTATTAATTAGACTTAGATACACGTTTTTTTTTCAAAAATATGTAAATTTTTTTATTTTGACCCTTAAAAAAATTAAGAATTTGAATAGTTGTGCTGATTAACTGACTAGTAGTAATTTGCTTGCGTTTTTCATAAAAAAATCAATACATATGTTTTTTATGTAGTGTTACAAATCTTAATGATTTTTAAAGTTTTTCTAAGTGTCAATGTTATACTGTGCATTTCTAATCCATTCAAGAAAGTAGCGCTGCAGTTTACTCTGTATTTAAGTTATATCATAACTGTTTAAAAAACTACAAAAAATAACTGGTAGCGAAGTTGTTTATAAAAAAAAATAGTGATTTAAACTTCCACTTATGTTTTTAATTAGTTTAATATTCAACCGATTAAAAATCCAAGACTTTGTTATATAACTTTTTGTAGAAATATTATTAATGAATCAAAACAACTATTTTTTCAGAGAAAGAACCCAATTTGGTTTTATGATGTAGAATATTTGCCAGGATTTAAGCGTATTGAAATTTTCAGGTTAAATTGTGTTTTATTGATAAATAAGTATGTAAATGTAAATTTGATAATTAAAGCCTTATCATTGTACAAGGTATTATATATTTTTAAATATATTGGCTTTAATTTTATTCTTGTTGCTTTTTTGCTATTTTATTTTATTAGTTGCACAATGGGCTTATAAATGGTAATTGGCCTTTTTGTAGGCTAGAAAATAATTTAAATAAGTGTTACAGGGTTGCCCCAAGCTAATAACTAAGACTGGTTTGAAATTTTTGGGAAATAAAAACTTCTCGAATTTTTAGCTGTTTATTTTTGAAATAAATTAAAACAATGTAAACAATAATTAGTTTAAGGCCATAGGGGGTTAAACACTTTTTTTTACAAAAATTAACTTTTGCTGTTATATAAAAGCTTCAAGTACAAACTACAAGCCAGTTTTTATAGAATTCAAAAATGTAATTTAACTTTTTAGATATTTTATTTTTTGTAAAAAGTTTTCGATACAAACGTATGAAGCAAAACTTTTTGTCATAAATTTTCTCGGAAATTTTAAAAGTCACTAAAAATCTATCTCATTTTTAATTTTTCAAGCAATATTCTACAAATTTTAAGGAAATATTCCTTATATTAAAAGAAAAAACTTTACTTATGAATTTTAATAGTTGGAAAAATTTTAAATTTTATGTAAAAGATTTAAATAAAAAAAAGTCTTTTTTTTCAAAAAAAAAAACTTTTTACAAAATTTTAAAGTCCAAAGTAACGTTTTTTTGTTATTGTATAAAGATTAGATTGTAAAAGTTTGAAGAAGATTGCTTGAAAAATGTAGGAGATAGAATTTAAACAAAATAGTCTTTTTTTGCTGTTTTATTTTTCCCTTTCCATAGAGAACCTATTATGCGGCCCGACTTTGACTTGTTATATCTCAAAAAATAATTCAAATTAAAAAAAAAATAATCAAAAGCATCGTGAAGCTTAGAAACAACTCTATAAAATAAGATCAACTTGTAAAAAACATGGCTTACCCCCAAATTGGCTTAAACTTGTATGATTTACTGTAAACACATTTACAATTAAGTTTTTATACATATAGATAAAATTATACAAGATAAAAACCAGAATTGAATAATATTTTTTATGCTAATATTACTTTCAAATAACTTAAATTTGTGTATATTGTTGGCATTAAGTATTTAGTTCACTTCTGTATTTTGTTTATTTTTAGTATGTTTTGCCGTCTTTAAATAAAATAAGTAAATAAAATAAATAAATAATTCTTTAAAAAATAGCTAATAAATAAAGAAGTTTTATAAAATACCTTTATTTGTGTTGTTTTACTTGAGTTTTTCAAAGTAATAATCTTAATTTGTATTAACACTAGAATATAAAACTAAATATATAACTTTGTTTTATCTAAAATGTGTAAAACATTTTAAAGGAAATTTTTATAGAATAAGATAATGTCTATGTACAATAGGGTGCTTATTTTTTGGGCCACTATTGATTTTCGGGCTGGAAAAAAAATGTGTTATGAAAATATTATAAAAACGCCTTGTGCAAAATTTTATATAAATTGAATAAACTTTCACCTTGCAGAAACTAATTCTCTAACAACCATTCAATGCGAAATGTATTTATCTGAAAAATACAACTTTGGAGCTTTAAACTGAAAATTTTTATACATGTGGCTTATTATCACACAAACACATTTAGAACAATTTAAAACGATGTAAAGAAAGTTTTATGGTAGTTTTTCTTGTTTTTGGAATAAAAATCTAAAAGTTCTAGAAAACTATCAAAAAGTGATAGAAATTACATAAAATTAAGAAATGCCACTATAAAATGTTCTTTAACTTGTTTTAAATTGTTCTTAATGTGTTTGTGTGATAATAAGCCACATGTATAAAAATTTTCAGCTTAAAGCTCCAAAGTCTTTTTGGATAAATATGTTATGTATTGGGGTGGTTTTTAGAAAATTGGTTTTTGCCAAGGTGAAAGTTTATTCAATTTATATAAAATTTTGCACAAGGTGTTTTTAGGACTATTCTAAAACACAAAAATTTTTCTTGCCTTAAAATCAAAAGTGGCCGAAAAAATAAGCACCTTAAATCATACAAGTACATATTTGGACCTGTATGAGAAAAAAAAATTCAAGCAAAAAAAAATTATAAGTGAGTGTGAACAGACAGTAAAAAGAAAACAAAAATTTTCAATCAACCTCTTTAGGCTGCTTAAAACAATTTATAGTAGTTAATAGATTTTTTGAATAACTAAGGCTAGTTTTTTAAAACTCAGATGAGATTTAGTTGATTCAGTTGTCAGTATTTTGTTACCTATCTTATGTTCTATTTATTAATTGTGGTATGTTTAAATAGTTGATAGAATTTTCTAGCATCTTTTATTTTTACTAAGTTATATATATTTTTAAATTTAGGAAATTAAATTAAGATTAGGTCATGGTTTGTTAAACTTTTTTCCCTAAGGCTTCCCTTTAAAGAAATAAAAAATGCAATGGCCCCTCCGCCAAGATTTCGCTTCTGACTTTTTTTTTTGTGTTTCATCAATAACTTCAGAATATCTAGTGTAAGTTTCAAATTATGGCCTCATGCCCTTTAATAAAATTATTAAAAAAATTAAAGCACAATTGCTTGTATCTATATGGGAGCCTAAGATACAGGTAAATTGCATCAGAAATAAATGTTTATTTTTTTTAATTATTTAGGATAGTTTTTAGTTACTCAGGCTAGTATTCTAAGTTCCAAATAAATGAAAACCCTGATATTTTTTAATTGTTTTTAAAACTTTTAAATTCATTTTTTTTTTTAGATATTTTTTGGCTAGACTATTTAAAATGTGGTGAAAAAATAATTAGGAAATTCGAAGATATACTTAAAAAATTTAGGGGGATGAATATTTGTTTTTTAATCTTTTAAATTTATTAAAAAACAGTTAATTTTTTTTTAATAGTGTTTGTTAATATATTTAATATAATATACTTATTTTAAACAACTTTGAAGTTGAAGTGTTCACTAAAAAAATCACCAAAACACTGAAAATTAAACTGTACAGAACTATAGATTGTTTATAAATAATTACACCAACATCAACAAAGCATGTGTTTTTGCAGGCAGAGCGGAGCCAGCGCGGGCCAGACCGACGTCGAGTACTACTCCCCCTACCCGGAGCTGCGGCAGATCCGCAGCATGAAGCAGCTCATGTACTTTTACCCGAACGTCAAGTGGGACCACTTCAACTACAGGACGGGCAAGAACGACGTCCAGATGAACTGCAGGGTGAAGGACAGGGACTCGTGGTGGGAGAAGGACGCGCCCAAGATGGAGAAGATGAGGCAGAAGAAGGACGCGGAGAGGGCGAAGACGTTGGAGAGGGGCGCGAAGCTGCAGAACGGAACGAGGTTGTCCGCCTCGGTGTGGGACCTGCTGTACATCAGCAAGGGGCAGATGACGGGGCTGATGCCCGGCTGCAAGGACGTTGACAGGGAAAAGGTGAAGAAAAAAGCCGCGTCCGAAAAAACGTCGGCTAGAAAACAGGGAAAGCTTAAGGGATGTGGTGGTAGAAAGAGAAAAAGTTCTGGGGATACGGATGCTAAAAAACCAAAACGTGCATCCAAAGCTGCCAAAGTAAATGAAGACAAAGTTGCAAAAAACGATGGTGGTTCGTCGGTGGATGGCAACACAAGCGATGCAAGTAAAGTGTCTCCTGTTTTTGAAAAAAAAACTAGTGTTGTTAAAAAAATAATTGCTGCCAAGCAAAAAATGTGTGTTGCAATGAAAAAATCATCTATTAAAAAATGCAGAGCTAAAACAAGCAGCAAAGAAAAAAATTCGTGTAAAGGAAATAGTTTATTTAAAAACAAAAAGTTTCCTAAGAGTAAAAAAGTTACAACTCAGGAAAAATCTGCAACAAGTTCCATCGAAGAAACATCTGCTGCTGAGATTAAATGCCAAACAAAGAAAAACATTGAAAGTGTGAAAAGCGTTGATAGTGAGAAAAGCGGCAAAGACCAAAGTGCGAAGCGTGATCAAACTGAATCGCCACAAGAACCAGCAAGTTGGCGACCACGACCTCAAAACGCAGACGGGTTTTACAGCACGAGGACACCGGAACTAGTTTTCACTGCGATGCCTGGCCACAAAGCTGTCCTAGACAAGACGAACGAAGCGGCGGACGGAAACCCGCGAGATTGGATCGTGGATTGCGATCCTGATGTGGAGCCTGTTCACGGCGGGAGCTTGTTCAGCAACATGAAAAAGTCGATTGGCGCTGACGTTTCGTACCAGTGCGCCCGTGACAAGCACGGCGAGCTGTGTCAATTTGCCAAGCTGCTCGACCCGAGCAAGGACCCTCGTTGGAAGTTCGTCTGGCTGAAAGACTACTTGGTGACTCCCGGGGAGAGAAGTCGGAGGAGAAAGTTTTTCCAGATGTTCTCCAGAAAGCACATGGAAGTCGAGAAGTATGCAATTGCTACTAGTTAAGTTTGGTGATAGAATTTCGATTCCCATTCGAAAAGGAAGTATATCATGTTGCTTGTTGTAAATAGTTTGTTAATACGTATTTACCTTATTTTTCTACGGTAAATTTAGTTTATTTTCTTACACTATTTTTGTACGTATTTTTCGTACTATATTTCATACTTAACGTGTTAGAATATTTCTTGAACAAGTTGTTTTTAAAAAATATTAGATAATTTTCTAGAAAAATTACTTGTATAAAAATCATATCTTTTGCATTTCTTTGGTACTTGTACACTTTCTTATTGAAAAAATAAAACAAAACTCATTTATTGTAATATTTGAAGGATAAAAGTTATATTATAAATTTCAGACCTAGATTATAAAATAAAAACCTTTGTTTAACCATATAATGTTTAAGCCACTGTAATACATACTTTAATAGCCTCTATCTGCTGAAGCCAGCCTTCTTTGAAGCTTTTATATAAGGATTAAAAAAAATTCAGAGTTTATATACAATTTACCCTGTTTAGTCAATAGTACGTAAAATTCGTAACAAAAGTAGGTAAAAATAGTTCTGCAGATAGTCTATTTCGCTTGACTTGTCTTCTGGTGTACACGATTACATTTGTTATATTCAACTAAGTTGTAACATAAAAAAAAAACTCTTGATTGTTATTCAAAATGCGTTTAGTCAAAGTTTATAAAAGCTTAAATTTGCTATTTTTTAGCCTCTCTCAGATTAGTTTCGACCGAAATGTAATATCTAACCAAATATTTTTATGTAGTTACTCTATATCTAAGTAGCCCTAGTTATTCTTAGTATATGTTAATCTATAATCTAGAAATATTTTGCTTCTAAACTTTTTTCGAGAGTGATTAGCGCTGCCTCGTAAATCATTAAGTTTCCACAAATATGTATATGTTGAAAATTAGTAAAAAGTTACAGTTAAAAGCACATGTTATATTTACCATCACCAAATTTTCAACTTGGAAAACTACATTTATGTTGTTATACTCACAATTCGTACCCAAATTTATTTATTTTTACTATCCATGTTACTTATTGTTGGTAAGCAGTTCTCAAATTTGATCGTGTAGAAATTGTGAACGATGAAGATTAGCTACGAAAATATGTTCATAGTGTAAATTAAATCTTACTTAAAAGCGATTTGAATATTTCAACTAAAATACTTTAGTTTCGTCAAAAAGTTACACTGTAAATTTAAGTATTTATTGCTTTCGATATAAATAAAAGAAACGAAGGCTCAAAAAAGAACTAAATAACTCACACTTGATAAAAAAAAAGCTTCATAGTATGAACACACCAAAAATAACTGAAGAAAAATATTTTAATAACAGTTGTCATAACGATCATAATCACTTGAATATTAAGAATCACTGGAAATTTTAGTAACAGTGCCCCAATTGTCACAGTCATCAACTTTTTCAGCTCGTTTTTGTAACTCCAATTCAACAGCTAAAATTTTTGTATCAGTTGGAACATGCACGGTCTTTGACTCAACAGGAGATTTCATTCTTGCTTACCGATACAACATTTTCAACATGAAAACATTCCAACTGCTGACTGATAAGCTTAACTGCAGAAAACTTGTCACAAAACTTCTTTAAATAATTGTCTAATTATGTTTAAAATGTCATTTAATCACTGAATACAATCACTTCAGACCACATTTTTTCTATTTATACTTGATATGTTAAGTATTTTGTATTGTAAAATATTAAATAAGAATAAGAATGTTAGTATAACAGTATTTATAAATATTTACTTAAAAAAGTCTTATGTCATTATACTGCATAAAAAGATACGCAAAACTAATGTCGCCTACTTTGTAGAACACTCAGGCGAGAGTCTACAATATAAATCTATCATTGAAAATTAAGTATGTAACGTAGATAATTCGAATGGCACAAGATATAAAAACTCAAATTACAGCTGCCTTTCGCGAATCTACGCACATTGAGTCCACAGCAAAAGTGCGTAACTAACCGATAAAACGTAACTGAACGGGAGGTAGCAAATATACCTACTATGTTGGCTGTTTTTACTTATACATTTAATTATAATTAAAGAACTTTCTCGCCTTTTTTTTTTGAAAAAAAATAGCTTTCATTAAAATTTTACATGTATATGGAAAATTTTAATAAAAGTTGTTGTTGTGTGTACAAAGTTTTTTTTTTCTACTTTGTTCCTTTCCCACCTGAGATTTAACTTGTCTTGCATGGTGATAGAGAAAAAGTTCACATGCAAGAAAAATTTTGTTTTAGGTAGACAGGGAACAAACTAGCTAAAAGTAAGACATTTATTGGGTTGAAATTCAACTTTATGCTATAAGTATTGCAATGGAGCTGGACATAGTACCTTGTTTGATTTAAAGGTATAAAGGGCTATTAAGGCACCCAAAATATAAATAGCTAAGTCAGAGAGTTCAATATGTTCCTTATGGTAGGCATAAAATAAAAATAAAAAATCTCAATTTTATTAAAAATTCGAAATATCCTGTTATAATAATCAACATACATACTTCAAATTGTCTTGAAATATATAAGAAACTAAATATATTGTTAACTAAACATATACAATAAATTTACACAATTAAAAACTTTTTAATTATTATTTTTGGTATTTTTTAAGAAATCTAAAATGTGTAATTAAAAGAAAATGGGTGCGTAGATTCGCGAGAGGTGACTGTAGTTTTAAAGATATGTTGTTAAAGTTTTTATTTTGTTTTTTTTTACATTAATTAGTTTTTTTATTAACTTTTAAAGCTATCAGTTTTTATAATTTACTAGTTTATTATTACTGTAAATAACTTTGAAACACAATTGATAGTTTACAAAAAAAAGTCAGCATTATTTAAAAAAATAGCGTTGAAGCTTCTAGTTTTTAGGCAACGTTTTTTTTTCATAGTTTGAATAAAACCAATTTAATTTAAAATATCAACAAAACGCTTATACTCGTTTTCAGACGAAACATAAAGTCTATAATTAGGCACATAAACACGTTGATACAAAATTTTAAAAGTTTTACCGTTAACTATCGCTAGGGCTAGGCCACCAAATGATAAAACAGTATTTGTTTAACTACGTTATGCCTGCAAACAATTCTTTTTTATTGCTGAAAGCTTTAAAATATGTTTCCAATTGCAAATCTTTTCAGAAAATTTATTTTTAAGATTTTTTTTCTGATTTATGCAGTTATTTTAAGTTTTTAATATTATAAAGATCGTATTTTTTTGTAGGTGTGTTTTTAAGCCAATGTATTTAGGTTTGTTTAATAAGACATATTAGTTAAGTTAGAAATGAGTTTTTAAGAAAGCGCTTAATTATTCAGGACTTTTTATATACTTTAGTATGTAGGGACATATAAAATAAGATAAATACATTATATAAGATTACCTATAAAAAAAAAATTACAAGTTAATTGCCCAAAGTCATATATATGTAAAAAAAAAACTTCTTTTAAATGTTTCAACACTTTAGTACTTTTACTGTTTTTTAGTTAGTACTTTTAATTTTTTAGTTATAATTGATTTTGTTCACCGTACTAAAATTTTTATAGTATCTAGTTAATAAAAACTTTAATAATACTTTATAAATACTTTAAGCATGTACCTATTTAGATTCTATACAGCTTTGAATGTTTTGACTGGTCTTGTTAGAAAGGATATTTTAAACTTAATGACTTATTAATTTATTTTCTTCTAATGTACAAATAATTGAAAGGTATTTTAAAAATTCTGTAGCATTGGATTGTGGTACACTTAACTTATTAGTACTACCCATCATAATTAAATCCTACCTTATTTAATTACTATATAATAAATACTAAAATCTATCTAAGACTACTTTATATAAATCAGACAATACAGTTTGGAGTGATGAATATTTTATATAAAGTAGAACCACAAAACAACACAAACAAAATATCAAAAATATAAATTAATATGATAAACACTTTAAGAACTGGAAGCTATTTAAATCTATTTCAAAATACAAAAAAACAATAAACTAAAAATTAAATAAAACTTTTAGTAAACAAGATACTGTAAAAGATGTAATAAACTATTAAACTATTAATCTGGCTTAAATATTTAAACAATTAAATACCAGTTGAAATATTCATTTTTAAAACGAAACAATACTTACAATAAGCATTCACTAAAAGTTCAAGATATCTGTTGTTGCTTTAAGCCGCACACCAAAACTAACTGACTAACTGCTTACATATAAACTGCCTGTCAAGTTCTGATGTTTTGTTGCATCAGTATTTAGTTTTAAACATTTCGTCATATGATTCTCATTGGCTAGTGCAATGAAGCGTATCTAACTCAAAATATTCTCTGAGCTTAACTTTGAATAATGAATAATGCACGTATTCATTACAATTCCATTTAGAAATAACTATCTAAACTTATTTTAGTTTTAATCTTTTTTTAAATAGTAGAAATAGCAAACAAGCACTCCTATTCAATTAGAAGTTACTATTGCTTCCTGTTTCGAAAAATGATTTGACATGCGTTTTACTACGTTTTTGTTTGGTTTTTTAAACCATTTTTATAATTTATTGTTTGTATTTCGAATATTTTTTTACAATATGTGCAGTCGTTCTCTTATTTATTGCTTTGTTTAATAAACGATAGAAAAAAATTCACATGCTAAAACGTCTAATTATTAATAATGAAATATAATAAGTTGTTGCATATCAGAAACATTTTATAAAAGTAAACTTCTATTTACATAAGTAAAGCTAAGTTTTAAAATATTTCAACTTTTTATTTATTAGTCTATAATAATCAATTTAAATATTTAAGTTAACTTTAATGTGTTTTTGAAAATAGAATATATATTTGAAAAAAAGTATGGTTTTTTATACAGTATATAGTTTAAACTAATTTATTAAATTAAATTTGACAAACATCTTTGAAATTCAAACTTAATCTTTTTACTATATTTATTTTCCGAAACAGAAAAAGTGTTTATTTAAAGTTAAAAACAATAAAATTCTTAATTTAAGAACTGGTAATATTTTTATATTGTTCTAAAACATTACTTTAGTTTTAAAACTTAATATTTTAAGAATCGATAATATTTCTCGAATTCCTCATTATTTGATAACGGTATTATATGAATGAACTACACGTACAAGTTGTTAATATGAAATAGATCAAAGGAATTCAACTAAAACTTAAATTATTAAATAGCAAGTTTTTTAACATAAATCAAAACATAAGAAAACAAAGCAAACTTAAGTGAGGTACAGATTGAAATCGCTACTTAAATTTTTCTTCACATAAATCACGTGTTAATGCTTGTGACGTAGAAAATATCGAGGAAGTTAAAAGTGTACTTTAAAGAGTTTTGAAGATAAGATAGTAAAACAGCGCACAATTTTTTGTTTTGAATTTTAGTGAGCTATGCTTAACAATTTTATTAACCATTGTTTAAAGTTTTGTTTCGATTGATTGTAACGTGAGTTTTTTGATTGAACTCAAAAAGTAAGATTTCTACATAGTTTTGTGTTATTTATTAGAAATTTTTGCTTTATAAATACATATGATTCAGAAACTGTATAAACTAAGTTCTATTTTATAATAAAGTAGTTAGTTAGAAATAAATTTTGATTACAATAAAAAAAAATTCACTTAAGATTAGTTAGTTAAATGTAACTTAATAAAGATAATTGCTGATAAAGTTAATTAAGGAGTTATACGCTACTTCCACGTAATAACAATTACTATAGTTTGTAGAAAATTTTTGAACAAAAATAATATAAAACTTTGATACCTTATTCAAGGTGTTTTAATTGATATTATTTACTTAATACATGAAAAAAATATATTTGTAAACTATTTACTACAGTTAATTCATATATTTTTAAATACATTGTTATAACATTTGGCTTCTAAATTACATTTGTTTCAAAACTTTTGTTTTTTCAGTCAACTTTTTTAAATTAACAATTTTAGTTGTTTTTTATGTTAGTTGCTAAATTTAAAATCAAAACTTCTTAATTTAAAAGGCAAAAAAATCTTAATAAAATTTCTTTTTTTTTTTTGGTTTCATATATTTTTTCCAACAAGTATTAAGGTTTTATAAATATCCTTTAAAATATTTTGATAAAATATTATTTATTTAATTAAAAATATTGTAAATGGAACTTAGAATAACTTTGCAATGACTAAATTTCAGTACTTATTCAAAAGTAAATGATTTTTCAAAAATAAAATAAAACTATTTTTTTATTTAAACTATATCAAACTAAAGTTTTAAAACAAAAATATTATTTCTAAAAATATAATTCAAAGTTTGTTAATTCTATATTTATGATAAATTTGTAAAGAATATTTATTTTTATAGAAACCAAATAAGAAATTCTTTAGTTAGTAAGGTATTTCAAAAAAAAACTTTTACATAAAGTCTTTCGATAGATTAATAAAACAGTTTAAGAAAGTTTAAATTAGTTAGTTAAAATTAGAAACTAGATTTTTGAAACAAAAGTAAAACGTAAACGAAAGAGTTTCCTTGTTAATGCTGAAACACTATACGTTATTTTGCTTTAATTTTTCAATGAAATTTTAATAATGAACACAACTTTTAAGTATAATTTTTCAGTTTTTCAATCAATTTTTGAATGAGTAAAATTATTTTTTGTAAGTCAATAAGTTTAGCACTTTTACAATAATTTTTTTAGATAAATATTTTAAGTTATTATGTGAGTACAAAATAAGCACTTGCTCCTTTAGTTAAACTAAGAATAGTTGTATCTTTTAATATTTTTAAAAACTAAAAATTTTACTATAATTCAACACGACTAAAAAGTAAAATTAAAGAAGATAAAATAATTGTATAGTTATTAAAATAAATAATTGTAAAATAATGGTCAGTATTACATATTAGGACTTTGCTGTCTATTGATATTAGTAGGAAAACAAATTTAAAAATATAATTCTTAGGCAACAAGCTACTATAAACTTTAAAGATGAGTCAGCCTCAAAATACTGAAAAGAAAAGACCAAAAATTTTAAAGTCTTGTGAAGATTCATCGCGATCAAATGCAAAAAAGATAAAACTTTCACCTAACACAACATCCTTAACTTCTAACAATGATCCTCCAGCTGCTGAAGAATTGATTTCGATTTCAAATGATATACCTTCAACTTTAGATGGTATACCTTCAATACCAAACGATTTACCTTCAACTTTAAAAAACTCTACACTATTTTCTAAAGATTTATTAACTTTGGTTTCTGAATATGTTCAATCAACATCTGAAAACATGCCTTCAACTTCGAAAAACGTTCCTTCAGTCTATGAAGACATGTTTTCATTTTGTAAAGATATGCAGTCATTTACTAAAGACACATTGCCATCAGCAACCGACGATTTCCTATCACATTTTGAAGGCATAACAACATCTGCTAAAAAACCTCAATCATTTTCTAAAGTTTTATATTCGACATCAGCAAATGAAGTTTCGAAATCCAAAGATACACCGTCGACATCAAAAGATACACTTTCAGATTTTTACGAGCAACCTTTAACATCAGAAAGTTCGTGTCTATCAAACCCGTTGACGCCAAACGGCAAAAGGTCAAAACTTTTGTGTTCGTTCTCGCAGTCAAGTGCTCTGCCATTGAGTTCAGAAGATACAGCATCTGAGACAGACTTGTTAAACAGAGAGGCATCGAGCTTGAATAATGTAACTTTCGAAAACTTTTTTCATGATGTATCAAACCGGTAAGTTATGCTAAATTGTGAATACAAACTGTTCAAAGCTTTTTAAATTTTACATTTCCCATATTTAAAATCAGAAAAAAAAGAAAAGCAAGCTTTCTACATTTTTAAGCACAAAGTAAAAAATGGTTCTGTATTTTCCAGAAAATGATAAACACGTTTATAAGAGCTTAATAATTGTAAAACTTTTATTTCAAGTTATTTCTCTTTTCTTTATTAAACTTTAATTAGCAATTGACTGCAATGCAAACCCTTGATAGCCGCTTCTGCGATCAGTTTTGTTCTTAAAATGCATCAGAGAAACATGCTCACGTTGTTTCAATTTAATCAAACGCTATGAAGTACTTTTAAAGTCAAGCATCCGTTTGGGTTTATATTTAAGGGCATTGCAGTGTAGGCTAGTGCTAATTTTAAAAAGTTCCAAAAATTTACTACATACTCGTTTTAATAAACTTATCTACGTCCAACATTATACTTTTGCTCAAATATTTAAATTTTGTTATTGGTCTTATGTTTTGTATAAAGTAAGTTTTCATTCTTAACTTAGTTAACTTAAGGTTAAGAACAGTTTAAAAATTGTAAGCACGTATTAATCAATGTACAGAAACTTAGTTGTCCAAGGCAGTTACAATCAGGGTTCAATGCACATTGGTGGCAGCTCTTTTGTAAACAGACCAACAATTAATAACTATTACGGCGATAGCAAAAAGGGTTAGTTTCAATTTAATAAAAACATTATACTAAAACATTACAAGCTTAAGTTTAATATATTCGTACAGAAACATTAAAAAGTTCATCGAAAGCACAAATATGTTTTAGATGCAAACGAATTTGACATCGGCAAGGTCAAGCAATCGGCTATGAACAACATCTCAATCTTCAAACTTCCCTTCGGTGAAACTTGGGACGTTTTTGAATCATCGTACAGTACAATCCCCACGATAAAAGACCGACATAACAAACTTATCAGCCTAAAAGAGCTGTTAGGGTGAGTAACAACATAAATAATCATTGCAATGCAGTTTTATTATAGATTAACGCATTTTTAGAATTGACGAATCAAGCTCGAACATCAGAAGGAGTTACATAAGCATATCGGGTGAGGGAGGCTCAGGGAAGAGCTTCTTAGCTAGAATAATTGCAAAAAAGTACTCTGAAGCCGGCATCGCCTGTTTTGTCATTGACTTGAGTCTCGTCGAGCTGGACGAAGTTTCGAACTTCTCACAGTTTTTGTTAGATTACGGCTGCTGCAGTTTTTTGAGTGACGAGTCGACCGTAGATGAGCTCAGCAAGTGGTTGTTGGAAAATCAAAGCAAAGTCGTCCTGATACTGGACGGCTTCGACCAACTGTCGTGTTTAAAACTCACAACCAGATTCAAGGCTTCTTTGAACAGAAAACAGACTTCGAAACAGTGGATAAGCGCTGTTTTGGCGCGTAAAGTCTTGAACGAATGCAAAGTCGTTCTGACTTCCAGAACGTACGCGCTCTGTTCGCTTGACGGTGACTTCGCTGCAGATGACAGTTTCTCCTTGCAGGGATTCCGCACTTACAAAGACGTGGAGTCGGCTCTTCATCTCTACGTTCAGGGAGGAGCAGACAGAGACAGAGCAACAAGATGTTTCGAGCTCATAAAGGAAAAAAGACTTTTGAAACTGGTTGCCAGCCCGATCAACGCGTTTTTGTTGTTTCAAATCGTCGAAACGGGGGTGGACTTTGGTTTTGAGAACTTAACTTCTGCGCATCTGTACAATATGGTGTTTAATAAAATTTTCCACACTAAGTCGTACGGGCATGAAAAAGCAATTGATCACAAAATGATAGAACTGGAAAGAATCTGCTTCAGGTTGATCTGTCAAAGAAAGTTTGTTATTGAAGAAGACGACTTAAGTGATGATTTAAACTTTGATGACCTGGAAGAGTTAATTCCTATTGAAGCAAAGATTAACAACAAAGCGTTTTATTCTTTCAACCGAAAGAAGTTTGTTCGAATTTCTCATCAACTTGGCCAAGTAAGACTCATTTCGTTTGTTAAAACTAGAAATTCTACTTTAACTTGTATTTTCATCAAAAGTTAACCAAAACGTTTATACTCATTTTAAAGTACTGTAAAATTAAGATATAAATCATAAAGAAGTTTCCTTAAAAAATAATCAGTTTTATTTTTTTTTTAAGTGTTATTTAATAATAAATTAAGAGCTAAGTAATATTTTTAATTATGATTAGTTCTTTGTTTTTCGGCATTTAACTTTATTTATCTAGCAAAATTATATTGATTTTCTTTTTGCTATTGTATTTTAAGCTTTAAATTATTAACTTATTATATTTTATCATAATAAATATAAATCTATATATATATATATATATATATATAAATCAGACAAGACTAAAACATTAAAGCAGAAAAGCGAAAGAAAGTTTAAAACGTTTTTCTAATACAACTTTTCCTTTTCACACTTTGAAAAATTAAAATTGCAATTACTAAAATTTTTCAAAATGCACAGATTCTTAAACCAATAACAAAACTAAAATCAGCGTAGTTTTCAAACTTAAGTTACTGCATTAAAAACTTCATTGTTACTACGTCAAATTATTTAAAAATTTTTAGTTTCAAGTTTCTGCAAAACATAATTAATAAACTATAGATCTACCGAGAAATATCTAAGAAAGAAATATCTCATGTAGAAAACAGCTGTATAGAATTGTTGATTACTATATAATTAAATAATAATTGAGCTTAAGCTTGTTGAGCACTACTGACCGAAACTTTTAAAAAGCTATCAATATATATGTATATATTACTTTTGAAAAATGTTTAGTATGCTATTTTAAATAAAAATGTATAGTTTTCAAAGTTTATCATACTAAAAAACTGTCTTTATTTAGTATAAGTTAAAAAATATAAACAATAACTTATAGATTATGAACAGCTATACTGTTATTTCAGTTGTATCTGTTTTTGATATATCTAACTTAATTTAAGATAGGCTTTAACTTACCAATACTAATACGTTTTACCACTAAGGAGTTGTTGGCATCAAGGTACATTTTTTATCAAATGTCTCACACTGAGTTCGAAAAACATCTTGAAGAACATCTCTTTTCAACCTCCAACGAGGTTGCCAGTTACTTTGCTAAAGTTCGCAGGTTTCTCTGCCATTTTCTCAGTCTATATTCAACAAACCAAACTAACTTCAGCAGTGGCTACAAAAAGAAACTACCAAGTACTATGAACGAAACCAGTTTGTTACGTGTTTTTTATTATGGCTCTTAATAAATTTCTAATTAATAAATTTATTAAATGTTTATACAAAGTTTTTTTTTTTAGCTTTTTAAAACAAGTATAAACGCAATCAAATACTTATTAAACGTATTTTTTATTTACTAAGCCTTGCTTAGTTATTAATTTAAATATTATGAATTAATTAAATAGATAACAATTTGTGTAATAAGTAAGTCATGTACAAAAAAACTACTTAGTATCATGCAAGTAAGATACAATTATGATTCAGTACAATTATGAATAGCAGAGTGTTCTATTTATAAATACCGATTAAAGTTGTACCCAATAACATGGAAACTTTATAAGACATGCGTACATAAAACAAAACATATATTAGGTTTCCTCAAAAAGTAATAAACTTTTTAGCTTTTGAAGCAAAAAAGATGACATTTGTTGATTTATTGTGCAAAAAATTAAAAAAAGAGTTGCTAGATTTTGGAGAAATTGAAAACTCAGTTTTATTGGATACGGAAAATAAAGGGCCTAGTAAGTTTTATAAATTGTTTGACTTGAAACTTCTTTAATGAGTTAAAGCTATACGTTTATAATAAAACCAATTTATGTAATGCTTTTAAGACGTTTAAACTAGATTTAGGACTAAAAAGTAGTAAAAGCTTAAAAACAAAGTATAAGATATAAGAAAAAGCATATATGAAAACTATTTATTAGAATCTAATACCTATTAATTTTCCATTTCAGTCAAATTAAAATCGTATCTAATATTAGTTGATAAGGTTTAAAAATAATTCATCGCAATTTTTCTAACAAAATTAGTGTCTTAAATAAGTTCATAAGTATCAACTTATACTGTACTAAGTTAAGAATAGAGTAGAGATGATAAATTAAAACAGAAAAGCTAAATTTAGTTTTTGGTATATTATTATTTTGACTATATTAATAATCATTAAATCCGTTTAAGTTTGTCTTAAAATTTCGAGATTTAAAAATGTTTGTTTATTATTTGTAAAATATTTTTATGAGTTTAATTTAAATTATATGTAGTTTACTAAACGTTTTAAAAACGAATTATTAAAATTTTAGGTAAAGTTTTTTAGGTTTTTTAAGTGCGTTAATGATTTTATTAAAGCAAAAAAAAATATTTTGATATTAATTAATAGTTAACTTAATTAATTTTTTAACTTTTAAATGAAATAAATTAAATGTAACAATCGTATAACGATTAATCCTAAAAACGAACTTAATGTCTGTAAATTACTCGTAATAAAAGTTTAATCATAAATTAGTCTATTAAGCTGCTCAATTTAGAAGTTATTTGATTCACAGATTCATTTATAAGACGATGTTTCACTCAACTAATAACTATTGATATTTATTTAGTTAAACAAAGCTTAAATAATAAAAGTTTGTAAATAGATAATATTGTTATTTTTCTCCTTGAATGCAAATTGGGACCTCTGATTTTTACTCTTGGACCAAAGATAAGATATACAAGATGGTTCATTTAATGAAATCTAAGTCTTTGAATTCCAAGTGGAAGTTTATTTTATTAAACAAACTTTGACAGAGTTCGCTTTTGTCATGCAGTTTGTAGAAGATGCATTCGAACTTAAACCTATTGAAATTGAACTGAATATAACTAATGTTTTGAAAGAAGTAGAAATTTGTGACCTATTCGGTTATAATTTTCTTAACAAGTTCACATGGTTTGTGCAAAATAATTTGAAAAAAGTTGACTGTCTTAGTGTTTATCTTAACGACGGAAAAAATATTTCTGAAGTTCTAAAAAAGCTTTCTAATTTAAAGGTAATATATCATTTTTTGAGTTATTTTTATTAAGAGGTTCTAAAATCATCTTTGTTTTCGAGTAGTTCTAATTGATACTTAAAATTTTATTGTTTAAATGTAGTACAAAACAGATACGCTGTTAACTTCTGAGTTCTACATGTATATATAAATATATATATATATTTGAAAAAATGTTTTTTAATTGACAAAAGTCAAAGTTCTCAATGCGAATGCAGAGATTATGTTTATAATATAAAAAAAACAACTAGTTTTCAAATCGTTTACTTAGTTTCGATGCTTTATACATCTCCTCAGAACGAAATAAAGAAAAAAGTAAGATTTTTAAAGAATCAAACAAAATAAACACATTGTGACGTTTCAATTTTAGTTGAAACGTCACGATGTGTTTTTTTTTTGTTTGATTCTTATAAAATTTTATAATTACGTCACATTGTTTTTTGTATTTTTGTACAACTTTTGTATTAATGTTTATCAAAGTGCAATTCATTTCAAACCTATAGCTGATGAAAAAAAATCATTTTTATTTATTATCATGAAACGTAATTTCTGGTTTTTTAAGTCGAATTTTCTTAATAAATTATAATGTAATATATATAAAAAGTATATAAATATATATAATATACATATATAAAAATTTATATATATATATATATATATATATATGCTAAATCTTTTTTTTAACAATAGCATTTTTCAGCTTAATATTTACAAAAAAAAAGGTTATTACTGTACAAACTAATTCTAGTTTAAAATAATAAACCAGAAAAAGTTAAAGGTACGAATTGATTTAAAAACTTTAAAACTGTTCTTAAACTTTACTGAATAGTAACTAATATTATTTCGTTTCAAAACTATTTACTAAACAAAAATTTTAATTCAGTTAAACTGTTGTAGAATGAGTTTGTATATTACTTATAATCTCCGTTATCTAACAGTTTAAGAATTTTATTAGTTAAATTAAGCCTAAAAACTACACTTATTTTTTAATCAAATAAATTTTACTTTGATATCTGTGTTTTTGATTTAAAACTGTTTTATATAAAATGTTTTTTTATCTAAAGTAAGGTTATAATTCAAATAAAATTAAATTTCAGTTAACAAGTTGAAAGTTCTAAAAAAAACAATAAATTTATAAACTTTAGAACTGTAATAGCAACTAAACTTCTTAAACACGATCAACTTTAGATTTTAAGTTTTGAAATAAACTCATCTAGCTTGTTTTTTGACACTTATAAATGCATAACAGATCAATTACATGAAGTTAAATATAAGCAAAACTCATCTTGACTGCGATTTTGTAAATGAATTTCAATCATTCGTCAGTAACATTTCAGATTTACTCGGTAGTTTTAAAATTGAAGACAAAGAAACTTTTTTAAATAAAGATTCAGACAGATTTTTGAACACTTTAGGCTGTGTTAGTTTACTTTTCTTTATCTATTTTAATTGCTAAGTAATTTATAGTAAATTAGCTTTAATTTTACTTTAGCGAGCGAGTTATTTAAAAACTTAAAAAAAAATTAAATTTACAAAATTACATTTTTCTCCTACAAAAAGTTGTTTAATTATTTACAACTGAGTACTAAAATGTTTTATTAAAAAGAAAAACCTTCAATACATTCAGAAAATAATTTTAAAAAGATATAAAAGTTAAATAGTATTGACAATCATAAAAATAAGTTACTTAAATTAATACAAACATAAAAGCAACTTATGGTATGTTTAAATGCTTAAAAAGTTTAAACTTATAACTTAATAAACTTTTCCAAGTTTTAAACAGCTTAATTTCCCAAACCTTAATGTAACAAACTCTCAACCTGATAGCAATTTATTCGATGAGGTTCAAGTTTTCTTTAAAAATGTCTCGGAAACGTTTAATATTTTACTTCCTGAAGGCTTAAGTAGTGCAGAAAAGCATAACTTCCAAAATAAAGTTGTAAAAGAGTTAGAACAGAGTTTAAAATCAGTAAGTCTGATTAGTGTGATGTTTTTTCAATGTAATTAACGTACAGTTAAAGGAGTTAAAAAATAATTGTTTTTTCATTTAAACATGTTAAAAATAAAACTAATGTTAATTTTCGTATTTAATCATTATTTATAAATTTTTCACCGCTAAAAATAAATGCTTTTTTACAGTGGGCATTAATTTTTTCTATTTCAACCCAACAGGTAAAATTGGTAATCATATATCATAATGGTGAACGTGATTATGTAACAAGTCCCAAAATGTACGGTAGAGAAGAAAACAAACCTAGGCTCATCAGTTTTAGAACAAAATGTAAATTTTCCGTTTTTTTTAAACTGAACAGCAAAGCACAATTGTTTTTCTAGATTTAGCTTAAGGTTGTTATTTCACAACTTTAAAATCGTTCAGTAATAAATAAATAATTGAGACGAAGGAGCAGACAATTTCTTTAAGTTAAATTTACTAAAACAGCAAATGGACAAACGTTTTTGAATTACCTGATGAAAAATTGCACCGGAGATGCTCTGACAAGTTCTTCTGTTGAAATTACTGAAATGACTTTGGCTGGTGAAAGGACTTCAATTGAAGTTGAAAGCGTAGATGAAGCGAAAAATTTGCTGTTTTTGTGCAAACAAAAAGTTGAGTTGTACAACTTAGTGGTGCATTTTGTGTGCATTGAGGAATATGAAGAATTTAAAAGTCTGTTTTTTCAAATTGTCAAATTACAATGTTTACAAGTATGTTTTTCTTTTTCAGTTTAACTGTTTTGTAGCAATATCTATGCAGTAATTTAAAGAAACAGTTTTAGCAAAACCTTTGGTACTTACGAAAAAACATAGGAAAAATATAGAACTCAAATATTTTACGTAGTTAAAAAACTAAATACCAAGTTCTAAAATGAGTTTTTAACAGAATTATTTTAAAGAAAGCATAGCATTAGTTACAACAAATAAATCTCAGTGACATAATTTATTTTATTTTTCAGATAAAGGTTATTAATGTTTTAAATATAAAGTTTGATGATATCAGAAGAACAGTTGAATCGATAGAAAACTGCAAAGTTAAACTTATTTTATATTGCTACGATCTTTTATTGGACCAAAATTCATCTCATCTAAAGTCTTCTGAAACTGCACAAGAAATACCATTCTCCCACTTCAACAATTTCGAGTTAAAGCAACCCGTACCGTTTTCTTACTTAGAGTCTTCTGAGTTCAAAGAAGTAGTGCGGAGTTCAAGTGTTTCGGAGGTAAAGACTATTAAAGTTTTATGAAAATGCTTTGGTTTTTGAATTTTTTGTTTTATATAACTTTGTCTATGAAAATTAGATGTATAGTTTATAAGTAACTAAACAGTTATTCTGGGAAACAGTGTTTGAAACAACCGTGTTAAAATTACAAAGGTATATTCATCGATTACTGTAGGGTTATTAATAAAATAAAACTAATACAAAAGCACTAAACATTGTTTTGCATTTCTACCCAGTCTAATCAGTAGTAAAATGTTCTAACAGGTTACAATTCACACATCAATATGCAAGCTACTTTACGATGAGAACGGCGATGTAATCAAAAAAGGAGCCGGGCTGCTGGATACGTTTAAAAAACATGACATCAACTACATGCTTGTTTGACTAAAGTCGCTTACCTACCTGTTTGTAGCGTAAATTAAATTCTTAAACATACATTTTATTTAACTGTTTACAAAAAAGTAGTTTTCATTTTAACTACAAGTTAAAACGATTTAAAACTTATTTACTTGACAGTTTTTCAATATAATACTGTATAAAACGTTAAAGATAAAGTAACCTGTTTTTATTAAAATATTTTATGAGCTATCACTTGTTCTTATATTTTACTTGACTTTTGGTTGTAAGAAAATAAACCATACAAACACTTTATTTTCTTAAATAGCTTCAATTTTTTAGCTGCTTGCTGTTTTGTACAGTTTAGTAATAGCGTGATAATCTAAATTTTTTTAAGCATAAAGTTAGATAAAATACTTCTGTAGCATTTAAGCTTGTTTTTTTCTGGATTGTGAAGAGTTTTGCTAATTGTAAAATTGTTTTTTTTTTTCTTGTTTATCTTAAAACTAAACTTATAAACAAATCTAAGCTTTAACTTGGTTAGAAACAACAGCTTTAAAATATTGATTGAAATTGTGAGTTTTGTTTATATTTAATCTTATTATGGACTTAAAACATTTGTTTATTGTTTTTAGACTTAACATTTTTTTAGAACTTTTATTATTTTAACTTTATACTTTATACTTAAAGACTAAACATTGTTTGTTTAGTTAATCATTAAATGTCTAAACTAAAATTAAACACTATATGCTTAAATTAGAATACTTATAGTTAAACATAGAACATTTCACTTTGAATTCATATTTTTAGATCATGTTTTTATAATTTATTCTTTCGTAAGTTTTTTTTTCATCAATTTTTACCAAAAAATTCTAGTACATACTACTAAAACTATTTTAAACTGAAAAATTAAACAACTCTTACTTGATACATGTTTATTAACATTTTTTATTTAATTACGTGCCTTTTATTTATTGTATATAATATAAATTAAACAACAATAAAGTTAGAATTGAAAGTTTTTACTATTTATAATTTTTGCTTTTTTATTCTAACAAGAGCATCTTTAAATCATTGAAAACTTAAAAAATTTTTTTTAATAATTCTTAAAAATGAAATTACTAGTAAAAAGTGATTACATACTTTACTTTATTATAAATATTAAACACAAAACGTTTTGTTAATAGAAGTAGTTTTCGTATACTGATGACTCAGGTAAACCAAATAACTATAAAACAACTTTATTAACTATTTTAATGGCGGGATAAAGTACTGGGTAAAAAATAAATTATCCTGAGATAGACAAATCAATTAAAATTCATCGTCATTTACTCGTTAAAAGGTTTCCTTCCAATGATAGTTCTTTTTTAATTTTGCTACTAAAGACTTTTTATTTAAACCTATAAACTTTATAGCGTTTTATTTTTTAAATTTAACAAAAAAAAATATTTGCAATGTTGTTTCAATTGATTTGTTTGAAAAAATAAAATACTTTTGTGTAGGTTGATGAAATATGTTTAATTTTTCATTCTGAATAAAAAAACTTAGTGGTATGCACTTATTTTTTGTGCAAAAACATAAATAACTTAAATATATTGTTTAGAATCATACTTATTTCTATTGCAAGTAGTATGTACCACTAACTTCGCCAGCCAAGGTTGCCATAGTGATATGGTTTCTACACCAACAGAACACTGAATACTTAATAAGTGCTAACTTTTAAGTTGAGAGCTTTAAGACTATTATTGACAAATGGCACAAACCCTGTTTGCTACGTTTTTTTACTTATAAAGTTTTAATGTTACAAAATCAAAATGATAAATTTACTTGAAACACACTACTACGACGGAGTTACTAAACATCTAACATGGTAGTACCACAACTACAAAACCTTTATAACTTTTATAAGCTTTTTATGCTTAATTAGTTTAAAACACCGTCTTTAAACGACAGTTAAAACTTTTATAGAGTATACCAATTTAAGATGTCAGCTCTAAGTTTTTAGACTAATACATAAGTAAATATTTTAGTTTTAAACTGCTTCAAGGAGACATATGATTCTCACCTACTGGTCTATTATTTTCATATAAAAACATACTTTTATAATCTTACACTCGCTAAAAGTATCGTAATAAACAAAACTTAAATTTTAGATTAACTGAACATGTTTTAAAGTTTTTTTTAAGTAATAACAACAAATATTATTGACATCAGTGGTAAGCTATCAGTAAATCATAAGTGAAAAAGATCTGCTTACTCTTATCATAACTAAAACTTTACTTTTTAAAATTAAGAATTTTTGCGTATAAAATGTATCTATCAACTTATAAGCGAATTTATAAAATATTCAAGTTAACATTAGAATGTAGAATGATCAAAAATTTTATTTGCATTGTAAATTATGTATTTTAAGAAAAACTGATCTACAATACTACTTACGGAAAAAAAACAAACCTAGTTTTGTCTCAAAACTAACAATCGTCAATTTTAAAGACTATCAAATAAGCCGGGACCATACGCTCTGTAGATCTTCGGCAAAACGAAGACTGATTCCCAAAATCTTTGTCGTAAATATAACTGCCTCGACTGTCCGCTTCTAAAACGTTCTGGTTGACTGGAAACAATTCATTGCTGCACGCAAAAACAAACGACAGCCTTTCAACGGCGTTTTCAGTTTTGCAATGACTGAGTCCGTTGGAAATTTCGTGCTCCAACAAGTTAGTGGCGTAGCAAGAGCACCTGCCGGCTCTGGCATACTTTCCTCCGCAGCTTTCCTCCTCGCACTTTGGAGTATCGCGTTTGTCGGGGTAGCCGTGTGTTAGAACGTCGGCAACTTTGTTTGATTTTACTCCGTTTAATAAAAGCGGATGACCTTTCAACCTGAGCTCTTCGCCTTTGTTAACAGAGTTAACTCTGAATATTTGTAGAGTTTTCGGGTTGTTCTTAGATTCTCTGTAGAACTCCAAGCGTTCTAACTTGAAAGATTTAACTGAATTTGAAATAAACTTGTAGTCATTATGTTTTTGGTTCAAATATTCAAGTTTAAACTTGGTTCTTTCGTTGTTGATATTCATTTTGAAAATATTGTCTACGTTAAAGGTAAGTTGTTGCATTATTAACTTCATTTTAAAATCAAACTTTGATTTAATTATTTTCAGTTCTGCATGATGGTTTACTGTCATTTCTTTAAAGATTTCATTTTCTAATGTTTCTAATGAGAAGTTTTCTTTACTTGTTGAACTCTTTAAAACTTGCTTAAAATCTTTAAAAGATTCTGCTTCTTCAACAAATTGAGTAAGGTGAAAACCGTATCTATCTTTGTAACATAATTCCTTCATTAAACATAAGTTGTGTATGCCTTCTTCAATTTCTATCAAGTAAGTAGGCGTAACTAGCGTATGGTGAGCTACAACTGTCTTCTTTTCTTGACTATTATAAGCTTTTTGAAATGTACCGTGAAGAATGAAGTTATTTTTGCTGTCATACTTTTTTTCGTCCAATTCTAAAGTGCACAACTGGTTGTTACGACCTAAAATATCTACAAAAGGCTCACTGTTCAAATAATGCTCGAAAGTATTTTCTGTCTTTGAAGCCCTTTCTATTTTTGTTTGCTTTATTTTATTTACAAACAAGTATGTAAATGTTTTAAATTTATTTTCACTTCTTCCATAACACTTACCAAAAAATGATGCGTATTCACATATATTAGTGTGATAAACGCCTGGGCCTTGATGCCCTTTCTTAGAGGGCTTAAAACCTTCCTTTAGAATTCCACTAACGCTTTCTCTTTTTGTGCCGTGGAGGACAAGTAAACTTGAGCAATCAGAAGGTTCTGATTCATCAGAAGTGTTATCCGTAGGTACAACTCTATAAACCTTTAAAGTTTTAGAAGTACCATCAGTGTTCAAATGACTTGTAGCTTTATTTTCAGAGCAAGTATTTTCAGTTTTTAAAGACTCTTCAATAAACTTATAATCTGTGTTATTTTTCGGCAATAGTTCAAGATTATATTTGTAACCTAATGTATTAATTTTTTGTAAGTTTATAGGCTTATACTCAAATAATTCTTCAAGATTATTTTTCAAAGATTCTACTTTTCTTGTGTATATTGCTTTGGATCTTTTTGTTTCATTGTTCATTTTTTCATGTTCTGTCTTAAACAAATCTTGAAAATCATTCTTGTAGTCTGGAAAGTGTTTTAAAAATTTGACTACTTCCTTGCTATCAAAATTCATAATTTCAGGTAATAAAATTAATCTGTTAAATCATTTGTTTTAATAATTTTAAAGGATTTTATATAAGTTAAAAACTAGTATTTTTTTACTATAAAAAGAGTATAAAATTAATTACTTTATTATTATAGAACAGACTATCAAATATAAACATGCAATTGTCTCAAATCGTTATGTCGTTGAATACTGGCTGGTTTTTATACAATTAAATTTTTAGTTACTTTATAAAGTTTTGCATTGTAGTTAATTTTTGATGAACAAGTAAATACCATTTTAAATTAGTTTGTGCGAAAAAAATGTAAATTCGAGTAATCTTTTTTAACTGTTGAATAGATACTAGTTATAAATTACTGAATGAAGAAAGGAAGACTTGAAATTTATAACATAAAAAGTTATATTGTGCTTAACAAACAACATCTTTAGTAAAGATATTTAAGATTTTTTTTTAAAGCACATGATTCTTTCAGTAAAAAAAAAAACTAGTACTTATACTGTTATTTTTGTCGGTTGCAAATGACTCATTATAAACCATTTTGTCCAAATCCCTTAGTTTACTAACTGTTTATTAATCTCACACAAGCTCAAAGATACCAAAGAAGTAAGCGGTAATGTTAATTACATTATTTATTGAAAGGTAATAAAAAAACGCTCAAAAGGCTTAATATGAGCTCCTGGTGTACGAAAAAATATTTCGGTTACCGGGTCATTGCCCACGGATTTCTTTTCAAATAAAGCATGATATCCTTTGTACCAGATAAACTTTAAAATGCTTTTTTTTTTGAATTTAAGTAAGTTCTAAAAAATGTTTTGTAAACTTTAAACCAGTAAAAAAAGTTACGCTTGTAGTACTTGAAAAATACCTTGAAATTTTGAAACTAATTTTAATATACATACTGCTAGAATAGTTAAAAAATAATAATTAAAATAAGATAGTTTTATTTTTAAGAAAAAAGTATTAAAACTTAATCATAAATGAAGAGATTGAGTTAAGTTTAAATTCAAATTGTGAGTTCCTAAAGAAAACTTCAAAGTTTCATTTATCAGTCATTGTAAGTATAAAGATTACGTACTATTATAAGTGTAATAAACATTCTGGTATTCTAGATTTTGAAAAAAGAAAATTTTATATTTATAAGAGTACTAATAACTTTCTGTTGTACTATAAAACTCAGGTACATAATTATACAGACAAAAGCTTTTGAAAGCATTTAAAATTATAATTAAAGTTTAATAGAACTGTAGTTTTCATAACTTGTTATAATTATAACAATATTTTTACTTATTGTTATAACTTAATTTTTTTTTAAGTTTTATAACTTGTTATAATTACTTTTTGAGTTTTTTATTTTTTTGACTAACTATAGTCTCAACTTTGAAATGATGTAACTAATAAACATTCCATTACATTAAAACATCTTAAAATTAAAATAAAACTCTAACAGCCAAAGAAAAGTCTAGAAAAAATATTTATTTAAAAGTACTAGCTCTATAAATTAAAAAGTTTTTACATCTCTGGAGGAAACATTGAAGTCTTACATGATAAAGTTTATCCTCATTCATAGAAATATTTTTAAACACGTTTTTATAACCAGCTGCAACTAGTTGTGGGTTGACTTTAGTGGCAGTAATTGGAAAGTTGCTCTGTTTGTATACTTCACATCTAATTTTGATAAACCTTTTTTTTTTATTGATAACTCAAGCTTCAGAGCATCTTGCAATTATTAGTTTTTTATCGATACAGTTTTGCCCAATAATGCGAAACCAGTTGTTTTAGTCTAAATAAAACATTTCTAGTAAACAGTCAATTGTGTAAGGGCAAGTTAAATTAGATAAATTTTACTTATCTACTTGGCCGGCAGAAAAAAAAGCATCATAGATGCAATAGTGATAGTGACGTTTTTCTGATTACACAAATTTTCCTTTTACTTCATAACGAACTACTAAAAACATTTTTAATAGCCCTATCTCTAAAAAAACAATTAAAATTCAAAAATAAAAGTATTTTGAAAGTCTTGTAATTTTAAGTTTAGGAACAAATGTTAAACATAGAACTTATTATTTTGATATTATAGATTAAAAAAGGTTTATTTTACTATAGCGACAAAGACAGCTTTGGGAATTCATGTCCTCGACAAGATCTTAAAAGGTACTCATGGCATGCGTCTCGATAACCAAAAGGTTCTTCGTGCACCAGATCCTAAGACCAAATATTTTGAGCGTTTTTTTTTAACCATTCAATAAACTATAGAGTAGATCGATTACTTTTGTTAAAAAACCTAAATTGTGAATTTGTGTCTGTGCTTTATGGTTTTTTAGAGCTTGTGTCTTTTTTAAAACTTTTTGTTTGAAATTTACTAAGGTTTTTTTTTTCATTTTAAACCTTTTGATACAACAAGAATATCTGACGCTTTTTGCTCCTAATAAATTGATTACGGCCGGAATACATGAATTACGATTACTTCGCAGTAATTCTATTAGGTTTTAGTATTTACCACTTTTGTTCTAAAAATACACTACGTGGAATTTACAAGTTTCTGTAAAACCATTAGTTTTTAAAATATAGATTGTTATCTTAATGTAAAATAGTAAACTAGACGTATGTACATTAATAAAAAAATTGATTATAATCTGTTTTCAAACTTTATTTCCTTTAACTTAACATATAAATAAAAAACTTATGTAATTTTCTAGAACTATAATACTTTTGATACTAAGTAACAAACAGTAAACTGAAATAACATATCTTTCTTTAACAAAAAATATTTGATAAACTGAAAACTTTTTTGGACTGATTAATAAATAATTAATGTCCTGGACAAGACATTAAAAGGAATCCATGCGGCACGATAAGCGAAAGGTTCTTCGTGCACCAGGTCTTAGAACAAAATATTTTGAGCGTTTATTTTTGTCGTTTAATAAACAATATACTATTAACTCAAAATATATTTAAACAAACAAAATTAGTTACAGTTTCCCTGTAGTTTAAATTGTTCAACTAAATATGGACAAGACGTTAATAGGTATCCAAGCGGTGTAGAGTGTAGACTCGACTCAATAACCGAAAAGGTTTGTTCGTATACCAGGTTCTAGGACAACTTGTTTTGAACTTTTTTTGTGTTTAAAAAAAAAATTTGTTAAAATATAAACTTGATTTCTGGCAATTTTTTAAAATTTGATTGCTAAATACCTATTGATAGAGTTGTATCACTAAGAGCTGTAATATTATTTTAATGTTGTTTATATATAGAGTCGTATTCAGAAAAATTTAATTGTTTTAATCTTTTGAGTAAGATATGAATATTTATTAGTTCCTTTAATCTTTTTTTTAGTTTATTGCAAAACAAAAGTTGTTATTTTGACTATTATTTAATTGTCTTAAATCTTTTGAGTTAGATTTAATCAGTATTTATAATTAAGATTATAAATCATAAATACTGGTGATTTATAAACTTAACAATAAGTAATAGTTATTATATTATTGTGGTTAGTTTTTAGAATAGATAAGTTTGCTCAAACTGTACTGTTTGATTTATACTAAGTAGACTAAAATAGTCTCTAGTATTGATAAATAATTTTTGTAAGTCACTATTAGATTATGAGCAAGTACACAAAAGGATTATTTGTTCTTCGTCAGATTTACGTTCTGCTTAACATTATTCGATGTTCAACTAAATGTAACAGCAAGTAAAATTGGTATTTCATTACAATTTATAATTCTTTTTTTTAAATAAAATAACTTTTTATGTTAAACTAGTTTTACTCTTGTGTTTTTCTTTAAATTTTTTTTTAAAGGTAATTTCGATACTTAGAGATGTTGTAATAGAATTTAAAACTAGTCTAACAGTCAAAGGGTCAGTCTTTGTACAAAGCGGACCGGACTATTTGACTTTCTGTGAAGTAGTCCTAAAAACTACTTCTTTATTTTTCAAACCACCAATATTGCCATGAAATTAGCACCTAAATTTGCCTAAAACCAAGTTTATAGCATAAATATATTAAAATATTTATTTCAGTTTATAAAAACAAATAATAACCAGTGTTTCGTACGTTGTCTACCGCTACTGTTCTAATGAAAAATAAATTGAACACGGTTTGTTTACAAATAACTTACCTAAAAAGACTCAAGTTCTAATCAAAAGAAAGTCTTATTTGTGCGGTACTTTATGAAATACATACACAAGTGGTTATCATTAGTGATTAGTAGTTTGAAGATCACGAATGCTCTAACATGAAATAATTTCCAATAGTCTTATAAACTAATGTTTCGAAGGGGTCTTATTTTTTTTTTAAACTTGAACTGTAAACTTATGATAAATATAACTATTTAGATCTAAATATATGTTCTTATTGTGTACTTCCATATGCTTTGTAATAAATATATGTAAACATTATTACAGACTACTTATAGCGATTAAAACAACACTAGTATTTGCTTTGGTTGTTTTATACCTCAAAGCACACAATTTCAAATATAAAGCTTCTTAAAAAGCTTTCTGTGAAACTTGCAAGCTGCTCTTTCTAACAAGGTTTAGAAATCAATTAGCATAAATTAATTACTTTATGAATTTTTACAAATAACATCAGTATTACCATGAATGAAATGTTACTTGATTTTAAAAACAATAATGCTACTTATAATGAAAAACATCAATGAGTGAGGGTAATAAAAACTAGAACTTGTTATAAATCAATGCAAGTCTATCAAATAAGATGAAGAAGTTTAATAAATTGTTAAGGTCTCTTTTTTGATCTGATGTTTTTTATATGATATACTGTTTATTAAAAATAATTCTAAAAAATCAAATAATAAAAAAAGTATATAATACTTTGTTCTTTGACCTTAAAAAACTGCGGATTTGAAAATAAAGATTATATTTATTATCTGATAAGCAACAATACTTTATAGAAAAAAAAAACTTTAAGTGATCAGTTAAAATTAATGATCGACCAAAAATATTCTTTAGATAAATGCAATGTTGTTTTTAAAAATATATAGATAATACAAAACATTTCTTTAAAACAATTTTAGATTTAAGGAAAGATAAAAACTATATTTTTAAAACTATTTATGTAGTTATTCTCAATTAATAGCTTTTGTAAAAGCTTATCAAAGTAAAAATTTGTTCAAGTACATTTAGATATTTTTTACGTTATCAATAAGTCTATAAGGCATATCTACTTGCATATGATATTTTAAGGTGACGTTCAAAAAAGTAAAACAAACACAAAAAATGTATAATTCCTAATAATGCAATTCTACTCACAATGTCTTGTGTTAAAAACTTTAGAAAAATAACTTTTATTAAACAATGCATCAAAAAAGTTTGTAAATTATTATTATTTTTTCTTAATTTAAAAGCACGTATGAACTGAAGTTTCAATCATTTGATTACAGCACAATAAGATAATGACACGATTCGAAACTTTCAATAGCATTTAGAGCTTGACAAACAGGTTTTAAACCAACATCATTGTAAGCAATAGTATAATAAATAAGTTGCATATATTATTATTTCATATTCAAAGTAAAGTTCATAATTAACGGTCTAGTATAGGAGCGATATAAAAAAATAAAAAAACAAACAAATATCAAATACCATAACTCTTTAGAATTTTAACTAAGAATAGCTTTTCAAACATACCAACATGGTTTCAGTTAAAGCTATTAGCAATAGAAAAACACCAAAGAATGCATGATTCAAAAAAGATTTAAACTAAGTGGCACATTATAACTGAAAGTCGTCAAAACACTCGCAAAAATTTATCCGATAAAAAACATTTACTAAATTCATTATTTTTTTATAGCTCGTTCAATTAAAAGCAAAGAGTCTGAACATAATTTCATTCACACAACAAAGTTTTAATTGTTTTTAAAACAATTTTTTTGTTTGCATACAATCAAAAAATTATTAAAATTTCATTAAGAGTTCAACATTTTCGAAGTGGCGACATCAGCGCCTTCAAACTCGTTTGTGACGTCATAGTTCTTGCTGGGCTCGCGGTTGGTGTAGGCGGAGATGAAGTGGTCGATGGTCAGCTCCTGGGTTATGACGTCACAGAGAAATATGTTGGTGACGGATTGCGAGCAGAGTTTGCTCAGTGACGACATGAGGTTGAGGCAAAAAGTTAACCTGTTTGAAAATTCATGAACATTTTGATGAATAAAGTAAAGAAACACTTGGAAGTAGGCTGAAGTAAAATAAATTACAACCAATTTGTGGCTGAACCAAATTAGTCAGCACAAATAAGAGTTCACCAGTTAAATAAAATTTTCAAAAATAACAATTTTTTTTTTGTTTAAAATTTAATTGTAAATAATTTAATCAGCTCAATAAAACTTCCATTAGTAAGTATCAAGTTTATTTAAAAAAATCTAACTTCTCCCAATCATGCAGATGATCAGTTAACTCTTTGATGATCACGTCTTGTATCACTTTTACTTTTGACCTGTGATCGCTTTCCAAAAAGTCTGTAAAGCAAGTTTTGTAAAATTCAATATTATTTTCAAACTAAATGAAAGCGCGCTAAACAAGTTACCGGAAGAAAACAAAACGATTGCTCTCAGGTAGGAAAATATTTTGTTGGAAGCAATGGCCGTGCTCTCGCAGCCTTCTATCAGGTTTTTTATCAACATCAGTTGCGAGGTGAAGCTTTCTATTTCTTTTGAAGTGAGCACGTCTGTGAAAATAATTCAATCTTAATTAACTTGATCACAAAAGTGTATTGATCAAACATTTTATATGAAAGAAGACCCTATTTTTAATAGAAACTGTAGTTCTAATAATAAAAACCAAATAAAAAAGCATAATGTTAATAATACAAGCTTATACAAGCAACAAAATACGGATTCTTATAACATTTTTTTTGAGACAGGGAACAAAAGTTACATTTATATAAAAAAAATGTCAACAAACATTCAAAGAAAATAATAATCCTCGAAAGTCGTAGAAATGTGTTTTTAAATACTTTGCTTTTTTAGCTGGCATTTATATTTTAAAATTTATTTATTTTAAAAAATTTATGTAAAAACAAAATTTTTTTCTGCTAAAACAATACTGTACTAAAAATTTATTTTCAGCTTTTTTTTAGTTTAATGTATTTTAAATAAACATTATAACAAAATTCAAGAACTATCTATGATTCCAAATTTATACAACTTACTGTAAAAAAACGAACCTATAAAACGATTGTAAACATTAACAAACTGTTTTTAAGGAAACTTTATCATTTTAATAATTACAAACAAACTATACTAAATATTGCTAAAATCAAAGCTTCAACTGGAGATCAAAGGTTTTATCTTGCATGACAAAAATCATGATACAATTAAGTTGAAAATTGTGCGTTTAAGTGTAAAACAATCAGCTATATTTAAGAGAATAAAACTTAACACTAAATTATGATTGAAAAAATGTATTTAAAGATTTATTTATTTACAATCTAACAAGTTAAAGGAAAAATTAACATAAAAAACAAATTATTATTCTTTAGGTTTAACAAGAAAGAATTATTAAAAAAAAGTTTCCTCAAAATTTCGTAATTTACAATCTGAAAAAAAATTTAAACAAAAAACTTGCAGACTTAAACTTTTTTTTTTAATTTAAGTAAAAATAAAACCAAAGGATCATTGCTGATCACTTAACATAATACAACCAACAATCTATTGGTTCTACTTATTTGATAAACACAACTCACCAGTGGCTTGCAAATTGCAAATGTACTTGCTGGCGGCCTGCTGCAGCAGCTTGTCCAGCTCGAACGTGTCCTGGCACTGCAGGAAGGACAGGACGAACAGCAGGTGCCAGTTGTGACGTAACAAGGCGGAGCACAAGCTCCTTCCGTGGCGTTTGTTGCTGGAAAAAATTAATTGGAACCGTAAATCTAGCTGTTCGTAAACTTTTAAGTAATTTGATCTCCTCGTTGGTACAAAGTGCAGTGTAAGGGCTTTAGTGAAGTCAATAAAAGTCAAGTAGACTAAACAATAGTATATAAATAAAACTTTTATAACAAAATCCAAAACAGACTGGCTAAAAAAAGCAATAGTTCAATTTAAAGAAGTCAGCCAAAAGTTGTTTAAAAAATGGTGTGATCATGTTTACAAGCAAAAAACAAACTTCATGGCACTTTAACTTAAGAAATTCAAACTTTCGAAAAAAAAAATTATTGCAAAATACTGACTATCTTTAAACGCATTACAACCAAAGACTTTGCACCTCACAAGTGAAAAACAAATAAAAACCAACAGCAAGGTTTTGAACGCGGGTATGGAAGTGGACCACCTGAAGTTTTCCGTGATGAGGTTGGTTGAGAACTGAACGATGAAGTTGTCGTCTTCCAGGCAGTAGTCCCAGTGTTCCTTGTACGACAGCAGCACGGCGTTCGACATCACCGGCTTCTGTGGATAATATAATTCATAGTACTGGTGAACTTAAGACAATTTGTCAAAAACACTTTATCAGTCTGAATCCGTTGTTTTAATATTGTTCAAATATAAGAAAATGTTATTGCCTAAGCATGTTTAAAAACATATGGCCTGTTTCGATGTTTGTCATTAATTAAAAAAACTTAAAAACAACAATATTGAGTAACTATGAATCAACTTGAATTTGTTATAAATGTAACAATGTTCTACAGCATTTATCAATTTAATCGTGTTATTAAATTAACAATTTATGTAATTATAAGTTAAGGACTGGTATATTTGTTTGCATACTATATAGAGTATGCATGTTTGCCCGCTATACGTTTGCAAAACAGTTAAAACATGCTACTTGCGACTTTTTTTTTAGCCAAGTGTATCATTTAAGCCAGAAAATAATTAAAACTTAGTAAAATTACTATCAACAAGTATTTAAAAGTATCCTGAGATTCAGGCAAATTGATTCCCGAACATATCTAACAGCATGAAATTAAATTACTAAATTAATAATTAACAATAACAATTACTTTACAATTCAAACTGTTAACAAACTAAAAACAACTTTTACTGAAACCACTAAAGATGATTGTATCGATAAAAATGTTCAAAAGTAAGCTAAATTACAATTAATTTGATATTCCAAACAAAAACTAGATTAGTTTTACTAAAACTTTTCAACAATAACATAAGCTAAATTAAGGTTTTTTTATTTAAAACCAACTTGAACTAGTTTCCTAAATTTTTAACTTGTTTTTAATTATCCTTAGAGTATAATAACTTTTGCAATAGCTGGTTAGTATATTTTAGAACTGATACTATTTGTTTTTTAGTATTAACTTAATAAAACATGTGGTGTTAAAACATTTAAAAAAATGTGTAGACTAAAAAATTCTACTAGTTCTAATATGCATGAATTTTATTTTAAGAAAAGGTTACAAAAAACATTACGAAAGCTACGAAAATTATTAAAGTAAATTAGGTTTTCTAAAACTAAAAACTATAATATCTACTTTTCAAAATACTTAGTTTATTGAATTAAACGATGTTTCTATATATTTACTTAATGACCAGGTTTCTACGGAGCCTGAAAAACATAGGTAATTTAAAGAATAGAAGACACAAAGAGAAGTTACGTATAAGTTTTATAACTGTGTACACAAACATATATAAAATATGTTAAGAGTAGGGTTACATTAAGATAATATACAAAATAAGAACGAGTACTTATAATTTTTATTAAAGTAATAAGCCAACACTAACAAGTATGTAAAAAGTTTTAAATTCATAAAACTAAATACAATAAAATTAGTTACACAAATTAAATTTATAACGGCGTTTAATATTTTAATAAACTTAATACTTAACTTAAAACTACAGCAAAATTTTTAAATAATAAGGATATTCATATATATCAGTGATAACATATACATAGCAAGGCTATCTATTTGCACAAACCAAAACTAAGTAATAAAAAAGTTTGATTATACAGTTGCATACTTCATTTAGAGTCATTATGTGTTAATTTAAATTGTATTTTGTTGACAAGATTTACTGTATTTAGTAGACATAAATTAAATGATATTTTTTTTAATTTTATGAGTTTATTTTTTACCTTGTGCCGTTTCAATTATGTTTTCCTTAAAATAGTTAAATAAATATGTCAAAAAAAAAGTATTTGATTTTCTTTTGTTTAGTATAAAACTATTTTTGGTATTAATTGTTAACACAATAAATGTTTAAACTTTTAATAACTTTATATTGAAACCTATTGCGAAATCAAATTAAGGACTCATTAATCACGAAAAAAAAACACTAAAAAATTACTGGGGCGTGAGCGGCAAAACTAATCTCACCTTGATCTTCATGGTGAGCTGATTGATGTTGATGAAAGTGTGGTGGGTGGTTGAACTGATTTGCTTGTAAGTTGTGTGCAGCTTCTCCAACGACCTTTGATGTTAACATTTTGCTAGGTATCTTTTATTGAATGAAAATTAACAGCAAAAAGAATAAAATCATTCAATGACTTCGTTAGTGTTTTTAATGTTGATGTAACTTTTTTTTTCCAATCATGCTGAAAACCATGCAACTTATCGTGCGAACCTTATTATATGTTTGTATATTAAGACTTATTTCTTGGACAAATATAATAAAAAAAATGTATAACTTCTTTAAGAGTTCGTTAGTTTTTTTTGATGTCCATATAACTTTTTTTTTCATTAAAGCACAAAACCAACTTTTCCAGCTTCAACTTTTCAGTTTCGTCAGGGGTGCCCTTGAAAGCGTTGCCATGGTGAACTTCCTGCCAGCTGGTCGGCACTCTGAAATGTTTCTGTGAAAGTATTTAATTCAAGGTAAGTTTGTTGTGATTTTTTATTGCTGCTTGGACTCGTTCCAAATAACTTTAATTTTAACTTTTAATTAAAATGTATATGTATATACAAAAATTAAAATTTACTTAGCAGAGTATTTTTAGCAAAAAGAAGCTTAAAAGTTTACCTCATTAGAAGTGAACGGACCAGTTGACCTGTAAAATTAGGAAAATTATTTTTTTACATTTAAAACAAGTGAGTTTGTTGATAACAACTTTATCAAAACATTTTTTAATTGAAAAAACGTATAAAAGCGTGCAATAAACACTTAAAAATGATTGCAACGATTAAAATGTATATTTGAAAAACGAGGATTAAAATCAATAAATAAAACAAAAATAAAAACTTACAGGCTTTAGTAAATTTAAATGTTTGTGGTTAAAATTATTTAAATTCAAAACATTTTACTTCAATAAAAAACCATTACTTAAAACTTTATATTAGCATAAAAATAATTTGTTGAATATTAGTAAAACAATTATAGATAAGTACTTTAACCATTAGTCTTGAGGTTGTTACATTTAAATATTAAGCAATATTAACAGAAACGTAATGTGTAATAAAATAAACAATTAACAGCTTTTGATTTAAAAAATCAACTTAGTGTTGTGCAAATGTCAAAAAAAAATTCTAAATTTCCAATCACTCAATCAACACATATTTCAATTTGAGGTGTTTATTTATCACTTAAAGATTTACAATTTGATTTGAAATTTAATTGTTATTCTTTTAAACATGCATTTACTTAATAAAAAAGGTCTTTATAGTTGAACAAAATTTACAGTTAAATGATTTAATTACAAAAAAATATTGAATAACATTTTTGAAAAGTAAAAAAAAAAACTTGTTTTGAAACAGTTGTAGCGGAAAATGTCAAAGTATGTTTAAATATCATAAATTACAAAACACTTAACCTTTAACTGTTATTTAAGTTTGACTAAATGTAGTTTTATCTTATAAAATGAAGAAAGCTTACAAAACCTTTTTAGCCAAACAAAATTTAGAGTTTATCACAAACTTTAGTTTGAGAAATAATTTTGAACTGTCTTAAAATGTGATTTTAAGTACAAATCTAAACAACATTTTTAAATTGTAGTCACTTTCTGTGTTACAAAAAAAATAGAACGCTTAATAACACTTTGGCATTAAGCTTTTTTTTATATTTAAATTTTGTTTAATTTTATATCTAAATCAACAACTATAAAGCAAACACATTGACGAGAAATTTTATAACATAGTTGCTTTATAACCAGATGCATAAAACGAACGTAAATTACAGTGATCTTGCTAAACCTGTTTTGTGCAAAACAACAACAACTCACTTCAAACTATCAAAACTGTTCCCGTTGGTAGAAGCAGAAATCCTTCCAATGGGGGCTCTTTCGCACTGAACGGCTAAAAACAAATTAATAACAATTTAAAACTCTGTGTAACATGTTTTAATTATATTTTAAAAATGGCATTTAACATTCATAAAAAAATAAAAATGCTAAACATTAATATTTCAAACATTTTTTCAAATCTCAACACATTTTAATTATCCGGCTCGTGTGTGCGAAAGGTTACATCATTTACGTGGCAAAGGTCAAACGAAAAAAAAGAGTTCAAACAGAAGAGAGAGGTCGTCAAAAATTCACCTAACACACAAATCGCGCAAACACGAGCATCTCGTCGTAAACAAGCCTGGTGACCTTTGAAACGCTGCCGTGTGCGTGTGAACTTTGCGCCGAGGCCGCTCGCGTGCTGCAGCGAAGTAGCTGTTTTTCAGAACATCAGCTCAGCAGTTTTTTGTTTTGTTTGTGCACTCTTGATAAGGTCGCTGTGATTGCGCCGTGCGAAGTTAAAGGCGAAACGCGTTAACAAAACAAAATGGTTTTTCGGCATTTCGAACAGCTTCAAACGCTTAGGTCACTGTTTGAAATGTTTGAAAAATAATGACTTTACTTATGAGGGTTTTTTTTTCCCCGAATATAACTTCAATTTTTGAATATAAAATACATAGTAAGTTAAATTAAACGGTAAAGTAAACCACATTTTTCTATAAATAAAAGTTTGCTTATATGTTTACATTGACATAGAGCTAATTGTTAGGTTAGTCGTTCTAATTAATGTGTTTAAGTACAATAAAAAACTATTTTAACGCTGTAAGTGTTTTATTGGGTTTACTAGATCCTTTATTAATTACTATATAAAAAAATGTTCTTACAAATTATGATTTTTAAAGTAAAATCTGATATAAAACTTTATATATTTGTTTTAAAAACACTTATAAGATTAAAGTAAAAAATATTAAAACAAAAAGACTTTGACTTTTAACCTTAAAGCTCAACTACAATTTACAGTCTACATACGCAATTGAGCTTACTGTGAGTAAAGTTTATAATAAGAATAATGCTAAACTTTGCTTGCTTTGGTTTAACATTTAGTTTTTACAAATAGATTTTATCAGAGTGTTAAACCTTTGCCCTACTTAGGTTTAATTAAGTGTGAACATAACTTTTTCTAATTCTATTTAACATGCATTAAATTTAGTTTTGCATAATGATTAATCAAGATTTTTTCTTATCCTTATTTTATCAAAACATTTGTACATTTAAAACCGGTAAAGTTAACTTACCTTATACATTTGATTATTGCCAATTAATTAATATGTTTTAAAATGAATTTGTTAAATATTTATAAAAACTGTTTGTATCATACTAAACTTGAGAAATTTTACAAAAACCGATGAAAAATTATTACACCTTAAATTTTAAACAAACAACAAATGGCTAGTTTTTATTACCTAGCTAACTGTTTCATCAAAAAGAAACTTTTAAAAAACTAACACAATAGTTCTTTTGTACATTGATTGAGCAAAATACGAATCAAACTAACAGCAATATTCAAATCATACTTAATTTTTAAACAACCTACAGGATGCTATAAAAATAAAACTTTGAAATAAAATTTAGCCAACCTACGATTAAGTTTTGAAAGCAGAACAAAACATTGGATTAAAGTAGCTCACTACTGTAACTGATTTATCATTTTACATATAGAGAATTCTTTTTCAGCTCAGTCTTAAATTTATATCGTACACTGTTTACAATCGAACCGTTAAGTATCTTTTAAAGCCTCTTCATTGAAATACATCATAATAAAAAAACACTACTGACAGTAAATCTACGTGAAATTTACAATTCAATCTAATACAGCCTTATTTTACATGCAAAGTAACTAAAAAACCTGTAAAGCACTTATAACGAAGATGCAAAAACTAACGTGTGGGCAGAACATTTATAGACATTTATGTCGAATATTTTAAATATATAATTTGTGTATTATGAACTAGAAACGAAAAAAGGCGTTCATAGAACTTTAGGAACACTTTTTTAAAAATTTAGCTAATAAATTTAATGTAACAATTAAATATTTCTATTATTTTAAGGAAAAAAAAATCGATAAAACTTAAGAAACTAAGAACTACCTTAAACTAAAAAACATAAAATTTTTATTTTATGTTCTAAATTAATGATAATGATTTCTATTGAATTTGTATTTTAAAAATTAACTTAACAATTAAATTTGGTATTTAATGCACTTTTGTGTACATTACTGCAATTCAAAAACACTTTCCTTATAATTAGTAAAAATAATTAAAACTATTCAGCTGTAAAAAAGTTGACAAAAAACATAGTTTTTTTGTTTTTGTTATGGTAATTTTTATCTGTCTAAGTTTAGGTAAAACAATGATAAATTATAAAGTAAATAAAGTCTTAATTCTTTTTGTATACTCAACATTTATTTCAACAACCATGTTTAAACTAAAGTGCAGCTATAAAAACATATATGCAAAAAAATCCACTAAAAGTTTTAAAGTTTGTACTTAAACCGTAGATGGCTGAATCAATATCTAAACGTTAGTTTTTTTTTTTGTACATTAATAACTCAGCCATTAGTTGCTTTCACCGTTTTTCAAAACTCCAGTAACTTTTGAGGTATAAGCAATAAAAGTCAAAGAGTACACTTGAGATTAATTTTTTCTCACAGATTTTGAGCAGTCGTTTTTGAACTTCATTTGGTAAGTAGTTTATAAATTATGAACATTTTGAAGAAAACTGATTTCAAATTTCTACCTAAATATTTAAAAAAAAATTGTTATTACAAATTTTGGTCTTATATTTTCTTAAATCTGCTTCCTAAATGTCATTCGTAGTAATGCAGAGAACATTTCTTAAAATTTAAAGTACTTTTTTTTTGACGTCGGATAATATAACTTTAAGCTTTCAGATGAAAATAATATCAATTTCCATGAAAAACGGTATCAATATTTCAAAAAACTTGACTTTTGGTTATTTCATTGCTCCAACAAAAGCAGTTCTTTTTTCCGATTTTTTTATAGAAGCGGAAAGCAGCAAACAACAATACAAACGTGCAACAAACTGAAACTCACAGTCCTTGTTCATGCCCATGTAGAGGCACTTGTTCAGCCTGCAGTGCTGGCACCTGTTCCTGCAAGTCTTGTCCACCCTGCAGCTGCCCTCCCTCCTGCATTCGTACCTCATGCCCTTCCTGATGCTGCGCTTGAAGAATCCCTTGCAGCCCTCGCACGTGCGCGCTCCGTAGTGCCTGCCTGCGTGGCGAAAAAAAAAACAGAAAATAAAATTGGTTCTTTTTTTTCACGTGATCTCGTTTTGAAGACCTTAACTTTGTAATTCGTACTTGGTTACTGGTTTTGAAAATTTTTTTAAGCTTTTCTGAATATCTTCCCGGATTTCAAAAGTACAAGTTTTTGGGTCTATTTTTAGTTTAAGGTTAAAAACTGTGTGTATAAACGTAGTATAACAACATTAAAAAAGATAACTTAAAGCTACTATAAATGTTTTTAGAAGTAAAAAAATGTTAATGATGACAATTTTTTTAATCTTTATAATATATTTTTCGTATTAATTCAAAATTTTACTACTTAACATATAAAAATTGTTTAAAATTCCAAATTTTCCAGGTTTTTTAGTGATTTTGTTCAAAATTTCTAGGTTTTTTCCTGTTTTTTTCCAAAATTTCTCAAATCCCAGGATTTCAGGTTTAGTGGCCACCCTGTTAGTACTGTAAATAGTTTTAAAATGGTTAATATTTAGTTTTTTTCAACAAATCTTGTTTTCTAGACTTAAAAATTACTTGTAATCAGTAGATGCCTTTTAAAACTTGTAAAAATTCAAAGCAATTGTTGAGATTCTAAGGGATCAAACTTAGTAATTTAAAAAAGTTTTTGAGGTCTTTAAAGTTTACAAAATACTTTTTTGATATGATCCTCTAAAAAATAGTAACAATAAAGTATTATTAGCGATAGTTTTAATTGAAATTCACATTGCTTCGGATAACAAAAATTCGTTGTATTGCTTTGATCTATTTTATGACTCAGTATTATTTTTATTTAAAGCTTTTGTTAAAACCTACATAATACTAATTTCTAGTGTTTTTAGTTTTGATTAAAAATTACATATAACAAAATTAAATTGAAGGCAGCAATAAACATTATAGTTTCAAACTAAAATGTCCAGACAAAAGAAGGTAATTGGAAAACAGTTAATGAAAACACACCACTCGATTTATCGCCGCACACGACGCACAACTCCTCATCAACTTTCAAATTGTTGCTTTTATCAAGAGGGGGCGAGATGTTAAACTGGAAAGTTGATGAATTTCCCCCGTTCAATGTCTGCATGAGTTTGTAAAAAGATTTAAAAAATTATAGTAAATAAAAAAACATTTAATCAGGTTAAATAAAATGTTTCAAAATAACTTTTTGAAACATACAAATTAAGCTTACTGTTCACTATCAAGAAACTATTGACAGCTTACCGCACTTTTGTTGTTGATACCCTGCGGAAAGGTTGTACTTAAAAGAGTTCTTAAAGATATCATCTGTGCTGTTTTTCTTTTGTTTACTTCATCAACGGTATCTAAATTGCAGAGGATGGTTTAGCTGTTTATCACATCGCTTTACTAAGATCTAATTTTAGCCATAATAAACTAATTTTGCTGGAGATCTTTTGGTTTAGTATAAATGCTAACTTTTTATTACATCCTATTTAGCCTAGAGCAACTTATTTAAGTAAATATGGTTGGTATATGTAATTAGTTTAGCATATGTTTAAATTTTCAAATTGTTATAGCTATAAAACAATTAGTTGTACATTTTTTGTAAAAAAAATATTTAAAATATTTTATTATTTAAATAACATTTAATATTGAATAAACAAAACATGTTTAGTCCCAATTATATTAATCTTAAATTCAATTTTTCTAGAACATAATAAATACTAGGAGAAGTGTGGGAAAATATTTATTCCCTAAATCAGCAGTCATTTAAAATCTTCTTTATCTGTGTTTCTTTAAAAATTATAACTTATTTAAAGAAAATTTACCAAACTATTTTAAACTTCGCATAAAAATATTTTTTGTTAAATTATCAAAAACTATTTCTTTCAAAGTACTAAAATCCAGTGTATATATCACTTAAGTTTAAATATAATCCAAACTTTTTTTACCAATACTTATGTCACAAAAAATTACTTAAAAGTTCTTTGATTTTTATTAAACATTTGCTTATTATAATATTATTTTATTCCAATTATTATTTATTTTCATGCACCTAGTATTAAAGTTCTAACTGGTTCTTACAGGGTTCGTGCGCGAAATTCCTTTTCATTTAGCCTGACAGAGACCTATTTAGCCTGACATTTTTTCAAAGTAGAAAAAATCACTTTCAGAAGGCATTTTGGGTATCGGGGGGTCTTAAATAGCAAATTAACACAATAAAAGTATTCACAAAACTACTTTTGAAGAAAATAAAAATATAAATGAATTATTTTTCAACATCTATCAATCCCTCACCCAGCAACTTGAATATTTTTAAATGGTCATTATAATTTCTGCTTCAATGAATTCATACCTTTATTAAATTTTGGGGCTTAGTTACATCCACCACTTATCACCCATATACAAGGTTCGTGTCAATTAGTACTTGAATTCGTCAATTATAAGTTACATGACTGGACCAAAAGCTTTTATTAATTAAAACAGAAATGTGAATAAGTCTGTAAAAGAAAAACAAAATGTAATTAAACACATCTCTCAAAAACTTTATGTTATCATTAAAGCATCTTAATTTTTAAAATAACTAATTAAAATAACCATGATATTACACAAGTAATTTTTTAGTCTTGTGAATATCTCTAATAACTTTGAATAAACAGATAATAAAATATATGAACAAACTGCTAAGAGTATTAATCTATAAAGTATTTGGTATAAAGCCTTTATATTAGAAATTAAAACAGTTTAACCAAATAAGCTCTGAAAAACAAAGCTCATGTAAACAAATTCAAACAAACAGTCAAGTTGTTGAACTAAACTGTAATGTTTAAACTGTACTTTTTTATGAATTTTTATAATTACGACATATATAATCTACTAAAAACAAAATAATGAAGATTCTTAAAATTATTTTAGAGATTCAACAAAAGGTTTTAAGCGCTTATTTTTACAAATACTGACTGATTTTGTCTTTAATAACTAAATCTTTATTTAGAAATAAATTCACATCTCAATTTGATCTTAATTAAAAAAATTTCATACATTTGAACTGACAAAAACTGAGATTCTCAAATTTTTAAACACAAAAACTGATTTAGCCTGACGTTTTTCAACTTTTTTCAAAAAAACTGATTTAGCCTGATTTAGCCTGACTTAGCCTGACGCGCACGAACCCTGTTCTTAATCTAACTGGTTTGCTTCAGTTCGGGCAATAAGTATTTTATAATTGTAGAAAGGTAAACTGAAATGAATAATTGTCAAAAAAACTAATGCTACAAAAACAGACTTACTATTTATTCTGTTTTAAATAAATTAATAATCCTATTTATTTTTCAAAACTAGAAAACTAACATTACAAAAACGTTTTAGTCTAAAAATGATCTAAATTAACTTGATTTTTATCATACAAAACAAAAGCCATAAAAGGTTTATTTTATGTCCAGGAAAACCTCTGTCAACATTTACAAAAAATTAAGTTTTCGAAATTTAGTAGTTATATAAAATATACTTTTTTCAACTTGGTTTATTACTTTTAAACAAAAAAAACTAGCCAAATCTATATTTGAAAAACTTTATTCTGAATTTCAGTGCAATTTTTTTAGGCTCAAATTCTATATTACTTTGTTTTATTCTAAAACCACAAAAAGCATGACTGTAATGTATACTTAAACACTTGTATTTACAAAATGCTTTAAAATATACCTTTTTAAAGGCTTAAAACCTTTAAAGTTTTAAAAAGTTGAGATTTAAAAAATCATTTTTAGAATTAGAAGTAGGCATGTTGATTTTATATTTTTGAACAGCAGTATTAAATTTTACACTTAGTTTATCAAACCTTTAAACTAATCTATCAAACCAAAATACTCAACTTTACAGCACAATTATATATTGCAAATTAAGTGTGGAATAAATTATTTCTTAATTGACTTATTTTAATATTTTTTAAATTATATTTCAGTAAGCTATATTTGTAACCAATTTTATTAACATATTCTTAGTTGCATTACTTGAAAAAAAAAAGTTAAACCGAAATAAAGCTAGCAGCAAGGCTAAAAATGTTATCTATTATAATTTAAAATCAACAAAATAATATAAGATTTAAGAATGAAATAAGCTATTCAAAAAAAAAATTTATAACGGAGTCAACCCAACTTCATTAAAGTTTCAACAAAAATTAGTGCAAGATTAAACTTGTAAACTTTAAAATTTACTCTAAATTAGTCTGTTTTTTTTTCAGAAGAATCAAAAATGCTCAAATTGGTCAAGTTAGTTTTGATTTTTTCAAATTTCAAACTGACCTGAGTTAGTTAGAGTGTGCAAATCTGCGTCAAACATCACAGTTAAAGTTCAAAAACTTAAATAATATTTATACTAGGTTTCAAAAAGCCTCATTAAAAAGAAAATATCATTCTAAAACAAAGTTGCAGTAGGCACCTATTTGAATGCAAGTTGGCAACTATGCATTTGTATAAATATGAATTTTTAAGTAAACTATTTTGATAATTACCAAAAAGTAAAAAAAAATTAAGAGCTTTTATTTTCTTATAGGCAAAAATGTTTTATGTTTAATTCTCAAATTTAAATAACTTTTAAACAAAAAATTTAAAGCTCCCTTAGCCTTGAGCTTTTAAAAAGATTTTTCACATTAAACACATTACTTAGTATGGTGTTTAAACATTTATTTAGATTTAATAACAAGTTTTTTTCTGTTTTATAGTACAATTTAAAAATGATTATACTTGCAATAAAAATTTCAAAACCTAAGTATTTGCTTTATTTTATGATGTTGATTGATTGTTAAACTGTTACAACTTAACAATAAAATGTTGAGACATTTTGTTGATCAAGAAAAAAATCTAGTCTAAAAATTCCAAATAAATAAACCATTGTTGTTGTTGTTGATTTGCTTGTCATTTTCACTTTCAGATGCTGATTGTTGATCTATAACAACTACATTTCTTGAAGTTGTACACTCAACTTTTTCAGGAGACATCCTTTGTCTTTTGTTAATTGGGGCTGAAACAACATAACTATCATTTATAGTACACTAAACTCCTTACTTGATAAAAATATGTTTTTGAAATTATGTTGTAAATTCCTTGAAAAGTAAACATTAAAAAAAAAACACTTTTTAAGCTGGTAAATTTTTTGTTGTGTATTAAATGATCTTTTAAGTAACAAAACAAGCACTAACCTCCATTATTACTTTCAGAACTTAAAAACTCCATTGAAAAAATTTTGCAATGACAATTTGATAATACTATCAAAGCCTTTTAAAATATGTAAAACTGAAAAATTAAAAAAGGTTAACTGTTATGTAAAACTAATACTAACAGTTTGAAGTAAAGTTTAGGCAACTAATGGCTTAGTCAAACTATTATAAAAAAATAAAATGAGTAATAAAAGATTAATAACTTCATTAGGCATATTTAAATGTTTATCAATGAAACAAGTATTAAATTTATAAACTTAATAACTAAAAGGTAAACAGGACTTTAAATACTCTATTTATATGCATACAATATTTTTAATTGTAGATTTTTTTAAATTTAGCTATTGATAAATTCATTAATTAATAAAATACAGCAAAAAGTAATGTTTAGTTATCATTTAATCTTAACTTTCTTTGACCAAACTATTTACAGGGTTGTCACTGAATTTTGGCAAATTTTCTCTAGGTTTTCAAAATTTCTTCCAGATTTTTTAAAGTACTTGTTTTTGGGTCTCCTTTTAGTTTAAACTTAAGTCTAACGTAAAAAAAACTGTTAAATAGTATAAAAATATTGAAAAAATACTGCAAAGCTATTTCAAATGTGTTTTATAATAAAAAAAATCTACTTTACATGTTTTTTTTTTAATTCCAGGTTTTCCATTTGTTTTTGTCTAAATTGTCAAATTCCAGGTTTTTCTAGGTAAAGTGGCAACCCTGTATTTAACCCTTAAACTTTGACTAGTTATACTTCAACTACTTTTTTGAATTTCTAAAAATGCTAAAAAGCTACTGTGAGCTTAGTTTTGAATATACAGAACATGCCCAGGTTGTAAAAAAAACTTGTGTTTGTATTTCTTTTTACAAAAAAAACTATTTCAATTTGTTTATGTTTTTCTATATGTACTAAATTATGTTTATATACATTACCTAATCACTGTGTAACTTTCTATCAAAAACGTCCCAAATGATTTTAATTTTTAAACTTTTGGAATTATAAGTTTCCAATCTTAATTTTACAATAATTTTAACTACAATTAGTAAATTACTTGATATACTATGTTTAAGAACTCTATAATCGCTCACGCTTGATTGAGCACTTCACTATTATCTAGCTACAGACTTTTATAGTCAATTATAGTTTAAGAACTCTTAAACAAAAAATAAGCGTGGTTTTCAAAAAATAAAAACTAAGTAAAATTATCTAACACAGTAACAAACTAACTGTATAAATTTTTAAAACATAGTTTTAATAATGAAGAAGATTAACTTAACTTTTTTCCATTTATTTTTAACCTCTCATAAGGAATTTATTGAACTCAAAGAGTTAATTTTGAAAAAGTAGAACTAAAAGTAAAGTTTTTTGAAAATTTTACAGAAAAGTTTATACAAATTCTTTATTCACAGTTGAAACACAATTTAAACAAATTTTTTTTTTTATTATTGACTACTACGTTAATATTACCAGTTTGAATTTTTAAGTTTGTAGTAAAGATTATCATGACTCTCTAGACAAACAATGAAGTTGTCATGCAACTTTTTTTTTCAGTGACTAATTCAATAGTTCAAGGATTGTGTTACATAAGTAGTAGTGTTACAAATTAAAAAAATAATAACATTTTTGAAAAAACTACTTATAATGTTAAATTATGATTCTTTTGTTACTTATTTTTAACAAATATGATACAGGTAGAACATTTTCCAAGATTATTTAAAATCATATAATAAATACTTCAATTAGTTTTCCTGCACAAAATTATAATACGTTAAATCTATTCTTATATTCTTCTAAAGTGGCATGTTGTACACTTTTAAATATATATGCTCATAACCTATTTAAATAGCTCTTTAAAAAATTAAAAAAAAAATCATTAAAAATAACTTTGAAAATAGTGTGTGTTTATATTTATTACAAACTATATGCTTTACATACATCTGAATATATAATTAAAAAAGGTATGTCATTAGTTAAATATTAAAGATTGATATAACTGGTTATTTTTACTTTGTTATGAGGTGTTTTTAACTGAAATTTTCCAGAAATATCATGAGTTTTTTTGTGGTAATTAAAACTTGATCATGTACACTTATAATTTATTTCAAAGCTTTTAAGCTGCTTCTAACAATATGGTTAAATCAAAATATGTTTGTTTTTTCAACTCTTTTACAGTTTAGTGCACTGTCTTGACCTTAAAGAATCATAAGACATTCAAAACAATTGTTTTTCTTCTAGTTGAACTAATAAGAATGATAAAAAAAAATTATTTTATTTTCAAGTGTTTTTTCAAAAGCACTCTTCTTTAAATTTAAATTAAAGCAAGGTACACAAAACAAAGTAACCTTTAATTTTTAAATGTATGTTTGTAGTAAGTTATGTACTTAAATGGGATTAAAGGAGGCTTTAACTTGAAAAATTTGTAAAAAAAAAAACAAATGACTAAAAAATCACAAATAATATTTGTTGAAAGAAACGTATCCAAAAAGCATCACATTTAACTGTGTAAGATCAAAAATACATTTTTAGACATTTTTAGGAAATTTAATAAAAAACAAAAAAAATAGCTATTTAATTTTTATCATACTTAACTTTCAGTTCAAACTTATTAGTAAGGTGTAAAAAATTGTTAAAAACAACAACTTGCTTATACAATTAAAACTAATTGTTAAAACTGTTGAAATTGCTTGTACTAGACATTAACTAAGTACAACAAATAGTCAATTTAAACACAATTGAAATGTTATATTTAGTCAATAACTTAAACAAATACCATATTCTTTTTTGAATATGCATAATTTGTTAGAAATTAAAATGTGGATTCCTATTAAGTACAAAAATATTTTAAATTCTAAAAATTAATCAAAATCTAGCTTTTTAACCGTTACAAAATAAATAAAAATATCTAAACAAAACCATCTAAAACTTATTTGAAATAATATATATCTGTCCTAAGATATTTCAAAAATCTTAAAACTATCTTAAGTTCTTTATTGAAAAAAAATATTTCTTGAGTAGCCTGAGTTTAAAAATAAAGTTTAAAATATATTGAGCTGTCCTGAGATTTTTAAAATTTCAAAATATCCTGAGTGTCCTGAGTATGTGGTAGTTTTTGTTAATATTCCAGTAGATGAGAGTAAAATTTCTAAGTATGTATTAATTTTGTTTTAAAATGGACACATTAACTAAACAATTGTTTAAGTTAGTGATAAAACACACTGTTAGTAATACTTTAGTGTTAAGTTTTCATGATAAAAAACTATATACCATCAGTTCACTACTTTTCATTTTATTTTGTTTTTCAAAGCTTTTATAGAAAGTTTGTAAAAATTTAGCAATTTACAATTTCTATAGTCATTTCTAAAAAGACATAAACTTTTTATTATTCTTATGAAAATAATAAAAAGTTACTATGTGTAAATTTATATTTTTTAGCTAACTTATAAGTACCATTTATTCTTATTAAACTATTAAGTTGTTTGTTGACTTTCTTGTAGTTTATCTGGTAGAAACCATAATCATTTCTTTCTGAGGGGTGTAATGGTGTGTTACCCATAGTGAACTGTGTTTTTTATTGTCAATATTGCACAGTTAGCTGAATTGGGGTGGTCAGACAGTGATATACTTTTTAGAGAATTATTTTAGAAAATCAAACCTAGTGTTAAAAATATAGGAATAAAACTGGATCTTTTTATAACAAAACTTGTTTTGTTTCTTTTCTGCTTCCAGCATTTCATAATTCAGTAAGTTTAAATGCAACCTGTTATTTCTATTTTCCAGTTCAAAAGCTATTTGAAAAAACATATTGAAAATATCAAATAATAATTTGCAAAATTACTTAAAATGCATAGTTTTAATTTCAGAATACAGTTCTGAATTTTTGTATTAAGCAACAATCTAACTTGAAATTAAAATTTATATTTATTTAGGTCTTCAGAAATAGGCATACAAGTTTTTTAGTATACATGCAAGTAACTTTGCCTAACAAAACTTTTTGTTTTCAACCAAAACTGCCTTTTCATCAGAAGATAATCAATGCCTGTTTATGAATACTTTTTTACCATTTTGTTCATCTGGAATAGTTTTTACTAGAAAATAAAAAAGTTTTTCAAAAGCTCAAAAAGTTAGAATACTTTTTACTGTTATTTTTTAAACCTAATTAGTGTTTAAAATATTCAATATATGAAACAAATTTTTCTGTAGTATTTTTTTTCCTTTCAAATTATTCATTCAAAAAAAAGGGGAAGAGACTCAAACAAAAGTTTACTTCAGGACTTTTGAGCTATATGACCTTGAATAAACTGTTTAACTTTTTCAAAAGCACCCTTGAGTTGCATAAAAAAATATATTGAAACATTTTCAACTTTTCAATATTTTTTGTTATTTTCTAGTAGAAACATATCAAAGGAATCACATAAAATAAAAATGGTAAAAAATAGCTATATAAAAGTATTTTGTGTAGTTGTTGCAAACCTTTATTTTGACATCAATTGCTTACAAAACTTTTAAAATACTTAACAACAAAAAAATATGGCTTTGAAAGAAAAAAACCCAGCTGTAAACAAATAATTATATCTCTTAATTTAAATTTTTAGTCAAAAAAATATATTCGTACCTGTCAATCTTCTGTGTATTGACAGAAATAGGTTGAAAAGAGGGTAATTTCCTAGGATGATTTCCCACCAATATCAAAGCAAAAATATTTTACACTTTCTAATTTTACATTCTGATAAGACAAGTATAGAGTTGAAAAGCTCTAAATCTAAACTATACCTTAATCAATGAGACCTTAAGGTAAATAAAATGAATTTTTGATTAAAAAAGCTACCGATCGAGGGTAAGGGGTAACAGTGATAGTAAAGATAAAAATAACTAATAGAAAGTATTTTAAAAAATAAAACTGAAAGGTAAATTAATTAAAAATCAAAACAAACTACCGATCAAAAATAAGGGTTAGGGGTAGCAATGATAGTAATATAATAAACTAATAAAAAATATTATAAAAAAAGAAAATTGAAAAATAAATTTAAAAAAAAAGCTACCAATCAGGAGTAAGGGTTAAGGGTAACAGTGATAATTAAAAAAAACAACTGATAAAAACTATTCAACAAAAGTTTATTGTCCAAAATTGAGTAATCATGTTCCCTATATTTCAATTTTATACTTGTCTTATCAGAATATAAAATTAGAAAGTGTAAAATATTTTTGCTTTGATATTGGTGCGAAATCATCCTAGGAAATTACCAAAAAGAGTCCTTACCATTTTTTATTATTAAAGTTTTTTTAAATTCAAGGGCATAGGCGTCAAGTGTGTTTTTTTTTTACAAAAATTAACATTAGCTCTAATTAGAAAGATTATAATATATACTAAAGATACTCTTAATAGAACAGAAAAATTCAATCAACTTTTAACTGTATTATAATAACCAGGTCTGTAAAACTTCTAATATAAACATATGGAATTAAAAATTTTCAATATCGATTTTCTTAGAGTTTTGAAAAATTCAATAAAAATCTGTTTTGTCCTACATTTTTTAAGCTTTGACCTCAAATTTTTAGGGAATGTACCTTGCAATAAATGAAATTATTCTAAGGATTAAAAAAAAATAAAAAATTTATGACCAAAAGAAGAAAAAAAAATTATCATTATATTAACTAAAAAAAATCTCTACACAACGACTACAACTTAACAATAGTTGTATTATTGAACCACAGAATAACTTGCTTCAAAAAATTTATCCTAGGACCTGGTGTATGAAAAACCTCTTGGTTATTAAGTCTACACCACTTGGATAGAGTTTAACACTTTGTGATTGTTGGTTACAACAATAAAATAACTAATTGCATAATAATGAATAAAAAAGGTTGTCTGTGTTAGACTTTTTAAAACTTTCCATAGGATTTGTGAGTAAAATGAGAAGTGGTTGTGGGATTATGATTTGACATGCATTTATGTTACTAAATGGTTAAAACTACAATGGATAATGTTTTTTACTAATTACCTTAGGGAAACTTTTTCTTTAAAAATCTTTAGCATCGTGAAATTTTAGTTTTAGTCTATAGTTTACAGTTTTTTTTTTTTGCATTCTTTGAGAGTGTAATTTGATGAATTGTAATGTATTATAAATATATAAAACCATTACTATAAAGAGTATAACGAATAAATAGAGTTTACTGGTAAATGTAACTCTGACATCTATCATGATAATGTTGTTTAATTGATAATAATAAGGAATGAAAATATACAACTTTGAAAAAACTATACCAGAAGAAGTTTCTAATAAAATTAACAAAAGCATTTTAAAAAATTTTTGCAGAAAAAAAACTAAGCATGTAAAAAAAAAAGTAAAGTAAATATATATCAAACATTACTAGTAGTTTAATTCCAAATCAGAAAAGTTTAGTAAAACTGGTTGTTATAAAACAACATAAAAACTTTTATATACTTATTGTAAATTTCTGAAAACTACTACTTAAAAATTTAAGGTTTTTAAAAATTAACTCTAAAAAAACTTATTGAATTAAAAGAATATTGTATAAAAACTAAGTAAAAATTAACATGTTGATAAATCAATAGCTGTTTCTTTTGCAACTAATGTCTTTGTTGTTTTACTTTTGTTACACTAAATGTATTAAACTGACAAAAACTTTAACTCAAACATGATATGAGTATTTTTCAAAAGTAAGAGGGAAATTTTAAATAATAGTTATCCTTAAAAATTATTAACACGGGGACGGGTCATTTACTTTTTTTTTTTTTTTGGTTACTTACGTCTTACTTATCGGCGGGTATACATCTTTTTTTTTTATAATATAAGTATAAATTTTAATTACTCAGTTTATAAACAAAGTTACTTTACCTTTTTTTTATTATTTAAAACAAGCTACAAAATAAAAAAAATGCTTTAACACGCTAAAAACTAATTTTGTCGAAATTAGTGTCAATATAAACAAGTTTGCTAAACTAAATGTATACTAAACAACGAAAATAAACTGTACCGCAAAAACTAAATCTGACATTACTTTCAACTCTAAATAGACGCTAAAATCCAACAAAGATAAAAAACTATCTACTTATTAAGAAAAGAAACCAGTTAAATGAAACTAAATTTTAACCTGCCATTTTCCCAATCAGTAAATAATATTTGTATGACTTTCTTGGAGTTTATTGATAGAAATCTTCAGCAAAGCAGTACGCTATTCAGGTGTGTCTAGTCTTTTTCGGTTACTTGCTTAGCAGATATTTTAAGTAAAAAAATTGTTGGTTGTTACTTTGAGAAAAAAAACCCAAGTTAGAAAAGAGACAAGAAGTAAATAGTTTAAAAAACTTACATTTATTACTTTTGTAGATATAATTAGTAGATATTAACTATTGCTTAGCTTTTTAAAACAAGAAACAAAGTAAATTTTTAAAATAAGAGATAATGGTTAGACCTTAGCTAACTTTGAGTTAATAGGTTATAAGTTCAGAATAAAATGAATTATTTTTTCGTAATGAAGTTTAACTTGACTAACAAACATTGATATCTCACTATATCAGCATTAGTACTATTAAAGTTTATTGAATATTTTATTTAAAAGATAAAATAAAATAAAAATTAATTCAATGCTAAATTGTATAAAAAGTTGAAAAGTCACTACATTAATGTCGTGGTACAAGAATTAAAATGTCATGGTCAGTTTTTGTAAGCTTAAGTTTCAAAACCAGAAAAAAAAAAGAAAGCATAACTTTTGGTATTTGCAAAAATCTGCTTCAACACAGCCCAATTTTAATTGCTATATTTTAAACACAAATAAAAGTTTGCTTCATATAATTTTATTTTCTACAACAGGGGTTCCCAACCAGGGGTGCTCGCACCCCTTGGGGGTGCGAGATGGCTTTTCATTTTTGTATGATAAAGAAGGGATTTTCATTCTCTGATAAAGTTTATAAAGTTAAAAAGTACAATTTGTTATAAAAAGAAGGTGGCGCTATAATTTTCTGAATAAATAAATTTTGTTAATACGTCATAGAGCAAGAGCGCTTTTCTAGAAGGAAATTCATTTTAATATTTTTATTAATAGCTGTTAGTTTATAATTAAAATTTCAGTAAAGCCTTCTTAGAGTTTTACACCTTTAATTTTAATCATTTATTCTTTAAATATTTTATTTTCTTAACTGGCCATTAATTGTTTAAAACAGTTTATGAGCTAGCATTCATAAATGCATAAATGCATTAGATATCATTTATAATGTAATCTTTTTTTAAGCTTAGTTGTGCAGAAAGTGGTGCTTAAAGATTTAACATCAGTAAATTACAAATTCTCAGCAATTACTGTGTGTTATACCATTTAATAAAACTTGTTTTTAGCTTTAGTGAAACCAATTTTTATAAATCAGCAAAAGTTATCAACTTTATTTCTGTTCATTCCTTTTTTGAACTTAAACCGTTTACCTTTTTATATTTATGTTGTAAGCATACAAACTTTTTTTGTATTTGCTTTTATACATACCTTTTGACAACTTAAGACTAAACATCTTTTAATTTTTAAAAATCTTAACTTAAACCTTTATTATTTTGAAACCTCCTAGCTGCTAATAGTTTTGAAAATAAAAGATTACATAAGCTTAACTTAGAACAGCTGATTTTTATTTTTTAAGTACATATATTCATAACAAAATGTATAAAAAGTATAGTTTTAAGTTTAAGCCTATTATTTATTACTTTTCTAGTGCTTTTTCCTCACTTCTAGTACTTTTTCAAATCTTAAAAAACTAAATGACGAAGTCATAGGATGAAGCATTGTTTTTGTATAAACTTTATGAAAAAAAAAATTCTTAGTAATTAACTTTTTTATTTTTCTTAGAATACAGTTTATTTAATTAGTACTTAATCATGTCAAAGATAAGGAAGTGAATGATAGTAATTAATAAATAGTTAAAGCATATAGTGTTAGGGGTGCGAGATCAAATTAACAGACTTTAGGGGTGCGGGGCATCAAAAAGGTTGGGAACCACTGTTCTACAAGTAAAAAGTATAGTTCAACTTTAACAGCTATAAATTAAAATAAAAATCTCAATATTTGGTTCAATAATAGCAAAAAAATCTGTTATTTCTTACAAACAGGCTCGCAAAACATATTTGTTATAAAATCAAATAAAATTTAACTTTAAACTGTTTTTAAGTAGTGCACAACACAAAAGTGAACCTTCTTTTTAAGATACATGATTTTTTTCACATGTTGTTATAACATTTTGTTATTTATATTCTTGTATAAAAATTTTTAAACTTTTTGTAAAATAACAAAAATAATTTTTTTAAAGTAAGTAAAGTTTTCATTATATAACTTAAACTTTTCTTTTATTGAATTTTTATTTTTGTACAGTGGTCGCACAGAATCCTGGAAATCATTCTAAACACGCTTCTGCTTTAAAATAATACAGCAAGTTTTCAGTAACTGTATGAACAGTACTCAAGTAATAATTAGTGATGTACCGGAATCACATTCCGGATCCGGCCGGATATTGCCAATTTGTCTGATATCCGGATCCGGCCGGATCTCGATTTGAAAAAAAAATCCGGATCCGGGTTCGGCTGGATCCTAATTTGGAAAAACTATCCGGGTCCGGCCGGACCCAAATTGTGGGTCCGGTACATCACTAGTAATAAAACACAAACTCAATAAAATATCGTTTAAACAACTATAATGAGCCAATTCAAGTTCGTGCCACCTTAAAACAAACTCTTAATAAAAATTATATTATTTAAACCAATAGTGATACCTCCTAAACAAAAAAAAAACTAAGCAGGACCTTTGGTTTGTAATTCGAAAAAATGTTTAGTTTAGAGTTTTTCTAGTTTAATAGTTAACTTTATAAATTTTAGTTATAGTTGTTTTACTTTTAAAATTTAATTAACATACCGTGTGAATCTTTTACCCAAAATAAAAAAAAAACTTAAACGCTCATCTAAAATTTATTGTAAAACATGAAACTTGTTGTTTATATAGTCTAAAGTAAAGCTTGCTCATTTAAAAATAAAAACATAAGTCAGCAGGTTAGACTTTGTGCTTACAACTTTGTTTAAAAATAAAGATAATATATTTTTTTACAATAAATCTTTAATGCAAAAAAGTTTTTTACTAAATGCTTATGAAATATATAAGAATTAGTGTACGGTAGCCTTACAACTTTTACAAAATTTTCTTAACTCTTCATAATTTCCAAACTTTAAAGCATAAATCTGAGTAAATTGTAAAACCCTAGCTGCTTTAGTTTATTTAAAGGTTGTAGTAGAATATATGTTAAATTTAAAATAATTGTTTTAGTAATCATATCTATATTTACTAGTATTTTCAATATACGGTTTTAAACTTTTGATAAAAAACTTTATCTAAAAATTTTTTAGGTAAAAAAAGTATAATAATTCGAAATTAACTTAAATAAGCTTTTTTTAAATCAAAACATTATAGAAGTACTAAAGTAGGTTTTTTTCATTAAATGTACGTAGAATATATTTAAGATTATCAATAAGCAAAAAGTTATAATTTATAAAAAAAAGAACATTAAAAAAAATAGTTTTTGATTCTAATTAAAAGTCGTTTAAAAAGTGTTCAATTGTAATTTTTATATTGATTTGAATTTCACATGAATTTAAGTTGCTTTATTTCAACTTTAAAATTCCAAAATTTTCTAAATGATAGTAATCGAAAACTATGAAAAAAAATTCTCTTATGCAAAACCCTAGGTCAAAAAAAGTTATAAAACCAAAGTACTTTAGCTATTTATTGTTAAATTACGTATAACTTTTAGTTTTTCCCGTTATGTTAAATTTATTTTTTAATATTTTGTAAAAGTATGAGCACAAATAGCCAAGTGCAGATAAATATCATTTTTCAAAATATTTTGCACTCCATTTTAAAACAGTATTTTTATTTATGAATTGCATCTTTTTATATCGTTTAACTACTCAGTAACGTACTTGATATTTTTTTATTGTTACTACTAAACTTTATAGTCAAAATAAATATTATAATCTACTAATTTTGTCTTTAAAAAGTAAATATACAGCACATTGTCCTGAATATGACGTTAAAAGGTATCCAACACGTGTACGACTTAACAACCGAAAGGTTCTTCGTGCACCAGGTTCTAGGACCAAATATTTTGAACGCTATTTTTCTGTCGTTCAATAAACAAAGCAATGTATGTAAAAAACTACCACTTTTTTTTTTCAAGTTGTTATACCATTAGAAAAACGACATTACTTTTTTAAATGTAAAAATAAAAGTGAATACATTAATTTAAGTATGCAGTAAAAAACTTCCTGTTGATAATTTTTGCAAGGAAAAAGAAGAAGATTTTCTGTCATTTTAACACGCTGTAAATTAAAATTGAAAGAAAACAAAAAAAAAAATAACAGGGATAGCCTAGTCAAAAAGGAAGTATAAGAAGACTATATATTAAATAGCACAATAAAAGTATCGAGTTAAAATAATATTGAAAACTACGTATCAAACTAGCATAACAAATACTTCCTGTTTGACTAGCCAACACTTTATTTAATTTTCGAGTGTTATCTTTTAAATTTAAAGAAAGCATGTATTCAAATGATCAAAGTAATTTAAAATATTAGTTGATTTTTTTGATTAACTATCCTATACTTAAACGGCTTCATATATTAAAAAAACTGTATTACATTAAGTTTTACAGCACTATGATAGAATTTTATTGTTTGAAACTAATACATGAGTAACTAACATAACGTTGTAATTATTAACTTATATAATTATACTTTATACGTTTGGATTCATGAACATAAAACAATAATACACGTTAACTTATATTTTTTTCAGAACTCCGTATAGATGTGCTGATTATACCACATAAAACTTTAAATAAATTAAGTCCTTTAACATTATTATTGTTATATTTCAAAGAAATTTTTTTGTTAGGATCATTGTTAACATCATATGAATTATTGAACTATAAAAGAGCTCTCAAAAATTTTAGTTTAAGGATTTGGTCTACAAAGGAAGCTTTCGGTTGCTGAATCGTACACCAGGGTTATCGAATGAATATTCAAATAATATTTATATTAATTGTCAAAGATTATTACTGCGACTAATACGCTAAATATGGGGTGGATTTAAAACTCGTTTTTTTTTATTATACCAATAAGAACAAAGCTGCTTTTATCTTTTAAAAAGAAGAAACTGTTGCTTCTGTTTTGATATTCAATTGATTAAATACTACAAACAAGATAAGCTAACTTTAAACTAAAACATATATAATAAAAATAGGAACGGGTCTAAATTAGACGAGTGAGAGTTTTGCACAGAAGGTCATTTTTGCACGAGAGTAAAAAATTAAAAAAAAAACAACCAATCAATCAAGGGTAGGGGTGACAAAGTTAGTAAAATTAAAAACAAACCAAAAAAAAAGACTATTATAAAAAAGAAAACTATAAGGTAAATTAAAAAAAAAATGCTTCCGATCGAGGGTAGGGGTAACAGTAATAACATAAATATATAAAAAATTATTAAAAAATGTTATTTGTTCAAATCTGAGTAGTCGTTCACCCTAAATATGTAGATGTTTGGACCTGGTGTTAAATTTATAATGAATATTGTTTTGAAAAATGTTACTTTAAAGTTAGTTTGAAAAGATCACAAAAAAAAAACGAGTTTTCAATCTATCCCTAAATATGTTCACATATTAGTATTAAAATAAAGCATTAAAAAAATTAGTTTTCCATGTGATTGTAACTAAATAACTGTGAGCCTTATCAAAAAAAGCTTAATCTTAATTCAATCAATTTTTATAACCTTTTAGAAAAACTTTACTTTACAAAAAAAAAACATTAAAAAATATTAAATTCATAAAAATAGTAAGTTAAAATTCACTGATTTTGAATCCGTAAAAGCTAAATATAAATTAATATATAAATAAATGGTTAAGTAGTCTTATAGTAAAACTGATTGGATTATGATATTGCATTTATAACAGCTAGTTCTAAAATACTGTGTTTTTTTTGTTTCTGTAAAGCAAAAACTACAGTACTTGAATAAAGTTAGTTGATATTTATAGACAACAAAGACAAAAAGAATTAACTGCTTTATTATGTTAGTGTTAGCTTAACGAAAAACAGAACGAAAAAAAAACTACAAGCGAATATACCAACACAAAATTTTAACCTAAAATAACTTATTTATTGCAGAAGACAAACAGTAAAAACTTAGCTGGAAAATTAATGACATAAAAAGTTCCGAAAACTGCTACTTTTAATAATTCAGAAACTGAAAAAAAGTATTTATATATAAATTTGTGTTCTAAAGAGGTTTGAACAGTGTGTACCAATAAATTGTTACTGTTTTGTAAATAACTGAGATAAAAGTTGTTACGGATTCCTCTAGGTACATTTTAACCTCTACAGCAATTAATTTTACAATGGCTTTTAAGGCAAAACGCTGTATTTGAAACACAATAACCAACAAAAAAATTGCCGTAAAAACGCAACAAAGTTTAAAATTTCCGAAAGAACAAAGTTTGGGTTGTGGCAAACTGTAATTGCATAACAAAGACACCGAACTTTTTTGTACAAATTTCAAAATGTAACGGATAAATATGACAAATACACAGAACTTAACAGGGTTAATTAGCATTTTTAAAGAAATTAAAATTGTTTGGTTGTTTGTCATGTAACTAATTTCAGTTAACGAGTATTTCCGATAAAACTTAGTTGAAATTATGTTATAATAAATTATAAAAAAAAAACTATTTAATAAAAAGCTTGAATTCATCTGAGATTGAAAACAGAACAGGTAGTAACGATTAGGTGGGTTTAACGAGTCGAACTTAAAAGAACGAGTCGCATTTTTACAAAATGTCGTCGTCGTACTTGAAGCTGGGAAAGGAGATGGGGTTTTGGAAGTCCTGATTCTGTCCGTTGGCTGGCGCACTCCTCGACGATATGTTGCTTCCCTGCGGTTGCTGGTAAGCCTTCTGTCGTCTCCTTTGAATTTATTTTTACTTTTGCGATACCAGTTTGTAGTTCAAATAAATAAAAAAGTTAAATTAAATTATTTTTTTTTATCAAGAAACTGTTTTTCAAATTTTATCCAGTCAAAAAACATTGTTGAGTTGAAAAAGTAGTAGAGTACGTTAGTAGAATTTTAATTTTACTTTATAACACAGCAGTAAAAAATAGCTTAAATATAAAAATACAGTCACCTCTCACAAATCTTCTTGTTTAGTTACGCATTTTGGAATTCTTAAAAAATACAAAAATAATAAATTGAAAAGTTTTCAATATTGTTAATTTATTGTATGTATGGATTTAACAATTTATTTAATTTTTCATGTATTGATTGTATTTTGAAAAATTTCAAAGTTCTTTTTTTTTAATTTGCAAATTCCAAGTTTTACTAGTTTTTTTTGTCTAAAATGTCAAACTTAGGTATTTCTAAAAGTTTATAGGATTCAAAGTATTTTTGCAATAATAACAAAAGGAACATTTCAAAAAAAAAATAATGTAAATATTTAGAAAAGAGGAGACAGATTTTTTGTAGAAAATAAATTTTTAAATTATTAGTTTTTGCCTTCCATAAGGAACCTAACAACTCTATGGCTTTGCTCTTTATATCTTAAATGTCCTAAACCCCCTTTATACCTTTACATAAAACAATGTTCACTTCTTCAAAGTATTAATGGCTTAAAGTTTAATTTCAATAAAAAAAAACTACTTTGTTTCTTACCTAACTAAGATTAAACTTTTCTTGCATAGTATTAGAGAAAGTTTTTCTTTAATAAGGTTTAAGACAAGTTTAATCTTAGGTGAGCAAGAAACAAAGTAGAAATTAATAGTTTGTATACACATGACCAACTTTTATTAAAAAGCTTTTTTAAAATATGTCTAAATTGAATGAAAACTGTTTTTGTAAACAGATAAGTGGAAAAGTTCCCAAACTATATCTAATCTAATGCATAATAAGAAAATAATGCAATATAATGGGTATTTTTGCTAGCTCTCGTTTATTTACGCACTATTGTTGTGGACAAAATGTGAGTAGATTTGCGAGAGGTGACTGTATTATCCTTTTATTTGTTAGCTAAAAACATATCAGGAAATTAATAAAAAATATATACATCAAACTGCAGATTTATTTATTCTTAATTGCTAAAGGCTTAATACCAATTATTTTCTTAAACTATATTTTTTAATAATGAAGTTTGTAACAGGTGTATTTCAGAAGAAAGATAAAAATATGAACTACAAAAAAAAACCTGAACTTTTTTAAACTTGTTTTTGCTATAGTTTCCTTATACCAATTCGAAGTTGTACCTTTTCTCTAATTTATAAACTATCGACAACTTGCATTGACAAAATTAGAAGTCAAATAAAATTATCAATATTAAAAACGATGATAAGTATTAATTTATTTTTAAGTATATAACACGATGAGTTCAAACATTAAGCTTTCCATGACCAGCGACTTGGGTTTACGCAACTTATTTATTTACGAACAAAAACTAATTAAACTTCTGTACAGGTAATGTCATGTAATAATATAATTTTTAGATATACAGTTATTAAAAGCAGAAAAATAAATTACATAATAAACTATAAACATATTTCTCAGGTTTGATGAACAATAAAAAAAAATCTTTTATACGTAAATGAATGCAAAAAAAGATATTTTTAAATGCCTTACCTGTCTGTAAAAAATAATTATAAAGTTGTGTATAAGTACTTTCTACAAATGATTTTATTACATGAGTCATAAAAAATAACGATAGAGGGGACTATAGCTTTTTTATTTTTTTGAAGCTTTTCTTACATAAAATTTTCAATATCATTCTTTTTTCTTTACTGTAACAGACATAAAAAATAACTTTCCGCTAAAATACCCGGAAAACGCCAGTATGTAAATTAAGAATGAAAAATCAGCAGTCAAACTTTATGTATGAGCAATTTATTTTGAGAAAAAAATTTTAATGAGCAATTACATTTTTACTTTAATCTTCTTCATTCAGATATACATTTTTATTATTTATTTCAATTTATATGTTTTTGTGTTCAATAAGTGCTTTAAATTAGTTAATTGAAAAACATAAAATTATTAAGACTAATGATTACGTTGCAAATAACATATTTAACAATTTAAAACAGCAGAACTGCTCATTAGCGGAAGTACGTAATATTGTTAACTTTCGTGTTCAAGACTAATATGCTGTACATAATCAAACCTAAGTTCACTGAACAAAAGCTGTTCAAAACCAACAACGGTTATGCAGTAAACAAGTGAGAACCTATTAATTATTCATTAATGTTTCTTTCAACAAATCGCACTGGAATAAAATAAAATGCTACTTCACACCCACTCTCAACTATGCGCGCTACATTTTGCAATCAAATTTTGTTTTTACAATTATTTACAATTTTTAAATAAAAATATGCTTCCAATATTTCTCAACGTTCGCAATATTAGTTTAAGGTAGCATTTGTAAATTTTAAAAGAAGCTATTCTTCATAAAATTAAAAATACTGCAACAGATTTAAATTAGCGTGCAGTACATAAAGGTGTTGCTGCTCATTTTATGTTTTCTTAGAACAACAATCGAGTAAACAAACTTTTCGACTTTTTTTTTCACGACTCTGACGCCCACAGTTAAGCGTTTTAATCAGGTGTGCACAAAACTATCATTTTTCGTTTGATGTTATTTAAAAGCAGTAACGAAAACAAACTTTTTCTGCACGACTCTGACGACGACAATGAGGCAGACGATGACCAGAATGACGATGAAAATTGCCAGGAACGCGTTGCCTGCCGGAGTCCTGTCTGTAATGTTTAGAAACAAAGTTTATTACGTTGTAGAACTTCTTCTTGTTATTATAATAATAACTTTAATGGTCTGTACTGAAGAACCAAAGAGTTTTTTTTGCAAACAACAAACTTACATAGATTATTTATTTCATAACATACTGAATTTAAAACTACTGTTTTTGATATGCATCTTTAGCGTAAATGTAAAACATTAATGGTTTAAATAACGAGTGGGTAACTTTTTCAGTCTGCGAGTCAAGTTTCCCAAAAAAAAGTCTTTGTGGGGCAAACTTATAAAATAAATAGCAGAAGCGTAATTTAAAAAATAGAGTATATATAAATTTGTAAACCTGTTTAAAAGAAAATTTTTGATAAAATAATAACTTTTAAGCATTGTTTTAAGTATTAAAAATCAAATTATAAGCACATTTTTTTACATTGTTTTTTTCTAATAGCGCTATTTTATCTTTTTGCGCATCCAGCCTGTGAGCTGTACGTTGCTCACCCCTAAATAAGATGTCTAGAAAATTAATCAAGAATGTTTAACAGTATTTAAATGGCTATTTTACAACACAACTTTTACCCGATTTTAAAAACTTAGAAGACTTTTTAAAATAAACTTGTGCGTAAACGTATAAAATTAATTGATATCAAGTTGAAAACTGAAATATTATTTTTTTATCAAATCAAATTAAGCTTAAGCAACTTTGAAGCTAGAATATCATGTATCTAATATTTTGCTTATAGAAGTTTTATTAGTAATTATTACATATAAATTGGTCAATACTGGTACAATTTACGATAACTGTGATAAAAAATAAGTTTTTTAAGTTTTTACGCTAAAAACTTATGTTCAGTTTTGTAATTGATAGGTTACACAACATAAATTTTCAGGAAAAAAAAACAGGTTCTATAAAATAAATTAAAGTTTAAAAATAAAAAGTTTTTTTTTAATTTTTAATAAATTTTCAAGTTATTTAAATGTAAGCAAAGTTATTACATTACTAGAATAATTAAATTAAGTAATTACGGTTAATGATCTGTAAAGAATTTTTCAATAAAATGTAGATTAAATTATCAAAAGAAAATGTTAGTTTTTTGTAGTTCAAATTAGGCTTACAGTTAGTGTATTTTGAAAAATAAAACATAAATTAACCAAAACTAAACAATAAAAACTTACAAAACAATTTTTTTTATCCAAGTAGAACTGCCCGAAGGTGTTAAAGACATATTAGGTGTGTGTTTCTCCTTAAAATCTATTTTAGGAAATAAACTAAAAACTTTGACTAGTCATTGTGCTGAATGCATGTTAGGCGCCTTTACCAAAATAAAACTTGTTGGAGTGCAACGTACACTGGTAAAATTTATATACAGAACAACACAGTGCAGAATGTATAATTGACGACCTTGTATAAACTAAACATGTCTGATATTTACTGCATAAGATACACTGGTAAAATTACAAGGTTGAACAGATACACATAAAACTAATGCACCCGAGTAGCTAAATTTGAACTTCAATCATGCAGAGCGACGCACGTGCGTTTTTTTTACAAAAAACTGATAAAAATTCGTGACCATTGTCACGTTGGTCTTTAAACATAAACTTTAATGATTTTTTTTCTACATTTCGGATACACAAGTTGTTTTTGAAGCAAACGTCATCGCTTGTGTGTTTCACTTTTCATATGTACTAAAAAACTTCAACACTTATTTATAAGTTTGATGTTTGAACTTTAACTGCATTTGGATGAAAACTGTGGGTTCAGCACATTAAGTGATAAAAGTAAATAACTTGGTCTTTTATATGACATTAAAAGTGTTAGACTACGCACTTAGTATGAAAATTTAATGAAAATTAAGATTGTAAACAAAAAATAAGTTGTAAGCTGTATAAAATGCCAAATTTTACAAAAAGCAACTTTAATTTAAATAACAAAAGCAACAAATGCTTACTTTTAATAACATTTAGCACAAAAAAATGATAACTTGAGTTCATCAGCATATATCTTAAAAAACAATTCTAAATACAGTTTTAAATTACACAAAACTTTGCTTTGAGGCATTTAAAAAAAAAAAGTATGATTTTTATGTAACTAAAAACCACATTAAAATTGAAACTTTCAAATATTTCGAAGGAAATTTATACTTTGCTTTAAGCCTTAATAGCCTATATTAAAACAGCGGTTTTTATTTTAGATCTTGTTTATTTTTGTTTATCTTGACTGGAATAGACAAACTTCCGTAAATAAACACGAACAAAACTCAAGTTTGTATGCGAACTATAAAAAAAGTTTCAAAGCTACGAATAAAGTTAAATTTTGAAATATAATAGCTTTTCATACGCATTTGGTGAAGCGATCAAAACAAACTTTATATACATTTAAATGATCGACCTCAAATGCCACGCACAATGACTTCCACAGCAGTATTACTTGTATTTCGCCTCGAAAAGCAACAAAACCATATAATCTTAGAATAACACTCCACAAGCAGAAAGTTGGAAATATCGAGAATGGGTCAAGTGTATTTTCAAGTTGAAATTAACAATTGAGCAAATGTTTACGCTTGGCAAACAGTTTCAAGGAAATTAAGAAACACTAACTTGTTTTTGTCACTTGCTAAACAAATGAGCAAGTCATGAGAATTCGTGCTGAAGCACATTATGTAAGGTGCTAAAATTTATTGGAGCTTAATAAATTTTTATATTATTAGAAAAAAAAAAAGGTTTAATGATATATCAAAGTTATCAATGCCACACTGTTATAAATATAATACTAATAAATCAAAAAATATAACTAATAAGCATGATTGAAAAATAACTTATGATTTATGCATTCATGATTTGCTTGACGTGTTTTTTATTTAAATATGCAACGAAGCTCATATCTTGTTAAGCTTTCAGCAAAATTCATGTGTCAGTGATTTTATGTTTAAAATCAAAAACGAACGCAGATTATCTACTTAAGCTTCAATGCAAATTTTGGTCTGCAAAGAAACACCCGTATTGTTGTTTTTACTTGTATTTAGTAAAGAATAACCACAGTACAAAACAAGTTTAACAGTGGGAAACTGTATAATTGTAAAGACATTTTTCATTAAACATAGTCTAATAATATAAAGTTAATGATCAATGTCGGTATAGTTGTTTTTGGAATCATTAAACTAAAAACTAGTATCAAATAATAAAGTATATTATATTTAAAAATACTTTTCAAGTTATAATCTGAGTTTTATTAATTTATCAAAGTTTTAGGGAAAATTAAAAAAAATGTTTTACTTTCTTTTTTATTTCTGAAAAATATTTCTTTACAATATATAAATGTAACTTGAAAATATTTTTCAAATAACTTCGAAGTTTTCAAAATTAAAAAAAAATTTATATCAAAAAATTTTTAGTTGCAACAGGTTATATAAAAACTAAATATCTAAAATCAAATTGAAACTCAACTCGTGTTAATAAATGTTTTTTTATTTTATTAGACGTTAATATTAGTAAGTTTGAAATATCAACAGTTGAAAAATTACCTCCGTCGTTCGGCACACTGTCCGGACCTTTCACCGTGTTTCCTGTGAATTCAATTTTTAGATCAAAAATGTTTTCAAACTAAAAAAACTTCGACTTAAAGGGAATAAATGTACAAATGCACTCGGTTTTGAAAACAATTCTAGTGTACAAAACAAAAACTTTAATCGTAACAAAAGTTGTGAAACAAGCCTCGTGTGATCGTTCCAAATTAGTTAGTAATCAAGCAGCAGGTATATTGGTATAAAGTTATCTTACTATCTTAAAAAACAGTTGTAAAATGTTTGTGGAATGTTTCAAACACTGAGGAAAATTTGAAAACATTTAGCAAATACTCTTTTTTCAATTAAATTTGTATGTTATTTAGCCAGTAAATATGTTTTATGAAAAAATAATAATATCTACAAAAATTTAGTTTATTTTACAACAGTTTAAGTTTCTTAATTACTAGTTTTATGAACAATGATCTTAGATTTTAAACTTAAAAGTTTGTAAATTAAAATAAAAAACTCTTGGTAACAAACATTTTAGAAAACAATTTTTTTTGTTTGGAAAATGCAAACAAAAAATTTATTTGCGTAAGTTATAAAAGTTTAAAGAAAAACTGAGGGTATATAAAACATTAAAATATTTTGACTATATTTGACTTTACCATAAATGTTTAAATTAATGAGTTTCTTATACTTTTGCGTTTGAAAACAAAGTAAACACTATTAAAAAATATTTTTTTCGGAGAAACTTTATTTCAACCGTTGATAAAAAATTTCATCCACAAATTTGAATAAAAATCACAAATAATTCAATTTTTAAACAAAAAGGTTTTTTCAATTTTACATAAAAATTAAATGCATCAATGATTCACTTAAGTAGTAATGAAATTCCAAAACTAAAAAAAAACATAAATTAATTCAGTTAACCAAAGGAACGCGATAACAAAACTAGTTAAACAGGAAACGTATCAGCTACACAGCATTTCTTACAAATTATACGTTTTTGAAGAGACAAAAATGTCAGGCGGTGAACTTAAGTGAGCGAGAAGATTTCTCGTATGGTAATACAATACTCAACATGTGTTGATGTGAAAAACTTTTTGTTGCCGAAAATGTGTTGTACAAGATTACTTCAAACAGTTTAATGTTGAAACATGAACGGAATCAACTAGTATTTTTTTTTAATAGAATTATAGATCATAAGTATTTTTTAAGTCGTTACACTTGAAAAAAACAAACAATGTTCTTATTGTAAATATAATCAAATATAAACACATGCACGTTATGTTTAAGATTTATCAAAATCATAGTTAAACGAGAATATGGTCAAGCTACCGCATTAGAAAATGTTACTGTAATAGTCAAATATATAATTGAATTCCTGTTTGATATAAAAATTGTAAAAAGTACCTATTATAAGTAACTGAACTTTAAATAATTGTTAGTAACTCAATAAAATGTAAAATTAAATACAAATTTAAAAAACAATTACCACAAACATGTTTCTAATTAAATTACAATACAACAATGCTGAGTTTTAATTTCAATTAAGGTAAGAATGCAGTTAAACTAACCTGCAATATTTCAAGTAATATTCGGGTAAAATTAGCTTTTAATAATGCATTTTTTATATAAAGAGGTTGTTTAAAATTATCTTATGGCTACCATTGCCACTCGTTTTTTCAAAAACTTTTCCAGGTTTTCCAAATTTCTTCTAGGTTTTTAAAAGTACACATTTTTGGATCTATTTATAGTTTAGAGTTAAGTTAAAGGTAAGAGAATGTGTTAAATAGTATAAAAACATTGAAAAGATACTGTAAAGCTACTTTAAAAATGCTTTTAAATTAAAAAAAAAACTTGATGATGATAAAATTTTAATTTATATGATACATTTTTTAAGTCAAATCGAAATTTTACTACTGAACATGTGAAAATTGTTAAAAATTTCTCAAAATCCAGGTTTTTTTGCTTATATTGTCAAATTCCAGGTTTTTCAAGGTTTCCAGGTAAAGTGGCAACCATGTAAAAAACATCAAAATCCTATAAATAAAAAAGTATCTTTAAATTGATCTTTACAGATGGAAAAAATATATATCTTTTAGAACTTTACTTTTTCTCAAAAACATATAAAAAATTTCACAATAAAATCACTTCAAAAAGTAAAACAAAAATAGCCAATAAACTTCAGATTTTGTAAAGTTTGAGTTAGTGACAATTCTGATATAGACAAAAATAGTGTATGAACCCAAGCTGTAGAAATAATTTTTTTATCAATTGCCTACAACACGCCTTGCTTTATGAACTTTAAAGAGCTTTAATGAGCACAATAAAGATTTTCTTCAGGGTAATTTTTATCTTTTACTATTCTAATATTTAAAGTAGGGTTGTATTTTAAATTACTTTTGTAATCTATTTTTAATGTACTTAAATAAAACAGTTTTAATATAGTTTACTGACTGTTTAGGTTAAGTTGGTTAAAGACTTTAATTTTTAGATAAAATGATAATGATATATATTAATATTTTAAAAGTTAATACATTAATAGAAATTTTAACAACTTATGTAAAACTCTAAAAAAAATTACCTTCCGTGGTAGTTGCTAGGGTAGGACTGGCTGGTGTAGGACTTGCTGGTGTAGGACTAGCTGGTGTAGGACTAGCTGGTGTAGGACTAGCTGGTGTAGAACTATTTGTCACTGGAGTAGAACTATTTGTCACTGGAGTAGAACTAGTTGTTGATGCAATATCTTCTTTTTCTGTTGTTAAAATTAACACAATAAGTTTTTTTAATCTCTAAGAAAAGTATAAAAAGAACAAACCAGGTTGTGCAGTATCAACAGGATTAGGTGTTGTTGCTTTAACACCAGTACTGTTTGCTGAAGCAGTTGTATTAGCAGCATCAGTATTAATTGATGGTGTGGTAGCTGTATCGCTCAATGCAGTGGAAGCATTTGTATTGGCAGAAACAGTGGCAGTATCAATTGATGGTGTGGTAGATGCGTTGTTCAATGCAGTGGAAGCAGTTGTAATGGTAGCATCAGTATCAATTGATGGTTTGGTAGCTGTATTGTTTAATGCAGTGGAAGCATTTGTATTGGTAGAAACAGTGGCAGTATCAATTGATGGTGTGGTAGATGCAGTGGAAGCAGTTGTATTGTGATTTTCTACTGTTGGAGAATCTGCTTCAGTGACTACACTTGTGTTTGTTGTACCTTCTGGAGTTGTGGTAGATGTTTTGTTCAATGCAATGGGAGCAGTTTTATCTTCTGGATTTGTGGTAGTTTCAACATGTGTATCATTTTGTGTAGCTGATTCTGGTTAAGCATTTGTTTTGTTAATTTGTGGAATATTAACTGCTGTGGTAGTTTTGTTACTTAGCAAGATTTTATGTGGAGTTTCTGGAACTTATGTTCCTTAATTAATTAGTATAACAAAGTTTATACATATATCCACAAGTTTTGATGGACAATTCGTTTAACATAACAAAGTGTTCAAAATTTAATAATAAAAACTTTGTATAGCTTAAAAAAAAACTTAGCTTGTTGTTTTTGCTTATACACTAATATCTTTGACTTTGACTAAATCAAGTTTTTTTAAAATCAAAAAAGCATAACATTTTTCATGTACAAAAATAATATTTTTTAATTCTTCTTTTTGAAAAAAACGCAGTGGTACAAAAAATAATTGAACCTAGAAATTTAACTTAAACCAGAAATAAACTCCGTACTTTCAGCAAACACTATAAATTTATTCAATTATTTAAGCTGTTAGTTTTAATTTAAAAAGAAAAAAAAACACATGTGACACAATTTTTTTTTTCAAAATGTAGTTATTAACTTAAATATATATTAAAAACATTCTTTGAAAGATTTAAATACTTTAATTTCTCACAGTACCTTTTTAAACACATACTATACTTTAAACAATTTAAATAAGCAAACTTATACTGTTATTCTAGTTACTACTTTAAACTCATATACTTGGAAAACTATGAACAAACAAAAATAAAGCCAAATCAGCACAACTTACCAGGATTTTTAACATTTTCAGCTATTGAAGCACCTAAAATTTTATATCATTAGTTTTTGAATAAACTTTAAATAAACATTATTTAAATTTTTATTTAGTTAGTAATGTTTCACTATTATTTTTGTTTCATTAGTTTTCAATATTAAGTTTATTATAACTTAACTGATTAAAGAAAACTCTAACATAAATAAAAATGATAAAACAATACATTAAAACAATAAATGATAACAATTTTTTTATTGAATTTAGTACTATTTTTTTAGATTTCACATTAAAGGCAACTAGTTGATTTTTACTATTTTTCTAATCAAATCAAAAGATTCTTTCAATTGCATATTCTGGAAGCCTTATGTATTCAATCTTTAAGGCCCAGTTTATGTAAGCAGAAAAAGTTCGTATACCAAACTAGACTTTTCAAATGCTTATATTGGTTATTTTTAAGTAATTAGTTTCTTGTAAAATTTTATTTCCAGTATAGTTTTAATTTCTATTTTTATTGCTTGTTTATTTAGATTGTTTTATTTCTAACAAGTTTTATTAGTTTACCAAACATACTTAGCATAAGGACTTATTTAATTTTTAACATTTGATTATTACGTCATTTTATATCTTAAAACTTTAAACTTCAGTATGATTTTATTTCAATTTGTATTCATTCCAATTTAGTAAGAAGCTATTTCTGATGAGCCTTACTATGAAAGTACTAAAATAAATTTAAAGAAAAGGAAATATATTCTGTTATATTTTTTAAATAAGTTATGCACCATAAAAAAACTGTTCAAATTATAAAAATAAACTACAGCTAACAGAGATTGTTATTAATTTGACTAAATTAATATCAATTAAGATAAGTTCTAAACAGCAATTTAACAAGTTTTTATTTGATAGAACAAAATACTTTAAAATACTTCTTATCATATATTTTATACCTAAAAAAATAGACTTATAATAGTAGGTTACAGTTGTTTAAAATTCTCAATGTAATAAAAAGAAAGTATACAGATAAAAGTTATTTTACATATTTTCTAAATACTTTTATGCAAATAAAAATAGAATTTATATTAACTGAATAAATTTCAATCAATGTTGTATAAAACTAAATTTTGTACAAACTCAAAGTATAGGAACAAAAATCAAATACTCACCAACTAAAAATGCCAAAAAGAATAAAATAAATCTGTATTCCATTTTAATATTATTTTAGAATGATATATGTATCTTAAAATATTTATTTCTGTAGTAGTACTGTAACTTTATGATTACAGGTTTACAAAAGAACTATTAGCTTATAATATGCCTTTTCAGCTTTTACTAATCAATATTTTAGTATTTTTATTAAAGTTATTGTTAAGAAAATACCTTACCAAACTATAAATTGAAGTGTGTTTGGTAAGTAAAAATTGGTGAGCAGGGGTAGATGTCAGGTATGCACAAAGGGTGACTTTTGCTCAAAGAAAATTTTGCTTGAATGGAAATTTTTTTTTTTACAATTACTGTTACCCTTAAACCTTCCTGGTTTTTTACTTTTATTTTACTTTCGTGCAAAATCACTCTTTTTGTTAAAGTGTCTTAGTTGAAAGTGACCCCTTGTACATATATGATCAGTTCCAAGAGTGTGTTACTTTTCTGAGAGTAAAAGATATGCTTAATCTTCAATCTTTATATTAAAGATAACTTATAAAATAGTGATTTTGAAAAGTTTTTATAAAATTTTTATTCAACTGGGCCAAACGTTTTACTAGCTGTTATTAAAAAACAAAACCAAGTATGTAAAAAAGTTATTATTCCTAATACAATTTTAGAAAACATATTAATTTGAAAAACTTAGCAATAAAATGTTTAATAATATATAGAACTGTACTGATGATGACAGGATATATAAAAATACTAAAACTACTATAATAAGTTTATTTACACATACTCTCTTAAATAATACAGCATTTCAAAGCACAATCCTGCCAGATATCAATAAAATACTATTACTTTTATCTTAGTGTACACTTATAAATAGAGCAATTAAAAGTGTACATATTAAAAGTTTTAATGAAGCATCAACAGTATAGAAGTAGCAAAGAAAACACTAAATGGTGAAAAAATGTTTAAGCATCAAATAAATTTTAGTGCACAAATACAAAAGACTATATAAATAGTTAATTATAAGCCTTACTTAAGGCCATAGGGGGGTAAAACACTTTTTTTACAAAAATTAACTCTGGCTTTTATATGAAAGCTTTGAGTACAAACTACAAGCCAGTTTTTATAGAATTCAAAAATTTCATTTAACTTTTGAGATACTTTATTTTTTGTAAAAAGTTTCCAATACAAACGTATGGACCGCAAGTTATTTGGGGTCAAACTTCTCAGAAAATTAAAAAATCTTTAAAAATCTATCTCCTCCTTCATTTTTCAAGCAATGGTCTTCAAATTTTCAGGAAATGTTCCTTATATTAAAGAAAAAAAAGGTTACTTATTAATTTTAAGAACTTAAAAAAATATTTTTTTATGTAAAAAATTAAAAAAAAGTTTTTTTTTAAGCCTAAAGTAACGTTCTTTGTTATTGTATAAATATTAGATGTAAAAGTTTGAAGAAGATTGCATAAAAATGTAGGAGGAGATAGATTTTTAATAAAATACAGTAACCTTTTCCTTAATTACGCACATTGTGTCTACAGAAAAAAAAGCGTAAAGATACAAGAAATCGTAAAGATACTAGATGTACCAAATGTACTTACTATAATGGCTGTTTTTTGATATTGTTTTTAGTTAAAAGCAGACTGGGGACTTTCCCACTTTTAATAATTTGTTTACTTTATTTATAAATATGAAAACAAAAGATAAAACTACATATATTTTAAAAAAGATTTAAAATTATTTAAAGTAACTACACTTGTAGAAAAATTTTACTAATTTTTATAATAAGTAGATTTTATCTTTATCTTTATTTAAATGTGACTTGTTTCATACTTAACATTTATATTCTATACTACTTAGCAAATTCAATTTATATTTAAGCATTGGTTTACAATTGAGAAATGGTGTGGCGTCTATATTAAAATTTGTGTTGCTTTATTCATATATAGGGCAAGAGTGCTGTATTATTTATTTGTGTTTAAAACTTTCATTGTTTCATTATACTTTCATTATTTAACACTGTCATATTTCTTTTTGAATTTTATTTAATCTCTTATTGTTAACATAATTTCTGATATACTGAGGTATAACTAAATGTTTATCAATTAGTCAAAGAACATAAGTTTACTAAGTTTAAAGATATAGAGAGGTGATATAGCATTTAAAAAAATATTTTAAAATTAAAATATACAATAAACCTAATTTGTGCAATATTAAAAAAACTAAAAATTTTAATTTTTGAATTTTTTAGAATTCTAAAATGAAACTTGTAAAACTAAACGAGAGGTTACTGTAGTCTTTTTTTGCTGTTTTAGTTTTTCCTATAGGGTATTTCCCATAGGGAACCTATTATGTGGCCTGACTTTGACTGGTCATATCTCAAATTTTTTTTTTTTTAACAATAAAAAAGCATCTTGCAGCCTAGAAACAACTAACTGTATAAAATAAGATCAATTTGTAAAAAACATGGCGTTGTGTGGTTTTAGCAGGGTTTTTAAAAAATTTTCCAGGTATTCCAAATTTCTTCCAGGTTTTTAAAAGTACACATTTTTGGGTCTATTTTTAGTTTAAAGTTAAGTTTAAGGTAAGAAACTGTGATAAATAGTATAAAAACATTGAAAAAATACTGTTAAGCTACTTTTTATATGTTTTTTTTTACAAAAATATTTTTGATGATGAAACATAATCGACATTTTATTACAGGACATGTGAAAATTGTTAAAATTCCAGGTTTTTTCAGGTTAAAAATTTTTTCAAGTCATCTAAAAATGTGTTCTTGTTATAATTTCTACATATGTATATAATTTCGACAAAAAATTCAAGAAAATTTTACACATTTTATTACGCCGATCTGTCTACATTAAAGATTTTGACATTTCAACAATGTGTCATTTAAAATTTTAATTATATTTTATTGTTATTGTTCTAAATCTTACATTTGCTAGTATTCGTCAACCTACTATAACATTTAACTCTTTTGATAAATCTATATTTAATTCTTAATATATTTGTTGTTAACAACAGTATGAGTCAAAAAAAGTTATCAAAAATATTGAAAAGACAATAAGTTACAACTTACTTTATTTTTTAAATGACATTGTCCTTTGTAAGTATTTTTTGATGTTAATATTGTTCAAAAGAAAAGAAACAAAAGATTTTTTGAAAAAAGTAAAATTTTAGTTGAAATGACACTTATTAAAAATGTCACTATTGTCAGGGTTGCCACTTGTTTTTTTTTAATTTTTTTCCAGGTTTTCCAAATTTCTTTCAGATTTTTAAAAGTACACATTTTTGGGTTTTTTTAGTTAAAAGTCAAGTCTAAGGCAGGGGTTGGCAGGTCAAAAAGGAACATTTTTTTATGTGCTTTGAAAAACATATTTAAAGACAATTTTTTTGAACAGAAAAATTTAGGCAATAGAATATCCTTTAAATATAACAATAAAATTTTATTTTTGTGTTTTTTAAAATATTTGTATATTAAACTAATTAAATAAAAATTTTAATGTGGCCCGCGGGCCACAGTTTGCCGACCCCTGGTCTAAGGTAATAAACTGTGTTAAATATTATAAAAACATCATAAAGATAATGTAAAGCTATTTTAAATTAGTTTTTTTAATAAAAAAAATTTGATGACAACAACTTTTTTTACATGATAGATTTTATGAGTCCTATCAAAATTTTACTACTGAACATGTGAAAATTGTTAAAATTCCAGGTTTTTTCAAAACTTCTCAAATTCCAGGTTATTTTTGCCTAAATTGTCAAATTTCAGGTTTTCAGGTAAAGTGGCAACCCTGTATTGTTAAGATAGGCGTAACACAACCTGTTAAATGTTATAGCAGGTTCACTAATATTACTTTACATAGAATACATACACAATAATTAAAAAAAAAAAGTTTGAATGACACATTTTTGAAATTTTTCTTTCTATTATTAAAAGTTTAAGAGACACTAAGCTAAAATAACAATCAGTAACATTTTGATGTTGACAGTAAAGCTAAAAATCATTTAAAATAACTGAAAAACTCCTGTAAATTGAGCCGAATCTTGCACATAAAACTAAGGATAAACAGTTAGGAGTTTAAGGTAATTATCTAGGATAATGTTGCACCAATATCAAGCTGAAAGTATATTATATTCGATGTATTCTTAACCATAATTATATGCTAAAAACTAATGTTTTAAGTCTAATATGTTTAATCTAAAAAGATACTTTGTTTTAAACAAGCTTTATGGATACATAGTAAGATTTAATTTAGTTATGATAAATTAAATTATTCAATAGAATTTATTTTACATTTGTAATCAGTATATGGTAAAAAAAAACATCAGTCTCAAACTCTACCCCTTGCAACAATAAACGTTTTCTGGGGGTATTATTATATATATATTAATGTATTGATATAATCGCTCTGTATTGTAAAATAAATGTGATTAAATATTTAAGTTCTATTAGTGTATGATAAATAACTTAAATTTTGTTTATATAATTATAAAATACAAATGTTAAGCAAAAGAATATGGTTAAAAATGACATCCAATATAATATATTTTCGGTTTGATACTAGTGCAATATTGTCCTAGGTAATTACTAATTTTTATTTAGAACTACACTAAAAATGTGCTCTAAAAATAAGTTTGCCTATGAAAAGCCAAAAAGTCAATTTGACAAAACTTTGATAATATGTCTATTTGAATTATTTTACTAATGCTCAAAATTGTTGCAACAATAAATCTGAAGAGTTTATTGAACAACAAAAAAGTGCTCAAAAAAGAGCCATACTATCAAGCCTTAATGACATTCTTGTTCAAATAAAACTTATGTTACTTATTATAGTTAAAACCTAAAGTTTATTTTCATAAAAACTAGACATATTTTAGCCTTTTGTACATGAATTTAGTATTAAATATGTGCCTTTTATATTTTTGCATTCACTGCTAAGCTGGATATCAATTAAATCAGATTAGTAAAAGTAGGTTTCAAAACATTTTGCTTTTTTCTGGTTTATGTCAAGGAATTTATTTTAAGTAGCAAACTGCAATCATTTGTAAATAAATCTGAAGCTTCAGCTGAATCTGAAATTAAACTTTTATGTTATTCGACTTAAAAAGTTTTAAGGTTTTCAAATTTTTGTATAGAATTGTAATTTAATCGATAGTTTTTATGTCAAGTAGGTTGTTTAATAATTGATCAGAGTAACTGCTGATAGAAACTAAAATTTGAAACAATTTAGTCTAATTTTTAATATTATTTCTTCTAAAGAATTTAGTTTTTAAAAGTCGTCTGTTTTAATTCTTTTGTTATATAAGTTTTATTTTTGTTTATAAATATTAGTTAACAGCTGTAAATTCTACGTTTTACATTAAAAAAATGTTAGAGTTTTTTTTTATCGACTTTTTGAAATTTATTTAACTTAACTTAAGTGTATGGTTTTCAACTGCAACAAGGTACTTAGACAAATTATTTTAACATCTTCGTTTTTTTTATTTGTTTCAAAAAATTATTAAACATTTGCTAAAAAATATTTGTGAGGAGTAAATAAATAAAAAAGTAATTCTTTAGAAATTATTAAACTTGAACTTGTAGTTTGTAAATATTTGAAAGTACAATCACGCACAATTTTGAAATTACTTTTTTGAATTTTCAAATATAAACACATTTAAATTACGAAAGTTTTTGTTTTGTAAATTTTGTAAAAATATCAATTTAAGTTATCAGAAAAATAAGCCATGAGTTAAAAAATATAATAAAGAAGTTAACAAATATTTATACGCACAAGTTGTAAACATATTAAACAAATCAATTTCTAAAATTTCTTTTTTGTAAGAGAAAATATTTAGTTTATGTTGTAAAAAAATATTTAAAAGCATAGCTCAAGCGGCTGTTTGGACTTTTTTAGTAGGATTGCATAATTCTTTGTACAATAATAAAGTATTCTGTGTAGCAACTTTCAACAACAAACTTAAAAAATTACATAACTTTTTACTACATAACTGTTCCGGACACATATTTTTTTTTTACTTTAAGCATTTTGAATACCTATTAAAACAAAAAGCAAAATTTTTAAATGTAATCAAGTTATATAAATTTTAGTTGAAATATTTATATATGAACCTAAATCCTATTTTTAATTACAGTGTGAAAATTTTGCATTACATTGTGAAGCTAAAAAGTATAGTGAAATATTTTATACATGAAAACTAAAAACGAAGTACTACCCAAACTTAGTAATCAACTTGTCTTAATAATGAAAAATAATATTCAATGGTATGTAAATAAATTACTTAGCTAAGCAGCTACAGTTAAAAAAAAAAATTAGCTAAAAATAAAAAATATTCTATACTTTCGAAAACAATCTGATAGCAGACGTGAACAATATTTTAATTAATGAAATAATTTATAAAGTTAATAAATTAGAAACAATAATTTACAGTTTTTCAAATTTTTCAAAAATTTAAACAATATGTCAAAAGTTCACAAGGTTTAAAATGAAACCTTTTCATTTGTGAAATAATTCAAAAATAAATATAAACATATTTAATTGGCTAGTTCTTCAAGCTGTGCAACTTTTGTAATTATAAAATTTTTGTATAGCATTTTTCCTACAAAAAAACTTATAAAACTACGTCATTTTTGACTTGTTTTGTAAAAATATTAACTAAACTTTTCTTGATATCAAAAATCAAACGAACATATGAATTTTTAATAAAATATTTTCAAAGAAAACCATATTAAATTACAATTGTATAACTTTTTTTTTTCATATTTTCCATATTTTTCAGGGGTCGCACAGAAAACAGGAAACCAGTTAAAAGCCGCCCCTGTCAAGGTTGTCTAGATAGCTAAGAATTTAATTAAGTGTAGAAGTTTAAGAAGAGGAACGGGTCAGAAAATTATCGAGTGACACTTTAGTACAGAATGACACTTTAGCACAGCGTCACTTTAGTATGGACTGACGCTCTTTTATTATGCTAACATAACATTTTTGCTTTTATGTTTAAAAACATAAAAACAAACTATGTGTTAGTAGACTAAAACATGTAGACTGTTTACTCCTTACTTTATTATAATTTTGAATAAAATTAACTTTGGTCGATATACTTCAACTTGAATTCACACTTTAAAGTTCCTAAAATGCGTAATCATCAGGATGCTTACTATATAAAGTTAAATTTTAAATTTTTTATTAAATATAATCTAAATTAGTATTTAATTCAATTACTTAAAAGTATAGATCGTTCCTTAAAAGGATAGATCACCCCGTGCTAAAGTGACGCCGCGCGAAAGTCAGATTCCGTGCTAAAGTGTCACTCTGTGCTTTAGTGTCTCTCTGTTGGACATTTATGTGAAATTATACTTATTTCACTTCAGTTTTCCATATATCGATGCATGCATTAGTATAAATTTTAAAACTTTTTTAATCAAAAATTATTTTTAAAAGATAAGTTTCAAATAAATAATAACAACAGTTCTCTAATTTATATTTTAAATTCTACTCGATATTTTTTGATTGACAAAGGCAAAATAAATACAATTTTGTATTCATTAATTGCCGTGTGTAAAACCAGGTGAGTATGTAAGCTGGCTATTAAAACCGTGCCGAGACACCTGCAGATTCCAACATGCATATACCAACATGCCGAAACACTTGCAGCTTCCAACATGCAACGAGACACCTGCAATTGTCAACATGTCAAGCCACCTGCAACTGTTAACAAGTCAAGCCACCTGCAACTGTCAACATGTCAAGCCACCTGCAAAAGAGAGAGTAAAAATTTATATAAACGATAAAGATCTACAAACAGGTTACTATACCTCAACTACCCTACGGAGCGGACCTAGGCCGCTTCAACGGGGCGACTCTTCCTTCGTGGAAGTAGTTGCAGCTTTTCACGTGAGACTTCGAGGCCGGAGACGTGAATGGCAGTACGATACAAAATAGTTGGCTTGGGACTGCGTGGCCGCAGAGGTTAACTATAGAACGATATAAAACAGCTTACGTGAGACTTCGTGGCCGAAGACGTAATTTGTGGTACGATATGAAACACCTTTGATAGGATTTCTACGTTCATAAATATCGGGTGCACGACTATTCAAATTCGGACAATTCAAATTCCAACAATTCAAATTCTTAAAAAAAAATTGAAAGGACCACAACTATAAAAGTATTGTATATTTGTCAAATATAAAAAATACATATGTAAGTCCTATTAATATCTTCAAGCAATTTTTTTCTTTTTGCAAAACATTGAATACTTTTTGGTATATGGTTTAAATAAAGTAAAAAACATAGTTATTTTTAGTAGTTTTAAAATATCTTAAAAAGTATTTAAGATTTTGCAAAAAATAAAAAGTGGCATGTAGATATTAATAAGGTCTACATAAGCATTTTTCATTTTTCTCAAATTTCAATTATTTTTTGAGATATAGTCTTCTAATTATTTTTTTAAGAATTTGAGTTGTCGGAATTTGAGTTGTCCGAATTTAAATTGTCATGTAACCATAAATATCGTCTTTTCCACCTTTATCGATATTGAAGTTCGTATAAGATTAATGTGTAGAAAACTGAAGCGTTGCGCACCATTTTGAATCGTTTGTTTGTGAAGGCAATAAATTGTACATAGTTTTTTTTGTTTATTTTATAACTAAATTAAGTTGCTATACCTATTTATACCCGTTAAAGATAGAGATATAATAATATCTATTTATTTTACATATAAATAAATAGGGTATACAATATCTCCGTGCTACATTGTCGACCCGTGCTAAAGTGACGCCGCGCGAAAGTGAGACTCCGTGCTAAAGTGTCACTCCATGCTTAAGTGACGCCATGCTTAAGTGACGCCGTGCTAAAGTGTCTCTCCTTGCTAAAGAGTCACTCCGTGCTTTAGTGTCTCTCCGTGCTAAAATGACGACCCATGCTAAAGTGACGCTGTGCTTCACTGTTTGTTTAAAAGCGTGGTTTTATACTATTCGTTTAGCGTACTACAGGTAGTTGATGTACTGTATGTAAACCGAAACTAGTACTTTATTATTTATCAGCTAGTTCAACGTACAGTTGTCTTACAACATAGTTTGGTCAGCACCTCTTCTTTATCGAATTCTACGTAAAGAGGTTTAACTTACGTTGTATATCTAAACACCAAAGCTGTCTACTAACTTAAATTAAACTAAGAATGCGATTTGTCTGTACTGTTTTTAGTTTTATAAACGGTTTATATTTTTTCCTTTAGTTCAAATAGACAAAGAGTAAGTTTATAAATAAGGTATAATTGACTATTACATCTGTTTATTTTTAACTTTCTTAGTTTTATTGGCTTTTGTTTATATAGTGCAGTTTTATTTATTTAAAACTGTTAATTAAGTAACATTAAAACAAGAGCATATATAACTTCTAAAAAATAAATCTTTACCTTTTTAAGCTTTTAAAAACTGTTTTTATATTCATGAAACTAAAAGTAGGCTTTTTTGATATTTTTATTGGTTTTTAAATGAATCTACTTACAAGCAAATATTTTTGAATTTATATTAAAGATACTTTCACCAACATTAGACTTGTCTTTGTACTTTTAATACTTTACTTCAGTTTTTGTTGATATCTTAAAAAAGATCGAAATTTCATTATTTGGGCAGTTTCTGATGCTTTATTTTAAGAAACAAGTGTTTAGAAAACTATTTTTTTTAAATTTTTAATTGTTTATTGACTCTTTCTTTTAAACTTCATATTTACTGAAAGTATTGTAAAAAAAAAACCACTTACAAAAACAGCATCCTAACAGTTAAATTCAAAATAGAGAGTAAACAAAACAACACAATATGTTGCTTGATATAGTTTATTGTCGCGAGTCGGCGAAACTTTAAAATGTATACAAAAGTATTCTAATCCAAACTGAACTTGAAAAACGCGCACATTTCCTCACGCGTCAACGACCACCATGGATGTGCTGAGCTGGTCCAGCTTCCTCGACTTGATCCAGATGCTGAGAAGTTGGTGGGGGGCCTGCAGGACCCTGGTGAGCACGAACTCGATCGCGTCCATCATCGCTTGCGTCATGAGCTCCATCACCGGAAGTGACATCACAATCAGGCAGAGTTTCTCCTTTGGAGTTTTTTAACTTTGAGAACTTTTTATCGCGTCCAATTAATGTTTTCATGTTGCAAGTGAAGTTGTAATATTTTTAATGTCAAAAGCTAGTTCGGGTTTTAAAACAAAATTATAATAATTTACTGATTCAAATTTAAGTTTTTATTGTTTTTTAATAAAATATTACATAATTTTTACTTATACTTTCTAAACAAACTTTTGTTAGACCCTTTAAGCTTAGTATGAATATTTCCTAAGTTATTTTTTATCAAAATAACCATTTGTAAATAAAGATTATAAGTCTTCATATAAAATTGCTTTGAGACATTTTAGATATTTTGCTTTAAAAGAAAATTGATACAAAAGCTATTTAGACTTAAAAAAACAACAAAACATTTTTCCAAGAAGTTTTTAATGAAGGAATTAACAAGAAAACTTAGCGATGCATGGTTGGGAGAAAATTTCCAAATGTAAATATTTTTGCGTAACTTTTTGTTTTTTTTTGCAACAAACTTCATTATTTACAAAGATTAAAATAAAAGTTATGTAATTCACAGCTAAATTTTAAAATTTTATGAATAAATTCATTTGATTTGCTAAAGTATGTTTTCATTAAACAATTTTTTTTATACTTAAATTATCAATACAATTGATAAAAACTGTTGTTTTAAATAAAACAAAAGAACAAACCTTTCCAAGATCAAAAGACGATGGTCCTTTATGACTGAAAAATTTAATTTTATCGAGAATTTCCAAAACAAAAACGTCTTTTATTTTGATGAAGTGTTGCATCTCCTTTTCCAAATCTTGAAACCTATAAGCCATATATATGTTAACGATACTTTGTAATTAAAACTTCTAAGAAGACCTAATTATAATTCTTATTGATTTCATCTTTTTTTTGCATACGATAATCTAAGAATAATTGTTTTCCATTATATTGTTTTCTTTTGGACAAATTGAAAGGAAATGTTTAAAAACGCCTTTATCTGATGTTCTAAAACAATTTTTTGATTTTTTAAAAATTTGAACTTCTTTCTAAAAAATTATAGCATAAAGGCGATTATGCTTGATAAAAAAAAGCTAACGCTTCCAAATACATTTTTTCAACAGAAATTAAATTCTAACGATTAATTTTTAAACAAAATGTAAAAGACACTCAGTGCAAAAATCCAGATATATTTCAGGCTATTTTCATCAGTGGATAAATAGTAATAAATAAGAGATTGTGAGAGATTCAGTTTGCAGAGATAATTAAAAGTTTTTTGAACGTGTTTGACTTGGTCAAAATGGAATCTGTATATATTTTAGATAGAAAAACTACCCTTTGTAGGCAAAAAGAATTTGACTATAATATTACTTTATTTACTTGGTGCTCGTTTTGGTGTTTATATGTTTGTTTTTAATCAGCTCTAACAATTAGTATTTCGATCAACAAAAATACGGTGAAAGTCTGCAGAGCAGAAGCCTGGACTCTCTTATGCCGTGAGACAAAGCTCAAGTTTAACGAAAGGGTTGACCATACCAATTCGATCATCAGACCACAAGCCTTCGGTAGACTGAGATCTACCGAGGGCTTGTGGTCTGATGATGGAATTAGTATTTTGCTGAGTTTAGTATAATTAACTTTGTATGCAATTATCACTTGTTTATGATGATTACTACTGCTACTATATAGATTAAGTTTACACTTTACTTATAGCTATGTATCCACTGATGAAAGTATCGGAAACATATCTGAATTTTTAAACTGAGTGTCTTTCCTATGTTGTCTCAAATCAATTTTGACTTCAAAAGTTTGAAGATTTTATTGGTCATTCAAACAGTTGATATTGAAAAGCATAAATAATCTTGTGCATGCTTGTACCATTGAAGTGGCTGAATGTAGTCCCTCTTGTCGTCCTGGACGGCGTCTTGAGCCTTTTCTCGCATCTTTGATATTCCTTTCAGCGGAACTATCTCGTTGCAAACTATGTGGTTGACTTTGCAGTCAGATTTTTTGATGTTTGTGCTAGAAAACAAAATTGGAAATTTTTCAGGTAACTTTAAAGCTTATCCTACTTTTAGATTTAAGCTATTTACGAAATCATAACAAATATTTTGTTTTTTTTTACTTTTTAGTGCAGTTTAAAGTTTAGAATAGTTGTTTTGGGACGCACAAAACTTATTTTGGGCTGCAAAAAGTTTTTAGAGTGCTCAGAAAAAAGATTAAGGTTATTTTTCGTACATTTTAGTGCTAAGCCAGGAGTTGTCAGATTTTGGTAGTTGCAAACTAAACTTCGAAAAAAAAAGATTTTCGCCCGCCGAAGCAATAGTTTTAATTACAAGGTGGCTTTATTTTTGATCATCACTTAACTTAGTTTAGCAAACACAACGTTAATTTTTTTTACTCTTTATACAATTTTTTCAATAAAACACTACGTGACTAATTTGTTACGGATAATTATTTCAACAAAATGCAATGTAACAAAATAAATAACTAAAATACAACTTGGGGCAAACTGTTTTTTTATTACTGTTTCGTTTAGATTTTGATTTACTTTGAAGAACAATGTCTTAAAGTACTAAAGTAATACAGTACAAAATAATTTCGAATACCGCAAGTTCAATCTCTTAGTTACTAAAAAATATTGTGTTAAACTAGAACTTTTAATAATAAAACATACTTAGTTTACAGTTAGTAGTTTCAAAACATAATAATTGTCATAAATGTTAGATACAAACTAACTTTTAGCGTGTAAGTAAAATACAAAACGGAAAAAAAAGACATAACCTCTACCAAACTACTGATTATAATTTACCAATCTATTATTCGGAATTCTTCCTTTAAGTTTTTGTGTATTTTGTTTTTGAGGTACTCAAATTCTCGCTTTGCATCTACAAACCACTCAAACTTAGATACTCTTTTTCTAAAATTAATTATTTGTTTTTTTATTGTTTAAAACTTTGTTTTTTTTTGTTTCAAAACGTAACCATATTTTAGATGCTAGTTTTAAAATGTTTTTTTATTTACTTTGTTTTTAATTTTTAGTTTAGTGAAAAGCCCTGTATAAACCTTTAAAAATCAGCATAAATAAAAAAAGTCAAAACCTTAAAAACATAACTTGGATAAATATGTTTATATTTTGTAAAGAAAATTATAACTTAACTAAAGTAAATTTTTGGCTTACACTTTAAGAACTTATAAAGTAAAGCTTCATAAAAAACTATTTGTTAATAAGTAAAATAGTGTTTTCTGTTTTTACAACAAAAGAGTGAAATTATTACTATCAAATATAAAAGTACTATAAGTATCGTAACAAACATGAAAATAACTAGATTGAAATATTTTTTTAAAACTAATTTTGCTCGGACAATATTTTAAATTGCAAATATATTTTTAATTTAAGAAAATTTAAGTTTTGAATGTTTTTTCCATAAAGTATAACTGTTTTCTCGTAATAAAAATTTAAAGACAAGTTTTGAATCTATACATACAGGATAACTGAACAAACAACTTACAAAAATAAAATTCAAAACTTTTTATTTAAAGTATAAATTTTTTAAAAGAAAAAAATGAGTTTCACAATATAAATTTTCTCACGCTTGCTTTGTAGCTAGTTCGATTCGTTTTTCCAGCTCCGACACTTGCGTCCACTGCTGGAAAATTGTCTCCACGTTCGCGTTTTTGCGTTTACTTCGTAGTAAAAAAATTAATCATACTTAAAAGTCCAAAAACTTGGATAGTTAAAAACATGCGTGTCTTTAACTTTTTTTACTAATACCGTAGATAATTAAACAGTATATATAAAAAAGCTTTTACTTTTGATGCGGCTTTGCATCTAGCATGAAGTTATTTTCCAACTTTTTTCGATTTGAGTTCTGTACAAGGTCTTCCCAAGTTATGCAATCATCCCTTCTCAAAAAAAAGTGTTAATGTTATATCAAAACTGAAAAACTTATAAAGTATATACAAGTTTCTTAGAAATAGTATTAAGTACCATATAGTTTAGTGCTGATGACAATATACTTGTATGTTAAAGTATTTTTTAGTACTAAACAGATCATAACTTCTTGTAACTTATTTAGAGACTATAAAATACTCAAACTTTTTATTGTAGTCCTGTCAAACTAGTATAAAACTACTTCATTTGTTCTTAACTACACAAAAATATAAAGTTAGTACTTAGTCAAAAAAAAAAACAATTAACATTTACATTGTAACGAGTTAAACTAACAAAATCTCAAACTAAAAAAAATATTATTTTTTTCTAATTTTCTTATTTGTTCATACAACTTTCAATATAAGATGGAATCATTAAAAAAATACTGATCTTTATAAAATTAGGATACTTTAAGCTTTTTATTATACTAAAGTTTAGGAACTAGTTGAGTTTGAAGTCTTACTTTTGTAAAATTTTCTGGCTGCCCGATCTATAACTGATGTTTGAGTGCCTGGTGGTTTGAGATACTGAAATTTGCGTCTGAAAAGATTCTTAATTTTGTAAGAAAAAAAATAAATTAAATTTTTAAGAACACATCAGGACATTCGTTAAAACTAGCGTTGTTCGAGTTTTTAGTTGTTACTGCTCCTAATTAGTTTAAATTTATGCGATCTTGTAGAGCTAAACAATAAGGATCTTATAAAGTAAAAAATCTAAGTGTTTTTTTTTAGCAGGTATCTCTGTTTGTTTAAAACAAAAAAAATTTCAAGTTTTTTATACTAAAGAATTTTGATAAGATAAACTTATCATTATAATACAGCGGCTTAGGAATAAAAATGATAGATAAACAAATTTACAGCTGTTTCAGATGCCCTTGTAGTTTTTATTGTTGGTAGAGGTTCTGTTTGCTTGTTGTCGTTTGTACTATAAAAAAAATCAATTAAACAAGAAAAAATTTACAAAAAATTGTCTTTTAAATTTTTATTATCTTACTAGAATTTAATAGATAAAAAAATGTTAAGATTTTTCAAAATAAGCTTAACTGTTGAAAAAAACAGCTTTCATATTTTTTAAGCCCACATTATAGCAAAAAAGAAAATTGTATCAAAACTTGTTATGTTTTTGTTTTAAAAGGTAGTTTCTAAAAGTTGTCATGATTTATTTAAAATATTAAGCTGTTAACACGGCAAGTTTTAGTTTATATAACTTACTATTTACATTGTCCTTCTGAATTAAGAACTATCTCACTTTCAAGAAAAACTTTGAGCTTGTTCCAAGGCAAAGAAGTCTATAAAAGAATTTATTCAGACTTAATTATAAAGTTGCTAATAAACAAGAGCTTTTCGTGTTAAAGCTTTATGTTATAGGCTTTTTAGAAAAAAATGTTGTACACATAGTACTATGTTTTAAATCACGAGTTTAAAACTTCAAAAAAATAATACTTTTAAATAAATTCATTAAAATTAGCTTTTTTTTGTTGATAAAATATAAGTTAAAACAACGACAATTATATTTTCAAACAGAAACAAAAAATACTTTAAAGCACAATTGTGCTTAAGCAAAATATCTTAAACGAAATCGGATTGCTTTTTAAATTATATAAAGTTAAATAACGTTTAAATACTTTGGTTTTAATAATTCTAGCTCGCATGTTGTATATAGCGCACAGCAATTGCTTTATGTATTTTGTTTTCTTTCTTCGGTATTCTTTCTTGTTGTGATCACGGTAGCTTTGTTTTAATACTTTTTGTTTAATATATATGTATATAAAAAAAAATATTTCCCTTTAATTTAAATAGTAACTAAGTTAAACTGAATTCTAAATGTGACATGAAACTACAGTAGTTATTATTCTTTTTCAGTTATAAAAGTATTTTCCAAAACGAAAAAAAAAAGGTTTAATAAAAATCTTTGGTAATTTTAAATAAATTTTACTCAGTTTTAATTTAAGAAAGTAACTTTTTCAGCTGTCGCAGTATTTTTTCCTTTTCCTTGTCTCTGGAAACTGAAATCAACTTGGATCGTTGCTTATCGGATTCTTTGGGTTCTTCGTCGTCATCTCCGCTCAGCAGCGACTCGCTGGAAGAAGACTTCACAATTTTAAGCATCTTCAAGTCTAAATTATTTTGCCCAGTATTTGGTCGTAAGTAAAAATTTCAAAAGTTTTTACTTTTGAAGTTTATTTTTAATTAGCTTGAACAACAGAAAGTATTAGATAAAAAGTTTTCTTTAATATTACGACTCAAGAAGACTATTCTGTTTTTTTTGTAAAAATATAGTTTTATGTCATAAGTAAACTTTTCAAAATTTAGTGATAAAATCTAGTTTTTATCGCTTAAACAAAAACTTGTTCTTAGATAAACAACTTTAGACAAGTTAACCTGATTGAATATTATTCAGTGCTTTTTTATAACCGGCCTTATTTAAGTTGCCAATCGAACTTCTTTGCCTAAATAAATCCATATGTATGTCTTTTGATTCTCGAGGAGATTTTTGCTAAATGTTAAGTAATTTAAAAATATTTAAGTGTTAACAAGAAATAAATACCAATAAAATTTTGTTTTTTTTAGATGCATAAAAATTTATAATTAACCTAACTAAATTAACATAAAACTAAGTAAAAACAAAATTCTTAACTCAAATTTATTACTGTATCAACTTGTAAAAGCAATTTCGTTTTTTTTTAATTTTTAGTCTTGTATAAAAGTTTAAATAAATAAAAACTTAATTTTAAACAAACAATTTTTTTGCCCCTAAGACTAGCCGCATAACTACTAGAAAAACTTAAGAGTTTAAAAACAATTATTTGACGCTTTTAACAAAAAAATCAATCTGTTTTAACACCTTTTTTTCAAAAAAAACCCCGGACTTAACTAAACTAGTTTTCAAGAAAAAGCGTGATAAAAAGAAAAATCAAGTTATTTTGAAACCGAATTCGTTGCAAAAAACTCCCAAACGTAAAATGTCATTTCGCAAAAGAACTAGTTTTACCGCAAAAACCCCCCGCACAGAGAAAACAAGCCGAACCACCTGCTTGAGGGAGAGGAAGTCCCGCACCCGCTTCTTGGCGTTCACCCAGCTCCGCAGCTTCTTCATCTCGGACAGCTTCTGCCAGATGAGCAGCGAGGAGCGGTCGGTCTGCGTCCTCCGCACCCTCGCGCTCCTCTCCTTCCCCCACTTCCTCTCGTTTTTGTGCAGCGAGGGCAGCGTCAGCTTGTTGTGCACGTGCGACCAGAAGTACTCGGGCCGTCTGATGCGGCTGGTCATCTGGGTATATTTTTACGTTTGTTTAACTGAAAGTAAAGCGGAAGACAGCGGCTGCAGTTCGCCGGTGTGCAACAAATAAAGATTTTTGGAAGTCACACTTAATAGTCTGACTCTAGTGAAAATGACTACGGTTATGAAATATCTGACTTTATAAAGGCATGTTGATAAGTTTAATACGGAGCATTTGGAAAGTTATCAAACTTAATTTTAAACAAAGAACCAATGTCTGCATCTACAAACGCAAAATCTTTCTCACTTTGTTCCTGATCTTCGAAAGGGTCGCGTTCAGCACCAAGCTGTCTGTCCTGTGCACGGTGCCCACCGGAACGTACGGCTTCCGCTGGGGGGCGAAGAAGCCGGACCGCAAGAGGTCGCCCTTCAGGTACCGGTATCGTTCGACGAAGTCCGTTTTGCCCTGCAAGGTCAGGTACTGGTTCTGCGAGTGGACGACTTTTGTTAGCGGCTCGTACTCGTGGTCTGTTGTTTGCAGTTAGAGAATAATATAATTACTTCTGTTGTTTTATTTGAATACACTTTTATCCAGCTTTACAGTTGTTTTGTTGAAAAATAGCTCTCAGACAGAAAGCAAAGTTGTGAACATAATATACATGTTTTAGCAATGACATAACTGCCCTGATTCAAGAATAAATGTAAAAAAATACAGAAACAGAGATAAAAACTTTGATAAGAATAGATAAACCTTTTTAGATCAAAAAAATTAGCCGACCGTACATCTAAAGTGGATTGTTAGAACTCTACATTCAGAAAAAAAAATATTATAACAAGCATTGAATGAAGCCAAGCTTTGGTATTAGCTAACGTGACAGCTTTTAGCAAAAATATAATAAAATACAAAGATACAAAACGTGAAACATTTATGTTTTAAACCAATTTAGTTGTTGTATAAATTTTTTATACCTTTGTACATTTTTCAAGGTTTTTTTTACTCTATTTTAGTCTTAAATTTTCAAAGTATGCGTTTATATAAAAGTGCTTGTACATTTTAATGTACTTGTTTTTTTTAAATGTTAATTACATCGGATTTACTACGACTTTTGTTGAATTACCACTAAAGTAAAAAAACGTTTTTTTCTATCATAAGACTTACTTATTTCAAGACTTTTGTTTTTAATGGTTTGTTTGATGTTCCTAAACAAGTAAGCCTGGAACGTGTTATGGTTGATCGGATCGTCATTATTTGCGTTTAATTGAATTCTTACTTTTTTGTCTTGGCTTTTCTTCGTTGTATGCATTTTTCTTGATTTTACATTACTTTTAATAAGGCTTGTGTTTTGGTTAATGCGTTTGCTTCAACAATCTAAACTTCTATCAGTTATGAATGATAATATTTTTTTGTAAAAATAATTACGATATGACGTACTTAAGATGGGTTATTTGAGAGATAATATTTTATTAAATAACCAAACTGTTATTATTTCAACATGAGAATTGTTTAATTAAATCAGGGGCGGCAAACTTTGGCCCATGAAGTGTAAAATTGTGCCCCGCGAGCATATTTTTATTTTAAATGGAATGCGGCCCATGAAAGGTGAAGCCTGCGGCCCGCAAATATAATAAATTAATATTGCACTAGATAATCTGAGGTTTGAGGGAAAAGCAAAAAGAAAGGTCCTAGGTACATTGCACGAGAAACTTAAAACTTGTACTAGGTATTCTGGGTCTGCTATGAAGAGTAAAAACTGAAACTACAACTTTGGTCCGCGAATATTCTTATTTTCGAAACACCAAATGCATGCCTAACCCTGATTTAAATAATCAAGTAAATAATTGTAAAAGCTTAAATCAAAATAAAGTTGTTTTGAAAATAAATTAAATCTGTTAACGGCTTTATTTTTATGATGACTTAACAAAAAACGTACATTTTTTTAATTACTTTAATTAAAAAAACTGAAATAAGTACTGTATAAACAAAAATTTTCAAATCGACTTTTTATTTTGCTATCTGCACGAAATTTTTGCCACTGATTATAAATGATAAGTACTTAAAAATGGTGCGGTTTAAACTTTTGTATGATGAATTCGGTGAACTAAAACTAAATTCTCCTCAACGAATGCTCAAGCTTCTCAGGCTTCTTGGTGGTTAATTCAAATATCTTATTATGTATATGAAGTTTTTAAATAAGCTTGCAACAAAGACGTTTTCATAGCGCTATCAGAAGAGTAGCCAATGTTAGCTCGCCCATTTTACCAACAAGGCGACTTCTTTCGTATAACAGATAAAAAATCATTATACACGTCGGCTTAATGACACATTACAACGTTTTTTCTAAAAAGCAAAGTTATTTTAAAACAGCTACTAAAAAGGGCAATGATAATGTAAGTTTACTAAAGCGATATTACTGAAAAAGAAACAGTTTTGCATTTGGATAAACAAACCATTTGCTTTAAATCCAGATACTTTTAAAAACTTGAACTTTTCTTGAGTACAAACGAATTACGAATTAATTGTTATACTTTTGATTAATCATATATAACTAAAACTATTAAACAAAATAATAACTTTTAATATATACATTTACTTCTATAAATTTTTTTAAGTCTATTACTTGTTTACATAAGATTACCATAAGTTGAACTCATAGCTTTAAAATGTAACGAGTTCTAGAATGAAAACAAAAACATAAGTTTTTATTTATTTAGCCATAAAGATTTTTCTAAAGATAGCGATATCGAAAAAAGATTGAAAGAACTTTTCTCTAGATGAGTATCTAGTCTGAGTTGTGTGTTTTTTCGTTCTTACATCACGTATTGTATAACTTGCAACTTTTCAATAGTTTTGATATTTTTAAATAGTTATACTGTTACGTATCTTACCTGATAGATACTTTGCTAAAAATGATTTTTTTGGTTTAAGTTTTTCAATCCTTTAAAAATTATCAGCTTAATAGCTTAAACTGTTTATTTTATACCTAAGATATACAAAAAGAAAGTATTGAAGAACAGTAAAATCAGAACAGTTATTGAAGTTTTATTAGGTTCTGAAAAAAATATCGCTTTTTATACATTTATTTTTAGTAAATCTAATAATAGAATATTAAAAAAACAAAAACTTCATATTACACAGTTTTTAATAAAGAGAGGCATTTAAAATGATAAAATTTCGACATATGGTCGTCTTAAAGTTAGTATATGCAAGTTAAAGAAAATTTGAAGTTTCTGAGAATTGTTTAGATTACAATCAACGCTTTAAAATATTAAACATTTATCTTAGTTTGTTGACTTTTCAATATTTGTTATTTAAAGAGTAGTTTTATTTTTCAAAATACATTGAAACACGTTTAAATATTATGACAAATGAAATAAACCGATTAAAAAGTTGTAGAAAATTTACTTAATAAAGCTTGATTTAAATGACATTTTATGACAATTTTTAAAAAATTTTTCAAACCTATGTATATTTAGTATTGTTTAGAGAAATTAGTTTTTTTATACGTTTTAATTAAGCCCAGATTTTTTAACTAAATAGTCTAATTGTGCAATTTTGAACTCCTAGAAGCAACTTAAGTTCATAAAGAACTATCAAGACTAAATATACCGTACTGCCAGAACTTCTGGGTAAATAACAGCTTACAGAGTTCTTTATATTGTATTCTACGTTTATTTCGATTGTTTTTTGTTAGTTTAAGAGTTATACTTACTTATTTGTAAAAAAGAAACTAAGATTGATTTCTAAATTGAATGGTAACCTTGTTTAATTATACTAAATCACCTATGAAAAATTGAAGTTAGTTTTATATACTGGTTAATAAGTTTGTTTAATAATCACTATTTTTTGGAAAAATCGGAACTTTATAGTTGTATATTAGCACACTTTAAACTTTTTACAACGTGTTTGAAAAGAAAAGGTGTTGTTTAAAAAAAAAGAAACAATTTTCTTAAAGTTAAAAATAAACAATCTTGTTCTACTGCCTTATAAGCAAATATTACTTAAATAGTTATTAAAGTTTAGTTATTTAGTTTTTCGAATAATTAAACATAATCAAATGACTCATTATACTTTGTTGGTACAGAAGTTTTGATAATTAATTGTCGTACATTACACTCTAAATACAAATCAACTTCAACTTTAGTGAAATTAAATAGCATTTACTAAACAAAGTCATGAATAAACGATTGTGTAAGGTAACTTGAGGAGTTTGTTCTAAAAAAGTGTTTAATTTAAATGTACCACTTAATTGTGAAAAAACTGCTTTTTAAATTATTAAATTAATTTCTAAAGAACTAAAAAAATGCTAAAAACAACTTACTTAAAATAATTAAAAAATATTGGTTTTTTTATTTTAGTATTTCACCTATTATTTTAATGTCAAACAGTTGTTCTAAGTTCACAACTCTATAATTCTTATAATTGTCCTAAAAATTTTTTATAAATTCAATTTATTGAGTTCTGTTTTTGGTAAGATTTATATTACTAAAACGTATTGAAACTTTTATTTAGAAAATAACTGAATAAGTTAAAACAATACTGCAAATTTATTGCTGTAACAATACCATTTTTAGATAAAAAAAAAAACTCTACATAAATTGTTTTTTTGAGAATTTAATTAATGTATTTTATCAATCACGTAGGCTGTACTTTAAACAAATGTCATAACTCGGTGCGAAACTCAAACTTTGTTGTGATACGGACCATTTATAAACTCTTTTTGTTTACAAAAAAGTGTATAAAAAATTTTCGTTATGACTGAAAATGTTAGGTATTTTAAAAGTAATAATTTGTTTGTTGTGATATTGTCTTCACAAAGACTGACGCAGTCTTCAAATATTTCGATGTCGACGATAAATTAACTTGTCGCCAGAAGTGTCAACGTAGAAAGAGCACTTTTTGTTCGTCATAATTGAAACTACTTTTAACTCGTATGAAACTTTGCGAAAACTTTACGTTCACTCAAATCGATTTAGAATTCGAGTTTTGACAAAACTTGTAAAAGTATAAAAAACAAAAGAATAGTTGATTTTTTAATTTTTAATTTATTGTTTAAAATTTTAAGGTTACACGAAAGTAAAGTTTTTAGTAAATTAGTAGTTTTCAATCAAGTTGAGGTTTTAAAATTCAGACTAAACAACATTTTTTAAGCAATAAAAGTTTACCACATCTTAATTTTAATTAAATTAAATTAGTGGAATCATTGTTATTCTTTATTTAATATAAATTTAAAGGTTTACTAAGTTCCTTTGTTCTTTAGAAAATTTAATGATAGTTTAAAACTGCTTAATCGATATTTGATAATATTTATACGTTTATATTAGTACTTAAATTGCGACATATTACAAAAACAATTTTTAGCAGTGAAATCTACCTTTGTTGGAAAAGTACGTTTACATTAAACATTGAAAAAACTGTCAATTTAAAAAACAATATCTTTATTTTACTATAACACTTTACAGCAAAAAAAAAACTGAACAATAAGGATAAAACATGCATTAAAAATTCTGAACACCAATAGCAATCTAAAACAGAGAAAAATCTGATTGATCGTAAAAAGATCGTTCATAAAAAGTCAAATTTTTACAAGCCTTCGTTGTATAACTTCACAAGCAAGCGATTCACTGTCGGGCCGGCGGAAGCGATCTCAGGTGACGCGCAGAAGCTTGACATTTGTCAATATTCGTTCAAAACGAGCGATGTCAGGGCTCGCTTGTCTGCGAGCGAACATTTATTAGATTTAACACGTCCGAGCCCGACGCATCAATATCCCGACCGATGCGCTTGGCTCGCGTTTTCGCGACGGTGTTTTGACAAAACATCAATAAAGAGTTTTGCGGCAACGCTCGGATGGGTAAGCCAATAAGCGGCGTTTGAGACGGAACTCGATATTATTTTTTCACGCATACATTGATGGGTGGATTGTCAATTAGCTTCAAGTTTGATTTGGTATATACGGTTTTAAGTGTTTTTTATTTTTGAATGACTGGTAACTTTTTTGATGAATAGAAATTTTTTTTTTTGTTAGATTAAAGAAAAATAAAAGTTAGTAAAGTCGTCGAAACAAATTTCTTTAAGTAAAAGTGTTTGAGTCTTTTATTTTTATTTATTTTTTTAAACTGGAAACTAAAGTTTATACACTTTTTATCAAATGTATATGGTTTCTTTTCGATACTTTGAATAATTTTTTTTGCCATTAGAGAACATATTTGTTCACAACAAGTCAATTACCACTTGACATAAAACATTTTGGTACAAATCGTCAAATGCTAACCTAAATATAGATGAAAAATCCCGAAAGACTGCGAGTTTTCATTCGCCGGTTTAACAAGCGCAACTTTCAACTCCCTCCATTTGATAGATTTTCACCGCAGATAAGCACACGGATACATCAACAGGTTTTCCATTCACGTTCGACTCACACACACGGTGATGAATTTCCACCCCTTTTTTTTTGCGATTTCGCCCGCTTATCGATTTTACAGCAGCCGCGTCTTCAAAGCTTTTTGCTAGGAATCTGGCTTTAAAATTTACTGCCTCTGCGCCACAGGCAACTCCGTCAGGGTTCACAGCAAGCTCGAACGCGGGAGTTTTTTCGATTTCGAACAAAAGTCACATAAAGTTGAATTTTATGCGCTGAATTTTATAAGTTGTAAAACTATTTATGGCTTTTAACCGTTTTATTTTAATTTTTTGATTTTTGAATTTTTTTGTAACTTGCGTTTAACTTTAAACACGGTCAAAAATACGCTTTTTAGCTATGAGTTTGCACCATAATTATAAGTAAAGTTTATTTTTAAGGAGGGATAAAACTTGTCTTTTTTTGTGTGTTTTTCGTGTTGTTAATTCATTTTTTTACAAAGTGTTTAATTGAAATAACACTAAAAAATAAAAAATAAAGTTTTTAATGAACTTTTTTTAACATTAGTTCTTTAAGCTTTCTTATAATACTCTGTCATTATAAAAAAGCTAAAAATGAAGCCAAATAATTAATAGTAAAACTTATGTAACTCTTAAAAATATTTAATTATGATTAAAAGAAAATTGAACAAAAAAGCAACCAGTAAGCAAATAAAGATTTTAGTAAAGTGTGTCATTACTGAAAATCTTAAGTATTTAAAATATTACAATGTGTAAAAGAAAAAGATAAATGTTTAAACAACTACTTTTTTAACATAGACCACTTGAGGTAACAATAAAATCAATACGTAGGAAGAAATATACACCTTTAAAAAATATTTATAAATTACGTATTCTATTTATAACCTATTTTTTAATTTTTATTGTTGTCAGAGTTAAAAAAACCTGTAAAATTAAATATATATTTTTTTTTAATGTAGTGCGTACAATTTAAAAAAATAATTTTATTGGTTTTATGTTACTTTTTATAGATTAAAGCAAAATCATTAAATTTTAAAATGTCAAAATTGTACTAAGGAGAAAATCTTACTGAGACAGCTTATACAACTCTTTTAATCAATACAAAGCCAAAATTAAAAGAAAATTTATAACACCTTTTAAAACAAAATGTTATTATGTGCATAGTTGCGTACACGAAAGTTTATTACTGTGCACAGAAGATTTTCGAATTCCGAGTGTATTTAAAATAGCTATTTATTTTAATAAAATTTAGTTTAAAATCTAGTTCATTAGTTCTAAACTATTTTTAAAATAATTCAACTGGTAGTAACAAAAAAAAAACACGATATTTCGATACAACATGTTTCTTCAAAGGATCTAGAATCCACAAAACTTTTAGTTTTGATAATCCATAGTTTACGGAAAATTAAAATTTTAATGCCACTACTTTATAACTTTAGGGTTTATTACTATTGTAGTAGGTTATACCAAAACTTTTTTTTTCAAAACAAAATAGGCAAAACATAATTATCAAATAACTAACTAATTGATTTTTTTCCTAGTTACTATACATTTTTTATTTTGTGAAAACAACTACATATTTGATATATTTTTGAGGAAACTTGTAACAAACTAGCACACTTTTTAGCTCTAATCTATTCAAACTTTTAATTTTTTAACAACAGTTTAGACGCTTAAAAATGCAAGTTTCATTGCAAAAAACGCTTCAACAATTCAGACAGCCGTAACAGTCGCAATTATTCTTTGGAAGTCGAAGTTCGCAAAGGCAGTGACCCAGGGTGACCCAAGGTTTATTGCGCATGAATATTGATTTGAAGCTGTTTGGTGTATAAACAACGAAAACGTAACACAATCGCCCGTCTGCGTTGGCTGTTCAGGCGTTTGCGCGCTTTGCTGAAACTTTTTACGGCTTTCTCACACCTTGAGTTTCGTAGAACCACGGTTATGATAAGAAAAGAATGTTTTATTGATATATACTTTCTAAAAATTTGATTGTATTAAAAGGGTGTTTCAGACAGATATTTCACTTTTTGTGTATTTTGAACACATCAGAACATTAAAGTGTTACGTTATCTCTGACTTTTACACTTCTATTTATAATAAACTGCCCAAACCAATCATAATAAGTTTCATCTTTTTTTTTAGTTCTACTAAGATTGTAAAGGCTGCAGAAAGTTTTTTTTGAATAATAAGTGTTATAACTGAGAACCCCAATAAGGAGAAACATTATAATTGCAATAAACTTTTAATTTGTTAAATTTAAGAATTTATTCTTAATGAATTATCAAACTTAGAAGTTCATCTGTTTAAATTCTTTTTAAAGTACACAAAAAACTTTTATCTTGATAAAAAGCAACGTGCTAAAGCTTTAAAAACTACTGTTTTGCTGAACTAATGAAAATTACAGGTTTAACCAAAAAAAAAAGATGGTAGCAGTCCAAAAAGCTTGCTTGAAAAGGAAACTACTTATGGCATAGCTTAACAGCATTTAATAAACAAAAATTGCTAAAGGGAAATTTGCAGCAGTTCTGCGACGGCTAATTATAAAGTTGGCAAATTAATGAGCGCACCAACCACCAACAGATCGATTTCAAGGCAACATCCTTATCCTCGTGTTCTGCTCTCGCGTGTCGTTAACTTTTTGAATAATTTTATCATTTTCCCCAACATGCTCGAGTCTAAAGCCCCTGACGTTGAGAAGTTGATGTAAAGTTGGTAGTTTTATATTCAAAATGAAAATAACCTCACAACTAATATTAATTTTGCAGAAAAATTCCAAAAATTCGACGTTTTTTATGGATAATCTTCTGTCAGTAATTTTATTTTCTTAAAATGTTTTATGTTTATGCTCAAGATAAACTTTTATGAAGATTTTTATGCTTTCCAACGCAAATTAATTTAGTTGTTTGTATTCAAACAAACAACAAGACTATTTTATAGCTACAAAGTATATATTTTATAGTTACAAAGTATATTTATGAACCAAAGTCTTTGGTTCATAAATGTTATTTTTTTAAATACCTCATAATAAAAGTAGTATTTTACAGGGAGTTATACCATTTAGCAGTTTTTCAATAAAACTTTATGTTAAGTTTTGTATACTTAAAAAAGGCATGTCAAGTAATCATACTCATCATGAATCAATTAAGTTTCAATGCTACTTTAACACATATTTGAAAAATAAGTTTTATATTTTGTGTATATTCTTTAAAAGTAACAATGTAAATTATAAAAAACTATACTTAAATCTTTTGTTTAACTAGTTTTGCATACCATTATAGATAATAACTTATGCATTTTTCAATAAAAATTACAAAATGTAACATCTAAATAAACAAATAGACCAAGAAACTTATAAAAATAAAAATACAAAAAAAGTAAAGCAAAAAAACGAATTTTTAATATCACAATATTTTTAAAAGTTGTAAAATGATTAATTTAAAAAAATTATAAAATGTTTATAAGTAGAGCTTATGTATGCTAACGTGAAGTAAATGTTTTAAACTAAAAAACCTATTTAATAAGTTTTATTGAACAAAACGAGTAGAGTTAATATAATCATCTTTAAGCGCTTACTTGCCCCGATAGTTTTTTCAGTAAGCTTATTGTTTTTATTACTTATCTGATTGGCTTTGAACAGTTAAGTGGTCGTTACTTTTAAAAAGAGGGCACTGAGTTTGTTTCATATTATTTTCCCCGTGTGTACTTACTGAACTATGATTGTTTTCAAAAACAAACTGCCGATTCAAAATGACTTCTTAGTCGGGTGGTGTTCGATTGTTTACAGTAGCTTACTCAAAAAAATTACTCTGTGTACAAACAGTTTTTCACAAATATGAAAGCTGGCAGCCGAAAGTGACCCTCGAAAGTGTGTAAAGAGAGTTTGTTTGTTTTGACTGAAGCGAACTCGACTGTTGAAAGCAGTAGAAATCCGGCATCACCTTTTAAATGCCGCCTTTGCATAAAACATGAGCAAACAACTCGGGTATTCAACCGCTTACAATTTCTCTGCTGAAATCAAATCACTGCTTTGTAAATCAACTTAAACCGTTGAAGTGTTCGAGTGACAAACGCCATCGTAATAGGATTCGATTTAGTTTGTTCACGACAAAATGGAGATAACATTAAAATCGTAAGGATCAAAATTTAAATATCCTTTTATGTAAAACTTACATCGTTTTACTTGCGACGGCTTAGTATCATGCGTAGTCTGATGCTTTATACTTTGACTCTTAAGTAATTAAGCTGATTTGCGCGTTAAATCTATCCAATTCAGTAAGCATAGTTTTTTTTTTTTTTTCAAAAACAAATAGTTTAAACAAAAAAAAAATTTTAGTGTGACTTAAAATCAAGTAATGATTAAAAAAACATTTGTTAAAAAGTATTTAAATCATTTTTTTCTTAAATACTTTACTTTTTTTTACATTTTAAGATTTTTTTGTATTATGTTAGTATATTTGTAAACAATTCATACACTTGAAGTAAATAATTAAAGTTTCTTCTACATTTTTTTTTAATAGAATAAAACTCAATTAAAAAAAAAGCAAAAGTAGTTTTTCGCTTTTGTTTTGGAGTTTAATTTATTAAATTTCTAATAAAAAAGTCAAAGACTATTTTATTAACAAACCTTTTAACGAGATGTTGAAATTTTAGTAAAAATAATACAAAATAATACTTTGTAACATATGCTGTTTTTCATTAACTTGACACACCCTTCTGAATAAAAAGAGGATTATAATAAGCGCAATTTCCCAATGATATTATGTAAAGTTACAAAATTGACTTTAAACAAATGGTTAAAATTTATTTGTGCGCTAATATTACAACACAATACAAGTTTAAGTAAAATGAAAAAATTATAAAGAAAAACTCAAAGTAAAAGTATTTAATAAAAAAACTATTAAAAAATATTTTTTTACTTTTTCAATGAGCAAATCTAGTATCTTTTAGTCACAGTGATTTTGAAAGGTAGTAAAAACACAAAAAACATAAAATTTCAATACATAACATTTCAAAAAAAAATTTTTGAACGTAATACGTTTATTATTTTAATTTGTACTAAATAAATGCTAATTACAGTTCATAATTTTCTGTTATTTAAACTTTTTTGCTCAATTTAAAAATACTTTTGTTAATATAAATTTTATTTATAATATAACCATTAAAAAAGAAATAAGAGTTAGTGTTTCGCAAAACAAATAAATCAAAACTGTATTTAGTTTTAAAACTTTGAACAAAAAAAATCAATATTTGCTAATTTCTAAATAAACTTTAACTAATAATGTTATGATTCTTATATATACATGACACATAAACATATATTTAATTACATATATAAATATATAAAATACATATTTGAACAAATAACCAGCGAACATTTGCGTTCCATCGATCCTCCAACTCAATCGTATTTTCTTTTCAGTTTCTCACCTATCAATTGAGATTGCACCGTTTGTTACGTCATAACAACTTCAGCCAATCTCCTCCACTTCTAGTCATACGGCCACCACGGACCCGCCGTTGTCAAGGAAACACTCACTGTAGGAGGGAGGCGAGTGGCCCGCGCGCCTGCCGCCCCTGGCGACCGGCGGCGTGCAGCTCACCCGGTTGCCTAGCGACGAGCGCGCGTCACCGTAGCATCCCTGCCTGTGGTCCGGCGACACGACCATGGTGAAGTAGCGGCCCCTCGGGTCACCGGACTGCGTCGGGTAATCTGAATATGACGTCATGCGCGTCATCGTGTTGCTACGGTAACTGGGCCGTATTTCGTCATACGTGTTCTCGCCGGTGGAGGCGTCTTGTATGGGGGGCCTACTCGGGTAGTCGTACTTGACGACTTCGACCCGCTTCCGCTTGTGGACGATGCGGCGGTGGAGGAGGAAGGCGGAGGAGACGAGGGCGATGACGACGCCGGCGCCCACGATTATTCCCAGCATGATGTCGTCGTTTTCGTCAGTTTTGTAGTCCTTGTTGTTTGAATTGCTGTTGCGGTCGGCTTCGTTTTCGTCTTTGTTGAAAAACTTGTAGTAGTTTGTGTCTGAAAAAAGAGAGCTGAGTGAGAAGACTTCACAATAAAAATATAAGTTATTTATTTTGTTTTTTAGTTTGGTCACTTAAAAATTTACCTTTAGAAGTAGGTTGCTCTTTTGAAAGTGGCTTTTCGTAATCAGAAAACCTTCTGTAGTTTGTTTCATCTGTTGCAAAAAACAAATTTTATCATTCAATAGTTTTGAAAATTTAAAAATCTTATAAAAATTATTTTAATATTTTTATACTTTTAACGGCAACGTTGTGAATGATTTGTACAAACACTTTCTAAATGAGTTCAAACTAATTAAAATGAAAACAAACTCGATGATTTTTCATGAACACGAATTTCCAACTTCATGTTAAATCTAACGCAGGATCCGCCAGCGTTCTGATTCAATCCTGGTTCACTTCCGTCCGATGTCGCTGTTAAGTGGTAATTAATTTAAAATCAGCTAAATATGAAAAAAATATTTTATACCGTTTTACCAGCTAAAATTTTTAAGGTAAATAGTAAAACTTGATAACTAAAAATCCGTTTTTATACTTGTTAATCACAAGCATATAAACCCTTGCTAAAAAATTTGAAATATTTTTGATTCAACTTTATCTTGGTCAATATAAAAAGTTAATTACAGATTTTTAGAGATAAAAATGTTTACTCTTAACTAGAATGTTTAGTTATTATTAATAGAAGCTTAAAATAAAGGTAACAAAAGTACTTTTAACTTTTGTTTTACTTTATAAAACTTTAAGGTTTGTCACGGGAAAATGTTTATTAACAAATGGTTAAAGTTATAGAAAAAGGATTATTCACAAGAAAACGAAAATAAAAATAATATATCACTTTTACATTTTATACAAAGAGGCAGATTTATATGTTATAATTTTAAATGCTATTAGTAACTACAAAAAAAATATGAAAATATCACAAGGTTTTCAAAAAACTTTGTTTTCTTGAATAAGTATTTGTTATTTGTGAAAAAAAACTACATTTTATTTATAACTTTTTGTCTTATAAGCCAACTTTGTTTTAAACTGTCAACCAAAACGACAAAATTAAGTCAAAAATCAGTCGGAAGCCCTTTGCAGACCAAAACGCATTGTTAACAACAGAAAAAGCACGGAACAGGATATTGTCAACAAAGTCTGCAATGAGTTATTTACAAACACAAAGATACCAGCGTTTGTCGGAACGATGCGCTTGATTGATTGATAAAACTCGCTGCTAAGTTAAATATTCATAACTTGATAGACGCGCATCATTACCCATGAACGTCGTTCACGCGTGACACTACTGCAACAAGTTCAACATTCGGTGTGTGCGAAACATGACCGCATTAGCAGGGACGACTTCCGGCAAGACCGTGTGCGTGCAGGCAAAACGGAAACAAAAAGTGATTTAATAGGAAGCAGCAAAACTTCTTTTATCCAGGATTAGATTAAGTCTCTAAATCTGTTCTTAAAGGACCCCAGCGTTCGGTATAATAGATACTGTAGTAAGATTAAGCTTAAAAGTAGTTTTGACGTTTTTGTACTTATAAAAATTAGCAGATGTTTTTCATGTAGACGCGATAAGAACATTTGCTATAATTAAAGTTGAAAAAACAGAGCTAAGATTATTTAATATATACAAGAATTTTCTACTTAAACTTCTTTAACTTGTTAGAATAAATATAGATATAAATAAAATATTTTAGCACTACTTTTATACTAAGTAGTAAGCTTTTACAATTTTTTATTTAAGCTTAATTTCTAATTATTTATCACTCATTTCAAAACTCAAATTCAAAGTTTTATGTACTGAGTTAAACTTTGTCTGCAAAATTTGTTATAAAAAGTATAAACAATTCCTTATTAAAGTAAAATTTAAAAAAAAGTGCTATTGAGTAGCAGTACTCAAAGTGAAAAGCAAAGTTATACGTTTGAACTTGACGAATTTTTTTAGCGCTCAAAAACAGCCTTAACGTGCAAACAGCAGCAGCAGCATATTGAAAAAGAAAAACAAAGTTTTAAATTCAAAATCAGCAGACGTTTGAATGTGTTTGAGCGCTGAACCGCCTTCCAATGCTGCCAGTTGTCCTTGAATCAGGCGGTGAGGGCCCTCGACTTATCTCGCTAATTACTGGCCGTAGAGTGAAAGCTTTGTGACGTCACACGAGATGTGCGGGCGGATAAGGCAATAAACAAAGAGCGGCGCAGACGTTCGCTGCAAGGAGCACTTCATCGAAAACACTTGCAATTTAAAAGTTTCAGTTTTTTTTTTTCTGAAGATGTTTACCTTTTATGTCATCTCAGTGTTAGCTTTTTTTGTGATGGTTCGGACACCGCACTACTGACCTTTAGTTGTTTGGGTAATTCTATGTAAACAAAGGAATTTGAAAAAATTGCTTTCTCGAAAAACATCTTGAATTAGAGCTAGTCTTTTATAATTGGACTGGTTTATGTACTGTGAAAATCTAAATTCGATCTGTTTTATTATTCACCGAGTCACTTATGCTTATAACTATATAACTGCTTTGTTAGTCAATAGAAGAGTTATGTGTAATTGCACAGCAAACAGCATTAAATATTCAAAGCAAAGGCTTGAAAATCCCAATCAATCACAGTTAACCGCCGAATAAACAATGCTTAACAGTTTCTCACAGTATACTGAACAAAAACACGGCGAAGCTCACTAATGGCTGAGTAACAAACAAGTCACAGATGACGTAGCAACAAACAACTCACAGATGACGTAGCAACAAACAACTCACAGCTGACGTAGTAAGAAACAACTCACAGATGACGTAGCAACAAACAACTCACAGATGACGTAGTAACTCTTCTCCGCTTCGAACTCAAGCGCCCAGGGCGAGGGGGATATTTCCTGGAAGTAGAAGGTGTACTTCTTCTCGTGCTCCGGCATGTTGCACGTGATCAGCCTCCGTCCCCCCTCCGAGCTGCACGCCCTGAAGCCCCGCTCGTCCACCAGGTGGATCTTGAAGAAGAGCTGGTCGCGGTTTACGCCCGTGGCGTTGGTCGGGCAGATGAGGTCGATCTTGTCCTCGAGGTTGACGTTCAGCGGTCGCTGGTCGCCCCTGAACCTTAAATGGTTCAAAGTTATATTAAAAAGTTATTGTAGTTGAAATGGAATATGTTTAAGTATAGGTTATTTTAAAACATTAATACATTGTTTTCAAGGATATTTTGCTTTCTTAAAAACTAACTTTTAAAAAAAGATCGATTTAAATGTTGTTATATACGAGTTATTTACATCATTGAATATAAATAAACGGCTTGTAAAACTGTAATTTTATTAATTTCTATAAGTTTTAACAAAAATTTATAGTTAAATAAGTAAAACTTTCTACTCAAGTCATTGTTAAACGTTGTACATATTGCCAATTGAATTTGTTAATTTCAATAGCTTTTTATAAGTAAAATAAACATTTATTTGATAATAAATGCTTTCATGAACGATGAAAGCAATTTGAAAAATAGTTATTAACTTTTAATAATTAACTACTTTTTTACAACTTAGTGCTAAACAAAAAAAACTTGTTAAACATATCGTTTTAAACACAGCTTATTTAAAAAAAAATCCTACTGTTTAAAAGTTTTGCTGGAAATAGTTTGTTTGCAAATCATAAGGTTAGCATATATTTATTATTTTTTTAGTTTTTAAAATAAAAAACAATAACAAGTTAGAAGTAATAAAACTAAAAATGAGCTTACCTATTAGACAACTTACATAATTTTTTATCAAGCTTTATTGAGCGTTTTAATTCGTTTAAAGCGCAATTAGTGTTGTAAGTACCGAACGGGGGCTGAACTACAAAGATTATGTGACAAAACGTCATTGCGCAAGCCAATTTCACCTCAAAAAGAGCTCGTCGTCTAATGCAAATTGACAAGCGTGCGATAAGTTAACAAGGAATTCTTGAACGGCCGACAAGAAAGGCTCAGCAGAAATTGAATTAAATGGCTTGAAAAAAAATTGAACACGATGATTAACCCGGTATCAGAAAATATAATTGCAGCGTTTTACTTAAAAAAACGTCACCGGCTACTGCTTTGACCCTGAGCTCGTTCTGATTTTTTTTATCAGCCATTCCAGACTTTTGAAGTTTGAAAAGCCGCAGTTAATTTCGGTCGCAAAAAATTTAAAGTTATCAGCAGTTCAAACCAACTTATCGCATTCGATTCAAACTAATCATTAAATCAATAAATGCGGTAGTCGCATACACGGGTTTTTAATGTACTGGAAGCTCACCGTTTTATCTTTAAACTTATTTGCATTGCAACTTTTTGCTGTGAGGTGACATAGGTACATTGTAAAACTGCAGGGTCTATGATAAATATGAAAACCGTGTTAAAATTTTGCTAGCATGCTTTTTGTAGAGGTAGTTTTTAGCGGTTTTACTTTGTTTCTGCTCCTATCAACTACATATTGCTTCTAGTACTACTGCTGGTTTTCTAACAACATATTTTTTGGATATCAGCTAGTGGTTCTAAATTTTTGAACATGCATTTTTTAAACTGTTGTGAATAATTAAAAGCATTTTTTTAAGTTATTAAGTTTTTATCTAAAAACAGTATTAGATTTTTGAAAAGTGTTATTTCTTAAATTTGATTTTTTAAGAAAGTATTTAAGCCAAAACTGTCATCTTATGTTTGCTTACTTGGAAAAATATACTTTTTATTTAAAAAATTTTTGAAAAAAAAATTTAAACTAACATGTAGTTTGTTATATTCCAGTAGATAGGTTGGTGCGTGTTGTCTGCAGCTGAAGTTATCAGGGCTTCCTTGAACAGAAGAATCAAAACGTTTAGTAGAAAGTTTGTTTTTAATGCGATGAAGTTGTTCATGTTATTTATTGATACTTTATGCAATCTAAAAACGTTTTTTTAAGTTACAAATTTTCACACTGTAGACTTACTATTTATGAAAAGTTTTAGAACAAAACAGTTGTTTTTTTTTAAATATTTTAGTTTCTAAGTTGTTCAAAGCGTTAACATTTTTTAAGCATATTACTTCTGTTTGTAGTTTAAAGCTGCTGTGCAAAATGATTCAGTAAAAACCACAGGTAAACGTTAAATATTTACCGTACGAAAAACCGAAATCCAAACGAGCGCGTTCGACAAAGTCGGTGACGTTCGTTTGTATACCAAACAATAAACAAGCAAGCTGCCTCAGCAAAGAACCATTAATCGTCCCATGAGCGTGGTTGGAACGCATGCAGCGATTAAACAGTTTTAACATGTATAATTAGTTTTGTCGAAAAAGACCTACATGCCTGGCTCATATTCGAAAGCTTTAACATGAACGAATTTTTAAGAAAGGTAACATAAACACATTTAATGCGTGATTTGGTAGTTCTTTTAATGAAAGTTTAACAAGCTTTAAATCAATTTAATAAATTTTATATGAAAATTTAATAATTTAATAAACTAATTAAATGACGTTCTTAAATATATATTACTCTAAATTGCTCAAATGAAGTAATAAAGTATAATTATATTACTTTACAACATAAAAAGCTTTCATACAACATTAACTTTAATCTCTTTTCTTTTATAAATGTTTGTTGACTTTGACTTGTATCAATTGCTATCCAAATTAAAACTGCTTAAAAACGAAGGTTAAATATATTTCTTAAACAAAGTTTTCTGTACTTTATACTGTTCAAATTAAAACAATTTTATTGCATGAACAAAAAAAATAAGAAAGAAAAAAAAAGCCGTAACAGCTGAAGCAATTACTGAGGACAAAAAGGAAATTTCCTTAAGTAGTTCTAATCAGTTATAGATCAAAAAGGAAATGACAATGCTATTGCCATCGGTCAAACGAAAAACTCGCCGTTGGAGCTTTTTGGCTCAACTTTTAACGAATTCGTATTAATGTAGGAATTTTTCCGATGACACCAGGCTTATTACCACTGGGACGTCAGGTGAAAACCCAACTGGCCATTTGATTTGTGACGTCATAATGCGTGTGCTCTGGGGATTTGAACTCGTAATGGTAATTTGACTCTTGTTTGAATATCGGCTCTTTCGAATACGTTCATGAGAAATTTGAACATTAATTGATTAAAGCTTTTAAATGTTATTTTTACGTAAATTCTGAAAGTTTAAAAGCATTGATTTTTAGACTTGGTTTTATTAGACTTGGTTTTATAACTGTTTAAACTTAAGCAATTTGAATTTTAACTGATAAGTTAATTATAGTAAACAAAATACTTCCCAAGTGACATTAAAACATATGCAATTTAATTATTTTTTTCTCTTTTATAACTGATTAAGCTTAGTTGAATTTTAAAATTAAAACTGAAACGCAACTATCGTTTATTTTAATTAAAAAGTTGAAGCTGGTCAAAAAAAGTACTTCTCCAGTAGCATTAAAACATATTCGATTTGCATAAATGGCTTTAGCAAGCTGAAAAAGATTATATGTGTACGCGAGCTCCCAAATTAGCCCTTGTCAACAGCGAGTAATTCAGATGCGGTTTCGCTCAAATTTCCGATGCAAATAGCTCCCAAAAAAAAATCCTGCTCGAAAATAGCATGGCACCTCGCGTGTAATTTAAATCAAGAGACAAAATTCTATTTCGAGGCGGAATGTGCACCGTCGGTGTTTACATTAGAACGAGTTTTGGCACGTCGCTGGGCACACATGCGCGCTGGTATCAATTATTCAGCGAGCTTCGCTTTTGGTTTCAAAGCTCGCATAATCCCGCGTGTTGCCGCGAAACAGTTGCCAAGCAGTTGCCCGTTGGAGACGGGAAGATTACCGGCGCTCAATGAGCTTACTAAACACACGAGAAATTCGCCAAAACAAAAACAATTACCTGCGCGCCGCGCAATTTGTCCACGGAGTCTGCAAAGTCAAGTTTACGTGACTTGCTTTAAAGTTTTTGCCGTGAAACAGGTTTCTCTCGTGCAACATTGGATGTTTCAGTGGAGTTTGTTTATAAAAAACGATGGTTTTTATTATAAGTTGGTCAAGTATTTTTTCAAGTTTGTCAAGATTCGCTATCTAGATTACAAGTACATAACTACTTAAACATCGTTTGATCGATCGTTTAACATCAAAACGTAAATAAGTAAAAGTTTGTCGTATTTTTTTTTGTTTTATTGATATGTAAGTTTATATATTACTTTAAAATGTGCTTTTTTCCTTGTTTTAAACAATGAAGTTTTTGTGTTATTTTTATTTTTGATTTATTTCATTAAGTGGATTTTTGTTTAAATGGTCTAGGTTTTAATGCCTAGGTCCATCATATGGACAATAAACTTGCAATAATAATAACACAAGATCAGCCAAAAAATAAAACTTTTTCTACCTAATAAGTGACACAACATTTCTAATCTTCATAAAATTTTTTCTTACTTTTTGTAGTATAATTGTGTGTATATATTATTACTCAATAATATCTACCTTTTTTACAGTTTTTTTTTGCTTTTATTTTTCCAATTTACTTTTATATAAAAAACGAGTCGTAGTCTATCTACAAATATATTTACAACAAAAACTTTCAGTTTCCAAACGTTTTTTAGCACAACTATAGTTATACTGCATTATAGCAGATCTTCAGGTACAACTGCTTTTATTGTAATCAATCAAATGCTATAGAGCAGTGAAACTATAGTTGTGCTAATAACGTTTGGAAACTGAACATTTTTGTTGTTAATATCGCTCACGTTTGTGTTTAAATACTTTATTATTGCCCAGTTAGAGACTTTTATATTCATAAATGCCTTAATAAGTTAACAATGTAAATTAATTTTAGTTTGGTACAAAATTTTTATGTTTGCTGAAGTAATTGTCAGTATTTTAGTTTGACTTTATCTATAAATCAAACTATCAATAAATTTACTAAATAAGGAATATTCACAAAATTCAAATTATTATTTTTTAAACCTAGCCTGTTTGTTTTAGTTTAACTTTGTCTTTTTAATAATATACTTCAAACAAAAGGAATCATTTGCCTTTTTGTATAATATCTTGAAATTTTAAACTGTTTTATGACATCTCTAAAAATAGTCGATTAAAGTTTGTAATGCTTGTTTTTAAATCTATAATTTTGATAATATTATTTGGTTAAACAACATAAAAAATAAAATTAGGTATACCAAAACTTTTAAAATCTAACCTTCATTTTTCAAAATTTAGAAAAAGTCTTTTGTTTTATTAGTTTTTATAATTAAACGTTGTAATAAATTTATGTTTTTAAGTTCAAAAGTGTTTTTATTATAAGTTTGATTCTAAATTTAGGACATAAAAACTGTATATGTTTTAATTTCGATTTTATAATCTAGTTGAAAAAACGCTAACAAAGTTATTTAGATATATCTTACATATGTATTTAAATTTCAAAAGAAAATTGTAACTGCTTAAAAAACACATACTACGTCCTATAAAGCATACTAAAAACAGTCTGAGTAATTTTATTATTAACTCGCTGAAACATTGCAATTTTAGTTTTCGTTAAAGGTATACAGCTAATGTACAATCAGACAGAAAGCTAACTGAGTAACTAAACTTTTCATGAACGTAAGAAAATGTCTTTAACATTATGTTTTTATTGTAAAGATACTTCAACGTACAACGAAAGAATGCGGAACATACATCTTGATTTAACCTTATAAAGCAAAAATTTAAACTATAAATAAACTGACCACTGTAAAAGTTTTCTCCTGTAGATTCTTAAAAGTTTTTACTGCCAAACTTACTAAAAAGCAGTGAGAAAGAAAAGCTAGAAATATTAATGTTGGCAAGCGACCAAAACAAAACCTAATTAAGATTTTGGATTCTGAACTAGCAAGAGAAAATAGTTTTCTTACACAAACATTCTGCTTACAAAATTACATTTGCAAAACAAACTTAAACTTTTAAAATGTAAAAAAAAAGTTAAAGCATTTTTAATAAACGCAAATAAAAAAACACAGTTTCAAATTTGGTAAGTGCTTAAAATTCTCTAAATATTTCTGTTGCTAATTCAAGGCCGATCAAAAAGATCTCTAATTAGTGACAATTACTTTTCCACATCAAGCAGAATAGTTGGCGTAGTGCATTGTCACACTTGGAAAAGTAAGCTTAAGTAGCTTGTCGGAAACTATCGAGTGAAATGCGTTTTGTCCTGTTAAGTTCGTCTCAGAAAACCTTAGAGAAAGGAATACTTCGAGCGTTTTGTTAGCGCCGACTAGTGCATACATTTAATTTGCTTGTAAATATTTGATTTTGTTTGTTGTTAAAAAAAATCGTAGTGTATCTTTAACACTTGTTTAAGTAATTTATGTAGATTGATATAAACTTAACAAGACCACTACTGCAGATTATTTTAAAACTATTGTTTAATTTTTCTAAAAAGAAAAACCGCTTAAGCAGGTTTCAAATACCAGCTACTTTAATTAATTAAATTTTGTCATGTGTGTTTTTTTTTCAAATGATTTTTTTCCCATAATTTTTATTGTCTTATGAAAACTTTGTACAGCTACAAGCTTTTGGTTTAAAAATATAGATAGTTTCGAAACAACTTTAGCTCGTAAATACTCGTAAGACTTTACTAAAAACTTTAGAAATATCTAAGATAACAACTTTTGTATCAATAAAAACTTTTGATCAAAAGTGATTTCCAAAGATATGTTTAAAAAAAAAAAAGAACATTTTAACGATTAAGAAAATATATTTTTCAATCAATCGGATCTAGTCATTAAAGAAAAAGCATAGTATTTTTAATAAAATTTTTACTAATTTTTGTGCAGCTTTTATTTAAAGCAAAAAAATATAATAAATCTAAAATACGTAGTCGGGTTTTATTTAATAAACCTTCCCATGTTTTTAAGGTACACTCTTGTAAATCTCAACTTATTTTTAGTTGAAATTTTATAAAAAAAATTCAATCAAAAACTTTTAAAATTAATAATTCGGTAACCAAATTATAAAAAAATTAAGAAAAAGCTATAAGCTTATATGTAAACGCAACTACATAAGTTTTATTTGAATATGTTTACCGGTCTAAAATTTCTAAATTGTTGTAAAATTAATTTCAGAACTATAGTTAAAATAACAGTTAACAACAATTATAAGGTTTAACATTAACACATAAGTTAAATTTTATTAAAAATGTTGTTTATTAATTATTTAAAATGCCTATTTTTTAGTAAATAAATAAGAAAAAGTTTGAAAAACAAGTCATCAATTTACAACGTAGTTCGAGTGTAACTAAAGGTTTAATGTTTAAAAATAAGTTACAAATACAATAAGCTATTGACAATATAAACAAGCATTTTTAAATACATAATAAATTTTGTTTTATTAATTTTTCTTAAACTTATAGGAGTTCTGATACTATAAATTACTAAAGGCTGTTACAAATGATTTAAAAAACTCTATTTTCACATAAAAAACCTTAGAAAGTTTATTCAGATATGTTACAGACGATTAAGTTAGAATTTTTCGTTTCTTAGGTAATAAATCTAGATCTTTTAAAATTTGTACATATGTTTTGAACTTTTTAATTTTATATACTGTTTTTATTTAAATAAAAGTATATTCACATAATAAATTGAACACTTTAACTTATAAAAACTGTTAGATATAAACAACAATAACTAATATAAAAACCCCGCTATCAGCCGGGATCGGCTATGCGTAAATGTGCATAGAGAATAAAAATTAATTAGAATAATAGATTTAGAAAACACAGTGATGCAATGAATAGAACAGATAATAAATATAACTACAAATAGATAAAAATAAATAGAATTCATTCTGCTTCTCGTTTCTTCATCTTCTTCGGTTTCTTAAAGTATTCTTTTTCCCTTTCTTTCTTGTTCACAGTAGATTTCTATTTGGCGCGGTCATTTGCAAGCAAATCTAACTCATCAGTTCTTATATTCAAGCTTTTTAAATCGCGCTTGCATACGTCCTTAAACCGTATTTTTGGACGACATCGGTTGCGTTTACCAACGACCAACTCGCCATACAACAGAGATTTCGGGATTCGCCAAACAGGATTGGACTTATCACCGCTCACTGTCGGAAACCGTGTTGTGCTTCGCAAAAACCCTGCGAAATTGTAGTGAACCTCTCCAAGCACAAAGCAAGGGTTTAAACATTGAGATTCCAGCTGTTGCCCACGCAGCAAGATCTCACTCTTCACAATGAGAAGGGCTCAGTGGAACAGCAAAACTGATACAGCCAAGATTCATCATTGTCGCAGGAGCTGCCGGAATGACACTGGATACAGAGTCAGACCGCCTACGCGGCTCCTACTACGGCTTGTTGATCAGAGTTTTGTATGTACTAGAAGGATTGAATTACAGATCTACAGAGTTCCCTCTACACTAGTGTTTAAGAATTAACCTTGTATTATTTTACCTCAGAGTTTACTCCCGAAGCATTAGCTTAACCAAAAACATCCACAAGGCAGTGGAGTTAAGCAAAGGTTTTACAGAGCTGGTGCCAAATCAACTCCAAACCCAAGGTGAAGATTGATGTAAATACTACTTTTAAAAACAGGTAAACCAACTAAAGTTTTAAATTGTTTTATACATTTTGCAAGTACATTTTTTTACTGCTATCTAAATAAAATATTTCATCTTTGATTTTGTTCAATTAAGTTGCATCATATAGTATCCTTGTCTGTTTGTAAGTAGCATACATTTATTTTAATTTCTTTATTTATGCAATAAAAAGTTAATTTTTAAGTTATGATATTACATTAAAAAAACATTTAGTTTACTAAGCACAGTTGTATAGTTGATATTTAACGGTGAGGTAATTGATGAACCAATTCTAACAAAAAAGCCACAACATCTAGTAATAATAATACAAAAGTAGTAACTTAAGTAATAGTTTTTTTAACTTCGTACATTTATTTTAGAGCACAATATTTTATCATTCTAACATCGATTTTTCTTGTCATTATATTATTTTTCAATTCAAATGTTCGCCTTTAAAATAATATTATAAACAAACATTTTTTCAGATAAACAATAACATTTGCTACAAGACAACGAATGTTGAAGAGTAATCTGTTTTATTCTTTTAACAATTTATATTCTGTATCCATACCTAGTTACTTTCAAAAAAATAAATATAATATTTTTTACTACTTATAAGGCGTTAAACTAAGTTCATTAAATAAGGAATGTTTTTGTTTCTGTAATATATATTTTAAAACTATAGAATTAGTGTTTGTGTAGTGAATAAAAACGAACAGTATTTGTTTAGGCGTCGATGAATTCGGTACTAGTATATATTTTCCTTGCTTGAATAGCAAATTATAAAATTCTTCTTTAAATTAGATTAAAGCGAATTAAATAATTGCAAGCAAACCTAGTGTTTAAAAAAAGAATAATTTAGCTATACCTTACAATTAAATGTTAGGTTTTTCAACCAGTGATACTTTTAGCTTTAGATCAAAACAAATAAAAATTTGTTTTATACTATGTTAGTAATTTCAGAAATTAATAGCTTGTTTTAGAAAATTTTTCTGTAACTAAGACTGATTGGAATTAAAACGTTAACCTAACTTGTGTTCATGGTAAAATAGTTAAACAAACTTTTTTTAGAATTTAGGTAATGCATCTTAATTCAACTATATCGGAAAAACTTAACTGTTTATAAACTTTATTTTGAGATGTTAACACCTATGTTATCAATTTTTAATTAGATTGTCAAAAAAATCAATATATAAACCAATAGCTGATTTTATACTATCTAAAAAGTTTTCAATTATTAGCCCGAAAATATCGTTAAACCATGCAAAAACTTCGTAAGCCGAGGACTAGAAAAATCTCACAACTTTAAAGGGGCCCCACAACAAAAGTCAAACCCCAATTCGTTGGAAATTATTGTGAAAAGCAGGCAAAAGAACGTTATTTAGAATTAAAAAAGGTTCCAAGTTAGCATTAAATAATTTGAAAATAATTGGTTTTAAAGTTTGGTTAAAAAAAAAATTACAAAAAAAGCCTTTGAAACAAAGTTCACGCTCGTATCCCGAGGTTAACTAAGTATATTTATGACGAAGCTAAAACAAATAGGTATTCAAATTAAGTGTAGTTCAAACGAGACGTTATTAGATTTTTAGAATGCTCTTTTTACTTAGTGCAATCATCTATCTCTTATATACTTTTTATCAAAAAAAAACGTTGTGTTTAAAGTGCAAAAACTACTTTTAAACATAACTTTAAAAAACTATATTACTAACTAAGTATTAATGGAGTATTTTTTTTTGTTTATAGTTATTTATGAATTTATTTTTTCAAGAATTTATTTTAATTTTATTTTAATTTAATTGTTTTAATGCTATTTTCCATGACTGTCGCATATCTTTGTAGATTTATTTAAGCACTGACGAGGTCTTTGACCGAAACTTAGTTTTTAAAATAAATTCGTGAAAAAAAAAATCATTATTTCTCCTCCAGTAAATGAGATCTCTCTGTTTGTTTTCTTAAAACCAAAACATATAACATTATAGTTATTCATTTAAATATAACTAAGCAAAAAATCAAAAAGAAAACAGTCAAAAGTACTAATAAAAATGAGGTATATAAATTAAAAACAAAGAAAAGTGAAGTTGACATCTAAAGTCTCATGCTTAAAGATATATTTAAAATGATTAAAAACCCTTAACAGAACTTACACATTAAAAGAAAAAATAAATAAATTTGCATAATTACATTTTGATGAATTTCAACATTTTTTTTTTTGGGATTTTATGTCTTTTCAAAAAAATATTGATTATAGCATATTAAAATTAGTAATTTTGTAAAAATTCCGATCATGATTTCTGAGTTCGCACTTTTGGGTTTTGTTCAAAGTGCGAACTCAAGAGGAAGGTGACTGTATTTCACATTAAGATGTAATTTTTAAACACAACAAAGTATAAAAAGATTCCCAGCCATTACTTATTAAAATTATCAACTTCAAGATTTAAAGAAGCTGAATTTGAATCATATCATCGATAACAGCTTTATCAGCATTAAAGCTTATAAGTTAAGGGGTGGAAAATACCCATGTAAATAGTTGGATTGCTTTTAAGATACTCAGATGGATTTTTATTAAGTTTTTTTTTGAGAATTTTTTACGCTTAGCAAAAAATCATCAATTTAAACGAACCTATCTTTAATCGATGATGGGTTGTTTGTTGAAAACAAAAAATAAACTTAATAATGAACAAGAAGTTTTTTTGTGAGATTATAAAAAAAATTGTTGATTTTTAAAGAACTGTTATAAGGGTGTTAGTTGTACAACAAGAATTTTAATTTAAACTTTTATTATAAAAACTGTAGTGATCAACCGGATGTACAAAATAGGATCCGGATCGTTTTTAAAATTTATCTTAGAACCGATGACCCCTACCTACAAACTTTGTACTTTAAACTTAAAACTAACATTAAGTAATTAAATACACAAAGCTTTTATTTTCACAAAAATTAAATAGGTAAATTTAAATTACTAATAGTTTTGTACAGAAATATTTTCTATTGAAATTTGTAAACTAATTAGTATTTACTCTTATTTTATATAGATTTTTACAAAAAACCTATAAACATAAAAATATGGTTTTTAAGAGTAGAAACAAACACAATTAAATATTTTAAAAGCAGTATACAAATATAAGTCTGAAAAAAATGTTATACAAATTACATGAAACAAAAACACTCATTTACAAAAAAAAAACCAAAAAACTTTTCTTATAACTTAGATAAATATAAACTTAAATACTTTGTAATATTTTAGTACGGTGATAAATGGAAGTTTTCAAGTCTTGTAGCGTTTCTTTTACATGTTAAATATGATAAATGTAAATTTTTTTATAGTTTGCAAATTCGTGCCAAAAAAAAAAACTTTTAGTCAGAGAAAAGCATCTTTTTCGGTCATTGGGCTTAATTTATCAGAAACAATTAAAAATAAAAACAAATTTACTAATAAAATCATATTTCATGGGTTAAACTTGTTACTGACCCTAAAACACCTGGTGTACGTTTCAAACCTCGAACAATTTATTTTATGCTCTCGATATGGATTTTAAAATACTTAGTGCAAATTTCAAAAATCTTACGTGCTTGCGTTTAAAATTTAAAAAACAGCTTTGAACTTTTTATGTTTTTTATTCTACAGGTCGTGCGTCACCAATCCCTTCTTTAAGTAGAACATCTTTAAATAATTTAGATTAAATCAAAAAGATACTAATATTTGTTAAAATTTATTTATTCAAAATATTTTACGGTTTTGAAAAGTATTGGTAACTGATTTTTTTAAGTTTTTTTTTTGTAAAAACCTTAATAAATAACTAGATTTTTTTTTCTTTTCTGTGAATCTTTAAGTAACGCTTAGTTCTATATATTAAGCATTCTTTTATTTGAGTTGTTATAGTTTTTAAAAATTTTTTGTTATGTGTTTGTAACGTTTGCTTTAATGTCAAACATAAAGTTTCATTGCTTTATCAAAATTACATAAACGTTAGCTCTTTCTAAGTTGAATAATGTTCATCATTATGTTTAGACTTTTATCAAGCATTTAAATTCAGTTTATAGTTTAAATAGAACAGTAATTATTTTTAAAGTATTAATTTTTTATCTGCTATATCTTTGGTTAAGCTATAAAGTGCGTTGCTTAAAAACGAATAAACAATTTTTTTTAATATTATAAACCAGAAAAAAGTGAATGTAAATATAACATATAAAGCTAAAATACCAAAGATCAGTATTTTCTTATCTAAACAAGTAAAATACATGCTTGTAAAGAGCAAGCAAAACATAAGTCTCTAGCTTTTTAATTAGAACTTTTGTAAACTTTATGGCAACTAAAAACGATTTTTAAATGCTTGTTAACCTACATAATCACAAGCTGTAAAAATACTATTATTAGCTAATTGTTTTTGCTTGGTGATTAATCTTTTTTTTTCAGCGTTTATGCAAAATGGCAACGGGTCAAATATGCACGAAGACATTTTTGCACGAAGGGTCTAATGTGCACGAAAGGATATTTTTGCTCGAAGACACTTTTGCACGGAGGACCGTTTTTGCACTAGAGTAACAAAAAATAAGAACATATAAAAAACAACAAAAAAGAAACAAAAAGTTACCGAACCAAGGTAAGGGTTATGAGTAACAGTGATAGTAAAAACAATATGATGATATATATATAAACTATAAATAAGAAATACATGAACTAAAAAAAAATACTCAACGAGGGTAAGGGTTAGGGGTAACAGTGATAGAAAAAAAACCTAATAAAGACTATCAATTAAAATAATAAAATTAATTGAAATTAATTATAAAAAAACAAAAACAAATACCGACCAAGGGTAAACGTTAGCGGTAAAAAAAATAGTAAAAATAAATAATTTGAAATCTTTTCAACCAAAGCAAAAGTGTCTTCGTACTTTTTTGATCCTTCGTGCATTTTAGACTTCTTCCCCACTAAGATACGGATTTTTTTAAATAAGATCTCAGCCGAATCCGGATCTAAACAAAAACGACAAGATTTTGTAGATCACTACGGTAGATAAAGCATGTAATTCGTTTTTCATAATTGGGATTATATCAAAATACTTTGAATCAAATACTGAGAGTATTTCAACTAGGCGGGTGTCACTTTTGCACGAGGGAACACTTTTGCACAGCGTCACTTTTGCACGAGCGTCACTTTTGCACGGCGTCTTTTTTACACGAGCGTCACCTTTGTACGAGTGGAAAATTTTGTACGGGGACTCTTTTGAACGGCGTGTTTTTTGCACGGAGCGTCAATTTTGCACGAAGACACTTTTGGACGTGTTGAAAAAAAAAAAATGTTTGACTTTAACTTTGATTTCCTTTTTTTGTTACACATATTACCCCTAATCCTTACCCTCAATCGGTAAACTTGTTGTTCTATTTTTGGTTTTTTATGATGTTTTTTTTAATTTTCCTATTTTATTTGATTAATAATCTTATTAAGTGAAAATATATATATACTTCTATCCCCTAACCTTTACTCTCAGTCGGTAACTTTTTATTTACTTATTATTTTCCGGTTTTTTTTATCACTGTTAGCACTAAACTTTACCCTCGGTCGGTAACTTTTTTTTAAATGTTATTATTATATATATTTTTTTCACTCTCGAGACACAATGACTTTTCGTGCAAAAGTGACGCTTGTGCAAAAGTGACCCGTTCCCATTTCAACTAGTTAACTTGGTTTTATATTTTCCATTTTAACCTTAACATAAGTACTTTACTTGAATTAGATTATTATTATTGTTTGCATTAATTTCAAAAAACTTTATTTTTTAGCATTTCTTTTTATAATATTGATTAGGATTTTTAGTACAATTAAGAAAAAAAATTAGCTTTCTACACACTATTAGTATCTTAATTCATAAATTTAGTATTATTATAAAACATATAAAAGTTGTAGAAATTAGTTGACCATTGATAATCTAGTAGTTACATAAACAATTTTTTAATCAGTAGTGGAAAGGCGGGTCAGTTTTGCGCATAGGATCATTTTTGCACGAGGGGTCACTTTTGAAAGAATCAATTTTGACCGTAGAGACAATTTAGCATGAGTGACAACTTTGCACCAAATTTCAAAAACACTGACCAAGGTTAACGAGTAAGAGTGATAGTATAATGATAAATATATATAGAAATTAAATGAAGAAACAAAAGAAATATTAGTAAGAAAACATAAACTGACAAAGGGTAAGGGTACCAGCAATATTAAAAAAAAAACGAATTAATAAATGAGAAAAATAAACCAAAAAAAAATTCAACCCGTGAAAAAGTGTCTTCTTACAAAAGTGACCCCTGCGTGAAAAATTTTTCTTTTGTTTTTTTTCGACAATTATCCCAGTAGTGGAGAGTTAAATAACTTGTTTATTTTAGAGATTTAACTTTAGTCAAGACAGACGTAGACTTGTTTTTGGCAACCCTTTTAAATATATGCTAACTAATTCAAACACACTCCCGTTTTCCCTTACGCACATATCTCAGATGGCTAAGTTCATTTCGAGGTTAGCAGCCTAACAGTTGGCCGTTGAACCCAGTTTAAACCTTGCAACATAAGTATTAAGCCCCGAAGGCAACCAGGAACAGCCGGCTGTTTATATTAGTTTAGGTAAACTTTCAAATCTTTTTAAAGAGCATAATTTTTGCTCTGATCATAAGTAATATATCAAAAATTTTACAATAGATTGTGGACATTAAAAGCGTTTATATTTATATATATATATAGGCGTCGGCTAACGTTAACTAAATTCAACCGTTAAATTTGCTTACAAATGCCCAGTACATTAAATCTTAAAACGATATACAGTTATTTAAATTAACGTATTTTGTTGACTTATGCGATCGTAGCTACTCTAAAAACAAAGTCTAGCTCATTAAAAAAAGGTTAAATAATATTAGCATTATTTTACTGATTAAAAACTTGAAAAACATACCGTCTATACGGTTTTTTGTGTTGAATCAAAAACGTTTTTGTTTAAATTTGTTTTATTAGAGGCCAGCATCTTAGAACTATAAACTACTTATATTTTATTGTTTTGCTTCAATAGTAATACTTAGTAATTTCTATATTAAAAAGTTTATTGTTTACACATGCTACACAAAAAATTAACTAGAATTTATTAACGACCAAAGGCAAACCGTTTTAAAAACCAGGAGGAAATTCAAGTTCACAATTGAACATCTCAAATGCGCAGTTGCCCAGATCATAAGCCCAGCGGATGAGATCACCACGGTGAGGCAGGTCTTCGCAAAGAAGCGTTTCGAAGAAGCTCACCAAATTGAACATCTCGCTCAGCCTCGTGCACACGCGCTCTTCGAAATCAGTCACGTCATTCTTTCCGTTTTCAACCATGAGCGCGATTTCGGACAAGGATTTGCACAGGCCCTGCAGTAAAGTACTCATTGCTCCAGAAGTGGTTGCAAAGTTTTCGGCCAGCTTTCTTTTTTCTTCCGAATTAACAGAAAAGGGGAGGTTAATGAAAAGATTCGTCAACAAAAGGCTACTGCTTTCATAAAAAACATCCATTTTTCCCGACGTTGCCACTTCTGCCGCGAGCTTGAGTTTAGTGAGGTGAGATGAAATTGCGATGTAGAAGAAATCAAATACTTTCGGATTACAACTTTTGTAATTGACCGTGCTAAAGTCTAAAGACAAGAAATCGAATTTTGTCTTGAAAAGAAGAAAACGATCGGAAAATTCGCGGCAAAAGCGAGCAAAGTTGTGGAGCTTTTTGCAATCATGAATGCCTTCGAAATCTATCTCAAAACTAACCATAGAAGGCCCTTCACTATTTTCGGAGTTCTCTGAATCTTTTTCTCCTAAACTCTTTGATTCTTCACAACTCTCAGCATCTACTGAATTTTTTTGTTCTCCTGAACTTTCAGGATTTTCTAAACTTTCAGATTTTTCAGATTGTACTGAACATTCTGAACCTAATCTTTCTTCGGTGCAGTAAAACGTTCCTAGTGGTACATCAGGAAAATTTTTTCGAAGATCTAAACCTTTCATCGGAAATCTTAACTTCTTGAGACTGCAAACACTGCTCTTGTTTGGTGCGACGATGTTTTCAGCATTTTCCTGTTCTATTAAACGTTCAGATTTTTGTGAAATTTCCAACTCGCTTGAGCTTTCTGACTCTTCTGAATATTCCGAACCGAATGCCAATTTGTTATATACGTGAAACACTGCTTTCCTCAGTTTGTGTAAACTTTTAGAGTACTGGCTAAAACCAGAGCTAGTTTTTTCCACCAATTTTTTCACATCTGCGGCTGTGTTGCAAGATGTAGCTTCTTCTTTGAAAGCTTCCGGACTTATTGAGAGTTTATCGTCGCTGTAAAACGTTGATAATAGTTCATCCGCAAATTCTTTTTCTAGATCCAACCTGTTCAACGCAAAGTTTAACTCCTTGATACTTGAGTCTTCCAGCTCATTTGAGCTTTCTGATTTTTCCGAACACTTTGAACCAAATGCTCCTTTATTGTTTAGTAAGAACATTACAAATTAGAGCTGCAAAAACCCAAAACTGTTAAATCTTAGTATAATACCTGATAACTCTCTTAGTTGTTGGAGATAACAACTTTGGCTTAAAGTAATTTTGGTAACTTTGAGAAAATTCAGAATCATTGAACAGCAATTAATTGAGTTTAAGTTTGTTTTTTCAATTATTTTAAATGAAGCCAGACTTAAACTGTTTGTAAAAACATTTATCAGCTCGAGTATTATAAAAGTGTAAACTTTTTTAAGTGGTTTAAAGGTTTAATAAATATATATTATGAGTTTTGATACACTGATTTATATACAGGCTTTGGAATTTTTAAGATTAAAACCAATGATTTAAAAAATTTTTTTTTTGAAATTTCGAAACTTTTACAATTTATTATCATTCAAATACCAGGCCTTTCTTTGAGAGAAAAAAAGCTAGCCTGAAAAGCTAAAAACTAGTCTAAGTTACATTAACCTAGCCTGAGTTAATAGAAAAACAAAACATAATATGTTTAGTAAAAGCGAAAAAATTCTAGTAATCTTGCAAAACTACTTATAAATACCAAAATAATATAAAAAAAAAACCTAATCAAAACACAGTCTTTAGATATAAACTACTTTCATATAAAAAATATACCATGAAATTCATGAAACATATCAGTACTAGCCTGAGTTTTTTAAATCTTAAACAGGTTTAAACTAGCCAAATTTTATCAATATTTTCTGGTAAGCCTGGGTGTTTGACAACTCTGTCTAAACACAATTCTAACAGCAAAGGATAATAAGTTTTGTTAAGAATAAAATAAACATATACTTAGAAAGCAAGAAACTATAAGTAATTAAAGTAAGCTTTGAAAGACAAATAAGTATCTTTAATAAATAAAACAAGAAGTACGAAAATATTCTAATAGACATTAAAAGTGAGTAGCAAAACTTAATACTTAAAAGCGTCATGTCTAACTTCATTACCTTATTTGCCACTATTGCAATTAAAAAAAAGAGTACAATGTAGAAAGACGCTACAAACAACTAAATCATGATAAAAACAAAACGTTGGAAAGCATAAACCAGGGTTTCCCAAAGTGGACGATTTTAGTAAGTTGGGGGGAAAAATTAGTAAAGGAGCGAAATGGAGGAGGACTTTAAAATTTTGGGCGATATGGGCGTCAGAGTGGGCGAAAAAAAGGCCTTGGGTGTATTAAATTTAGTTTTTTGAGTAGTCTTGTTGAAGGAAGCAATAGCTTTCTTAAATTCTTCAAAGGGAGCAATTTAAAAAAAAGTTTGGGAAACTCTGCTATAAACAAATATGTCAACTTAAATCGTCTTCAACAAAATAAATGAGTATTTTAGTAGTTACAAAACTGAATCAAACAAAATTTTTTCATAGTAGAATTTTTATTTTCAAAAACTAACAAAATGCATTAAAGAAATGTATGAAGATGTCATTATAGATCATGATAATGTAGATTTTGAGAACTTATAGGTTTAGTTTCAATGAAAAACACAACAACAGGCGAAGTGATTCTGAAAAACTGATGCAATGCACCAACTTAGAAGGTGCATTTCCAAAAAATATATTTTTAGCAGCCATCAATGCTGCTTCTGCTGTTTTTGCTAGAACATTAAGATGTTGTAACTTTGTGTAAAAACCATATTTTAAATATTGAACAGCAGTATCAATTTTTATATCTTAATTACTTTTGATTTATGTGTTATAAAAAACAATATACAAACTTTTTAAATTAAAAAGTATAAATCTTGTTTGATATTTTATTAAGCTTATTCATATTTAGAACTCTAGTTGTTTTGATGGTAGGCTTTATTTGAAGTACTACTTTATATAATGCAGTTTTTCACCAACACGCTTAAGAGATTTTTTTTCAAGGTTGTAAAAGATTTTTGAAATATTTTTTCCAGGTTTACTAACAACTTTCTTCCAAGATTTTTTAAGTCCAAGTTTTAGTATGAACTTATTTTTAAGGTCTTAGATCAGGGTTTCCCAAACTCATTTACTAAATCGCCCCCTTTTCAGAAATTTGAAAAATAATCGCCCCCCACGATTTTACAAAGTAGTTTTTCTCTTGAGTACAAACTTTTGAGCCAAAAAAGTTGTGTTTGAAATGTAATTTAGTCTGGTATTTCTTATGCAAGAGTTTTTGTGGCTGTTTTCAAAGTAGTTTACAGGGCTTGAGAAAATAAGTTACAGTTGTTTTCTTATACGCCCAGTAAAGTGTATTAAAATACTTGATTATTAAAAAGCCTTGTGTAATCTGTAATCAATCCTGTTTAAATATGAATTGTCTTGAAACTAATGAAACTTTTAGGGTAGTGGTGGACAACTTTTGTAACCAGCAATTAATATTTACTAAAAAAACCTTTTCTAGTTTCAACTCGTTAAAAAAATGTAGTTGCGGGCTGCATAATTTAATAAAATAACATTTAAGAAAATCAAACAACTCGATCAAAATTGTAATAAAATAATTTAGTATTATTGTGATCTAGGAAATACTATTGTGAACTGAAAACCAAACTGAAAATGTATTTTAAAATATTAAGTTTCAAAAAAATATTTTCTTTTATTTTGCACAAGTAGTTTTCAAGTTATTTAGCGGGTCGAAATTTGAATGTATCTTAACCGTACGTTACCGATCTGAAATCTTAACTGAAACTTGACATTTTAATAATCTCTCATATAACGAATTTCGGACATTTAGAAATTAATACTAAATAACTTAATTAAGCCGTTAGTTATTAGCCAATAATAATTTACTAGAAGTAGTGAAAAACTAAAAGCTAGTGTTGAACTAATAAAATAAACAACACATTCTAATTGTTAATATATTAAAAATTAAGATAAAACAAAAAACAGTTGTATTAATAGTTTAAAATTCCTTAGTATACAGATTTTTTAACAATAATAAATCAAGTTAGAAAATAATATTGAGTTTAAGAATCTTTCAAATGAAAAGTTTGAAGTCATTTAAATAGACACTTCAAATCTATACTCTTTTAAAACCAAAAAAAATTAAATAAAAACTTTAATGGTTATCAACATTTTTTTATTTATACAGATTAAACAAGTAATAACAAAAGTATGTCAAATAAATTTCTTTTAAACAAATACTTTTATTACTACGCTATAAAAACTTTTAGTGTAATATAAAACGACAAATATAAACTACAAAATTAACCAGGTCAAAATAAAACTATTGACAGATTTAAAACATAAACCATTTAATAAATACAGTAGACTTCCGCTCGAAATCGCACTTTGAACAAAATAAAAAAGTGCAAAATCAAAAATTATTACCTTTTTTTTTACAAAATGGTAAATTTAAATATGTTATATGCAATAACGTTATGAATAAACATAAAATCAACTAAAATATAAAACGAACATTCATTAAAAAAAAAATCTATATAAGATATTAAATATTATGTATTTTTTGTTTTATTAATACTAAGTTAGTAATAGACTTTATTTAAGTTAAATTTTAGAAAATATAAATTTGCAGTCTTTTTGGGTAAAAAGTGCGAAATCAAGAGGAAGTCTACCGAAATTAATATTAATTAGGCATTATTCAAACATGTTGTAGAATAAATAACTTAATAAATTTTTTATTAAAAAAAGACTTTTGAAACACATTACAAACCAGGTTAAATAAGAAATATTTTAAAAGATCAAATAAAATAAAATAAAAACTTCAATAAAATAATGTCTGCTACTGAAGTCTAATATAATGTTAAGGATGAGGTTCATGACTGCTTGCAATTTTTTTTTAATCTGATTCTTAATCAGTAAAATAAAGCCTCCTTTACAAATATCTAGATTAGATCTTTTGCTCAAGATGTTGATACTGAACTGAAAGTTTTTTCAACAACATAGCTAGAAGGAAAAACTATAAACAACAATCTAAATTTCCTCTCAAATGATTGGATACTTTTGCCTTTTTTTTGTTGAGTCAAAAAGCTTTCATATCGTTCTTTGGAAAAATTTACTTTAAGTTCAAGGTTATTTTGTAAGTCAGAGAAGGTTTCCTGTAAGTCGTTTACTTCAAAAAGATCTGCCTCGAGAAGATCCATATTTTTATCTATATGATAGCTTTTTTAACAAAAGGGTTGATCATGCCAATTCGATCATCAGACCACAAGTTTCGGTAGACTGAGACCATTGTACAAGTTTTTCGGTTGTGACTGACTGATGAGTCCTAATAAGGACGAAACCGGTCTCAGTCTACAGAAACTTGTGGTCTGATGATCGAATTGGCATGATCAACCCTTTTGTTAAATTTTAGCTTGTCTCACGGCAAACAAAAGTCCGAACTTCTGTTCTGCAGACTTTCGCCGATGTTTTTTGTTGATAGCTTTTTTGTGTCAAATCAAAATTTTACTATATAATATGTTGAAATAGTTAAAAATTCCAGACTTTCTAGGTTTTTTTTTTGCCTAAATTGTCAAATTCCAGGTTTTCCAGGTTTCTGGGTAAATTGGTAACCCTGTATAGTTTTATTTCTTAGTCTAACTTAGTGACTTTTCAAAAAACAATTGAAAATGTCATGAGGTGATAGTTGATAGTTGATAATAGATAACATAGATTTTTACAAACCATTTATGATCCGAAATAACATATATGTCAGGTTATAAAGTGGTGAGAGGGATTCTGATCGTCTATGATCTATGTAATTGTCAAATAAAAAAACATATAAATGAAAATATGTAATTTACTTGAAAGTAGGAGTCATAAGTACTTGATTTTTTTCTCTATATTTTACATAAAAAAAAATTTTTCATTTAAGTGTTATCGCAGGGTCAAATATTTTTAGCAAGCTAAAATTAGTAACATAGCAAGACAAAAAGTAAAAATTTTCTGACAGCCAAAAATTTTTAAATCGCCCCCTTTTCGCCCCCTTACTAGTTATCGCCCACCCTTTCGCCCCCTTACTAATTATCGCCCCCCGACTTACTAAAATCGCCCCCAGGGGGGCGATATCGCCCACTTTGGGAAACCCTGTCTTAGATGGTATAAAAAAATTGATAATAAACTTTAATGCCACTTAAAATATGTTTTATACTAAAAATCTGTAAATAATTAAATATAATTTTTTGTATGTGATAATTTTTTTATATCCAGTTTAAATTTTGTTACTTTACATATAAGAACTGCTTGAAATTCTTTTTACCTAAATTGTCAAATTCCAGATATTATCTTTTCTTTTTGAAACCTGGTTTTTATCTCTTACCTAAATCTAGCTTTAAAGCATAGTCTAACCCAGGGGTCGGCAGGCAGTTGGTGCTCGCGGGCCAAATTTAAAGTTTACAAAACCTTCGCGGGCCGCAGTTTTAGTTTTAGTGATATAAAAAAAACATTATTATCAAAATATAATTTTTCAAGACTTTTAGCTACAATTAAAATACCTATTTAAATTATACATATTCAATGGAATAAAATTTTCATGAACTAATATACTCAAGACTTGATAACTATGTACTATTTTTAAAAGTTAACAAGGTTAACTTAATGTACTTTTTATTTTACTTACAACCTAACTCTCTATAAAAAACAAGCTTTAAAACCATCTATAAGTCTTTTTTATATAATTTTCATATTGTCAACTACTTTTGCATTAAAAATAAATTAACTGTTGAAAATGGTTTTTGTGTTTTAAATAATTTTCACTTTCAAAAAAATTCAGTAACTAGTTAACTAAATAAATTTAATACCTATATGTTATGTAGAAAAATATAAGAATTTTTTTACATAATTAATGCTTGAATACTTTAATAAAATACCTTATTAATAATCAATTAGTCTTTTACATGGTTCCCTGTTTTAAAGCAAAAATGTCTGAATTACATAAAACCAGCCTGAGTTTATTAAAAGTTAAAAAATCCAAAAACTTGCTTTGAAAAAACAAAAGATTTACTACTTAAAAAGTTTTAAAGTATCATCATAAAAAAGTACAAATATTTAATACGAAAAGTAAAAGTTTTAATTAGTAAACTTCACTACATCCATAAAAACTATTCTGAGAATTCAAAGATTTATTCAAAGTGTTTGAAAAAAAAATTACACACACACCTAAGTTTTCTAAAATGTCTTAAAAAGGTTTAACCAAGTGAGAGTTTTTCAATTAGTTTGTTTGTTTGGCAGCCCTGTTTTAAATAAAACTCACGAAATATAGAAGATAATTGTAGCAATTATTTATTGCTTTATCTGCAATAAAAATATTGCTTATAAAAAAGAGTATTTTAGATATATAAGACGATTTCTAAAAATCACAAAACGTTTATTAGAAGCTGTTGCGAGAAACGAAAAAAAAAAAACAAATCGCTTAAGTCACTTTTAACAAAGCACACTATTATTTTCAGTAACTACAAACTTATCAGAAAAATTTGTCAAGGTAAGATATAAAGAAGCAAAAGTATATACTTCAAAGTGGACACCGTTTAGATTTAAAAACTTTTTTGAAGAACTTGTGTTGGTGGTAGAAAAAGTTTTGTGTTAATTTCTTCAGTAACAACAAAATGTCTTTTTTAGGCAATTTCTGATACTTCAAAGTCAAACAAATCAAATTAGGGCTTTAATCGATCTATTAAGATGAAAGCAACAATAAATGCTGCTCATCTGAAAATATTTATTTGAGGTATTTTTACTAACTTAAGTATTATTTAAAAATGTGAATTAAAATGAGCATCTCTGTACATACGTGTGCGTAGAAATAAGTTTAAAACACACAGAAAACTTATAAAAAAGTTATACCAAGCAAAAAATATCTGTGCTATTTTTAACTTTTAGAAAGAATGTAAACAGTTTTAGGGCTGACAAAGGATTCTAAAAAACTTTTTCCAAGTTTTCTTAATTTATTCCATGTTTTTAAAAGTGCAAGTTTTTAAGTCTATTTTTAGTATAAAATTAAGCTTGAAGTAAAAAAAACTGTCTTAAATAGTATAGCAAGTTAAAAAGATACTGTTAGGCGACTTTAAATGTCTTTTTTAATAAATAAAATTTTTGAGAACAAAAACCGTATTACATGATAGATCTTTTTTGTAAAGTCAAATTTCATTACTTTACATGTAAAAATTGTTTAAAACTTAAAGTTTTTTACAAAAATTCTAAAGTTTCAGATGTTTTAGCCTAAACTGTCAAATTTCAAGTTTTTTCAAAATTCAAGGAGTTTTGGCAACAATGATTGTTCACATTTATATGTAAACAATAATAAAAATTATATCTCCAATTACAGCAGCTGCGAGACTTAAAATTTAACATATATTATAATTAAAACCAAAGCTGTGAAATGAACAAAACATACTATATAAGTTTACTTTGCCTCTCTTCAAAGTAAAAAATCCTGCCTGACTGATCAAAAAACTATCGTTACAATTTAGAATAAAAAAACAGTTAAAGTCAAAAACTGAAAAATGGCTAAACTTGCCTGATATTCGAAATGTTTATAAACTAGCCTAACTTAGTCTGAGTGTGTGACAATGTTAAGTTGTTTATTTGCTTAAATTTAAACAATTTTGATTAGAAACTCACAGACTCAACAAAATTATCATTCCTAAATCTAGTTTGTATTAAACAGGTATTTCCAAAAAAAATCACCTGTATTTATAAGTGTGCATTGAAATGCAAAGAAATTAACTTAAATTTCCAAAAAGTTTAGTTTGTAAAATTAAAATTTATACTGAACAGAAACTAATTTAGTTATGTCATATTAACTGTTTTAAATGTGTCTTTATACGCTTAAATATTGTATGTAAAAACAATTATATTCGCAAATTATGCTTAAATTGAACTTAATCTAACTTAAATAATGTTTTAAAAGTGGTCTAAGAATGAAAATTTCTGTATATTGGTATGCATAGGATTTAAATTAAAGTGCACAGAAAACTTATACAAATTTCAAAATATGTTAAATTCTAAACAAAACAAACCATAATATGTTACTTATAATGATTTTGTATACGCTTAAATATAGTGATAAAATATCTTAGGTGTAAGTTACATACTAAACAAAATGTATAAACTGTAAAGAAATGACATTTTGTTAATTATTGTGCATTAAATTTGTACACAAGGGAAAACATTAGCATTTTGTTCATTTACTTAAAAGGTGTTATATAAACAACTTTTAATTACTTTTAAGACTAATTTTTTCAGTAAGATTTGTAAGAAGTTAGTTATTATAAAACTGAGAAAATAACACAGCTCGAATGCTAATTTGTATTTTTTACACTTTTAACCTAAAGCAGTGAAGCCTTTTAATAGTTTCAAAATGTTATACAAGGACTTCAAATGAAACTAACAAAATTCAAATAAACTACAACATTTTTACTATGGAAAACTAAACTTAGAATATGTTTTTGCTCAGCGAGCCACATTTACATGCTCGCGGGCCGCAGAAATTTCATTCGCGGGCCGCATTCCATTCAAAAAAAAATCGTGCTCGCGGGCCGCAGATTGACCCTTCAAGGGCCGCAATTGGCCCGCAGGCCGCAGTTTGCCGACCCCTGGTCTAACCCTTACTCTTGCTGATTTACTAAAACTTACTCAGGAAAAATATTATAAGCAAAAAACTGAATGTGTATGAAGCAGATCTAAAATTTTGTCCTATAAACTCAACCAATCCGTTTTTATTATAAATGCATAATCTTAAGTACTAATAGTTTTTCATATATTGAAGAAAAACTTATCAAAAACAGTCATATGTTTAATTAAAAATGTCTGAAATTACAAATAAGTAAATATTAAAAAAAAATTGCTTAGTTCTATAAAGAAAAGTAAAGTTTTCTGCTTTTATAAAACTCCGGCAACCCTGAAGATTACAAAACTAGACAAGGTTGCCAAATATTTTTAGAAAATTTTCTCCAGGTTTTTAAAGTTACTTCCAGGTTTTTATTAGTTCACATTTTTGGGTTTATATTTAGTTTAAAGTTAAGTTTAACGTAAAAAAAATGAGTTAAATAGTATAAAAACATTGAAAAGATATTTTAAAGCTACTTCAAATGTATTTTTTATTTTGATTATGACAAAATAGTTTTATCTATGTGGTAGATTTTTTGTGTCAGTTTCAAATATTTTTACTTAACATGTAACATTTTTTTGAAATTCCAGATTTTTTAGTGATTTTTGTTCAAAAGTGAGGATTTCTTTCAAAATATCTCAAATTCCTAATTTTTCCAGATTTTCTTAGCCTAAATTTTCAAATTCAAGGTTTTTCCAGGATTTTCGGAACCCTGTGTAAATACAGTGTTAAAGTTAAATGACTCAAATGTTGAAACAAGTCAAGTAGCTTTTTTCATAAGAGCTATGACCAAAAAAAATGTTGCAGATGGAAAAAAATCTTAGAAGAATTTAGATATAATGACCAAAAGCTTGGAATCATACAAGAAAAGAAAAAACTAGCAGAATAAAAAAAAATCAGTAATATTGGAAGTTGTGTTAATATGGTTTTTATTAATAAAAATTTCACAATGTTTGATAAAGAACTTCACTATCATACAAGGAAGTTCAAAATACTTCTAAATGGAAAATTTAGTTCAAAAACAATTTACTTTGGTCCGTGGTGGAAATATCTATTTTAGGGAAAATAAGAACAGTAAGGTCCTTGCAGCTTTCAAGATTTAGAAAATATAATTGGAAAAGAAGTAGATATTAATAGAAATTTAAGAAAAAAGTGAAGAATAATAACAAGCGTAAAACTAAAATAAAAAAGCTTATTTTTCTGTTGATACTTCATGTTTATTTTATGTTGTTTATAAATAGTTTTATGTTACTTTAATGTTAAACCCTTGCAAAGGATGCAAAAACAAAATTGACCAATAAAATTGACTTTATGTTTGAACCAGGGTTGCCCTTTATTTTTTCAAAAATTTTTCCGGGTTTTTCAAATTTCTTCCTGGTTTTTAAAAGTGCACATTTTTTGGTCTATTTTTAGTTTAAAGTTAAGTTTAAGGTAAGAAACTGTGTTAAATAGTATAAAAAGATTGAAAACATACTGCAAAGTTACTTAAAGTGTGTTTTGTAATAAAAAAAAATTTGGTAATTACAAACATTTTATATCTACAGGAACCTCTCGCTTATTTACGCACATTGTGTCCCCAGAAAAAATGCGTAATGCTATGAGAGATCGTAAAGATACGAGAGGTACCAAACATACTTACTATAATGGGTGTTTTTTGGCATTGCTTCTAGCTAAAAGCAGACTGAGGAGATTTTAACAACTTGTTTACTTCATTTATAAATATGAAAACAAAAGATAAAACTATAAATATATTAAAAAAGAAGATTTAGATTTATATAAATATATAAATTATATAAAACATCAAATGAATATTAGGGATAAGTTTACTAAAAAAAACAATTGAGATTTGTGCTAAGGGTAAGCTCTATATCACTATATTTTATATTATGTTATTAAGTATTAATGCTACTTTTTGCTAGGAAGTTTCATTAGATTTCTTTTTTAGATGCTTATTCATATATAGATCAAGAGTGCTGTACTATTTATTTGTGTTTTAAACTCTCATTATTTAACACAGTAATATTTTTTTCAGTATTTTAATTTGATAACTCATTGTTAACAAAACTTCTGATATACTGAGATATAACTAAATGTTTATCAATTAGTTGAGGAACATAAGTTTAAAAGTCTAAAGATATAGAGAGGTGAGTTAACATTTAAAAACATATTTTAAATTAAAATATACAATGAACCTCATTTGTCCAATATTATAAAAAATAAAATTCATAGGTTTTGAATTTTTTAGAATTCTAAAATGCGTAACTAAACGAGAGTGCGTAAAGATGTGAGAGGTTACTGTATGTGATAAATTTTTTGAGTCAAACCGAAATTTTACTACTGAACATGTTAAAATTCTTAAATATTCCAGGTTTTTTGTTCAAAATTCCTGGGTTTGCCAGTTTTTTTTTCAAAATTTTCTCAATTCCAGGTTATTTTTGCCTAAAATGTCAAATTCCAGGTTTTTCAAAGATTCCAGGTAAAGTGGCAACCCTGTTGAATTTATTGTTAGGAAAATAAGTTTTGTAATACTTTATTTTAAAAGTAGAAGTCTTTAAGTACAGAAAAGTACAACAAATATTATTATTTTTAATTACTTTTAAAGTTTAAGAGAATCCGGGATTCCGGTTTTTTTAAGGCCTAAAAATCAACTAGTCTGAGTGAGTATAAAATAGCTGGAGTCAGCCTGAGTTTATTAAAATAAGTAAAAAAAAACAGGCTTTGGTACAAATATCTTATGTAATAATGAACACAAAATTAATGTAATAACAATTTATTTATAATTTACACTACTAAAAACCATAAATGTGTGAAACATTGACATTTTAGCTTATTACTGTGCACAAATTTTCAAAACCATTATATAAGCATATTAATAAGAAAAGTCTCATCAATAACTTACTCAAACCAAAACACAGAATTACTTAAAAAGCTTTACTTTACTAACTAATAAAATGGCGCTAAATCTTCAGCTGAGGAAATGCCAATTTGTATTTTTTCATGTTTTTAAGCCTAAGCATTGAAATTTTTTAATGATTTTTAAATCATATCAGGGACTTATATTGAAATAATTCAAATTACAGAACTTTAAATGTATAAAACGGGACACATTTGCATTTGTTCAGACCACATACTATTAAAATAAAAACATGCTAGCGGGCCACAGTTTGCCAATACGTGATTTGTACCATAATTTTTTCCAGATCTATTACATACTTTGTACCAGAGTTTTCAAACTGCTAATGTTGTTATCGTAGTTAAGCAATATAGTGTTATAAATTTTGATTTTTTTAATTAAAAGTTTATGCTTGATTAAATAAAGAAATATGTTTTAATAAATATGCATTGAAGTCTTTTTCTATAAATCAATTTGATGTAAAAAGAATGTTAATCGAGCAGGGATGTCACAAATTGCAGCTATTATATCATTTGTAGATTTAGCAATTGTAATCGCTTTGATTTTCTTAAATTATACTATATTTATTTCATCTAAAACAAACGGTAAAAAATAGTAAGTTTAGAACCGCTAGACTAAAAATAGTTGTACTTAAAAAGCTGTCTTGAAAAAAAACTCACATAAGTCTTATTCGAATATGCAAATGACTACCACGAACATGTTTACTAAAAATAAAAAATACAATCTAAATAAATTTAATGAAATTATAACTTTTTAAGTAAACATTTATAGAACAATAATTTTATTTTAAACGAGCTCTTCATATCACTATTTTATACTTCAATTTTAAATACTATAAACAAAAACCAAATTTTTTTATCTTTAAGATGTTAAGTATTTAAAACATATAACTACAAATCAGTACACCCCTTAAATTTTAATACACAGGTAACGAAGTTTGTTAAAATTTTGGATATAGTGACTGTATTTTCGTTTGAAATTTTTTTAATGTTGCTTTATAAACGATTGTATATACTATATATAATTAAGTATATCACTTTGTACTTTCAACTAGATTATGTTTAAAAACAATAAAATTTAAGTGCTTAATTATTTAATTACCCAATTACAACTTTAAATAGTCTAACATACCTAATATCTAATAGCTGTTATTTGCAACATGTTTTTTATAGAACGACAAAAAAAGACGCTCAAAATATTTGGTCCTGGAACCTGGTGCACCTAGAACTTTTTGGTTATCGAGTCGCACAACACGGTCACCTTTTAACGTCTTGTCCAGGACAACAACTCTTATTAAATATTATATATATCGTTGTAGTCTTTTTAATTTATTTTTCAATGTCATGCTATTTGTACTCTTAGTTGTATGTAGTAGTAAATGGTTTCTAAAACCAAACTTACTAAAAACTGCCTAGTTAATTGTAATAGGGAACAGTTTAATTGATAGGCACCGATAAGAATAATGTAAGGTTAAATCAAACTTTTATTTGTTAATTGTTGTTATATTTAGACAATTTAAAGATTGATTTTGCTCTTTTATAGTACATCGATTTTTATTCGAACACATCATTGATAAACCTTTTTATTCATTTTGTTGATAAGTCCAAAGGTCATCATGCATTTGGTGGTAGCTGGGAAAATTTCCAAAATAAAAAAAATTCCGGGTCGTAGTTGTAGTTACTACGTGAGATTTAATTTTCGTTACAAACCGCTAAGTATATTTAAATTTTAACAACCTCTGATTAGCGGGCCGCATTTAACCCGTGGGCCGCAGTTTACTGAATTCTGGTCTATTTTAATAACTTCTAATGCATACGACATAAACAAATTATCTTTTTCAAGAAAAATTAATTAAGGTGCAAAACTTGTCTATGTACACAATAATAAAAACAACTACAAAAAAAAAATTATTGATTACGACAGTAGTAACATAGTAATGTATAAGAAACGCTATTTTTTGCTATTTATTTGGACCTTTTCTTCTTCAAACGTACAAAACTTTTAATTCAGTTTTAAAACAATAAAAGCTCTTTATTTCTAGCTACATAAGAAGTTTAAACGTTTTCAAATATAACGTTATCTTGTGGTTTCTGTACACGGCATTTATTTGATACTATTAAGAACTAAAAAAAACTTAAAATATGTTGTATTATGTAACTATTATGTTTGTTATTTAAAAATATGTTGTATTATGTAGTTGTTATGCTTGTTTTCTGGTTGTTTAAATTAAAAATACATTAAAGTTTCATCAATTCCTTCTACTTTAAATTTTGAATATATGACATAAAACAAAATTTTCAAATTACGTATGAGACATAATACAAGTCAGAGGCGCGTCTCGGCTTTATTAAGTGAGAGAGCACTTTTAATTTGTTAACGAATAGAGTATTTTCAGTAATACCTTTAAATGAAACACATTTTTTGAACTTTATAAGTATCTAATCAATTAGTTTGTTATAAAATAAGTAAAAATTTGTAAAACTTATATTAAGGTATCAATACTTTTTGTCATCTATTTATATTTCAGTTTTTATTTTCTAAAGAATTGTTTTATAAACACTGTTCACTTAATGAGGTCTTCAGTATATGAAAAAAAAATATTTCCAAGTTTTTTAGTTTAGAAGATAATGCTAGTAGACATTAAATATTGACTGAAACTTATAAATAAAACAAAAAATTTTTAAGTTTTAAAAATAAAAAAGTTAAAGTTGTTGAAAATTTTTACAAAATTTTGTTTTTGCTAAATGTTATACAATGCAGGGTCGTGTCAAGACTTTTTTAAAGGGGGTTCACAATTTTTTTTTGTTCTTAATTTGCCGATTAAGTACGCATTTCTTAGGTATGCACTGCTAGGTAAGTACGATATATTTAGCCAAAAAACTCTGTGTTTAAAATTCTTTTTTTTGCTTAGAAAAAAAAAAACATATAAATAGTAAGAGAAAGTATTAAATTTTTTATTTAATATACCGTATTAAATTTAGAAAATTTAAAACTAAAAGAACCAGAAAAAAGTTATGAACTTGCAAATTTTATATTAAAATTCAAGTCTGTTATTTAAAACAAAAATATTACAGACATAACTTACTTACTCTATAAAAAATTAACTTTTTTATCAGGAAATAATATTATAAAATAATTAAAATTAGAATAAACTGTTATAAAGAGAATTTCAATTTTGAATTAAATGTTAGTATAGATGGAGTTTTTACAAATTTTTCTTTTAAATTTTAAACTCTTTACAATTATATATTTATTCATAATAAAATATTAAAAAAATTTAATCTATGAAAATTTAAACTTCACTAAAAAAATGTTTAAACTTATACACAAAATTAAAATATCTTTATATTTTATTTAAATGTTTGCCTGACGGTGCAGGGATTTAATGATAGTTTTGAAATATCTTTGAGTTGAAAATTTCAAAAAATCAAGAATCAATTTAGTGGCAACAGATATACAAAAAAAAAAACAACTTAATTAAAAATATTAAAATGCCATTAAATGATAAAAGAATAGATTGCTAGGTGGTGTAGTTGTCTAAAGATGATTTTTAAACTCTTTGAATTGAACTTTTCTAGGTTTAAACCCAGTTGGTTGACACATAAACAAATAATATAAATGTTTAAGTACAAACACAACATTATTATATAACAACATAACACAAAAGCTTCACACAACATTATTATATACAATAAACTAAGTAATATAAAATTTTAGTGATCATATTGGACACTTTTTAATTAAAATTGTACTTACTAGTTCAAAAAATATACTTAATCAACAGTTATTTAGACTAATTAACAATTTATAATAGGAACTAAGAGCATCTTAGTAAAAAGATTCCTGGAAAAAATGCTACTTTAAAACTTTTACCTATTATGACGTCACCATTAAAATTTAATTAACATCTATTTCAGCTGGGCAAAAACGAGCATTTTTTTTTACAGCAACTTTTTATTTCTTCCAGTGTTATAAATTCAACATTCATTATTCAAAGTTTATCAAATTACCAAAACAAAGTCAATAAACAACGTTTTTAGTGATATTCTAGGAATCTTTTTTTCTTTTTTTTTCAGGGGGTTCACAGGAAACAGGAAACCAGTCAAAAACACGCTCCTGGTACAATGTATACTAAGAGGAAATGTATAACTAACAATGTTGTACAACTAAACATTAATAGTTGCTACATTTTTCATATAAACACATACTGCTGTGCATTTACTTGTACAAAATTTGTTTTCACGTTTATTTAGAACTTTATTGTACTTTTAATTATAATTTTGTTTATCAATCATTGTTTTCGTATTTTATTTAATTTAGCGGTGTTGGTTTTTCCAAAATTTTTGTAGTTTATACGGTTATTTATTTTTTCCTTAATTTGAAAACGTTTACCTTGACACCAAAAGATAAAGTTCCGGCTTCAGTACCAGAAGGATTTAAGTATGGTTTTAGAGAATTATTGTGCTTTAAGCGGTCAAATGAAAGTGATAATTTAAAAGATAAAGAAACTTCAATTAAGAATACTCAAAATAATAATGATAGAAAAGAAAAACTAAACAAAGACCTTTCTTATTTTAATTATTTAATGCAAGAGTATTTTATTTCAACTGTATTCACGATGTCCGTCTCAATACTTCTTGCGATTTTTTACATCTCAAACTTTAACACTTTCATCAGCACGTTGACTACGGAAAATCAAAAGAAAGAAGGCCTAGTGGATTTTTACGTGCTTGTTTTTGGTCTATTGCAATGTATCGGGATTATTGCCTGTCCTACCGGTGGTTGGCTGTCAGAAGTTTACAAGAACAAGCTCATCAAAAGGGGCGTCGATGAACAAACAGCGGAGGTGAAGTCTTCATTGATCGCTCTTTTTCTCGGGTCATCTTGCATCATAGCAATGCAAGCTTGCACGCTGATCGACTCCTTACAGCTGCAAATGTTCGCCATGATCGCGCAGGTGCTGGGAAAAGTGTTCGTCATGGGCGGCGTGAACCACTTTGTCAGCTTGTACTTTCCCGTCCAGTTGTTCGGCAAACTGTACGGCACGATGGCGGCGGTGGCAGCAGCGGCGCTTCTGCTGCAACGGCCGCTCGTCGTTTTGCTGAACAAAGTTTTGGCGGGAAAGTTCTTCTACTTGAACGTGGGGCTGACAGCGCTCTCGCTTCTTTCCCTCCTCCTTCCACTCGTCATTTGCTGGAAGCTTCGGGGAGGAAGGAAGTTTTCAGTTTAGTTTATATTTTTTGGTTCAACTGATATCGTTTTGATTCATACTTAAACGCTTATATAAGTTTTGCAAGTTTTAAAATTTCACATCTTTTTTGACGTTTTTTTGTTGTTTTTAATTTTACGGTTGTAAATTTAAAATGTTTACTCTTTAATCATTTTAAGCTGCTGAATAATTATAGAATTCATAAAAAAAAATTCAATTAAAATTTTATTAGCATATTGGTTGATTCATAGTTTAATTATTTTGAAAAAAACAATTTTTGAAACAGAGTTATTAAATTAAGTAATTTGTCTTTATTTATCTGTAAAACTTTAAAAAATAAACTTTTATACAAGTTTAATATCAGATACTAAAAAAGAAACTATGAGAAAACGACAAACTTCAAAATCTATAAATATACTCAATTACACAACTGTTTTTGGAAAATTTGTTTTTATTTTAATCGATTTTTTTTCAGTTACAAATATGATTTACTGTTCTACTTTTACACAACTGTATATATGTATTTTGTAGCTAGTGTATATAACAAAGTTCAGCTTTTATATTTTATAAAAGTAACTACACTTAAATTTTAAAAAAGAATCTATTATAAGAGGACATTAATTTTTTATTTATTTATAATATATATATAATTCATACAATATTGTAAAAAAATTGAAAGAAATTCGCTTGTTAAGATAAACGGAGGTAAGGTTTCTAATCATTGTATTGATAGATAATAATAAGTTTGCTAAGGTAGTCGTAAATTATGTAGTAATGTTTTTTTAATTTAAACTAGAAAGTACAAGTTTTCATAAATACTTTAAGTTATTGTGTGTAAGTCATCAAATAATAATTAAAAGAAAATATAAAAACAAGCTTATTGAAACATCTAAATTTTTAACAGATAAGATAACGTTTTTGAACAAAAAAATGTATAAGTAGTCATTTTTGCTCATTTTTTATGTTTAACTTATGTTTAGTTTTATTAACACTTTAAATTTGTATGGCTTCGTTTAAAAGTTTTTGATTATTTTTTGTTCGTTAAGTTATTAATGATAATAATCTGGTCTATCAAAAATGATAGTGTTATTTATATTTTAAATACATTTTAATAACCAAAAAGACTTAAAATAAGAACTATTTTAGTTTAGTTTATATTTGATGTTAGTTTTTGATTTATTAACTGAAAGCTTCATCTAAAACAGGGGTCGGCAGTCTTTTCTAGTATACGGGCCAATTTTCTTAAGAAAAATTGTTTGCAGGCCGCAATTATTTAAAAAAATTCTAGTAATCAGCAGAAAAAATATTATCTTATATCGAAAATATGATAAAATAAGCAACAGTAGAGCACTAGTAAAGAGTATTTATTGAATTAAAAGCCTAACTGTAGTTTTTTTTTACAAAATCTTTAATTTTTTTTGTTTTAAAAATGTATATATTTGGCCAAAAAGGAGCTCGCGGGCCGCAAAATTTGAATTTGAGAGCCGCATTTGGCCCGCGGGCCGCAGTTTGTCGCTCCCTGATCTAAAACAACAACTATTAATATTTTTGTTAAGAAAGTATTAATTCTGAATTTTTAATGTATTACTTGGTTAAATTTTTATTAGATATAAACAACAAAGATACAAAAAAAGATGTTCGTAACTAAAGAAAATAAAACAAACTTTTTTTATGATCTAGTCATACTTAAATTATAAAACTGAAAACAAAAATATTTATCGAAACTTAATTGAAACTAGACAAAATTAAAACAAAATTAATATTTGTTTAAAATAAAATATGACTAAAACCACAAGTCATTAGTTATATTTAAAAAAAAAACGTGATTTTAATTTTTTTTTTGAAAAACCGAACTAAAAACTAACAAGACTTTATAAAACCATACCGTTGCTAAAACTACTTTTGAAAGTTAAAACACTAAAAAAACAAAAAGTTAAAATTTGCAAAAGTGAAATTCATGCAAAACTGTTTTCTGTTAAGCAGTGACGACACGAGCAAAAGTGACGCTCTATAAAATAATTCATCTGTTTTAAGTGACAATTTCGCGTTGAAAAGACGCATTAAAGTTTCGATCTATCTACGCTTTAGACGATAATATCGAACAAAAAGTTTAAGCAAGTATGATCAGTACTCACGTTGTGGTCTTTCAACTGTTTGAAGTTTGTTACTAAGGGAAGTTAACACGCTGAATATAAACTATAAGGACTGTTTAACAAATGATCATTACTGATACAAAAATGGAAACAAGTTGTTGTTATTTTATTTTTGTAATACTTATTCTTATTTTTTCTGATAAGTTACCTTATAGCCTATTACAAGTTACTTCGATGAAAACTTCAAAGTTTATTCACTGTAGTTAAGCAGTAAATTTGACCAAAAACAATTTAATATATTTTGTAAAATTATTAATTGAGTTTTTTATATTAGCATGTAAGGCCATTAACTTAAGTTGAAATTATATTTAAGCTATAATATAATATATCTAAGCTTAAATATCAGGGACATTAGTTCTGATTACAGAAAACCTAAAAAAAAACACATGGATGGTCTACAACTGACAATTTAAAAAAAAAACAAAAAAAATATTTTGACAACACCGAATGCTCAAACTAGGTAAAAGATTTCTTTCTGAAACTAGAGTTTTAGAAGAATATATTCATTTATATTTTCTTTGAAAATATGTGAAAAATATGTTTTAATTCAAATAACTTATTGAATTTTATTTTAAAAACAGTATATTTTTTCTTATACAATTTTTTGGTACATTAGACCGACCGATTATAAAATATTTCAAGCCTTGGCATTAGTAAATATTCCTGTTATTTTTTCTCAAGTATAAAATATATGCTTTCTAGTAAGTTTTGACAATTAAAAGTTCGCAAATTAACTTTTAAAGTTTCCTCAAGATGTTTTTTCAATGTTAGACAGTAAATTATAATACTTAATTAAATTGGTTATGAAAAGAGAACTCTTAAACGTAGGATTATCGTTTACAACCGATGTAAATTGAAAAAAGTACATGCAACTTTGGCTTATTCTTTGTAGCTCAGTTTTTAAATTTCTATGTTTTTTAATGTTTGATATACCGTGAATTTCTCTATATTCATATGTAGTAACCTGCCACCTAGGTACGCAATTCGAACACAGCGCAAAAGTGCGTACCATACCGGATGTGCGTACTTAATGAATTTTGGTCTCTAATTACCTACATTAAGTCTAATATCAATAATGTTAAAAGCATTTAAAGTTTACAAACGACTTTTACAGTAAAATCCCTTTGTTTAGTTTAAGCTTCTAAGATTCAAATTATGACATTATGACTCCCCTATAGCCACTTTACTAGTAAAGGCCTCTCTTTAGTCCCTTCGCAGATTATTGCCCCTTAAATTTCTGAAATAGCCAAAAGGGAGTCATATGGTCCACTTTGGGAAACCCTGCTTTTAAAATTACAATAATCATGTATATGCATATTTATTTATTTGACTATATAAAAAACATTAGGTTTATACGACCGTTTAGTATATGAGAAGTATAACCTCATAAAGTCTAATACTAATACAACCTTTCCAAACTTTTCAAAATAAACAAATTTTTAAACTAACGAGATCAGCGTACTTTTTCAAACTTAATTTACTGTACTAAAAATTACTACGTAAAAATAATTATAAATTTTCAAACTCTTAATTTCTGTTAAACACTGTTAATAAATTTTAGCTTTACTGATGGCTACATGAGGTTATATATATCATATATGAAACGGTCGTACAAAGCTTTTGTTTTTTGTATAGTCAAATAAGTATTTAGCTCCAACTTAATTTGTCAAACACTATCGACGAGAACTTTAAAATTTTTTTTTAAATAAAATATATATATTTAGGAATCCATATTATCATAGTTAAAAATAGTTAATCTTTTTTTTCTCCATAAATAGAACTATAACACAGGGTTTGACAGTTGTTTTAATTAGTTTAGTTGTTTGTTTTACACATGAAAACTACCACAACAAACTATGAAACTAAAACGTTAAAGTTTGAAAAAAGCTAAAAAATAAAAAAGTATGTTTTTAAAGTTGTAAAAAAATAATAACAATCATTGTTGGTCAAATAAAATTTTTGTAAAGATTTAAAATTCATGATTAATAATTTAAATTAGTATCTCTAATTCGGTTGTTAATGTTTTTTTTCATACCTTCTTTAGTAAGTTTATTCAATAGTTCAGAGACATTTTTTTATCGTATAATTTAAGATGATTTAAACTTTTTACTAATTTTTATAGGATTTTTTCATAATTTTATAACCATTTTTGTAAAATGAAGAAAGCTTTTTTTTAAATACTTCAAACATTTACAATTTTATTCATCAGATGAAAAGTTTCATAAGTGTTTATTAACAAGCTTCACATATTTCAAACATAATTTGTTTCAAGTTTTATTCATAGTAGCCTAAAGTTTTTTACTAATTTTCATTAGATTTTTTTGTTTAAATACAAAGTGTAATCTTAAACTAGGCCTTAATGTCTCTTTTAATATTTGTTTTTATTTTCAGAAATTAATATAGCTGAATATTTTATTAATTTTAATGACTAACTGACTTAAAAATATTTTCGCTAGTAAATTAATTCGCGAACTTATAAATTGGCATAATATTAAAAATACTATGTTTGTGAAAAGCTAATTATACAAGTTATCTTTAAGCATTATTTTAACAGCAGAATATAATTTATTCAAAAACTTTTCGTCAAAACGTAGTCATTTGATTTACAAACATAATTAGTTGTTGCAAGTTTTTAATAATCAAACTTTTTTGAAATAACTAACAAATATCTTTTTGAAAAAAAAAACGGAACATTTTTAATACATTTTACACATAAATTCATGTACATAGTACAAAGGTAATAAAAAATATAGGAAAATAATAAACGTTATTGACTTTTAACTTAAAATAAAATTTTACTCTTGTTCGCAAATTTTAAAACTTATTTATCTATTTTGCAATTATTAAAATGTTTACATCAAACTTTAATTAACAAAACAATTCCTTACTTTTACAAGTAACATAGCTATAAATGTAAGCTTAAGATCATATTAACCTCGACTTTATTTAGAAACTAAAAAAATAATTAACAGTGTATTTTTACATTCAATGCCTCGAAATTTTAATCTTAATAAAAATATTGCTATCGATAAAACTTACTAAGAACCAAAATAATTCTAAATAAAAACTTTTAGAATTTTAAAAAACTTTAAAATAAAACAAAAGTTAAATTGAGAATAAAATAACAAGCTACAAAATACCTACATTAAAATTAAGTATTTAAATCTAACAATCTCGTTTAAAACTGGTTTTTGTCAACCTTTATTTTTAGCATTGACCGTGGTAGACCGTTTTTAATATAAGGTCTAAAAGCTAGACATGATTTTTAGAACAAACAATTCTTGTTAATCTAAGCCAGCAGTCGACAGCCACTTATATTGAACAGGCAAGATTTAGTGAAAAAAGATCTTTGCAGGCCTCATTAAACAAAATAAATATTTCGCGTGTCAAATTATTATTAAAAACCTTTACTTAAAAAAATACATTAAATGCAAGTATGTATTAAATTATTTTTTATTCAACGAGCTTTCAAAAAGTGTGATCTAAGGACCTAAGGTACGGAAAAACCTTTCGGTTATCGAGTCATACATACTACTTGAAACTAAAATTTCAAATCGCATGTTAGCTCACAATCTAAGAAAACATCAGCGAATTAAAACAGAGCCTAGCCCTGTACCATCGTATGCCGTGAGACATTCTCATGGTTTGATGATTGAAGTTGCATGATCAAACCTTTATGTTAACTCACCAGCGAAAAAGAACATTTTTGTAAATACCTTCAATGAAGCAACTCAAGCTACATTTTACTTTATTTTTATATTTGCTACAAAAAAATCTAAGACCAAATATTTTTGCTTATCGGTTACATTTAGCCCGCAGGCTTAGGTTGCTAATCCTTGTTTTAGGCAGTTAAATTTTTTTTTTTAATTCTTATTAAAAAAAGGCTGATTTATTAACAAATCAAATCAGTGAAAAAAGAAAAGTAAGTCTGGTTAAGAAGAAATTAAGAGTAAATTATGAAATTTTGCGTTGAGCTATACCAACAAAAAGTAGATTTTAGTTTAATTTTTTACTTTAACAATATTAAACAGAAAAATTAAAAGTTTAGAAAATAAATACAAACCAGTTTGATACGTTAACAAGTACTTTTGAAGAATTCGAGTACCAACTATCTTGAAGTAAAACAGCCAAGTTGGTAGAAGTAATATCATAAAACAAAAGTTTGGTTTTTAAGATCCATGATAATTGTTTATTACATCTTGTGAATGGGGGTTTTTAAATGTTGATTACAATGATATTAGTGATCATTTTGTCTAACTGCAAGTAAACTATTAACAACTTATGTATATATTTCCTTTTATGTAAAGTAAGAAATATCCTGACATTGTTGCAATACATATAACGCTTTGAACTTGAAAAGGTGTTGTTATCAATTTTTTATATAGTTAATGAAATTTAAAAACATTTTCAAGAAGCGGTAATCGTATGGTTTGATTGTTGGTGTTTCTTTAGCATTTTCATTTTTTTACAATTTAACTTTAAGCTACCGTTAAAGAGTTATAACTTTTTTAAATTAGAAAAAAAATTTTTTTTAAAGCTTTACTGAATGCTAGTAAGAAGAAAGTCAACAGAATTTCTTAAGATGAAGTGGTAGAATTTTTTATATTGTATAAACTGGTGATTCCTAAACTTATAAATCTCTGCACATAAAATCACTAAAGGAAAAAAATGTTCAAGTTAGCATTTTTATTTTCCCAAAATTATTATATTGTTGAATAAAGTTTTTGGTATATGTTTTATTTGTAAAATAAAGCAAAAACTCTTGAAAACAAAACAGAAAATGTAGATATTTAAAAATAGTTGTTACTTGTTTAAAATCTGGTCAAAGATAATTTAGTTTTTTATTATTATTACACAGACGCTAAGTTTGGAAACGTAATCTTTAAGACTTAATTATTACGCAGTGGGCTGAAAAGGGGGTTCAAGCAGCCATTTACTAACAAAAAAAATTCTGAACAGATAATCAAACTAATAGTTAACATAGTAAGATAGAAATTGATTTCTTTGTTTCAAAATTGGTTTTGTTATTTTTCTGCTTCAAGTATTAAACAAGTTATGTAAGTATAAATCCAAACAGCTTTTGCCTTGCACAAAGTGAAAACTACTAAAACTCTTCATAGTTATTGTCAAAAACTTGTTTGCAGAAAGTTACAGAAAATACCTGAAATACTTATGTATAGAAACTTGTTTTAAACATTCTTCTTAAAATTGACATAATGTTTATCGAAAAATATGACAACTGGTTTAAAGTCAAAAATTTAAAGACATTTTTTTACTTTAAAAAATGATAAATTTTTCAAAAAAAAAAAAAAAAAAGAGAAAGGCATCAAAATATTGCTTGTAAAAACCAAAAATAACATTTATATGCTTATTAATAAATGATTTTTATAATAGTATACAAAATATTTTTCATATTTGCTGAAACATTAAAAAAATAGATACTTCTGAGATAGGTAATTTATATATCTATTTTTAAAAATACCCTATCATACCTAAATACAACAATAAATTTTCTGAATTAATAGCAGTTTCTAAAATGAGAAATAATATACCTTAACTTTAAAACATTCAAAGAATTTTGACTTTTTTAATTAACACTAAACCAAAAAAAAAACCTTAAAAAAGTATTTGTATAAAAGTTTTTAAGGTCTTTTTAGCAGTTGCTGTAGACCTAAATTTTAAGCTTTTTCACTTATTTTTAATCTTCAAACTAGCAAAAGCTTACATAACTTTTAATATACTTGGAGCAGAATAGAACCTTTAGAACTTTTTAAAGAAGAAGCCTATTTCTAAACAATAAAACTAAGCTCTTAGATTATTTTTCAATCTCTAAAATGGTCAGTGACGGCTTGCCAGCCCAATGTGTATTATCAGTTCTCTTCGTAAGAACTTTAGTTTTTTTTTTTTATAACCGGCCCAACTTAACACATTTGTTAAATTATTAGTAATGTAAAAACTTTATTTATATTTTAATTAAAAATATTTTTTAATTGTTCTTCGGTAAAACTGACATACAAAAATAGTTATGAGAAATGGTAACTATTTTTGGAATCGAATTTGAAGTAGTAACAAAATACACAACTTTTTCATTCATATGTTGCCTAAATAAGTATTTTGTGATATACATATATATATATATATATAGATACAAAATTGAGCACTACTTATAAATATATTTATTAAAACTTTATTTAAGCACATAGATTTCTAATCGAATCAAACTTGTTAATAGAAGAACTATGTTAAAACTTTTAATTAAAAGTACTAAAATTCAAAATTTCCTAATGTTTTTTTATGTATAAAGTTATCATAAAACTATTAAAAGGTTACTAAAGTTAGGCAGGCTACTTAAAAATAAAACAATACATTCACATTTAGCATTTAAAACTTTTTGTAAATATTCTAATTTTAATTTATATGTAAACTTTCGTAAGTAACCTTAAATCAAAATTTATGCTCTAAGCCAAAATAAATTATATTAGAAATTAGTTGATTTTTTTTAAATTGATTATTTTAAACAACACTATATACACATTAAACCATGGTAAAAAACAGGTTAATTTTATATAAAATTAACTAGTACAATATTAATTATTCTTCATTTCCATCAAAATTTGTCCTAAAGTTTGTTGACACTCGAGCATTACTGGACTTTTTTTCTTATTTCCTAAGATTGGGCTTAAGCGCTTCAAAGCCTAGAGTATTGTGCAGTTAATAATTTATGCTAACAAAAATTGTGCTAGTTGCTAACAATCATGCAATAAGATTTAACAGAACTAAAAAACAAGTGAAAACGTTTTATCTGATTTTTTTTTTAAGTTTAGAAAGAAAAGGTGGAACTTTTATAACAATAGATACTTTGAATTTGTATTAGTTTAAAATTATGTTTTTTGGATTTTAACTGTAATCGATTAATTAACTTGTTAAGATTCAAAAACTAACAAAATTTGAAACAATTCAAATAAGTTAAACTAAATCAAACCTCTTTTAGGTGGTAGCAGGCTTTATGGTTGTTGAGTTTGTAAGACATAATTTTCCCCATGTTAGCATGAGTCAGCCCTATCAAGTAAGAAAGTGCACCGTACTTACTGTGTAGTTACCATACTAATTAGCTTAAATATTTACGGAAGTTGTTCATAAACTAAAAAAAAAGTGCAATCTTGATCATTAAAAAAAAACTTATACTCGTGTCTAGCTGTATTACTAACTATAATATACGTTTTCACTTTAACAAGTATTTTCCACATTAAATACCAACAAGAAGACTAACTGAAGGTAAGGCAAGACTTCCGCATAGTATTGGTAGGCGAGATCGAAGTTTCGCAGTTCGACTAGCTTGTCTGCAAGAGTTTCCATTTTCTGTTAATTAAACATAGATAAAGAGCAGCTAAATCTAAGTGAAAAAAAATATTGCTAAAAAGTTGAATCTTGTTAAAAAACTATTTACTAAAATGAAGTTATACAACTAGATACAAAATAGTTGAAACATGTTTTAAACTTTTGTTGTATGGCTTTCAAAATATTTTTGTTATTGTTTTAGCTAAAATTTAGGAGAAAGCAATAAAAAATACACAACAACCATAACTCTATCAAACGCTACTGTAGTGCTCTTTGACAAGCCAATTTTTTATTGAGTTACTTGTATTTATAACTCAAAAATATAAACATTAAAACATCACTGTGTTTTTCGACTATTTAATTCTAATTTCAAGAAAAAAAAAATTAACTATCAAAATACCCTGTTTTTTGAAAAAGGCTATTTCTCATCAAAGTTATAACTTTTAAGGTTGACTGTATAACCTGTATACTCGCACAAAACTTTAGCTAATAACTTAACTTAGTCAAAACTTATACAGCTACTCTGTAAAATTATAACTTGCATGTGTAAACCTGTAATGCTACAACCATCAAATGCTGTAGGTTGAACTAACGTAAACGCTGTTTTAAAATCGTTTATGTACAACATGCATTTCTATCTTGGCTGCACATATCAATTATCAAAATTTTACCATTAAATTACTTTTTTTTCCGATGTTAAGTTTAAACTAAATTATGGCAGCCATGATAAAAAAAAGTATAATATAAAAATTACAATCTTTTTTTAAATACTTTATACTTAAAGTTACAAACTATTTATTTTAAAAATAAAAGTAATTACAAAAAAGTTTACAAACAAAATATTCAAGGACTCCTTTTAATGTTAATTTAGTTCTAGCTTTTGAGTATTTGGTGTTTAATCTGAAAGCATTCATTTAATAAATATATTTAAAATATAGTTTTAGAACAACTTTTTTTGACTTTGGATATAAATAATAAAGTAGCACTTACTTTGATTCTCAGAATGTTCCCTTCACCCAGATGCATTTTCAACAAAGCAGCAACTTTCAAAGGTTCATTTTGATCTGATATTTTTGCAATAAACTGTTGCATTTCCTTGTATTCGCTTTTTGTCATAACACTATTTTCTTTCAGAGAAAGCATTTCTTTTTCCTGTTAGAAGTAAACTTAGTTTCTTTTTAATACATCATTATTACTAGTATAACTTTTAGTAAAATTTTTAAATATAGGAAAGTGTACATACACGACAAATGAATTTACTTTATTCAAGTATTATTACTAGTTTAAAAGATAAAAAAAAACATAATATTTTTCAGTGAGATTAGTTGCCTGTTTTGCAAGCTTCATTATTGACCAAAAAGTGCAATAAAAACATCATGTAAGGTAATTGAAATTTTTAACTAAAAAGTAACAATAGACTTAAAAAAAAAAAAACATATCATTCAGTGTAAAAAAACACAAAAAAAAGATGCATTTAGATATTCAGCTAACACAGAAGAGAGTTAGTAGTCAGATAGATATAGTTTTTTTTTTCTTTAGAGATTATTAAACAGAGTTTAATGCAGATTAAGCCTACAAACAGATTGGTTTAGCTGTTATATCTGTACTGTTTTTGAACTGTCCAGTTGGGACCATTTGTTCGCACTCAATATAATTATTAAACAACTTCTTGTACTGTATTAAGAATAAGGTTTTTTATACTTTATTGTCTACTTTAGGCTTTTTCTTAACTTAAAATAATTTCTCTTAAAAATAATTGACAAACTGCACTTTTTTTATATAAGGTTTACTTCATTTTAGATAGGTTTTAACCATTATAAAGTTATACTAGTTTTTTGTGTTTTGTTTTACTCGCCCAATTTAATTCTTTAAAACAAATCTACTTCTGTATTTCACTTACTTATATACAAAACTAAGTTTGAGGCCATAGGAAGTTCAGCATTAAAAAAACATTAGCTCCTATATTAAAACTTTCAGTAAAAACGGTCAGTTCTTGTTGAGTTTTAATTTTTTTTATTTAACTTTTGAGATATTGTAAATTTTGTAAAGAGTTTTTAAGACAAAAGTATGGACCGCAAATTTTTCAGTGTCCTTTTTTTTGAAAATTTAAAAATTAACTAAAAATCTATCTTCTCCTTCACTTTTTGAGTTAAAGACTTTAAACTTCAAAGAAACATTTCTTTTTTAGTTTGAAATACTTTCAACTTCGGGATTTTTAAAATATTAAAATATAACATTTAGAAAAAAATAAAATTTGTAAATTTCTAAAAAATTAAAATTATGTATTGCATCGACTTAGTTATTAGTAATAGACTGTAAAAATTTTAAGAAGATTGGTTAAAAAAATAAAGAGAAGATCGATTTTTTGTGAAACAGTCTTTTTTTTTGCCTTCTTGCTTTGATCCTACCACTAGGTAGTTATTAAGTTCACAGACTTTGAACGCTTACATCTCAAAAGTTACTTTGTTTTTAAGCGGTTAAAAATTTATATTAGCACAGATAAAACCCTACGAAATAAGATCAATTTGTAAAAGTCAAGGTGATCCCCCCATGGTCTTAATATTGTATTTTGTTCATCCAAAATTCTAGTAAGGTTATAGATTATGGACAAAACCAATATCTTCCCCAGCTTTAGTATAAAAGCCCCTAAGGAGCCAAAACATCTGATGGCTGAAAGTGACAAAGAGGAAAATACTCAAAAGTTGCAACATAAGTTTATTTATAAAAATAATACTCTTTGTTTTAATACAGTTTAAGTATACTTTTCTGAAGTGTTTCGGCTGTAATTAAACTTGTTATACATTTTTAAAACAAGTAGTGAGAAATTAAAAAAAACTTAAATGCAATTGAAAATAAAACAGAATCTATGTTAACGTTTAAACTAGTTTAGTGAAATATGTATTCGAAGTAAATTAAAAATATAAGTTATCAACTAAACTTTAATGTAATTAACACTATCTAGTCTATATACAGGGTTGTAAAAGGTTTTTTGAAATATTTTTCCAGGTTTTCTAAATTTCTTCTAGGTTTTTTTAAAGAACAACTTTTTTGGTCCATATTTAGTATAAAATTAAAACTTATGTAAAAAACTGTCTTTTAATTGGTGTAACTACATTGAAAAGATACTGTAAATATACTTTAAATGTGCTTGTTAAGAAACATATTTCGAAAATATTTTTTTTTAATATGATACATTTTTCGTATCTTATAAAAATTTAATTATTTAACAAGTTTAAAATTACAGGTTTTTTAGCGATTTTTATTCGAAATTTCAGGTTTTTTTCCTAAATTGTTAAATTACAGTTTTTTCAAAGAATACAGGTTTTTTGGCCACCCTGTAAGTATTAAGTTTATAAGTTTTATTAAATTTTTACATATTTTTGTAAAATGGTTCTATTAACTATTTTGTTGACTTTTATTCAACTAAAAGAATATAAAAATGTTTATTCAACGTTAGTTAAATTTTAAAATCTTTTAAAGTAAAAAATATTTTAAAGTAAAAAATCTTTAACAATATTTTTTTTTAATTAAACAGTTGTTTTTAGATGTCACAACGGAGTTCAAATATTTCAACAAAAACTGAAACTTTACTTAATCCTTAAAAAATATTTGCGTTGTATTAAAACTATAAACCTACTAATAAATTTAGAACTAGAAAAACCAACGTGTTTTGAAGCTTTACAAACTTGACACGTGCACAAAAAACCGTAAGTGTCCAAATAGCCTTGCCTCTCGTATTTACAATCAGGTAAGTTGCAGTATGAAATGGTTAGCTGCAAAATTTTATTTTCAATTTTTTAAAAACGCAAAACCTTTACAGTTTACTGAGATCTTCATTAAATAACTGTTTCTAGAAAAAAATAATCAATTTTTTTTTGTTGTAGATAAAACTTTATACTTTAAACAAACTTCTTCATCTGGTGAAATATCACGGAGTGCAACAATCTTGAGCTTTTTGCCGTCGAAAATCTGCACGCAGTTCGGATCGCAATCGTGATTGAACAAGCTGCCACTGTAAATTTGTTGATATGTAAGTTTTTACGAGGTAAAACATCAGTTTAAGCTGCTGTTTTTTTTTTCAAAAGTGCTAAGCAATGGAAGCAAGCTTCATAAATAAGCAGTAAAATACAAACTTTAATCAAGATAAACTGGAGCAGTTATCTTTAAATGTTTTAAACATTTTTTTTAACAGTTCAGCCAAAAGATTTTTGAAATACTTCTCAAAGTTTTCTAAATTTATTTAAGATTAAAAAACAAAGTTTTTTGGATCTTTTTTAGTATAAAATTATATTAAAGTTAAATAAACTATCTTAAATAGTCTAACAACATTAAAGTATACAGTAAAACTACCTTAAATGTGTTAATAAACAACTAAAATTTATTTTTACAAATTAAAAAAGTGTATATGGAAGACTGTTCCTATCTTAACGAAATTTTATTACTTTACATGTAAAAATAGTTCAAAATTCCAGGTTATTTTTGTTTAAAATTTCAAGTTCTTCCAAGTTTTTTATCAAAAATTTTGAACTCTAAATTTTTTAAGTTTTTTTTTTTGCAAAAATTGTCAAACTCATAATACTTCCAGGTTTAAAGGTTTTTTGGCAACCCTGTTTCAGATTAAAAATGAAACAAACTTTAAATATAACCCAAATCCGATCTGTTCTGTAAAATCTTCGTTTGTTATAGTAAAGCTATTGCATTTTATCTGAAAAATATAAGATTAAAAAACATAACAAATTTCAATGATATATTTTTACTTAAAAAGCTTACTTTTGAAATAAGATGAATAATAGATTCAGCAGATTTAAATTTGTCAGGCAACTCAAGATTAGATATTTTGCATAAATGTTGTAGCTTAAAAAAAACTTGCAAATAACATTTTTTTTCATCTTCAACAGTTTTTGTCGTGTAATCTGTACAAGTGAAAACATAAAATTACCTTCGAAAACTAACATCATTAATTTTTAGACTGATACTTTAGAGTCAAACCACTAGACAAAAATATACTTTTTTTAATAAATGCAACAAAGAAGTTTGTTAAGTACTACAGTTTTTTTAACCGTTAGTTGACCTAAAATGTAATATTTACAAACTAATAAATATAAAAATAAAACTTAAAATACTTAAACAACTATCTAGTAAAATAATTTTCTTAACTGTAAACAAAATATAAATAAAATAAACTAGTAACATAAAAAATATTTTTTATTTTTGCATAGATATTAATCTTTTCCAATCGTTTTACAATCAATGAAAAAACTATAAAAAAGTTTACAAACTTTAATACTTCTTAAACATGTTATTTTTTGAACTTATTATTTTAAAAAATTAGCTTACTTTTTTAAAACTCTATAAAACATACCATCATAAAATTCTAAAAACGTTTAAAATTTAAAAAACTAATGTTTAAAAAATGTGTTAATGCAGAGTTAAGAATATGCTTGTTTATTTTTGTATTTTTATAACAGAAATAAGTTTTATAAAAGTTATAATAACCTAAAAATAAGATGTAATAAATAATTAACTATATAGAAAAACCTAATACTAGAACAAATAAGTTCTTTTACATAAGTTTTAAATCAAGTTAGTTTGTTAGTTTATTTGTTTATTTTATAACCATAACTCTTAGATTTGAGCAACAGCTTCAAAATAAAATGTAATAACTAAGTAGAGCTAGTCAGATAGAAGAATACTATACATAAAATAAAAATTGAAACTCAAAAACAACAAAATATCAAAGGCTAAAAAACTAAATTTAGTTTAAATTATAAAAAAAGCCGTAGTTTTCTTTTGTTAAAGAGTCTGAGCTAGCCAGAGCTTATATCAACCCTGCAGTTTGAGTTTTATTTAACTTCTCTAAAAAAATTAAACTAATAGAAATCTAAAGTTTTTAACTATACTTTAGTTTTGAAAAAATAAAATTCAATTAACTTTAAAACTGTTGTTTTTTTAAGTTTGTGATTTAAATGTAAGGACAACAACTTTTTTCATAGTCAATTTTAAAAATTATTAAAAACTTATTTCGTTTTTTTGTAATTAAAGACCCCAAATTTTAAGAAACGTTCCTTAAATAGTTAAAATAGTTGAACGTTTAAAATTTTTGAGTTTAATAATTTTAGACAAAAAAAAACAAAAAGAGATTAGTTCTTTAATTTATTTGGTATTAAAAAATTCCTTTGATAAGCTGATATAAATATTAGTTATGAAAACCTGTAATATAGAATTCAATAAAATGTGTTTTTAAAACAAAATACAATTCAATTTTCAGTAAAATAGTCTTTTAAAATTTTTTTGTTTAGCACCCTCCACAACGAAAACCAATAAACTCATCAATTTTAATTGCTTAAATCTCAAAAGTTGCTTCGAATTTTATTTAGCAGGTCAAAGTGGCAATGAACTTAAAAACTCTATTATAAATATAATCTAACTGAAAAATGAAGACAATCTAGTTGTGTTCAAAAGTTTAAAACTAGCCTCAACTACACTAAGAGAGTTTAGGGCTTTTAAACAAATTGAATTTAAGTAAAATATTTCATTTTTTCATAACAGAATATTAAAAATTTACATAATATTAGATTTACATTAGCATTAAAACTAGTGATGTACCGGACTCACTATCCGGGTCCGGCCGGATATTGCCATTTTTGTCTGATATCCGGTTCCGGCCGGATTCTAATTTGAAAAAAAAGGCCGGACCCGGATCTAGTTAGTAAAAAAGAGCATACTGAAAAGTATTTTTCAAAATCAAACCCTGTGGAAATTAATAAGAGTCATTTTCGTCAGTTAAAACTAAACACCTACCGTGATTGGCTCATTTTGTACACGCGACTAATTTACATTTGTTTACATTTAAACTATGAAATAAACATTCCAGAAGTGCAACTTTTTACATATGATGTAAAATTGAAAACTTTGAAATGAATACTTGCATTATTCATTGTTTAAAGTTGAGCTCAGAGAATATTTAGAGTTAATACGGTTGAATGTACGAGCCAATGAGAATCATTTGACGAAATGTTTCAAACTAAATACTAATGCAACAAATCATCAGAACATGACAGGCAGTTTATATACAAGCAGTTAGTTAGTTTGGTGTGCAGCTTGAAGCAACAAAATATCTTGAACTTTTTTGTGAATGCTTATTGTAAGTAGTGTTTTGTTTTAAAAGTGAATATTTCAACTGGTGTTTAATTGTTTAAATATATAAGCCAGGTTTGTAGTTTAATAGTTTATTAAAAATTTTACAGTTTCTTCTTTACTAAAAGTTTTATTTAATTTTTAGTTTATTGTTTTAAGTCTTTTGATATAGATTTAAATAGCTTCCAGTTTTTAAAGTGTTACCAAAGTAATTAATAATTTTGTATATACTAGTATTTCTTGTTGTGTTTTATATAAAAGATTCATCACTCAAAACAGTCGTGTATGATTATAGAAAGTAGTCTCAGTTAGAATTTAGTATTTGTTAGATATTAATTAAATAAGGTAGGATTTAATTATGATGGGTAGTACTAATAAGTTAAGTGTACCACAATCAGTCCACAACTTTACTACCAAATTGTCAACCTTTGCTAGCTGTTCTACTGATTATTAGATTAAAGTAATTTTTTCAGTTTTTAAAAACCTCATTCTGACTCAGGCTTGTTTATACTCACTCTAGATAGTTTAAATGACGTAAACAGTGGCAACCCTGCTAGTTTGAAAATTTTTGGGAATTTTAGAAAATCTTAGACTGCCTCAGGCTAGTTTAGTTTTTTATAAAAACTCAGTCTAGTTTTCTTTTAGATTTAGAATGGGTTTGAGCTGATCCAGTTTTCAATATTTTGTAATTTTCTAGTGTATTTTGTTCAAGAACTTTCAGATTTTTAATTGTAAATAACACCTAAATGTGTAAACCTTGTGGCTAGCTGTTCTACTTATTATTAGATTAAAGTTCTTTTTTTTTCAGTTTTTAAAAACCTCATTCTGACTCAGGCTAGTTTATACTAGTGATGTACCGAACTCACTATCGGGGTCCGGTCGGATATTGCCATTTTTGTCTGATATCCGGATCCGGCCAGACTCTAATTTGAAAAAAAAGTCCAGATCCGGTTCCGGCCGGATTCTAATTTGGAAAAAAAGTCCGGATCCGGTTCCGGCCGGATTCTAATTTGAAAATAAAGTCCGGATCCGGGTCCGGCCGGATCTCTGTTAGGATCCGGCCCCGGATCTAGTTAGTAAAAAAGAGCATACTGAAAAGTATTTTTTCAAAAACAAACCCTGTGAAAATTAATAAGAGTCATTTTCGTCAGTTAAAAGTAAACACCTACCGTAATTGGCTCATTTTGTACACGTGACTAATTTACATTTGTTTACATTTAAACTATGAAATAAACATTCCAGAAGTGCAACTTTTTACATATGATGTAAAATTGAAAACTTTGAAATGAATACTTGCATTATTCATTGTTTAAAGTTGAGCTCAGAGAATATTTAGAGTTAATACGGTTGAATGTACGAGCCAATGAGAATCATTTGACGAAATGTTTCAAACTAAATACTAATGCAACAAATCATCAGAACATGACAGGCAGTTTATATACAAGCAGTTAGTTAGTTTGGTGTGCAGCTTGAAGCAACAAAATATCTTGAACTTTTTTGTGAATGCTTATTGTAAGTAGTGTTTTGTTTTAAAAGTGAATATTTCAACTGGTGTTTAATTGTTTAAATATATAAGCCAGGTTTGTAGTTTAATAGTTTATTAAAAATTTTACAGTTTCTTCTTTACTAAAAGTTTTATTTAATTTTTAGTTTATTGTTTTAAGTCTTTTGATATAGATTTAAATAGCTTCCAGTTTTTAAAGTGTTACCAAAGTAATTAATAATTTTGTATATACTAGTATTTCTTGTTGTGTTTTATATAAAAGATTCATCACTCAAAACAGTCGTGTATGATTATAGAAAGTAGTCTCAGTTAGAATTTAGTATTTGTTAGATATTAATTAAATAAGGTAGGATTTAATTATGATGGGTAGTACTAATAAGTTAAGTGTACCACAATCAGTCCACAACTTTACTACCAAATTGTCAACCTTTGCTAGCTGTTCTACTGATTATTAGATTAAAGTAATTTTTTCAGTTTTTAAAAACCTCATTCTGACTCAGGCTTGTTTATACTCACTCTAGATAGTTTAAATGACGTAAACAGTGGCAACCCTGCTAGTTTGAAAATTTTTGGGAATTTTAGAAAATCTTAGACTGCCTCAGGCTAGTTTAGTTTTTTATAAAAACTCAGTCTAGTTTTCTTTTAGATTTAGAATGGGTTTGAGCTGATCCAGTTTTCAATATTTTGTAATTTTCTAGTGTATTTTGTTCAAGAACTTTCAGATTTTTAATTGTAAATAACACCTAAATGTGTAAACCTTGTGGCTAGCTGTTCTACTTATTATTAGATTAAAGTTCTTTTTTTTTCAGTTTTTAAAAACCTCATTCTGACTCAGGCTAGTTTATACTAGTGATGTACCGAACTCACTATCGGGGTCCGGTCGGATATTGCCATTTTTGTCTGATATCCGGATCCGGCCAGACTCTAATTTGAAAAAAAAGTCCAGATCCGGTTCCGGCCGGATTCTAATTTGGAAAAAAAGTCCGGATCCGGTTCCGGCCGGATTCTAATTTGAAAATAAAGTCCGGATCCGGGTCCGGCCGGATCTCTGTTAGGATCCGGCCCCGGATCTAGTTAGTAAAAAAGAGCATACTGAAAAGTATTTTTTCAAAAACAAACCCTGTGAAAATTAATAAGAGTCATTTTCGTCAGTTAAAAGTAAACACCTACCGTAATTGGCTCATTTTGTACACGTGACTAATTTACATTTGTTTACATTTAAACTATGAAATAAACATTCCAGAAGTGCAACTTTTTACATATGATGTAAAATTGAAAACTTTGAAATGAATACTTGCATTATTCATTGTTTAAAGTTGAGCTCAGAGAATATTTAGAGTTAATACGGTTGAATGTACGAGCCAATGAGAATCATTTGACGAAATGTTTCAAACTAAATACTAATGCAACAAATCATCAGAACATGACAGGCAGTTTATATACAAGCAGTTAGTTAGTTTGGTGTGCAGCTTGAAGCAACAAAATATCTTGAACTTTTTTGTGAATGCTTATTGTAAGTAGTGTTTTGTTTTAAAAGTGAATATTTCAACTGGTGTTTAATTGTTTAAATATATAAGCCAGGTTTGTAGTTTAATAGTTTATTAAAAATTTTACAGTTTCTTCTTTACTAAAAGTTTTATTTAATTTTTAGTTTATTGTTTTAAGTCTTTTGATATAGATTTAAATAGCTTCCAGTTTTTAAAGTGTTACCAAAGTAATTAATAATTTTGTATATACTAGTATTTCTTGTTGTGTTTTATATAAAAGATTCATCACTCAAAACAGTCGTGTATGATTATAGAAAGTAGTCTCAGTTAGAATTTAGTATTTGTTAGATATTAATTAAATAAGGTAGGATTTAATTATGATGGGTAGTACTAATAAGTTAAGTGTACCACAATCAGTCCACAACTTTACTACCAAATTGTCAACCTTTGCTAGCTGTTCTACTGATTATTAGATTAAAGTAATTTTTTCAGTTTTTAAAAACCTCATTCTGACTCGATCTTGTTTATACTCACTCTAGCTAGTTTTATTAACTTAAACAGTGGCAACCCTGCTAGTTTGAAAATTTTTGGGAATTTTAGAAAATCTTAGACTGCCTCAGGCTAGTTTAGTTTTTTATAAAAACTCAGTCTAGTTTTCTTTTAGATTTAGAATGGGTTTGAGCTGATCCAGTTTTCAATATTTTGTAATTTTCTAGTGTATTTTGTTCAAGAACTTTCAGATTTTTAATTGTAAATAACACCTAAATGTGTAAACCTTGTGGCTAGCTGTTCTACTTATTATTAGATTAAAGTTCTTTTTTTTTCAGTTTTTAAAAACCTCATTCTGACTCAGGCTAGTTTATACTAGTGATGTACCGAACTCACTATCGGGGTCCGGTCGGATATTGCCATTTTTGACTAATATTTCTAATTTGAAAAAAAAGTCCGGATCCAGGTCTGGCCGGACCCGAAATTGTGGGTCCGGTACATCACTAATTAAAACACATAGCTAAGACAAAACCTAGTAAATGAGCTTTGATTTATAAAAAATTTTAGACATTCAAACATGAAACTTATTTTAATTTTTTTTTTAAGTAACCATATAAGATTATGCCTACTTGAGAATAAATCTTCAAAGCTCCTCGTTGGCTTTTCATTTTTTTCACTGCCTATCTAAATAGTAATTTTAATTAGATTTTTAATATTTTAAAGTGTACTAATAATAAATAAGAGCAATTAGAGTTTATATTTAAAAAAATAACTTTTTTAAAACAAAAAGTTAGAAAAAATTAACAAAAAAACTTTAACTGACCATGTTAATAACAACACGGAGTAGATGAAAATGTAAGTCAGCTAAACCAGGGGCAGTTTTCAGACTTTTCCAAATTTTACACTCATACTTGTGAAATTTCCAATCTTTCTTCTATTAATTTTTAATTAAGTTTATTAGTTTTTACTATATTTAAAAATCTTAAAACCTTTTCAGGTGGGTAGGCCAAATATTTACTAGAAAAATTCTGTAAAGGATCAGGCTTTATAAATCTAAATGTTGGCCAGAATTTTGATACATTGTAGTTTAAAACTTAGATCTTTAAAAGTAAATTTCTAATTAAATGATAGTTTAATAACACTGAAAACTAATTAAAAAACAAATTACTAAGTATTTGTTAAGTTTTTTTTTTTGCAAAAGTTGTTTTATAGTTAAAACTTCTTCACAGGCAAGAGATTTCTTTTGACACACTGATTACGGCCTTAATACTGCTATCCCCTATTTGAAAAGATAGTAAAAACCAATTATAGTTATTACAATAAAAAAATATTTTTTGTAAAAAACTGTGACAAATGGCTGTTTTGTTATTTTTAGTTTATTTTTTTTCAATAATAAACATATTTCAGATATTTCACAGATTAGTAAGTAATGTTTACATTGTTGACATGGAGTTGCATTGAGAACTGAATTATTTCAGTTTGCTTGCAGTTTATTAAATTATTGTAATTGAATTATATTTTTATAATGTTGATTCTTAGTATTTAAAACAGCGACCTTCTTTCACATTGTTATTAATTTAAGTTAAACTTGTAATAAAATATAGTTATTAATGAACCAGGTGTTCTAAATTCTCACTTAAACTATATAGTAGTAAGTTTACAAGTTTAAGTTTTTGTGTCAAAACTTTATTCCGACTAACGGCGTTTCACTGCTCTCAAATAAATTTAAGAACAAATCTACGGAGTCTATAAAATATTAACACTTATTAGAAAAAAAGCATGTATAATTATGTATAGTGTTTATGTGAGTAGTAACTATAAACGAACTTTATTGTTTAAAAACAAAGTTTGGAATAAAAACACAAAAATATAAAGTTGTCTACAAAAAATACAAATTTAATAAAAGCACACTAAGCTCAAAAAAGCTCTAAGAATAGGCAAGTTTTTAAAAATGAAAATTAAATTAAGTTGTGCAAAAATGTTACGTCATAATAAATTTAACAAATTAATTAATAATGGAGTGGAGTATTGTTTCAAAGATCAAACATGCATCCAACGGAGAAAGTAGAATTTGCCCAACTTGCAATACAGAAAGAGCAGTAATTGCAGCAGAAGATAAAGACCTACTTCTGAATAAGCAGCAAGATTTATCGAATATTTGTCCCCACAACCGACAATTCTACTTTAAATAACTCTGTCTACTTATGTACTAATTTATTTTACAACACTCACATTTACAATCACAAACACTTACAAATTTAATACTTCATGTTTTAAAGCTGCATAAATTATAAATTAATTTGTTAAATTTATTATGACGTAACATTTCTGCACAACTTAATTTAATTTTTATTTTTAAAAACTTGCCTATTCTTAGAGCTTTTTTAAGGTTAGTGTGCTTTTATTAAATTGTATTTATTGTAGAAAACTTTATACTTTTATGTTTTTATTCCAAACTTTGTTTTTAAACAATAAAGTTCGTTTATAGTTACTACTCACATAAACACTATACATAATTATATATGCTTTTTTTCTAATGTGTTTTAATATTTTATAGACTCCGTAGATTTGTTCTTAAATTTATTTGAGAGCAGTGAAACGCCGTTAGTTGGAATAAAGTTTTGACACCAAAACATCTGTGGTATGGTATATATTCTGATAAGCTTAGCTTTTCAGGATCTCCAGGATTTAATGCCTTTTAATGTTACACCTTATGTATATATATATATATTTATATATAATTTTTCAAGTAAGTAAACTATTGTTAGGCACATCAGGGTTACCGCTCTTTTAGTCAAAAAATTCCAAAGTGACCTTAAACTTTCCTAAAACATCCGGAGTATCTTTCAATTTAAAAACAAATTTAAAAATTAAGAAGTCAATAAAAATCAAGTTCTTAAACAAAGTTGGTATGAAATGACAAAATATTGAAACTAAATTAAGTAGATTTTTTTCATAATTTTTTAGAAAAAATTTGGCTTAAGATTTTTATAAACCTAAAAACTACTTTGAGTTTTTTATAAAAAAAAACTCTCCTAAGTCATTCTGAGTTTAAAAAACAAACTCAAAATATCATGAGTTATCCTGAGTACCCTTAAGTGTGGTAACCCTTAATTACATAAAAAAAATAACTCCTTTTGTGTTTACACTGAAAGCATTCAAAGTATTTTTAAAACTTCGTTTTTTAAGTTTAATTTATTTTTATAAACACGACCTATTAAAATTATTTATAAAACTTCAAAAATTAAATATAAACTAATCTAATCATAGAAAAAATTACAACTAACCTGACACTCTCGACTGCAGTAGTAAACATGCTTGCAGAGTGAGCAAGCCCTGAGATTTGCACAACTGTAAATAAAACATTTGATTAAAATAAGGAAAAAAACATGAACATTTAGTTTTAGCAGGATTAAATTATATTAGTTTAGTTAAAACATGGTCGGCAGACATTTTCTTACAGTAACCTCTTGCTTAATTACGCACATTGTGTCCACAGAAAAAATAAAGATACGAGAGATCGTAAAGATACGAGATGTACCAAATATACTTACTATAATAGCTGGTTTTTTTATATTGCTTCTACTTGAAAGCACACTGGGGACTTTCCCACTTTTAACAATTTGTTTATTTTAGTTATAAATATAAAAACAAAAGATAAAACTATACATATACTAAAAATAAAAAAGATTTAAATTTATATAAAATGATAATACTTGTATAAAAATTTTACTTTTTTTAATAATAATTAGATTAAATCTTTATCTATATTTATATGTGACTTATTTGATACTTAACATTTATATTATATTCTACTTAGCAAATTAAATTTATATTTAAGCATTTGTTTGCAATTAAGAAATGGTGTTGTGTCTATATTAAAACTTGTATCTATAGCCTTTTACAAAAATATGCATTTGGTATTGTAATGGAATTTTTCTTTTGAACAAAAATATATAATTATAAGGAAAATGTTTAATAAAAATTGTTTATGTTACTACAACCTTTTTAATTTGACTTTTGCCTACATAAACTATAAAGGTCAAAGCCATGGATTACAATAGGCTACTTATATTATGGAAGGCACAAACTAAAAATGCAAAAATATTAATTTCATTAAAAATCATCCCTTGTGTTTTTCAAAATATTTACTTCATATTTTTGAAAAGTTTTCCAAATATTATTTAGAAAATTCCCATTGTAAAAATTTTAAAGTAAGAAAAACTAAATAGTTGATTGGTATAACTAAATGTTTATCATTTAGTCAAGGAACATAAGTTTACAGATATAGAGAGGTAAGTTAGCATCTAAAACATATTTTAAATTAAAAATATACAATAAAGATAATTTGTGCAATACTAAAAAAAAATTTAAGTTCAATTTCTTTGATTTTTTTAGAGTTCTAAAATGCGTAGGTAAACCAGAGTGCGTAATGTCACAGGTTAAAGATGCGAAAAGTTACTGTAATTAATGAATTCATAATCAAGTCATAATGTTTTTAAGTGTAATATGTGTACTAATGTTATTGTTACAAATTTAAACAGCTGAAGCTTACAGCAATAAGCTATATGGAACAGGTATACTGTTTATTGTGAACGCTATTTTTTGTAATTAATTATTAAAGCTATTTTAGTGGGCTCAGTGGAAATTGACTTATTCAAATTAATTTTATAATATATGTATAGTAACAAAATATAGTAATAATATTAAGCAAACTGCAAGAAAGTTTTCATGGTGCAAAAGTATGTGAACTAGTAGGGTTACTTATACTGTATGAAATTGAAGAGGAAAATATCTTTGAGCAGAAAAAGTTTGGAGTTTATAGAGACGATGGCTTAGTGATTGTAAAAAGTAAGTCAGGTCCAATTATTAAGCGGCTTCCAAAAAAGAATCAAAAATAAGTTCAGCAGAATTGACTTAAAGATAAATATTGATTCCAATCTTGTAAGAACTGATTTTTTGGATGTAGATCTAAACTTTTGAAATGACACTTATGCACTATATAGAAAACCAAACATTCAAGCAACATATATGTCAAATGTCCAATCAAACCACCCTCAATATGTTGTCTACCAAAATCTATCAACAAAAGGTTTACAACAATATCTAAGGATGAAAACTGTTATAATAGAGCGAAGGAGGACTAACTAGGAAGCGCTAATTAAAGTATATCACAAACACTAGTTGAAATATAATGCTGGTAGCGGTAATAACACAAATAGGAAAAACATTCTGTACTTTATGCCACCTCTTTGTTTGTTGATAGAGAGAAAGTTCTATAAACGGTTCCTGGAAATTGCCAAAACTTTGGTACAACGCACCCGTACCATAAATTTTCTATAGAAAATTGTTAAAATTTTCTACTCAAGTATGCTAAATGTGAAGAGCCAGATAATGTCTCATAATTGCAAAATTTTAAAAGATAAGGCAGTGGAACGAATTGCAATGCAATTGCAGAGATAAATGCATGGTGGATGGCAATTGTTTAATAACAAATGTCATATATAACGCAACAATAATAACATCAAAGACGTAAGCAGTTTGTAGGATCATCAGGTTTTAAGTTTAAAAGTAGGTACACACGGAATAAATTTTCTTTTTACAACAGTAAATACAGACTAAAAATAACGGTTTCTAAATACGTTTAGGATTTGAAAGATAGAAATGAAAATACAGCATTAACTAGGAAATTGTAGCACAAACAAAAAAAATCAATTTAAACCATGGCTGAACTCTCTGCAATATAAGATAACACAAGATCTAAAATTAAACTCAAATCTAGCTTTAAAAAAACAAAATAAACTTTTTAGTAAGTGTAAAAATGTTCTAGCTTTTATTTCAAATAATTTTGAACGCTTATGCAAACAACTTAATGTGTCTTATTCTTTTAATGATTCATTTAGTGACATAACAATACTTAAAGTTTTTTTAGATTAATTTCATGTACATATGATTTGTGTTTTGTGACACTATTGTAATAAACTAACTGAATAGGTGTTCTGTCTAACAGTGAAACATTTGTATTAGTAAAAGGTAGTGTTGTATTAGTATATAGAGTATATATATTATTGAATTTAAATACTCCAATTAAAGTAAACATTGTATTATATAGTTTCAGATTATGTAACTTCATTTATCAGTCTAGGTAAGGTTCCAAATATAGGTAGATTCAGGATTTTGATTTTATAATATATTAAAATCAGTTATTTTAAGTTCATTTTCATGTCATGTATATTTTTTATGAGACCATACAGTAGTTCAACACTTCCCATTGATCTTTGAAAAAGTTTTAAAATCTATTTAAATAATTTCAGATAGATCTTATATAGTTATTTGCCTCAACTAAAAAAGAATGCTCAATATACTGGAATGTAAAAAGCTTATTTAAATTAGTGATGTACCGGACTCGCTATCCGGGTCCGGGTCCGGCCGGATATTGCCATTTTTGTCTGATATCCGGATCCGGCCAGACTCTAATTTGAAAAAAAAGTCCAGATCCGGTTCCGGCCGGATTCTAATTTGGAAAAAAAGTCCGGATCCGGTTCCGGCCGGATTCTAATTTGAAAATAAAGTCCGGATCCGGGTCCGGCCGGATCTCTGTTAGGATCCGGCCCCGGATCTAGTTAGTAAAAAAGAGCATACTGAAAAGTATTTTTTCAAAAACAAACCCTGTGAAAATTAATAAGAGTCATTTTCGTCAGTTAAAAGTAAACACCTACCGTAATTGGCTCATTTTGTACACGTGACTAATTTACATTTGTTTACATTTAAACTATGAAATAAACATTCCAGAAGTGCAACTTTTTACATATGATGTAAAATTGAAAACTTTGAAATGAATACTTGCATTATTCATTGTTTAAAGTTGAGCTCAGAGAATATTTAGAGTTAATACGGTTGAATGTACGAGCCAATGAGAATCATTTGACGAAATGTTTCAAACTAAATACTAATGCAACAAATCATCAGAACATGACAGGCAGTTTATATACAAGCAGTTAGTTAGTTTGGTGTGCAGCTTGAAGCAACAAAATATCTTGAACTTTTTTGTGAATGCTTATTGTAAGTAGTGTTTTGTTTTAAAAGTGAATATTTCAACTGGTGTTTAATTGTTTAAATATATAAGCCAGGTTTGTAGTTTAATAGTTTATTAAAAATTTTACAGTTTCTTCTTTACTAAAAGTTTTATTTAATTTTTAGTTTATTGTTTTAAGTCTTTTGATATAGATTTAAATAGCTTCCAGTTTTTAAAGTGTTACCAAAGTAATTAATAATTTTGTATATACTAGTATTTCTTGTTGTGTTTTATATAAAAGATTCATCACTCAAAACAGTCGTGTATGATTATAGAAAGTAGTCTCAGTTAGAATTTAGTATTTGTTAGATATTAATTAAATAAGGTAGGATTTAATTATGATGGGTAGTACTAATAAGTTAAGTGTACCACAATCAGTCCACAACTTTACTACCAAATTGTCAACCTTTGCTAGCTGTTCTACTGATTATTAGATTAAAGTAATTTTTTCAGTTTTTAAAAACCTCATTCTGACTCGATCTTGTTTATACTCACTCTAGCTAGTTTTATTAACTTAAACAGTGGCAACCCTGCTAGTTTGAAAATTTTTGGGAATTTTAGAAAATCTTGGACTGCCTCAGGCTAGTTAAGTTTTTTATAAAAACTCAGGCTAGTTTTCTTTTAAATTTTGAATGAGTTTGAGTTGATCCAGTTTTCAATATTTGATAATTTTCTAGTGTATTTTGTTTAAGAACTTGATTTCAGATTTTTAATTGTAAATAACACCTAAATTTCTAAACCTTGTGGCTAGCTGTTCTACTTATTATTAGATTAAACTTCTTTTTTTTCAGTTTTTAAAAACCTCATTCTGACTCAGGCTAGTTTATACTAGTGATGTACCGGACTCACTATCCGGGTCCGGCCGGATATTGCTATTTTTGTCTGATATCCGGATCCGGCCGGATTCTAATTTGAAAAAAAGTCCGGATCCGGTTCCGGCCGGATTCTAATTTGAAAAAAAAGTCCGGGTCCGGTTCCGGCCGGATTCTAACTTGAAAAAAAAGTCCGGATCCGGGTCCGGTACATCACTAATTTAAATAGAGTTGTGCAAATTAAATATTTTATTCACACTGGTTTTGGTGGCAAAAAATTGCAACCTCTACAGCAGGGGTCGGCAAACTGCGGCCCGCGGGCCAATTGCGGCCCGCGAAGGGTAAATCTGCGGCCCGCGAGCATGTTATTTTTTTGAATGGAATGCGGCCCGCAAAAGAAAATTTTGTGGCCCGCGAGCATGTAAATGTGGCCCGCTGAGCAAAATTATATTTCTAGTTAAATTTTTACAGAAATTCGACTTAATTTGATTAGTTTGATTTTAAGTCTCTCTATAACATTTTAAAATAATTTCAAGAAATTACTGCTTTAGTTTAAAAATGTAAAAAAGACAGATTAGCGTTCTAACAGGATATGTTTCTCAGTTTCATAATTACTTCTTTTTTATAACAGTAAATAATTATCTGAAAAAAGAGTGTCAAGAGTGCTTTGATTCAATAAGTTAGTTATATAATACCTATTTATTAAATAAACTAAATGCAAATATATTTTGTACAAAAATAATGCACAGTAATTAACTAAACTGTCATTTCTTTATAGCTTAGATATTCGTTTTCAATATTTTTTACACCTCAGTTTCTTTTGTAATTTTTTTATTTTTAAATGTTATATTTTAGTGTGAAAATATTTAAAAAAACATAGTAATAAGAAATAAAGTTCATTTGATTTTTGTTTTGATACATTTTGATTTTTTATAAGTTTTCTATGCACACCAATAAACCTGCTCATATTTTGCTATAAATGCTCATATTTTAAACCACTTTTTATTTAATACTTTAGTTAGTTTAAGTTTAGTTAATGCATTTTTTCTAATATTGTTATTTATACATGTCATATCTAAATTTGTACAGACACATTTAAAACAATATATATGACATAAGTTAATATAGTTTTTGTTAGGTATACATTCCATTTTTCAAACATTTTTTTTTCAAGCTAAGTTAATTTTTATGTCTTGCATATCAATACACACAATTGCTGTTTTTTGGAGCTACCTATTTAATATAAACTAGATATAGGGATGGTAAATTTATAAAGTTTGTACATTGTTAATCAAAATAGTTGAAATTCAAGCAAATAAACAACTAAACATTGCCACACACTCAGACTATCACTATTTGAAGACTTCAAATCTCAGACCAATTAAGCCATATTTTAAGTTTTTGGCTAGAATTTCTTTTTGTATACAAAAATATCAGGAATGTTTTTGTTGACTCAGGCTGGCTTTTTTGCTTGAAAGAGTGGCAAATTAAACTTATGATGTATGTTTTACTCAATCCACAGTGTTGTTTGAGTTTTAATATATGTTAAATTTTAAGTCTTGCAGCTGATATAATTCAAATTTATATTATTGTGTACATTAAAGAATGAACAATCAGTGTTGCCAAAAAAGTTGAATCCCAGAAAAGCTTTGAATTTGAGAATTTACGGTTAAAAATTCTAGAAAAAAAACTTGAATTTAAGAATTTCAAACAATTTTTACATTTAAAGTAATAAAATTTCGATTTGACTCAAAAAATATTACCAAATAAATGTTTTTTATTAAAAAATATATTATAGTAGCCTATAAGTATTTTTTAATATTGATAAATGTTTTAAGACATTTTTTTAAAATTTAATTAAACTTTATACTAAAAATAAAAGAAAGAATTGTACTTCTAAAAACTCCGTATTGGTACATTGCACCTTTACTTGAAAAATTTCACCGGTTGTTGTGTTTTGCGTTGGAACTAAACCAAGCAATTCTACTAAAATGTCAAAGTTAGTAAAAACATCTCTAATAAAAATTCTCAGATGAGCAATAGTTTTTCTATCAATGCTCTCATGTTAACAGTTTGATTAAAGTCGTAATTTGATTTATGGGACTTTATAACCTTAATGCATTTCCTAAACACGACTTCATGTTGTCACTGAAGAAATAAACAAAAGTTTTTCATTACCGCCAACATAAATTCTTTATAAAAGTTTTCAATTATAAACGATATCTCATTTTAGGTAATAAATTTTGCTACTTTATTACTTGTCTTAACAATTTTTTCTGATTATTCTGTAGTTACTGAAGATAATAATGTGCTTTGTCGGAAATGACTTTGGTGATTTTTTTTATTGTTTCTCGCAATAACTCCTAAATAACGCTTTTTTTATTCTTGTAGCTCGTCTTCTATTTTACAATTAATATTTTTAAATGCAACATTCTTATTGCAAATAAAGAATTGCTATCATGCTTAATAAAAAAAAATTCTACTTTGTTAATGACTCAATAAAATTTTATACTATTGTAAAACTTGTTTAAGAAACTTAATTGTCCATTCCAGCTGAGTTATATATTTTTGGCATGTAATTTATTTACTGTTAATAATCTTTGTTATTTCTTTATGTAGTGAACTTTATATTAACTGGGTTGCTACACAAACAGGCTATTTTAATAGCTTTAAAACTCAGGTGTGTGTGAAGCTTTTATCACTTTAAAGAAATCTTCCAATTCTCAGAATAGTTTTTATGACTGATGTGTAGTTTACGAATTGCATTTTTTCTTGTTTTCTTACACTTTGTGTCCTTTTTGATAATGATGATATTTTAACAAGGTATTTAAGCTTGATTAACAACTATTTACTAGCTTTTTAAAATTTTAACAAATTTAAGCTGGTTTGATACATCTCAGACATTTTTGCTTTTTTAGTGGCAGCCATGTAAAAGTCTAATTACTAATAAAATATTTTATTAAAGTATTTGAGAATTAATTATGTTAAATCATTTGTTTTAGCTTTCTGGAATACAAACAGGTATTAATTTTATCATGTTAACTAATTACTAAATTTCTTAATGAGTGTAAATTATTTAACTCGCAAAAACTTTTTTCGAAGTAAATATTCTTAGAAATATGAAAAAATGTTGATGATATAACAAATGTATAAAAGTAACCTATAAATTGTCTTTCAAGTTAGGTTTTTATAGAGAGTTAGGTTGTAAGTAAAATTAAAAAAGTATTAAGTTTAACTTATTAAACGCTTATGAAAGTACATATTTTATTAACAATATTAGTACATTTTATTAAAGTATATTAGTCAATTTAAATCATAATCTAATGAATATTAATTTGAATAGGCATTCTATGTATAGCTAAAAGTCATTTTAATTAATAATATGAATAAAAGTAAAACTTTTCTCTAGTGTGACTAAAACTAAAACCATAAGATTATTCAAATGTCACTAAAACTAAAACTGCGGCCCGCAAAGACTTTGAAAACTTGAAATTTGGCCCGCGACCACCAACTGCCTGCCGACCCCTGCTCTACAGTTTAATATTTTATTTTCCTTGAAGAGGTCGCAACTTTTTGCCCATCGAAACGGTCGTGAATAAAATATTTAGTTTGCACAACTCTATTTAAATAGATGTTAAAAAAAAATTTTAATGCTATAGGGGACGTACAACAAACCAGGAAGTGGAAATTTAAAAGTATTCATTTCTGGTTTTATTTTTTTTATTAAAAAATCAAAAGTGCTACTTTTTACGAATTTATACTTTAAAGACATTTAAAAATTTCATCAGTATTCATTTGTGTGCAAGGTCATTTAAAGGGATCATTTTAAATAAAGTTTGTATAAAAATCAGATTTCAAACTAACTATGAAAAAAAATAATCTAAACAATAGCTAACAAAACTTTTAGATTACTTTCTACTTTGTTTTAAAAAAAATTCAAATTTCTACTAAAATCAAGTATAATAAATCATTAGTTTTTAAGAAACAATTTGTAAAAATTAAATATTATATATTAGTTGTACTGCTTTAAGTAGAAACAAAAGGAATGTTCTTTGAATATTTAAAATCCCTACCTAAAAAATTAAAAATAAAAATAGAGTATTAGTAAACTTGAAAAAAATAAAAAAATTACAATTTATAAAGTTTTGTCTTTACCTTTGTATATAAATAATATTTTATTTGAAGTCGACTTCACTGGCTTGCCACTCTCTTAATTAAAAAATATTTTAAGTCCTAAGTCATCCTGAGTTTTTTAAATCCTAAAAAACATTAAACTTTTAAAATATATTAATAATCAAGTTCTTCAAAATCGGTTACAGATAAAAAAAATATTAAAACTATATCAACTAAATATAATTGAAAACCTAAAAAACCTGTCGTGAGATTATAAAAAAAACTACACTCAGTCAGCTTGAGTCTGAAAGCAAAATTCAAGAGATCATGAGTTAACCAGAGCTGTCCTGAGTCATCTTGCGATTTTCAAAAACTTCAAAATATCCTGAGTGTCCTGAGTATCCAGAGTTGTAGCAACCCTGCTATATCTTAAACTTTTTTTTTTGTAAAAATAGAATTATAATCCACACTTAATCTTTCATATTTAGACCTATATAAGTTTTTGTAATATAAATGCATCGTTATTTTAAAGAAAATAGTAATTTATAAATACAAATTTTTCTTTATTAGAATAACTACTGAGATACTAATTAACTTCCTTTTAGGAAAGATATATGTAAAATATAACAACTTAGAAAAATATGTGGTTCCAAAAAAATTTACACTTCATTAAACAAGTTTGAAAAATTAAAACACTGCTTTTTTTATTAGATAAATCCTCTTTACTAGTCTTAATTTTTAGTTTATTTCTCGATATTACAAACCTCTGAACAACTGCCAGGGCAGCAACATGGTTTTTTCAAGCATAATCACTATATTCCAGGACAGAATAATTGTCATTTGATTTCAAACTATATTGTTAAAAAAAAATGGGTTCAAAGCCAGGGTGTAAATCACTTATTTTTATATAGTCTTATTTTACACATAAAAACCTAAGCTAACAATTATTTAATGTTTTCTCAATTTAAACAATTAAAAGTAACTTTTGAGATATAAGCTATCAAAGGTTGCAAGTACAAAAGGTTATTTGTGGGAGGCACAAACTGAAAAGGTAAAAATAGACTATGTCACTAAAAATCTATATCTTCCTTAAGTTTATGATATATTGCTTATTAAATTATCAAGTCTAATTCTAAACAACTTGTAGAAAACATTTTTTTGTTCCTTTAAGTTTTTTAATATAAAAAATTAAAATAGTAATTTTCTCTTAATTTTGGTCATAAATTCTTTTTAATTATTTTTGTCAAGTTTCCATTTTCTACAAGTTGTTAGTATGTATATAAAAAAATTCACTTACTAAAATTTTGAAGTAAATTTTAAAAAATAGTAGGTAGAGATAGATTTTTAGTGAGTTTCTCAAAACTCTTAGAAAACTGACTTTTTTTTTTGAACCATCAATTTTAATGATTTTTTGTTTACAAAACTGGTTATATCTCAAAAGTTAAATCTTTTAATCTGATAAAAGTATCTTATAGTATATACACTAAGCTTTTAAAAAAAAACCTATATTATTTTTTGTAAAAAAAAATTGGACCCACATTGACTTAATTCTTTACAAATGTTAACAACCAAAGATTTTTTATGTGGTAATCTTTATTGAAAAGCATATTTATATTTTCAAACAAGAACAATTTTCACTAAACTACATGTAAGAGAAAACCACAAATTTAATTTATGATACTAGTTGAAAAACAAAACTTTTTATCTTTAAATTATCTATAGTGTTTGAAACTGGCTGTATTTTTCAAATTAAAACCAAAAAAAAAAAAAAAGATTTGTTTGTGAAAAATTTAAAGTCAAAAAAAACTTGACAAACATAAAGTGTTTAATTGCAAAATGTGTAAAATATTGTATAAAACTACTGTGTTCTAAAATGGTAAGTACAATTAAACCACGGAAGAAGAAGGATATCTTCTCAACAAGTTTTTACATTCTTTTACTGAGAACTCAGTGAATACTTCACACTGACACAGTAGCCATATGTAACTTAATTTGCAAAAAAACACTGTTTTTTAATTTAAAAAAAAAGTTGCAAAAGTTTTTATTGAAATTACTCCTTGTGATTTGAAAAATATTCTTTTTTTAATAAACAAAAACTGAACTTAACCAGTATTAGCAGTCTATGAATTATTAACTTAATAATTTATAGAAAAACAAATAATATTTTAAAAACAAACCTTCTATTTACCAAACAGTTGGAGCAGTAATAATCATGATTTCCCTTTTTAACAATACAAGCATATGAGTCTTCCTCAAGTACAACTGTTCCTGTTTTCAACAACTTTGTAGCTTTTACACCAGCGCCTTTTGTACTTGTATCAAATTTTTGACAATGATACATAGTTGTGTCTTTTTGTAAAAGTTTAAATATTTTACAATATCTGTAAGAATTTTTTATGTCTGTGCTAATGATCTTTTTTTTTGCAATAATTATATTTTGAATTTCAAGTATTTATTTACAGTTTGGAAAAAACAGTCAATTCCCTAGAATGATGTTGCACCAATATCAAATTGATAATATATTAAATCCAATGTCATTTTTTGGCTAAAAATTTGTATTTTATAAATACATACTTAAAATTAAACTTATTCATCATTAACTAATAAAACTTTTATTTGACAATATAAAGCAATTATATCAATACAATAATATATATTGATTATGATATAGTAAAATAAAGTCAATTAATATTTTAGTTTATTATAAATAAACTTAATTATAACTATGTACTTATATAGGTTGTTTAAAACAAAGTATCTATTTAGATTAAACTTATTAGGCTTAGAACATTTATTTCTAGCATTTAAGGTTAAAAAGACATTGAATATTTTATACTTTCAATTTGATATTGGTGCAACATCGTCCTTGGGAATTACCAAAAAAACTGATTATAATTTATTTATCTTCTTATTTAAACTTGAGCACATAGTTTTCAAATTTTGCAATCCATATTTTGGCTTTTTTTTATGTTAATAAAAGTTACCATGACTAACTTTCTATTTTTTGATTAATTTTTAGTTAGTATTGATTCAATCATTTAAATTTAATGACCAATAATTTGTCTCATATAGTTTTTTGTAGGGTTTTAAAAAATTTGTTTTTTGAATTTATTCTTTTAACAATTTAAATTTTGACTGTTAAGTTATTATAAGCTAATTAGAAATTATATGTAAGTGTAGTATACGACTTGATAACCGAGAGGTTTATGATCCAGAGTCTTACGCCACAATATTTTGAGCATTTTAATTTAATTTTATATGGATTTTTTTCAATTAACTTGTTAATTTTGATGTTTCAAACTTTTAAACCTACCAATTTTTAATGAACAAGTTGAACAAAATTTAATTTAGTTATCGAAAATGGGTATCTCCCTACCTTACTTAAAATTATAATTGCGTGAAAAAAATATTCCAGTTCAACAAAACTAAATTGATTAAAACAGGGGTAAAAAATCTGCATGCAAATTGCAGCCAATGTCTGATGAAAAAGTAGACCACAAGCATTTATTTAGTTCAAATAGGATACTGCCCATTAAAGGTACCAACTGAAACCCTCGAGCACGTTAATGTGGACAGGAAAAATTAATTTGAAACTTACATTAAATAGTTTAAAGCTCGAAGTGAAGAGCAAAAACTGTTCTTAGATAGAATTAATGAAAAATAAAATCTTAAACTAAATATTTTTGAGTTCAAATGAAAAATCAAATTACAACTAGGGTCCGCATTTTTTTTAACTCGACCAGCAAACACTAATAAGAACTACATAAAGTATATTTGTCTTTTTTATTTAATCGTACTGTAAAGTTATCGTGGAGCTATACCCTTATAGTCAATCTGGCAATTTTACCACGTATACAGAAAAATTTCTTTAAGTTTGTATACTAGTTTTTTATACTATTACATCAAAGTTTACATATTAGAACAAAATTAAAAAGCAAACTAAAACGTAAGTAAAAGTGCTTTTAAGAAAAAATAAAACGCTTAATAAAGCTATGGTTGTTATTTTTTCGCTTAACTAGTTATAAGTTTTTTTTTTATCATAGATTAATAAGTAATGGACTAACTAACGCAGTTTTTAAGTAGCATAAAATTAAGCACACCTTTTAGTTGCATTACTTTATAAACACTTACAAAGCACAAAAACATTAATTTTTATTTGACTTTAAACCATAACTTACTGGTTATATCCATTAATGTAATGCTAAATAAAATAAGTAAATTAAAATGTAAATGCACACTTAAAGACTGGAGTTATATATTTTAAGAATTTTACAGTTTATAAACTTTTTATATCAAACAACAGATAGTTTTTTTTTTAGACAAAACTTTTTTTGAGCATCATTATTATTATTTTCTTTATATCTAATAAATTTTAACTTTGCATACTCCTTAATTACAATAATAGTTAATTAATACTATATTTAATTTTTGAGTTCAATTTAGATTTATTTTTTAAACTTGATATTATTTATTTAATTATTGTAGATGTTTTTTTTTTTAATTGATTTTTCAGTTTAATCAGTACAAAACTCAGTTTATAGATAAAGTTTAATACTTATTGCTAAAAAACAATATTACTCAGTTAGTTTTTGTTTAAATAAAAAATATTTGAAGATGTTTGAAATACATACATTCATTTCAACCACATATCAATACTAATCATTTAAACACTACACGTTTACACTGGTAACTAGCTGCAAAAAACTGTTTGAGGACCGAGTTTAGCCAATTCCTTATCTGTATTATTAGCAGACTTATCTATTTTGCACTTGATTTATCGTTTAAGCTTTGGAAAATATTAAAAAGTACACCATACTTCTTAAGTACGCACTTTTTTTATGGCTTCTAGACTACATTACTAAATTTTTGAAAATAGTTAATCTAAAGATGTATTTAAAAAAATGCTTAATTTATTTTTCAAATAAAACGGACAAATATCTCTTAAGGTTATTGTATTGTTATAATTTTCTCTTAATTTCAAACTTGACTGTTTGAAGGTTGAATAAGTTTTCGAAACTGTGACAATTTAAAAAGTAAAATTTAACTATTTGATATTTAATTATTTTAAATACTAGTTTAGTTTTTTAATATATATATATATATATATATATATATATATATAAGATGTAACGTTAAAAGGCGTTAAATCCTGGAGATCCTGATAAGCTAAGCTTATCGGAATAAATACCACAGATGTTTTTGTGCTAAAACTTTATTTCAACTAATAAAAGTAATATTTAACTAATAAAGTTTCAACTAATAAAGTTTTAGCACAAGAACATCTGTGGTATATATATATATATACATATATATATGTACAAAAATTTATAAATTTTGTTACGTTTCTGATTATTTTTTCTAATATTTTAAATCTAAAAGTTTTTATGATAGAAAAAAAGGCTGACTGTCAACAATCAACATAAGAGAAAAATTACATTTTATTGTAACATAAATAAAACAAGATAAACTTCTAAAATTACAAACAAGTATCAAAACTGTTACATAATTGTTAATTTTTAAGTTAGTTTCCAATATTTATATTTAGAATTATTTTGTTATTGATATGTATGATATCATTAACGCAGCTGTCATTAAAAAATGTGTTTAATATATTTTTCACAAAATTAGAAAGTATACAAGCTAATTAATTAAAATGTTTACAAAAAAAACTACTAAAACAATAACTTCAAAATATATTTTAAAAATACTAAGCTATAAACAAATTATGATCTGAGAGTACTTCTTAAATTAAAACAATCTGCTATCTGTAAACGGCAAAACTTTTCTAACAGAGAAAAATTTAGTACGATAACAAAAGCAACAGTAATATTTAAAATCAAAGCTACTAAAGGTTATTTTAATATCTTTATTATATTTATTTATCTTTATTATATTTATTTTATATGTTTAAAAATTTATTAAAAACTTAATCATTGTAAAATTTAAAATAAAGTCTTATCTAGCTTATAATTACTTAATATATTTAAGCCAGTTGGAGTGATAAGACTTATAAAACCATTTTATACATCTAAAATAGGGCAATAGATTCGATAATCTATTTTTCAAATTTTGAAAACAACTTTTACTTTTTATAATTTATACTATAATTATGATAATTACTGCTTTAATAAAAATGTAAAGTGTTTTTAATTACTAACTATAGTCTGCAAGTCAAATATGAGTTAAAATCTTGTGATATATTATCAACATCGGCTTCAAATTCTACTGAAAAAAAAAAAAATACAAGTGAAAATTTTTTATCATAATTTAAAATTTCAGATAAAACAAGTAACGGTCTTAGGTGATCCAAAGTTTGATAGTACGTTTTAAAGTAAATTTTGTTAAAGATATGTAAATTTTTTGATTCGAATAAATATCTAAATTAGCTGCGATAAAATAACTTGATGGTAGATAAAAATAAATTTCTAGTTTTTTTTTTATTTAATTTTAAATATGCCTTGTTTAGTTCGTGCAGTATTTCAACTTGAAATATACTATAAACTAAAAGTTTTTATTCAAACTTAGATTGAATTATTTTGAGTTAAAGTTAAAAGTAAAAAAAAAATAGCTTTAATTACACTACATAGCTTTTAATTTTTTTTGTTTAAAGTCATCTATAATATACTTTTTTATAGTTTAATAACTTACTCAGTTAAAAATTATTTACATTTGTTCCCATAAAAACAAGAATTTAAGTAATTTAAGTAGTAATTAAATGAATCGCATATATTAAATTATATTTTGTTTGTGTTTGTTCTTTTAAGACTTGAGGGCTCACAGCAGGGGCGTGTTTCTAGTTTTTTTGTTTGAGTGGGCTAAAACAAACTTTACTTCGTAAATAATGTAATGTTTATGTTGGGCTTAATTATTCAAGGATAACACTATTCGATTTCTAATATAAGCAAATATTTATATTAAAAAACCAAAACTTTGTTTGATGTTGTATCTTAATGATACTAGATAATCTTCCACTGTAGCCTACAAAACTGCTGACTAGAAAAATGAAGCCCAAAAGGCATTAAAACTAAATAACAGAGTACTTACTAGAATAGCCTTAAATGATTTTTTTTTTCAAAATTAAAAACCTGCCGTTCAGGAAAAATATTTAAAAACATGCAATTTTTCTATGTTGTTCGTTTTTTTACATTACTAAAAAAGAGTATTTAAAGTTTGTTTGATAAGTTTAAATAGTAGTTTTATCCGATAGTTTTGTTTAAAAAAATATATTTTTAATTTTTACTTTTTCGTTATCCAGTATAACTTAAAAAATAAGGCATTTCCTTAACAAGCTGAAGATATATATGCACACATTTCATAAGACAGATACGATTTTTTAAAGTTTTCAAAATAGTCTCAGCTGAAGCAGAAAGTAAATATGTTTACAAAAAGCATTTAGGTAGCTTGAAATAAAAGTATATAAGTACTTGGTTTTTAAAATTTTTTGAATTTATTATCATAAAATTAGTTTAAGTGCTTGATCTGCTCACCTAAAAGTAGTTTTAGCAAATTTTCAAGTAGTCCTTTTAGGTCTTTTTTTAACTTATTATATTTAAAAAATGCGAAGTATTTTTGTAGAGAAAATATTGTTTACTAAAGTTTGTGTTCAATTGAAATTCTTTTTGTGTTTTTTTTTGCATATTTCGTCCAAAAGTGTTTAAAAAAAATTTTCAAACAGAGTTAAATTTAAATAACATACTTTTTATCGTGCTGTTCTGATTTTTTCCCCTTGGTTTATAATAAGCTAAATTTGATTTTTAAAAATGTTCAAACGAATAATTACAACGACTCCTAAACTATACTATATCATTATTGTTTATTGAATGACAAAAACACGCTCAAAAAGCTTGGTCAAAGGACCTGGTGTACAAAAATACCTTTTGGTTATAAGATTTACTTTTACAACAATAAGTTTAATTTTCATAATGTTTAAGAAGCAAACATACCATTTTTCAAATCTTATTTAAAACAAAAATATATTATAAATAGCTTTTTTTTAATTATAAGTTTAAAGTCTTTGTAAGCTATCTATGATTTGTTCTGTAAAGATCCTTAAGAAAGTAAACAATCTTATATCCCCAATACTAAGCAAATTAGTTAATCATGAATTTTATGAAGGTGTTTATTCAAGTAGCCTAAAACTTGCAAAAAAGATACCAATTTTTAAATCAGGATTAAAAACATTACCAGGAAATTATAAAACCATTTCACTTCTATCTAATTTAAATAAAATAATTGAAAAAATAGTCTATAACCGCTTGTACAGTTTTTTTTCTAAAAACAAAGTTCTAAATAATTCTCAGTTTGGCTTTCGACAGAATAGTTCTACCACTTTAACTTTGTCTGAATTTGGTGAAAGGGCTCTGTCCAATTTTGATAAAGGAAACGCAGTTTGTGCAGTCTTTTTGGATTTAAGTAAAGCATTTGATAGTATAGATAGAAACATTTTTTTAAAGAAAATTAGAATGTTATGGTGTGAGAGAAAATATGCATCTACTAATCAGTTCATATCTAGATGGAAGAAAACAGTTCGTTAGCTTTGGAGGATATGAGTCAACCTGTGAAAAAAGTGAAGTTGTTGCACCACAAAGCTCAGTAATAGGGCCGTTGTTATTCCTAATACACATAAATGACTTACAAAATAATACTAGTCCTAAAGTCCTCAACTTTGCAGATGATACAATTTTATACAAAACATTCACAAAAGACACATACCAAAATTAAAGTAAAAATTTTAACACGGAACTAAATAAAGGTACCAGATAGGCTTATGGGAAACAAACTTAAACTAAACCTTAATAAAACCAGAAGCATGATTCTACATCAATCAAAAAATAGTTTTTGGAAGAGTATAGATCTTTATGCTATAATAGGTAAAACAGTTATAACAAACTCTCATAGCTTTAAATATTTGGAAATAATTTTAGACAGAAATTTAAAATGGACAGTATTATATAAAACCAGACACTTCTTAAATGAAAAAGCATTCATTTAATCTTTAATTCTTTGCTTATGAGCAATGTTAGATATGGCTTGTTGTGCTGGGGAAGAGCAAAAGATAATTTATAAATGATATCAATGTTCTCATAAACAGAGCAATTAGGTGCATACATTATAAGAAATATGATGGTAGTGTAAGAGAATTAAAAACTCAGAAAAAAATCTTAGATGTTGAAAGTCTGTATCTATATGAAATAGATCTGTTTACAATAACTTGTTACAGACAACTTTAAAAATTATTATAAAAGTTTTAAAAATGTTAAGAATTATCATTCGAGGTCTTCAGAAACAAATTTTTTCCTACCTAGATTCAACAGCTAAATAGGTCATAAATCGCTATCCTACCAAGGAAGTAAGCTATAGATTAAGCTACCATTATGTTTAAAAAATATAAGTAGTTTTGGAAGGTTCCAGGATGATCTTAAAAGTTATGTTTTAAATAGTGATTTTCAAAGTCTTTAGTGATCATTCCTACTTGTCTATTTACTTTTGTTAAAGGAGTTAAAAGGAGTCAGTCAATATCCAATTTTTTTTTTGCTTTTTATATTTTTGCTTTTTTTCGAAAGTTGATTTGTTTAGTTACAATAACATTGGTTTAGTCTAGGTTTTAGCATTTTCTATCTAGTTATTTTTAAGATTATTATTTAAGATTACTTTTTCGAATTAAGTTTAGAATACTTACAAACTTTTTTTTTATCATGCAAATATAAATTTATTTTTATAAATGTTTATACTTTATTCGAAAATAAAGTATTTAATAAGTAAGCTGAGATAACTGTTTCAAGCAAACATAAGTTAAAAAATCTCTTTTTTTCAGAGGAAATCTAAGAAAAAAATCTTCTTTTATATGTTTGCAAATGTTGTTTGCTTTCTATTATTACAGTTTTAGACTTGGACAAAATTCAAAAAAAAAAGGTATATTTTAAAATTGAAAGAAATTTGTTGTTGTTAATATCATTATTGTTAAAATCATTATGATTTTTTTTTAAAGCATAAATTTTACAGTACTTATCTATATATTTTCATTTATAAAAATTAAGCTCAGTTATTGTAAAAACCACTTCTTTAAAATTCTTAAAAATTTTTAGAATAGTTTATTTAACTAATAAAATGTAAAATTATTTTTACTTACAAGTTAAATTATTAAACAAAATAAAAGTTAACTTTTTAGCACAAAATACTTATAAAAAATTTTCGATAAAATATTTTAGCGTATTACATTTACTTTCTTTAAAGAGGTTGTAAACTATAATTCAAGTATTCACACCTTTGTTATTAGTGTTGTTTATCTCCTCTTAAAAGTTAATTTAAAGTTATATATATATATATATATTTTAGCTCTTATGTTACTAAACAAGATTCATAGTACATTATTAAAGATAAAACTCAGTTAATTTTCGTTTAGTTTTATTTTCTTTCATTTTTCATTTCGTTTAATTGATTTTTTTATTACTAAAGATTTGAATATTTAAATGTTAAAAATCTATGTGTAATAGCTCGTAAGAAACTTTATAAGCATGTGGTGTACGACTCGATAACCGAAAAGTCCTTTGTACACCAGGTCCTTAGACCAAACTTTTTGAGCGCATTTTTTTATCGTAAATAAGCAATATATATGAAGTTTTCCAATAAAAGATCTGGACTAAACAAGTTTATCAAAATGTTTTATCAACAATTTCAAAAATACACTTTCAGTCTAAAAACAGGTAGAAATTCACACTTGAAACTGTTGAACTGTTCCAAACTATAATGTTTTTAATCTTAATGCCGGTGTATCTTAAATAAATTAAAGGTTGTGAAATTGAGAATAGAAAACTAAAAGGTAGTTTGTGAACACCATGGGTTTTTATGTAAACATTCATTTATACTAAAGCTATTGTTCTTATCTTATTTGTAATTGTTTCTATAGTTTACATAAGACTGTATTAATACATTGATAACCGAATCAGACTGAATAATATTAGTTTATTTAACACGATGATAGAAAAAAAAACTAATAATATTTCGGTCAAAGGACCTGGTTTATAGAAAGACTTTTCGGAGATCAAGCTACACTCTAATAGATTTTGTAGCTTATAACAAGTTTTGCTCTATTAAGTGTAGATCTTTGTAATATTATATAATATGTTTATAAAATACAAAAATAAATTTTTTAATTAAGGCAATTGGTCATCTAAATTGCGGTACAAGAATATAAAGTTTTGCAAGAGTAGGCTACATATCTATGTAAGTGTTACATAGGATATACATATCTGCGTTTACACATGATATTTCGGGTCGTGTTATGAAGTAAAGGTCACATTGCAACTGAAACTAAAACTGCGAACTGCAAAAACTTGTACATTTGATATTTTGCTAGAGACAACTTAATACCTGCTGACCCTTGATATAGAGTAATAAACAATTGTTTAAAAGTAGATTATTTTTTTAAGATTTTATTTAGCATAATTAGCAACAGGGTATGAGAACACAGTAGGTTTCGACTATTAAAAAATAATATTTTTTGTTTTTAAAACTTTATATTAAATCAGTGTTAAAAAAATTACAAAGTAAAAAACTACTGTGTTTTAGCTACTAATAAACTTTAGAGCTCCTGTTTAGCTAAAACAAATCAAAAGCTAGTAGGCGTGTTTTATAGCTGAGTTCGATTTAGTTGTATAACACTCGGATTCAATTAAGTTAACACTTACTAAGATGTGTAGCCTACGCTACAAAAACCAAATAATTCATTTCAGTAAGTTTACACGTGTTTTCTTTTTAACATTTTCAATTTACCATCGTATTTTTTACATTCTTTGTTTTTGTTGTTTAAAAACTGAAGCAATTAAAAAAAGTAAACACATAAACATAAGAAATTCTATAGTAACATTCTTTCAAAATTTTACATTAATTTTGAAAAAATAAAATTCTTATATAAAAAAAAATTAAAAAAAATTTATTGAAAAAAACTTTTTTAATAAAATGTTTTTTTTTTCATTTAAATAATGTCGGATGAAAATCTTACTAGTAGCTTTTTTTTAAAGCTCATCTGACTATTGTAAAAAAATGTTTGGATTATTTTTTAGTATCATATATACTTTTACTAACTGTTTACGTGTTTTTTAATTATATTTACTAATTTTCTTTAAATACAGTTCTAAAAGTTATCATTTTAGTACAGAGGCTAAATTGCTTAAAAGGGGCTGAAAAATGCAGCCCGGGTCAAGTGCGTGGTACTTTTTAGCTAAAAACATTCTTTTAAAAAACACACAATACAAAGTTTTCTTAGTAAAAACATACAACAGGCTCTTAATTTTATAATTATTCTGTATTAATGCTCTATCATTGCTTGTTTTGTGTCTTTTTTGTTTCAAAAGGTACATTATTATTAGTTTCAATTTGAGCTGTTATATAAAAATTGGCCCGCGACTTATAAAAGGCTGTCGACCCCTGTACTAAGTTCTGACTGCTACAAATGTTATATCAAGTGTAGATAAAAGTAATTCTTTCATAAAAGTAATTGTTGTTTATAAATTAAAACTATTTAATAAATATCAAAAACACACGACTTTTATGTTTCAAATGTAAATTGTAATGAGTTTGTATTAAATTAACATGCATGGAGTTTATTGAACATAGTATATATAAAATATAGTTTATTTAAATCCTATAATAGTTTTTGTTGAGAATCAAAAATTTTCAATACGTAAACTTTGTACAACTAATTTAATACCTAATAGTTAATCTAAAATTTACTGTTATACTTTCTCTTTAAAAGTACAGAGTTGTCGGCAACGGAGAATTTAATTAAAAAGAAGACAAATTGTGTGAAATATTTAAATGGTATTAGAAAACACTTATTTTAAGTTTAGTTTAATAAATAAGAAACTTAACAAAATATGTACCGTTTTATTCGTGAATTTAAACTAAAAATCTTTTACACGTTTCAAAGTTATCAAGTTTTCAACACGTTTTAGCTTTGTATCAACTACAACGTGTAAGTACGGAGGTGGCAGATACAACTGTTGACGTGTATAGGTTCTTTTTTATTCTCTCGTTTTCTTAATTTAATAGCAGATTCAAACTAAATAGTATTACATCTTCTACTTTGCTAGTTGGACAAATAAAACGATGAAAGCTTTTACAGTTTTTGCACTAGCTATGATGATCTCAATCGCTTACTGCTTTCCGAACCGAGGTTACATTGTTTGGTTCACTTCTAGCTGATTAAAAGTCCTGAACAAGAAAAGTGTACGATTATTTGTTTATTAAAGCTAAAACTAAAAATAAAACTTATAGGCTAAAAAATTGATAAAAATTTACAGAGTTTTAGAGCATTTTTTATGATTCTACAACATTTATCAATAACTTAATAGTACTTTACATATAACTACTTGATTATTTTGTTTTATTTTGTCATCACTTTCAAAAGTGTAAAATAAATAGTTTTATTTTTAAGTTTTTTACTTATAAAGCTATTTTGTTCCTAAAATTTTTGAAAACTAGATTTTTAACTAATTAAGAATTTGACAAAATAATTTTAGACTTTTATGAAAAAACTTAATTTGTAAACAATATAATAGAAGAACAACTTTGAAAACTTGCTGATCAGTTATGCCTTGATAAATATGTTAACACTTTTTTCTATACCTTAATAAAATATAACAAGTGTTAATAATCTAGTCCTTTAATAATACTTACTATTTAGTTAAACCAGAACTATCCTTAAAAATCAAAAAATAAAACGACACTTCTTATCCTATCAAAATATCCTATTTAAAAGAATTAGCAAAAAATTATCTACTTTTAATTATTAATCTAAAAATTAAATAATGTTTTTTTTTTCTAAAACAACTTTCCAATGATAAAAAGGTGAAAAAATGGCAAAGGACATTACTGATGAAGCTCTAGAACTTTTAAATTTGGAAGACAACAAAGAAAACAGAGACTGTAAGTTAATAAATTGATATATATGCATTTTATATATACATATAATCTTTTTTTTTACGTAAAAAAGTAAATTATAGTTAACTTGATGAGAAACAATGTACACTGTACAACATAAGTTAATTTGAAATAGATTAAACTTAAACAAAATTTCTTTTTTAAGCAACCATTACTTGTGAAAACTTGTATATTTTATTTTTAGTCTTTAAAGAGCTTGCTAAATCTGTTTCTGGATTTTTGTCTAAGAAAGCAAAAGAAGTTGTAAACAGTCATCTAGGAAATGAAGAAAGTAAGTCTAAGCAGTGACATAAAAATGATCTGTAAAAAATAGTTTATAAAACAGTTCTATATTTGTTTAGTCTATTGTTTTAAACATTTACAGTATTTTTTTGTTTAATATCAATGATTTTTAATCTGAGAGTTTGATATATTTAATTTCTTAATGGTTGGTAATAAACCGTTGTAGTATAGAATGAGCATTATATAACAATTAAAATCAAAAATCATATAAAATACACTTACTATTATTATTTACTGCTAAAAACGAAAGTCCAAGCAACTGTTGTCAAAATTGTTCAAAATTAAAAAGTTCAAAAAGCAAACGGTAGAAGAAAAATTAAAAAGTGTTTAAAAAATTAATCAACAACTAGTTTAATCAGTTGCATACTAGTTTTTACTCCACTTTAAAATTATCGTTTGCTATTTTAATATTAAAGAATTAAAAAAAAAATTGTAATTCATTATACGTACAAACACTACTTATAAAAATAATATTTGGCTAAGTGAAATAGGCTATGCATATTATGCTGAACTGTTTTTTAATGAAAGCTATGCAAAACAATATAAAACAACTACAAGCACAATGAAAAAATATAAATTCGTTAAGGCAACAGTAAAAACATTTGCAAATTGTGCAGTTCATAAAAATCTTAAATAGTTAAGCTAACCAAAACTATGCTTAAAAAAAACAACAACAATGCCTATTTCATCAAAATACCGATTCAAAATAATTTTCAACAATTCGTCCGCTTATAATAAACCAGTTAATAACTAAAGACTGCAACTTTTTTTTTTGCTAAAAAGATTTTAAATAAAATACAGGTAACGAAATAGAAAAAGTGTAAAATAAATAGTTTTATTTTTAAGTTTTTTACTTATAAAGCTTCTTTGTACCTAAAATTTTTGAAAATTAGATTTTTAACTAATTAAGAATTTGACAAAATAATTTTAGACTTTAATGAAAAAACTTAATTTGTAAACAATATAATAGAAGAACAACTTTAAAAACTTGCTGATCAGTTATGCCTTGATAAATATGTTAACACTTTTTTCTATACCTTAATAAAATATAACAAGTGTTAATAATCTAGTCCTTTAATAATACTTACTATTTAGTTAAACCAGATCTATCATTAAAAATCAAAGAAATAAAACAACCCATCTTATCCAATCAAAATATCTCATTTAAAACAATTTGCAAAAGTTTATCTACTTTTAATGATTAATCTAAAAAATAAATAATGTTTTTTTTTTTCTAAAACAACTTTCCAATGATAAAAAGGTGAAAAAATGGCAAAGGACATTACTGATGAAGCTCTAGAACTTTCAAATTTTGAAGACAACAAAGAAAACAGAGACTGTGAGTTAATAAATTGATATATATGCATTTTATATATACATATAATCTTTTTTTTACGTAAAAAAGTAAATTATAGTTAACTTGATGAGAAACAATGTACAATGTACAACATAAGTTAATTTGAAATAGATTAAACTTAAACAAAATTTCTTTTTTAAGCAACCATTACTTGTGAAAACTTGTATATTTTATTTTTAGTCTTTAAAGAGCTTGCTAAATCTGTTTCTGGATTTTTGTCTAAGAAAGCAAAAGAAGTTGTAAACAGTCATCTAGGAAATGAAGAAAGTAAGTCTAAGCAGTGACATAAAAATGATCTGTAAAAAATAGTTTATAAAACAGTTCTATATTTGTTTAGTCTATTGTTTTAAACATTTACAGTATTTTTTTGTTTAATATCAATGATTTTTAATCTGAGAGTTTGATATATTTAATTTCTTAATGGTTGGTAATAAACCGTTGTAGTATAGAATGAGCATTATATAACAATTAAAATCAAAAATCATATAAAATACACTTACTATTATTATTTACTGCTAAAAACGAAAGTCCAAGCAACTGTTGTCAAAATTGTTCAAAATTAAAAAGTTCAAAAAGCAAACGGTAGAAGAAAAATTAAAAAGTGTTTAAAAAATTAATCAACAACTAGTTTAATCAGTTGCATACTAGTTTTTACTCCACTTTAAAATTATCGTTTGCTATTTTAATATTAAAGAATTAAAAAAAAAATTGTAATTCATTATACGTACAAACACTACTTATAAAAATAATATTTGGCTAAGTGAAATAGGCTATGCATATTATGCTGAACTGTTTTTTAATGAAAGCTATGCAAAACAATATAAAACAACTACAAGCACAATGAAAGATTATAAATTCTTAAGGCAACTGTAAAAACATTTGCAAATTGTGTAGTTCATAAAAATCTTAAATAGTTAAGCTAATCAAAACTATGCTTAAAAATACAACAACAATGCCTATCCCATCAAAATACCGATTCAACAAAATTTTCAAAAATTCGTCCGCTTATAATAAACCAGTTAATAACAAAAAACTGCAACTTTTTTTTTTCTAAAACAATTTTTAAATAAAAAACAGGTAACGAAATAGCAAAGGATAATATTGGTAACGTACTTCAACTTTCAAATTTCGAAGACTATTAATGAAAATATTTTGGAGCATCTGAATGTTACAAATGTGCTACATGTAAAATTTTATATTTGTGTACAGTAATTTAGATGAATAATTGCTTTAATTTTAAAAACGTTTTTTCTTTGTATTTTAAAAACATATTATTTAATATTCAACAGAGCTACACTTGATATAAGCTACACACCAATAAAGTCTGTTGGTGTGTAGCTCGATCACCGAAAGGTCTTTCTGTATACCAGGTCCTTCGACCGATATATTATTAGTTTGTTTTAACATCGTGCTCAATAAACTAATAATATAACAGTCTGGTTCAGTTATCTATGTATTACTACAATCTGATGTAATTTTTAGAAAAATTATTAAATAAGATGAGAACAATAGTTTTAGTATAAATGAATGTTTATATTAAAACCCATGATATTTACAAACTACCTTTTAGTGTTCAACTCTCTATTTTACATACACCGGTTTTTAGTGTAAAAACATTGATATTTTTTAACAAAAAACAGTTTGAAATGTTAGTGTCTACCTATTTTTAGATTGAAATTGTTTTTTTGAAACTGTTTCTATAATATTCGAATAACTTGTTTAGTTCAATTTTTTTATTTAAAAACGTATTAAGTAACTAACAAAAGACTTAACATTTGTATTTAAAAGAAATACTATTTCTGATACATTTTCGTTTAATAGTAAAACTTAAAAAACGGTATGTCTTTTTCTTAAAGTATTATAAAGTTGTAATTTATTTTTGTAAAAGTATACCTAATAATTCAGTTTACGAGTCGCTTTTATTAATAGTAAGAATTTATTAATAATTGTAATTAATCGTTTTAAAATAGTTTTAATCTAATTTAGCTTCTTATAACCACGGTGAGAAAATCAGAACAGCACGATAAAAAGGACCTTATTTAAATTGAACTTAATTAAAAAATATTTTAAAAACTCTATGCATGAAAAATTCAAAACAACATTATAAAAATTGTATTTGAACGCAAACTTTACTATATAGTATCTACTTTACGAAAATACTTAGCATATTAAAAATAATAAATTAAAAAAGAGCTGAAAAGAAATACTTGAAAAATTGCTAAAGCTTTTTTTAGTTAAGCAGATTAAGCACCAACACTAATTATATAACTAAGACTTTAAAACAAATTAAACACCAATTACTTATATTTTTCTTATTTCAAGCTACCTAAATGCTTTTTGTAAATATATGTACTTTCTGATTCAGCTTGGAGTATTTTTATAGCTTTAAAAAATCGTGTCTGTCTTAAGGCTTTATGAAATGTATGCATATATATCTTCGGGAACGGGTCACTTTTGCAAAAAGACACTTTCACGAGGGGACACTTTTGCACGGCGTCACTTTTGCACAGAAGTCACTTTAGCGCGAAAGGACATTTTTACACGGCGACTCTTTTGCATGGAGGGTCACTTTTACACGAAGGGACACTTTTGCACGGTCGTTACTTTTGCACGCAGGGTCATTTTTACATGGCGTCACTTTTGCACGGCGATATTTTTACACGTCAAAACTTTTGCACGACGTTGCATTTGCATGGCTACATTTGTGCAAAGTTTCACTTTTGCACGGCGTTATATTTTCACGGATATACTTATGAACTGCGAAAATTCTAAACAATCAGTCATTTTTTAACGGAGCTTCACTTTAGCACGCTTCTAATTTTTAATTTCTCAAATAAAATTTTAAATGAATTAGTTTTTTCTTGTTAACTTTAATAAAACTCGCTTTTAAACACTTTGTTTTGAATGATAAAATGTGATAGTTTTTTAATGAAATTTTAATATTAAGTTTTTATTTGAAGTTTTACGTAGAACAATACAATAACGTACCACAATTTATTAATTCATATTTATAATCTTAATATAAATAAACTAGGTGAATACAGGTTTTTATAACTTTTGATTAAAGCAAATTTTAATACTTTAAATAAAAATAAACTGAATTTCTTTAATTTTTAAATAGAAAGATAGGTAAACTTAATTTAGTAGGGCTTTGAAACACGAATCTTGAGACTTATTTTTTACTTAAATTCTCTTGATGTTAAAATTAGCATTATAAAGTTTTTAAACAAATATTTTGAATTTATTTTAGTTTTAAACAATTGTTAAATAAAAAAAAAAGATTTAGTTAATATATGATTGTAAAGATATTTCAGGTTTTACTTGATGTTTATTTTATAGTTTTTTTTTATAATTTAGCGTGAGAATAAAAAGAGCAACAAAGTACTGCATTTTTCATGATTTAAACTTGGATTATTTCATTGCTATAATGTTGCATGATCATGATAAGCCAATGAGAGATTAACATTTGGAAGTTTGGAATTATGTTTATCAAAAGTATCAACATCAACAGCCGTTATGTGTGCCTTAAAAAAGGAAGGTTGTTTAAATAAGAGGAGTGAATTCATATCGTCTTGTCGACATATGAAAAAGCTCCTCTTCAAATACAACAAGTTTTGAAGTATTTTATAGTCAATTAACTGTTGTTTTCGTTAATTTTAGTTTTTTGATTAGTTAGATGGTAGATCAATTTTTGTACTGAATATTTGTAATGTACAATGTTCAATCCTTACGTCATATTCTTTTTGTTTTTTTGTAAACTTTTGCATCTTTGTTTACCAAAGTGCTTTTTTATTTTAAATTTGAACTGGCTGAAGATTTAAGAAAATCTTTTTTGTCTTTATGAAACATATGTTCCAGTATTTTAAAATCGTCATTTCAATAAAATATTTAAAAGCTCTTCAAGTGGGCTCAGTAGAAGGTGTTCAAGTTTGAATATTAACCTTATTTTATATATATATATATATATGTATATTAAAGGTTTTTTAAAAAGTTCTGGTTGATAGTGCTCGACAAATTAAATTGGAGCTAAATATTTATCTAATTATATAAAATCTATAATTTATACAGCTGTTTCACACATGAAATGTAAAATTTCATGTGCTCCTCAGTAAGTTACAGTTTATTATGATAGTAAACAGAAATTTAGATTTTGAAATTTTTTATAATAACTTGACGTAGTAATGGTACAGTTTATCGTACGATTAGCTGAATTTGAAATAAAATAGAATTGAAGCGGCAAACACGAATATTTTATAACATTTTTCTAACAGTCTAAAAAAAATTGTCTCATAGCTTAAAGCATTTTTCCAAAGTAACCTTTCTAAACTTTCCTAAAAAGCATAAATTAACAATTACAGCGTATTATTTCAAATTCAGCTAATCGTACGATAAACTGTACCATTACTATGTCACAATTATTATAAAAATTTTCAAAATCTAAATTTCTGTTTACTATTATAATAAACTGTAACTTACTGAGTAGCACATGAAATTTTACTTTCCATGTGTGAAACAGCTGTATAAATTATAGTTTTTATATACTTATATAAATATGTATATGTATATAAGATGTAATGTTAAAAGGCGTTAAATCCTTAGAGCTTTTTGAGACTCCGTAGATATGTTCTTAAATTTATTTGAGAGCAGTGAAACGCCGTTAGTTGAAATAAAGTTTTAACACAAGAACATCTGTGGTATATACATTTCTTTAGGATGCCCATATAAAGATTAAGTGATGATTGTAGATGTACTCTTTAATAGATAGTTAAGCATATAAAAAAATGGTAAGCTGAGATTACTGTCTCAAGTTAACTTTTAATTAATTATTCTCATTTTCTGAGGAAACCTAAAAAGATTTTTTTCATGTTTTCAAATATAATTTACTATTTCATAATCGGGCTCGGGAAGGTATTCTGAAAAAAAAAGATAATAGCAATTTTTTTGTTTGTATTATAATTCTTTTTTTTTTCTCATTAAGAGTACATACTCCACAGTATATATTTTACAGTTTAGTTTATTGAACAAAAAAAAAAATTGCTCAAAAATTGTTTGGTTCAATGACCTGGATAGAAAAAAGACCTCTCGGTCATCAAGTTGCAAACCCAAACTTAATCAAAATTATAATGAGCTAAAAATGAAAAAAAAAAAAGACAGTACTTATTTTTATATTAATATTAATAAAAGTTAAATTGAGTCTATGATTTAATTCATTTCTTTATAAAGTAATGAAAATCATATAAAATTTTAATTTTTTATTTAATATGTAATCTTCTTTAAGTATTTCATTCAATTATTTTAAAAAGAGTTAAACTTTTAGCATAAAATACTGATAAAATTTAACGTAAAGATTTCAGTTTGTTACAGGTTTACCTTCTTTGAAAAAGTCGTGACCTATTACTCGAGTAATTTCATTTCTGCTATTATTATTTTCTATCTCGTTTTATAGATTAAGTTAAAGATATTTTTTTAAGTCTAAAAATGTTCTTTACTTCTATGTTTGTTCTTATAAGTTTTAGGCTTAGACTGTATTATCATTTTTATCTTACTATACAAGTGTTTGAGTGCATTAGGAATAAAATTTTCTTAAGTAAACACGAAACTTAGATATTTTTTTGTTTAATTTTCTTTTTATTTTTTTGTTTTTATTGTTTGTTTTATTTCTTAAAGTTTAAAATTTTAGATTATATAAAATATCGAACAATATAAAAGACGCTCAAAATGCTTGGTTCTAGAACCTGGTGCACGAAGAACGTTTCGGTTATCGAGACGTACACTACTTGAATACAGTATACGTCTTGTCAAGGAATAAAGAAAATACTTTTTCAGCTCGCAAGAAATTGTAGAAGCATGTGGTTTACGACTCGATAACCAAAAGGTTTTTTTACACCTTGTCCTTTGATCAAAATTTTCAAGCGTTTTCTTATCGTTCAATAAGCAATACATATATTTTTGAACATTAGCAGTTCTATTACTTTATAAAAAATAAACTAATATTTTTTTAAAACAACAGCTTAAGAATTAGTGTTATAAAAAATCATAATTTAAACTTGAAAAATGCTTAAATATATTACTAAGCATAGCATTAGTAAATGAAAGTTTTAAATAGACTTTTAGTTTAAAAGTATTATCGTTGTTTTGTTTTTTATTGATAAGCTTGTATACAACCTGACTTTGTAAAAAATATATTAAACCCATTTTTTTAATGTGAGCGGCGTTACTGATTTTATACATATCAAATTTTGTTTTTAACAAATATTGAAAAGTAACTTAGAAACTGTCTTTGATGTCACAGTATAATACTTCATTAATTTATATCAATATTAAACTAAAAAAATTATTGTTCTATTTAAGTTATATCAAAATGTACTTTTTCTGTTATTTTGATTGTTTCTTATAGTCAATGAACAACATACTTCTGCTCTTTTCTATCGTAAAAACTTCAGATTTAAGTATTTTGAATAAATAATTAATCTGAACCGTGACAATATTTGTAAATAATTATATATTTTTTTAAGTTAAGTGAATAACCGACCAAAAAATCATTAAATTTTAAATAACAGAGTAACTAAGGTGTAGTAAGCTGAAGTTTCGCAGATATTCAAAATCACATATTCGCATTTTTGAACAGATATTCGCTATAAACAAGTTTTCGTAAAAAATTAATGGAGTTTACAGTTCTTATTCAATTTAGTAAAAAAACATCTTTAACGATTCGTCTTGCTTTGTAGATATTATACTTTTGGTTTAGATTGAATAAAATCATTAAAAAAATGTTTTTTTTGACCTCAAAGTTTAACTAATTTTTTGCTTGTTTATTGTATGTAAAACAACTAAGTTTTGTAAACAATTAATGGAGCTTACAATTATTATCATACTAAGACAAAAAACATCTTAAACGATTCGTCTTGCTTTGTAGATATTACATTTTTGGTTTAAATTGAATAAATTCATCAAAAAAAAAGTTTTTTGATCTCAAAGTTCAAATAATATTTTTCTTGCTTTTTCTATATCAAACAACTAAGCATCGTAAAAAATTAAAGGAGCTTACTATTCTTATTAAACTTAGACAAAAAACATCTTAAACGGTTTGTTTTGCTTTGTAGATATTACATTTTTGGTTTAGATTGAATAAAATCATCAAGAAAAATATTATTTTTGACCTCAAAGTTCAACTAATATTTTTCTTGTTTATTCTATATAAAACAACTAAGTTTCGTAAACAATTAATGGAGCTTACAATTCTTATTCAATTCAGATAAAAAACATCTTAAACGATTCGTCTTGCTTTGTAGATATTACATTTTTGGTTTAGATTGAATAAAATCATCAAGAAAAATATTATTTTTGACCTCAAAGTTCAACTAATATTTTTCTTGTTTATTCTATATAAAACAACTAAGTTTCGTAAACAATTAATGGAGCTTACAATTCTTATTCAATTCAGATAAAAAACATCTTAAACGATTCGTCTTGCTTTGTAGATATTACATTTTTGGTTTAGATTGAATAAAATCATCAAGAAAAATATTATTTTTGACCTCAAAGTTCAACTAATATTTTTCTTGCTTTTTCTATATAAAACAACTAAGTTTCGTAGAAAATTAATGTAGCTTACAATTCTTATTAAACTTAGACAAAAAACTATTAGACATTATTTCTAATTTTAAAATATTGTTATTTTCTTTTGTTAAACAACTAAGTTTCTTTAGCTTACAATTCTTATCCATTTTAAACAAAAAACATCTTAAACAATTCGTCATTTTATTTATGACGTTCTTATTTATATCAAAATATTGTAACGAAATAATAAATATTAAAATGAAATTCAAAGAATTATCTATTTTAATCAATAAGATAAGAGTCTTTGAATTTTAACGATATACTTCGTGATCTTTTTCCTTTTGCTGCTTCTTTCTTTGTTTCATTTGTTAATGAAATTGCATAATATTTATTATTATTATTTTAGTTTGTTTATTTTTTTCTAAAATACTTTTTCAACTGTTACAAACCTTCAGCTGCTAAAATATAAATTCCAAACTATAATCTTTTTTTATCCGATTTGTTCTCTGCATTGCTAAACTTTATATTTTCATTAGGTATTACACTTTCAGTATATCTTCAGCCATTTGCATAGAATTTAATAAAGTATTGAAATTAAATTTAAGTTAGAGCCTTTTTTTATTTACTTAAAATATTAAATTTTTTAACCTCATAGACATGAATTCCACAACTTTTTCCGTCCATTTGTTGCTCATGCTGAATGTAACCTTCTTACCAATTATTTAACCAGTTAATACTTCCATAAAAAACGGCAGGACACTCAGTTTAGAAAAAATAATTTTTGTGTTTATCTTTAATCTTAACAAATATTTAATATCTTTAAACGAGATAAATGACTTGATATTTTGAAATAATCTAGAATTGAAAAGTCAAATTGAAAAAGTGTTTATTTTTGTTAAGGAAACCGACGGAAAAATTGATTGGTTTTTACGTCGTAACTTTTTTAAATTGATTTACATAGAATAAACAAGAAAAATGTTAGTTGAACTTTGAGGTGACAAAATATATACGTTTCGATGATTTTATTCAATGTAAACCAAAAATGTAATAACTAAAAAACAAGACGAATTGTTTAAGATGTTTTTTGTTAAAATTGAATAAGAATTATAAGCTCCATTCATTTTTTACGAAACTTAGTTGTTTTATATAGAATAAACAAGAAAAATAATAGTTGAACTTTGAGGTCAAAAAATAATTTTTTTCTTTAATGATTTTATTCAATCTTAACTAAAAATGTAATATCTACAAAGCAAGACGAATCGTTTAAGATGTTTTTTTTTCTAAATTGAGTGAGAATTGTAAGCTCCATTAATATTTTACGAAACTTAGTTGTTTTGTATAGAATGAACAAGAAAAAAGTTAGTTAAACTTTGAGGTCAAAAAAAACATTTTTTTGAAAGTTTTATTCAATCTTAACCAAAAATGTTTAATCTGCTATGCAAGACAAATCGTTTAAGATGTGTTTTGTCAAAATTGAATAAGAACTGTAAGCTCCATTAATTTTTTACGAAAACTTGTTTATAGCTTATATCCGTTCGAAAATGCGAATATCTGATTTTGAATGAATATCTGCGAAACTTCAGACTCCCCTAAAGTGTTATTTTGTTTTTTAATTGTAAGTTTTTAAAAACTTTTATAGTTATCAGCTAGTAAAAAATTAATTTAAGAGAAAATGATTATTTAAAACAACATTAATGAATATCCGTTGTTTTAAAAAATTAAAACTAAATATCTAATTTAATAAATGATAAGATTGTTTTCAAAACTTACTTAGTACTATAAACCAAAAGATCTGTGCGTACTTAAAAGTTATGGTGTATTTTTTAATCTTTTTCAAAACTTAAACGATGAATTAAGTGCAAAATAGACAAGTGTGCTCATCAGGGATCGGCTAACTGCCGCCAGCGGGCCAAGTTCGGCCCTCAAAACCAAAATATGCGGCCCGTGAGTTACTTTTTAGCTAAAAACATACTTATTAAAACAACACAATGCTACTAATGCAGATTTTAACAAGTTTTTGGTAAAGTAAAGTGTTTTCAAAGTAAATTAGAAAAACTGCGGCCCTTGAAGACTTTTTTATACAGTGTGTTTCGAAGGAAAACTTGCCAGCGACTTACAAAAAGCTGCCGACGCCTGTCACGAACAATGATAGCAGTACTGGTTCCAAGATAAAATCCTACATAAAAGCTAACCGTTGTTCTTAGAACGGCAAAACGTTGAAAGAAGAAAATAGAAGGCAATACCTCTGGATGGTTTTACGTTTACGTCAAGTCTTTGAATCCAGAAGGAAAATATATTCAGGAAAACAGGAAGCTGCTTGACATAGTAATGTTTCGATACTTCGACGGGCTCTTTTTGTTCTCATCTGTGGGATTCAACGTGCCCTTAATTTATATTTTTTACAATAGTTAGCAGAGAGCAAACAAGGTTAATTTAAACATTAAGTCAGGTTTGTTCTCCTAGCTTTTGAAGAAGTTTGTGACAAGAGATTGTCGGAACTGAAATGAATAAAACTTGAAAAAAAAATTAAGCTATCATACGTATAAACTACGCCACAAACGTTTGAGAAGTTTCAATGCAAAGAACATTACCAGCTCAAAAAATTTATAGAACAATTTTGTATGAACCCAAAAAGTTTTATAAGTCACACGTAATAAAAGTATGGAAAAGACACTCTTTGGTCTGAGTGAAGCAAAACGTTTTCAATTTAAGATTATCAGTGAGTCAGTATACTTATTTGTGCAGGAGTAGTACCATAAATTCAAGTTAAGTGTACATGCTGTAATCAAACTAATTAACTAACTGACGTAAGCAGACAACCACAACTTTTACAGTTATTTAGTTTCATTTTTCAATTAAAAATTTTGTTCTCAGTCAAAAGTTTTCAGAATTCATCTGGTTTAGAAATTTTTGTGGAAAAAATAAGATTAATCAATAGTAAATATTATTAAGTGAACAATACAAAAAAGTATTTGAAATAAACATTATGAAAAATTATTAACATAAGAGAGTTTGTGGGTAGGAATTTATTAGCATACTTTTACATTAAACCTGCACTCTAGTATATTTTTTTTTGCATCTACTAATTACAGGTATAGAAATAAATCTATATACATTACTGACTTCGTAGACTAAAAAGTATATGTTAAATATCTTTTATGTGCAACTATTGTTTAATAATCTTATGACTAAAATTATTATCATCAAAAGTAGTCAAGATAAGAATAGATTTTATTTGTTATCTTGTACATAACAGCAATGATTAGGAAAAAATTATTTAAATTATCAAAAAATTTTTATGAGCTAAATGTTATTTACAGATGTTAAAACAAAATTTTTATACTTCCGTTCTACACTAGAATTTTCTACTTTATTTTATTAGCTTTAGTCGCTATACAATAAGTTCAAAAATTTAAACAGTTAATAAAATCGTATCAAACAAATTGTAAGCAGATATAACATTTTTTCTAATTAAACATTTTCATTAGCTTGAGATTTTTGAAATAAATAAAAAAAGTGACAGTTTTTTATTTTAAACAAGCCATATTGTATAAGTGTATGATAATCATTTGAATTAAAATGAAAGCCTAACAACTAGTTATAGTCAATTAAAACAATTCGTTAAGTAGAATTTACAAACCATTAAAAAACAAAATTTAAATACTCTCGTAATAATTTATTTTATTAACATTCAATAAAGTAACTTTAAACGAAACTTAAGAAAAAACTTCTATGATAAACCAATAAAGGTGCAAAAAAATTAAACACATTGTACAAATATTTAAACATGATTAATAGTTATAGTTATTGTAAATTTGTGTTTAATGAATTACTTTTATATGATTTTATAGTTTATTTTTAAATATAAACATTTTAACTTAATTAAAATTTAGAATAACTCATGGAAAATAACAAATCTTAAGTAAAAAATTATTCACGAACGTTTTATATGGCTTAGGTTCAAAATAGTTTGCTAACTAATATACAGTGTAATATACAAAAACAATTAAGGTTTACAACAAAACAACATCAACATATTGCTTAGTTCAACGAGTCTTGTTGAAACGTCGTGGTGTTTCCCTTAATATTTGTTGAGTCAACAAAATAAAAAACTTTTTATTTTTTATTTCGGTAATTAAAAATTTATATTATGATTAATTTTTAATATCTTTGGGTAAGGTGGGTATAGGATAAGGGTATTAAATAAAAAAGCTTTAAAAAAATGTGCTGCCTCCGGAAAACACCTTAACGTTTCAATCGACCCTAGTTAAATGGTAAGAAAATGCATTTACTACTACTTTATTTATATTCAAACGCTATTGACTTATTAATGACTTATTTAAAATGGACATGGACAAAAAGAAAGTGTGTAAGAGTGAATAAAAAATTTCATTAGTAATCGTTATAGATTTACTAATTAATTAAGTAAACGTATAAGTCAATGTGATAAAAACAGTTTTATGTTAGTATGTTTGCAAACAAATGAAAATAAAGTTATTTAGCTGAAGTTAGTTATACTTCATAAAAAAACGTACAAATGCTCAAGAAAATAACAAATAAGAGATAAAAAACGTTAAACATCTTAAATTAACTTCAATATTTTATTTAAATTGATATTTTTGAAAAAATTATATTGACAATTGGTAAGCTTCTGAGATAAATAAATATAAAAAAGTTTGTTGTTGAAGTTTGATCAGTTCAAAACAAAATGTGTATGAGTATCAAAAAAAACAGTTATGAACATTTTAATAAAACATAAATGTCTCAAATTAAGTGCATGAAAATAATACAAAAACAAAATTCAATCAAAAGAAACTATACCAAAAATATTTTTCATATAATAAACTTTGGGTAGTTTATTCAATAAGAGAGAAAATATAGAGTAACAATTTAAAGTTTTGGAAATCATAAGTAATTATAATTATCAATTAACTTTATTTTGAAACTATTAGTTTAAGTTTTGAACAAATTAAACTTCAATTAAACTTACGCCAAAACCTTGTGTTTTATAAAATAAGCAAGGTATCAATAAAATTTAAAATTTAGTTTTAAAATGTCTAAATACAAGTAGCAACACTTAACTATACTGCAATTTAAAGATAATAACTGATGAGTTAAAACTTTGTTAACACTTTTTATTTACTTCATTACAACTCTGGTGGGCAAATTTTAAGCTCCCTGATGGCATTTTGTGTAGGTTTGATAAGACATTCCAACTCATTTGCATCAATTTCTCGAGCGAAATCAGGGGGGTTGACAACCAAAACTTTCTCTTCAAACTCATCAGGCATTGCAATAGTGATATCAGTGGTGGTAAAGTTATTTTCCCTACTAAAAGTCACTATTTCTTCGGGACATCTTATGTTATGCAGCAAATTTAACATTTCTCTTTCCTGTTTCTTTAATTCAAAATGCCTGCCAACTAATTTTTTAAACCAAACAGGAATTTCATGTTCACACTCAGGTTCAAGAAAAGCAGAAACAACTTTATCTTTTGAGTAAGTAAACCTTAGAAGGTCTTTTTTCATCTGTTTTGCAATACTAATGAAAGCTTTTGGGGGAGTTACAAGCTTTTCTCTTTTTTCAATCATATCAAAGACAAGAGCGGCTTGTTTAGACCAAATAAAAAGAAATTTGTCACAACTTTTAATTATATTTTCAACCCAACAGCTCCTGTTAAGCTCACTTTCAAGGTCCCATTCCGCAATTTTCACATCAAAACCGTTTTTAGCCTTCAGTGAATGAGCCAAACCATTTACACTGTCTCGAAACCATTTTCTGTCATCATGGTAACCAATATACACTGTTACTTTTTCATCAAGAGTGGTGGCTTCTTCTAACTCCCTAGTGCCTTTTATTTCACTCTTTTTGTTATATTTTTTGTAAATTATGTACGGTATAAACAATGCAGCAACAACAGCAAAAGCAATTGCAAAGTAGGTAAACACAGGCATAGGCTCTATTATGTAGAAGCTTAAAACTGTTTCACCATCAAGTGTTACTTGCAGAACATTACCATAAGTTAAATTGTAGCTGCTTAAAGAAAACTTTAGTTTGCCTTTACCATAACTTGTTTTATTTATTGTCTCTAAAGTCCCCAGGCCTTTACTACTGTCATTTTTTTGTAGTTCTACTTTCAAATAACTTTTATTTAACTTTGATGGTATGTCATAAGTAATCAACACTTCAGATGTACTATAATAGCTAGTTTTATTGTCTTTAAACTTAAAAGAAGCATTATGCTGAAGCATGCACTGATCGTATAAACTTAAGTGAGGTGATGAGCAGCTGTCTACTGTTGATTCAAACCTGCAATTTTTGTTATATGGAGGAATTGTGTCAATGAATCCATGAACCTTGTCTTCAGGGAAGAAGCCAGAAACTGATAAATTGTAATGACATTTACATCTGCAGTCTGCATTTTGTCTACTTTCGTCAAAACAAAGATACTTGGTAATATTTTCAAGGTTACTTTGGTACTTTGAGTGTGCTACTTTAAGATCAACTTTTAGTCCACGAACATTTTTCCAATTAATACTTACATCGTTTCTGGTCACAACTAAGTTTTGAATAAGTACAGAATCTATAAAACGGGCTTTTTCAAATTTATAAGATGGAACTTCAGTACCTTTAAGACTTTTTTCTGTGTAAGTACATTTAGTGTCTTGTAAACTATAAGTTGAATTGTAATCACACAACTCATCATCATCATAACAAATAGAAACATATTGAACCTTATATGAGTGCATTTTTTCAGCTTTATTATCAAGTGACACTATGTCTAAAGCTAGACAAAGGTTAAAGTGAAATATAAGAATGATGCCCAAACCTACAATTAGTCTCATTTTGATAACAAAATCTGTAAAATTTTGCATATAAAAGCTTCACTAGTTTGATTAATAAAATAAAGTGTGATTTCAATTTTCTTGTTACTATTATGAATAACTAAGGGTTGCTTTTTTATTAAGAAAACTAAAACTATCATTTATATAGATAAGTATACTTAAATTAACAAATAAAAATAAAAAGCTTTAGTGAGCCTCATACATACTAAATTTTAAATACTTATAATAAATTTTAAAATATATTGTCATGCTAATATCAATTTTTTTTTTTTTTTTAATACTTTAAAAGAATATAGAATGTAATAAGTAAAACAACTTACTTATTCTAATTGCAAAATAGTTCTTTTGATTATTTAATTAAACATATAGTTTATTTTGTCCTATCAAAAAGCTGTAAACTTTTCTATTTATTTATGATTATACAAATATATGTTACTTGTACTGTATTTAATGCAAAAATCAGAGATGCAACTCCTTAAAACAAAATAAACTAGCCTGTTTTTAAAAAATGACCATGTGTAATGTTAAAAATTTAGATATTTTTTGTAGTGAGCACAAATTAAAAAAACCAAGTTGACCTCTTATAACCAAATATTAGTTTCATTCAAAACAGTACTTAAATTCAACTTGAATTAAAAAAAAACTATTTCAAATAATAGAGACTAAGCCTTATTTTTAAAATATCAAACTAGTCATAATTAGAATAAGTGACTGGATATTTTAAATATGTAACAAAAATTACATATAGGGATGCCACTGGTTTTTAAATAACTTTTTCAGTTTTTCTAGTTTTCTCTTAAATTGTTTATTGTACAAGTATTCTTGCTGGTTTTTGTATTAAAACAAGTTAAAAATATTATAAATTTTATGAATTTAGTGAAATATACTGCATTTCTACTTTAAATATGTTTTATTGTAAATAGTACTACAAATAGTATATAAATGTTTTGTTGTACCTAATATTTACTTCTTATCTAATCTTTACTTCATTGCTTTAGACTTATAAGTTTTTTTAAATTCCAGGTTTGTTCAGGTTTATTTATATTTTTTGATGATAGTTTTTTAAGTATCAAGTTCTAGATTTGTAGGTATTTTTAGGTAAAATTGCTACTCTATACATAATGTCAAATAAAAGTATATACAGCTGTTTAACTTAAAAACCTTAAATTAAGAAAACTTAAATATATATATATAATATATAATATATAATAGAATATAATAGAAAAGTATTAGTAATAAACATTTTTTTATTAAGTAGACAAACATCAATGTCACTCTTCTCTCTGCATACTGTTATAACTGTTTTTTAGGGTCATACAATTAAATTTTATCACTGTAATTATACCTGCTCTTTTAACAATTAAAATTAAATTATCCAATTGTAAAATGTTTCTGTAATTAAATTTGAATATAAAACCTTGATGACACATCACTTGGTTAAACTTACAAAGTTGAATCTCACCATTAGAAATCAAGTGCAGGAATTTTAAGTAGCCCATATTTTAAAGCAAATACTTCAGACACAAATACAACAATATTAATCCAAATATAGGACTGTTACCATCAAGTAGAACTCACAGTAAGCTACTGCAAATTTTAAAAAGGTAATATTAATTACACTGTAAGCAATAAGTTCTTTAATGTTTCTATACAAGAAACCAAAACAACTAAAAAAAAACATCAACAAATATATTGCATTTTTACTGAAGTAGGAAAGCTGCTTCCTAAAATTAAAATTAAAATTTGATGTATTTGTTGATATTTTCAATTTTAATTTTGTACCCCAAAAAGTTTTTTACCAAATAACAGCTTTTTTGTTTGTTCTTGATTTTGTACATGTGTCAACCATTGGGTTTTGATCTTGCAAAGTTTAACTAAGATAGTTTTAAAACCATCTTTAGTCTACACTACACCATCATGTGACAGAATTTAAGAATTTGCCTGAAACAAATAAACATAAAATTTTGAATATGTAAACCTTTATTTTTACTTAAACTAGAATAAAAACATAATTATCTGAAACATACACAGTATTGTGATAGTAAATACAAATTTTAATATTAACCTAAACTTAAAAAGCAACTCAACTCACTTTTACTTATTATCAATTGTCTACATTATAGTGATAAAAAATATTCAATGTTTTATAATTAAACATAAAAAGAAAACCTTTTAAATCATAAGATAACAGTTTTATAAAAATTCTGAAAGAAAAAAGCAGAGATAAAAGTACTACTATTTTCTCTTAGTTTAACCAGATTTATGGTAGATTATTTTTTAGATAATATACTATTAGCATACAAGTTTCTATTTGCATGCTAGATATAGTTTTCCCTTTTAACAAACTTGATAAAAGTACACAAGAGCTTGTAAATCAAATATTAACCATGGTCTGGTTTTAGTTATAAAAAAAGTGCTTTTAAAGTTATAAACTGTTCAAAACAATCAAATAACAGTATTCTTAAGTCAAAATAATGTAAAAGTAATACAATTTAGTTATATTTCCGTAGAATATATTTAACCGTTGTTAATTTTGATAACTAAATTACTTTTTAAATTGCTGTGTGGTCAGTGGTGCTTATATTCCAACGGTCTTATTTTGTTCGGACATTTACAGCAAAAATTTATCAAAACTTAAATTTTGTAATTATTTTTTAACTTTTTTTTTTAATTATGATTTCCTTTAAAATTTGCCGAATTAGTACGATATTAGTTTTAGCTCTTTAGTTATTAGTTTTAGTTTGATAACCGAAAGGTTCTTGATGTACTATTTCGTAGGACCAAATATTTTGAGCGTCTGTTTTATCGTTCAATAAACTATAGCACTTTAACAAAAGTTGATATTACTTTTTATGAAAAACTTGAGTTTAAGTACTTAACAAGTTTGTTACTAATAATGAATCATGTATACGATGTGTGTTGTGTACGCATTAAACACAAAAGAGGTTAAACGATTGTTGATTGATAAGAAGGAAAGCAATTTTATATCAACAGCACTGAATGTTATGCATAGTTGGATAGAACTAAACTTTTTGTTTTTAAAATGGTTTTGTTTCTTTTCAGCTTCTAGTATTGCAGAAGTTTGGTAACTTTAATTTAAAAGAGCTTTTGTTCCCTTAAACGGCTTTAAAAAATTACACAAAATACCTAAAATACTTTATGAAAAAGACGTAATTAAGATTAAGCTGTGATGCTATTTTTGTTGTTTTCTTAAAATTTTGTGATGGTACATTAAACAACTTTTTTATTAACCTTTAAAACTGTATATAAAGTGCATAGCTATATAACAGTGTTTTCGAAAACAAGCTTTTTATTAACAAGTTTTAATAAGTATATATGATAATAAATCACTAGCTTATCGATATTGTAAAGCTATGAACAGGACAAAGCTAAATACCAATTAAATTGACTAAAGCCATCTTCGAAGGTTCCACTTAAGGTTTTTTTGAAAGTGAATTTACTAATAGATCAATTAATTAAATAAGGTTTACGTAAGATAAACAGGAACAATATATTTTTATGTATAAATAATGAAATAATATTAATTTTTATTTGAGTCGTTTTTGAGCACTAATCAGGTTCCACTAGCACTGGTTCAGATAAAGTTGTAAAAATTTGTGTTATTTTTTTATTGCAGATTAGGTGCAAGTGGTGTGCGCCTTGATAACAGAAAGGTTCTTTGTGCAAAAGCTTTTAGGAGTATCAGTTTTAGGAAAAATATTTTTAGCGTATTTTCTTTTTGTTCAACAAACTATAATATCATAATAACATTGTTTTTTTTAGTTTTTAGTATATAAATAATAACTAAATAGCCAACACTTTATTTAAGTTAGTAAACTTAATACACTCTATCTATATTTAAAAAAAATAATAAATGTTTAAAAATTTAAGCTGAAATTACTGATAACATGTAGAACTGATAATGATTTCGATTATTTTATTATTGTTAATGTTTTAAAAAAAGAAAATTGAAAACTATTCTAAGTGTTCCTTGTGCTGGGTTACTTTGTTATTTTAGTTATACTTATATTCTTTTATATAAATCAGAGTTTCCCAAAGCGGGCATGGGAGATACTCAGGGGCCCATATGCAATAAAGGAACTACAGGGGAGCCATGAGGTTATAAAAATTTGAAACTTACACTAAACATTCTGGAGTTGTCGATGGAGAGCAACAAAAAATGTGCTTTTAATGGTAGTTTTTTGAGTAATGTTGTTGAAGGGGGCCATAGCTATTTTAATTTCTTTAAAGCAGCCCGCTTGAAACGATTTTAAGAAATCCTGAACTAAACATTTATTAAAATTTGTAAAAACTTATATTTCAAAGTAAAAGGACTCATTTATTTCCTTTTTTTTAATCCCAAGTATAGTTTTAAAATGTTATAGCCTTATTTTGAATGTTAAAAGTTAAAACAAGTTCGGAGCAGCGTCTAAGTTTTTAAACATACTTTTGTTCTCAACTTTTTTTTTCATAAAAAATTAACAAAAAATGAGCTATATTCTTAAACTACTGGTGAATTAAAGAAATAAAAGTTTAAGGTTGTATTTGTATTTTTAAATAGTGATTTCCATATATTTTTTACATGTTTTTAATTGCAGGCAATCTTGCTTATTTTATTATGAGTCGAACTACTTGTTTTTTCAAATTATTTACTTTTATCTATGGTTTTTTTATGCAGTTTTTGTTTTGCAAATTATTTATAACTGTAAAGTTTGATAGTCAAAGAAACATAAATTTTTCTATATTTTTTGAATTTGTTATCTTAAACACTTAAGTTTTTCTTTTTTTTAGAAAATTTTCTATTTGAATAAGATTTATTTAAGCACTGACGAGGTCTTTGACCGAAACTTAGTTTGTAAAAAAAGTCTTGAAAGAATTAATTAAACCATAAATTGCACACTAAGTAGTTAGATAAAATCACAAGTTAGTAACAGTTTTATGTTTAACCTAACCTATTTAAAATCTTTTGTTTGAATAGTTACAATAGTTACTAATTTCAGCTGGTTATATTATTTCTTGCATAATGCATTCTTACAAAAAGTAATAAAAAAGTTAAACATTAACTGAATTTACCTGAGTAGAAAAAAAAGTTATTTATTGTAAATACAGTCTAAACTTTTTGACTCGATTTTAATATACAAGTAGTTTAAGCTTTCTAACAACGTTTTAAACCTACTTCAATAAATAATAGATTAAATAATCTAACTATTTCAATAACCAGCAGTTTAGGTTAAATCAACACTTATAATCTTTTAGAATAATAGTATAAGTCCAATTTATAATTTATACACATACTTTTATAATTATTGAGATTAGTCTAAAAAGTAGCGTTAAACTACTTAAGATTATCATTTTAATAGCGCGTTTTAGTCAGTAAACGCCAGGCCCGCGTATATATAACCAGCATATCTCTTGGATTTATTTAATTTAAGTAATTTATTTTAATTAAATTTATTTAATATAACTAAAGATATTACCACAGATTTTGAACTAAACAAAATGTTATGACAAAAAATGGTGCTTTTATCACTATACATAAATTAAAATTCGATTTTTAAAATATGTTTTTTAGATTCAAATTCTTACAGATTTATTTTTTTGTAAAATTATGATACAAGGTTTTATAAAAATTTCGTAGTATTGACCTTAACGGGCCGGTCATTTTTACTCTGAGGGCTGGATCCGGCCCGCGGGCCGTACGTTGCCAAACCTTACTCTATAAAAAATATTAAAAGTCTCCACAACATCTTGAAGACTTCAGAATAAAACTTAACAAATTAAAAACACATCGTTGAAAAACGACAAGTATGGAGATATACAATTAAAAACTACGATAAAATAAATTCTCATTGTTAAACTTTTTATAAAACATCATTTTACTTTCATTATCGTTTATACTTATTCTAAAATAAAATTTCATTATTTAAGATAATAACAAATAAAACAATTAATGATGTCAAAGTTTTAATAGCAAAAACTGAAAATAGGTTACTTGCTATTAAAATAAATAATTCTTGAAACTTTATTTTATGTTGGTGGTTTTAGTTATCGGAGTTTTAGTTGTCAGCATTTGAATTATCAAAATAAAAATTGTCGGGTTTGAAATGTCGAGGTTTAAGTTGCTGGAATTTAAATTATTCGAACTTGAATTATCAAAATATAAATTGTCACAATTTGAATTTCAAAATTTAAAATGTTGGAATTTGGATGGTCACAATTCTAATTTTTGGAATTTAAGATGTTCGAATTTGAGTTGTCGGAATTTAAATTGTCCGAATTTGAATTAGCAGAATTTGAATAGTCATGTAACCAAAAAGCAGGGCTGCCACTTGTTTTTGAGAAACTTCTTCCTGGTTTATGAATGTACACGTTTTTTGGGTCTATTTTTAGTTTAAAACTAAGTTTAAGGTTAAAAAAATTGTCAAGTAGTATAACATTATCAGCTAATTCATATTTAATGCAAAAACAAATAAATAAAACACTCTCTCAAGTTTTCTGTGATAGTTTATACGTATTACACTACTTTTCGTCAGAACTTAACAGTAGAACAATTCTAAAACTATGAATAAGTTTTTAAACAAAAACACAAAAAGTTAAAACTAACAAAGTAATAAGCACAATAAATAATCAGTGTAAAGTAATAAATAATTAAACTCAAATACTACTAACGGATAAAAATAGATAATTTAACTAAATAAAGACACTTTATAATCAAATTCCTTCTGTTTACACAGTTCTGGTTTCTCCAAAAATATAGAGATAGCCTCCAACTTCATGAGAAGTATCAAAACTTGAGAGAGTGTTTTATTTATTTGTTTTTGCATTAAGTAGTATAACAACAGTGAAAAAATACTGTAAACCTACTTCAAATGTGATTTAAAAAAAAATAAAAGAACACAAATCTTTTATCATAGATTGTTTGTGTCAAACCACAATTTTTCTACTTAACATGTTTTTAAAGTTAAAACTTTTACATTCAATAAAAGTAATTTTTAATTTAAAGACTCAAAAGTTTCTCATATTATAATATGTAAGTAGCTTATTCTATTCCTTAATTTTTGAGCCACTAATGTTTTTTTTAATATACCAGTTTCACATTTAGCTTTTTAAGAGCCTAAACCCATAGTGTTTATTTAGTATTTTATTCAAACTCTTTATTAATTTTCTAACTAACATAATTTAAAATTTCTAGTTTACTTGTTTTGTTATGCTTTATAGTATCTTCCATATTTTGTTTAACTTTAATTTTTCAGATTTAAATTGTAACTGAAGATCCCTTAAAGCAGGGGTTCCCAACCAGGGGTGCTCGCACCCCTTGGGGGTGCGAGATGGCTTTTCATTTTTGTATGATAAATAAGGTGATTTTCACTCTCTGATTAAGTTTATAAAATTAAAAAGTACATTTTGTTATATAAAGAAGTTGGCGCTAGTTTTCTGAATAATTTAATTTTATAATACGTCATAGAGCAAGAGCGCTTTTCTAGAAGTAAATTCATTTTACTAGTTTTATTTAACAGCTGTTAGTTTAGAATTAACATTTCAGTAAAGCTTTCTTAGAGTTTTACACCTGTGAATTTTAATCATCTATTCTTTAAATACTTTATTTTCTTAACTGGTCATTAATTTTTTAAAACAGTTTATGAGCTAGCATCTATTTTAATTGATATACTTAGACAAAAATTAGTATCTTCAGCAGGTTTTTTATTAGCTGTTAAGAACAGGTTCTGTTAAGTCTACTGCATTTATAAAATATTTTTTTATAAAGCTTACTTGTGCAGAAAGTGGTGCTTAGATTTAAGATCAGTAAATTGTAAAGTTCACAGCAATTACTGTATGTTATACCATTTAAGAAAACTTGATTTTAGCTTTAGTGAAACCAATTTTTATATATCAGCAAAAGTATTTAATGCATCAACTTTATTTCTATACATTCCTTTTTTGAACGTAAACCGTTTACCTTTTTCAATCTACTTTTTTCTATTTATGTTGTAAGCATACAAACTTTTTTTTTATTTGCTTTTATACAGATCTTTTGATAATTTAAGACTAAATATCTTTTAACTTTTTAAAATCTTAACTCAAACATTTTGAAACCTCCTAGCTGCTAACAGTTTTGAAAACAAAACAATACATAAGCTTAACTTAGAACAGCTGATTTTTATTTTTTAAGCACATATATTCATAACAAAATGTATGAAAAGTTTAGTTTTAAGTTTAAGCCTATCATTTATTACTTTTCTAGTGCTTTTTCCTCACTATAATATTTTTTCAAAACTTAAAAAACTAAATGACGAAGTCATAGGCTGAAGCATTGTTTTTGTATAAATTTTATGAAAAAAAAATGTCTTAGTAATTGACATTTTTGTTTTTCTTAGAATACAGTTTATCTAATTAGTACTCAATCATGTCAAAGATAAGGAAGTGGAATGATAGTTATGTTCTGTTTGGTTTTACTTGCACTGAAACAGCTGAAGGCCTGCAAAAACCGCAATGCATGTTATGATTAGTATTTTCGAACTCAATTTTGAAGCCATCCATTTTTGAAATTTGAATTCCATTTTGAAATTGCAAGAACATTTTAACAAACGACATGGTGTAGCAGATATTTCAGGTCATGATTTTGAGTCATTGAAATCTAAAAGGATCCGCTATGAATCACAAGGAACACTTCCAAAGCTCGGTTTTGTATCTGCTGGCAAACCTATTTTATTGGTTTCTTACCATGTGGCGTATAACGTAGCTAAATCCAAAAAGCTTCATACAATTGCTGAAGAGTTGATAAAGCCAAATGACAGAAGATGTTCTGGGAAAAGAAGCTTCAAAAAAGCTTGAGTTAGTGCCGCTATCTAACAATATTAGTCCTTGACAAGACTTTAAAAGGTATCCGTGGTGTGCGACTCGATAACCTAAAGGTTTTTCGTGCACCAGGTCCTAGGACCAAATATTTAAAGCGTCTTATTTATTATTCAAAGTCGAATTAAAGATTTAAGTTTGGATGTTTTGGATAAAGTCATTGCTGAAATCAAAGTTATTTAAAAATCTCTCTCCTGTCGGACGAACCAATAGCATGTTGAAAATTGCAGTCAATTGATTGTACTAGTGAGATATGTGCATGATGGTTCGATAAAAGAAGATTTATTATTTTGTGAAGATCTGAAGAGAACCACAAAAGCAAAAGACATCTTTCAATGTGTCAAGATTTTTTTTGCGAAACATGACTTAGACATGCAAGTTAATGGTTCTGTGTGTACTGACGGTGCCCCTGCTATGTTGGGAAATAAATCTGTTTTTTTTTTTGCTTTCTTAAAACAGGATATTCCGCACTTGCAGGGTACTCACTGTTTTCTTCATCGACATACCTTGGCATCAAAAACATTGCCCTCGAAATCTGAAAATGTCCTTGATATTTGTGTGAGGACAATCAACTGGATTAGAGGTCGTGCTCTTAATCACCGTCTTTTTAAGTCGTTGTGTCAAGATTATGGTAGTAAACATTTAGTTTTACTTTTCCATACTTAGGTCTGCTGGCTATCACGTAGAAGAGCTTTAAAGCGCTTTTTTGAATTGAGGAAATAAGTAATAGCTTTTCTTAAGGAACGTGACTATGACCATGTCAAAGAAACGGAGTCAAAAGAATTTATTCAAATACTAGCTTACTTGAGTGACATTTTCAGCCGCTTGAATGTTTCCATGCTAGGGATAAATGTAAATATTTTAAAATGTTGTGAAATAATAAATGCTTTTTAAAAAAAGTTAAATCTCTAGTGTCGACGAGTTGAAATAGGCAATTTATCAAATTTTCCATTACTCGAAGAAATGAGTGTTTAGTTATTTGGATATGTTTAGTTATATCAACTATTTGGAAATACTATCCAAGTCATTTGACGGATATTTTAAAATAGGAGAGCTGGAAATTTCTGAAGAATGGATAAAAAATTCATATTCTTTTAATTTGAATCACATGTCCGATGATGAATCGTTAAAAGATGAACTTATTGAATTATGCATGAACCGTTTTCTCAAAATGCAGTTTGAAAGCAAAACTCTTGAACAATATTGGTGTTGTTCAATGAATATGTTTCCAAAACGTGGTGAAAAAGCACTAAGTACTCTCATTCCATTCGCGACGACTTACTTGTGCGAGTGTGGATTTAGTACTCTTTTGTCAATAAAAACTAAATCAAGAAACCGCTTGAATGCACAGGCAGACATGCGAAAAAATACCATGTTTTCAGAAAGTTTTGTGCAATAAACAGGAACAAAAAAGTCATTAACTTTAGAGTAGATTTAAAACTAAGTTATTAATCTTTTCAAAATAGTATTGCATGAATAGAGTTTAATTAATTTTTTTAATACCTTGTGAGTATAACGACGTGTCACTTAGGATTTTTTTATTAAATATATAAGATTAGTTTAGTTTTTTGTTAATGTTAATTAAAAACTTTATTTTTATAAAGATAGATTTGTTTTTTTTGTTTAATTGAAAGTAATTAATTTTTTTATTTAGTTTAAAAATGAGCAGGTAGAATTACAATTGATGAGCTCCAAACTCACTTGCTTGACCTTCAGAAAGCGTTTATCGTTGCAGAGTGAATTCTGATGTTTTCTACCTTATAAAAAATAGATAAAACTTGTTCGAATATAGTTTGTTATGTTTTTTTAATTTCCAAATATTTTATTTTTGTTAATATAGTACACTATCATAAAAATTAAAATTATTAATTAATGAAATCAATGATTTTATGATCAAATTATTAATAAATAATTATAGCATATAGTGTTAGGAGTGCGAGATCAAATTAAGAGACTTTAGGGATGCGGGGCATCAAAAAGGTTGGGAAACACTGCCTTAAAGGGTGAAACTTAGATTTGCAAATTAAAATCTTGAATAATTAATCTTGTAGATTTGTCTCTTTATTTTTAAATTAGTTGAGAACTATTTAGTTCAATTTAGAACCTCAAATATAAACCTACTAAACATGTAAAAAAAAGTAACAGGTTTTCCAGGTTTTTAGACAACCCCGAAAAAGGTAGTAACCAAATATGAAACGAATAAACTTTTGTAAAACTGTAGAGAACTTCAAACTTATAAACATAAAAACTTCCTGCCGCTAAAAACTATTGACACTTCTATTAAAAGCAAACAAGTTTGCTGATTTTTCAAAAAGTAAAATGTTTACTTATTCTTTTCTAACAAAGTGGCGACTATTACTAGTTGGCAAGTACAAATCATTGTTCGAAATTTAAAGTGTTCTGTAAAGTACATCTTTGTCAACATCAGGATTCGCAAACCAAAGTGTTACTTTTTGAATTTATTGATTTATATACAACTTAAAAATTAATAAAATTTAAATTCTAACAGAGAGATACAAAATAACATGAGAAAATATTTGAAATAGAAAGGTGTTAAAACGTCATAAAAATCCAAAACCTGCCATGAAATGACAGAAATAAATAGGCTAAAAGACTTATAAACTTTTAACTTACAGAAATTGTAACTAAAGCTCAGTGCAAAAGTGCATTTGAATAAACCCATGGTTTTGATCGAAAAGGTAATTTTCATATATTATATGCTTTGCAGAAAAGAAAAAAATACTAAAAATAAACTACAATTGGAAGTGTGGCTGATTAAAGATTTGAAAGTTTGAGAGAAAGGAATTGCTTAAAGTAATAAAAACTTCTATAAAGTAACGACAACAGCTTGCAACTTTTAAAAGCGTTTGAAAACTTATATACTCTTTTGGTGTGAAGTTTTAAAAGAATATAATTCAAATATGTCAAATGATTACGTTACGAAATGCAGTTTGTAGTGTCAAAAGTCTGTACAAAAAAGTGAAAAAAAAACCAAAAAAAAAAGGTTAAAAACGGTTTGAAAATCTAAAAAACTTGAAAATTCATAAAAATATACTTTAAGTCGAATATATAATGTTTGTATATAAATATAAATTGAGCAATAGGAAAGCAATTAAACGACGCTACACATGTGAAACATTCAAACAAATACACAGGTAACAATAAATATATAAAATTTGCAAGAAAATCCTCTGCCTCGCGCATCCGGGCTTCGATACAGAATCACGCGCGGGAACTATTTACATTTCAACCGTTAGGCGGAGCTCCTTCTTCACATGCCCGCCTCCTGGATGAGCTGGTGCAGCTTGAACTTTTCTCTCACCAGGGGGCGCACGTCTCGGTCCTTGTAAACAATAATAATTATTTATAAAAAGTATCGGGTAAAATTTATTCTAATTAAACGCCAATATTCGGAAACTGTTGTATAAAATTGCACGACATTAAAACTATTTTTTTTAAAGTATCAAGTTAGATTGAGTTAATTTGAAGAATTGCATACACGTTACTACATAAACAAACAGACTATACGTTGTTTTGTACCGACATTGTGTTGTCAAATTAAACTAACAGATTCTGACGTTTTGTTACCTTATTTTTGTAAAAATACTTGAGTTGCGACAAAATAAACACTTTTTTTTTCGTAAATACATAGACAAATTATACACACAATATTATTGCAAACCTCGCTGGCAAGTTTTTTGAGAAAAGGCACCAGCTTCATCAGTTCTCGGTCGGATCTGTCTGAGAACCAGGACTCAATTGGGATCCCGTTCTCAACCTGAATTTTTATCAAAAAACTAAATTAGATTTATTTTAAAAAGTGAGTATTTCAAAATACTCTAATATTTATTTTATAAACGATCATTAAAAAACTGAAAACTAGGTATTTACGTGTCAATACGTAAAAGATGCATATCATTTATATAAAAATAAATTCGTTACAGTTTTTAATTTTGCACAAGTTGTGCTCAAGCCAAGATACAAAGCGCGGGCCGCAAGCTCTACGTTGCCAACCCCGACTTTAATTCTGCGAAGTTAATTCAATACGACGATAAACAAACAAACAAACGCATACCAGTAGTACTTATAATCAAAAAAAAAGTCAACCTGGTAGCCGAAGGACTGGGGCGAGTTGTCCACGATGACGGTCTTTGTCAGGTCTCTGCCCAAAATGGTCAGGTCCTTGATGTAGTTGCCCTGGATGCACAGGCAGTGTTCCCTGAACAACCGGTGTCTGGAAAAAAATGTTGAAAAGAGCTCGGTGAGATGGGTTTGCTTTTAAACTATACTTCAAGTAAGTGAACTTAAAAGTTAGTTGATAAAAGCTAAATATTGAAAAAATATATGTTTAATGTTAACTGTTTGAATATTAAAAAAAGATAATCAATTTGTAATTAAAGCATAAACGAATGCTGTATAAAAAAAACTTGAAAATAAAAGCAAATAAAAAAATCAACTCACATTTTACATTATCTGCTTAATAAATGTGCAACGCGCCAATACAATACAATACAAAAACGGCGTTCGAACGAGCGATGAAAACAAACCTGATGTGCTTGGTCTTGCTGTCCAGCAAATTGACGAGCTTGTCAGCGTAGGCTTTCTTGCTTGCAGTGAAAAGAATTATCTGGTGCGAAGTGTTGAAAATTAAAATCGGTTGGTACGAGTTTTTTACGTCATTGTTTGTTATTTAAATGTTTACAAACGAAAATAATTAGCAGTGGGCGTAAATTGCTTTTAAAAAAATAAATTATAGTAAATAAATTGCTATGTAGTTCTTAACCTTTTTATTAACTTTTTTTCAAAATCTTTACGAAAAAACGTTTAATCCAACTAAAAAAATTGCATAGGCTTTTAATACAAACTTTTAATAAATGTTTTTTCAATTAGTAAACATAATTTAGCTTAAATTTTTCAAAACATAATAATTACATTAAGTTACAAAACTAATCAACATAGTTGCTAAATAATAAAAAAATATTACCGCCGAGTACTAAAATTACCACACAGCATAAAAAGGCTTAAAAAATAAAAAGCGTAAGTCTAAATTTAAAATGGTAAAAACTACAACGAACTCGATAAAAAATATTTCAATTAGAATCTAAAGTAAAAAATTAACAACCTCAAAATGTTTGGACATTTCTTCCAGAAACTCCATATAGTCTGGTCTGGTTTTAACAAACACCTGAAAATTATTTTGAAATATTGTTTTGAATGGCAAAATTGTAACTTTACTGCTTAGGTTATTTAGTTCAAAGTTTCAATTTTTTTTCAAAACAAACGTCGCCTCAAACAAAAATTTCGGACCTAAATACTTTGAATGCGAAAATAGCCTCTGGGCGATATTTGGAATAGTAGTTGTTGAAAACGAAATATACTCTGCCGCAACTTAAAACCAAGTTCATCGAAGCCAGATTAGTTTTGAAAACTAGTTTCAATATTTTCTAAGCTGGACTTTTCTAAAGGATTTAAAAAATTGAAAATTCCATATTGATGTTTAAAAAGTTTTTTGTTTCTATAATCTTGTGATTTATTGTTTTTCAACACAATAATATTTATCACAACACTTTGGTAGAAAAAAATATCTTTTTGGTTGTAGGGTGGATACCTTTATAATGCACTTTTTCTCATCTAACTTTTTTAAATTTGTTTATTGCCCTTATAATATTTCCATACAAAATGTCAGCTATGAATTCAAACATTATTCATCTTAAAAAACAAGTTGATTTCCTTCAATTTTTGATCAATTTGTACAACTAATTTTTTTTTTACTTTAACTTAAAAAGTTTATTTTACTTAGGGTACTACTTGTAAAACTAATGAATATAACCAAAACAAAGTTTATCTGATAGCAAAAAAACATTTACAATGGTTTAATCATAGTTGTAAAAGTATTAACTGTGTTAACCACCTTTAACTTGAAACAATTTAGGACAACACCAAACCAAATTTATCTGTCTTAAAGATAGCAACAAAAAAACTCAGGTTTGATGATAACTCAAAGATAATTTTCTAGTAAGAGTAAAACAAAATAACAGGTATAACAATGACTAATCTGCTTATTTGCATACAGTTTGTTTACCAACCGTATTCATTGAAAATACTTAGTTCGAGCATACGGCACAACTTTAAATAAAACTGTATTGGGTTCCTGGCCTTGTTGTAAGAACTTCTAGATATATATTAGTTGTTTAATTATTTAAAAAAAATTGAGAAAATAAATTATAATGTATAATTACATTATTTATTCAACTACGTAAATAAAAATATTGTCGATGATGATAGTTAACTTGTATTTTATTTTTCACTTTAATACTTAAGTGTATATTTCAGACTAGTCAGGAGTTTTAGACTTTGTATACATAAATATCGATTTATTTAGTTAAGATGCAGTATTGTAAAATGCCTTCAGTACATAAAACTCATTAATGACGCATTTTAAACAACATGGTTACTGCTTAAAAAAAAACAGTTTTAAACAAACAAACTAGAGTAAATTTTTAAGAATAAAACAAAACATTACAATTATTATAGTCAGCAGTCTCTAAAATTGATGATTCAAAGTTGCTTAAAAACACAATTTTGGACCTTGGTTGATTTTGAGATAAATGTCTTTTGTTGTAAAACTTAGTTTAAAACTACTGATTAAAGATAAAAAACAATTTCTTAACGCGTAATTGTAGAGGAAAAATAAAAATTAAACTTCTAAGTTCCACTAAAATTTGCCGAAGCCTTGTAATTGAGGGTTACATGAAAACGTAAAACTAATAAAATGTTAACAAACAAACACTTATCATTTTCAAAAACGAACCACATAAACGAACGACATTAAACGACGTCAAAATTTTAAAATTATTCTTTAAGGCAGCGGTCAGCAGCCTGTAAAACTAGCAATCCACAGCTGCTAAAAGTAAGTTTTCAGCCGAGGTTGGTTTTGGGGACAAAACGTTATCGTGGGACAAACTGGTTTAAATAAAAGCAAAAATGTAAATAATTAGACTTTTGCGTGCCACGGTTCGACGACGCTTATTTTGGGCCATGTGAAAATGACGTACAACCAACAAACAACAACGAACCTCGTAAACGACGTCTTGGAACTCGCAGTTGAAGACGAGGTCGGGATTTTCGATTTCGGACAGCGAGCAGTGGACCAGCGTTTCGTCCAAGTCGAGGACGAGCGAGAACTGAGGCGTGCTCCTCGTTTTCAGCGGCAGCGCTGGTTGAAAAATATTTCAATAACTTTATTCAGAGATAAATGTCTTTCCAGTCAAGCAATTTAGCGTCAGACGTATTTGCAACAGTTGGTAATTTCGTTGGATATACTTGAAGTTTTACATGAAACGTTTCAAATACACGAATTTTGTCGGGTAATATTTTTATTAAACTTTTTTTTCTTAATCAAAAGAGTTTTAAAATCTTTAGAAAACTGTTTATAATATCATTATTTGATCCGAAACGGCTTATTAAAACCTTGTTTCTTCTAATTAATACACTCCAATCAAATATTCATTTTTCATTTGTTTTTAACAAACATTTTTTTTCCAAACCTGGCTGCCTGGTGACTTGCACGTTGCTTAACGGGGGCAGGTTCTTGATGAAGGAGTACTGCTCGAAGTGCTCGTGAGAAATGTCGTGCGCCGACACGTCATCCTCGTCATAATCGTCATCGGAGGAATGATTGGCTGCGAATGTACAGAAGTTTGGACTTTTTTTTTTTGCCAGTCCGAACAAGTTAACTAAAAACGGGCTGACGTTTTCGATAAAATTATTTTCAACAAAACGTAAGACAACACTTATCGAATCTAGCTTAAATGTTACGAAAACTTAATGGTTACTACAAAAGTAACATCTTTTTAAACTGACCTGCTCTGTCGTCGTCGGAAGTGCTCGATATCTCGCAAACTTGCTCCTCAGCTCCGTTCGTTGCTGCTATAAGACTTTGTTACAAATCACAATTTGTTCTATTGAAAATTTTTTGTTGCCTGTTTACATGGCTGATGAGCATAGAAAATAGGACTTTGATTTGCACATTTTTTTATTATAACAAAACACGACACAGTATACCATTTATTTCCCACACAGTGTGCGATATCACCACATGGGCGATTCAGGCTATCAGAAGCAATAACTAGAAAAGAGCGAAAAAAAAGCATATGGGCAATTATATAGTAAAGGGGACATTTCTTCAATTTATATTAACGATTATGATCACTTATTCGGGAAACCCTGCTTATACAAAAGTATCTGTGCTGTCCTTGTTTTAAAAACTTGGTCTATCTAAACTATATATTAAAAACGGTTAGATCATATATTATCACAAAGCTGAATCATTCTAATTTATACTTATTTTAATAATGATTGTATCTGGTTTTTTCTTAAATAAGGGCTAACAAGTAAAATTGATACTAAAAAAAGACTGAAGCTTTTATATCTCAAAAGTATTATGAATTGAAAAAAAACAATAACAGTTTTTACTTAAAAACTTATTATGTTTTAAGTGAAAACTTATTTGGGCCGCACATAACAGAGCTATAGCAAACAAATAAAATATATGCCTTACAAAAAAGTCAATCCAGTGTAAATTTGTAAATGAACTAAAAACTGTTATTTTTAAGGTGTAGCATATTTTTATTTTTGCAAGAAACTTAAAACAATTTGCAATTTAATAATAACAAAACTAAAACACCATTTAAAACCTGAATTTTCTCTCGGGTTCGGTTCTTGGGCTCGTGGTACGGCTTCGCGCGCTCTGTAGCAAGTGTGTGGTGAAATTATAAATAATTAAATCAAGCATTTGAACAATTCGAACAAATGATTTGTCGCTGTTTGCTAGCAGTAACATAACGTTTAAACTTGTTAAATTGACAACAACATGTGCTTAAACTTGTATGTTGGTTTTTTAATAACAAAGTTAAAAGTTTAAAATTTAGCTTTTGAGTATGTAAGTACTATTGTAATTAAATAATATTTAGTAAACAATGTTTGAATAGCACTCAAACAAGCTGATTAAAAAATAAAAAATATATTTTAATTTGTTGTATAAAATCACAGTACAGTCTAGCTATCCAATATAAAAAACACTTTTAGTTAAAACAAAATAAAACAATAACGTACTCGTCACGTCTATTAATTGTTGGACAAGATGTTGCAGAAACTTCTGTAAATGTAAATTGTTTTCATGTAAATATATAAAAAGTATTATAAACACAGATTTAAAATCCGCTTTAAAACGTTTGGTAGAGTCTAAATGTAATGATTATTGAAAAAAGTTAAACAAGGGCTATAGGAAATTTAAAAAACTAGATAACATAAACTAAAGCTTTTGCAATATTTATTTTAGTCAGGAACATATTATTTGCGTAAAATTTTCGTTTTAAACAGTAAAGCTACTTGAAATATCAAGTAAAAAAAAAACTAGCAATGTGTTCAAGTTTTTTATCTGCACTTATTTAATTCAAACTAATATAAATTTGTACTGATTCATAAAATAAGCTTCAACCTGATCTAGATCTGGAGTCTGCTTCTTGTGACCTGTTTTTATAACCATTAATTGATTAAAAAAATTCCTGATACAATAAAGAGATAATAATCATTTTAATAAGAATATCAGCTTTTAGAAAGTCGATTCACAAGACTTAGCGTTATACCGATATGATACAATAGAGATTATTATGTAGTTATTTTTTGTAGTGAACAGTATTTTTATTTTTACATTAGGAATAGAAAAGCGAATTAATGTTAATTATTTGTTAAACTATTTTAAATGATGACTCCTCAACTATTGAAATAATAAAAGAGACAAGGGGTAGTGAATACCTAAAGCTTAAACGGCTAAAATGAAAACTTTTTAAATTATTTTACAAATCATACACAACGAATTGTAAACTATTTAATCATAAATTCATATATATATATATATATAAATAAATTTTTAGTGATAATTATATTAGATACTAGAATGATTAAGTATTTGGAGTAGTACATTGTAAGAATTACAATAACTTTATTTCAATAAAATAAAACTTTCAAAATAATAAAAGAAAGTTTTGCTCTTACATATTTTATATAAAAAATAACAACAACTTTAAAAAGTACTTTAATTATTTTAAATACTGATTTTTTCTATTTTAAATTTTTTAAAGGTTGTATTTATAAGTAATAAACACACACTTATATACTTTTTTTTTACTCCTTGAACTACTTATACATTTTTTTGCAGACGCCTCCGAACTGCTTTATTTAATAAATAGAGAGAGAAATTAGTAGTTTTAATGTAAAATTAGTACTTTTAAACTTGTTGGTATGACATATTTTATACTTTCTGATAAAATATATTTTTAGCTTACTAAATTTAAAAAAAAACTGAAAAAAAATAATAAATATTGTCAATCATAAACGCTTGCTAGTATTACATGATACTGTTCTAATGAAAAAACTTTTACGCTCGATAAAAAATTTACAAAACTATAGTTAAACTTTAAAGTAATACTACAAAAAAAAACAATGACTACTTACTCTTGGTTATTGCTCATTGAAGAACTTGAAGCTATCAATACTTCTGCAATAAAAATTTCTATTAATCACAAAAACAGATTTAAACGTGTTTTTAGTATATTATTTACATTCAAATTGTTTCGTTTATGGTTTGAAAAAAATACTTGAAAAAATTCAAGTTATAACAACAAGGAATAGGGTAACATTAGTAATAGTATGGCTTATATACAACAGTTATTATAATAAATTAAAAAAATAAAATTGTCAAATACACTAAACTTTAGATTAAAACAATCTTAAAAACTATTTATCATATAAAATGGTAACTCTAATAATATTTTATCTTACATGCTAATTTACAACATCATAAGCTTATGGTAAATAAAGTAGTACTTATATCTTATTAACAGTAAAACAGATACCATTTAGTTACATTAATTTGGTAAACAATTTCGAATCTACAAAATTTAAACTTTAAAACTGATTTTAAAAGATATTAACACTAAAAAATTAAGTTATCATAAACTTTGAAACATGTTTGGGTATTAACTTAAAAACTAAGGTATTTTTGTATTTAAAATCTATCTTAGAAACTGAACTTTAAATTAAATGCTTGTAGTTTTTCAATTTCTTCTTATAGAAATTTTTATTTAAAAATGTTATATCAGCTTTTACCTTGATCATAAATATATATTTTTAATTCTTTATTATTTAACCAATATGCTCACAAAAGTGTTGTAAACTACTTGCAAATCACTAAGAACATTAGTTTTAAGCAAATACAATAAATAAGTGAACTTGAACAACAATAAATTTGGAGGAATAAAAGCGGTTTGCACTTTTTTACAGAAACTTATAACTAAAGGTCCTAATCAGAAAGTGAAGAGTAGGGGACAGCAAGCTGCAGTCGAAAAGTACTCTTATACTTTAATTGAAAAAAAAAGCGGCCCGCAAGTATGTAAATCACTTTTACTTTAATTTAATCGATATGCTTACCGACCCCTTGTGTAGGGACTTAAAAATATTTATTAATAAAAATCAAAACTTAATTTGTTCAGATACCCTAATTATGAACTAACTGTGATTTATAAATAAATAAAATCTAAAACAACTTTGAAGATATAGTTTATAAATAAATATATTTATTATTATGTTTCTTATTTAAATCTTCTTAAAATAGCAATTTTTAAATATTAAACATTTTAAATAGCAAAAGTTCTATCCTTTTCTAGGATTTAAATGCTAAACATCTTAATTTTGTACAGATAATAATATCCCTTGGACGAGTTTAAAAATACTAAAAAAAATAAAAATAAAAAATTTTCAAAAAAAAAAGTTATATTGTTAAAAAAAGAAAACAAAAATTTTATGAAACAAAGTTATATTAATGCCTTTTCATTTTACACGTTTTTAAATAAATAAACTTGTTAAACTTTATAATTTTGATCTTATATATCAAAACACTACGAACTTTATCAGGCATGTTAAGTATTTATGATCTACTAAATAAAATCAATTACTAAACAACAAGGTGTACCTTTTTTAAGGGATTAAACTAGTTGTGGAAGGTAGTAAAAATAAAACATGATTGCTTAATTTTTAATGTATTTAATTTTGTACAGGATTTTTAAAATTACAAATCCATTATTATGTAAACTATACTGTAGAAGCTACTAACCAGCTGAATTTGCGTCACGTTCTCTGCAAATATAGAAATTTATTAAACAAATTACAAAATACATTTATTTCTAGTCTTTGTTTTGATTAACAAGCATTGTTAGTGCTTTAATGTTTCTATTTTTTAAACAAAAGCTCACCTTATTTCCCTTCTATCAGTACTTGTGGTATCTTTATTGCAACAGCTTAAAGACGAATCGTCTGCAAAACAATTATTAGTCAGCAAACTATTTAGTCTTTACATACATACACCATACAATTATACACAAGGACACGTTTTATAAATTTAGAGTGATTTTTTTTTAAAGAATTACTCTACAATACTAAATTATTGAATCTAGATCTTGTTAACTTATTGGATCCTGATCTGGCCAAAATCGGATTTTTTTGAATTAAGAACAGGATCTTTTTTAAAATTAAGTCCTGGCAGGAACTAAGAAAAAAAACTTAGGTCTGACTTCATCCGCATATCACTAGCTTGCCTAGAGTGTATAAACTTTTTATCATTTAAAAAAATTTTAACGTGCAGTAAAAAATATTGTGCACACTGTAGGAAACACTGAATTGAAGAACTTCAACTTAAGTTGACTGTAAAAAAAAAATCAGTCTTATAATCAAAGTTATTTAAGGCCATAGGGGGGTCCACCTTGATTTTTATAAGTTGATAGTATTTTGTAGAATTTTGTCTTCGCTATCAGACATCTTGAAGCGCTTAATAAAATTCAAAGTAACTTTTGAGATATAAGTAATCAAATTTGGTGAACTCAATAGGATCTCTATAAAAGGAGCAAACTAAAACGCAAAAAAAGACTTTTTCACTAAAAACCTATTTTCTCCTTCATTATTTAATAATTTATCTTTAATTTTTACAGTAAGTCCATAACTAATATTTAAATGGATTCGAAGCAGAAACTTTAAATATGGGAATTGAAAATTTATTTAAAAAAAGCACTTGTTTTTTTTCTAATATTTCTAAAAACGTAACACTTAAAGTCTTTTAAATTGAATAAGGAACGATTGCTGATAGTATAAGGTCTCTAGCTCAAAAATTGGAGGATAAAATAGATTTTTAGGGATTTTGTAAATTTCTGAGAACATTAACTCTGAATATCTGTGATCCATACATTTGTATCAAATACTTTTTTTTAAATTACAATATCTCAGAAATAAATAACTTTTTTTTAATCTATAAAAAGTGGTTGTTCGTTTTTTAAACTTGAAACTTTAATAGAAGAGTCAATGTTATTCTTTGTGAAAAAATATCAAACACACCCCTATAGTCTTAACAACCACTAAACATAACATGAAGTATAAATCTTTATACAATAATAATCTTAGAGAAAGAAAAACAACACAAAAAATTTGTATAAACTTATATAAATAACTAGTCGTTAATGTAAACTAGAACAATCATTTAAGAAAGTGAGTTTTTTTGCTAGTCTAAGTTTTAGAAAAGCAATATCAAAAAATTAATTAACTAAAAATTATAAAATTCCAGTTTTTAAAATGTACTTTTTTACAAAGAAAACCAATGATAAAAATTTTAATTAAGTGGTAATGACTTATAAATATGAAACATAACTACTAACTATAGGATATCACAAATTTTAATAAAAAAGTGGTATAAATTTTATGTTCAAAACTTTTCATTCCTTTTACTTGTTATTTATATACAACAATAATAGTATATACTTAAAAAAATTTCTTGATGAAAAAAGAACAATAGTTTAATTTTTTAGAAAGCTAAAAAATAATGAACAACTGAAAAGAAAATAAATAATAACAGTGAACCTGAGTTTGATCCGGATTGCTTTCTTCTAGATCTAATAAAAAAAAATTAAACACATGAGTTGAAAACTTACCTATTAACTTTAATTTGTGGGTTAAATAAAAAATATAGTTGAATAAATCTAATTGTTTTTAAAGCTATCACCTTAATTAAGTTGCTACATTTGTTATTTGAAGAAATAGTTTAAGCTAGTACAAAATTTAAAGAATATGTAGAAAGTAAACTTACTCCTTTTTTGTAACCTTTTGAATTATATTTGATATTAAAGATTTTTTGCTCTGTTAAAAAAAAAAGAAAGTTATTTAGCTGAACTGTATATGAAAGTAATAAAAAGTTATCAAATGCAAAAAAATATTTAGTTTAAAAAAAAATATTGACAATATGGAAAAACATTGGAAATAAAACTACTAATAATTTTTAGAAGAACTGGTACCCTGTTTTACTTATACTAGTATAAAAATTTTAATTATACTAGAGTTCACTGCAAAGGCATTAATATGTTATTTTCATTTTGATACTACATTTTACATTACAAAGATCTCATTCCTTAATGTTTTACAAAAACTGATCATGTCCTTTCAATTTCTAAAATTTTTAACCATAACTTAAATTTAATGACATTTTAATTTTTATATTTACAAAATTTTCTAACAAATTTTAAAAATCTTGTTTATACTTCACGTTATAATTTTTTTAAATATTGTATCTTTGTTTAAAAACATGCAAATTCTATTATAGCTTTTATACAGTTCTATATAAAAAATGCTCATAAATTCAAAAATAACATACATATATAATTGAGTTTAGTTTAAAATTATTTTTATTATAGAAGTCAAAAAAAATTGATATTTTTGTAGTTATTTTATTATTTATAAACAATCATTCAGTCCATTTAATTTCAAAATGACTAACTAGTGTAAATTAAAGCTTGAAACTTTTTTATCAAGTAAGTATTTTTAAGGCTTTATCATTATTGTAAGAAATAAATTATATTTTAAGAAATATTTCAGTCACATAGAAGATTATTAAATATATATTTAATTCTAGTCAAGTAACTTGTAAAACATTCTAGTAAATTTTCATTTAAATAAAAATTTATAAACTTCCATAAAGCAAATACGGATAAGCAAACTCTAAATATGTAAGGTTATAATAAAAAGTCAATTTAAAAAATAATACAGTAATGTTAACTTTAAATGAAAAGATACAGTTGGCATAGTTGAAAGTAAGCTAGTTTCTTGCTGGTTTTATTTATTACAGTTTGATATTTGACAGTGAAAGTATTTATTTTATAATACTTTAACATACAAAATCAAAATTTATAATACTTTCAATGTTCTTAATAAAGATGCATAAAACATTTTAAGTTTCTTAATTAAAAACAATAAAACTTAAAAAGTTACAAATTTTTGAAATTATTTTTTGCACTAAAAAATTGAATTAATTACTATACTTTATTTATAAAAGTATAAAAACAGAATTAGTATACATTTAGAATTTTACTTTAATTACTAAAAATATTTATAAATAAAAGGAAGATCACTGGTGTTAAGGAACATACAGTTTAAAGAATTTCCAACTGTTTGTATTTAAGTTATTTTATATGATTTTAATAGAACTAACTATCAGTTAAATAGCTTTTGAATATACAACTTCAATTAACAATAAAGTTAAAATGAAATGGTCATGACCAACAAGTATATAATCTTTAGTATTTTTCAAAACTATTAACAAAGCCCTCTATAGCTGTTATTATGCTAAGTAACTGTGCATAAAGTGTTAGTCATTAATAATTAAAGTAACAAAAATACTAAATTTCAATGTAAAATAATTTTATATTTTTTGGACAATTTTCTTATAAGGTCTAATTTTATGTGTTTGACACAACACTAGCACAACATGATTTACGAAAGCTTAATTTATTACTGATTAACTTTAAAAACTAAACTCATATTTGGCTATAAAATCTACACTTCAAAACAAAATAAATGTTAATTTAAATTAACGTGACACTTTAAACACTTTAATTAACATAAATGAAACTAAAGTCAAGTTTAAAATTATAACCTAAATTGACTTTATATATATAAAAAAAATTCACTGCAATAATACTTAAATATTTATGTTCTTATAGTGTTTTGATATCTTTAAAAAACTAAACCATTGTAGTTTTTTAATGAAATATTAAGGGCATAGGAGTAAAACACTTTTTTGAATTTTAGTCTTATTTTTACATATTTAAATAAGCTTCCTGTTACTTTTTACAGCTTATTAAAATTCATGGTAATTTTTGATATATAAGCGATCAAAGTTGGAGCATTCAATAGGTTCTTTATTCAACAGGTTCTTTATGGAGAAACAAACTCAAAGGGCAAAAATAGACTATTTCTTAAAAAAAAATCTCTTCCTTTAGTTTTTGAGCAATTGTTTTAAAATTTTGTAGAGTGATTTCTAATAAATTTTAAATAACTTGTAGGAAACAGATTTAAAAAAAAGGATTTTTATTTTATTTTAGTCATAACTTTTTTAATGTTTTTTTTTTAAATCCGTTTCTTACAAGTTGTGTGTTATATTGAAAACCACATTTCATGAAAACTTGAATTAAACTGCTTTAAAATGTAGGAGGAGATTGATTTTTAGTAATTTGGTTTTTTGAGAAAATTGGCCTTGAAAATTTTTGATACCACAGTATTGTGAGATTATTTTTTATGAACTTATTTTTTGTTCTCTAAGCTTCCAAATAAGAGCTAATGTTAACTTTTGTAAAAAAAAAATGTTAGATCTCCTTATACCCTTAAACAGAACAGTTAAAATACACTACATAGTAAAATTTAAAAATTTAGAAGTACAAAAAAAATCTTAATTTTAAATTAATTGGCTCATTTACAACAAAACAAGTAAACATTCAAACATGTGACTTATTAAACTAATATATATTTATAAACTATATTACAAAAAAAACAAACTAACTGTGAGAACATTTTTACTCGACTTCTTAGGAGATGGAACTTTTTTGCGAATTGATTTTTTAGGGGACATTGTTTTTGGTAAATATAATAATCTGAATAAAAGCTAATTTTATTACTAATTAACAAAACTATATTTGATTGTTGTTTTTATTACTATACTTTTTATAATATGACCTAACATTTTCTAAAGAATTTTAATTAAGTTATAAAAAAATTCAGATAGAATTTTATTTGTTTTCAGAAGACGGTTATAGTTAAAAACCACAACCATATTTTTGACAAAGTTACTGTAAACGACGAGGCTGAAGTTTGATAGAAATTTAAATATAAGATTTCTAACACATTCCAATTTTTTACTTACAGTCATTACCGCACTTTAATACCGCTTGTACTTAATTTAAATCAATAAAACTCTAGAACCTTGTTCCATGTGCGTAGAACTACGTGATCAAAAAAAAAATTAACTTTCTACTATAAAAAATAAAATAGTTATGGTACCCCGAAAAATATCGTAGTTCTACGCACATGGAACAAGGTTCTAGAGTTTCATTATTCTGATGTAAGTACGAGCCGTTTTAAAGAGTGTTTACTAAGCTTCGTCTATATTTTTAATAATAAATTCGATATTTTTTGGCGTACCATAACTATTTTATTTTTTATAGTAGAAAGTTAATTTTTTTTTGATCACGTAGTTCTACGCACATGGAACAAGGTTCTAGAGTTTCATTCTTCTAATGTAAGTACGAGCGGTTTTAAAGAGTGTTTACTAAGCTTCGTCTATTTTTTTAATAATAAATTCGATATTCTTCGGCGTACCATAACTATTTTATTTTTTATAGTAGAAAGTTAATTTTTTTTTGATCACGTAGTTCTACGCACATGGAACAAGGTTCTAGAGTTTTATTGATTTAAATTAAGTACGAGCGGTATTAAAGTGCGGTAATGACTGTAAGTAAAAAATTGGAATGTGTTAAAAATCTTATATTTAAATGTCTATCAAACTTCAGCCTCGTCTGTAAACGCAATTACAAAAATTAGTATTTTTTAAGCCAAAAAGATAACTTGAGTTACATCAGAATAACATTAGTCTGGTTGATTTCTTGAGAATTTTGAAAAAAGTAGTTTGAGCAATGATTGAAAAAAAATTATTTTAATCAAGCCTTTATAGGTAAATCTTTAAATAACAACAAGGTTAAATCTAAAAATTTCTTTTTTTAAGTCATAAAAACTAGCTTGAAGTTTAGAAAAATGTAGTTGTTTTTGAAAAACAAAATATGATCAAAATATATGGTCATAGGACCAGGTGTACAAAAAAAACCTTTTGGTTGTCAAGTTGCACACCACAACACAGATACTTTTTAACATCTTGTCCAGGACTAAGCTAGCAAGCTTGAAATGACCTGAGTTCTTAAAAAATTTCAAAATAGTCTGAGTGCTTGGAAACCTTAAAATTATAAAAAATCACTTCTTTATTTTTATTTGATACATTTTGTATCATGAAGAACACCAAAAAAGTCAAAATATAAAAAATGTTTTATTCAATGTACTCTTAAATTCTCAACCCCTTGCTTTTTACACTAAGCCTGACCCCTAATGATTTTAAATTAAAAAAATCCTTTCAAATTGACTTATTTTAAGATTTCTCTTTAACTGCTAGAAATAAGAAGTTTATTAATTTTACCTTTTTTGAGTTTTTTCATATTACATACATTTTTTATGATAAACTTTTATTTTATTATGTATACTTATATTTTCAAGCAAGCTATATAAAACTGACCTTGATATGTACTTTTCAGCTCAAAATGTACTTTTTTAAATGACAAAACATTTTGTAGTAAAAATTATAAATAGGCATTTAGTTTTATATATATTAATAAATAGTATTTTAATGTTGCTTATTTTACCACATATTGGTTTAAAATGTTTTTTTTCCATTTATTATTACAACTTTGAAAAAAAAAACTGTTGCCTGTGAAAGACTTTTTGCTATATAGTGTGGCCATGAATTATTTTCTTAAGTTGACCCATGACTTATAGAATTCTGCTGAAACAAAGTATATTTACTAGAACATACAACAGACAAAATCAAAGATTTGTTGTTATTTTCTATCATAAAAATAAATTGACTAAAAATTAGCAGTGGCTTTAAGAAAACCTTCTATAGTACATTTACAAATCTTATAACTGCATATTCAGTGGCTTTTCTAAAATAAAGTTCTTGTTCAGAATTTTTTTTTTGAATATATTTTGACAACTGTTATGACCTTGCAAAGTTCAACTCGGAGAGTTTTCAAACCTATCATTAGGACCCACACCATTGATCAAACACTAATAGTCCTCTGAAAAAAAATCTGCATTTTTTTAACTACACTATTAGATGTTACAAAATGAAAACCATTTCACTATTTTAAATAAATTTCAAACTGTAACTCATTAAATTCAAATAATTAAGTTTCAACTGCTTTTTAAGGTATTTTCTTTCACTCACTATTAAGACTAATTTAGATAGTTTTTGACATGATCAAAAAATATTCATAAATAAACAATTTAAATATGATACTCATTCACAGAACCAAGTTCTTACAACAGTAATTGTTATTTAGTAAATACATCATGCATAATTCTCAATAATGTTGTTAATAAACAATCTTGAAAGTAGTAGAATTGTCCCTTTATGAAGAATGCGCCAAAACACTACTTACAAGCTTGTTACTGATTCTAACGGATATTCATATATGTATACATATATTAAAATAAAAGATTTGAGCTAAACAACCTAAAATAAAAACTTTGCAACTTTTAAGTTTTGATCACTAATGAAACAAAATATATCTTTCGGGTGCACAACTATTCAAATTCGGACAATTCAAATTCTTAAAAAAAAATTGAAACGGCAACATTTAAAAAAGTAAAGTGTATTTGTCAAATATATTAATATATACAAGTATTTATATTTCTTTTTGCAAAACATTAAACATTCTTTGAGATATGACTTAAATTAAGTAAAAACATAGTTGTGTTTAGAAATTTTAAAATATCTTTAAAACTGTTTAAGATATTACAAAAAATAAAAAGTGGCTTGTAGATACTAATAACATCTACATATGCATTTTTTTTTTAATTTAATTTACTTTCTTTTTTATATTAGTCTTTTATTTAATATTTTTCTAAGAATTTGAATCGTCGCAACTTGAGTTGTCCGAACTTGAGTTGTCATGTAACCATATCTTTCAGATATATCAAGCGGCTTGATATATCAGTCATGTTATAATCAAGATGCCAGTTAATTACAGCTGTTAATATCAGCTGTTTACTATAGCAACTAAAATGCTAAAGTAACAATTTGTAGCTAACTTTTTCACATTTTTTACCTTATATTAAAATTTCATTAGTTATTTTTTTTTTTACTTTTGTTTTAATAAAATTAGTAAAAAGTTAACTTTTAAAATTTTTAATTTACATTGTACTTTATTATTATAACATTTTGTTTGTAAAATTAAAACAGTATATCATATTAATTTTATACATAAGCTCTTTCTTTTATAACAAAAATAAAGTTCTTTAGCTTAATGCTTTAAAAAAAAAAACTTATAAAGTACAAAAAAAAATTTTCTGTGATTTTAAGTTTTAATTAACATTTTTGTTTATTGACTATAATTTTTTGTATCATGTGTTTAAAAAAAATACATAATTTCTTCAAGGTACCACAAATTTAAATGTTTCAACATCTTAATATATTTATAAAAGTTTTTAAATTTTAAATTTTAAAAATTTTCAGGAAAAGTTCTTTGAAATATTAATGATATTATTATACTTAATAAAAAAAACAAATTAATATCAAAATGTTGAAAAATATATTCATCCTCCTATGATCTCAAAAATCAATTTTTTTTTCTTTTATTTCTCATTAACAACAATTTTTAATGGGCCATAATAATTTTGGTTAAATTCAATCTATAAAAATAGAACAATTAAACCAACGCCAGGCTTTAAAAACAAGTTTATTGTTAATGAAAAATTGTTTTTAGATTTTTAAATGTAGTTAAAATTTAATAATATATATTATTTTTATAAATAGAATTTTCAATATAATGCTGAAACTATTTTTCATCCTTGTTATTAGTGCAACATAAACCTTGGCAAATTATTAATTTTTAATTTAAATTAATTTATTTTTAAACTACATTTTAAAATCTAGAACAGTTCTATTTATTAGAGAAAAGATTAAACATTGCATGTAACATATTGAGGTGAATATTTTACCCTTATTTATGTAAAAATATTAAAAGACAGCTATTCTACAATATACTATAAATAGTTAAACTTAACTATGAAATTCACCTCTTTTATAATTTTTTTAAATATAAACAATTTTGAAAAAATTATAAACAGGTAAATTATACACATAAACTTATTACCCAAAACACTAAACCTAGTGTTAAATTAAAATGAAATAATTCATTCACTTAAAAAAAACAATCAAATTTTAAAATATGCTAGATAAACTTATGTATATTATCATTGTTTTACTAAGAAATGCTACAGATTATCAAACTGCATACAAAAACTGCTTGTTCAAGTAGGGTAGTTTTAGAATATTTTAATAGAAACATTTAGCAGTTTTATAAAGGATATTCATATAATTTTACAAGATGAAGGCATTGATAATTAAGTAATTTTGTAAAATTCTTGGAAATTTTTTCAATTTTAATCACACTTTAAAGAATTTTAATTAACCTTTTACCATTCAAAGACTTGTTTTTAAATATAAGGAATTTAGTAAATTTAAACTGACAAAATCTGGTATTTTTTTTTAATTTAGTCAAATTTCCTGACTGTTTTCAAAAAAAGATTTACTTTACTATTCCTGTTACTTGTTTTTATTTTTGCTTTTCCTGAGTTTTCTGACTTTTCCTGACCTTGTTGCAAGTCTGCTTAATTTACAAAACTAGTTGTAAAAACCTTGAGTTGTATACTAAAACTTTCAAATATAATTTTTTTTTTAATAAATTACCTAATTATAATAAAAAAAGACTCAATGAATTTGCCATATCAAAAATTTAAAATAGAATTCATCTAAGCAAATAGTAGTTTCAAGTTTGTTAATAAAAATATTAAATTATATTAATAAAAGGAACTAATAAAGCTTTCAATTTTATATTTCATCTTATCAATAATTATAAAATTAGTAGTAAATATTTTACCCTTATTTATGTAAAAAATATTTAAAAACAACTATTCTACAATAAACTATAAATAATTAAACTTAACCATGAAATTCACCTCTTTTATGACCTGTTTCCTAATCAACTATGTATATAACTTTTGATTTTGTAGTAGTGTGGTTAGTATATTAATTAACTATTTTGACATGTTTAAACTATATTCATTATTATTGGTATTAGTCTTTTGGCGACACGTGGTCTTTTGTTAGGGGTTGCAGAAAATTTAAAAAGATGTGTTAAAACAATTTTTTTTTAAACTAATCTAGTAACACAAGAAAATACAATTACAACTAGTCGTTTGTAGACAAAATTTTAACAGTTATATGTATTTTTTTTAGGCAGCCTTTGCTTCAATACTCAAACTCAACCCAACGCGAGGCCCCTGTTATTAATTGATAGGAATGGTTTTCATGTCATTTTTATATCAGTTAAAACTTGATTGTTTAATTTACTTTATATTTATTTGCAAGAATAGTATTATTTTTTCAAGATTTTAAATTGAGTTTTTTTTTTGTTTTGTTTATTCATTACTTTAAAATCAGATTTTTATTTTATTATTTTGTCACAGTTTACAAAAATAAAAGCAAATTTTTTCAACATAAATTTTCTGCTAAAATTCTTTGATTTAGATTTCAACTATTAACTGTTGTTATTTTAAGTCTAATAAGAAAATTAGTTGAAATAAAATTGCTTTTTTCATAGTTAACAAAATAAAGTTAGGCCAACTAAATTCAAAAAACGAATTTTATTAGTTGAAACTGATTTTGTTGACGAATCAAGTTTATCATTTATCCTATAACTTTTAACGTGGCCTTTTAAAAGTTAAAAAAAATATTGTAATGTATCAACCGATTTAAACATACGTGGCGCCATCACATCTTCAAGCACAAAAAGAAGACGGGACACAATAAGTACTTTGGTTTCTTCACCTATTACTTGGTCTGCTATTTTTTTCCTACCTCGCTGAATGTTGCAGTCATGTTTAGAATTCTTTACTTACAAACATTGACGTTTGCAAGCCTCGCTTGTAAACGTCTTCGCGATGCAGCCTTGGATGACCGAATGAATGTTTGCTCAAAGAACAACTCACTGTAAATTTTTTTAATTTGATAGGAAAGTAAGCAATACAAGAAAAATAAAGTTCTTGACCAAATTAGTTTAACAAACTTCATCATGCAATTTTAGAAAAAACGAACTTTAATTTCTCAAGGTTTCTCACCTTGTGCAATTAATGTTTCTATTTGACGAGTGATCTTTTTTTTCGGTATTATAATTAAACATCATAATTGTTTACTTTTAAAGCTTTTTAGTTTTTTAATATTTAATTAGCTTCGACTCGTAAATTAAATCTGTCTCGATTTATACTGTAACCTGCTATTAAGTATACCAATATTCTTTTTTTTTAGTAAAAATATATATGAACAAATAAACTGCTGTGAACAATTTATTAGTATTATTTTTTTAAAATATTCTACACAAATTTCAGTACTAAAGTACTTAATTATGTCTGCTTAAACTAAAACAACGGTTTCTCTCTACTATGACTGCATGACGAGTTTTAAAAGTCCAAAACAGTAGCATATGTTCGATAAAACCGCTGTTGATAATCGTGCGGTGAAGTCTAAGTTTTGAACAAGTTTTTTGATCACAGAATAACCGGTTGTTTCAAAATGAGTTCGTTAGTGTAATAGCTGTTTAAAAATCCGATAACAATGAAGTTCTTTTTTATAAATTTTATAAAGGCAGCTGTTTTTAGTGTTTTAAATTTTTTAATAAATTTCAACAAAAAAAAAACAGAAACACTACGAAACTAAGTTTTAACTACTAAAAAAAAACTTTTTGTTATGTTACTATAATTTTTAATCATGTCTTACTTTGTATAATAACAATAAGTTCTTGATAGTTATTAGTTTTTTTCTCTTTTGGTGTTTAGAAAGAGACATAATACTTTCTACGTAAATAAAAACGTTTAATTCAGAAAAATCAATAAAGTACTTCAGTCATAGAGTATAAATGGAAAATTAAATACAAAAAAACTACATGATTAAAAAAAAGGAAATAATGAGACTGTTTTTTTTTTCGCCGCTTTATATTAGTGTAACTATATAATTATACTCGTTTTAAGTAATTTAATTATTATTTTTAAACACTAAGCACCACTTACATTTGAAAACAGACCAGTAAGTACATATATATCTTTATATCAAATGTTTTGTAATTAGAAAGCTATAAGAAATTCCTTACACTTTAATAAACTATTTATGTTTCCATATAATGCATTTAAAGTACTTATACTATAAGAAAAGCTTTTTTTTTATTTTAATAAAATTGTATTTTTGGAATAAAGCTTATAAAAGGTTAAACAGCTACTAAAGTACTTTGTATCATACTGTATGTTTAATTAACTTGGCAATATATTTAATTGTGATTTTCTTCAGTATATAAATAATTAAATTCAATATTTAATAAGAATTAAAGACAACTGATTTCACAAGACCTAAATTTCAATTTTACAAAAACAAAGGAAAACACTGGAACAAAAGAAAAAAAAACTCTGTAATTTGTTTTTTTTTTATTAGTGCAGGACCAACTTTTAAAAACTGATGAAACCGTATAACGTCAAGTTAACTTCTTAGGTTTATAGTTAATTGAACGATAAAAAACGCTCAAAATATTTGGTCACAGAATCTGGTGCACGAAGAACCTTTTGGTTATCGATTCGAGATAATTTTAAAGATCACGGGTACCTTTTAATATCTTGTTCAGGACTTATGAACAAAGAAAAAAAAAATTTTATTGATTAAATAAAAACGATGTATAGCTTAAATAAAGCTAAGATTAAAGGGAATAAGCCAAGTATTAAATCCTAGACAATAAAAACATACAGTATAGATTTTTTTTCAATTTAAAGTATTTCAAAAATATATTTAAATAAGTTACACACAGTGCACGTTGTGCATTTTGTGACTATTTAATGACAAAAAATTAAAAATATTACAAGTTTATTGATATCAACCAATCATTTAGTTATTATTCTAATATAAAATCACAATCAGTTTAAAGAATGAGCATTAATGTAGGAAACTGCTGTAATAAAGTCTAGTTAGTCTATAATTGCTTTTTAAGTACCTGACATATTTATAAATTGTATTCTATATTCTATTTTATTGTGTTATAAAACTTTTTAGTAAGATTAAAAGAACAAATATTAAAAATATATTGTTATTTAGGTTTATAAAATTATATTAATTCATCGATAATTTCGTGCGTGTATACATCTCAGTTTCATTTTTAATATAAATTAACTTTTTTGCTTAATTTTTTTTTTTTTTAACTTTTATAAAAATAGTGTTAAACAGTAAATGTTAAAAAAAACAATGCTGCTTAGTATAGATTTTGAAAACAGAACACTTTTATTCTGTAAACAGGTGATTATATCATGCATAGTTATGAAATAAAAATAAACAAAGTATCAAAATAAGCTAGTTATAAATTGCTGCTGGTCTTAAACAACTCAAATAGCACAATGAAGTTTGGTATAACAAAGAAAAAATAACTTAAGAGCCAACCAACTTTAAGTTAACCATAAATTTAAAGTTAAATCCTTTAAAAATAATTAAGTAAATGACATAATTTAAAGTTTTCAAGTTTTATATTTGTTTTATTATTAATGTTAAAGATCTATAAAGATAAATTATTAATATCATGATAAAAAAAAAACTGTAAGAACGTGATTCTAAAAAAGTATGGAAGTTGTCTTTACAAAACTAGAGCTCTCTGCCGGTTAAATGCATTGAAAATGTAAAATGTATACAGTGTTGATTAAATTTAAAAAGTAGATTTTTTTTCTAAACGTCAAAAAATTATATCTCACAGACTTTGAGTAAAATTTGATCGACATAAAAACAAAACATAAGCAATCTTCAAAGCAGGTGTTGATAGATTCTGATTGAACTTTAACTACAAAAAATTTTCTGACGGCTTTACGTTTTTGTTTGCCTCTGACTTTCTACCAGCCGTATAAGCGGGGCGCGTGGCGGCCATAATCTTTTGCCACGCTGTTCCCTCCTGAGGGGAATCCAGAACGGCGAGAACCGCGTAAACGGGAATGCAGACGAGAGAGGAGGCGGTTATCGACCAGCCAATCACGAGAGCCCAAACGGGAAACTTGTACTCTCCGTACGTCGGCTGCTCGAACTCCAAAACTGTGTTCATAACAACATTAGACGTTGTTTGTTGTTTTTAAATTTTTAGCAGCACAATTTACTTTTTTTTAAAGTAGTTTATATATCAGCACCCAGTTGTTTTATAGGGTTAATTTTTTACTATTGTTACATTCTTACTGTTTAAGAATCATTAGTTTATCTGTTTTAAGTTGACTGTTAGTTAACGAAAAAATTAAAGTTGAATTCTTACTAAAAATACCATACAGAGCTAATTACACAAAATTAGTAATCTGATTAATTGTGTGTAACTAACTTTGTATGTAAACAAACTACCATGTTTATTTTTCTATTCGTTTATTTAAAACTCGCCCATTATGAAACAGGTTAATTATTGCATGTTTTATCATACCAATTTGTGACTTACGCAAGGTAAACAAGGTTATACTTTTTGTTGTAAAGAAACCTGGTTTAAAAGTTTGTATTTTTTAAGTTTATTATAGTACTTTTTTTTCGATTCTATGCATGCTCTATGAAAAAAACTTATTATTTCAACTATGTTGTCTTAGTAAGTTGAAGTGATTATGCTTGTAACTTATAATTTTTTTTTTAATTTCGCGATAGTGAAACTTTTTACTTAGACCACTTTTAAACTTACTGTATAGAAAAAACTAAAGTTTGAAATTTAAATATTCACACGCAAATAACAATAATATCTATCACTTAGTTAGGATTTTCAGTTATAATACTTTTTATTTAAATTTCTAATGAAGAGATATTAATTATAAGTTTTAAATAAGTTTACATGTTAATACCAAAAAGTTTTTTTTATATACATAATTTACCCATAACAGTGCTTTTAAAATAATAATTGAAAAAGTTTTTGTTATAACTGACCTGTGAAAATTACCAAAACGAGAATGAACAGGGGAGAGACATAAATCCAGTTAAAAGTGAGCAGCTTGCTCGTCGGCTGACCGGTTAAGTTTTCCAGATCCCGCGAAATATTTTTCGCCCCGTAAACCCAGCACAACATAACCACCTCGAACAGGGCGATGAACATCAGCGCTACTATTGCGTCATACTTGTCGATCAGGGTGAAAAAGTAGATGCCGCCTTTGAAGACGTTCGGAAGGCCCGTTAGGAAAGCGACAAAACAAACGAACAGGGACAACAGCTTCTTGCTGCCTGTGTTAACGTAAATATTTTCTTAAGAAAAAGTACAAGTAGTTTAGATAAATATAAACTTAAATTAAAAAAGAATAATGAAGGCAAACTTTTTTGTTGTGAAGTATATTCACACTATAATGTTTAACCAAGAAAAAAAAACTCCAAAAAAACCAACCATATCAATAAACCAATAACCTTTAAAAAAAGTCTTAAACATTCTTCCGTCGAAAGAGTCGGCGAGCGTGGTCACGACCACCTCGACGTTCCCGAACTGCGAGTCGATGCCCAGCATGACCAGGGCGAGGAAGAACAGCACCGCCCACACGGGAGGCACGGGCAGGTTGTTGAATATTTGCGGGTACAGGATGAACACGAGCTCCGGACCCTGCTTCACCACTTTTTCCACTTCGGCGTCCAGCAGGTGGGCCATGTGCCCCATCGCGGAAAATATGACCACCCCCGAAATCAGGCTCGTCATGCAGTTCACCGAGGCTATTGTCAAAGTGTCCTGTTGTTGTTTAAAGTGTTTCGATTGGTGGATAGTTGCTAAAGATCAATGAAAATTTTGTGTGAAAAAACTCATAGTTTAAACAAGATTTGCCAATACGATTTAAACCAGCGGCGGCAAACTGCGGCTCGCAGGCCAAATGCGACCCTCAAAGTTAAAATCTGCGGCTCGAGGTACTATTTAATTGAAAAAATGCTTTTTTTTGAGTTATGAAAATTAAAGGTTTTGTAATAAAAACTTACACTTAGGCTTTTAATTCAACAAATAATATTTACTAGTTCTCTAATGTTGCTTATTTTATCATAATTTTGGTTAAAAATAGTGTTTTTCTTCTGATTACTACAATTTTTTCAATAACTGCGGTCCTCTAGTTTTGTTTAAAACGAAAATTGGCCTATGAGTTACAAAAGGCTGCCGACCCCTGATGTAAACAACAATTTCTGCAATTCAATAACTAAACGTGCTTTGTAGATTTTTTAAATCAGATTGAATAACAATATAAAAAAAATATATGTTTATTTATGTAATGTCATTTTTCATTTAAATTATTTTTATTTTTTTGCCGTTTAAAAGTTAATCAGTAATAAAATATACAATTCATTTAGTACATACCTATTTTCGAACAATGAAATAGTTTTTTGTTACAGTGTATACAAAATTATTAGATTTAAGCAAATAACTAAAATAAAAATTATTAATACTTTATAACACTTACTATTAACTGGCCTTGTTTGGAAACATAAGTTAACTAATTACTTATGAAACATGTTTCTCTTTAACTTTTGAACTAAGTTTTTAATAAGCTTATTATAAACGTTCTTTTTCTCAAACATCAATAAAATACAGACTAAGGTCTAAAATTGTAAATACAATAAATTTTTTAAAACCATACCTGCCACAGGTTACCTTTGCGCTCATTGTAACTTGAAAAAGACATCATAGCCCCAAAAGCAATTCCGATTGAGTTGAAGTTTTGGGCTGCTGCATTGACCTTTAAAAAAAAAAAACTGCAAGTTTTAAAACGAACTAAATAAATAACTTGCCCTTGTGATCTTAAACAAACCAAAATAAAAGATATATATTGAAAGTTTTTGAATTAATAATAATTCAATAATAATTTAATATTTAAATATGAAATACCAATATGTTTGTTTTGCTAAGTTTAATTTAAAACCTGTTTTAAAAATATTAGAAATCAAAAGCTATATAACGAGTAAGAAATGTACACAGTTTTAAATTGGTTATTTAGAAGTGCTCGCGTAGGAACTTCTATTAAAAATAGTTATAAGTAAAAAAAACCAGTTATTTAAATGCGAGCCTTATTTTCTCAAAGCTATTTTTAGAACGTAAATCTAAAACGAAAAATACGAGTTTGGTTCCTTTTACTTAAAAAAGCATAATTTTAAACGTTTTTAGATATTTTATAAATATTTTTAAGTTAAAAGAAAAAAAAATTGTAACATTGTAAGTTCATTAAGCTTTATATGCTTATTTACAAATAAAAAAATAGTTGCTCTCAATAAGTTTAGGATAGTTGCAACTTTGTTTTAATTTTTGCTAAACTTCTGCTTTAAAGAAACATTAATATTTACAAACATACTTTTCATAATGCTTAAAATCATTTTGATAATAATCTAAACTAAAAGCTATAACTAATATAACATTATCCATATACAATAACTTAAAGTGACATATTTCTACTTTTAAGCTTCTAGTAATTACAGTAGCACTAATAATATATAAAAACACAACATTTTACTAAGTGTAGTACAAATATTGCGTTTTGAGAAACTGTTTCGAAGACTCACCCAAACTTTTAACGTAAACATTTTTGACCAGTCAGGCTTGATAAAGTAAAGAATTCCGCTAGCTGCTCCCGGCAGTTGATAGCTAGCAAACAGTAGTGATACGAGAAGAAAGTACGGTAGAATAACAGTAATATAGGCTGCTTTGCCAACTGATTTAACTCCTGTTTTCAATAAAGATGAAACAACTAAAATAAGAAGCCTACTACTAAGTTGAATTTAGTTATATTTACTGTAACTTTCTTAATATATTTTTGAAATTAACTTGGCAAAAAAACAAATTTAGGTTTGTGTGCTTTAAATGGTAAGAACTAAATACTATACCTTTAAATATTCCAAAATAACAAATAGCCCAGGAGAGTGCAAAACAAGCAAAGAGATCCCATTTAATTCCTCCCATTTCTTCTATTCCTGACGACTTTTCAAGTACTTTGTTATTAAAAAAGTCTTGAATAGGAGACCTGAGAAAAATAGTTGCTAGATAATCACAAATTTTTAAACTAATTCTTTTTCACAATTGTAAAACTAGTGTATTACGACTATAAATATATATACATATATATTATTCTTATAAGCAAATAATTTTATACAAAGTTTGAAAGTGTTTTAGGTTTCAAAAATTTACAAACTAAAACAGTATGCCAAAAAACCGCTTGACCAAAGCAAACTTTTTTTTGTAGCAACTTTTTTTATAAATAGTAAGTTTGACATATTTTTAAAGAAAAACATTAGAATAAAAAAAAGGCTATATATAATACGAATTATATTAAAGAATAATTTACTTTGTTTCTTAAAAAAACAGTTTAGATGCCAAAAATTTTTTTTAAATGCGTTTTTTATTAAAAATATTTTAAGTTACCAAAGTTAAAAGTTTAAATTTCAATAGTTAAAAAATATTTTTTAATTAAATTTAAGCATTGCAAACTGTCTAAGCTGCGTACCTATTAACAATTTTAGTAAATCAATATTAGATAAAACGGTTAAAGTTGTGTAATTGTTCCAAATTTTTTATTAGCATTAGTCAAGCGCCTTTTGCTCAAAAGTACAAATTGAATCATCACACTTTAGTTTAAAAGTTTTACATATTTGTTTATGTTCTATTTTATCATAATCATAATGTTCACCGATTTAAATGATGTTGAGACAATACTATAAAAAATATTAAACTAAAATTTTACAAGTATCTTTAAATTTTACTAGTTTTAATGTAAACGACATAAAATGTTTTATAGTCAACCTAGTAACATTTAAACTGTATTACATAAACTGTGAGCCAGCATATTTAAGATTATTATCATATATTTCTTAAAATTTTGCACTATTACCTTTCTACTATGATAATAATACTTTTTGTGGTGTTTACGAAAATAAAAACTTCATAAACGTTGGTTGCAAAAATTATCAAAGTAACGAGTGAGCTAAATTAAATAATTTGTTAACAAGCATACTTGACATTTGTATCAAAAAGTATGTCAACACTTTATTAGACTGCGTTGATGTTACCAGCAGTGTTTGTGCTTTCTCACCTCATGTACGTGTGGTTCGTCGCGTCCGAGCTGTTTCGCAAACCTTCGCTGCAGTTAGCCGACGCCCAATCAAATTGGCAGGAGTACCACGGCAGTGCGGTGCTGAAAGAATTGAACAAATAGTACAGCGCCCAGGCTATGATTACGTTGTAGTAGGTGGCCAGAAAAAAGCTCATGACCACCATGGCGACGCCCACGCCCTTGAACAGGGGACAGAAGGACGCGATGGCGTGGACGGGACCGGCTTTGGTCAGCTGGCCCACGGCGAGCTCCAGGTACAAGAGGGGAATTCCCAGAAGAAGGAGCGTGGTGAAATAAGGGATGAGGAACGCGCCCCCGCCCGAGTCAAAGCACAAGTAGGGGAACCTGGAAAGTTTACTTTTTCACTAAAAGCTCTGTTTTATTAGAATATTTCAAACCGTTGTTTACAAAATATTTGATTGTTATTGTTTTTATTTACGACTTTTAAAAGCAAGACTGATTCAAACACTGTTGAACTCTTTAAGCTAGCACGTCATCTGATTTTTTCAACAAAAAAAACTTAAGGTTTAAGATAAACAAAAAAACAAGCGTAAGTAGCAACCTCCAGATGTTTCCGAGGCCAACAGCATAGCCGATGCAGCATAGTAAATACTCTGTTTTATTTTTCCATTTTCCTCTAGAGTTTGTTATTGAGTCTGATGATGAATCTTTTTTATTCTTTATATTTTGGTTTCTAATCATTCTATGTAGCAGCTGAACAAATTTAAAAAAATTTCCCTGTAAACTAAAAGGAATGATTGAAACCGATAAAATAGATAAATAAAAGCACTAGCTTCAAAAAAATATGAGACAAGTGTAAACTCAAATAAACAATTTGTGGTTTTTGTTTGACCTTACTGTTTTGAAAACAATTAAAACAAACTGTTCATTCAGTAAACAGGATAAACGTAACACAAAAGTATGACTAAGACCTATATAAAAACACACTATATCAAAATTTTTACATGTTTTAAAATTAAAAAATTAAGTAAAACAAACAAATATTTATGGTGAAAGGTCATTTGGGTCTAATAAAATTAAAACTACTAGTAAATATGCTTTTTAAAATTTAAGCTATGATAGACATATAGTTAGTTACTCACACGTTTTTAAAATTATAAGTTTTAACAATTCTACCTAATTACAAAAAGTAAATACCATCGTTTACAAACAATAATTCACTGTTGATACTTTCTACTTATGTTTATTAAGTGCTTTTATTCTTTTTTAATAAAATCAATTTGTACTGATGAGCTCATTTAGTAAAACACTGCTAACAAAGTATGTTTTTTTAGATTAAAAAATTCAATGTTACGTTTAACACTATAACTTTTTTAACTGCTTGATACTTATTCTAAATGTCAGCACTTTTAAGTTTTTCTTTTAATGCTTTTTTTATCTAAGCTTAATTTGTATTAAATTGATTTAGTCTTATAACTTTTGTTTAAACTAAAATGATAAGAATTCTTGATTTAATTTTGAGAAGATAAATGTACAAGTTTTATTATACCAGAAGTTGTTGTAATACAAATTAAGCTTAGATAAAAAAAGCATTAAAAGAAAAACTTAAAAGTGCTGACATTTAGAATAAGTATCAAGCAGTTAAAAAAGTTATAGTGTTAAACATAACATTGAATTTTTTAATCTAAAAAAACATACTTTGTTAGCAGTGTTTTACTAAATGAGCTCATCAGTACAAATTGATTTTATTCAAAAAGAATAAAAGCACTTAATAAACATAAGTAGAAAGTATCAACAGTGAATTATTGTTTGTAAAAAGCTTGGCTAAAATTACTAGGCTTGGCTAAAATTGACCATTAATTACAATATAGATCTAAAAAACGCATTTATAATAAATGGAAAACACGAAAAGTAAATAGCTTTAAACTATAAACAAATCACTGTCTTATAAAAAAAAATTTAAGTTAACTTACATCTAGTATTCAAATTTTACAAACTAGAAAAAGTTTTTTAAATAATATAATCAAATTTACAAATTATTAGTTACAATATAAAAAAAACAGAACTGACAACTAACAATCAAACTCTTCTTAACAAACAACTGTCAATGAACTATAGCTACAACTCTACTATACCTGCGAGCATTTACCTAGAGCTTTTAATTATTATAGACTTCACAAAAAAATATCTAGTTCACTGTAAATTTTTTGCCATTACAAAAGTTTTTACAAATACAAGTAAAAGATACAAAAGTAAGATATACTCAAAATTATTTTGTTAAATAAGTTTTATGTTGTGTTTAGCAAATAAATTTAAGCTCTATTTAAAACACGTTGTATGACGCATAGCAAACTTTGTGCACCTTTTGATTCTTACCTCAACAAGTTATCTTTTAAAAGTAATTTCAGTAGAAACAAATTTATACAAATTTTTTTTCATGAAATGAATGATACAATTAAACTAGTTGTGAATCTATTGTTTTACTTACACTTATTTATTACTTAAAACTTAGTCAAAAAGTGTGTGGGATTTGTACTTTATATATTTCAGTTATGACTTGTGTTTACTTTTAATATACATACAATTTTAAGTTATGGTATATGACGTTATAGTGTTTTGTTTATAACCTTTCAAATGATTTTTTTTTGTTTTACTGTTATACATTATATATTTATGCCATTCTAACTAAAATATCATTTAAACTTTGATGTTAGTTTAATTTGTTTTATAAGATTTAAAAACTTAATAACTGTTAATTTAAACTTGATTAGACTTTAAAAAAGTTGAAATATGATTACACAAACTTTACAATATACAACTAAATTAAACTTTTTTTAACCGATTGTTAAGTTTAAAACTGTAATATTTTCTTCAAGTAAAAATATACTATTTAGAAATTTACTTTGAGGGTACATTACTTAAATAAAAATACATCATTAATTGTATATGGTTACTTAGGAAACTTAAAATCTAAGTATTTGTGGTTTGAAACTTTAGTTTGAATAACGTCATTTAGTTGCTACACTATTCAACAGCCAATTCAATACAAAACGCTGCGAATAATATATGATTGAACTAAAATGAATAGGCTAAAGTAAATAATTGCTTCAGAAATAACTAAAGAATAACTACGTTTTACTTAAGTACCAAACTTTTAAGCATGGTCTTAGCGAAGACAAATGTGTTTTGCACGCAACACGTGTGCATGGAGAGTAACCATTGTACAGGTGTTACTTTTGCACTAGTAGTCAGTTTTGCTTGGACTCGGTTTTGCATGAGTAGTCAGTTTTGCACGAGTGACAGTTTTGCACGGGTGTCACTATTGCACGAGGCGTCATTTGAGCATGTTTGACTATTGTGTATTGAGAAAAAAAATCAAAGTATATAAAAAGAAACCAATTAAATTAAAATTGTGGTACAATTAAAACAAACCTATAACAAAATATAAACAAAATCTGAAACTAACTTTAATCTATGTATAATTATGTATACTTACAGGAAACTAAGAAGAAAATCTAATTGAAGTTAATAAGAAAATATATAAAGTTAATACATGAACTGGAACGAGCTTTTGAACAACATAACTTCAGACTGACTTTTCTAATTTAACTTCAAATACATCATTTGTTTACTACCCGGTAAGAACTTCTGCACTTTGTTTTTCGCTGTAAAACTCAACGTCGTTTTTGAAAGACAGTATGATGACATCATTACTTATCAAGAAAAATAAAATTTGGATACAAAAAGTGATACATATTTATTTAAATATTTCACTTGCAGTATAACCACAAAATACAAAAGCATAACTAAAGAATATTACTTTTTAAAGCTGTTTGAAAAATAAGAATAAAATAAACAAGTTGGAATAGTTCTTCTACTGACAATATGTGTTCAACATGAATCATTTCAAATTTATACTGACTTACTTATAAAACAAAAACATACTGAAACGCTCTAGAAGCCGAATGGGAACTTTCTACAGCAAAAAAGTTTTTCGTTGACGGTTGATTGAGTTTGTAAACCAAAAAAATTTATAACAATAAAAAATTATAACAGTTTTTATACGCGACATTGCTGGCGACGTTGTTTAAAGTACTGCTGAAAATTGCACTTACACACGATACGCGTCACATTTATGTTTACCAGAGTAAAACGTAACTAACTTTTTATTTAAACTTAACTTTTACGTAAAAAAACTAACATTTACTAGTAGTTTTAAATAAAGCATAAAAAAGTTAACACACGAAATGAGGGAAAATTAAGTGCAATAAAAGGCTTGAAATAGTTTAAAGTTGAGTATAACCAAAACTACTACACTATTATACTAGCTTAAGCTACTTAAAACTCAAAAAAAAAAAACAATAAATATTAATTTATTCTAAGTACACTTCTTTTACAAAGTACCGACCCTTGTATCAGTTTGATGTTAAATTTATGGCAACTATGGTCGTATGATATAAATAGCACACAAAAGGGGTAATTTATTTTGAAAATTATACATTATTATATACTTTTCTAGAACTAGTGTAAAAAAACAGTTTAAATACTAACTTTTTGTTTGTTTTTTAACTTGTATAAATACGTTGTTATTTCATTTTTAAAATACCTTATTGTTTATGTAACACAGACCCAATTTTTAAGTAAGCTATTTACTTTATTATATTTTTTACGTACTTTGATCAAAAATTTATAAAGATATTTTATGTTAAATAAAATATTTTACAACACTTTCAGATGTTCTAACGATTTTATCTTTTAAGTTGTTGATAAAACTGAAAAATTAATATCTCACAGCATTTTAGGAGCTTGCATAATTTTTGATAATATTTGTTTCTTAATTACTTAAATTTTAGTTTTTACAAAGAGTGAAGCTCACTTAAAATAAAAAGTATATTTTTCACTGTTATTGACTCAAAAGAGAAGTTACAAAGAGTTTAGTTAATTTTTGTATCTTAGGTAACTTTAGTACTTTTTATAAGTTTTTTAGAAAATAAAAACTTGTTATAAATTAGGTTACATTGTGTTATATGAAGTATCCTCTATCGTAATATTTCAAAAAGAGTTAAGGTTTTTATTAATTTTCATAATTTTTTAAAACATCCTAACATACTCTTGTAAATTTAACTTAACACTTCTTTTAAATACATAGTTAACATTTACAATTTAGTTCAGTATATAAAATATTTCGCTGATGTTTATTAGCAAGTCTTACCGATTCTTTTTAGTAAGACCGTTTGATTAGTTTGTGATTTTATTTTAAAATATTAATGGACAGTTAATTTTTTAAACTAGTAATTAAAACTATAACATACTGTTTTTTTTTTAATTAAAAAACTAATAATATTAGTTAATAATATCTAGTAATAGTTCTTTTCATAGAAGCTTTAAGCTTTTTTATCAGTTATCATTAAGTGTTTCTTATCTGTTTAATGCTAGTTGGTAAATTTAAGTTAGCCCTTAATATTTTAACACAGTCGACGTAAACGTTAAAAGAATCAAAAGTCATACTAATGTCCAACACCCTAATTCGTGGTTTAGTGTTTATCTTTTAGATTAAAAGTAAATCAAAGTCATTAATAAATTGATTTGTCTAGGAAATATAATTTAAACAAGCTTATGTTTAAAAATACTTTTGAAAAATGTACTATGCACATTTTTTTTTCTTTTTATAACCATTTTTACAAGTAGAATTTCATCTATTTAAAAAATATACTAGACTTGAAGTAATGTTTGTTATCATGTTCTAAGTAAAATTCTTAGTAAAACTAAGCGATTAAACCTTTAAGTTATCGTGTAAAGTCATTTTATCTTTACATCTTATGGTATCTTTTAAAAAACTTTGCTTTTAATATCGAATAGCACAAAGTGAATATTCGGATCTGATTGTAAACAAATAGTTGTAGGAAAAAAACACTTCATGCAAAATTGACCCTCCGGGCAAAAGTTTCTTCGTGCTAAAGTGACCCTTTGTGCGAAAGTGTCTTTGTGCAAAGTATATTTGACCCTTTCCCTCGTGCAAAAGTGATCACTTGTGCATTTCTGACACCTACTCGATCTTAACAGATATATTGTTGCTTTGAATCTTTTTATGATTTATTGAAGCTAAGAAATTCTTAAACTTTATTCTAAAACTAATTTGTCCTAAAATTAGTTTAGGAGGCATCGTGTTTAAAATGTGTTTTGTTATATTGAAATATAAACTAAAATAATTAATATAACACTAGTTAAGAAAACATCCTGGACGAGAAGTTAAAAGGTATCCAAGTGGTGTACGACTCGATAATCGAAAGGTTTTTTCGTACACCGGGTCTTTGGACCAAATATCTTAAGCGTTTTTTTTGTCGTTCAATAAGAAAACATATTTTTCTGGGCATTATATTAAAACTAAGTTTTTATATTATAGCAAAAGCTTTAAAGAGCTAAACCTATCGTTAGATAAGAGCTAGGATAAAAGGCCTTATGTTTAAATTAAGTTTTATATAGTTTAAGGGACACTAAATCAAAATAAAACCTTAAAACTCTAAAGTTTAAACTTTAAAGACTAATATATCCTTTGTTGTAAAACTAGTGCAAGAAAAACTATACTTAAAGTAATTTTAGATATTTTTAAACGTTATAGACAAATAAACCTCTGTTCTGTAGCTGGTTTACAAGACAATTGTTTTAAATGTGTTTTTAATTAAGCACACTTAAACCTATATGTATATTTTGTTATTTAAGTTTAAACGCCTTAAAGTTATATATTAAGCTTAAGTGTGTTTTTAGATTTCTATAGATTTCGAGTACTTTAAAACTTATAGTTTAAAATAACTCTTTAAAATATTTCAATAAAAGAAAGTTTCGTCCTTGTTTTTAAAGCAGAAGTTTTTGAGTAGTTTATTATTGTTTATTTATCGATAAAAAAAGCTCATATAAAGTTTAGTCTAAGGACCTGGTGTTCAAAGGAACCTTTCAGTTATCGAGTCGTACACCACATGCTTATAAAGTTTCTTACGAGCTGTACAAGATATTTTTTTTTTCATTTAAATATTTAAATCTTTAGTAATAAAACAATCAATTAAGCGAAATGAAAGACAACAAAACTAAACGAAAATTAACTGATTTTGTGTTTAAAAATGTACTTAACAAATTTTTTATCAACATAAAAATATACATAACTTTAAATTAACTTATAAAAGGAGATAAACAATACAAACAGCAAATATGTGAATACTTGATTGACAGGTTACAACCTCTTTAAAGAAAGTAGAAATGTAATACGCTGAAATATTTTTACGTTAAATTTTATCAGTATTTTGTGCTATAAGTGTAGTTTTTATTTTATTTAATAATTTTACTTGAACAATAAAAATAATTTTACATTTAAATAGATGAAAAAACTATTGTATATGTTTTTAATATTTTTAAATAAGTGAATTCTACCATAACTGAACTTAACTTTTATAAATGAAAATATAAAGAAAAATACTATAAAATTTATGCTTTTAATAAGAAAAATAATAAAATAAAAATAAAACAATAATAATATTAATAGCAACAACAAGTTCCCTTCTATTTTAAAATATACTTTTTTATATTTTTGAATACTTGTCTTAGTCTCAAATTGTAATAACAGAAAGCAAAAAATACTTGCAAACATTAAAAAGAAGGTTTTTTTTTATTGATTTCCTCAGAAAAAGAGACTTTTTACAGTAAGCTTGCTTGATACAGTTATACCAGCTTACTATTTAAACACTTAACTTTCTGATAAAATATATACATCTATGAATTTTTTTTTACATTAGCATGCTAAAAAAATACAAAAATTTTTTGTAAGTACTCTGAACTTAATTCAAAATAGTAATTATGAAAAATAATCTAAAGAATAACCAAAGAGAAAACGCTGCAATCTAGACTAAACCACTGTTATTGTAACCAAATAAATCAAATTTTGAACAAAAAAAGGGGTATTAAATGACAAATAATATAACGTTTAAGAAAAAGTAAATAGACGAGTAGCAATGATCACTAATGACCTTGATATTCCATATTTAATGGATAACTTTTAAATTCATCCTGGAACTTTCCAAAACGACTTATATTTTTTAAACATAATGGTAGCTTAATCCATAACTTACTTCCTTGGTAGGATGGCGGTTTATGACCTATTTTGCTGTTGAATCTAGGTAGGAAAAAATTTGTTTCTGAAGACCTCGTATAATAATTATAGACAATTTTTACACTTTTATAGTAATTAATAAAGTTAGCTGTTAACAAATTATTGTTAAACTTAAACATAAACATACCTAATTCATATATATATATATATATACAGACTTTCAATGTTTAATATTTTTTCTGAATTTTTAATTCTCTTTAACTGTTATCATATTTCTTATAATGTATGTATCTCTAAATTCTCTATTTATGAGAACATTGATATCATTAATACATTATTTATTTGCTATTTCCCAGCACAACAAGCCATATATAACATTGCTCATAAGCAAAGGATTACAGATAAAAGTAATGCTTTTTCATTTAAAAAGTGTCTTGTTTTATATAATACACCCAATGTTTTCTGTATTTTTGTTTATATAGTTTCTATGTTTTCTGACCATTTTAAACTCCCAATTCCCAAATGTTTATAGCTATTTATGCTTGTTATAACTGTTTACCTGTTTTTACATTAAGATCTATATTTTTCCAAAAACTATTTTTTTGTTAGATGTAGAATCATGCTTCTGGTTTTATTTAGGTTTATTTGTGTCAAAACCTTGATAATAGTGTTTCAACTAAATTTAAAACAGCTAACAGCATACATTTATGCATTTTTTTACGTTTATGTTTATAATGTTATTAGAGTTGCTAATGTTCTAAGAACTTAAGTACAAAAAGTAACATGCTATAATAGTGTTTAGTAATTTAATAATACAAATTTTATACTTCGTAGGTCTATAAAATAAATTCCTTGTTTATAGTGATTCTTTTTCTTTTGCAGTTTTAATTATTCTAAGCTCCATGTTTATTAAATAAAATACTAAGATATAACATGTTTTTATTAGTTAGTAAAAGCTCCACAACAAAAGTTAAATAAAAATTATTATAATTAGTACGGTCCAAAATATATGTCTTACTTATCTTTTTTAATATTTTTTTTAGCAAAGTGTTTTGTGCATTTGTAGTTTTTTTTTAATATTTTAACTGCAATCTAGGTTAAATCTTACCATTTTATTTTCAAAAAAATGTTGTTTAACCTTCACTCAAAAAATTGCTTGTCGTTAAAATATTATTTAATTGCTGAACAACCATTTGATTGCCGAAAGGTTTTTCCGTACACCAGGTCCTTAGGTCAAACGTTTTGAGCTTTATTTATTAAATTTTATTATATTGTAATATAATTTATTTTTTATCCTTCAATAAGCAATTTAAATTTAAACTTGTATGCAGCAATGATTTTGAAATATATTAAGTTGATGTTTCCTAAATTTTGCCTTTTAAAAAGTCATTTGATTATTCTACATACAGCATCATACAAATACTTTTTTTTTAATTCATACACCATGTTCAACACTTATGAGTTTTATTAGCAGCTTTTCTCGATGACCGGAAGTTTTTGTAAGCCAGTCGAAAGCTGATGGCGCAGAGCCACACAAACACAAAGATGATCGCGATGTGAAGAGCGTACGAAAATGTCGGATGAAGGAGTGTTGTTTGCGAAGTCGAGCTCGTTGCTACCAGATTGTTTGTTATCATTTGTTGTGCTGAATTTGTTGTAAGTTTAAAAAATTGATAAACACTTTTTTTTATGGTGTCATTAAAATTTTTATTCATTATTTACTGTTCAAAATATAAATTTAATCGTTTGCTAATAAAAGATCCTAGTGGAGTAACTTCACTGGAATATAAATAAAAACAAGTTGTACAGTAATCTTACAATAAAAGAAAATTACAATAGGTACAATAAAGGAAGATTACTGTACAATTAATTATTTAATAATAATAAAAAAGTTTTTTTATTAAATTTTTGACTAAACTTTAGTTTTATTGAAAGTAATTCAACTTTAAAAATACGCTTAGTACAAAACTATTTTGGCTTTAGTTTATGTAAATGTTTTATATTAGTTTAGGATGGGCAGCATATGACCCGCCAACTTAAGTCTCTGACTTAGTTTTAGCTCGAAAACATCTTGTAAAAATCTAATAAAAATTGAGATTCTTATATAAATACTTTGAAATGTACTCATCATAGTATGATTTTAGTTCACTATACTGCTGCTTAAAAAATGAATTTTTGTTTCAACCAAAATTAAAAAAGTACTTTATTCAGTATTTGTTGTGCAATTTTTCAAAACTACGTTGCTCGCTAAAACATTATTTCAAATTTTGCCGGCTGACTATAAAAGTTGCCCACCCTTATAGTAGATTCTATACAACTATAAAAAACTTTTATACATCATCAAATCAACCATTTGTTTCCCAACTATTAGTATGTAATTTAGTAGTATAAATCTGAACGAAATATCATAAAAAGTATAACTGACGTTGTATGAAGTTTCTTCCGTCCAAAGTTTTTTTAGGGGGCAAAACACCTAATACTTCATTTTCATCGTCCAAAACCGAGTCCTCTCCATCGTATTTGACTTCACTCCTAAACGCATTGCTTTCCATGTTTTAAAATAAATGAATATTTTCAATAAAAACACAGATATACACACTGAAGTATTCACATCGAGTTTTGTACTAAAAAAATTACTAAACTGTTCAGATTTTCTGAAAAACGTCATAAAAGTAAAAAATGGAAAAAAAATTCGGAAAAGATTTCTAATGAAAAATGTAAGAAAATACAGGAATAAGTTTTATTTGTTGTAACTGCAGTTTACCTGTTTATAATAGTTTTGTGGTCTAAACATTTCATTTGACAAAAGTTCTTTAAGATTAAACCTGTTTGTTTTTTGTTATACACTGCGTAAAACGTTATTAGTACTTGGATTGTTATCTGTGGAAAACAATACAAAATTATTAACATTTGTTAACATCTATAATTACTATCCTTTCTTGTATTTAGAAAAACATAGTTATTTAGATTCTATCCTTGACTAATAAATAATATAAAAATTTTGATAACCTAAAACTTTTCAAAAAGTTTCAATTACAAAAATAAAGCGAAGTTATTTACAATAAATAATTTATTCCCTCCCTACCCTGGTATACTTTGTTTTCTTTTACAGAGAATTAGTTTAAAAACGATCTAACTAATAAAAAATCGGTGTAAAAATACTAACTATGCATAAAAATGATAGATAATGAAAGTCGGCTTTTATTAAATCAAACTGTTTAAACTAATACTTCATATTATGTAAAGTATTTTTTACAAAACCTCTTCAGAAAATTTTTCATGTAAAAAAAGTTTTAGACCCAGCAAAAAAGTTAAAGTGTTCGTATTTGTTTAAGCTTAATCAACCATAAGTTAGAAAACTTACTAAGTATCCTTATCAATTGTTCACCATAAAAAACTATTTACACAAAAAGTTAAGACACCATTTAAATTAAATAACTCTATTCTTAGTAATATATACTTTTTTTACCAATAAAGTCACTAAATGTAGTCAATCTTGGCGGTTAAGTGTAACCACTAGGGTAAGCAACAAAAGGTCCGCGTGTTGATTTCGTGTAATAAACAAATGTACAATAATATCAAAAAAAATATTTTTAAAAACACACAAGTTTGGAAAAACTTGTTTAAATGCAACTTGTAGTAATATTTTCAGAACTATTTTTCATAACTACGTGTAAGATATAAGTAAAGATTAACAAAAATAAGGCGGACTACTATGATAAATCAAGCCATTATCTACAAAAAACAACCAATCTAGCCCTAGAAAAGTTACCTTCATATTATCTATGTGAAATATGTGAAAATAGTTTTGCTAAGAACTTTATTTTTCCAAAAACCTGTGAGGCAAAACAAGAAATTGAGATAGTATTTGAACATTTTTTGTATGTAATGACTCACTTAAGTATTTTAATCTTTCTCATTTTAAACTTTATTTAGTGAAGTGTCTAGTTTTGAAGGTTAAGTTTTTAGAAACACAAAATACAGAAGTACGTTGTTTTTCCAAAACAAACATCATAACAATCGCAATAGAAAAATCTTTGAAAAATGTATATTGTTTGTATAATAAATACTATGCCATCAAAATATTTAGATTAAAAATTTTAAAAATCCGTAATTTATTTTTACAATAACTAAAAAAAAAAGTTTAAAAAAATAAAATATAGTATATATATGTGTACAAAAATATTGCTAAGTACTTGTTTTCAATGTTTAAATGGCCGAAAATAGTATAAAATATTATGTTTCAGTTGCATAGTTGGTAATAAAAACGAAAGAAAAATAAACACTAACCATAGAAATTTGTAACGAACAAAGTCTAAAAAGCATAAACAAAGTACTAGGATTTTAATTAAGTTTGGCTGAAATGTTTACTTAAATTTATATAAACAAAAATTGCTGGAACCGTTCTAAACTTAATCAAAAGCATAATCAACTTTAAAGATACTTTCTTCACTGTAAAACCACAAAACAGTGGTATTAAAAAGCCTCTTCCAACAAGTTTTGCTTTTCATCGCTTGTGTTGTGTATTTTCACGTAGTTGGACAGCCTGCTCCGCTCCCCAAAGTTCATCTTGAACTTGACGTTCCTCCTGTAGGCGTAGAACTCTTCCGCTTCTTCTATCGTCTGCATCATCTCCTTGCCCATCGTTTCCGGCAGCAGGAGCGAAACCAAACCGGCTGAAAGAGAAACGCCTGAAAAATTATAAATTGATAAACAAGTTCTGATTTTTTTTTTACTTTTTAAGTTAGTTTAGCAGGTTTTGAAAGCAACAAAGCTAGATTTGTTTAGGTAGCGGTTTTTATTATGTATTTATGGTTTTACTGTGACCTAAACGCTTATAATGCATAATAAAAAGATATATGTTAAAAAAAAAACTGTGAACAGAAGAATTTTGATACTATAAGCAGAACTTCGAATTTACTGATAAGCATTAGTAGATATTACATTAATCTTTTGTTTTAAATGAAATCTAGAAAAAGATAAATAAATATAAAACAACAATAAACTTTTGATAACTCAATTAAACTAAAAAACTATATATCCGTTGACTAAAACTAAAAGAAATTTGTATTGAGAGTAGTTAGTAAAAATTTATGTGATAAGTTTGTATTGAAAACATCAAAAAAAAATACAGTTATTCTTCAACGCGTTCATCTGACTGTTCAACGTACAACAATTTAAGATAGAAATCATCATTATAAATAACCTGCAAATATAGCCATAGGAAGCCAAGACACAGAGTTTTGCAGATAAATAAGATAGGGAGCCAGTATACATCCCCACCTTGAAGCCATTGATGAGACTCCTAACGCATTTGCTCTAAAAAGATTTTTTTTTTATAAATTTAAGTATTGATGGTTTTTATCTTACTATAAAAGCTATTTAAAAGAAGGGGCTAGTATGTTACAATTGAAATAATAAATGCTTTTACGAAAACTACTTACTTCTTTTTTTTTAGCACAGTGTATTATAGTCAATCTTAAATCAGAAGTAAAAAAACTAAATCAAAAATAAGCATAAAACTTTTTACATACTTTTGTATTAAAAGTTAATAATAAAGTTGTTTATATAGCTCAAAAGCAAGATATAATTAGTTTCTGATACTGTAAACAATCTATTTATCTAAATATAAGTATTTTAATATATAGTTTTTTATAATTGCTTGCTAACATAAATAAAATTTATTCGTTGATATTTTATTAACTTAAATGTTTGCTGAGAAGTCTTAAAACTTAATTGATCCATTTGATGCTCATTAATTTTAATTTGCTTAAAAACAGCTTTCTAACGTTTTTCAAGGCAAAAAGTAAATTACAAAAATTAACTCGGCTGGTTAATCAAAGTTTAAAACTATTAAAGTATTAAAGCTCATTATATTCAAAGTATTTACCTAACAACTGTTGGAAACAGTTCTGCACAAAAGTTGTAAACAATCGCAAAAGAAGCAGACACACCAGCTTTTCCGATGAAAGCAAGAACGTTTGCTAGAACTTTCAAGGCTGGAAAAAAAGTTAAAATTCAATGGCGAGCCTTTAAATTCTAATAAATTCACGAAATGATAGTTTAGTATCACTTTTAAATAGCTTACAATGAAAACAGTTTTATAAAAGTATTTTTATGACATATAAAAACATATTTTAAAAACTTTCATCTTGATGATCTATTTCAATCAGAATAGTACTTGACAGGCATGAAACACTCTGCAGTACAAACATCGAACATAGCAAGACTCTTCTGCCCCATCTGTGTGTAAAATTTAAAAATTTGATGTATATACAAACTTAAAATAAAACTTAATTAAATATCATGTTTTTTAAATCGAAATACAGTTTTTTTTTTACTACTTTTTGATTAGCTACACAACTTTTGTTTTTGCTTCGTTAAAGTAAAAATCTGCTTTGAAATTGTTACAAGTAAAAGCTTGCATTGAAAATAGCTTGTGCAACAGCTACTAAATATCCTTATAAATAGAAAAAATAACAATATTCTAAAAAAATAGTATTAACCCAATTCGTTAGAGTTTTAAATTATTCTAACAATATCCATTCTGTTAAGGAAACAAGCTTTTACAAAATTTTACACTATTGAAGATTCAAACTGATAAAAAAAATACAATCAAGTTTAATGATCACTAAACAAAAAACAACATTTTATACTGACTTTTATTATGGTTTTAAAAATTAAAACGTGACAAAGCCACAGAAAATGCTTTTAGTACCCAAAATTTCTGCTTACTTTTCAATAGTCAGTTGAACAAACAACATTGATCCGAATTCTATAAAAGTACTTAGAGCGTTGTTTGTAAAAATATCTCCTGATAGCGACCCTGCATTTAGAGAAAGACCATAGTATACTAAAGCTGATGAAAACCTGAAAAAATTGTTGAAAACTTATTTAAATTGTACATTTTAAATTGTACAATTTAAAATGTATAATTGAGGCGAAAATATCGGTTAAAACTTGCGAACAGTTTCAGACAAAAATTATTTTAAGGAAAATAGATTAAAGGTAGGCAAAGATATTTTAAGGAAAATTAATAGACTTGGGTTTAAGTGTTTCCTTCAAGTGAAGCTTTAAATTATACATTTAAGTGGAACAAAATAAAGTATACTAAATATACTTGGTTTAAACAACTTATACAAGGTTTAACGTTTGTGTCTAAAATACTGTAGAAACATCTAAACACTTTATTACCAAATACAAATACCTACCAACAAAACATAATTTTGATTGTAATCCACCTCATTCGTTTTTGTTTGAAAAGATCAATTGAACTGTACTTAATGTTGTTATTAGACGGTTCTTCCTATTTTATACAAGTCAAACAATAACGATTTTTTTTGTAATTGTGAAGTTACAAATAATAATAAAAGTAATAGTTGTGTTACTAAGTTTTAAATTTCTTTTGTTTATGTTTACAATTATTTTAGATGCAGTAAGCTAATAGAAGTTGATAAAAGTATAAAAATACAACTAGTAGACAAAAATATAATAAACAGTATATATAATTATTAAGTTAAGAGTAGTTTAAATTAAAAACTTTTTGATAACATAAACAAGTATAACTACATTGTTAGCGCACGTCTTAATTACACGGTGTTTGCAAAAATAACTTAATTTTTACAAATAATACTTACTAACGGTAAAACTGAACTTTTACTTGACTACGTTTCAAAGTTACATTATCTTTGCGAAATAACTGTATAAGAGTATGTAAAGTACCCATTGTTGTTTTTGGTCTTTTGAGTGGGGAAAATTACAAGTATAATTATATTTTTTTTACTAAATATTTTGTTTTTTATTACTTTAGTGTAAGAAATAACGATCTATTCATATCAATAATTTTTAAAAATTAAATAGACCAACAATTTTTTTGGCAAAATAAAAGTAAAATAACTTCAATGTTGCTTTTCTTATCAAAACTATAAAAACGAAATTTTTTTAACTAAGTTTTGTGGAATAAAAAATGATCAAATCAGTAATACTATAATTATAGTTATAATAATAACAATATTCTTGTATAGTATCTTAGTATAGAGAAATAACTTGTTCAAACGTAGCATCATCCCAGTCTTGATCTGTTAAAATTCTTCCGTTTTTCAGCGCAAAATATTTTCCTATTTCTTTTCCTTCGTTTTCTTTCCCTTTAGAAAACAACCAACGTGGTGATTCCGGCAGCTATATATTTTTGTATAAAATATCAGCATAAAATGAAAATTCGTATTTGAAGAACTTTTTGAAATGCTAAACTTACTGGTAGTTTTAAATTAAAAGTTTTTAAAATTTAAAATCTAGAACCTAGATCATAATTTTTTTAGATAAGAAAACTTTTTACATAGCTTTATTTTGTTTGCTAAAAAGTTTCGTATTTAACATTACAATAACTGAAAATAGTTCTTATTAAGTAAATTAATGTAGTAAACAATATGTTTGTAACTGATTGTATGCTTTATTTGGTTTAAGAACAGTAATAAGTGCCAGGCTTTGAAGTGTGAATACTTATTTGTTAATGACTTGAAATCAGATGAAGCTTTTAGATTTTACACTTAGTGATCTCTAACCCATCTGCGTTTACTTGATTTTTAGAAACAAAATTAATATTCTGTTCTTTACTATTTTAAGTCAACTAGCTTAAGAATGCTTAAGTTTTTGAATTTCGTTACATCAACCACAAATAACTCACAAGAAAAAGAACTTACCAAGTGATGCAAAAACAAGTATGGAACAGGAGTCAACGAAATGGCCAAGTAGAAGCTCCTCCAGTGTCGCAAGTTGTAAGATGCGAACGAGTTCATCAGGTAGCTGATCCCAAACACTGCGTGAAGTTGGATCCCAGTAACGCTTCTCATCGGGCCGGTTATTTCCACAACTGCATTTTAAATCAAAAGTCTTAAAAAAACTTTTATGTAAGAAACAAATTTTTTTTATTTAAATTGTGCTCGCGCTTTAGTGTAAACGAACAGCTTTAGTTACTACTACAGTGCTGTAAATGAAGTATTTAGCCACAAAAAGATGAAACTCTTGCTTACGATATAGTTATTTTTACTACTTATTACTTAATTAATATCTTTAATTGATTGAAGTTTTTAGTCATTGATTATACACAGTAAAAAAAAAGTATTGAGCAAATGTTATCCACAACAAACCATAGACAAAGACAACGAGCAAGCCACCGTGAGAGAAGGCACCAGTTAGCAGTCGAAACAGAATAAACAGAGCAAAGTTTGGTGAAAAAGCTACTCCGCAACCAGAGAAAATGGTCCCTATGGTTGTTATCAGAATGGTTTTTCTTCTACCGTACCTAAAATTTAATATATCTTGTGTTTAGCAGAGAGACTAATTTCGTTTTTTTAAGTTTGTAAGAACATACCATTAATTTACTTTAGATTTTTAATCAATTAAAACATTTTCAAGATCAAGTTTTATAGGTGTAATAAAAGTTGTAGCTTAGTGTGTCTTAAAGTCAAATTCAAGTTGGTTAGTTGTAAGCAAACTTTAATTAAATTAATAAAAATAATATTCTAACTATAGTTTACTTTCGAAAAGGTCAGTATAACGCTTTTAAGTAGATGTTTCTATAAGTAAGTTGTTAAAAATATAAAAAGTTTACCTGTCGGCTATAAAACCGAAAAAAACAGCTCCCAACCATAGGCCAATAAAATAAAACGAGGTAGCAGTAGTCGAGTACATTCTTCTGTCGCAAACTAGATTCCACTGTTAAAAGTATACATTTCTAATTTATCAGGGTCAAAATTCATTCAAGTTTAATTAATACGGAACGTTTATCAACTCAACGTCTAAAAATGTTTACGCGAGTTTACTTTTGTAAGTTCAACGAGTGCATGTGGCAGCAATAGCTAACAGAAATTTGTTCTCAAAAAATATGAAAAACTTTCTAGTAAAGCAGAAAATTGTGCCTGTATTTTTATGCAAATAAAAAAGCAAGTACTATTAAGGTTGACTAAAAATTTTAACTTTTTATAATACAGGGATCTCCTTATTAAAACAGCCTAATTTTTTTTATTTTAATTTTTCTATGCAAAACAAAATTTTTATATAAACATGCTTAGTAAACTGAAATGAATATCATATATTGTTTAAAATTAGTTTAAACATGATAAAAACTTAAAATACTTCTGATATAGTAGTAGACTCAAAAGTGTTGAAGTCAAAGTGATAGCCATTATCACAAGATATGACTTCTGCCGATTTGTTGACGCAATCAATTTTTGGTGGTCTGCATTCAGACAAATTGTAACCGTATCTAGAAAGAAGAGTTACGAAATAAACCAGAAAAAAAACATAATTTGTTAATTTATTTAACTTTACAGATAAATATCTAGTTGTGATTCTAATAATATTTTAGATATTTTCATATAATATTTTGCAATTATTTTGTTTTTTAATGTAATAAAAAAGTAAAAAAAATATGATTTTTATTGTGTAACCTGGAACAAGTGTCATATTTTCCATTTACTTTTGGAGTCGAAATATCGAGCAATTGTGTTTTTGTAAGGTTTGGATATTTATTGGCATCATCTAACTGACTCAAATAGCACCTATTAAATTGAAATTTTGTGTTAGTTTTCATTTATTCTGTCGTATAACGGCAAAATTAATTTTAATCAAAAATCAACCTACTGACTTTATATCTTAAAAAAAATTGTAGACGATAAACAGTTATAAAAGTCACTTAAGGAACAAACAACTAATTGCTACATAAAAAGTATAAGTTAAACTTGTATTAATTTTCAGGGCTACTAAAGCACATGTCATTAGCATAGTAAAAAGTAACAATTAGACTGTTTTTTGATGTCTTACAAAAACTATTTGATATTACAAGGTAGCAGTCAAATCGATCGTAAAAAATTGATAAAAAAACACTTACTTTTACAACAACAACTTACAAGTCAAGTGGTGATTACATAAAAATTAAAAAAAAACACTTGCCTAAAGTCTTCATGAGCACTGTAAAATACTGAAGAAATGTTGTGGACTGCTGTAGAAGGTGCTAGAACTAGTATTATAAGTAACAGACGTCTTTGGTAAGGACCTAGTGATCCAATTTTCTTAAGAATTACATCAAAATCTATGGCAGATTTCATAGTTATACATTCTACAATAAATACTGATGCTTTAATAATTCAAAAAGAAAGTATCACAGTTTTTACAAATAATTTTCATAATAAATAAAAAATACTAATACTTTTTGCACTTAGTAGAAATAAAAGATATAGAAAATTTGAAGTTATTGAAAAAAGTAAATTTAATCATTATTTTAAATAAAAACAGTTAATATCAAACAAATAATATGATAAATTGAAAATTTTGTTCGAGTTAGTACAACAAACTGTAATAAAAAACTTTGCAATTAACATTTTTCTTGTTTGGTTTTATAAGATATTTTGAATAAAAAACATCAAAAAAATATCAACTTTTGTCTAAAAGAGAAGTTTAGTTTTCCTTATTTAAAACACAAACAACTCAATATCAAACAAAGTAATTTTTATCACTCCAGTAATAATTGAAATAAATTGTAATTAATGTTTTAAATAAATTAATTATTTAAAATATTAAACACAACTGAACAACGTAGCTTAAAATGAAATAAAAGCTGCAATCGAAAACAAAAACAACATGAATGTACTTATGAAAAACTCAACTAACTGAAGCACTTGCACTGTGCGATGATTTACTGTGTTTTGTTACGCTTCCTTTGCCTACACTTAGTTATGCTTTCATTCTACTTTCTCAAAACTAGCTTTAGGCGATTGCTTCAACATGCAATTTTACTGACCGGCTAATCGGGTACTAATAATAAATACTATTATATTATTTTTGCTGACACCATTGAGAAGTTTTAAGATATTTTTAGAAAATAAAAACTGTTTTGAAAGCATTACCAGAAACTAAAACATAATTATAAAACGTCAGTATGTACATTTTTCCTAAATATATAAGTTCGCAATTTAAGAATAATACTAGTGTATTAATATTTTTTTCTCATAGTTAAACAAAAAAAAGTTCTAAAATGACACAAAATTAATTTTCAGACTAAATAATATTTGTATTAGTGTAAAATTGTTTTTAGGTTAATTGACTTACTAAGATTTATCTATTTTCATTTTAGTTTTAAGAAAACACCTAACATAAACTGGTCTCCTAAATGATTTTTAGATTAATAGATAACTGTTTTGATATAGACACTAACTATCTGGAGCCTAAATTGGAAAAAAACATTATTGTAAAACGGCGACAATCATTATAACTTTTTTGAACTTTTAGTTAAACACTTTTGCTAATCGCACCTTCTGAAAATTGTAAACGAAGCTAAACTGGATTCAAGTACTATCAATTGAAAACAAAACCAACTAATTTAAAAGTTATGAAAACGTAAAACTTAAGTTACTCGTTTTTATTTTAGCTTCAGTACTTAAAATATGACTACGCATTATAAAAGCTAAAAACTTAGTCAAATTTGAATTGAGTCAAACTTTGTGTTTTAAAACTTCTAAACAAATTTTGTTCAATCATTGGCAGCTACATAAAAGCTTAATTAAGTTTGGTAAGACAAAAACTATGAACATGTTTTATTATGATATCAAATTAACTTTAATAAGAAACCATCCATTTTCAGTATATTTTCTAAACAGCAATTAATATTAATGCACCTAATTCTGTAAGTATAATTCATTAGTCTTGACTTTGCACCAAAGTGGCGGTGGGCAGCATGTTTAGTCGGCGGGAAAGATGTAAAAAAATAATCCTTGTCGTGTCGGAGACATACACTGTTATTAGAACTATTTCGAACAACACTAATTCTATGCGACTGTTTTTTCAACAATATCTAGTGTAAGTTATTAATTTCTCGTAAATTGTACGTAATACCTTTTTCCTTTTTAAAACCCAGAGTACCTGATGCAAGTTTTAAAATTTGGTTTATTTGATTAAGTTGGCTAGATTACGGCCACAGTTTTACCTTTTGCGTGAATTGGCATGCAGGTATATTTCATTGCACGGGCCGTAGGTTGCCCTTGTCTACACTTAAATATGCATTGAGTAAGCTTTAAGGACAATAGTTCAAGGTAAGCAATAGCAACAAAAGTAAAAATTGTTGTAATTTTTAAAACATATTATAGTCTAAAAAGTATAAAGTAGCTTCACCACACAAATGATGAAGATCTTCCAACTCTAGTTTTAAATATTTTAGTTTTAGCACTTGCATTTTAATGATCTCCAGTTAAAAATTAGCATGTTTTGTTGTTATTCTGGCTTTCAACTTCAGAATCTTTATTTTTAAAGCTGTTTTCTTTTGTCAAAATTTATTTTTTAGCTGTAAAATTTTTCCTGTCTTTGTTTTCAAGCTTCATATTTTCGTCAATAAAATTTAGAATGATTTTGAATTTACAATAAAAATAAGATTTTTATATAAGTTTTTTATACAGTAGAGCAAATGCAAACTATTTTGCACAAAGTATTTTTTCTGCGCAAAGAGTAAAATGATAAAAAATCGGCATTTTTTAGTTTTATTTAACTCAAATATTATAAAACCTTAAAATATATCAAAACTTAATTAAAAACTTAATTGTTACATATTAACTATTAGATAATATTTTTATACCACTGTTTGTACAGACATGCTTTGTTGAAGATTTTAAACTAACACATTTTTACTTTTAATTGAATAAACAATTATATCTGCAGTATGCTATTTGTTAAACACAACAAAAATCGATGCTCATTAATACAGTCAAAAGACTTCTCGTTCATCAAGCTAAGCAAAGTACCCTGTGTGTAACAATAAGATTCTTTTTAATAACTTTTCTAAACAATTTTAGTGTAAGAACAATTGTCTAATGATTGTTTTTTAATCTTCTTTAAAAAGCTAAATGGATAATTTTTAATTTAACAAATAGCAGTGTGAATTAAACCTTATTTAGGAATCAAGAAACTTACTTGAACTGCGTGATTTGAAACAAAACACACAAAATTAAAAAGAAGAGAAACAAACAGTTTGGAAATGTAAGTAATCTTTTTAAATGACGACTTGTTTTATTTAGATAGTTCACACCACACTTAACTTTAATCAGCTGTATACTTTTCTAAAAAACGAACAAAACTGTTTTTACTTATAAAAAGAAATACTTATTGTACAACTTAATAGGTGCGTTTCTTTTGCAAAACTAATTGAAAAAATAAATCTAGTATAAAAACCGTATGTAATACTTCTGTATATATTTGTTTTAAAATTTTGTAACATAAATACTCTTATAACAATTGATTTCAATACTTGACTTGTAAAACTATAGAAAAATAAACAAATAAATTTGAAACTAAAACTTATTATATTATTTTTTTTGTATACAACGCTCTTGATATTCATAAGAACTAAGTTGTTCTGCAAAATAACATCTGTATATTAACTTTAGTTTACAGAAATTTGAAAAAAATTTAAAAGTATGTTTATAAGAATCATATATTACATAAATTAACTAACAAACTCAGGTTTAAAATGAATTAAATTCGCAACACAACGGTAACTCGAGTGTAGTTGAACTTTTAGCAAAGTAAACTTATTGTTTATGCCACAAGGTGTGAATAACAAATACGCAGGACTATTTTTTTCATTTTATGCATAACTATGTATACAATTTTTATTTTTTAGACAATCCATATAATAAAGAATCCTTTATATTTTGTAAAACTACGAAAATTTATAATAAGTATTTACTGATCTAAAATACTATAAGTATTATGTAAGCTAAGAAGAGGAAAATAATAAACAGTATACAGTATTCTGCACTTTTAAATCTTAGACTGTAATTTTAAAGCTGCTATACTTCAGTCAAAGTAAAATTTAAGAATGTGATTGAGAACAAGTCCTCAAGAATTTTTTTTATTGGGTGCATAACTAGTCTTACTTACAAAGTTAATTTTTATACTTCCTGAAAAGTTTCTTTTACAAAGTTAGATACCAATACACGTACAAAGTTGTACATAAGTTGTTTTTTATGAATCTGGTAGGCTGGTTATGAGCACTGTTTTACATTTAGTTGTAGACAATACCAACACACCAACCATATTAAAACCTAAATATGATAAATAAAAATAATTGTTATGATCGTTAAACAAATAAATTATTTAATAAGTAACAAAAATAAAAAGTTCTCACTAGATTGAAAAAATGTGATCAGATTAAAAAATATAAACTTTTGTTAATAAAACGATTACTTTCTTAAATCTAATACGCTCATTTAGTTTTGGTAGAAAATTCATTGTTTTCAACTGTTTAAAGGATATATTAAAAAAAACTAAGTATCAAAAAGTTAATGATTTTTATATTTAATTAAAGTTATACGGATTGAACAAGAAATAGAGTTTCACTTTAAACGGTGTTGACTACTTTAAGCTTGGGCCGGAAAACTGCGGCCCGCAAAATATAAATGAGCGGCTGGACCCTTAAGAATATTTTTATTTTAAATAGATGCGGCCAACGAGCATGTAAACATGGCCCGATAAATCTAAAATCGCTGAAACTTACACTAGATATTCTAGGGTCTGTAATGAAGAGTAAATAAAAAAGTCAATTCGTAATTAAACCAAAGTTGCAGCCCGCAAATAATTTTATTTTCGAAATTTGGTCCTCGTTCACTAAATGTACAAACTAAACCCCTGACAAGAAAAATTACTACTTTTATTTTGATACTTTAATGTTTTAGTAATAAAATATATTGAAGTATTACTACACAAAGTGTATAATTTTTTCGAATCGGAGAAAAATATCTCTATATGGCAAAATAATCTTTTATAAATGTGATGAAAATTTGCTCTTTAATAATAACTTAGAGCGAAACTTCGTTATAATTAGCTTAGAAAATATTTTTCTAAGATTTTTTTTAGACAATAATCTACCAATTAAGAAATAACTTATAAGAGTTTTAGAAGTTTTGGAATGACAATACAGTTAGAACACTATAATCGAAGATGCTTCTTAGTATTCTTAGTATATCATGAACTTAAAGGCTAGACCATAATTGAATCTTTTTACAAAACGAAAATGAATTCATTGCACTAAACTTATTTATTAAAAACTGTCTTTATATTTTTCAAAATCTTAAAAACTTATAGTTTTAGTTTGTATGTTGTAAGTTTTAGTAATGGTTTGTCTTTTAATTTTATAATAATTTATTGTTACGCATGTAGTACCTATATTGTATTTTAGGTTAACTGTGTTTAAGTTTAAACTTTTGATAAAATATTTCATAATTTAATTAATTTTAACTCACTATCTAGATGCAAGCTTAAAAGATTTTTAGTTTATTTAAAGTATTTAACATGTAGAGAATGTGTTGTGTAATTTCTATTGTTTTTATCTTGCTATAGTTATAATTATTATATTTTTAATAAGTTTCTGATTTTTATTTAGTCTATATCAAATAACAAATTATTAGGAGAATTTATTTTTCATCATTTACAAATACAAAAAAAACATGCAAAGTAAGAATAACAGAAAACATGGTAAATTATCAGTGATTAAATTATCAAAATTTTCTAGTGTTAGTTTGTTAATACAGATCCTAACGAAACAAGTTCTTTGGAATACATAAAAAAACAATTTGCACAGTACTTTTCTTTATTCAACGAACGAATGTTTCTCTGTTTTAAACAGTATGCGTTATGCTAATGTACAAATCTATATGCAAGTAGCTTGTTTATATAAACTTATTTTTTCTTATTTTTATTCTGAACAACGAACATAATACATCTTACAAAATATTCAAAGTACTTTATAACACGTTTTTAAATACAATAAAAAAGTATTAGTCAAGTTATTAAATAAACTAAGTAAGTACGTTAATATTGTATACCTGTTTCTTTTCGTTTAGAAAAATTTCATGTATGTTTTTTTTTATTTTTTAACTTAATTAACTGAACTTCGTTAAAATGTTAGTTTCTGTTAACTTTTACGCATCTAGTTGCATTGATTTTCTTTGTATTCACAGATGACTTCCTCAAGTTTAAGTCAAAAATAATCCGTTTAAATCTTCAAACTAATAGTTTATACAAAATGCACTCTAAATAGCCAGGTACGTTTCTGAACACTTATTGACATCAATTGTTGTGATTTCAGGTGCTCAAGGCTGCGGTAGTAGTTTTTCGACAAAACACATTGCTTTTTTGTAGGCGTAAACAAGTAAAAATAGTTTTTTAAATGTAAAAATAGATTTACTCGTTTATAAGCGCACTTATTCTGAAAAGATTTTAGATGATGATAACTAAGTTGCTGGTAGTTTGTTATATTAGATATATTGTTTTTTTTTATCATAAGTATGAAGTTAAATTATGAGAAATGCAAGTCGTTGTTTTTAAAAGAAAATTTAATTTTATTATTATAATTTTTTTACTACATTTAAAATATTCTTATTTTTTTATATGTGATTATTTTTCAATTTTTTTTGGTGTGTTTCAGTTTAACAAACAGTATAACTATTCCTAGCACATTTCTACCAATATACTTTTAAAAAAATTAAATGCAATAGAATGTATTTAGTAAGAATTTCAACACAAATATTAACTTGTTTTAAAAAAATTATTTGTTTATTAGTATGTTTTTTTTTTGAACTTCATAATGATACTTGATTTTTATAAAGATTAAAACGACTTAGCTTAAAAGAAAAAAACTCAATATTTCTTACTTGATGATTTGCAAAAATAATTCAGTAGATTAAAAATATATATGATACAATTTATATTTTTAATATATAGTCCTAAATTTAAGAAACAAAAAATAGAACACACATATAAACTACAAGTACTTAACTTAAACAACAAAATATATCGATTTAAGCTAGTAAATCAAAAGTTACATATGCTTTTATAATTCTGACTCGCATAGCTCAAAGAATAAAAGTTTTCTCAACTTACAACTTTTTTTGATTTACTAATGTTTGCAAAATATTAACATTTTATCATCAGTAAAACTTTCTCTTGTTCGTTTACAAATCTTTTTCAAATATCCACTGCTTTTAAAAGCCTAGTAAAATTTTAGACGATGCTGTAAATAACACTTTGCGTGTCTACTTTAAATAAATGAATTACATAAAAAATTACAATTTAAGTGTAACAATTTTTATTCTAAAGCCATCTACAAAAAATTTCACAAATATATTGAAATTGTTTAAACCTTATTATATTCTTTACCAAGTAAACACCTGAAAGTTTTTATAAACCAAAGCTAAAGCTTTAAAAAAATGTTTTTAAATGAAAAAAAAACACCAAAAAAATCCACGTAAGATAGATTATTAAAACTAACCGCTTTGTTCAACTTAAAAAGCAATTTGGGCCGTTCAATCAAACTAGATCGCATATTGAACTTTTTTTGGTCAGAAGCATATTCATCACCATAACGAGAACGCACCTAAATTCAGTGTGCTGCTTTGCAAAAGCCTCAGGGTTTCTTCGGAGAGAGTCTTTGTTTTTTTTTTCAATTTAAGTGTACGTGCAAATTGTTTTTTATCCGATTTTCTTTTGGCAAATTTTTCCTGATTCCCTTGCTCACAATTTTTTTTTTTCGATTAAAAAATATATATAAGAGAAGTTTTCAAGTATTTCTGGCTCTAGTTTTGAAAAGGACTTTTGAAAAAGTTTTCTCTTTTTAGATTTTTTAGTTTTATGTTTTAGTTTCAGTTTATATTTGTGAAGTATTCAAAACTAAAAAAGCCTTTTTGCTTTAGTAAAATATTCTACACTTGACAAACTTAAAAATTGTTTGTGATTTTTGTTTTAAGGTATGTCAAAACTAAGTTTAGGAGAAAAATTACCTTATTTTGTTTAAAGTTTTTACGTAATTTTCTTGTTTAACTTTATAAAATATGTATAGAGAGTTATATTTTAAAATCCTTCAGTTTTATAGATTCAGAATACTACTTTCTTAAACTTTGAGGTAAAGTGTTTACTCTTTTTTATTTGCTGCTTTACTTTTGGTATTCAGATTGTTTTGTTTTGTCTTTTTCATAATAAGATAAAAATCACAAATCAGTTTCTAAAATTAAAAGCTAAACCCCACAAACTTATGATTAAAATAAATGCATACCTTAGTTTACAAGTAATAAGTATTTTTATACTTATTGAATACATTTCTAGATTTGAAAATAAAAGGGTTTACGAAAAAATTTGTAACTTAAGTCCTTAATTTCAAACTACCAACATACAAACAAAGTTGAAACTAATTTAACAGATAAGTTCTAGTAAGAAACTTGTTTTATTCGATTATGTCGTCTGTGTTGTCACTGGTCAGTGACGTAAGTAAGGATGACGTCAGGAGTTCCACTTCATCGGTGAATAGAGGATTCGTCGATGATAGTGGCACAGTTAGAGCTTTAAGTTATAGAAGAAATTCGCAGGTTTTTAGCTATAAGCTTTCAAAATTTTTAAATTTTTCTGCTGTAAAACATTCATAGTCGTAAAACTAGCACAAGTTAAAGTAGAATAATTTAGATATCTATAAAATAATAATAATCATCATTAATAAAATTTTAAATTTAAAAAATATTTACGACATCAACTCAAGTAACAGTTTAAAAGTAATCAAAATATTCAGTAGATAAAAAAATTTCAAACTGTTGTTTATTTAAAACAAAAGTTCAATTAAGTTCCCTTGAGTAGGGAAATCTAATCAGTAATTTAATAGCTATACAAAGTATTTGACTTGAAACGGCTGACCAACCACAGTTTCTACCACGTGATTTTATGCATGAACAGTACCTAAAAAGTATAATACTTGATATTCAAACAAACTGAATTTGAAACTAGTCCGGCAAAGATATATAACAAAAGTCAATTTATTTATATTTTACGTTAAGAGAGTATAATTGTTAGGTAAGCTTTGAAAACTAACGTAAAAGTTTCTAAATACTAAAATGGAAATTGAAGTTGAGTATAACTTATTTTTCTTCTATAATCAATAGATTTTATTGTAATCTAACCACAAAGTTTAGTTCATGAGTGATAAAGTTGTTTAGACCATTTTTAGATGAGTTATTTATTTTGTATCGATAAATCATGGTTGCTTACTTATTTCATACTTTTTATTTGAAAACTTGTGACGTTGGATGGTTTTTAAGCTTATTAAATTTTTGTTTAAATAAGTAAAAATTTTTAATGTAGAAATGATTAATTTAATTTAAAAATTCATGTTTGTTATGTGTCTATTGTACTAAACCAAATTTTGACGAAACAATAGTGCAAAGCAAACTAAAGTTTTTACAAGCAACGAAGTACTTCAAACAATTTTTTTGTGTTTGTCTGTTTAACACAATTAAGTCAGTTCAAGTTTAAATGAGCTACTAAGTTTTTTTAAGTTATTAATTATATTTTTTATTATTTGGTAGTAGCTTGTCGTTAAACCTTCCTCATAATTTTTGCTACTCTTCTGCTAACTATTTTTTACAGAAAAATCATGTTCTTTAAAACTATATCTTAGTACAAGTATGTACTACATATATGGTTATAAAGTAAAGTAATGGTTTTTTATAAATACATATTGATTTTAATCGCTACTTTAAAAAAAGTATTAACAATTTTTAACGAGATATGAACATATTTTTGTTGAAATGTTTGGCGAACAATAGCTTTTAGCACTTTTGTAGAAAGTTTTAAATAGATAAAAAATTAAAGGGGAAAAAAACTTTTAAAAACATAATTTTGTTAGGTCTAGAAATATGTTATACGTTTACTTACTTTTGAGTTAGGTACCTGTAGGTGTTTTTCATGAAATAACTCATATTTAGATAGATATTTTGTAGGTTTATAAAACGCTTACAGTTTTAAGCACGAACCAAACTTAATCTTACATTTTTTTAAGATTGCGTTTTTTAATTAAGTTTTGTGTAGATTTACGTCAAAGTCTTTCTGTTAAATAAGTTCAGGAGTTTAGACTTGAGTACCTTTTTATGCATTTTCAAAACAAAAAAAAATTGTTATGCGTTTAAAATAAACTAAAATTTTTATTGAAATACAAATAAATTTAGTTAGAGTACAAATTGTAACTTTATTAAAAATAATAATTAAAACTTTTTATTCAGTTTTAACTTAAAGTACAGAAAAGTTTATTCTTAAACAAAGTTTTTTTTTCTGAACTTAGAAGTCGTATTAAGGTACATTATTTCCTTTTCTTTCCCTTGAATAAAGTTGCTTTAAAAAAAGTATAAGTTAGTTGAAGTTCATACACTTTAGATAAAGAATACTTGTTTACAAACTATTTTAAATTACCTTCAGTTTGTATAAAATAAAAGTTCACTGGGTTTTAACACACTACAGTTGTTAAGACTTTGGCACTTTTATACATGCAAAAGTTACCAAGAGTGCACAACTGAACACTTTAACAAAAAACACAGTTTTTTTTTTTTCTATCGCGTGACGGCGCAATAAACATTTCAGGTCGCAGCGGAGAGAAAGAGCATGGCCGCAGAAAAAGAAGGAGGGATTGGAGCGGAGAGAGAAGACCGGAAGAAGGACGATGACGTCACAAACAGTAAGTTGGTTAAAACCGAACAGGTAAGTGATAAAAAGAAGAGTCGTCTCAGGAGGTTTAGTGAATCGTTGCTAACCAGAAACTCTGAAAAAATGTTCAGTAAGAACGACAAAGGTGGCGATTTTTGGCCTTTGGTAAGTTAATTGTTTTTTTTATGTTGTTTAGTTTAAGAAAAAGTCTTAATGCTTTATCGAATAACAGTTTTTTTTGAAAAGTATTATTTTAAATTTATTTTGAAATTTGTGTAAGTCCAAGTTTTTTTTTAAGTAAAAAATAAAGATTTTAAAGTATTAACTATTATTTGGATCTTTAATGTAAAGTCTTGTACTACTATTAGTTTAAAAACTTTGTTATAAACTACAAAAAAGCGGAAGTACGTTAGGAATAATTCTAGTAAATTATCTAACTGTAAAAAGCAATGGAAAATATATGAAACTTAAATACACTTTTGCTTAATAAGATTAATAAGTATTAACTATTATTTGGATCTTTAATGTAAAGTCTTGTACTAGTTTAAAAACTTTGTTATAAACTACAAAAAAGCGGAAGTACGTAAGGAATAATTCTATTAAATTATCTAACTCTAAAAAGTAATGGAAAATTTATGAAACTTAAATACACTTTTGCTTAATAAGATTAATAAGTATTAACTATTATTTGGATCTTTAATGTAAAGTCTTGTACTAGTTTAAAAACTTTGTTATAAACTACAAAAAAGCGGAAGTACGTTAGGAATAATTCTAGTAAATTATCTAACTGTAAAAAGTAATGGAAAATATATGAAACTGAAATACATTTGCATTTATTGCCCTTAAGTTAAATTTTTATAGCGATGTTTGTTGCGCAATATATCTACATCTAATTTAAGGAAGTTTCTCCTTATCATTGCATTAAAGCTCGATATAAAAAACTGATAAGCACAATTCTAGTTCTAAAAATTTCTTTAACAAGTTTTTCGTAAATTAAAAAACGTGTTAGTAAACAATATTTTCAATATTGCAATGTAAACTACATGGAAACCGTAAAACTCAGAAGCAGCTACAAAACAATGATTAAGATTGCCCTCCAGTTATAAATGCTATAGCCACAAAAGCTTTATATTATTCTACTAATTGATCATTTTGGCCTGATGTGTTTAAATTATAATATAAGTATCACCTACCAACAGATAGCTCAAAATAACAAGCTTGATAAATTATAATAAACTGTTGTAGTGCTTTTCAGTATTTATATTTAAAAAGTTTTTGTCGCTGAAGCTTAGTCTATAAGCAATAAACTTAAATAATTTTTTATATGTATAAGCAGGATTGTTATAATTAATAAGTATTTAAAGTAATATTTAACATTATTGAAAAACATTTTAGAATTTAAAAACGACAAAGTATTTACATTTGAATAATAACAGCATAGACTTATACATTTTTTCTAAATAAATTAAAATGCTTAAGACTTAATTAATTTATTGTGATGAAAATAACTTTTTAAAGACTAATATATATTTCCTTGTACTTACGCAAAAGTATTAATTAGCCTGTCTGTACTTAGTTTTTTGTAAAGCGTTAAAAATTTAACAACTAAAAATCAGTTCATCTTTTAACCAATTAAAATCGTTCATTTTTTAACCAATTAAAACTGTTCAGCCGTTGGACGAATCCCAGCCTATTGTGGATTATCATAAGGCGAACTCGCACGTTGACGAGGAAACTTTTGACGATGATGCTTCTGGTATGTTTGCTTTTTATTTTTATTATAAACTTTATGAGGTCACCATTTGGTCTGAGTTGTTACGTAGTTAGCAAAACTGTACTTATTAAAAAGTGACACATTTGTAGAGTAAAATAGCTTTCAAGTAAAGTATGTACATCAGCGCATCATTTACATTGTATAATAAAAAACTTTTTGTATGAAATAAACAACTTTACAGTGTCCTCACAAGTCTAGGTGAACATCCAAGCAACTTTTCTAAGTCTTGAAATTAAAATAATTCCACGCTTTATTACTAAAGTTAGCGATATTTTCTTATAAATATGACCGCATAGTTTGTATTAGTACATCCGATTAAGGTAAAATTGTACAAACACAGAAATGTTTTATTGAATTCGCCTCATCATTACTTGAAGGTGTATTAGATTTGTTCGATTAAAGTAGTTGTAAATATTTTTTTTGTATATTAGTTAGGTTTAACAAGATAAAACTCTAAAAAGTTATCAAAAACTGAAGTTAATACATTCTCACCTGTATGTATTAAGCTACGAATGAAATAAACGTCAAATGTAAAGATTTTTTAGTGTTTTATACATATAATAACATTTAAATATCGTAGTTAGTTTTTACATATTAGCTAATTCAACTCAAACTAAATAGTTTGTTATAGTAATTTTTGATAAACTAACTTTTCTATTTTTGTTTAAAAAAAACATAAAAGTTTAAACGAATTTATTGCTTTCGTGTAAAAAAATTCAACAACAACAATATAATTTAGTGCTAAACTTTATTATAAAAAAGTGTTTTACTAGTTGTACTAATGTCCAAAGGTATTTTTCTATCAAACCAAAGTTATTTATTAAACTTCATAAAAAAAATCATAATCTTCAAAATCAAAACTAAATATAAAATTTATCCTATGTACACCAATTTATAAGATAAAAGAATTTTTACAAGAGTAGTTAGCTATAACTCATACATCCGCAATTAAAGTTTATTTGTAGTTGGTTGCTTTTGAAACCTAGCGCCTAAAACAAAAACAATTAACCTTCGTATATTGTTTAAAGCAGGTATAAAACGTATATTTTAAAAAAATTTTAATCTTGCTTTAATATCTTGATAAAATAGGTTTGCTATATCAACTTACTTTATATAAATCACTAATAACTTTTATTAGCTTAGGGGTCGGCAAACTGTCACCCAAGAGCCAAATGCAACCTGAAAGTCCAAAATTTGCGGCCCGCGATGTACTTTTTAATAAACTTTTTCTATAACAGTTAATTTTTTTTTACTCTATTAACTTGCAGTTAAGCTCTAAAATTGGTAATTATTAGTTATTAGTGCTTTATTGTTGTTTATACTATAACATTTTGGTTTAACATATATTTTTTTAAATGATCACTGTTATTGTTTTAATTAATTGCGGTCCGTGGAATGTTTTTTTTTGTGGAAAACTTTTCCCGTTATTTATATAAGGCTGCCGACCCCTGCATTAGCTTTTTTACTCGATATAGAAGAAATAAACTGTTCTTTTTTTGAAAAAGTTCTTATTAGTCGCTATGAACGCACCATCATTAGCGTAACCATAGCAACCATTGATAGCCCGCCACCGTAAGCACTATGTTGGCATACACACCATGATAAGTGAGCCGAAACGAAAACACCATCATCACCATCACCATCACCATAGAAATCACAGGGCCCATCACCATAGAAACGGTAGTACAAAGTTGAGAAAGCGGACGGTTCGCAAGTACGGTTCAACAGAAAAAGTCGGAGATAGTATTGACAGTGAGTAACGTCCAGACAGAGCGGAAATTTTTTGATTTTTTGTTTAAATGTCCTTTAGGAAAAATAATATAAAATTAGTTATTACTAGTTAAACAGAAGTTACTCAATGAGAGCAATGTAATTCTGTTTCAAACTTAGAAAAAATAACTTTAAACTTATATTTTATAATTAGCACACACATAGTTTTTTAAGTTATTAGTTTGAGATTACGTTCTCTTAATTCTGAATTGTAAATAGATAAAGTTTAAATTTATTTAAGTACTTAATTTATTGTCTACTACTACAGAACATAATGTTCTAAAATGAATGTTGATAGTAAGGCTACAGTTATTTTAACTTAAAGTTACCTTTATTTACTATTGTTCTGTACCTTTGCTAGTATTTTGTTTTATATCAATGTTTTAACTTTTAGTAACTTAACTTTTACGATTTTAAGTAAAAGTTGCATTTTTGGTAGTGTATTGAAGGATAAATTTAAAAAGCCATTGGTTTAGTTCTGCTTACTATACTTTTTTAAGCATATGATTAGTTTTAATAAAGCTATAAAACGTATTTATAAATTAGGCTCATGTCTACAAAATTAACATGACTACTTCAGTTCTAATTAACCATACTATACTTTTTATTCTAAATAATGTTTGTAAAAGCTGTATACTAGTTTACTAAGTATATCATTCAGTATTTTACACTTAAAAATATTATTCACTTGGGTTTATATTAGGTTTAAGCTTACTGATTTTTTTTTGTTATTTACAAAGCCTATTTGAGCATATTGTTATATTTGAGATGTCAGATATATTCGCAACAGAAAGTAAGTTTGTAAAACTTTCAGGTGTTTTATTTTTAATAAGCTTTTATATCAATTGTAGAAGCTTTGATAAATAAAGTAAATTGTACTGTCATAAATTTCTAAAACACTTTTTTAATCATTTTGATAATCAGTTTTTTTAGTTTTTTGAGATATTTATCGCTAGCTAGAAACAATTTTTTTAAGTATAAAATATAACTGCAAATTAAGTATAACTAGTTGTACACTTTTTAAATCTAAAATAATAATTTTTTAATGCTAGATCATCAAATAAAACGTCTTATTAGACCCAGACTAAGTCGATATAATTCTGTTATAAAAGTTATATGCATGAAATAGCTTTGTATTTAAACTATTTATCTACATTTTTTTCTCTTTTTCTTCAAATTACCATCTTTAATTGCATTGACCATTAGTATGATTTGAATTAACACACTGATTTAATCTTTTTTTTCTAATTTTCGTTTCTTTTGATAATATTCAAATACTTTATCTTTGTTTTCTCCTCTTCTGGTAAATTATTATCTAAACTACCTTTAATTGTTTTTATTTACTTAAACACATAAATGATCCAAAAACTTGCTCTAACATTCGTTTTTAAATCCCGAACAGGCGCGATGTCTCCGTCGAAGAAGGTGGAATTCATCATCGGCAGGGGTGGAGGCATGAGCGAGAGCCGGCAGATCCTGGACAGTTTGGAGGGCGGGGAAACCCCTAAGCTGTTCACGGAGATGGAGGAGCTGCAGGACGGAGGGGAGGAAGGGGAGCAGGTTTGGAAGGAAACTGCAAGGTTCAGGAGTTTTGATAATTTGACTTAAACTATTTTATTTTAATGAGGTTTTTAAGGTACTGCAGTTGAACTAAAATAACTATACAACTGATAACTTATTTGTTTATACGAGAAAAGAATAATAATCTTACAAAAGCTTTAGTGTTTAACTATAAAATTGTAAAAATTGCGTTTAAAAATGTATCGAAAATAAAATTGACCATGTGGCCGTAAGAATAACTAATAAATATAAATGTTTCAAACACTCGTTATATTTTTTCCGACCAAAAAGAAAAAGTTACTTGCTGTTTTATATAACTTCAGTCTCGTTTAACTTCTTTTCCACGATTACATTTGTAAGTTAAAGTACTCTTTAAATTTTAAGTTTATCAAAAACGCTTGAATGTTGTAGAGTATGGTTTATTTTTAGCTGCTTATACAAATGCTTAATAATAACTTTTTTTGTGAGTTTTCAGGTGCCTCTTACGATTTTTCAATTACAAATTCTCGTCTTTAATTTGTCTTGTTTAATTCTAACATTCAAAAATGAAAAATAATTATAATTTTTTTACCTTTTACGTTTACAAACCAGCAAGTTTGAACAAGTAAGGTAATTGAGATTTAACTTAAAATTTTAATTTAAACAATAAATCGTTATTTAGCGATAATCAATAAATATTTTCGTGACAATATATAATAAAATGCTAAAAATTTAATACATGAGTTTTACTAAATTGTTTGCTTGTTTTAGCAAAAGTTAATTAACTGTAAATATCTTATAGTTTTTAGATCATGGTTTTCAACAAACTTAAATAGATTTGATAAAAAATAGTCGAACGGAATTTATACTGAATTTTGAACAAGCATTTTATAAAACTATAAAATTATTAATTTGGTACTAACGTAATTATTTTTTCACTATACTTAAGTTATTTTCTGTATAAAACAGTGTACAAAAATATCTATTAAAATACCGAAGGAATAAAGTATTAGCCAAAATACAAAACGCATACTGTTTTGATGTTTAATTTTTTTTTTTTGTAATTTGATTAAATTACTTACGTATGAATTTATTATATATTAAAAAATTTAAAGTATATAAAAAATTTTTGTTTTATATAAAAAATAAATTATTTCTGTTTTTCTAAATTGAAGCTATATACTATTTAACGTCATCGAAAAAGTATTAAAAAACTGCAATTTTTTGCGGAAAGTGTTATTACTTAAAAATTTTGTATTCAAAATTAAAGTGTAACATTTTCTGTATTGTTATTACTTTTCTAAAACCCTCGGGCGAATACACTGCAAGAGAGTCACTCGATATTATGTGTTGCAATTCGTCTATTTCTCTTTTACAGCTGTTTTACGCTTTTGTCGTGCGTAGAAACTCTATAATGTTTCTAAAGTTCATGTTTTTTCACTCTCGATTAAACCAGGCACAAAGCGCTTTTCTGATTTTTAACCTTTTGATTTTCAACCCTGTTCTTGTTTTTTTATGTACAAAGCTATACGGCTGTGAGTTAAAGTATTCTACAGCAAGTTTTAAGTTCAATTCGCATTATTGGTATCAAAAGTGAATTTACAGTTTTGATATTTTTTTTTATTTTAAGAGCTTGCTACAAGGTCGGTAAGGTTGTTTTTTACAAATTAATTTAAAACTTTTTTTTATATTTTGCACAATGTTTTGATCACAAACAAAACAACTTCAAATTTGTGAAATGTAATTTGAAAATTTTACCAGTACAAAGTTAAGGTCTACTTAAAAAAAAAACACAAATAACACATACCATTTTTCAATAATATTTTTTAACTTTATTTTCATAGACAGTTCAGTACTATCATTTATATTTATTACTTTCAGATGGGTTAAGTTCGAAGAGACGGTGGAGGATGGAGGAGACAGGTGGAGCAAGCCGCACGTGGCCACACTGTCACTCCAATCCCTCTTCGACCTCCGCACTTTCCTCCAAACCTCCTCCACGTTTCATCTCAACATGGACGTGCAGGACTTCCCTACACTGATTGGTTTGTGTTTTATATTTGAAAAAGTTTAATATATTGCTATTATTATTATTATTACTATTATTTATTTATTGTTATTGTTATCTTTTTTTTAGTTTTTATTGCTTACGTTATTTTTCTACTTATATTCTCTTTAAAATATTAAAAGTTTTTTAATTATAGTTTAAAATACTTAAAATGTGTGTTTGACTCAACCAGTTTTAGCTTGATAACTTATTTTTAAACAGTCAATTTTAATATTTAAATCAAAACTTTAATTTTTTTTTTCAAACTCGACAGACAAAGTATTGGACTCGCTTATTGAAAACGGTCAGCTGACGGACGACGTTCAGGTGAAATCGAAGGTCCGCAGAGCGTTGCTAAGCAACCACGAGCACCAGGGCGAAAAGAGGGGAAGGAAGAAAAGTGTGGGAGGGGAAGAAATGAAACGGAGGAAGAGCAGCTCCATATTTGAGAAAAAAGTTATTTTTTGAATATTTGAATTAAACACCCATATGTGTTTTTTGTTTGTAATTAAAAACTTGTTGTAAAAACATTTTAACATGTTTAAAAAGTTAAGGTATTTGAAAAAATAAGAACACTTTAAGTTTAAATAGTTACTGTCATTTATACTTTAGTAGTAACTTTTTTTCTCAGTACTTATAAGGTCAGTGTATTCTAGTCCTAAATTAGTTTAACTTTCATTACGAAAATTATAATTTTAGTTGAATTAATATTATTTTATATGTAAAGTTAATATACAACGTTTAAAGTTAAATGAACAATTTGTTAGCCGATGCTTTTAAAAGAGAACAGTAGTTTTTTTATCGCTGTGATTTAAACTTTTATTGATTTGTCATTGAGGTACGTTTGATTAGATGTGTTTTAAGTGTTTCAAAAAATACATTCGTAGTAAAATTTAAATGTAAAACAAATGTTTTTTTTTAGAACTTTTACAAACTAAACGTAAGTTTGATTTTAACTGAAAAAAAACAGAAAGATGATTAAAATATTTATCATTAAATGTTTAACAAAATGTTGAATTGACTTCTTAACAAGAATATTAAATTTTTAATTCAGACTTTTATGAGAAAAATCCCAACTGGAGCAGAAGCCTCTAATATTTTGATTGGTGAACAGAAGGACCTGAGAAAGCCAATACTTGCTTTTGTTCGTCTTAAGCATGCGATTACTTTTGGTGGGTAAAAAACAAAACTTGCTACTTTGAATAAGAAAAAAAAAAAAATTAGCTAAACAAAGTTTCTTCACATAACTAAATGTATAACGTTTAATTCAGATCGCACAAAAAAAGCTTATTTCAATCTACTGACGCGACTGCGTAAAAATGTACTTTTTTAAAAAAGGTTTATGATGATTATTTAGCACTATACTTAAGCTGATCAAACTTTAATTGCTAGACGTTAAAAAAAGTTTTCAAATTTTAAGACATTAGCTTGTAAGAACAAAAGTTACAATCGAGATAGACAACGTACAGCTCACGACGTTCACTTCAGCCTGTAAACATTTTATAAAAAACAAGCAAAACTGAACTTTCTCTGAAAAATATTTCATTACATGTTTGCTTTTAAGGGGTTTTATTTTATTAGTTTTACTGCATCTGAATACTTTTTATAGTATGTACGTTTTCAAAATTACACGGCCCGCAAACACTTTTCCTGCGAAGTTTGGGGCACTGTCTAAAAAAAGCTGCCATCCCCTATACTAGATCTAGGATTTTTTTCAATCAACTAAAACTTGAACATTTTATCTAACTTATTTATTTACTGTAGTTAAAGGTCTGAAAAAAAAAACATTTTAACTCTAGCTCTTTTGAATTAAACTGTTCCAAAAGTTCTGTTTTGCCCTGTAACTTAACTGATAGTTTTGGTATAAATTTTTTTTTTCTAATATGTGAATTTAACCTATTAGACCGCCTGACGGAGGTACCAGTACCAACGAGGTTCGTGTTCATACTACTCGGCCCACGCGGTAGGAAGCAGCAGTATCATGAAGTCGGCAGGTCAATCGCCACGCTGATGGCAGATGAAGTAAGTTGTGGCATGATTGTATGTATAGAGGGTTTCTGTGGCGTAAACTGCATGTTATTAATGCACCTGAACTCTAAGTGTTTAGAAATAGATAAAACTATTTTTTAGCTAATTTGTATTTTGTGTAAACTTTACTTCTTTTTTTTTAACGAAAATTCTTAATACACAGTTGTCCTAAAGTAGAACTTTTTTATCGATTTTAATGAATTATACAAAAAACACTTTGAGTTTCTTCAATTCCTATATTTCTTACATATAAGTATTTGCGAATTTGATTCCTTTTAGATGACTTAAATAAAACCGCAGCAGACAAAACCTTTTGCTTTAAGTGATTAATAAAATTATTCAAAATACCATTTAATGGCACAGCGATATTTATAATAACAGATTAACTTATTAAAACTCTTATAATGATATTTTTCTATGTTTTTAAAACTTTTAAGAAAACTATAATTATTTAAAAATTTAATTGTAAGTCGATGTTTTTAAGTACACAACTTTATAAAGATTTTGTACCTAAAACTACAGACAAATTTTACTCTTTCTATTTTTCAAACTACTTTTATAGTTTAAGTGTTATAGCTATTTAGTAAAAACGTATAAAAGTTAATTGATATGTTGAGTTAACTAAGATTAAGAAAGTTTCAACGATTGATTTTTTGAAACTGTTTTTCAACTCCTATCAATTTACTTTCCAAATTATTCTTTTAACAAAAAAAAAATAACACAACAATCGTTTTTATCTCCTGCTGAAAATTTTTTCCGACAGGTTTTCCACGAGGTGGCGTACAAGGCGAAAACCCCGAGCGAAATATTTTCGGGCATAGACGAGTTTCTGCAGCAGGTGACGGTGCTTCCTCCCGGGGAGTGGGACAAGACCATCAGGCTCGAACCCCCGCAGTCCCTACCCCAAGATCAGGTCAGTAATTTGTATATGTATTTTTTGCTTTCGATTGTAAAAAAAGCTTTGTTTTCGAGGAAATAAAAAAAAACGAGAACGAGAATAATAAAAGGTAAAACGAGTTAGAATAAAAACGCTTTCGATTAATTAATAAATTTATTTCTAAGTGTTATTTTGAAATGAGAACAAAAATTTATCCCTCGAATAATGCATCTGTTTTTATTAGTGTATCTTGTTTTTGATTAAAATCTTTTGAAATTGATATTCCATTTTAGACTAAAATGTTTTAATATTTTACGAATGTTTAAAACGTATGGTTATAGTAATTTTTTTTTTGCATTACGTGCAGCTAAAATCGATAAATACATCAGCGCATTTAATCATTATTTCATCAATAAAACTTGACGTAAGTTTTAGTAAAATTATTTAACATGGCTTTTTTTTCGGTTAAAAAAGCAGTATATGTTTGTACAGCATACACATATTTTTAATATTTTTATATTTAAAATAATTTTTATATTTTAAAATGAACGAAGTTTGTTTTATTATTAATGCACAAGGTATAAAAAGCAATACATAAAATTATTTTTATAAATAGTCTGTAAGCAATACGCATACTTGATTAGTTATGCAAACTCGTTTCACTAAAACATTATTTATGCTTAATTCCTTTTTATTAAAAACTTAACTTTCAACGTTCATTAAAAATGAAGAAAAAGTTTTGTATTGAATTTTTTTTTTCTAGAAAAAAAGACTGAAAGAAGAACCTTTTGACTTCACACCTCGTAATGAGAGGCCCTCACACGGCGCTGGGCCAGAGTTAAAAAAGACGGGAAGGTAACTTTCAAATGATTAGTGGTTTTTGTAACAATTAAGTGGTGTTACTAAATAACTTCTAGTTTTTTTTACCTTTTTTTTTTATTAGGAACAAAAATTTTTTCAATATGTTCTCAAAGTTTTAAGAAAGTTTTAAGATGGTTCTAACTAACTTAAAATATAAAGCACCAAACTAACAAGTAAAAAAATTATATCAAAACATTTTTTTGTAACGGATCGCAAACTTTGTTAAGTTATAATAAAATTATATTTAACTTTTACAGATAAATATGATACCATTAAACCCTTTTTTCAAAACATCATTTTACGAAAAAAATCAAACTTATTACGCAAACGTTAAATTAAAAAAGATTGTTCGGCGGGCTCATTGAGGACATCAAGCGGAAAGCGCCTTTCTACTGGAGCGACTTCAAAGACGCGTTTAACATCCAGTGCGTGGCCAGTTTCTTCTTCATCTACTTCGCCGTTCTCACCCCGATCGTCACCTTCGGTGGTCTCCTCGACGACGCCACCGACAGTTACCTGGTTTGTGAATATTTTAAATGAGTAATACATGTTTTTTACATGAAAAGGAAAAAGTTTTAATATGCTTAACAAAGCTTGTTTTTTACCAAATTTTCACAGAAAAGAAAATTAGAAGATAGATTATCCTTTAAACTTAACACTAAAGTCTTTTTTTAACTATATCAAATTAGTTGCAAAAAATTTGGAGTGCCGCCCGCGGGTCGCAGTTTGCCGATCGCTGTGATATATCAATGGTAGTTTTGCATTCTGTTGGGATGTTCAGGCATTCTGATTTATTTTAATTTGACCAGTAAGAACACACGTTGTTTGTACTTTATGATCAAATTTTAACATTTAGAACTAAGGCTAGCTTAATCTTTTTTTAATAAGCTCAAAGTATGTAAGGTATACAATGTTTTGAAAAAGTACAATAATGAAAGTTATATACTTTTAACTAAAATAAATGATATCATAACTTAAACCTTTTAAACCTAACTTTAATCTGAAAACAAAATTCTAATTTCAGCCTCATATTTTCCTAGATAATTAAATTTTTGAAAACAAGTTTTTAAATTTTGTATGCAAACTTAAGTTTTCAATAAATGTCAGATATTGTGGCCACTTAATAGAGTGTGTGACAATCGATTACACGGCTAATGGAAAATTTGCTACTGAATTTTACCGCCATGTCGTATTGTTTTGAACTTATCTTTAATCATGGCTTTTAAAAAAATCATTAAATTTACGTTTTATTCATTTTAATTCCTATACATCAAACTTATTAAAGTTTTATGGGAATTATAGTTATATACACTTTATAAAAAGTGTTAGTTGTCTACGTACTGTGAAATAATAAATTTAATTGTTTTTTTTTTAATGTGAGGCACAAAAGTAAAAAAAAAATTATCAACAATTTATATTTTATACTTTTTTTAATAGCATAATAAACTATTTCCTATTAATTTCTGTTGCTCTTACTTACTTCAAACTATATTAGCTTTTTTGTTAAAAAGAATTGTAACATTCAAATAGTTTTTAATACAAGAATATAGTTTTCAGAGTATGGTAAACCACTTTATATTTAAAGCTTATTTAAGTCCTAAATAAGCTTTAATAATCAAACAAAACTTTAGCTGATTAAATTGGTGTGTTGACATGTATAAAAGTTTATTTGGTGATTCCCATTAAAACGTTAACGTTTTAGCTAGCTTATCAAACCTTCGAAAGTTAAATACGCTGCAAAATAACAACATAGCCGGAAAGTAGCCGCCAATAGATAAAGCGCAGGTTTTTGTTTACTGAAAATATTTCAGAGGCCACGTGAAAACAAACCGCTTGCTCCGGGCTAAAGTTTGATTGAGCCGGCCGCCATGACGGATTACAGTTTTCAGATTAACCAAAACATTAATAAGATAAACTGGAAAGTGTGTAAAACATTGTACTAAAACCGCTGTGCGTTAGTATTAATGATAAACTGTGCATGTATATTACCAAAAAAGATTAAGTTTCTTTGTTAGTTTTAAAAGATGAATGTTTATAGATAGATCTGTTTTTCACTGCACGATTAAAACACTACAATTTAAAAAAAAAAAGATTTTTTTTCAGCTTTAGTAATAACTATATTTCTTTTAAATAAAATACTATCGGAGTATTTATGTAACTGTTGGTATAAAAGTTCTATATAATTTAAAAAGCATAAGTTTTAAAAAGTAAAAACAAAAGGAATATACTCAAAACTATATAATAATTTGCATTTAATACCGTATTTGAATATGTGAATTTTAACTAAGGGTACAATGGAGTCGTTATTAGGAGGTTGCATGGCGGGTACGATGTTCCACCTGTTTGCCGGCCAGCCTCTTACCATCATCGGAAGTACTGGACCGATCCTGGTGTTTGAAAAAATTATGCACGAGCTATGCGGGTTCGTAAAAATTGTGTTTCTAAAACTTTGTTTTGATTACAATTTTATTTTTACAAAAAAATGTGCTTAAAAAATTAATTAAATACTTTCTTAATAGCTATGATAAATTGCGTTTTCAGCTTTAGCAAGTTTTTTTTTAGTAGCCTTAGAACTAACAAACTTCTACAAAATTTTTACAGAGTGATGGATATTGAGTACATAAGCTTCAGATTTTGGGTTGGCAGTTGGACGGGTTTTGCCTGTATCTTACTTGGTAAGTACAATAAAAAAAATCATTCTACAATATTACATTAAAATATTTTTTGCTGTGGCTTGTTACATGTCAATCATTCTGACTGAAATTACACATTTTAAGGTTTTTTTTCCAGTGTTTGTGTACAAGCGATAAACAATTAAATCATTATTCTACCGTAAGTTTACTAAGTTTACCCACTATCATGATTTACCGGAATGCTTTTCTTACAAATGTTAACACGTGGGTATTTTTAAATTAAAATAATAAAAATAAATTTAATACGTTTCCTGTGTTTACGTAAAAACTTGACAATTAAACTATTTTTCCGTAAGCACATCAAGATCAACCACAGTTTTGACTTACCATCACATTTATTCTTCGGCCAAAAAAATGTTGCACGTCTACTAACTTGAATTTTAAAATTACACATTGTAAACACCACTCCACCTTGGCTAATTTTCACGACCTTGAATTCATTTTATAACTATTTCAAGTTGGTTGTTATACAACAAAACTTTCAAGTTTCAAACACTCAACAAAAACTATACAATAATTAATTTCCACAGTTGCATTCGATGCCTCCTCTCTTATAACCTACGTGACGAGATTCACCGAGGAATCTTTTTCTGCTCTTATTTCACTCATCTTCATTTTCGAGGCTTTCAAAGTGAGTATGTTTTATTTGGAGATAACTTCAACTTTTTAATGAAACACACAACATAAAAATACCTAGTTGAATGCTTATCAAAACAAAAACTAAATCATTAGCACAGCTTCTTATATATTAAAACAGAAACTGATAAAAGACGCAAACAAGCACAAGATTTGGGCTGGCTGGGAGTCAGACAAAGTAACTCAGTACGAGTAAGTAACAATTTTATTGCAATTTAGAAAAATAATAATTCTAATTTTCAAGTTTTTTTTTATAAATTTTTATGGGTTTTTTTTCTTGTCGAGCATATCTCTTGAGTTACTAAAAATCGATAGACTTCGTTTACTTTTCTTTATGTTTCATTTGTAAAAAAAAGTAAGCTCATAGTACGAACCATTAGAGATGCTAGTTTTGATTTTGATAACAACAGATTATCTATTTTTTACTAACTACCATTGAAAATATCTATCGAAAAATAAAAAATAAAAACGTATCTTTTATTTTAAATAGCAAAATTTACCGGTGTTGTTTCTTTGCTCGTTCAATATTTACTTTTTGTGTGAACACTTAACTCTACCCATTGTTTTGTTAATCAAATTTAACTTATAAAAACCTTGCAGTTGCAGCTGTGGTGCTCCAGACCTTTCCTCGCTTCCATTCAGAAACAACCTGACGAACGAACAAATGATCGACGTTACAGCAGCAAGCAGAGACAAGCATAACAAGCTAAATGGTTTTTAACTACTTAAACCTGTAACACAGATTAAGAATATGTAAATAGTTTTTTTTTTTAATAAACTTTTGTAACTATCATCAACTCGTTCAAGGTGAAATATTCAAAATGACGAACACCACGTATACTTGCGTTTTCAATGACGTCACCACGAACATCGACTTGTCTGATTGGCAAGACGACGCACTTAAATCTGTTAGTATGTTTTAAGAATAAAAAAATGCAGTTTTTCACGTACTCTGTATTTTCAAAGAATGAATACTTAGTATTATAGTAGTAATTAATTTACTAAAAGTTCGCTTCGTTTATTTATTGATGATAATTGCAAACTACGTAGATAGTCATTAACAATGCATTGTGGTTAAAAAGATTTACATGTTTTACAAATTGAGCTTAAAATTTGCTTGGCTGTAATAAGGTGCCTTCAAAGACAAAAGTTTAGTACTTTACAACTGCAAATAAGATGAAACTATTATCTTGTCTGCCAAACAAACAAACAAAAAAAAATGCAGTAACTACAAATTTTATTTTACCAGTTGTTAACCGTAAGTATTTCAAAGGACTGCCTTGGAACTAACTGTGGAACTTTAGAGGGTGAGTCATGCGATTTTTCACCCGACATATTCTTCATGAGCGTCCTGCTCTTCCTCGGAACTTACTTTGTGGCTGTTACTTTGAAGTCTCTGAAAACGTCTTCTTTCTTTCCTGCAAAAGTAATTTACCGAAGTTTTAACGAAAAGTAATAGTAGTGTTAGATGAGTTTTTCAGCACTATCTCAAAGACTTGCATTTATTTTAACTATCAATTTTTTCTTGTACAAGTATTTTGGTTGTGTCAAGTTACTTAAAAAAGGATTAATCGTTTTTTTTTTTAATTTAAGTATAATAATATACATAGCGTTTATAAACTTGGTTTGTAAACATACAACAATGTCTAAAAATCTTTAAACTACAATTTTTTTACTATGATTTTGACTTAATTTCACAGCTTTATAACATAAAATGTATTATTTACGAAATGTAAGTAAGTCTAATTTGTGTAATTAATTTTGAACAAGTAGGCTTCTAATCAAACATATTACAAAGCTTTTATTACAGTTAAAATTTCTATAGTCTAAATGTCTCTTTGTATATCACTGACTATTAAGAATTAAGGTTGTAAAAAAGCTAGGTAGGGCACAAAGCTCATTTATAAGTTTTTAGCAATGACCTTTTTTGGAACAAGAGTTGTATTAGTTTTATAATTGATAGTGTTTATTTTGAAAGCTAGCAACAACTCAAGTATTTTTTATGACCGACAGGTTCGTTCTCTCATAAGTGATTTTGCTGTTACCATAGCAATACTTGTAATGGTCGTTGTCGACTTTGTCCTCAAATTTGAAACAACAAAGCTCCAAGTACCTAGCTCTTTCAAAGTAAGTTATGTTTAAATGTTTTTTCTTTTTTCTATACTTTTAGTGTAACTCATGATAAGCCTTAACAAGTCTTTTTTTGTGGAAAAAGGCAAGATAGTCTTTTTAATTTCAACTTGTACGAAATAAATGAAATATCCAAACAAATTTTTAGAAAATTCTCTAACTTATCTATTTAAACAGCCAACAAGAAACGACAGGGGATGGTTTATCAGCCCACTCGGAACAAACCAATGGTGGACGATACCGCTCGCAATAATTCCGGCTATACTGGCCACTATTCTCATTTTCATGGATCAACAAATTACTGCTGTTATTGTAAACAGAAAAGAAAACAAGCTGAAGGTCATTTGCTAGTTCTGTAATTGCTCTAAACAATGTTTGAAAATTTCTATTTTTAAGCAACTTTTAGTTTAGTAAAAAGTTTAGTATTTTATTTGTTTTAAGCATTAAACACGCAAAAAAAAAATTTCAGAAATCCTGTGGATACCACTTGGACTTGCTAGTGGTTTCCATAATGCTGATAATTTGCTCAGTTATGGGTCTGCCCTGGTTCGTCGCCGCCACCGTCCTTTCAATCACACACGTCAACTCGCTCAGGTTTAAAAAAACTTGTTTTTTATTTAATTGTTGATTAACATTTACAATCTAATAAAAACGTTCGTATGACGTGCTACAACGAAACAAACGAAACAGGATGGAATCGGAGAGCGCGGCTCCCGGGGAGAAACCCCAGTTTTTGGGGGTGAGGGAGCAGAGGGTGACGGGCTTCCTGGTCTTCCTCATGATCGGAGTGTCCGTGAGTCTCACTCCCCTCCTCCGCATGATTCCCATGCCGGTTCTGTACGGAGTCTTCCTCTACATGGGAACCTCCTCTCTCAACGGTTTGGTGTTGGCTTAATTTTTTTTTGTTGACGTGTTAGTCGCTCACTAAGGTTACTTTTTATAAAACATGCTGTTTGAAATGAAATGTTAAATTAACAGCTGCTGTGACTGACATTGAAATTAAAGCTTTGATATTTTTTAACGTAAAATTTGATCATATCATACTTCGATCATCAGACCGCAAGCCTTCGGTAAACTTAGACCAGGGCTTCGTTCTTATTAAAACTCGTCAGTCAGTCGCAACCGAAAAATCTGTAGCACGGTAGCTTCGTGGTGAAACATGATAAACCGTTAATTGGTTGAAGACTGAAAACTTTTCAGTTGAGACTGACTGACAAGGTTTTATAGGAACAAAACCCGGGTCTAAGGCTACGGAAGGCTTGTGGTCTGATGACAAAGATGGTTTGATAAAACTTCTATGTTAACTTCAGCTTATCTCACGGCACACGTAAGTTAAGACTTTGGCCTGATAGACTTTCGCCGATGCATTCTTTGATGGTTTATATTTTTAAGTAGTTTTTTTTAAGAGTTAACTTGTTCAAGTTAAAAACAAATTAAGTTTGCACAAACTTCATCACTAAAACAAAACAGTTTTAATCGTAAATCTCAATTTATTTGTTATGAAATGATTTACTATAAAATATCAAAAAATAAAACTTTTTTGTCTTACTTATTTAATGTTTTCTTAATTTTTTTTAAGTAAGTCAGACTAAATGTATTAGAGGTGTTTATCTTGCATTGAACTACATTAGTTTAGAATGTTTAGTTAAAACAAATCTGCTATGGAAAATCAGCCTAGTTTAACAAAAAACGAAAACCAATGTAAAAAAAGAGTCATCATATTCACTTTTACAACAACCAAACTTAATACAAGTTTTATTTAAATAAAAAATTACAAAACTAGTGTTTCGATATACAACTGAAAGCAATAAGTTAGCAGCTAGGTGATACTTAAGTAATAAAGGCCGTTTACACACGAAACCTTGAAGAACTAATATTTATATGTAAACATCACGAGCTGGTAATCCTTCACAACAAGTAAGTTATCAGTTGTTACGTATTTTTTGTTGAAACAATAAACTTTTAATTTTCATTATGAGGCCTCATGACTGGACGAAAGACTTAAAAACTGATGATAATTGAATGAGTTTTGTTTTGTATTAAACTTATTAAAGGCTTTTTTTTTTCAGTTTGAGCCACAAATTTAATAAGTAAGCCCAGTGTTATCGATTAAACACATATTCGTATAAAACAGTTCAAATACTTATAACATACAAAATATATAAAAATAAAATGAAGCCTAGCACTTCAGGACAAAAAATCAAGAGGTATTTTTTAAATTCTAACTTAATAATAATTGTAGGTTATTTAACTACAATAAATAATAGTAACTCAAAATAGATTCATTAAATAAACGTGAAATTTCTTTTATTAAGAAACACAATTGACTACACAAGTGAGCAATAAACTTTAAAGACACAACAGTATGTTCGTCCTGCAACTTTCATTTCATTCTTTTATTTCTTCCGTTCAGGAGTGCAGCTGTTCGAGCGGATGATGCTCTTCTTCATCCCTCAGAAGTACCAACCCGACTACTCCTACCTGCGCCACGTGCCCCTGTCCAAGGTCCACCTCTTCACCTTCATCCAGATGCTCGGGCTGGCCGTCCTGTGGACCATAAAGTCCACCAAACCCGTCTCTATCGTCTTCCCGATCATGGTAAGCTTCGAACTACTTGGCAAACTAGCACCTCGTACCTCACCCGTATAAAATAGTTTCTTAATTTGTGTGAAATGCTTGGCTTTTTTTTTTATAAAACCATCAACTTTTTGCTGACAGGTTGCAGCTCTTGTTGGCATTCGGCAGCTGATTGGTGGAAGACTGTTCACTCAGCATGAGCTCTCCTGGCTCGATGACGTTCTTCCGGAGTCTTCGAAAGCGAAGAAGAAAAAAGTAACATTTTTGTTTTACACGCAATAAACGTAACTATGTATTTTTTAAAGCTATTTAAAAATACACGATGTCTAGTTTGGTAAATAGTGTGGTAATACTGTATATGATTTGAACAAAATAACAAATACCTTACTTTTATTAGAAAATCAAAACAGTTTTTTACTATTGCTAAAAATTTAGCAATAGTTTTGTAAGTAAACTGAACTAGTTAAAAAATACAACTAGGTTGAAATTTCATAACATTCTGTTTATTTGCAGGAAAAAAAGCAGCTATTAAAAAGGTGAGTATCTTATTTTTTATTTCCATCTTTAGTTGTTTTATGTGGTTTTTATTCTTAGTTTCTGGTAAACTGTTTAAAAAAAAATATACTACTTTGTTTAGGTTGTATATCATTGCTTTACAGCAAACAACATTTCCAAATGTTTTTAAACAGTTTTTAATTTATTTACAGTGGGAACAAGAGTTCTTCTGTGTGTTTGAAAGTTGAAAGTGACAATGAGACTTCAATTTGATCAAAATTTTAAAACATATTCCACGAAAAAAACGTACATATAACCGTTTGCTTGTCTCCAAATTGTTTGTGCAAGCTATCTGAGCTGAGCTTGCTTTGTAATGGTGAAGCTTTTGTACTTAAATTTTCGTTAGAACATGCCAGATAACTATGATGTGCATCAAAAAAAAAAAGTAAACTTAATTTTTATTTTTGTTCATTGCGTTTTATTTTACGTGAACTTTGCTTTAAATTTGTTTATTTTTGGTACTATATATTTTTACACAAAATACTGTCACATACTTTGATGTTAAGTAGTAAATGTATTACATATAAAACCTTCTATATGCTTTCAGGTTTAGATCTACTACACTTTTGTCTTGTTTGTTTTTTAAAGTTTATACATTTCCGTGATTAGTTTTGGTATGCTGAGAAGTGATTTTTTGTTCTATAGCAGGGGTCGGCAGCCTTCTATAAGTCGCGGGCCAATTTTCTTAAAAAACGTTGCTCGCAGGCCGCAGGTTTTCTAAATAAATGTAATAATTGTTGTTAAAAAATATTTTAAACCACAAATATGGTAAAATAAGAAATAGAAGAATGAGTAATTACAATATTAAGTGCCTGTGTCAAGTTTTTATCACAAAAAAATTTTTGTACTGTTTTTTAAAAGTAAGTTTTTAGCTGAAAAGTATTTCGTGGGCCGCATAACGTGTCTTTGAGGGCCGCATTTTGCCCGCGGGCCGCTGTTTGCTGACTTCTGTTTCATAGATACAATAATTTTATATATTAAAATTTTAAGCATAACTAAACAACTTTATTTTTTCAGTTATTTCGACTGAGTTTGTTTCTCAAACTTGTTTATTTACTATTTTAAAAGTATAAAGTACTTTTGTAAATGTTTTTTACACGTCTACAGTAACAATTAACAATTGGTTATTAAGATATTTCTAAAAGTACTATTTAATATCTAATTCAAATGTTCGACCTACTATAAGTCATTATTATGCTTTACTGTTTGTTATAGTCATAAAAAAGTAAATATACCCGTACTTACAAAGTTTTACTGATGTTAGCTCGAAACTTTCATTTTAGTATGTCTTTACAATTTTCATTTAGTAGAATTTTCTTAATTGTACGAGTATAAACTCTAAGCAAATCTAATTCATTATAAAAAACACTTTAGAAGTTTAGCTGCCTTAAATTATTTTTGGTATAATAAAAAGACTTTACTTTAAAAAACTTGTGTAGTATCAATCTTGAAACTTTTTTTTTTGCTATTTCAACAATAAAACTTTAAAATTTAAAGTTGTGCGATCATGTTTACATTTATAAACATAGTTATACTTTTAAACAATTAAGAAAGTATTCTAAATATTTATAAAATAAATGCAGCTTATAACTAGATTGTAAACTTATTGTTATTAAATTTAAATACTAAATCACTTGGCTAGTGTTTAACGAAACCAAATGTTAGACCTATAGTTATATATTATATATAAATTTGCACATTTACTTGTTGAATTACTAAAAAAGTTTTATAAGTCAAAAATTATGTAGAAAATCTTTAAACTTATTTAAACATAATTGAAACTAAGAATTGTTTACTAAGATAGTTCAACATTAACTTTTATATGACTCTCAATGTTTTTTTTTAAGATTGTTTATGAGTTCAGCTGTTCGAAAATGTTAGTTATAAAAGTGTTATATGTTCTTGAAATTAGTTTTTTAGTCAAATTTTTATTTATGTGTGGTTTATAGAACAACAAATAAAAAGAGCTCAAAATGTTTGGTTTAAGACCTAGTGCACGAAAAACCTTTCGGTTATCGAGTCGAACACCACTTGGACACCTTTTAATGTCTTGTCCAGGACATGTCTTATAATTTATTTATACATTTATATATTAATATATTTATAACTAATCGTCTATACTTAAATTGGAAAAAAATACAAGCTGTAACAATGATAGGAACATAAATTGTGTTAAATGTAATTAACCGAGTTAGTATTTTTTATAACGAATAAATGTATTAGTTTCTCTTTCTACTATTACTTACTTAAGTAGACATACTTTTAAAATTACAATTGATAATGGTGCTCTACTAAAGTTTTTTTATTAAGTTGGTTTGATCGACGTTCTTTAAGTAACTTAATTTACTGTTACATTTAAAAGTATAAAAAGGTTTGGCCATACCACTTCGATCATCTGACCACAAGCCTTCGATAGACCGAGACCAGGGTTTTGTTGTTATTAAAAGTCGTCAGTCATTCGCAACCAAAAAACCTGCATTCTTCAATCTAAAACGGTTTATCTTGTTTTAAACCCGGGCTGCATTCTACCAAAAGCTTGCGGTCTGATGATCGAAGTGGTATGATCAAACCTTTATATTAACTTGTTCTTACCTCATGGCATATACTAATCCAAGCTTAGACTTTGTTAGACTTTCGCCAAGGTTTATTTTATGGTTTTAATATATAAAGATTACTCCTTTCAATATCAAGTTAAACAAGATTTTCAAAAATCAAACAAAATATTTAAAATCTTATATTATAAAATTTAGTAGCTAATTTAACGACAAATTCACAAAAAAATCAATACTTACGGTTTAGGTAGAATTTATGACCACGACTTAATTACTACTAACCAGCATTTTAAACAGTTATCAAAAATTTCTAAGAATTAGTATTCCTAAAGTGGACGGATTTCCCCTTAAAGGTAATTGTGGCTATCAGGGGTCAATTTCTAGTAAAAGGGCAATATTAATGAATGGATGCAACCATTTTTTATATATCTACCGAGTTGGAGGTTTAAAAGTTAGTTTTGGAAACCCTGGTCTACAGTCTGCGTTGAGCTTATTAAATAAAAATGCATAAAAAATTTTTTTAATTATTTAAGTATAAACTTAAATCAAACAGATATATCATAATAAATACTACTATAGTTTATTGAACAACAAAAAAAAAGATCAAAATATTTGGTAGTAGGACTTGGTGTACAAAAAAACCTTTCGGTAATCAAGTCGCACACCACTTGGATACCTTTTTACGTCTTGTTCAGGACTATAAAATAAAACTTTAGATCATTGTTATCAAAATATAAGTTGTTCTTGCTCTGTATTTTTCTAATATTAACAAAAACATTATATTTTTAATTTAAAGATAATTTGCTATCAAATGTGTTTTTAACTGATAATCAATGACAAATTTGCTTTTCTATTTGTTGGAATATTCTTAAAATAACTAACATGATTTTACAGACATAAAAGCTATATCTGCTACTGAAGTTGAAAGTCACTTTGATACACACAATCATTTTAGTTTAAGAGCGTTGAAAATTAATAAAAAAGAAAAACTGTTTGAATAGTATACAAATTATGATTAAATTCTTCAAATATTGTTTAAAAAATTTTAAAGAAGATTTGCACTTAACTAGTGAAAATTTTAGCAATTAAAAAGTCAGTGCATAAGTATTCTTTCAAAAAATATTTATTCACTGCTCTTTATCTTCACAGTAAAGTAATAAAACTTCATTGTGATTTGCAGAAATTATTAACAAAAATTACTTTATGATGTATAATATTGTATCATTCAAACTTATTTAAATTTACACTTTAGAAGCGTTATAATATACCTAAAAAACACTGCCCAATATCAGTAACTTTAAATTGAGTTATACCGTCGTTTTTGATATAAACTTTACAACAAGTTATACCTTGAATTGTAAAAATGGTTAAACTAGAAAAAAAGTACTCTAGTTATATACCAGTATCTAACAAACTAAGAAAAATGTTTTAAAAGGTATTTGTATTTTCAAAAAAAAAGTAGCTTGTAGTTTATGAAAAGGCAATAAGTACTTATTCTTTGCATTTAAAACAAAAAAATTATTATATTTCTAATAACAACATCAAATATTCTTTTAAATTAAACGAAAACATAACTCTGATTTAGGAAAAAAGTCTTAACTTTACAAAGTATGTTTGTACGCAAATATTATATTTGAATAACGTCGTTTACCTGGAATAAAATATTAACAGCTCTACGGACTCGGTAGAGATGATGATTAAAGTACATTAGTAAAAGTAGCTACAAAAATAAATAAACTAATATTCAATAGTATAGGAACATATTTAAACATGTACAACTTTTTATTTTAGTTTTACTGATGTTTTAGAACTTAATTTTAAAAACTTACATTGATAATGGTTTATATTTTTACACCTTAAGTAAGTTTACTATATAGTATTAGATTTTTGTTTATAATTTCAACTTTATACAACCAATGTTTTAGTAAATTTAATATTTTTGAGTTAATTTCTTACTTGAGATAACTTTTTTATCTAGTTTAAACTAAAAAGTACATACTTATTAATAGAGTTGTTATGGGCAAGACATTATAAGATATCCAAGCGGTGCACGACTCGATAACCGAAAGATTTTTTCGTGCACTTTGTCCTAGAAATAATTTTTTGAGTGTTTTTATTGTTGTTCATTAAAATTTATATATAGTATATATACTAATAGTTGTTTTAAAGTTTATGATAGATAGAAATATCTCTTATACGAAACAGCTGTACATGTCTGTTTTTTATTATATAATTAATTATAGTATATATAAACATATACACATAACATTTTACTTGAAGTTTTAAATTGATATATACAATGTTTTTTTTTATCTTATAAAAACTATGTTACCTTAGTTTAAATTTAAAAACTAAAATATTTCTTACTTTTAAAAACTTACTTTCCTAATATCAAAATTCATTCACAATAAAGCTTACTAAGCTTGTAGCAATTTTAGCTAGTTAAAAAATATAAGTCTATCGATATCTACATGTAGTTTCAGTATGTGTCAGTAATGTAACTAAATCACAATTTATCTTCTTCAAAGCTTAAACATGGACAATGCTCAGTAATTTCAAAAAGTCTTCATATCAATTTTTTTTTTAAGGTTTTTGAAAACATCATTTTGTTTGTCTTTGTTTAAATAACTTTTTGTTAGAGAATGACAAGTTTTTATCTATTTTCGTAAAAACCAAATATAGATAATATCAACTGTAACATTTTTTTAATTAGAAAAAAATTAATAACTGATTAGGTACGAACTTTTCCTATGATTAATCATGAAGTCTTAAAGTTTTGTAAGTAAATGTATCACAGTTTCATTTCTTTATTAAATACGTTTTTTATGGCTTTAAAACAATTTTTCAAAAGTGTTAATGTTAACTGTTAACTGTATAATTTCTTTATGTTTTAGTGAAAGCAAGTATAAAAAATTATTCGACAGATTAGATAGTATTAAAAGTTCAACCTAAAATTGTAAGTTTTAATTAGAACAACAGATAAATGCTAAGTATTTTTAGGTATATTGGTAATATCACAGTTTTATTAAAGTTTTATATTAGCTTTGAGTTTGTACGATCTTCAATCTACCTTTAACAACAAAGTATCATTTTATCTAACAAAAATGATGCAACTTTTTATTGTTCTTCAAATAAAATTATTTAGACATAGTAAAACTTATAGTCTTTTTGATTAAAGATCTAAGATTTTTTTTGTTTTGGTTTAATTTTGTTAAATCAGTTTTCAATCAATTAGCTATCTTAAACTACTTGATAAACTTCGGAAAAGATTTGCATCAGTAGAGGACGAATTGTTAAAATTGTAACAATGTTATTCAACTGTCTTTAATTTCTGAACAAGGTATTCATCATTAACAATAGCAAGAACTTATATGTTTTGATATCTGGTAATGAACTTTTAATTTCTACTTAACATTAAGTGCTTTTTTTTTGGACTAAAGTTTTGTTTTATTATTTTACAACAACAGTAGTACATGAAAAAATATGTTTTTATTTTGAAAACAATTTTAAGCAGAAAAACGAAACAAAAAATTAAAAAATACTCACCAAGGTTTGCTTGAAAATGTTTGATAACTTCAGTTTTTTTTCTTAAAACTTTTATTTATACTTTTATAAAAATCATATTAAATTTTGATATACCTAAGTCAAATGTGTTTGAAAGTTTTGTTACATAACTTAAAACGGTATAACTTTAACTTTTTGTAAGTTATATTAGCAAGTTATCATTTAGAAATTTGTATTTCTAATTAATTTTCATGTGCAATTTAAGGAAGTTGTATTGTGAAATAAACAAGTTGTATTCACTTTAGTAAAACATTATGTTTTTGAATTCTAAAGCGAAGAACTTTGTTGTCATTAGGAATCCTCATTTCAAAACCATAGTTATTTATTTCAACAAACCACAAAAAACTAATGATTCAGATTTTTAAGTCTTTTTTCTTTTGTTTTAGTTGCTAACTTTTTTTTTTAATCTTCTGCATTTCAAATGTTTAGTAAAACAGTAGTATTAATTGTAGGCAACATTAATTTTTGTTCGGATATTTTCTTTTTTTATTGAGTATTTAGTAGTGAGACTTTAGGTCCAACAATAACTGTCTGAACACTTAAAGGTTTGTCACAATGTTTGTAAAGAACTATATAATAGTAGATAACGGATAATACTTTCTAAGTAGTATCTAAAAACAGCAGCGTAAAAAAATATAAAACATTTGTTTTTAAGTGAACAAGGTAAATGGATAAGAAACTTGAAATCATTTTAATTCAATTATTTTTTAGCTGATCAGTTAATTTCAGCTTTTCTTGATAAACCCAGTCACTTCGAAGAAAAATATACCCACCATTTCTTTTTGTAAGTATGTTAAATTATGAGCAATTTCATCATTTAAAGTTTATATATACATATATATATAAATTAAGAAAATAAGGTGATTATTCAAAATCGACAAACAAAATCTCAAAAAGTTTGATCTAAGGACCTGGTGTAAGAAAAAACCTTTCGGTTATAGAGTTATACACCACGGATACCTTTTAATATCTTGTCCAGGACATATATATATATATATATTTATTTATACTTGATTGATTAGTATTACCAGGTTTATAAAAAGACAAAATTATTAACAACTATCACTGTATAACATATTTATTGTTTTAACAGCACATTAAAAATCACTTATTAAGACGTTAAAAATTATTTAGACAATTAGGTCCCATTTTACAATCAAAACAACCATTTTCTATATTAACAAAAACGGTATAATGTATACTAACGGCATTTTATAACTTATATAGTTATGTTAATGAAAGTATACTGTCTAAATTTGTTTGTGTGATCTTTCCTAATATAGTCATAGTCTCTGTACAGACTCCGCAGTTTTATTCATACTTAATGAACATCTAAATGTCGTAGTTAGTTTGGGAAAGTATTTGCGTAATACTTTTTTTAGCTCTGTTATACTATAAATACATTTGTTGTTTTTACCGAATAAAAGGAATATCACTTATGGTAATTATTAAAGTATTACACAAAAATATTTTTAGTAAGTATTAGAAACTTACCAAAGTTGTAACTCGTTCTAATTTTGTATTAGTTTGAAACTAGTTTCAATTTGGCTTTTAGTAATAAAGAATTTATTTTATCTTTAAAACTAGTTTAAAACTAGATTTAAGTTACTTCATTTAAATAAGAAACCAGTGGTTCTTAAATTACTCAATTCAGTGCACAGTAAGTCACAAAAATTATAGCATCTGTGATATTTACGAATGTCTGAAATTAATCTAAAAATACTGCCCTTACAATTTTACTGCACTTGTTTCTAAAAAACGATTAACTTCTTTAAAAATTTGCAAAAATAGAAATCTTTTTAATATTTTATATAGAAGTTATCTATTTTTTGAATCTTGAAACTTCAGTTCTAATGATGTTATCTAATAAAACATACGAATAAACAAGTTTGTGTAATGTAATACAGTCACCTCTCGCGAACCTACGCACTGGTTTGGTTACGCACTCTCGTTTAGTTACGCATTTTAGAGTTCCATAAAAAATATTGCATTTTTATCTACATATATATTAAAAGTACTTTTGTTTACTATATATAATTTTGAACAGTGAATACTCTCTATACTTGTTCAGACTTATTAAAACTATGTTCCTTGACAGTTTAATAAACATTTAATTGCGCCTCAGTGTATTGAACTCGATGGCTTTGCTCTTTATATTTTAGAAGAGCTCCTTTTTATTTCTTTAAATTAAACAAGGTATAATGTTCACAATATATATGACATACAGTTTGTTTTCAACTCAATAAGTCTCTTATTTTAATTAGATTGTTCCTTGCTCAATTAAGATAAAACTGATCTTGCTTGGCTTTAGACAAATTTAATCTTAGGAGGGCAAGGAACAATCTACAAAAAAATTTTTTGAAAAAAATACACATAAAAAATTTTTATCAAAATGCTTTTTAATATATGTACAACTTGATTGAAAAAATGTTTTAGTTAACAAAAAAAGTGGGAGAGGTCTAAACTTTATTTAATCAAATGCATTGTAAACTAACAGGTAATATATTAGGTACATTTGCTACCTCTCGTTTAGTTACGCACTTTTGCTGTATACACATTGTGCGCAGATTCGCGAGAGGTGACTTTTCCAACCTTTCGTTATATACATTACTATGGCCAAGAAATAATTACTATTATTATACATAATAAGTAAAATATTAAACGACATAACTTTTAAAATGATAAAGGATAACAGAGGTGCATGCTTGGTATTTTTTTAACGCTAGACAAATCACAATCTTGTTTTTACTATGCCCTACTTCAGTTAAAATTTCTCACTCAAACTAGCTCGTCAGAAACTCTTAACTACCGCATACAACTTTTTCTAACAGTACTTTGAGCAAAATGAACCAAGGAGACGGAAAATGCGTTATGCAAAGCGAAAGATTTCGGCCCGCGATAAATTTTTAGCTAATACCTTACTTGTTTTTCAAAGCAACAATAAAGTAAAGATCTACAAATTAGGGTCCCCAGATCCGAATCTTATTTACAATTTAGAATCTGGCCGGATCCGGTATATAACTGCAAAAAAAAATTCTTGTGTTAAAAACTTACAGCTAACCTTTTTTTTTCAATGTTTTAGATTACCCCCTACATATAATAAAAAACGAAGACTACACAGTTCTGTCTAGACCTAGAGCAACAGTCTTCAGTTACTAACATAGACCAAAAACTTAAGTCCATCGAGTTGATATTAAGCGAAGAAGTCATCTACACTGCAGCTTAAATAATGACAGATGCTAGCTTTTGGTGACAACAAACAGTTACATGGTATCAGGAACATTTTGCTTTTGAATATTGGTTTTAACGTTTTGAGAATTCAGCTTGGCCTCCGGGCTGGAAGTTTGAACGTCTTAAACAACGATTTTGCCTTTCCGTGTGCAAGATTCAGCATAATAGACTAGCTCTTTTTAGTTGTTTAAATACAGTAAGATGCTTATACTATTAAAAGATTTTATAATCAGTTTCTACAATAGTCATAAAAGAACTTAATCGATTTTTAAATCTAGGGTCTTTTTTTCTCTTGTGGAGCATTTTGGAAACCTCTCAAGTTAGCATCTAATGCTGCTTTTCAAACGACCTGAGCCATTGCGACTGCTTTCGGGACGATCTTTGGTGTCGCTTAGCTCTTTGTACTTTCTCACACCACCAAAAACTGCCTACTTTAGTGTTTTTCGCCCATTTACTTTCTTTGATATCGACGCCCGGCGCGATTAAATGTAATATTGACATCACGCTTAGTTTACAATTTGAGCAAACTCTCAACGAATATATAAAATAATCAAGCTCATCAACATGTTAGTGTATAAGAATAAATCTAAAAACATGAAGCTGAATATAAGACTAAAATTCAAAACAAGGATTTTTTCCTTACCCTGAATATAACCTTTATTTTTATTTGTATTTATAAAATACATGTTAATACACAAGTTCTTAATTCACAACTAAAATAACAACATATTTTAAAAATCAGTTAAATGTGTTGTTATTTCTATGTAGATCAACGTCGTTAGCTTTAATGAAGCATTTTAAACAATGTAATTTAAAAACTATTAACTAATTTCAAACTTTCTATGGACTATAAATTAAAATCTATGCATGTTTTTAGAAACAGTATTTAGTATAACATGCTGAACATTTTAAGATATAGTTCTAAGGTTAGCTAAAATGACAGAAGCTGCTGTTAGCTACATGTTCCTGAACTTACAAGTTTAAACCAAGCAAAATTAAAGTTCCAAGTTGACTTATTGAAGAAACTCATGTCGTACTTTTGAGCTAAATGAAACTTTCAACTCAAAAAACCTGGAATTAATACTTAAAACATTTTCAGGCTTTCTACTTTAAAGTTAAAGTAGTTCGTGTCGGTTTTGAACTGTGGTCACATACTTTCAGTCTTGCGCCAAGCGCTTCAGTAACTTGATAAGAATAGTTAGAGGAAAAGTAAAATATGTCAAAAGCGCAAATGCTTAACAGCTTAAATTATTTATTCATACAGTTAATTTTTTGCTACTTAGTCAACTTGATTTCAAGATCAGTACGCTTAGCAAAGTTAAAAAGCTCACTTTGAATGAACTTTTAGCAATTTGACACGGTAGTTTCCAAAAAAAATTTGCTGACTCCTTTTTATTTTCTTATTCATCAAAGGAAATAATGAATTATTTTTATTGCTCGCTCGCTGGCATAATATTCTTTTGTTAGCAATTACAGCTATTCAAATATTTCTAATGTAAATATTTAGCAATGTTTTTGAATTCATATTATTTAATTTATTTACAATTTAATTTTAAGCTGCAGCAACAGCAGTTAAATAACACATTTTAAGTGTTATGAAAGCTTACTAATGTACCTTTTCACTGTTTACAGTTTTAAAACTAACTCCGTGCCAAAAGCTGTAAAAATTTCGGTACCTGGGTGGTCTGTGAGTTTCAGTAAAGTCAAACTTACATAAAATCTTGGGAAATTTTGAACCAGCTGGTGTTTTGCTAAATTTAGCCTTGCTCAGATCTTTTTCATAAAAGTACCTTTATGTAATTTATTTTTTAATTTATTAGAACCTTTGAATTTTTTCAGTAAATTGAAATTAATCTTCCATTCATGAAACTTTTTTTTTAGCTCATTACATCAATTTTAAAAAAATTTTTCAGTCAATGTTATTCCTAAATAGTTATCATATAACTATAATGAACTTTATGTAAGCCAAAAAAAAGATTCTTATCAATATTGATTATGCATATCACACGCAATTTTTGTACTCTTTTTAATAAAAAACACCACCGTATAAAGTAACAACGAACAATATTCAGAAGGCTTACTTTTAAGTGCATAAATTTTAAGGCAAACTAACCAAATTACTGCATGTTAAAAATAATCTCCAAAAACAACTACCATTACTGATGCAAAATCTTCTATTAAAAAAACTTAAGCTTCCTTTTTTTTAGTAACATTATTTTTAAAGGAATGTGTAAATTTGATCTAAACTATTATTATAAAAGGGTTCGTTCAACCACGAAAAATTAAAGAAACAAAACACAAAAACCTTAATTGCTTAGTAAACGAAAAACCATGATGATTTAAATTTTCCTATAATGGCGCTGGAAAACCCCTCACATGAAGTTTCTAGGTGACAGCTGTGGAATGCGTTGTGGTGGTTAGCGACGGTAGTCACGGTTATCACGGTCACCGTTGCCATGGCGACGATCCCCGCCTCCGTAATCGCGCCTGTTGGGAACAATACGGTAAACAGCTGATACATTTGTGCTATTTTAATTTTACTGAAATAATTATGTAACAAAATACAATTGTAGTTCTTGCGAATGATACCATTACTTTGCAACACAAAGTGTTATTTTCAATCTTTTTGTATTAACTCAAAACAAAAAAAATTGTTTCAGGTTAAAAAACACCAATAAGTTGAAATAAAACTTTAATACTAATACTTTAACTAATACTCTTGCATTAGTTGTACAACTTTTAAGTAAGAAACTTAGTTCATGAAGAGTACATAAAAACGACAGTTTGAAAATACAAGAAATTTTACACTTGTGTGTTTTAATTTTTTGTTTTATTAAAACACTATTTAAAATTATACTAACAAAATTAAAACAATTTGACAGCTTAAAGTTTGAAACGTTTTATTTATTAAAAGATTATAGATTTCGCTGTTGGACAAAAGAGCTTTTTCCTTAAGTAAACAAGTTTTACGTTTAAACTGCCTGTTATCAGTCATTGATTTTGTTTACATTTCTTTAAATAATTTAGACTTTATTCAAACACTTTGAACAGTTTTTTTTTTACTGGAGGAAGTTATTTTATAATTGTTTAATTGTTGAGTAAATGCACCTTAATATCAACCTAACAGATAAATTAACTAATTACAACTAATTTTTTTTAATATATAAATAAACTAGTATCAAACAGAAAAGCTCTTTTTTTGATAACTACTGAAACCATCCTCATTCAAATTTCAATTTTAAAACTTTTTAAATAGAATAAAAACTTTTATAACTTTTACAGTGTTTTCCATTTTAAGTTTCATACAAAGGTGTAAACCGCAGGTTTTTATTTCAATTTACTTTACAGGAAACGTTCTCTGCATTGTAAGAAAATTTCCTACTAAGACAATTTAAATAACTAAAAAAGTAGTTATATATAAAAATAAATTTAAACAATTTAAATAACTATAAAAATAGTTATATATAAAAATAAATTTAAATAATTATTTTTTTCTAAGTCCTACAACATAATTGTTAATTATTATATCAAGATTAAAATGAAAAACTTTAGAACGATTGCTTAAAAGTTTTACGCGTAGATCAATTTTTAATTAAATAATTTATATCCGCTTAATTAACTTGGCCCTTCCGTGAGGAACCTATTGAACTCCCAAATTTTCCCCTAGTATCTCATAAAATAACTCCAAACTATTGAAAAAGGTAAAAGCAACTTTTGGCTAAGAAAAAGCTTTTTACAACAAGATCATTATGTAAAAAACTGTCTTTACCCTTCTTTGTCCTTAAGTAGCTGCACAACACTATAATTAACAATCACCAACCTGTCACCCCTGTCTCTGTCACCCCTATCCCTGTCTCCTCCTCCGCGACCGCCGCGACCTCCCCTGCCGCCGCGACCGCCTCTTCCTCCCCTTCCCCCTCTGCCGCCTCTTCCCCCGCGGCCGCCTCCTCTGCCACGACCTCCTCCACGGCCTCCACCTCTGCCTCCGCGCCCCCTGCTCGCCTGGCTGGCCTGCAGCAGGACCGGGCTCTCGCTGAGGATTTTGGGGACGACGACGAAGATGATCATGGAGCCGCGGATGTAGACGGAGCCCAGCTTGCTCTTGTCACCGTTCTTGTACCTGGAGGGGATTTTTAATTACTAATTTAATGAAACTCTAATTAAAACATACTTAAATAAATATCGGCTTTAGGCAATTTTGACCAACTTGTAGCTCGCCAACAACCACTAATCAATCAGAACTAAGCTTATTTTTATTAAATAATATTTATGAGAATATATTCCACTTTCAGATGAGCTTTATAAGAATTTTTAATTAAAAAGCTCAAAGCTTTATCTAAGCAGTTTCGAATTTTTTCGTAGCTGAAAAACATTTATTCGAACCCAAAGAATTTAATGAAACATTTTATCTGAACCAATTTAAAACTACAACCGACTTGACTTCAACTGAGCTGAGAGTGAGGTTCATGCTTTCCTCGGCATCGATCAGCTTACCCTGGTAGGAGTCGCGTCCCTGAGTTTCCACGTACACTTGTCTGCCACATGCTTCAGCTAAGATCTGTGAAGTAATTAGGTTTATTTTAAAAGTCATTAGTTTTTTTTAAAGCTTCAACAATGTTCAACGGTTCAGTGTTTTTCAAGAGTGCTGACTCAAGTGTTTTTTGTGCTATGCATAAAAATTTTGGCTCAATAAAAAATTTATAACAAAATTGTTTACATATTTTTTAAAACTTATTAAACATATTTTTATAGATGATTTTCGTAGGAACATTTGAAGAAATTTTTCATAGAACTAAAAATCTTGTGCACACATAACTGAAATTCAGAAATTTGATATGCAGCTTATACTACTTGAAAACAATTAAAAATGTTAAAATTTTACTATCAAGTCAATTAAAAATATTTAACAATATTTAATATTCAATTAAAAATATTTAATATTTAACTTAAATGTTTATGATCTATTTATACTGATGTTTAAAAACATATAATTATATTTATTTTTAAAGTATTTATTTGGAAAAACAATTGTTAATTATTTAAACTTTAAACTGTAACTGTTGTTGTAAAAACAAAACTGCATTTAAAAGTCTTGAATAATGTTGTAAAAACAATGTTGAACATTAAACAACAAACAAGTTTTGAAATAACAAGTAGTCGTGTGATTTCACAGTAAAAACCTCAATTCAAAGCTAGGTTATTTATAATAAGTTTACAGAAAAATTAACATGAAGAATGTATAAATTTATATTTTGTCTGATTTTTTTTTAACTTAAACCTGCTTTTTACTACTACAAAGTGTGTTTATGATTGAAATTAATAGAATCACATGCAACTGTTATAAAAAGATACGATATTAAAATGACCAGTTAGATATATCAGAGTAAAAATTCTATAAAATAAGATTTAAAACTCACCTTATTAGGTATCGACACAGTTGCTTGAACGTCAGCCATTGTAAAACAAAAATAAAATTAACTAAAACCTGTGAACATTAAAAATAATATATTTAGTAACTGGTGGAAAAGCTTCATAATTTCATACATAATTTGTATTTTCTTTATTTAGTTATAGAAATGAGGCTACAGAAAGTATCATAAGATTAAATTAGCACTTCAAACTTAATTAAAAATGCCTGGGTTCACAAGCGTACCAATAAAAGCGATACTTGCACAAACAAATTATTCCTTTCTCATTTTTAAATTACCGGCACTAGAAGTCAAACAAACGAGGATAGCAAGTTAATCATTAACTTAAACAACATTTAGTACAAACTATAAAAACAGTGAAATAATGTTTATACTTGATTTTACAAAGAAAAGAACACAGCTGCAGCTTGAATTAAAAAGCATAAACAAAGTTAAATTTATATCCACTTAAGCATTTAAGTTATATTTATTCATCAAGTTTACATTTGTGATAAAAATTAACAATGAAGTTAAAATATTTAAATTAAAGTAAAACTTAAAAGCTTTTATTAGTCATTATTTTATTAAATGTAAATTACTATATGAAAAATTACAACTTATCTGATAGTTCTAATTATAATTAATTGTGAGCTTAATTAATAGGAAATTGAAACTAATTATTTATCAATATTATTAACTGTACAATTTAACAAATTACAACAAATAATCAGTTATAAGTAGATGTAATCTTTATCAACTTCGTAATTTTTCAAGTGATAATTTTTAACTTAAGTGCACAAATTTAAATTGAGCGCTTAATTTAATTTCTATAAGTTAATAAAGCGATGTTAGATAAATTGTGTTGACAGCGCAGATAAAATTTTAAACGAACTTAAAGGGAGTAAATAGTATGAAGCTGGTTATAAAACTAAAAGTACGCTAAAAGTAAAAACAAAACTGCGTTGACGAAACAAGTTTATATCATTTCAAACAATTGTTTTTACAAAATCTCGTACAATATAATTCAATATAAAAACTTTGAAAACTAAAGAAAAATCAACTTTATTAAATTAATTTACACGAGAACTTTTTTTACTTTCAAATGTTTTAAACAACTAATTAAATCAATAACAGCGTACATTCTTCAAACAAAACCCACGCCAATACAAAAGCCAAAATATATTTTATTTAAATAAAGGCACGCAAGTCTGCAAATCGTGTTAGAGCAGCCTCTCATGTTGCAAAAAAGGAAATAAACTTTGACACACATTTGCGATATGAGGAAAGCCAGATTTTCTGACCTACATTGCTGTGGCCATATGGCGAGTGAACTGCTTATCGATTTCAGATCATCGCATTCTTGCTAAAAGTAAGTTAGCAGCTCGCTTCATTAACGCGAACTTCTTTGTAAATCTCAAAATGAAAGTTAAGAAAAAAAATTAGTCTTGGTTGTTTTAAAGTTTGGTTTTCTAGTCATTAAAAAACTATTAAACCGTAAAACGAGCGTAATGTTTACAAAATACAAACTCTTATCTTTGTCCCATAAAGCAAGTTTTTTTTTTCTCAAACTGCTGTTGTCTTACGTTCCAAATAATTAAGATAAATTAACATTTACAACAGCAATTTATTAACAAACATTTAACTTTAAAGATAATTATAGCTAAAATATTTTTTTTAAGTTTGATTATAACATTTTTACTTAATAGTTTTAATATATGCAAATTTCATGTTTTAAAATGAGCTTTTTATATGGTTACTGATAAAGCAATAACAAATATTTATGAGCAAATCAATTGCACTTAATCTGTTTAAATTTTTTTTTATTGTAAGCTTAAATTAAAAACAACCTTTTTACGGGATAGAACTAAAATGCAACTAATCAAACTATTTTTTGACGTTTATTGACTATTAAGCTATAAATAAATAAATAAATTTACCAAGTTCACTTACTTTTATCAAAATTTAAAAAAAACATACTATATACTAGAAATAATTCTTTTTAAAAAACTACTTAAAAACTTTAAATAAAAAGTATGTCAAGATTAAGCATACTTTTTCAATTTTTTTCTACATCAACTGCCTGAAAAGGCAACACACAAAAGTTTTCATGTATAGGTTTTGGTTTGACCATAAAAATGGTATCGTAATTAATTATTGATAACTCACATTACATAAAAAAGAAACAAATCTTAACACTCCGTTTGATAATACAATATTGTTATGCCACCTACGTTGCTAAAGCCATATGGTTTAGAAACTTTTTATTGATTTCCGTGTTTGTACTTGATTTTAAAAATTAGTTGCTAGCCTTATTATAAATAAATCTACAACAAGATTATATAATTACCTTAAAAATATGAAACATAAATGCAAAATTTATCATTGAACAGATTTTAAATGCAATCATAATAATGACTAATTCATTTGGTGAAACTATTAACACCTTTATAAATCATTAAATTTATACACTTAATTTTACTGATTTGATTAATATTGACAATACAGTACTAAAAACTTTTATTACAAATACTTAAAATACGATTAAGAAACTTTAAATGATCATTCAAGTCTTTTATAATAAAAATTTTATTATAAAACTTACATTCAAGTCCAATAACTTTTAATTTTGAAAACTTAACTCTTCTATAAAGCTTCAGGCATGGTTTAAGTTACAAAATTCAGATCTACCTTCTTTAAACATATATTTAATTTCAATTGGCTTTTAAGATATAAGCAATTTTGAATTTGAAACCAAATGTATGGAAGAAAATGTTAGGGTCTCTTTGCATAGTAAATTGGAACTTTATTAAAAATATATTCTTTTAAATTGTAACCAAATAATAAAAATTATAAAAAGGTCTTTTTAAGTGACTGTTCGATTAACATGTTTTGTGGATTGTAAAATATTTGAAAAGTTATTATGAAATGTTTTATCAGTTAACATATGAGAATTGACAAGTAGACAATTATTCAAATCTATTGTTAACAAAGGTAAAAATATGTTACATGTCCTGCGGGCATTTTTTCTTCCTCCTTATTAAGACAAAAAATGGGCTTCGAGTTTTTTTTTTCGTTTCTTAACTTTAACAAAAACTTATTTCAACTATCGAAAACAAGTTTCTAAGTAACTCACATTACATTTATTATTTAATTATGTCTTTATCACTTATAACTATGAGTTGTTAAAAGAACAATAATTTTTACATAAGTATTTAATCTTTATTAAAAAGTTTATAAAACTAAATTATCTAGATAATAAATACTTATAAATACAATAATTAAATACTTGCTTTCAAATACAACAAATAAAACTATCACTAAAGAAAACTATAGTTGATATAATGTTAAATAAGTTAAGCTAATGTCATACTTTTATAAATATTGATGACTACACTGGTGAGACTACTACACATATGATATTTTTAAGTTTATCATAAAACTTTTAATTATAATTTAAATTCAATGATTTCATATATGTTTAAATTAATTCTAGTCTAGGTGATCATTCAATAAAACTGACTTACAGTTCTTACCGTACTTACAATTCAACTAATTTTTTTTTAATATTGAAAAACTTCTTTAGAATTAACCAACTTTCTTTGAAGAAAAAAACTAGCTTGAGTTACAATCTTTTAAAAATTTTGCACAACAGTTGCAATTTACTTTTTTCTTACTCTTTTAAATAATACTAATTACTTTTGTTAATTTCTTTTTATTTAACTTAAATTAATTATCACTTTGAGCAAGACAATAAAAATATTCTTGAAAACTTCATTATTAATAGATAAAAATAACTTCACAGAAACCAGACAATGAAAAATATTAAAAAGTATATATTTGCAAAAACTATTAAAAATCATTATCATTTTTATCTTTATAAAACAGATCATTCTTCACAAAACTGATTATAAACAACTAGAATCAATGATTATAAAAATTACAAACACATAACCTATTGAACTTATAGAAAAGTGTGGCTTGATGTGGGGTCCTAATGAGAGTTTTAAAAGTCTCTGAAATGATAGTTTAAAATAGATTAAACCTAGTAGACAACAAATTGACAAAAATAGCTTAAATTTTGATATAGTAAGCTACAACAACTTAACTGCAGTAATCTTTTTTGAAAGACTGATCATGTTTTCATCATAAATCATAACTTTAGCACTGAAAGTAAATATTAAATGTTATATCAGGTAGAGCTAGCAGCAACGCAGACATTTTTAACTAATAAAGTTGGTACTTACAAACTAATAAAAATCAAATGGTAACCCATAATTTAACAAAGTACTTAGCAGTAAATTTCCTTCATTTTTTGCTTTCTTTTTTTTCTCACAAAACCAGCCTCATTCTATTGCTTTAAAAAAGGCAACACTGTTGTTTACAAAATACTTACTAAAAATTAGCTTTCTTAATCTATACTCATATTTTTTGTATATTTTAAATGCTTAAAAGGACTTTTTTTTTTTGGGTCTTTGTTTTTTATGAGAGAAATATTAAGAAAGTGAAACCCTTAAACTAAAACTATGCAAAATCTCACAACACCTGTACTTGTTGATAAAAAATTAAAACTAGATTGATTAGCAATTACCAATGTTTACCTCTACATTTAAAACCCACAACACTAAAAAAGCCTACTAAGTAGATAAAAACTTTAACCCAACCCTTGATTTCCTTTTACTTTTGAGCAATCATTTTCAAACTTCCTCAGTCTTACCTTTATTAATTCTCAAATACTTTTTTTTGTTCAAACTTTTATAATCTTGATAAAAAAATTGATTTTTTAAACTTTTCAACTATAAGTATTGTATTTATGAATTTTTTATGAATATTTTGGACAGTTTGTTCTGAATATTGCAAAGTACATTTCTTGAAAGTTCAAGTTTTTAGCTCAACAACAAAAATTTAAGTAGATATGTAGTGATTTTTTTTTTTAACTTGAAAATACAGCAAAAAAAATTGGTCCATTTTTTTTAACCTTGGTACTTTCAACAAGGATGACTAATATATGTTAAAAGTTAAAAATCTTGGACAAAACGTTAAAAGGTATCCGTGATGTGCAACTCTATAACCAAAAGGTTCTTTGTGCACCAGGTCCTAGGACCAAACATTTGAGCACTTTTTTGTTGTTCAACCAACTATACTTGAAGTTTTTATATAAAAATTGACATAGATAGCTCATACTTAAAGCTTTCATACAGAAGCTAATTTTGTTTTTTTGTAAAAATATGGATTCCCCATAGCCTTGATCCTACATTTATTAACTTAAGGTATTTTTTAGTTAACAGCGCATTTTTAATGACAAAGTTTGAGCTTAAAATATTTCCAACTGAGCTTTAAAAAAGTTTTGATAGTATAAAATGTAACTTTCAAATAAGTCATTTAAAAATAGCAAATCAGACAAAAAAAATATTTAATGGGCTTAACTTACTAATTCTTTTAGTAGCATATAAAAATTTAGAGTAGAAAATTGGTTATAAAATTGTAAATAAGTAAATTGTGGAGCTTTATATCTAACAACAAGAGATTTAAACAAGTGATAAACAGGGTTGCCACTCCTTGAGTTTTTGATTGACCAAAAACTGGCCTGAGTGACCTTAACTATCCAAAGTACTCAGAGATTTTTAAATTCTAAAAAAAGTTGTTGGTCTTTATTGCAAACACAATGTTATTTCTAAGATTAGTGAAGAGCTAGCCGCATGGCTGAAAAATCTAAATAAGCGGTTCAAAATCAGATTTCTAAACAAATTGGTTATGTAAAATAACAGAATGTTGGTACAGGGTTAACTCAGTCTGCCCTGAGATTTAAGAAAAAAAATTTAAATACTTGAGTTTTTTTTATGAAAAAGCAAAACTATTCAGAGTCAACCAGAGTTTAAAAAATAAATTCATAGTATCCTGAGTCATCTTGAGATTTTCAAAAATTTCAAAATATCCTTTATGTATGGCAAACCTAGAAAAAATTAAAAATCAAACTATACTTAATTTAGAATACATAAATAAATTTTTAACATTGAAAATTAAGCTGAGATTTAAGAAAAAAAAATTAAGCACTTGAGTTTTTTTATGAAAAAGCAAAACTATCCTGAGTCAACCAGAGTTTTAAAAAAATTCATAGTATCCTGAGTCATCCTGAGATTTTCAAAAATTTCAAAATATCCTTAATGTGTGGCAAACCTAGAAAAAATTAAATATCAAACTATCCTTAATTTAGAATACATAAATAACTTTTAAACATTGAAAATTAAGCTTAGCTGGCTAGAGTTGTTTAAACGTTGAGCTTGAGTGAACAACAACCTTAACAACTAAATTTTTAAAATTATATAAAACTAACTATGGATGAGGGTTGCCAAATGTTTTTGGCAAATTTTCTCAGGTTGTCAAAATTTCCTCCATGTTTTTAGAAGTACACATTTTTGGGTCTATGTTAAGTTTAAGGTAAGAATCTGTGTTAAATAGTATAAAACATTGAAAAGGCACTGTAAAGCTACTTTAAATATGTTTTATGATAAAAAGTTTTAATGAAAACTAAAAAATTTTATCTATATGATAGATTTTTTGTGTCAAATTGAAATTTTACTACTGAACATGTTTAAACAGTTAAAATTCCAGCTTTTCCAGGTTGTTTTTACAAATTTTCTCAAATTCCAGATTTTTCTAGGTTTTTAGGTTTTTGGCAACCCTGTTTAGATTTACATTTCTAATATTTTTTACAAAACCAACAACTTCATTATAAAACATAAATGATATTACAGAAACCCAGAGACTTGTGAGTGTGTTATTTTATTTTGAAAATGTATTTTTTTAACATTAATAACTTTTTTGTAGTTTTAAAAATGTACATAAAATTATTTACGTATTAAGCATAGTATTGTATAATAAATTAATGGGTGTTGTACTATCAAACAGTAGAGTTAAAGAACTATGAAACTTTGCTAAAGCAAGTTACTCTACTTTAAACAATTTTCCTTGAATTTTAAATTAGAACTAGAAAAAATCTGACTTTTCTTGAGTATTTTGAGTTGCCTTAGAAGTTGATGGAACAACATTAGAAGAGTATTAGAGTATAGTTTAAATAAATCATAATTAAAAACATAAAATTTTGAAAAAAAATGATTTATCAATCATCAATTTTTCAACACTACTTGTTGATACATTATTTATGTAGAAAGGTTTTATGTTTAAAACGAAAAAGTTAATGTACAGTGAAACTTTATGATAAAAGCCCTAGTAAGGTATAAATTAAACTAAAATTAAAAGGTAATTTTAGTTTTTGTTTGAAAGTTCAGCTGATATTATTGTAAAAATTTAATACTCTAGCTTAGTAATGTTCAAATTTGTTAAGTCCTGGACAAGGCACTTATAGGTATATGTAGTGTGCAACTCAGTAACCAAAAGTTTTTTTTTGTATCCCAGGTCCTAGGACATAATATATTGAGCGCTTTTTTTGTCAATCAATGTTCAGTGAAAAAAAAAGAGTTTTTTTTTATTATGATAGCTAAATGTTTTTTGAAAAACTTCTAGGTTTTTTTATTTTCTTCCAAATTTTAAGATTAAGTTTTTTGGTCCATTTTTAGTAAAAATTAAATTTAAGGTAGAAAACTGTCTAAAATAGTATAACAACATTGAAAAGATAATGTAAAGCTACTTTAAATCTGTTTTTTAATTAAAAAAATGCTATATTATAGATTTAACTATTTTAATTAAAATTTTATTACTTTACATGCAAAAATTCTTTAATTTCCAGGTTTTTTAGTGATTTTTGTTTTAAATTTTTAATTCCAGGTTTCTCTAGGTTTTTTTAAGTTTTCAAATTCCAGGCTTTTCCAGGATCCTGGTTTTTTGGTAATTCTGTTTGAAATATCATGACAACATTTATTAAGTTGATTAAAACTGATAGTTAAAAAGACAACATCAGTTTTTAAAGAGAAATCAAGACTAATTTTTTATATTGTTACTTACTTAGTAAGTTATAAAATCAAAATGAAAACAACACAGTGCTAAGTTTGCAGAATTCTGTTTTAATATAATTAATTTTTTATATATCATTAAACTTAAAATTATTTGAGATAGACACCAACACATTTATCAAGTTTTTTTTTGAAGTTTTATAAGCTAATTAGAACTTAAGTTTTATGAGTACAGAGTAACTGTAACGACCATTTCTATTAATGTTTTATAACGTTGTACGTTAAACTTTAACTATAAGTTTTAAATATACAGTTGAGTAGTATTAAAAAGCGCTTATTTTAAATTTCAAGCAAATTTATTATGGTAATGCAATATATTTAACAAAAATTTTTATTATTTAGATCAATTTTAGTGAATTTAGTGTTAAGATTAATGGTTTTCTTATTGAGCAAAGTGATAGTATAAAATACTTGGGTGTGGTTATGGATGACAAGCTGCATTGGAAGAAACATTTGAGTTCTCTAAAATCAAAATTGTCTAGGAGTTGTTATATTTTGTCAAATTGAGATATTATTTGGACACAATTATACTTAAAATGATATTTTACAGTTTGTTTTGTGCGCATATTCAATATTTATATCTGCTTGGGTGGTGCTGCTGATTGTTACTTAACAAATTGTTTATATGCAAAAAAGTGTGATCAGGTATGTTTGTTGTATGCCTGCCTTGACCACAACAAACCCTCTGATTAAAAAACTAGTAAGCTAAAATTAAGGGCATAGGGGGGGTAAACACCTTTTTTGGTTTTTGATCTTATTTTATATAGTTTTTACTAAGCTACAAGATACTTTTTACAGATTTGAAAAATTCAAAATAATTTTTGAGATATAGCCGGTCAAAGTCGGAGGCAACAATAGGATCTTTATAAGAGGCGCAAACTAAAACGGCAAATAACTAGAAATCACTAAAAATCTATCTCCTCCTACATTTTTTGAGATAACTACCTCAAATTTTCAGGAAATGTTCCTTGCAGTATTTAGAAAATTCTGTCGGAAGGAATTTTAAAAAAATTAATAAAAAAAAAATTATAATAAAAAAACAAAAAAAAAACTTTTTTTTTTGTTTATTTTTTGTATAATTTTTTTATTTTTAATTTTTTTTTTAATTCCTTCCGACAGAAATTTCTAAATATATCAAGGAACACTTCCTGAAAGTTTGAGGTAGTTATCTCAAAAAACGTAGGAGAAGATAGATTTTTAGTGAAATAGTCTATTTTTGCCATTTTAGTTTGCGCCTCCCATAAGAAACCTATTGTCGGCTCCGACTTTGACCGGCTATTTCTCAAAAATTATTTTGAATTTTTAAATCTGTAAAAAGCATCTTGTAGCTTAGTAAAAACTATATAAAATAAGATCAAAAACCAAAAAAGGGGTGTTTACCCCCCCCCCCTATGCCCTTAAATGATTTGTATAAATTACAAATTTGTTAATTAATGCGTAATACTATAACAGTGTTTGATGTAGAGCACAATAGATTTACACTTGCTAGCTCTGTTCTCTCACACAACACAAGATTTTCAATAAAATGAATTTTATAACTAAAATACCTAGAACTAGACTTTGCCTAAACTGCTTTAGGTATTTGGGTCCCAAGTTTTGGTCTAGTGTCCCTGAAACTTTTAAAAACTTTTAAAAAAATGTTTAAAATATAGATAGAAAAACTTTTTGTTAAATAACTACAAGGGTGTAGATCTAGAGTTCTTCTGCATGTATTTTTTTTTGTGTTGGAATTTGATTCATGTTATATGGGCATCAGATTGTGATGTGTGGGTCTTTTATCTTATGAATGTCCTGGTAATGAAAGAGTAATTATTATAAATTATTGAAATAAATTTTATTTATTGTTAATCTATTTTGTTTGTTATCTTTTTGATACTGTGTTAGATTTAAGATAGTTTTTAGTTTTTTTTTCTTTATTCTTATTAGAAATAAGAGGTTTAAGTGTAAATTAATTACAAATTTACAATTTTTAATTATTTTTGAGTTTAATGTCAAGTTAATACTAACAAATTTAAAAAACACTTATTATTTTTTTTTTTTTTCAAATACAAACAGTATCTCTTTTTCCTACTTACAGTATTTCTTTTTTTTTTTATAGAACTTAATACTTTGAATTAGATATTGGTTTATTTGAAATTGCAATAGCTAATTGTGAGTTTACACTGGTGGCAGTGATCACATTATTGGATTGTTGATGTGTGTTTTGTTGTAGAGTCCGCGGATACTTACTCGGGGATTTGAGTTTCATGATTTTTCCACACTTTGTAGTTTTTGATGTTGAGATTTTAACCTTGTGAGTGTTTGCCAAATGACGTATCATCAAGGGTTTTTTTTTCAATAAAGGGTTAAGGTTAGGATTAGTTTTTATTTTTATTTAGGTTAGTTTAAGATAAAGTTTTTCTTAATAAATTTTAAGATAGGGCAGGTGGAATAACACATGAGCTCAAACTCACTTGCTTGACCTTCAGAAAATGTTTATTGTTGCAGAGGGGAGAGTGAGTTCTGATGTTTTTCTACCTTAAAAAAATACATTAGTTAATTATTTAATTAAATATATTAATTAATTAAGAAAAAATCTATTAATTATTTAATTTCTATTATATTCAACTTAAATTAACTAGCATTGAAAACAAATTATTGTGTGTATATCTATAATAAATTAAATAAATATATATCCAATAATAGTTAAATAATAATTAAGTATTATTTAGGACAATAGTGTGATGGCTTGTTGATGTAGGGGTCTTAATACTAAGCTTTTAAAACTTTGAGTTTAACTTGTAATATCAAAAAAGCCTATGGTCCTCACATATATATAAAAAAGTATAACCATATTTATAAGCAAGATATATTGAAAGTGATAATTTAAAAAAAAAACTTAAATGAAAATTATTTTTATGACACTTTGTTTACTTACAAAAATAAATTAATTCTTCATAAACTATGTAGCCACTGTTTTTTTTTTTTTTCTTTGAGGTTTTTTAAATCAAAAACTTAATAGTTGATTTTTGTAGAAAATTAAATTAAATGTTTTAAACATTATTTTTATTTCTGACAATATACTGTAATGGTATTTCAATGTTTAAAAATTAATTAAATTCCAATAACTTATAATATTCTTTGTCTTTTTCTCATGTCTTTTTTATCTTATTTTTAGTATAAAATTGTTTGAAATTTTAATTATATTTTAGGATTAATGGTCACTCTGTAAAGTGTTTATCTAATTATACACAAATAAAAAACTCTTAGAGTTAAACATTACAAGATCAAAACCCAGTGGTCAACACATAAACAAAAAATAAATGGTTTATGAAAAAAGTAATAATTTACTTAATACTCTAAAAAGTTGTCTATTCCTGAAAAGAACATCACAAGAACATAACATATCAATTTATTTATTATTCAAAAGAAAGCTATGTAGTTTCTATCAAATTATTTAAACCATTTAGATTCACAACATATGTGTATTTATCCCACTTTTATCTAATTTAACCATTTCTCTATTTGCTTTACAATATATGCAAGCCATCCAAACGCTTTTAAATTAAAAACTATTAAAAAATAACAATAATTTGTAATTAATAAAACCTTAGAAATCATTAGAATTCTAACTAGTCACCTCATACTTCTTCCATTTTAAGTACATCAGTATTTCTAGAGCAGGTAATTTCATATTTGCCAATTGCAAGATTGTATATTTTTGACTGAAAGCAAAACTGGAGAATGATAATAACCCAAAATGTATACCAAGCGTTGATTTTTACTTAACAGTTGAAAAGATTTCGTACTTTACAAACCCTTTTTTTTTCAATCAGACTCAATTTAGTTTACTATAAAGATAAGAAATTATTTTTTTATTCTACTATAATTTTTTGATGTTTTTTTTCAACAAACCAATCAAAATTACAACAAAAAAACCGTCAAAGTTATTGCTATAGTTTTTTCTAAAAACATATACTATAAAGCTATGTATATTATACATAAAATACAAACTAGCTAGAAAAAATTATCGCATAAAGTGTAGTTTTTTAACCAAGTTTTATTTTTTGCATTGTTTTTATTCTTAACTTTAAAGCTTAGTATTCTTAAATCTTCTTCTTAGAAGTTAGTTATATATATTTATCTCAGGTATATTGTTTCTGTATTCTTCTAGAAAACTTAGGACAAAATGCCGCGACTAATAAGAAATATTTCTTTATGGCAACTTCGACAAAAAAATTTACTCTTCTTTGAGTACAACCGTACTTATTTCTTGTAAAATAATAAAGCTCTACTTTTTTTTTTATTGGCCTATAAGTCTTTTAAACCTTAAAAGTTTTACTTATAAATATTTTTTTACTCTGTAAAGCATACTTGTCAAAAAAAGAACTTCACTAATTTTAGCTGTTTTCTCAAGCGTGTTTCATCCTGTGTTTTTTTAAGTTGAAGCTTAATAAATATTTTCTCATTTAAGGTTGGTAAAAATTTCAAAAGGATTTTTTATGAAACTCTGCTTTAAGATTTTCAAAATAGAATTATAAATAATAAAACAAAATTTATACTTTTAATAGTTAAACTGTCTGCAGTACAATTAGTTTTTTTGTTTTTGTCGTGCTTCTTAAGAGTACTTTTATAAAACACACACTATTAAAACAATTAACAACTTCATTTTACTTATAATTCAGTTTTTTTCGTAAGCTTTGGATTTTGTATAAAAATCACACAAATTTTAATGCACAGATTAAAATTTTCAACGGTTTTTGTAACCTTAACCCAAAATAAAAAGATAAGTAAAATTTAAGTGTACATAACTTTTTTATAACACTTTAACTTATAATAGAGCTGGATTAGCTAAAGTGTTTTAGAAGTTTATTACCTTTCTAATAGTTTTTAGTTATGTTATTTTTTAAGTTATGTTAAAATTGTAAAAAAAAACAAGTTTTTTTTTTTTTGATAACTTAAAACTAAATATTGATAAAGAAAATTCAAGAAATTTATTGTGTTGCCCCAAGTTTGTTGTTTGTTTTTTTATAGTTTACTACGAAGCTGTTGTACTCTTTTGAGTTTAAAAAATGCGGCGAAGTTTGTTCAATATATTAAACGTTCTAGAAAATATTTAATAAAATAATGTTATAATTTCAACAAAAGTATTATACGTTTATTAAAAGTTATATTAATATTAGGTGCACAAGGATCAAAACTCTGACAGTTGAATTCAACCTTCGATATTTCGACTTCTTATATTTCTTAATTAATATGAATTACTACGTTTTACAATTATCTTTATTCAATAATTTTTTTTACTGAAATAATCTTTTAACTAGACCTTTGAAATAATTTTGTATTGTTTTCAAACTTAAACTAGATTTTAATATATTGCTAACATAACATTAAAAACTACTAAAGGATTTTTTATTTTTAGTAAGTATATATTCTATCTTGTATAAATAAATTATAACTTTTTATCACAAATTTGTTCTTTTTAATAAACCTTTAAAAACTTTTTTTTTAACTTCAATTTATCTTTTAAGATCTTACCGCTAATTTTTTAAAGAAATTTAGTCGTCGGAATTTAAAAGATCATATAACATTTATAACTTTATTTAAAATATAAAAGTTAAATATCAAAAGTGTAAAAGTATTTACATGTGAAAAATAAAAATGTATTAAATATTATTCATACCTTTTAGTTTTTTTTTACAATGAAAACGTTGCTTAAAATTTTTAGAAAACTAAGTTAAAACTTTAATTGAAAATAAGTTTACTTGTAACAACGCTATTAAAACCAGTTTTTGTATTTTAACCTGATTTTGATTATAGAAGAAAGTTTACAATTTTTTTAAACCTTAATAAATCCTTTTGTTAATTATGAACTCAGAAGTTTACAAAAATATCAACAATTGAGTGTAGATAATAAAGTTTATTATATTTGTTTTCGATAGAGTGTACGGTGAATGATTTTGAACTCGATAAATTTAAATGTTTACAGATTTTTTCAATACTTTATTATCTAACGAGAATTTTTTATTTTTATTTAAAAAACAGTACAAACGTGCTATTTTTAATTTATTTGAGTTTTGTTTGTCTGGTTGCAAAAAAAAATTTTATTCAAAAACTTTTTTTGAAAAACAGAGTTGATATTTAAATACAAAGAAATTATTAAACTTAATCAACTTTACTTTTTAAACTTATGATTTCTCAAAATTTAAATCAATCGCATAACTAAAACTTAGTATAAGTTTTATTTGGCTTATTTATATAAAAACATTTTGTACTAATTAGATTCATATGATTAAAAAACTTTTACGATTGTCATTAAGTTTATACCAGATTTACTTACTTTTGGTAACAACTTTATCCTGAATACTTTTTCATCATTATTTTTAATTAAAAAAAACCTTTTTAGTATGTAGCTTTTTGTGTTACCATTTTTGAAACGGGTGCACGATTATTCGAGTTCAAAAACTGTATTACTAAGTTAATGTTAACTAGCCCTTTCATCAAAAAAAAGTTTTTGTTTTTTGTAATTGTATTAGTTAGACCTAAATGACATTTTTTTCTCAAACATAAAATAATTTAAAAGATGTAATTAGAAAATTTTAATTTTACTAAAATACGTCTACTATAATTATAAATTTTATTTTTTGGTAAAACTTTTTTGACTATGGTAGTCTTATTAATTAGTCCTGCATGAGCGTTTTTTTCAAGTTCAATTTATTTTTTGAGATGTGACTCTATTTTATCTTTAGTATTTTTTAATTATTAGAATTGGAGTTGTCGTAAATTGAATAGTATTAAAACCTTTAAAAGCAAAGCATAATTAAATTTGCCATCAAATTGTACCAACCGTTTAATGTTGATAATCAAATCATGCAAAGTCTTTTTTTTAATAAAACTTTTGTACTCACAATTATTCGGTTATAAGAATTTTTGTTTTGTTGAACCTATAAACCTATTTATAACGTTATCAAAAGTTGATGAAAGTATTTTTATTACTTTTTTGTAGTTTGTAAAAACATATTCACAATATCTAACAAAAAATGTAATGCTTTTTTAGCAAAACTAAGCATTTCAAAATTAACTTAATTACTTTAAACTTTTTTTGAAATATTGTTTTTTTTTTTAATTTTAAATATATAAGCTCAGAACTTTCAAATAACTTTAATTGTGTACTTCATTTTTGTTACTGCTCCATAAACTTTGTCGAAAACACAAGTTAGTATTAACATTTTTATTATTTCATGTTTTTAAAATAGTGTACTTTACGCTTTTATAAAAAAATCTGTTGCACTGAAGTTTTCATGAACGTTAAAAAAATTATACATTTTAGTACAAATTTCCTAATAGTTATCGAAAGTTTTTATATATCGCATAAATGAGTTAAAGTATATTTTCAAAAATGAAGTAGTTAAACCGTAATGAAGTTTAATAACAAACTCTAAAAAGAATAACAATTAAAAGCTTGGCATACTTTAGTCTAGAGTAAAGTTATACTTTAGTATTTTACTACTAAAATACATTATTTTTCACATTAACACTCGCTTCTTTTGTTATTTAACTTTTATTGTAGTTAAGAGAATAAAGATGAATGTAAAACATTAACATAGTTGCAATAAAAGTTCTTTGCTCTAAAATATTCAGTTTTGCGGCCTTTCTTCTCTTAGTACTTCGTGAACTCGTAACTGAAAGTTATTTTTATAATATTTTACTAATTTAATTATAAAAAATTAATAATAGATAGTTTCTTATGATTAAAGTGATATTAGTGATGTAAAAGTAAAAAAGCTTAACAAGAGTGTTACACTTTTTACTTACTTTTTGTTTTGTTACAAAGTTTAGGGGTTGATTAAGACACAGGCATTTTCGTTAAAACGCTTCATTAAGTATGGAATCTTTTTATTAGAAGTATAAGTGCTTAAAGTTAAGATATAACAAAATATTCAAAAAGGCCAATATTAAATTTTTCAAAAATTCTAAACGTATTTAGCGCATTGATCACGTTTTTAATGAAAAAATAAAAAATCAAAAGTGCTTTACCAAATTAAGCATAATGCAGTAAAATTTAAAATTGAAACTAATAGTTTTATCTTTATTTAATATTTACTTAAAAATATTAAAAAAGATAGTTAATTATAAAACTATTATACTTTTAATAATACTCGATATTTAAACAAAAGCTTATCTTAAAAGTTTAAACATCCTTCAATTAAAAACAAAAAAAAAAAAATCACAAGGTTCAACTAAAGTTTCAAACGAACAGCAATCTTTAAAGTAGGATCCCGAGGTCCCTCCAGCAGCTCGTGAACTTCCTCCACGCTACATCCCTCCACAACACACTCCTCCCACAAGTTACTCCCGCAGTTCCGCGCTCTCCTCCCCCTGCTCAACACGCTGTTCGCCGCTCGTCTTCCCTGCGTCACATCTGAAGTTTTGGGATTTTAGTTTGTATTTAGTTATGAGTTGTAGTAGAAAACCTTTTTTTTTTTAGTTGCTGTGCTTTAGTATGTTTTGATGTATTTTTGAACAAATTAGCCTCTGATAAACTTTATTGGCTACATATTTAATTTAACTAAAGATAATAAACTTTTAATTAAATTATACGAAAAAAAAAACTATATATAAATGTTCAAAATTAACATATACATCAAAATAAGCAAAATTATTTTAATTTGTATTATGTAAAAAGTAAAAAAAAACTATATAATCACAGTTGTTTACTACTCTTTATTTTTGCAAGTGTAAGATTATAATCTATATATTTAAATTTTTAAATTTTCTAAAGTTAAGACTAAGTTTTTTATACTATCTGACAATTACAAACCTGGCAAGATCAACTTCTTAGCAGAAGATATTTTCAATACTACGAACAAAAAAACTAATATAGATAAAGTAAGCTTCATTGTACAAAGTACCTTTTGCAACTAAAATCGATTAGGTTGCTGTAACATTTTTGCAAAGTGTTTTTCTGTTGACTAATGAAGCGGATTAAAATAAATTCCTGATATTTGGGAAACAACGATTTTTGTTGTAGTAAAATATTTCATTAATTGAAAAATACCTTGCTGTGGTTGTTTAGTGTTCTTGGTAATCAAGTATTTGTAAAATAAAACCGTTGGTTTATTGTATTTATAAATAAAACTTTAAAAATAAGTTTCGACTACTAATGTATAAAAATGTAAAAAGAGAAAAAAATTAAACTGAAATATGAAAAAAAAGCATAACCACTTCAGTGGTATTAGTTTGAAAGTATTTTGGTTTTTATTTTAAATTTAATATACAAGAAACATTTGTTCTTTCATAAAGCTTGTTTTTAAAAAAAATTGTTCTTTGTTTTTTTCCTCTATTTTTTGGTTTTAGTTTATATTAATAAGTTATTTCGTTACTGACTTACTCATACCTTTTTTACTATTTACAAACTAACTTAAATAAAAAAAAACTGTTGTTCACAATTTAAATTTTGTTTTTTAAAATTTACATACACTACTTTAACTATATTTGTATACTAACCTCTTTTCAAATTGTAAAAATTAAAAAAACCTTTAATATTTGAAATTTTACTAATATTATTATGTTTTATAAAAAGTTGATTATTTATATTTTAAAAATGTTGTTCAATTAATTAATAAGTTTGTATTGATTGAATTGTTATAAATTAAAAAAAAAAGTTTAAAATAAGAGTACAACATAACATATTTCAAAATTAAGAAAATATAAGCAGCTTTTAATATATAAATCTAACATGTTATTAGATCAATATAAATGTTATACATATTTTGAAACACTAAGTTGCCAAAAATTAAATTGTTAAATTTTTTGAAATAAAAATGTACTCAGATAAAAAATAAGTTTGCTCTATTGTCGTTTACACATTAAAGTTTTTACCTTTACTGTTTAATGCTTTTAAATTACTGAAAAAAAGTTTAATCTGAGCATTTTTAATACAAGTAACTAAAAGTACATATTTTAGATTGAATAGAAATACAAAAGAAAATAAAACAAGTGAAATAAAGTATTAGAAAAATCTGGATCTCACAAACACACCAAAAAAATGAAATATGTGTGTAAATTAGTTTTAGTTTATTTAAACAAATAAAGCTCAAAATATGGGGTTTAAGGAAAGTATAAAATTGTTCTATACGAAATGTTTTTAGGATTCTTGTAAAACTTATGTAAGAAAAATAATAAAAAGTATTTATTGTATATAGAGTTACAAAATATTTTTTTTTGCTGATCAGACTAATTGATCTAATACTTAAAATTATTTAAAAAGTACTTTTTTTATTCATCTAAAAACAATTCTTTGTTTAAGAAAGTTCTAGGTTAATTTAAAATATTTCTAAGTTAATTGCCTTACTTACTTTACAGTTTCACTAGTTGAAACTAGTTTAACAAACTTATTAAATAGAATTTTGTTTACTACGTTTTAGTTCTAAATTGATAAAATCTCTCAACTTTTTATTATGCATAATAAGTTTTTTATGCTCGTTGCAATGAATAATAATAAAAATATTGTTATACATTATGCGAATGTCAATTTAAAAAAATCTAATTATATAACCGAAATTAATTAGAAGTTAGGTAACTTTATAAATTTTATTATAGATGTAAATTAAAAAAAACAAAACTAAAATTAAAAAAGAAAGTTCAGTTAGTTACAAAAGTAATTAGAAATTTGTTTAACTTTATATTTATAATTTGAAAGCTTATGATTATACTTTTGCTTGTTCTTTTACAAATTAGTTACTAAAAAATTAGTTACTAATAAGTCTCATAAGCTGCATAAATTATACCGTGTTAAAAATTGTTTATAAGTAAAAGTCTTTTAGGTTTTATTAAAACTTATCTGTAGTTTCTCAAGCTATAAGAAAACAAATGCGTTTTAGATTTTAAGCTTTTCTTAATTTATATATACAATCTTTTATAAAGGCTGACAATAATATAAACAACCGTTTAAAAGGCAATAAAATGTTTTAATTAAAGAGATGTTAACACCAATAAAAACTTCGACAAAATTGGTTATATCAGTATGCTTTGTTATACTACTTATTTGTCTTTTAAGTGTACCACCTATATCTTTTTTAAAATGTTTTAATTGTTAAGTTTTTTTTATGTGAAAGAGCCAGTTTTCAAAGTTTACAAATTTAAACAAAATATAAATCAAAGTGTAAAACTTTTATTAAATTAAGCTGTAATATTGATATTCTAAAGTTTTGACTGTTTAAATTTAAACTTTTATGGAACCAACATAATTAGCAGAACAACTAAAAGTATAATTTAAACCTGAACAACATTTTGACGGTAGTAAAAAATAACAACTCAGAAAAAAATAGTTTGAAAAAATTATGTTTTATGATTTTGTTATATATTTTATAAATTTTGATTTATTAGTGTAGTAAACTACATAGTCTGGTGAATTAATAATTTAGTCTTTTGACGCTAAAAAATCATAAGATTAATTTTCAAAGTTGAATATAAATTTAGTATAAGTTTATAAACAACAACATTTGTTACTTAACAACAAAGCTTTTTGTAGTCACAGTAATATTTTTTATATTAGTTCAAGGTTCACTTAACAACAATCAGTTAGTTTGTATTACTAGTTTTTTTTTTATTTAAATAAAAAATCAACATAGATAAGACTTAATTTACCATTAAGATAATGGTAAAAATAACTTGGTAAATTTGGATTTACTACGTAGTTTTAAACTGAAATAGTTCTATATAATTTAGTGTTTCATTTGCACAAAAACAATTTAGTTCTAACTTTTTTTTCATTAAATAAAAATATACACGTTATAAAAAAGTATTTTACGTTTTAAAATTTAAAGTTTAAGATTATGAGAAACTTTATACTTATGCTATCTACAAGTATGTTAAAATATGTATTTTAAAAAATAAGTAGAATTTTTTTAACATTCTAAGACTTTTGAACCAATGCTAGAGGAAATTCAGTAAGTACTATAAAAATAATGGAATATTAGTTATTATAATGAGTTTAAAACTTAAAAAGTTTCAAACTTGAGTTTAATACGCAAATTTGGTCCCAATATTTAAAAAAGGACATTAATAAAATTGAATCTGTGCAAAGGAGTTTTACCCGTCTTATTTGTAATCGTTGCAACATAACTTACACATCATATAATGATAGATTGATTAAATTTGGCTTAAAATCACTGGAATATAGAAGATGGGAATTAGATCTATTAACTCTTTACAAAATTATCAATGGCAAATATAAAAGTCTTTTTAACCTGTTTTTTAGTTTTTCCCAAAATAAATATCAACTAAGAGGAAATAATTTGAAAATAAAATGTAAACATGATTTTCAAAACAGTCAGTGGCAAGGCGCATTTTTTCACAGAGCAAAAGCTATGTGGAACAGACTACCTCAGGAATTAGTGTCTTGTGAGGGGTTGAACAATTTCGTTTAAAGCTAAAAAGATTTGATTTAAATACAATAAATACCAGTAAAATTCACTAATTTTCCACTATAAACAAAAGAAAAAAATATTCTTTTTCCTACGCCTTCCCCCTACAGAACAACTTTCATTTATTTTGTAATTATGAATTTTGTTTTATAAGCGATGATTTTAGACAAACTTCTTTATTATGTGTACTAAGTAATATATAAGTTTGAATTTTTTGAATTGATTTTTTTAAATTTAGTTCATTTGTATATCATATTGTGTTTAACTTGTGTTTTCATTTAAATTATGTTTTTATATCTAAATTTATCTTAAAGTGTTGAATATAAGTTTATTTTCTTTTTCTTTTTGTGTGTCCTGTTTAAGCGGCTAAGGTTTTGATGCCTGAGTCCAACATTGCACAATAAACAATATAATAATAATACAAAAATATTTTTTAGGTGTTTTGAGTTTAATCTATATCTATGAGTACTACGATTCCTACTAACAAAAAATGTCAAGAAATAATCGCAAATGGTATTAAAAAATATCATGAGGGTTTTGCTGAAGAGCTGCTCAAGTTAAGACCTTGTTATGACACTTTTTGCAACAAAGTTGAGAATTGGATTAGCTGCACCGAAAAATCTGAAGGCTGCGAACACAAATGTCAAAAGAAAACCAATGAGAATGAGAAAGTGTTTTGGGTGTATGAAGACTGCATATGCAAGGGTATAAAAATTTATGAAAAAGGACAGTCTGGTTCAAAAACTGCTGAAAGAGCAATTGAGGCTACTACAGCAGCAGTCGCTACAACCCAAATGACAGAAATCACAACAGGAGTTTCTACTGATCAAAACTCTCTGACAGAAAGTCTTACAACGACAACTTTGCTGCAAAATCCTGACTCACCCGCATCAGCTGATCCCGAAGGTCTAAGTGATCAGGTGATCATATGCATCATTGCAGCTGCTGTTATTTGCTTTTCAATTTTAGCTGGAGGTCTGGTTTATCTTGTGAAGGTAAAATTGCGAAGCCGAAACAACTCTAATCAGACTGGAAACGCAGCACAGGGAAACCTACCAAAGTTTACGAGAGAAGGTGAGGAAAACTATATTGAGATGGCGAACCCGGCTTTTGTGGGTACGGAGGTTGTGGAAGGCGTTTACGAAACTTTCAACTAGTTAAATTGATAATACAACGTACTTAACCTTAAATACATATTTAAATGATTTAGTAAAGTTTTTGTTACGTTGAAAAAATAGTTATTTACACATTTTATCCTAAAAATTACATTGTGTTTGCCTTTCAAAGTTCATGCTAACATACAATAGTATTATATCGATTTTTGTTTTGCCTTTTTACACTAAGTATTGCCATAAGTATATTTTGACAAAAACTAATTTTATAGATATAAATAAGTTAAGTTTGTTATCTACAATTTTTTAGAATTATAAACAATTTAAAGTAATTATTCAAATACCAGTAAGAGCTAAATTTGAATTTTGTAGAATAGATACTTAAACTATGCTTACATGAAAAATCGATTAAACAAACTTATAACCAGTGAAAATATTTGTAATGTATAAATTCTACGGCCGAGTATCATTATAAGTTAAGTATAAGTTGGACTAACTGCCAAGACATATACAAAAATTTTGGACACTTAACTCAATTTATAAGCCTTTAAATTTGATAGTTAAAGATATTAGCTATTTAAAAAGAATTGAGCCTGTCTTCATATGTCTTTAGTATATTTCAATCGGTTTTTATGTTTTGATAATTGCTATAAAAGTTTAGTCAAACATGCTTCACAACTAAGTCTTATTTTAATAAGTTAATATTAATAAAAAGAAGTTAATAAAAACTAAGTTTATTTAAAACAAGCTAGTTCTAAAAAATATAGTTTTTTTTTCATTTGGCAACACACCTCATTATCAAAATGAAGTGCTGAAATATATAGTGGTTAATTGAACAAAAATTATTAAAAATATTTTGGTTTAAAGACCTGGATACGCAAAAAAACCTCTCAGTCATCGAGTTGCATACCCAACTTAACAAAAATTATAATCAGCTACAAATAAAAAAAAAACCTTACAGTCAAATTTAAACTCTAAAACGAAAAACTCTATCTAAAATGAGGCTATTAAACTTTACAACATCAAATATATCAAAAAAAAAAGAAATAATTTTTATACACACATATATCTAATATTATTTAGCTAATCATATAAAAAAATAGTTTAGACAGCTGTTTCGTACATGAAATATAAAACTTCATGTACTCCTCAGTAAGCTACAGTTTATTAAAATAGTAAACAGAAATTTTGTACAGTTTATTGTACAGATAGCTGAATTTGAAAAATACGCTGTAGTTGTTGATTCAAACTTTTATGCATTTTGGAAAAGTTCTTTTAAAACATTAACGAGTAGTTTTAAACATTTTTTTACTGTTTAAAACATTTTTCTAATAGTTTAAAAGACCTTTCTAAAATAACCTTTTCAAAATCAAAATTTCTGTTTACTATTTTAATAAACTGTAGCTTACTGAGGAGTACATGAAATTTTATATTTCATGTACGAAACAGTTGTCTAGACTATTGTTTTTATATAATTAAATATATATTTAGTTCCAATTAAAATTGTCGAACACTATCGACTAGAAATTTTGTATAAAATTCTTGAATATATCTAACATAAAATGTATATTGAACTTTACGTCCAAAGGTAAAGTTATACTTATTAGTTAAAAATTATAATAAATGTAGTTACGAATTAAAAAAAATCTGACTATTTTTTTAATGCTTATCTTAGTACAAACATGTAAAAATGTCTTAGGGTAACTACATTTTAGGCAACAACCTTGACTTTAAAAGAAAAATATAATTTATAATAGCCAAAAACTGAACAAATTTACTTTTAATGAAGTTCAAATGCCTTATTATGCCAAAATCATTTAAAATAAACATAAATTGTAAATAGAAAAATATTAAGCTGATAAACTAGAATCAGATTTAAGATAATATCTAAACTAGACTTAGTGTGTGGTAACCCTGTTTTTTACACTAAATAGATTCGTTTTGTGAACTATTGCTCAACTTAAAAAGCTGGGCTAGATTAACTAGAATAGTTATTTTGCGGGCTTAAACTGTTAAAGAAAATGTTTATACGAGCTGCAAAATTAAAAGATAAACTATATAAATGTTCAACTGTAGTTTTATGATTATTTATCAAACATTAATTTGTACCGAAAATTAAATTAGGAGTTCAGTTTTTTTACATAAAAAAGCTTCATAAAATAGTTTACAACCAAGTTGGTTTTTACAGTAAAAAAATCGTTGCGGGTTAGAAATTTTGCTTGGTAGCTGGATTCAGCCCGTACGTTGCCCACTCTTACTCTACTTTTTCTTAGTAACCATTAAAAAAAAACTAAATATTTCAGGATTCGGAACAACAACTTTAGCGAGAAACTTTCATCTTAAATTAGCATGATTTAAATCTTGATCAACTTAAGTAAAACGTAATATGGGTTAGCGCATAATTTACAGTAGTCAAGTTTTAAGTAGGTAGGAAATCTTTATAAAAAATCCATAAATTTAAAGCTCTATTTTAGGGGTTGGTAGACTACGACCCATTTAGCTGGATTAAAAAAAAGAAATTTCTAACAAGAAAAAAAATTAAGTTAAGCGAAATGACCTAAACTATTATTTAAAAAAAGTTTCAACTGCTCTCAATAAATTTTTAGTTAAGTGGTGGTTTATTTTTAATTTGTTTGTTGGAGTATATTTTCAAATAAACTTGATAGGACACAAAGACTCGCCCATTAAAACCTACCCATAATTTATAAATGGCTGCCGATCTATGCTCTTACTTAAATAGAATAGTTAATATTTTTACTACAAAATGTACTTATTATAAGATAAACTTTAAGCCACATATAACATAACTACAACTTCAATTTCCATTTATACAAAAACATTTGTCTTAATTTAGTATCTTATTAGATATAAATTAAGGTTGTGTTCTTGAACTCATAAAAATTAAACAACGTTTATTTAAAAGATCTTTATTTATATAGAAATCAAACAAACTTAAATGAGCAAAGAAAGATTGTTAAGTAATAAACATAAAATAAATGTAGTCAATGCAAAATGTAAAATTTTGGTACTTTATATTAGGACAAATAAAATAAATAAAAAGCTGCATATAAGTCTAGCTTACTTTGTCATAAATAAAAATGTTAATAAAAATAGCTCAAGTCCTTTTTAAAATATTCAATTTCAAACCTACAATCATCAGACGCCTTTTCACTTATCGACCATTTAGTTGTAAATTTCCAAGGCACAAAGTATTGTTTCAAAAGTCGTCGGTCCGTAGGTGTAGCAAAACAAAACATACAAAAGAACATGTAGATAATACTAAAATGGATCTGAGTGCAACGAAAGTCTTCATTAGAACAAAAGTTATCAAAAAGCACCAACAACGTTTGCAACAACAACACATAAATGTAAATTCCAGCATTTATATATAACAGTACTTAATCAAAAAAACAAAATTATAATATTAAAAAAAAAGTAAGATGCGTTAAATAATGTTAACAAGCAATTAGTATTAATACAAATAATAAAATCGATACGGAATACTCATAAAAAGAACTGGAGTACAAATAAGTGTCATAAATTTGTGCACAGGTAGTAAAAAATTAAAAGAAATAAGAAAATTCTTCAAAATAACTTCAAAGTAAAAAATGTTTAGACCAGCCTTTATAAAAGCATTTAAAACCAGTAGCACGTAAAGTAGATAATAATTAATAACTTTAAAAAAGGTAAATTTACAATATAAAAAGTAAAATCAAATAAGTTTTTATGCAAAAAATTTTTTTAATATTATTTTCTTTTAACAAACAATTTTTATTAATTTAACTTTATACAAAAACAATATTTTTAACTGCGAAACCACTTCATTTTAGTCTTTGATAACAATTAAGCAATAAATTAATCATTTAAGTTTAAACTGTAAAACAGTATTATAACTGATTTTCCAATTGTTTAAGTTTTCGTAGAAAAAAAAGAGAGTAATATAGTGAGCAGCATTACATAGTGGAGTTTTTAGCTAGGTTTTTAATGTTTTATTCTTTTAAAAAAGTTTTATAACCGCAAAAAGCTTTTAATCTTCGATAGCAAGACTTTTAGAAAAATATAAAACATGGCAGTAACGTACTCACTGATAATTAAACGCAATTAAAGGCTGGCCGTTTTATTTTGTTTTTGTTCTAACTCAATTTATTTATTGTACTAATTTATTGTGGTTATCAAATTATATAGACTACACGAGAATTATAAAGGCACAACTTTGTCTAACAACTGACAACTAGGCTTTTATTTACGTTTCAAGTTATAGTATGTCAGCTTATGGGAGTTCAAATTGAAACCGATCGTATTTCGAAACAAACTTTCTTAATTTAGGGAGAGAGCGCAAAAATTAAACAAAAAGTAATTAAATTCAACTATTAAAAAGATTATGAAAAATCTCACTATATACCGATACCACACGTAAAAAAATCAAATCACAAAAAATAACAAACACACATACTTATTGAGTGAAAAAACAAATGGATAAAGAAAGTAATGAAAGGAACACAAAAATTACAATTTGATGTCAGAATTATTGTTGGTGCCGGGGTCGCCTGCTTGCTGGTTGCTTGATTGTTGGAAACTTCCCCTGTAAATATATACACTTGCAACTATATTACAGATAAGACAAGTGACAGCTCATTGTGATCTTGTATTGGAATTTTAAATTGATTTTATAAAAAATCTAATTGTTAACAACATTCTTTAAATACCAACTGCGTTGAAAATAATTTGTATTAGTTTTACTTAAACACTCATAAACATAATTCAACCAACCATTGCCCGTTCCACGTACCAATCGAGTGCCCGTTGCTTCCGTTGCCACCAGCAACCACCTGCTGAAGCTGGGCCGCGGCCCTGTTGTTCCACCCGTCCCCGGTCGCTCCCGCCGCCTGCTGGGTCCAACCCCAGTTCTGCTGCTGCTGTTGGCTGTAAGTCGCCGTGGGCGCCCACGGGTTCTGGCTCGCCCCCTGCTGCTGACCGCCGCTTCCGCCTGCAGTCCACGAGTTGCTAGTTTGCTGAGTGGCAGTCCACCCGCTGGTTCCACCTTGTTGCTGCTGCTGGCTACCGATGGTTGCCATGGAGCTGGCGCTGGGAGCCCAGGCATTCCACGTGGCTGTCTGCTGACCTCCTTGGTGTTGACTGCATTTAAAATACAAATCGGTTTTTTTTTTTAAACAAATTTTTGACTTATAGAAATTTACTTTTTAATTTGTTCTAAACATAGTAATTTACAACCTATCACACTAAATTCATAATTTCTAGTTTTAATAAAAACCTTTTCAATGATATTTTTATTTAACTTACTGTTTAATAAACCAAGATAGGGTATACAAAATATTTTTAAATTAAAACAAAATGTACAAAACAAACTTCCAAGCGGCCATCTGCTGGGACTGCTGGTTGATTTGCGACTGCTGGTTCCACATGTTGCTTTCCTGCTGCGACCACTGGCCCACTTGAAGCCCTTCCATTTGGTTGATCATTTGATTCACCGGCTGTAAAATGTTTTGTTTTATTTACAAAATATCATTACGAAGTACTTACTAAACCAGAGTTTTCCAAAGTGTGCAGTGTGCACATGTGTTTAAAAATATGATAGTGTGAGCAGAAAATGTGTTGTATGATAAAATAATGATTATTTTTTTTTAATTTTGAAGGAACTAAAAACTTAATTTATTTTCAAGTGTATAGAACATGTATATCGTTTACTAGCTATGATAAAAAATGGTAATAAAGACATAGATAAAAAGTATAAATTATATTTTGTATTTACGTATTAATAAAACAATTATGAGAAAAAAAGAATTTATTTGTGTCAATTATGGTTTTAGGTTTGTAAACTTTTTGTATCAAAATTCAGCAGACATTAAAGTAGATTAAAAATATGTTTAAAATGCTAAACTTATAACATAAACTACTTAAAAAGATTATTTAGATTGTCTTTATAAAAAACTATAAGCTTTAATCAATAACTAACCTTAATGTAACAATTCTGTAAATTAGACAATCTTTAAACTATCTTATTATATGACAAACCAATACCATTATAAAATTAAGTTTTAGGGCACTGCTAAGTAAAACAATGACTTATAAAGCATAACTAGTAAATATAAAATAAGATTTAATTAAGATATAATAAAGCAGTTTTGATTGACATTACCTTTTTTAATGAACCTACGGCTACTTAAATGCTTTAAACTTTAATTTATTCAATCTTAGAAATTAAACACTTTAGCGTTTGTATGCTTGTAACTTATAAAAAATTATTACAAACTACGTTAGTCAAAACATGTATGTTAAGTATTTAGTCATGAACATATGATGTTAGAGAGAAGTTTTAAATTGTTTTATAAATGAATAATAAAACTCAAAAAGGAAACAATTTTTTTAATTTAGATAAACCCAACCACTTTTCGAAAAACTGCTACAAATATTGATCCTTTAACAAAAACACAGCAGTAAATTTAATAAATATAGCGATTTAATGACATATGATAGCTAATAATTTATTCTTAGTGTTTATGAACAGTAGAAAATTAAAACAATAGTCTTTATTTTACTAAACAACTAACATTGTTGTTAGAATACTGCAGCTGATTCATTTGCTGACCAGAACTGGACGTTCCCTCTTTACCCCAAGAGCACTTGATGTTGTATCCTTCAAGCGAGGTCTGATGCTTTGCAACGATGGCACGCGCTGCATCAGCATGATTGTCCATCCTACAACACAAAAAAGCAATCAGTTAGTTCAAAATTTGAGTAAAAAAAAGTAATATATTGTAATTTGTTTTAAATCAAACAATTCAACGTTCTCGACTTGAATATCTTTGAGGAGATTTTTATCTATTACTTTTTTTTACAGTTTATTATTAACAAAACATTGTTTCACTCCTATATTGGTATATAGGAGATCATCAGTTGTAATAAAGAAATCTGAAAAAGCTTTTGAACAAAATAAATGGAAGATATGTAAAAATATTTAATAAAACAAAATGAAAATCAAAGTATTGAACTTATGGTTTGACAACATAAAATTAAGTTAATGATGCTAAACTAATATAAAAATTTTAATTAAGTTTAAATTTTCACTCAAGTTTAGCATCATTAAGTTCTATTTAATGTTGTTAAACCATAAGTTCAATACTTAGTTTTCCTTTTTTTTTTTTTAAATATTTTTACATACTTCCATTTATTTTGTACAAAAGCTTTTTTCAGATTTGTTTATTACAACTGACGATCTCCTATATACCAATACAGGAGTTAAACATTGTTTTGTTAATAATAAACTGTAAAAATAAATAATAAATGAAAATAATATGCAATCTAAATTTTAAATACACCAATTCGAATAAAAACTAAACTGACTTAACAAACGCGTATCCCTTGTCGGGAAAAACTCTGATCTCAACGATGTTGCCGAACTCGGTGAAAGCCTCCCTCATCAGCTGATCGGTCAGCCCCGACATGCAGCCACCCACGTAAACGGTGCAGTTGCTCTGAGTCGACTGGTTCATCACCACGCTCAAGTCCAGTTTGGGGTTCTGCTGCGCTGCGCTCACGTGTGAAAAATTAGAGTTAAAATGATGCAGATGCTACTTTAAATACTTGTGATGTTCTGAAGTTTATACCTTGTAGAATTTATTTTTGAGATTATAATACTACTTTAAACAAATAGATAGTTTAAAATTCACTTTAAAAGTTTTATTTTATTAACACATAAATTTTTATTTGGATTTTTCAATTTAGAGCTATTATTATTTCTAATGTGATTAAATTAAACTAGAAAAAAATTAATATGTGTATCAACAACAGTAAAACAAATATAAGCTAAATACTTCAAGTAAAATCAAAAGTAAATAATAGATTATCAATGATAAATATAGTATAAAAATAAAATCTATTAACTAATATGCAAACAAACTAACATATTTCTTAAAATTGTAAGCAAAAATATTCAGAATAATTTTTCTGATAGTAATTATGTCAATAGATTTGTAAAAAAGGATGTCTTAAAACATACACAAAATTTTAAAATTTACATTTTCTAAATATTAAAGAAAATGTTTACTATAGTTGTTGTTTTCTGAAGAAAATTAGCCTTAGTTAATGGCTAATAAAAACAAAATTTGTTTTTTTTTATTGCATAACTGGCAGTTATACATGCTTGCTTGTTTTTTCTACGTTTACAAAAATTAATAGAAAAAACAAATAAATTTAATAAAATTTTAAATTCTTAAAGTGCAACCCCAAAAACCAATATTTGTTATTTAGCGCTTACATTAACAGTTTGTAAGAGTAAAGTATTTGTATTTTATTCTTGTAGATTAGTTTAATTCAATTTTTTTCGAACATGGACTACCATTTATATATCCATTAACTAATACTTTATTTTGTTCCTTAGTTTTACTATATAATAAATTTCAAAAGTTAGAAATTTGTTGTTGAGTTTAAACCCTCGCTAGTTATTTATTACTTAGTTTTGTTAAAAAGCAGTTAAAGATGTATTAAGTTATCTAAAAACCATATAAATTTCCAACTAATTGAAGCTTGAAACATATTTTAATTGTAAAAAACGATGGATAAAAAATTGGCAATCTAGTAAAAAAAAGCTGTTTATGTTTGTCCAAATTAATATCTTATGTATCATTGTTATTTTTTATATAAACTCAATCATTTCAACTAGCATAATTGATAAAAACAGTTTCAAACTCAGTAGCAAGTGCAAAACGTAACACAAATGCTATTATACTTATATGCTACTTGAACACTGATAGACAAGTGTAAATTACTCACGAGTTCCGTTCTTGCGAGATGCCCAATTACAGCGAACCTGCCTTCCGTGAAGAGATTCCGACAACACTGTCTTCTTATCAACAATATCTTGTGCATCCTATAATGTTTAAGTTCAAGCTAATTACTGTACATCTTATACTTATAGAAACGTTTACACTTCGCTCAACTTTAAGATTATATTAGATTTTTATACTATTTAGCTTTTTAGTTTTCTACTTAATCGATTACAAATACAACATTGACAAGTATTTCGAATATCTAAACAGCAGTACTTGATATAATCATAAGGAGTTTTTGTTGTTTGTTAAATAGTTAAAGCGATAGAAAAGGCTAAGATATTAAAAAAACTAATATTGGCTTTTACACAAGAGCTTTAAGAAAAAACTATAAGCCACTTTTAAGAAAAAAAAATATTGAAGTAAAAAAAAGTTTAAAGGGTTTTGGTAGACAAACGTGTAGGCAGCAATTTTTTAGGAAGTTTAAACACAATTTATTCACTGCAAGTCTTTATTTTTTAAGCAAGAGGATTTAACATTTTATAAAACTTTCTCTTAGTAGCTTTAAATCATTTACATGTGAAATTTAATGAAATTTTTAAATATAAATTTAAGGTCAAAACTACAACAATTTGATATTTAAAAAAAAAGATGACCTTTTAAAAATGTGAAAATTTTCTGAAGTTATTTTATAACAAACTATCAAGGATAAGCTATGAAGTTTTTAAAGACAGAAGAACATAGATTCTTATCAAATAGTGTTATTGCAACTTTAATACGGAATCTATTATATTCATAAAATTTGATCACATAGATTTTATAAACTCTTTTATTCTTTTTTTATCTGTATAAGTATTTAGAAGCTGAGCCATAATTTACAAAACAAACCTAACTTGTAAAAACAAGTAAGACCTACTAGTCATAATATATCTACTTTGAAATAAATTCGTAAACACTTTTCCTTACTTAACTTGTACAAAAAGTACATGTAGTACAACTTGAAATAATAAAAAAATAGAAGAAAATGGTTTAAATTTAAAACTTTTTATTTGACTACTAAACTGAGAAGCATATTAAACGCAGTCTAGGACTTGATTTTCATAAGGCAATAAAAATATCATTTTCCTCAAAGCTAAATTCAAAATAAAACAGTGTATGTACTACAAATTACACTTGAATAATGAACTATTTTTTATATAAATACCTGATAATTGACAAAAGTAACAAATCCATAGCCTTTAGACTTATTGGTGGTCATGTCTTTCATAACCTTGGCATCCCTGTGAATAAAAAAACATTAGCAAATTTTTTAACGAAGATGTAGGTTGTTAAAAAAATCAACTCACGCTACTTCGCCGACCTTGGCGAAAAAAGCGCGCAAATCCTCGCATGTTGTTTCAGGTGCGAGATCACCAACGAAAATATGATGGTGGCCTGTTTTTCGTAGAACAATAATTTTATTGGTCATGGCAAAAAAAAAACAGTATTATAAATACAATAACGCTTTACAGAAAACTTACTTGGAGGATCGCGTTTCCCTGAAGGCCTTGTTGCCCAATTCACCTTTATTTCCTGAACAAAATATAGTAAAAACAAACTGTATACAAAGTTTTTCAATTAAAACTGGCTAGTTAAAATTTAAATATAACTTAATCGATAATAAAGCTTAAAATTTATCTACAAAAACAGCTGAATCTTACATTTTACTGTTTTTCCTAGATTTAAAATATTTATCGTATGTTACAATGTTTGTTGAGCTAACAAAACAGCTATTAGGACTTTATTTTAAGCATTCAATTAGATTAGCTTCAATGAAACATTTTTCTATTATGTTTGTTTAAAATTTTAACAGATTTTATTAATCTACATACAGAGTAAGCATAATAAAAAATAATAATACCTTTCCAAGTATAGGACGGCAGTTCATAGCACTGTGAGCAGCTAATGCATGGTGATGACTAAAATACTCAACAAAGCAATACGGATCTTGAGAGTTCGGCTGTAGATAATAGTTATAAATAAATATAAACCTTTTATGACAAAGTTCTTATATCTTTAAATGTCTGATGTATATGAATGACACTATTGTAAAAAGTTTGCATTAAAATGTTTATAAATAAAATTAAAAGTCATAAAAGTTAGTATAAATTAAGTAAGGTTACATAAAATTAGCTTTATAACAAAAACATATATATAAGGAAAGATAGATAAATAAGCAATTTGAAAATCTACTGAGGTTTAAAATATTCACCACTATACAGTAGGTTATTGATACATCGTAATAAAGGTATTTAGCAAGCTTTACTAATATAATTTAACTATTTTTTAAAATGTAAAATAAAACTTATAACACAGATATTTATAGTTCTTTTATAAAAAAATCATAATAATTTGTATAACAACAGTTCAACTTTACTTAAAACTTTTACAATGATGCGTTCGTTCGAAAAGATACATTACCTTTATGTTATATAAACATTTAAATAGTTTTAGAATTCTTTAAGAAAACAATACTTATATAAAAAAAAAATAGTGATATACCAGAACTTTTTTTTTAAATAACCATGTATATGATTATTATTTGTTTTAAGTGGAAAAATATTATTTTGAAAGATTTTTAATTGGTTTATTTGTAATAAACTAACTTAAAGATTATAATTGTAATATCTGCGAAAACTAGTGACAGATCAGGTATTTTTTTATTAAATCAAGATCAGAGTCTCAGCAAAAAAGATTAGCTCTAATAGATCACTATTTTTGATTATGATATTATTACAAAAAATTAACATCTTAAAATTAATTAAATAAATACACATATATATAGCTCATTTTTGATTAACTTTTAAAACCTTATTAACTAAAAACTAATTTTCATAGACATTTTAGTAAAACAGTTTTGCTACACTTGCAGTAATAATAGTATACATTCTTAAAACATCTAAACTTTTACATAATTGTGTGTTTATAAAGTAAAATTAAAAAAAGTTGAAACTTAAACATATTTAATAGTTTGCATTTTATTATCAAGTTACTGATTTATTATGACTATCTATTATAAGTAAATAGAGGTAAGGCCTTTTTTATATAACAATTTAGTATTGGCTCTTATATAAAAGCTTGAAGTATAAACTATAAATTAATTTTCAACTTTTGAGATACAGCCGTTTTTGTAAAAAGTTTACGATCCAAACTTATGGAAAATATTTTTTCACTGTCCATTTAAATTAAAATATAAAAATTTACCAAAAATATTTCTTCTTCTTTATCTTTCAAGCTATTGACCTCAAATTTTCAGAAAATTATCCTTGCATTAAAAGAAAAAATCCTATTTTAACAAACTGAAAAAAAATATTCTAATCAAAATAAGAATTATTTTTAAAACTAACTTAAAATAAGGACATTAACAATTTCTTTACTAATTAGGGCCAACTTTTGATTTAATTTTGTAGAGTTTTACCTAAACTATTTTAAATTTTTATTCACTTAACACAATTTCAAGTAACTTTTGAGAGAGAAGTAATCAATGTTGGTGAACTCAACAAGTTCCTTAAAGATGGAGCAAAATAAAATTGCAAAAAAATACATAATTTTATTAAAAATTTATCTTCTTCTTCATTTACAGTAGGTCCATTACTAATTTTTAATTCTTTTCAATGCTGGATTTTTTAAGTTTGAAAAAAAGCACCTATTTTTTTGTTATCTAAAAAAAAGTAATTTAATTTTTCCTAAAAACCCAAACATTAAAATATCTTTAAAAGTATAAAAAAAATATTTTCTGAAAATTTGAGGTACCTAGCTCAAAACATGAAGGATAAATAGATTGATGGTGAATTTTTAAATTTCCAAGAAAATGAAGTCTGAAAAATTTGCGGTCTATACATTTGTATTGGAAACTTTCTATAAAATTTACAGTATCTCAAAAGTTAGGTAAAATATCTAAATTCTATAAAAACTAAATTGTATTTTATACTAATAGCTTTCATACACAAGCCAATGTTAATTTTCACAAAAAAAATTGATCTTTTTATGGCCTTCAATAGGAAAAAATGAATATTTTATACTAATCAGTATATGAGACATTTCTTATTTTCACAAACCAATTTAAGGCCATAGGGGGGGGGTCCACTTTGTTTTTTACAACTTGATCTTATTTTGTAGAATTTAATCTGAGCTATCAGACACTTTTAACCGCTTAAAAAAACTGAAAGTAATTTTTGAGATATAAGCGATCAAAGAAAGGGCGTTCAATAGGTTCCTTATGGAAGGCGAAAACTAAAAATGCGAAAAAAGACTATTTCACTAAAAATCTATCTCCTCCTTCATTTTTTGAGTAATCTTTCTCAAATTTTTACAGAATGTGTATCATTAAACTTTAAAGAGATCTATTGTAGGATTTTTTTTAATTTTGAGTAAAAAAAAAATTATTGTCAAAAAACTACTCTTTTTTTTAGTTTTTTTTGGATAAAATTTTTATTTTTCAAAATTTCAAAAATTCCAACATACAGATTCTTCAAAATATTAAAAGGAACATTTCCTGAAAATTTGAAGTCTCTAGGTCAAAAAATGAAGGAGGAGATAGGTTTTTAGTGAATTTTAAAATTTCCGAGAAAATTGACCCCAAAAAATTTGCGGTCCATACGTTTATATTGGAAAAATTTTACAAAAAGTTAAATATCTCAAATGTTAAATGATATTTTTGAATTCTATAAAAACTGGCTTATAGTTTGTACTTTAAGCTTTCATATAAAAGCCAAAGTTAATTTTAGTAAAAAAAAAATGTTGGACCCCCCTATGGCCTTAATTGAACAGATTTTATCTGAAAACATTTATGAACAATTCTTTTTGCTACTTTTTAAGTTAAAAAATGATAAATGATTAGTTATGTAATTTTTCAATAAACAAACAATTTCTTTCTGCAGCAGTTTTTTAAGATATGCTGAATTTTATTAAGTAAAAAATACTACAAAAACTTAAATTCCATTATTAAAAGTTTATATTTGTTCAATTTAATTCTTTAATAATCTCATGCATGCAAAAAGCTTGTTTTATTTTGTTCAAAAAACCTTGAATTTTTAGTAAACAACAGTAGATCTTTTTAACTGTGGACTTAAAGAAATTTTTCCATTTACTTAATGTATTCTTAAAATACTGTTTAATGAATTTCATACTTAAATAAAAAAGTTTCTTCTTATTATCAGTTCCTGTTACAATGTTTAATATATTTGTAGGAATAGGGGATGAGGCACTTTTTTAAATGTTGATTTAATTTTAAAGACCTTCAACTTAGTTAAGAGATGCTTTTTACTGTTCTTATATTAAAAATTAGTTTTTAAGGGATTAGGAGACAAAGTCGGAGAGTTCAATAGGATCCTTAGGGGAGAGTGAAGTTAAAAAGGCAAAAAAAGACTATTTCATTAAAAATCTGTCTTCTCCAACAGTTTTTAAGCAATCTTTTTTAAACTTTTTCAGTTTAATCAAAACTTATAAATTAATAATCCTACTGTAGGATTTTTAATTATTTAAAGTAATTTTTTTTTCATTAAAAACATATTGAAATTTTCTCTTAAATTTGGCCAACAAAATTTAATCTTTTTTAACTATTACTATATGATTTTCTCCTTTAATGTAGGGTTTATTTCCTGAAAATTTGAGGTCAATAGCTTAAAAATGGAGGACAAGATAGATTTTAGTGAATTCTATAAAATTCTAAGAAAAACTTGATTCCCTACAGTTGTATCAATGTTTTTTACATAACTAGTTATATCTCAAAAGTTAGTTGATCTTTTTTTAATCTATAAAAATGATCTAATAAGATATACTCTAGGCTTTGAAATAAGTGCAAATGTTAATTTACCTAAAAAAAAATTTGGACCCCCTTATGCCCTCATTATAATAGATAGTAGTTTGATTACATCACTAAAGTTATGCTAAAAAAATTAATGATAAACTTAAAAACACAGAATAAAAAAATTGAATACTAACTTCTATTTTTTAAACATTTATGAACTGTACTTATGTTAGTTTTATGGTTGAAAATATTTAGTATTAAAGAGTAATAATATGGGTAAGCCACTTTTTTTAAATGTTGCAAGATTTTTAACTTAGCACACGCAGTTGCTACACAACTGACTATATCTCAAAAGTTTTTTTAATTTTGTGAAAAGTATCTTATAATTTATAATTATAGTTAAAAAAATTGATTTTCTCTATGGCCTTAATTTGGTTTTTAATAAACGTTATTTGTACTATATGGAATACCTGTAGAAAACTTTAGAAATTAATAATCTATTGACTATCATAATAGTTATTGCTTACTTTAAAACTAAAACAGGAAATTTAGTTATATACCACAATAAAAGCATGATAAAATATATGGAATTTATTTTAGTAAATTATTTTATTTGTACTAAAATAAGAATAATATATTTAAGTGTTAACTTATCTACTAACAAAACCAAACTAACATCTGCAATCATCTTACACCCTTTTACAGCTCCAATGACACCAAACAATTCTGTAATTAGGGACTCTGAAACTTGGGGGCTCAAGTTTCCAACATAACTAAAATTTATTTAGTGTAACAAACTAGTCTCACCAAAAAAGCTAATAGCAACAAAACGTTTACATGAAACTTAAGTTTTAGTTTGACAATAACAACAATAATATCTTAAAATCTTTATAATTAATAATGTTTTTTTGATTGATATTACAGTATTTTGTTTTTGTGCTTAAAGATATTAAAACTCTAGATTTTGGTTATTAAATATGTTTTAATTCGTTTAATATATAAATTTTATATAGACTTATATCACTAGAAAAAAGTAATTCTTACAGGGTTCTTGGAAAGTTGTCATCTTCTTTGTTAGTTTGTTGTAAGTTGTTCATCATTTTGCTTATTTAGGATAAAAATATAATTAAAAACTGTTACAACACAATTAAATTTTAATATTCAATTATAATATTTTTCTACATATTACTATAAAACTTATGTAACATATCAATTCAAACACTTAACTTATCCAATACTTATTGGAAATTATTATAACAACTTTATTGTCATTAGTTACAATATTGAAAATTAAAATTTGACACAAAAAATAATAAGTATTTAAATTGTATACATCTTCTGGCAACAAAAACACACAGAATAAGAAATTTATATAATGGCTTTAAACATGTTTAATGATTAACAAAACTATCAGTAAAAATCATATATTAATATTTTATAAAATTGGCTAGGCTTTATTTATTATATTTACTTCCTTAATTTGTAGTAAATAATTAGTAAAATTAATAAAATAAGAAGGCCATAGGGTTAAAAAACTTTTCATTTTTATATTAATAATTTAAAGTTATCAGTTGCTTTTTATAATTTTTTTAATTTCTAAGTTACTTTTGAAACATTAGCAATAAATCTTAATATTTAATTATGAAAGGCACTAACTAAAAAAGTTTAAAAAGACAATAACTATAAAAGACTATTTCCTTATACAAATTTTAAGCTAATTTCCAAACTTTATTAGTCTAATCCAGGTTTTATCAAAATGGGCAACATTGCCTTCCTGGAGCGATTTTGGCTATTAAGGGAATAATAAATAGTAAGACAGCAAAAAAGTAAATGAGTTATTAACTAGTATATAGGCAATACCTAATAAACCTAACAAGAGAGATTATTTAGAATTTTTTGCCAAGAGATTAGTTGTGAATTAAAGCTAGGGAAACCCTGGTCTAATTTTCATAAATTTAAAAAACATGCAGAAAAAAAAATCTTTCAAAAATAACTAAAAAAAAAAGATTGGTTTTTAGTGTTTTTTTTACTTACTGAGAATATTGACTTCATCTCAAAAGCTATTAAGTTATATGTTCTTTCAAAAATGACATATATTTTAAATTTAAAGTTTAGATTTAAACGTCAATGTCAATTTTAATAAAAAATGTATTTATCTACCATACTATGGCCCCTTTTTCGGCCTTATATTTATATGAACACTACTTTATTATTTAAGCACTACTTTTATATGTTAAGGAAAAAGTTTTTTTATTTAATAATTTTAATTTAGTTCAATTTTTTATTTCAATATACAATTTTAGAAGATAAATTAACATAATACATTAAAAAAACTAGAAATATTAGATAATATTTGTTATACATTAAGACAGTGCTTAAGATAAACTTTAAATTTTATTAAAAGATCATAACTAATACTTTCTAAGTTTGTTAATGAGATTTGTTACAACAAACTCTAAATGATCTACATTATACAAAAGGTATGTAATACAATAAATTATTTATTATAATAGTAAAACTTATAGGATAACTTGATAAAAATTTCTTGTATTTGTAATATTGAGATTTTTACTTTTTATAACTTAATTAGGCAGATTTTTCAAGTAGTTTTGGAAACCATGTCTTAGAGACGGGATTGAAAAGTTTGGAAAAGAAAAGATTAAAACTTTAAAGTTATAAGAAATTTATTAAGTATAACTACTATCATTTGGTTAAGTGTTTCACAAATGTGACTTAGTAATAACAAAATAATTTTAAATCTAAAATTAATGCTACTTTTCTTCAAAATGCTTTTAATACCTAAAATATTGCATATTTGACTCGGAGTTGACCAGAATAGAAATAATATAAACAGAAGTTTATCTGATGAAACCAAGTTTTACAAAATTTAGTTACATCAAAACAACCAAAAATATTATTGTGATTTCGACAAATTTTACATTGTTCTATAATTGAGAATACTGCACCATTTGTGGGCCTTGTATGTTCATTAATTCTGACAAACATTTGTAGCTTTGTTTCTCTAATATGTTGGGTATCTAGGTCACCTGGACTTTGAAACTTATAAATGATGCAACGCCTGTAAAACTTATTGATCCAATCTTTCAATGAAAAATAGTTTCCAACTTTAGCTGTTTAAAATCACAATAATATTTTTGGTTGTTTTAATTTAATTAAAATTTGTAAAAATCAAAACAATTTATTAGCAATAGAGGCAATTTTTAAACCAAAACTTAATTATCAACGAGGTATTGATAAAGGATCTAAAATTACACTTAACATTTTTAAATAGTCTATTTTGTATCTAATTGATATTTTTAGTTTTATGATTAATTTTATTTTGATTGTTTCTTAAGTTTGCTTGTATTTTGTTTGATTTAAAGCATAAAGTAAATCACCTTTTTCACAATTTAGTTTATTTTATTGATTTTCAACTAAGCTACAAGTTGCTTTTTACATATTTTCAATACTAAAGATATTGTTTAAGATATAGCTAGAGACTACAAAAGGTTCCTTATGTGGATGCAAACTAAAACGGCAAATAACTAGAAATCTATCTCCTACATTTTTTGAGACAACTACCTCAAACTTTCAGGAAATGTTACTTGCAACATTTAGGTAATTCTGTCAGTACAAAATTAAAAAAATATATAAATAAAAACTTTATGACCAAAAAACGAAAAATAAAAGTTTTAATTTTCTTCAGACAGAATTTTCTTAATATTGTAAGTGACATTTCCTGAAAATTTGAGGTAGTTATCTCAAAAAACGTAGAAGATAGATTTTTAGTGAAATTGTCTTTTTTTGCCCCACATAAGGCACCTATTGTTGCCTCCAAATTTGACCTGCTATATCTCAAAAAATTTTTTTGAATTTTTAAAATCTGTAAAAAGTATCTTGTAGCTTAGTTAAAACTCTATAAAATAAGATCAAATTGTGAAAAAAGTAATTTACCCTCTTATGCCCTTAATTACTTTTGTGAGTATTTATTTAGTTTTGAAAAATAAATTAGTTAAATTTTAAAGCACTGCTTAAATAAAATCGTTTAATTGAAAAAAGTTGTTATTAGCAATAAATTGGTACATTAAATATTCCCTCAGTCATTCTAAAACTTTCATAAGTTTCAACATATTCTGAGTTCATAGCAATCTTGATAGATGCATGAAAATCTTAATGTGTGAAAGCAGAGAATTTACAATGACTAAACTAAATCTACAAGAAAGCAGATATTTATGCCATAGGTCTTTTCTAATAGAACTTACTGAATTTTTACCATTATATCTAAATAGATAAACTTGAATTTTAAGAAACAATTGATAGAATTTGCTATCTTAGTAAAAGATACTTAAATTTAGATCAATTTGTGAAAAAGGTGCCTTACTTAAGCATAAAATAAAGTTTTGAGTGTAGTCCACTGAGCCAGTATGTAAAGTTCTACAATTTTACACAATTATGTCTAAAAATTCAACAGGGTTTGTGCACAAAATTTTTCAAATTTAGCCAGACATTTCTCATTTTAGACTTATTTAGACTGACATTTTTGCAAAATAGACAATATTGGCTATGATGGGGTGTTAATTAGTAGGCAAAAAAAATGGTAGTTAACTAGTAATGTGGGTTTTTTTTAATTTCATCAAAGTGGGTCTTTATGAAAATGATTTTGGGAAACTCTGCTCTAACCTTTGTTGTTCAGTGTCCAGTTAGTCTTATAACCAGATAAACGACACAAACTATTATACAAGTTGTAGTAGTATAGTCTATTATAATAGAACTTTCAAGTAAACTTTTTTTTTGTAAGTGCACATTTTTTTTTGTCAATTTATACAGGGTTCACACTAGAATTTCAAAAAAGTTTATAGGGTAATCCATAAAATATAGCATATTTTTAGGGAAATTATTAATTTTTTTTTGCTTAATAGATAGTGTTAGAGAACAACTATATTAAGCTACTGTTTATACTCTTCTTTTACATAGTTTTAATAGCAATGATATGTTAATATTACTTTTCTTTTATCATCTAAGTTATCAAGTTTACATTTATTATAGGATAGAGCTTGATGTTTCACAGTCTTAATGTCTACTTTATATAGCTTATAGCATATAATGAAAACTTTATGCTATGTACAGTATTAAACTATGTGCAGGAGTAGTATTTTAGTAGATCAATATAATAGTTAAGATATAAGAGACATTTTGAATAGTTTTTAAAAGGCCTAATTTATTTTATATAGCAAATTTAAGAATTTAAAACACTTAAGTTTTTTTTATTTCTGAATAACAATATGAAAAACAAACGTAATGAAATATGTAATGTCGTCATGTTAATATTTTTCTATAGTTATCAACTATTTGTATAACTTCTTTAACATATACTATTGAAGAAAAATGTAAACAAGTAAACAAAAAGATGTAAAAATGTAAACAAAAGAAAAATGTAAATGTAAACAGACATTTTGAGAGACAAAAACAGCTAGCCTGAGTTTTGGTTTTCTTTGATACCAAAAATAGTTTGTACCTAATGCTAGAGGCTCTAACTGATTGCAGTAATTTTTTTTAATCAAAATTTTGCTTGCTGTAAACTCATTACTTTTAAGATGGCTTTTTATTAGCTGTTTAGCAATTATACTGCTTTGCAACATGTTTGTTCTCATTGATGATTAAGGCCATAGGGGGGGGGGTCCACTTTGTTTTTTACAACTTGATCTTATTTTGTAGAATTTAATCTGAGCTATCAGACACTTTTAACCGCTTAAAAAAAATCAAAGTAACTTTTAAGATATAAGCGATCAAAGAAAGGGCGTTCAATAGGTTCCTTATGGAAGGCAAAAACTAAAAATGCGAAAAAAGACTATTTCACTAAAAATCTATCTCCTCCTTCATTTTTCGAGTAATCTTTCTCAAATTTTTACAGAATGTGTATCATTAAACTTTAAAGAGATCTATTAAAGAATTTTTTTAATTTTGAGTAAAAAAAAAAATTATTGTCAAAAAACTACCCTTTCTTTTAGTTTTTTTTGGATAAAATTTTTATTTTTCAAAATTTCAAAAATTCCAACATTCAGATTCTTCAAAATATTAAAAGGAACATTTCCTGAAAATTTGAAGTCTCTAGGTCTAAAAATGAAGGAGGAGATAGGATTTTAGTGAATTTTAAAATTTCCGAGAAAATTGACCCCAAAAAATTTGCGGTCCATACGTTTATATTGGAAAAATTTTACAAAAAGTTAAATATCTCAAATGTTAAATGATATTTTTGAATTCTATAAAAACTGGCTTATAGTTTGTACTTTAAGCTTTCATATAAAAGCCTAAGTTAATTTTAGTAAAAAAAAATGTTGGACCCCCCCTATGGCCTTAATTTTGGCTGAATCATTGCTCAACTTCTGCCTGGCCATGAAATAGAATACAAAATAACTTAACAATCTTGATGAAATCTAGTAACCTAGAACCGATGTCAAGTTTATGAAAGTAGAAATCACTAACTTTCTCAATGAAATACAATTTTAAACGTTTTGCCATATATTAACTGCTTGCTCTGTAACAGGTTTAGACTCAAACCAACTTACATTGCAAAACAGAAGAGGAAACTGTTGTGAGCCAGTCACTTTAAAAAAATTTCCTATATGAGCATCAGCATTGTGAAATAAAAAATGCAAGTGTATAAGCAATCTTTTCAATTTCCAGCCTGTTGTTTCTGCTCCTTTCTGGAATGCCCTACAAAGAATGTGTAGGTTACAGCTACCTATGTTTAATAGCTTGGGAAAATGTTAGTTATCATGTTCCTTACTTAAGGTTTTAAATAAGGTAATTCACAGCAGGACCATTCATTGATAGTTGGATCAATTTATTTTAACTCATAAAATCATACAAAAAAGTGATGCTAAAATATTCTTGTGGCTATGGCAACAAGAATATTTAAAAATTCTTTTAATGCTTTGCACTCTAAAAAGAAGTGCATATAACTCTAGAATATAAGTAAAATTTATATAAACCAAAAAAATAATATTCGTAATATTATCACAAAAATTTCAATCACCAAGCAAAAAAATGCAATTTCTAGAGATTTTCACAAATTTTTCATAGGGATTTTTCAGTACACTGCAAATTTATAGGGAAGTGGGAACCCTGTTTATAGTAAAAAACTAATTTTAAAGAACAGTATTAATTGCATACAAGTATTGAAAGGATACTGTGCTGCAACTTAAAATAGATACAATAATAAATAAAATTTAAATTATAGAAAAAAGTTCTTTACCTAATCAAAATGCTGTCAATTTACAAGTAAATATTGTTTAAAATTCTAGTTTTTTTTTTTAATTTTCTCATATTTCAGTATTTTTGGCCTAAATTTTCAAGTTCTAGGTTTTTTGGCAACCCTGTTTCTTTTAGAGGGCAAGCCAACTCATTCTTTTATCTTTTTCATAACTTTAATTACATCAATACTGATAAAATCACGTTATGATAATTCCCACTCACTGATAAATATACTCACCTCTTTGCAAATAATTGTATAGCCTTCAAAACCTTAAGTAAACTTAGAAATAAAATATTATCTTAATATAATTTACATAAGAAAAATAAAAGTATTTTCAAAATTCTTTAGAAATTCTGAAAACTTTAAGCACTAATAGTGACATTTTGCCTTCATAAGCAAAACACTTTTTTATAAAGAAAATCACAACTTAATAACATACTTTTAAAATTATGAAATCAACCTAGGCTATTTGGACCGGAGAAGTTCCCAGCAATTTTAAAACTACCTTATATTGGAGAAAAATCACGAGTATTTGAGAGCAAAGTAAAAGACTTAACAAAAACATCTTACAACCAAGTGCTTCCAAGAGTAATATTTCTTTCAAAATATTTATTAAAAGTGCAGTTGAAGGACCCGATACCAGACCAAGACAAAAGTTGTATAGTGTACAAGTTTAATTGCTCTTGCAAAAAGAGCTCTATCGGTCAGACCTCTAGGCACTTGAAAACCAGGATAAAAGAACATCTACCTGCTTGTGTACTGAAATACATTGAACAAGAACCTAAAATTAAGACAATAGCAACAAAAAATGGAGCAAAAAGATCTTCAGTTGCAAAACATCTAATAAATAATAGAGATTGTGCTAGGAAATATGACATATCCAGATTTAGAATAATCCATCATTGCAATAGTGTGTTTGATCTCGTGAAGTTGGAGGCTATCTCTATATTTTTGGAGAAACCAGAACTGTGTAAACAGAAGGAATTTGATAACAAAGTGTCTTTATTTAGTAAAATTATCTATTTTCTATCCATTAGTAGTATTTGAGTTCAACTATTTATTACTTTACACTGATTATTTATTGTGCTTATTACTTTGTTAGTTTTAACTTTTTGTGTTTTTGTTTAAAAACTTTTCATAATTTTAAATTTGTTCTACTGTTAAGTTCTGACAAAAAGTAGTGTAATACGTATAAACTATCACAGAAAAAACTTAAGAGAGTGTTTTATTTATTTGTTTTGCATTAAATATGAATTAGCAAATAATGTTTGAAATAGACATTTTGCAATTTTTTCCAAAAAAAAAACAGATACATCCTTATGCACATGAACCCTGATAAAATCAAAACTACAAAAAAAAATTAGCTTGCTATTTTATTAAACCTTCAAAATATCAAATTTAATGGAGCTGCAAACCTATATTTTTTTTGTTGAAATTTTAGTTAAGTAAGGTGTACATTTTTGAATGTTGGTCTTTATTTTTTTACAAAAAAAAAGCCTCCAGTTGTTTTTTACACTTCAAAAAAAAGTAACTTATGAGATCAAAGTTAAAGGGTTTAATAAGTTCTTAGTTGAAGGATCAAAAAAAATGCAAAATTAAACTATTTTACTAAAAATTCATCTCCTCCTTCAATTTTTAAGAATATTTTTTTTAATACTTTCTCATAGTAATCACTAACAAATTTTGAACAACTTGTAGAGACTAATAATTTTTCTATTTAACTTTTTTTTGTAAAATACAAACAAAACTAATCAATTTATTTCTTATTAGCTTCTTTCATAAAATGTTTTAACTTCTACTTCTAGAAAAATTGTTAATAATATTTAAAAGTACATTTTTAAAATACTTAAATTAAATTGCTTCTAAAATTGAAGAAATTTGATAAAACTTGAAAGAAATTATTTTTTTGTGATTCAGAATTTTGGGATGAAAAATTGTTGTACCACACAACTGTATATGATTTTTTTACCAAACTGGTTATATCTCAAAAGTTAATTTAATGATTTTGGTTTTACAAAACATCTCTTACAGTATATACACTTCGCATTGAAATAAGAAACAATGCTTAAACAAAAAAAAATGTTGAACACCCCTATGCCCTTAATTCAGGGTTGCCACTCTTTGAGAAAAAATTAGCTTGAATTTTAATAAAAAATTCAAATTAGTCTGAGTGTGTGGCAACCAACTGTATGTGACTGCCATGCTATAAATGTGTTTATTATTTGATAAATCTTTATTAGTTCTTGCAGTTACATATACAAAATAGGGGAATGGGTCAAAATAGCACAAAGACAATTGTGCATAAGGGGACAAAATTTCACAAAGACACTTTTGCATGGAGGGTCATTTTAAGGTTGAAAATTGAATGAGTTTGGGTCTACTTTTATATATAACTAATTAAAGTAATAACAAATGTTTTTTTTTTATTACACACATCAAAAATAACTCAAAATTGTTGACTTTTAGCTCACTAATAAAAAACTACAAAAAAAAAGTGAGTTAAATATGTTAGTGTCTTTCAGTTTAAGTGGCTTAGGTTTTAACGCCTAGGTCCTTTGTTGGACAATAAACTTAATAATAATAATAAATGTTAATTATGTCAGTTTATAAAATTGGGACTATATAAATGAGTTATTTAATCTTGGTTAATGTTAATCATAGTTTACAGCTTCCAATACTTAGACAATAATTTCTATACTAATTTTGGAATATACTTTTCAATACTTATGTTTTTAATGTTCTTAAAACTCCTTAGGAACATTGGACAAATACATTTTTAGGCCTAATTAGGAAAATGACATTTTACCCTGAATATAAATTTTGTAGTCAATATTTTTACACACAAAGCAAGTCAATAAGTGGTCTATAAAGATAAATAAAAGTTTAAGAAAATCAAGAAGTACAAAACAAATACTTTTGGCTAAAACAATTTACTGCAAGGTGTGAAATGTTGTTCCATTAATGTAAGAGTAAATTTTAAGTATAATGTTTGACTGCATGACAGCATTGACTGCAATTCGCGCACAGTATATCAACGGGAACTGTGGGTAACTTTTTTTACCAAAGCAACTACACAGGGACAAAAAAACATAGCAATTTTAAATTTAACAAGTGTAATTAAATCATTATTCTTAAATTTTAAAGTAGGAATCGGTATACTTGTACAGATAGTGCATAAAAGTTTTCGTCGAATTGCAGGTACTTATTTAATAAATAACTATATATTTACCACAAATTACTGTCTAGTTTTTTTAAAGTAGAAAAACATCAGAAGAACTCACTCTCCCCTCTGCAACAATAAACGTTTTCTGAAGGTCAAGGAAGTGAGTTAAAGCTCATCACGTGTTATTCCACCTGCCCTATCTTTAAATTTACTAAGAAAAAAATTACTTTTTAATTAAATAATAAAACTAAATTTGTCTATAAATTAAAAAAAATAAGTAACCAAAATAAAAACTAATCTTAACCCTATATTCAAAAAAAAACCTGAAAAGTTCAAAATAAGAAGCGGGACAAATTGTAATTTGGGGTAAGATCCTAAACTGACGGGGAGGATCTGATCTGGCTCATAAGCTTAAATGTAACACGTCATAAGTGCAATAAATTAATTTAGTATAAATATAGCGACTGCAAATGTTATTGTCTATTAAGCTAAGACCATGAAGCGTCTTGTCTCCAAAAAGGTTAACTTTAAATAATAAAAGTTTCAAAGGTCGGAAAGAGCTAGATTTAATTGAGCTTAATATATAAAGGCTTTAAAAAAAGAGCTAGGAGAGAATTGAAGGATAAATTAAAATAAACCGTTTAAATTAATTTAAAACAAATCGCATATGTTGACCTCTGCTTTGAAATGATCAAAACTCTTAAACAAAATGAAACTTTAGAATTTATATCTTTTAAAAGATAGAATTTAGTTTTCAAATTCAGCACAAAGTAATTAAAAAAATACAGTGAAAATGCTTTAGAAACTTTAAACTATTGTGGTTTAATTTTTTTTTTAAATTGCACAAATACTTAAATATAGATTAAAACTTTTAAGACTTTAATATTATATTTTGTTAGTTACACTACGTTTATGAGAAAATAATTTTTTTTTGTAAAGTTACTGACGTTATCAAAGAACGTTATAAACAAACTTTTTATTTTTTATTTAAAACATTTATTCGAAAGATTTAACAAAACTTTTTTTATTATTATAAAGTTTAAAACAGATTGAAACGTCTAACTCAGTACCTAGTTTCTATATAATTTAGCTAAACTTTGCTTAAGTTGGCATTCATATTTGTTTTATATAAAAACTATCTATGAAAAAACGTACGATTTATTAAATATAAAAGTAGTTCAAATAAAAATATAGTATATTTAGATGAGCTTTTTAGACTAAACGTTTTTCTTAAGTTTACAAGTCTTAACTTTTTAAATCCAGTTCCAATAAACTTAGTTTGCTGTAAAAAAATTAAAAATTAATCAAACTAAGATAAAACCCGTGTTGCCCTAGTTTCGTTTAAAAAATACTAGTTCTTCTAACTGATTTTAAAAACATAACTGTACCAAGATGCGTACTTATTTATACTAAGTTTATTTCAACTGAAGAATATTTAGATTAGTTGTTTAGTAGTTCATTTAATTAATATAAAGGCATGAAGCAAAACATTAAAATTACAAATATATGTACAAAATAAAACTTACGTAAATTGTTTTATTGCATTACCTATTTATAATACAAATGATTCTTAAAATACAATATGATAATTAGATTTGGACAAACAAAAATAAAAGAATAAAATATAAGCCAAAATTTAAAAACTTGTTTTAGTTTTTCATTTATAAATTTCTTCTCAAGTTTATTTTAATTATAAACAAAAAAATTAAAATACTTTTCTTTTTTGTATAAAACATATATATTTATCATAAATTTGTTAATCTGTTTTTAGAGTTTGTTTAGAAATAAAGCTTATAAGTGTCATGCTAGCTTTTATTAATATATTCAAAAATGTTTTCATAAATTTAATGTTGTATTTCATTCTTGAATTTAAATAAATAAAGCATTCATGAACAAATTTTATTTTTGATTAGTTTTTTTTACTCGATTAATTTTTTGTTAAATAGTTTATGTATCAAGTTTTCATACATCTAAGTTTTTGAATTTCAACTCAATGCTTTTTACAGTTTAGAGGTAAACAACTTAAGTTAATTAAGTAATTTATTGTATTAGTTTTAATACTTCTGTTTAAACATTCTTCTGTTGTTAAAAAATGTCTACTTCTTTAAAATATTTGAAAGCTTAATTTATTTATGACTATTTTTTGAAAACACAAAAATAAAACACTCAATAGCTAATTAAAAAAGTTCGCAAAATATATATTTAATTCTGAAGAAGATACTACGAAAAAACTATTTAGTGTCTTCTTTTAGACATACTATTTAAGCAAGTATTTATATCATTTTAATAAATAAACAATGAAAAACAACCTTGTAACGAGTTTAGTATTTAATTTCAAATGCTTTCTTGTTATTTGTAAACAGATAAGTTACACATGATTAACTAATTTTCTAAATTGATTTTTCTTTATTAAACTTGGATTATTGTTCTGAATAAAACGTTAAACTGTATCCAGTGTACGACTCGATAACCGAAAGGTTTTTTCGTACACTAGGTCCTAGGACCAATTTTATTTTGAGCGCTTTTTTTTCGTTCAGTATAGTGGTCATATCAGTACAGGACTATTTAAAAACTAAAAATCTAGTTTTTATTTAAAAATTTTAAGGGTAACGAATAACTATTTTTTAATTTTTTCATCTACAATGTTTTTCGAATGATTTGAAAAACAAAACTAAAACACTTTGCTCTTAAGTGATATGAAAAACAAATCGAATTCTATATGAATTTTTTATGATTGTATATAAAATAAGTACACAACAGGCAAAATATAGTAAAAGTTTAAAATTAACACTAATTTTAAAGTAACTCCCAGACATTTTTTATAATGTCTTTTAACTTACTGCATTTAAAAACAAAATAATTTAATAAAAAAAAAATTTAGCTACTTAAATAACAAAACTAGAAATCCTTAAAAATCCCTACAATAAAAATAAAAGTTGTTTTTTTAAACTTTAAAAGTATAAGCAACACCTTTTTTACTAAATACTATGATTACAAATCCTACGCTGAAATGTTTTCTTTAAAATATAAATCTTTTTTATTTTTATTTATTTTCAATCTATTTAAAAGTAAATTGTATATAAACTAAAATGAAAATGATGTCATTTAGTAGAATTTTATTGGTTAGCATGGTAAAACCAGATATTAAAACTTGCTTTGATATTTTTGAAATAAATATCGGAATAAATTTTTAATAGAGTCTCATAAAATTTCAATTATAATGGTACTACCTAAGTCAGTTACAAGTTAATTACAAGTTTTATATTCCAAAGGTTGAAAAAAATCTAATGAAATAAATTAGATAAATAACTAGTTTTTGATGACCATAGTTGCCATAATTTTTATGCTTTTTTTTTGCCCTTCTTTTTGTTATATACTAAGCTTAAGAATATTTTGAGCTGTATGCTATTTTTAACAACTATATTAAATTTTAGTACTAGATTTTAGTTTATACAAAGACCTGTCGCTTAATTTCGTTCGTAGCATTATAGTTTAAGCATACCGTAATCCGTATAACCTCAGATTTTTCAAAAAAAAAAACAAAGGTTCAACATTTAAAGTTTAAATTTGAATCTATTTCAATTCTTTGCGCTGCCATATATCTTTGAAAATTTAAACTAGCGTTCAATAAGCAAAAAAATATTGCGTTCATCGGCGAAATTTAGTTTTGTAAATACTTAGATGTTGTATAAAAATAAATTCTGATCATAAGTTTTTCTAAAATTTTTACGATTTTATGAACACAGGTACGTATAAGTATAAGATTAAACAACTTAAGTTTACTGATTATAGATTTTTAAATATCGTCTTTAGCTGCATATATACTTAAAGCTCTACTGTTTAAATTATGAATAAAAAAAGAACTTTAGTAAACTCATCTTAACGTATTGAAGAAGAGAAATAAAACAAGAACAAAATTTATATAGCATAAGTATTCTTCCGCAGCTCCAAAAACGAAACACTATTTGTTTTAATTAAAGCTAAAAAAGATGTAAGCCGAGACTAATTTTTAATAAAGAAAAAAACTATATATGTACTATTTTCTAGTTTACAAATTATTGATATATTTACACCTGTGCTCAGTCCACCAAGCTGAAAAAATTGAACAGCAACGTAATTATACCTTAAAAAACAACAAAAACATCAAGAATAAGATTTAAAAGTATATTATTTCAGATGTGCTTTTAACCTAAATGCAAGTATAAATGCGAATTTTAGTTTATATAGTTATTTATTTTATAAAAAGTATGCAGGATATAAAACACAATAAAATTGTTAACTACAAAACAACCTGTTTAATATATTTAAACCAGGGTTTCCCAAACTTATCGACTAATTCGTTTATTTTTAAGGTTAATATACAAAATATTTCCTGATCGAATGTACTTTTAGCTTAATGTTTTAAGCGTACTGTACTTTTATGTTTTTTAAACATTAGTAGTAATAATCCATTACAAAACATAATATTAATACACATGCTTGTGTAAAAAGTTTGTAACTATTGAAAAATATTTTAAGATGTATAAAGAAAAACAAATAATTATAATTCAACGAAAACAAACCCTAAACGTTGGATTGTCCTGGACATGACGTTAAACTGTTCTGGTGTATGACTCGATGACCGAAAGGTTTTTCCAAACACCAGTTCCTTGGACCAAACTTTTTGAGTGTTTTTTGTCATTCAATAAACAATAATAAACTAGTCATATTGAAGTTATTACCGGTGCACAGGATAAGTCGACAATTTGATCGAAAAAGCAAAGTGTCTTTTAAACATTAAATTACTATAGCATAAATAAACTACTTCGAAAAACTTTGCACAGCTTTGATCTAAACTTAACTTAATGAAAAGTATTCATAAATTAAAAAAAGTATTAAACTTATTTGAAACAGTATGCTAACAAATTTAAATTTATGACTTTTATTTATTATTTTTCATAGCAAAATATAAATTTAGTTTTAAAAACTTTATCACCAGAAATATATAAAAACATTATACTTTTTTAACATAAATGCAAATTATAGATTATTCATTTTTCTAAAACTTGCCCCTTTCAGGTCCATTTACTGTTTATTACCAACTGGACTGCTAAATTTGCTTTTTTGGTAAAGATTAATACACTATTTTAAATATTTAATTCTTTAGTTGTAAATAAATATTTGTATTTTAGCAATAAATAACTTAGCAAGCTTAGTTTTATGTTGAACAGTTTAAAATTGACAAAATGTTTATGTGTAATTAAGATGTTTCGAAAATTTATTACCACATTGATATATATTTTAACTAAACCGCTTTAAATTTTCAGTTAGCTTTATATAAAAGTAGTCTTGAATGATAGCTATTTGAAATTTTCGATCAGTTAAAGAATCTTTTTACTTAAAATAATATTTATAAAGCTTTAAAAAGTTTAAAGTTTAGTTTATTACTTTTGCGTTTGAAAAACCTACAACATGAATGTTTCCAAACTTTTTTTTAACAAGAAACTGAACTTTTTGAGTTAAGTTGACGTAATAAATTACTAGATTTTTATTTTAGAGATTGAACAAAACTTTAATTATTTTTCATGCTCGTTGTTCAAAGTGTTTTAAATTAGTTCTAAAATATTAACACGGTTTTAATATTTTTAGCAAGCTGAGATTCAAGTAAAACACTAAAAGAAAACAGAGTGTATAACTTTTAAATTTTCCAAAATGAGCAAAGTTTTTTGTGAAATTAATATTTTTAAATCTAATTAGTTGACCTTGTTTTTTGTGTTCTTCTAAATAACTTTTAAAATGTTGTTTTCAATTTATTAACGCTCAACTAAACGCATTCACCAAGTACATCTTTATTATAACAACATTGACCACTCCAAATATGCTTAAACAAATTATGAAGTAGTAGCAACTTTTCATTGGTCAGTATTGATCAACGTGTTAGATACACGTTGTTAGAAAATTAACACTGCTCTTCATCTCAGTTTGTTTGTAGTTTTGCTGGCTAGGTAAAGCACTAACACCTTTTAATCAACAATTTTAGTTTTAATTTTAAGTTTAAGCAGAACAAGGTACAAAAAACAGTAAATTTTTTCTCAAAAACAGCCGACACTGTGTTCCGTTATAGTTTGCTAGAAATTAAAACATTTGTCTATTGCAATATTTTTATTTTTTATCAGTAATAGTGTTTAAATAAGTAGTTTTAATAGGTAGTTTTTTATCTATCGTAAAAAAGTTATATATAAGTGTAGATGTTTTTAACTTTTTGTTCAGATTTTGTGTTGTTTTTTTACAATTTTTATATATTTTGTTATTATTATGCCAATTATTTTTATTGAGTACATTTATTAGATCAAGCTTTTTTATTTAATTTAATTTTACAAGTAACATTTAAAACAGAGGCCGGCAGCCTTTTACAAGTCGCGGGTTAATTTTTCTACAAAAAAGTGGGCCGCTGTTTCTAAAATGATTGTAGTAGTGGTAGAAAAATATTTCTTTAAACAGTAAATATGATCCAAGAAGCCTTAATAAAGCACCAGTAATTAGCTATCATTGAATTGAAATAATTGTTAGCTTTTATTTACCACAAAAACGTTTTTATTTGTTTAAAAGAAATTAAGTTTGTAGCTGAAAAGTACTTGGCGTAGTTTGCCGATCCCTGGTTTAGAAGTTTTGATAACACTATTTCAGATTAAGTTTTAAAAAGTGAACTTTTTTCTTAATTTTGACAAAATATTTTTTAACTTAAAACTCCTAAACCATAAAATTTTGGACAGCATAGAAAACCTTACAAGCATGTCGGAACCAGAAAAAGTTGAAGACGCCGCTCCCGTGGCCGAAGAACCAGCAGAAGAAGTTCCTGCCAAGAAGCAGCGCCGGAAGGCCAACAAGGCTCCGTATTCGCCTAAAAAGCTGGCGAAGAAGATGCGGGCGGGCCAGAAGAAGGAGGCGACCGTGGCGGAAGAGGATTTTCTGTCGAAGGCTCGAAAAACGCTCCTTCCGATCTGGAGGAACTACGTCAGAGTGTTCCTGCTGAGGAACTTGCTGGCCGTCACCGTGGTCGTTTGCGCCGTCGTCATAGTTTACCTGCAGATCGTCGCCATGAACACTCTGCCCACGCGGAACCAAGGGGCGATGCAATCTGGTGGTTTGAAGGAGTTCACTGAGAGGGTTGTTTGCTTGTTTCGTTTATTTTTGGCTGCACTAGTTAGTAAACTGTTTTTCAGTGTGATAAAAAATTAAGTTTAAAAATGATTAGTTAAGAACTTAAGTTTAAAACCTTTCTACTATATAACTAAGCATATTTTTTTTAAATAAAGAAGTTACGCACTCAAAAAAATTATCATGACTAGTTAGATTTATATTTAGTTTTTTAACCTGTCTAAAGATTAGAAACGAAAAATACCAATACGATTAATTTACTTAGGAGTTTTGTATTTTGCCGCTAAGTTTGATTAAGTTTATAAAAATACTACACTAATAAAAAAATGTTCTTAATGTAAAGCTTTTTATAGTTTCTATAAGGCGTAAACTTGTATAGAATTTCTAAACTTCTAAGCATACTGTTTTTACGAAACAAAAGTTTTAATTTTAAAAGTTGTACCTTAAAGATCTATTTAAAATAACCTGAATGACAATAATAAGTTTGAACCTATTTTTGTTTTAAAAAAGTACATGTCTGACTTATGGGTTTTCATTGGTTGATTATTATTAAAGTTATTAATTTCAAAAAATCTTTTTGAAATTGACTAAGTTATAATTAAACATTGAATTAAAAAAAACAGTTTAATAACTTAAAAACAAGTAAAATTATATTCTGTCTGACACCTTTCAAATTATGGCGTATAAAGCTTTTGTCTTGTTTAATAATTTCAGCTTACATAATCTGTTTTAAATCGTTGTAATAAAACATTCAAAAATACTTCAAAAATTATACAAAAAGGACAAAAGTTTTATTATTACGTAAATTAAATGTCAACGCTGATTTTATTTGTTATAATTTTATTTTAAATATCTACACTCTACATAGTAAATAAAACTACATAGTGAAATGGATTTGAATCAGGGAATAGACTTAGTCTTAGAAGACTTCTATGAAGATAATGTTACCGAAAAGGAAATAAAACAGACTTCAGATAAGGTAGTTACATTTCCAGAAATAGTATTTAATGCTGATAGCTCCAATACATTTGCCAAAACATCTCTTGACGACAAACAACCAAAAGCATTGATCAACACAAAACTGAATCAAGCTAAAAAGTGTTTTGACATAGACGAAAACCAAGGATCAATAAAGGACCTATTAAGCTGGAGAATAAGCAAAAAAGAAGACAATTTACAATTGAGCACAAAGTCATCGGACGACGACTTGATAAATTCTTTCTATTGTGACTACAAGAACAAGGACTCAAGATTGGCTGATGTAAGAAAAGAAAAACCACTTATCGCCTCCGAACGTAAAGAAAATTTTTCAAGTGAATCCGTCAAGTCTAAAAAAGCATTTACCATGAGTCTAAAGGACAAAATAAAGTCCTTGGACTTTTTGCAACAAATAGACGAAGAAAGCATTCTAGTTGTTCTGGGAAAAGCTTTGTCTTTAAATGCTGGTAAAGATATTGAAATAGAGTCCTTATCTTCGGATGATGACATTTGGGAAACAGTCTCGAATAATTTTAAAAACAAACTGCAAGAATGTAAGCTAACGAAAAGTGAAACTTTTACGAAGGTAAATGTTGACGACGAAATTAAGGGTTGCGTAGAAGTTGTTGACAACAGCTTGGTAGAACAAACTGAGGAAAGCAAAGGTGACTTGGTTGAAGTCATACGTAGTGAAGAGCATACCAGAAAAAATACTTTAGTAGAAGAGAAACAAGAACTAGTTCGTCCTCAAGATCAAGAGTTAAAAAGTGGTGAGGTGCTTAAAAACTCAGAAAAGGACAAATTGGCACAAAATATCTGTACTGAAGAACAAGAAGTTTTCTCTAGGAACAATAAAGATGAATCCAAAAAGGATGTGATTGGTTTGAAATTAGATGAAGGTGACAATTGTAGTATAACGAAAAAGAAAAATACTTTGTTTGAAGTTGAAAATGTTACTGAGATAGACATCCAAGAGAAGTGTTTAATGAATAATCAATCTGAATTAATTAATATAAAAGCTACACAAAACAATTCCTTATCTGGAAAACTAGAAAAAATTGAAAATGGTCGAAACAGTAGCAAGTTGGAAACAGAACAAGCTCCAAAACTTGAAAAATATTCTGCAAGTACAACAAAGGTTCGCAAAATAAAATCAGATATGGTCACTGACTGCGGTAGTACTGGGGAAAAAACAGCAGAGCTATTAAACTGTATTGGCAAAATTGAAAGCATTTTAAGAAACGCACAACTTGACAAAGAAATTCTGATGGAAGAAAAAAATGTTTTTAATGACGAAAAACTCTCAAAAACGTTTGACAACAGTTATACTGATAGCTGCAAATCAGTATCTAACATCGCCAGTTCTTCCATCGAAAACGAAATAAAAACGATTGAGACTAAGGAAGCTCCAAACTGTAAAGTTCGCATAATAACTTTAGGAAAAACTGAAATTGCATCACCAGAAGTTGAAACTGCATCATCAGAAACCGTGTTTAGCACTGATAGCTCCAATCTACTTTATACAGCATCTTTCGACAATAATCAATCAAAAGCAGTGATCAACACAAACAAGAACAAAGCTAAAAAGTTTAAGTTTTTACGAAGATCGAACAGAGTGTCACCTTGTACACGATCGCAGAAAGTAGAAGAAAAATCGAATGCAAGAAATGTGTTTTCCAGTATGGGAAGAAAGTTTAAAAATTATTTTAAATCTTTCAAACGAATTTTTATAAAATCCTTTGCTTGTTGTCCACCGTTGTAAAAAGATTTATATGGAGAACTGTTTTAGTTGTTCATTATTGAACAAAACAGTTGCTGTGCTAATGGAATTACAGTCTTCAAATGAAAAAGGAATCATCTTCTTAATGAAAAACGACTACGTGAAATATCAAAATCTTCCTGTTGTTGCTTTTTGTCAAACAATTAACTTTTAGCAACATTTACAACACTGTTTTTAAGGAGGTTGTTGCAAAAAGAAGATTTTATTTGCTGAAAAAACTCTTAAAATAGAAGTAACCACACTTTAATTCCAAATATAATAAAGTAAATAACATAAAACTGAGTATTTCTTTATTGATTTAAAAATTAACTTAAAAAAAACTAAAACATAGTTATAAATTAATGATGTCCATTCAACAGAAAAATATTTTGAATAAAAACACTTACAGTTTAGTTTTATGTGTAAAAAAAAACGTTTTGTTAATCTAATTTGTAATCTTTTATATAAAAGTAAGATTGTTATAAATGCTAAAAACTGTTAATCAAACGCAAATACTTTATTCGACTAACAAAGTAATCTGCCCATAATTTTTACGAAGTCTTCAAGTCCTAAGTTTTACGGCATTGTAAAAAAGTTAAAACCTATCATTTTGTACGTGGAACCATAGATGCTGTTTGTAATTTTGTATTTAAGCAGCGCCGTTACACATAAAACTTGCTTTAGTCTAGTGGTTCTAAAAACTTATAGTTTTTCTCTCAATTTCTTTAAGAGTTTACACATAAAACCTACATGTTAGAAACCATAGTATATGAACAACTGCCATCATTGTTTATTGAACGACAAAAAATGTACTCATACTATTTGGTCCTTGGACCTGGTGTACGAAAAGTCCTTTGGAATAATGCACAGCACTTTGGAATGCACATCACTTGGAAACCTTTCAACGTCTTGCCCAAGACATAAATCGTTAGATACATAAACAATCCAAATTATGGAAAATATGCTTTCGACTAATAAAATTGTTGAAGAAATTTCTCAAATAAACAACACTAATATAAAATTATTATTACTAATAAAGTATTTTACAGGTAAACTTTACCATAGCGGTTGGTAATGACAAAGAAAATTTGCGGTTTGGCGACATAGAAATAGGTTTGTACGGAAATAAGTGCCCTCTGACGGTTAAAAACTTCCTTGAACTGTGTAAGGGCTCTAAAGGGTATGGGTATAAGCACACTAACTTCTTCTTCTTAAGACCCGGTGCTCTTATAGCTGTAAGTTTCTTGAAGTTTCTAAACAGTTAACAAGTTATGTATATTAAAGTTTTCTTTTAGTTATAAATGTTTGAATTAGTTATAAAATAAGTACATACAAACATTCTCTGATTTGTTATCAGATTTAATATTTTTTTAATTAATGTTTCAATCAAAAATTAAAACAAGTAAAAATAATTTTGTTTTCATAAAAAACTGATTAGTGGTTGAGTACCAAAATTTATGATTAAACTTGACGTGTTTATTTAAAAAGTACGCTTTACATAAACTTCAACTAACACCCTGCTTATAAAAATCCAATAAAAACAAAGGGAGGCGACGTTCTCAGCAACACGGGCGAAACGTCCAAAAGCGCCATCGAGGCGAAGGGACTGGCGGGTGAAAACTTCGACATCAAGCACTTTGCCGCCTGCGTCGCCTCGCCCGAAATCAAGAATGACGGGGCAGTGTCCCAGTTCTACATGACCTACCAGAAGATCACGACCCTGGACGATCACGGCGTCGTGTTCGGGAGAGTGAGCAGAGGTAACTAAGTAATAAGTGCGTACATTTTAATTAAAGTAAATTTTTTTTTAGTAGAGCAGAGGTTATTAAGGTGATATTTCACTCGTGTGATTTATAAAATTGCTGGAAAACTAATATTTTAGCTTATGTAATCTGTTTCAAAATGAGTTGCTGCACTTAAAAGTCTTAATTTAATTTTTTACTCATTAGTGCCTTATTTTTAAATATTCTAATTTTTTAACAAATAATTGTCTTAGTTAGAGTGGTTCTGAAACGCTTACATTTCTACTTTGATAATCTTGGCTCTTTAATACTTTTTACCTGTTACAAGTCTTTTGAATACAACGTCGTCGCTTGCAGGGTTGGAGTTCTTCTTCAGCTTGAACAAAGTGAAGGTCGACAAAGAAACCGCCAAACCGTTGGAAAACATCGAAATTGTGGACATTAAAATAGTCAAGGAAGAAGAAATGGAAGAAAAAGTGAAAATGGACGCTAAACTTGACGAGATGGCAACAAATGTGAGTTTGACTATTGTTTTTTAATTTACGGTTTCTAAAATTAAGATACAGTAGGTACGCATTAATCATAACAATTGAGTGGGATCAAAGTATTTAGAACAAAAAAGTTTTACTAAACAAATGAAATTAGCGGACGATAATATGATCTTAATATTTTTTATGTAAATATAACAAGATAACTTCTTTATAAATAAGCTAGAATAGATTGAATTTATATTGATAGTAATTAAGTGTTAGCTGTTATCTAGCGTGAAACAGCTGTAAGGTACGCATTCTTTCTTGGGCTCAAGCCAAGGTTGCGTACTTTACAGTGGACCCCACTCTTAATTAACACCAAGCTTCAAACATTTTTGCGAGAACTTGCAATTCGGTGATGCATGACAAAAACCGCAGATGGACATGAAGGAGATGGGCCACGAGGAGCTGGAGAAGATGCTGGCCAAGGCGGCCAAGAAGATGGCCAGGGAGAAGGCCAAGGAGATGGGGGTGAGCGAGGAGGAATTCGAGGCGAAGATGGCGGGAATCATCGAGGAGGCGAAAGCGAAGCAGAAAGACGAGAAGGTGGGAGAGGGCGGGGAGGAAGCGGCGAAACAAGCAGAACCAGTGGAAGCAGCGGAAGCGGCAGCAGCAGCCGAGGACTCTGAAGCTTCAGTCGCCGACGTTCCAGAATAGGATGATAATAGATGAAATTTTTTAAAGTTTTTAAATTTGTTGCTTACTATCTATTTACCAAGTTGTCTAAGCTCGTATAGTTATTTGTAATTGCTTGTTAGAAATATTTGTATTTAGAATATTTTTAAAACCTGTTTTGCTTTTTAAGATACTAAAAATTGTATTAATTTTCACTTGTTTTTAGTCCTAGGGCGCTGTACAAAGATCAAAACCTTTTTTTGATTGTCACATTTAATTTACGTTTGTTTTGTTATTTTAACTTAGTTTAAAAACAAATAAAAATAAGCTTAAAACTGTATTGTAGACTCAAAGTATAAGAAAAATACTTACTTTACCTGCACAAGTTAATGTGCTGATAAAATGATAGTTTATAAAATATATATTTATTATACTATGTGGATATGAAGGTAAATGACATTACAATATAAGAAGTTGTTGAACAACTAAAAATGGGTACAAACAGTTTATTAAAATTTATTTAGACAAAAACGAGTAGTAGTTGTACTATTAACAGCTAGCTTTGAACCATTACACTAAGAAAAGCATTAAAATTGATACTTTAATCTTGAAAGTAATAATATTCATGGAGAAAAATAATAATTTATAGTAAAAAATTACGGAGGCAATAATCCTGATATGAAACAATCTCATTTAAATACAAAAAAAATAAAATTGGTATACAAAAAAGAAAAACAAGCACATATTTTGTGGTTTTGCTGCCGTAAAATTTGTCAATACATAAAAAACAAACAAAAGTACTTAAAAGTATTTTTTGGCTTTTTTGTCGAAAACTATCATAAATGATTCATTTGCACTTTTAAAAGCTGCTTGATGTTTTACTACTTGAGAACTCAACAGTTACTTTTGCAACAGTTACTTTTGTTAAATTAATTTTATGATACTTTCGTTTATTTTTGTAAAATTATATTTTGAAACATCCTATAAATATTTTTGTTAATTGAAAACGAACTTTATACGTTATATTTAATCGTTTTTATTCTAAAAATTATCATTTAGAACATAAAATAGAAAAGAACTCTACCCAAATGTATTAAAAACAGGTGACAACTTCTGTGTATAAACAGAACCAGTTTAACTTGTCGAGCACTGTTGGCCAAAACTTAAAAAAAAAACTATTGATATTGAAATATATTCATACGTAGACTTAGAACTATGTTAAAATAGATACGTTCTATATACACTTAACGTTTTACTTATATACATACCAGTGGCGTAGCGTGGTATTTTGGTCAGGGGGTGCGCAAATTTTTTTCTCAAAAAATCCTCTAAATTAAAACTTTTGTAATTAGCTATAAAAAAACTTTTTATAAATAATTTAATTGAAATAAATTTATTAAGTAAAATAAGTTCGTTAACTGTTTTAAAAAACATTTATATATTACAAAATTAAACAATTAAATAAAAGTATAAATTTCATTAGAATTACTTATACTTGCAAAAATGTAAACTTACTAAATAAAAATTGTTTTTATTACTTATAGTAAACTTAATATCTTTAAAAATTAATATATTCAATAAAACGAAAGTATCTGTTTTTTTTTCCGAAAAAATATCATTCTCTTTAATATACAATACAACAGTGATAACAACACCTCATTGCACATAATTTTAACAAAATTACACAGAAGTTAAAATAGACCAACTTTATAACTGTTATTACAGTTTATTACAACTTTGTAAAATATTTAAAAATATACTTTTTAGATTTAATTCATTTGATTGTATTTGTTTAAAATAAAAATCACAAACAAAGTTTCTTTCTCATAGGCCGACACGCTTATCTTGTATGTTTACAAAAATAAAGTTCAGAAAACTAGCAGTAGTCTTAACAATGTAGCATAAAAAAAGTTGTAAAATTGTTTAATTTTTCTTTAAGCGTGACGTATTTTTGTAAACTTTTTGTAGAAAAATAATCTGCCATAAGGTTATACTACAGCGGTGCGCTATATTAATTGCGTACTTTTTGAGTCTAAATTCTTATGAAGTTAATGAACTTAAAAATTTTTTCCTTATGGAGTTTTTCATCAACATCGGTGCGCATTTGCAATTACGCACCGAATCAGTATATAGAGTAATAACATTTACTCTCCTAACTTGTCACTAATTGGTATTCAAAATTTCGTTTAACTTTTTGAATACTAGATAAACATAGTTGAAAAAAGGCAAATTAAGCAGAAAAAATAAACTATAAAGGATAAAGATATTACATTCTTTTTTTTACATTTTTATTTTTTTGGGTGGCACGCATGCGCCAGTGTCCCTCCCCACGCTACGCCCCTGATACATACCTATGCTTATTAAACTATTTGTTGTATGTAATCGAAAATATGTCTTAATTAGTATTATAAGTATAAATGTTAAATAGTTGAGTTACAAAAACTATTAGTTGTATAATATTTTAGTCGAGCTATCTAGAATCTAGATTATCGGACTACAAATGGACTTCGTTTTATTTAAAGTTAGTTAATCAGATGAAACTAAATTAATTTAGGTCGGTAAACAGCAAACAGTAGTAAACTTTACTAAAAAGTCGTAACTTTTAAAAAATTAACTTAATTTGTTAACTAAATAAAAAAAACCTTTGTAAAATTACTTAGTAGAAAGCTAATCTTATACCTTAAGAAAGCTTAAAAGCCCTTAAAACTTATTGAGAGTGTAACCGTGTTAACATTTAAACAATAATGAGTTTTGTTTTACTTAAATAATTGTATTTATTATTAAGAAAATAGATTGCATAAATATTGTAGTATAAAAATTTTATTTTGTGAGTCTAACAAAAACATTATAAGTTCGTATACAATTAAAATAAGTTTGAAAATATGTACAAATTTACCAATTTTAACATTTTTAAAGTTTGTTTTATTTAAATATGTATGAACTATTTTGTTTCTTAACAACTCAAGACGTCTTTGTAAATTTATAAAGTGCTTAATTTTGATATGAACAACATGCTTGAATTACAAAACACACAGCTTACAAGTAATTTTTTTTTATAAACAAATCTTGCGTTAAAAACAGTAACTGTAATAAAAAACAGAAAAAAAGTCGTTCATGAACAGAAATGTAATAATAATTTATAGGATAACTATTCAAATTAAATTTTGATTATAATAGTTATTTTTAAAAGATACACAAAAATAGCAAAGCTGTTAATATTCACAGTATGGGTGGTTATTTATGTTATTAAACAGCTTTAAATATAAAGTTTTAGGAATGTATCAGGCACTAAATAAAAGGCAAATGAAACTAACTAAGTATAAAAAACTTGTTTCAAGTACAAAAAAAACAAACATAATAAAAATTAAGAGTTTTCTTTATGATAAAATTTTTATAAGATGATATTTTTTAGATCATTAAAAGGCAAATAAGAACAAATCTTAGAAAAAAGGTTTACAATCATTTAGTTTTGAAGTCTTTTTAAGGAAAAAAATTGAAGTAAAGAATTCTAAAGCTAACAAGAAAAATAGTACAAAATGTATACTTTTCTATTGTTCTTAACTTTAAGTAATACTATAGCTATACATAGCTATACTATGCAAAAAATATTCTCGGGTTTGAATAACTAAATTTTATTTTTAAGTTTCTTAAACTATTTCAAACAGTGTTTTTAAGTTACAAACTTGTTAAAAATAGCAAGCTTCATAGTTTTACTTTAGGTAAGCACGATTAAGTGTTTTGCAATCTCTCCTTGAGTCATATATAAAAGTTTTCTTCGCTGCTTCAATGAAACTCGACTGAAATTAATGTTTACTTAAAAAACGTTTTTAGAGTTTTTTTTATTTTACGATTTAAGATTGTGAACATGAGTTTCGAGTTACATCGCCAGCTAAAATGTTTAGATATTTTTTCAAATTAATCGGAAAAAAATAAAGTTTTTACCAAACTACTTTTGTTTTTACTTTTATTTGATAAATATCCTTAAAAAATTAGTTTTTGATCGATTTATTAAAAACAACTTTACCAACTTATTTCTTAGTTTGAAGTTTTGATTGTTTTACATGTTTTTTTTGGTCTTTTATTAGAGAGTTTTATAACTTATATTTTGTTTTTAGTAAGTAAAACACAAACTAACTTTCAATAACTTTATTTTTTGTATTCATTACAAATTTGTCCTTTTCGATTTTTGTGAGAAGATTTCCTTTTAAGTACAAACGTTCCTGTAGTAAATATGCTGAAATTATTTAAAATCTAAAAACGGAAAAAATTGTTTAGCATCTCTAAAAAATCAAACAAACTTTATTTTGATAAGAACGTTTAGTAAAAATTATTATGAAATTTCTATCTACATAAAAAACTAAAGATTGTTACTTTTAATGAAAAGATCTTAGTAACTGTAAATATTTTATTATTTAAAAACAAAAAAATGAACTAAGTAGATAAAAGTTCCACATTTGTGGATATTAAGTTACTGATTATTAGTAAAATAATAATTTGGTCAATCTTTTTTAAAAACTTTACAAACTGCACTTAAGAATTGTACACGGCAGTGATTAAAAAAAATTTATAGCTTTGCACTTGGGATTTCTTAAACGAATTCTGTGGAAATTAGGTAATTAAAAAAGTTTATTTAAAACAAAAAAAAATTCGACGCTTAAAAGTTTTGTTAAAAGGACCTGGTGTAAAGAAAGTCCTATTTGTCATCGTACAACAAATCATTTATTTACTAAATAAACAATTTAAGGAAAAACTCTATTTTATTAAAAATACTACAATTAGTTTTTAATTTTGATATTACAAAATATATTAAAGCTTCCATAAAAAAGTATCAAAATATAACATTTGAATAATACCAGATTATTTGTATATCTATTAGCTTCAACTACTCATTAAAACTTCTGTGCAACGAAATCTATTTCTGCGTTCACTAATGCGCAAAGGTTCAAGCTTTAAGAAAAACAGGGATAAAGTAAGAGCGGGGTCAGTAATTTAAAGGTTACAGAAACTCAAGTAAAAATCATTCGTTGGCAGCGCAAATAAATTTGATTAAAATAACTTGTTCAAAATACCAAAGCTAGGCTTTTTTATACTAAAATGTTACAAATTCTCTCTTAATTTGATTGTGAGTAAACAAAAAACGGTGCTTATCAAAAGGTTGTTTTATTATAATGCCGATTTTTTTAGTATTGTTTTCAAAAATTACCGCAGCCCGTGGTGACCTTTTCTAATTAGTTTGGCTCGCAAAAGACATTTTTGTAGTAAATTTGGCTAATTACTTTAAAAATATGCTGAACCCTGTAGGTCAAGCCTTTAAATTTTAAAGCATTATTTATTCTAATAAAAAACTTAATAACTATTAAACTGACCATCCAGAATACCATGTTTTAAGAAAAAATTATTAAAAAGTTATAAAAAGTTACAGCGACCAAAATAATAAATTAACATCAATCGTCCGGCAAATTTTATTAGAAATTAATTGCTTATAAAATGTAAAACATTAAAAGTAAAAACATATTATTATTTCTTTTTGTGTATAGATAAAACAAAAACTAAAATGACCATGAAATTGTCCATTTTCTGAAGTCCACCAAGAATGTACTCAAGTTGTTCTGAGTTTATGTAGCAGAAGGAAAGATTGAGTTTGATTATGCGTTTCGTTGTCATTAGCTTTTTCAGCAAGCTTAAACCTTGTTGGCCCACGGAGTTACCATACAAGTTGATTTCGTCTATCTTAAGTTTTTTAAAACTAAAATTATTAGTAGCCTTTATGTTTACTTAAAAAATTTAAGCTGTTGTAAGCAACGTTGACTTATTAACTATGATTTTTTTATTTTTAGCCACAGCATAAAAAACATTTAAAAGATATTTTAGCAAAGCCAAATCAACCTCGTTTCCCTTCATTTCGATGAGTCCCTGGAAAACGTTGAGCAGCTTGGAACCGAGCATGCCGCCATCTCTGAAGTTCAAGCGTTTCACGCGACACCTGACGAACAGGTGACGTAACAGTGCGCAGCCCTCCACCCCCACATTCGTCCGACCCCTCAAGTTCAGCTGTTCATTCTGTGAGTTTGCTAAAAGTGTTTATCAACCAATTTTTTTAAAGATGGCTGTTATCCGCGTTCTTAAGCTACTTCAGAGTTGTGTTTGGAAGAAATAAACGTTTTTTTTTGTAAGTCAAATTTCTTCAAACGCTTGTGTTAGAGTAACAAACACGTGTGTGTCATATTGCAAATAAACTCTTGGTTAAAACCTAAACACCCATTCTCATAAAATAATAAATGCACATTCTATTTTTGATATTGACGTGATTTAAAAATTTAATTACTAAATTTATACTATTCATCTAGTTTTTATTTAAATTTGTTTTAACTACATTAATATGTCAGCAATCAATTAAAAAGGAATGTTTATTTTACAAATATATTATATGTGTTTATGTAATACTGTTTTGAATATTTTAAGTATAAATATATATTATTAACTAAAACTAAAGTAAGTATTTCAAAGTTTAATCATGTTTAAAATTAGTTTTTAATAAGAAATAACAGTAAATTAAATTTGAAAATAAAACTATGGTAATATATTAGTTATTCAACATTTTTTTTTAAATTTAAAAATATTATACCAATTGAAATTTTCTTTTTGATAACAACAAAATAAACCTTACCTCATTAAGAAGAATTTTTTTAATCTGGTCTAATTCAAACTCTTCGAAAACGCTGTCTGAAAACTTGAGTAAAACTAAATTCTTGCACTTTATTAAATCTAGCAAGATGTTAAAACTTCTTTGGTTTAGTTTTGTTTTCGAGCCTAAGTCTAACTCAGCAACCTGTATTTTTATAAAATTAAAAGTATTTATAAACTTCTAATAAAGTTAAAAACTATCTAAAAACAATATTTAAAATATTAGTAATATAAAAATTATTTTTAATTGCCCCGATTTTAAGTTTGGTGCAATGATTCAAAAATGTAAATTTTTAAAATTGCATTCAAATCTATTTTATTTATTGTGTAAATAAACTCTTAATGTTTCCTTTTTATTTGTAAGACTTTTTATCTAATTACTATCTCTTAATTACAAATGTTTAAAGAAACTCAGACAAATAAAGCAACTATAGCTGCAAATATTTTACCATACAAATTTTGGTGAGTCTGTAATAAACCATAACTGCCATAATCTATAGCTTTATGCTGAACTGGCATACAATTTACACAAGGGCAGATAAAAAGCTACAGACTGTGGAAACTGTACAATTTACAGTGTATACAGTTAAAAACCAACTTAACTACTTTGGTTAACGTTTTTAGGATTTAAGTTAAAACATAATAACACAACATTTTTTACAAAATTTTTTCTTGTATTTTCTAGTGATTATATTAGGACTGATACAAAACTTTGTTTGAATAATGTAAATTTTGTAAAATTAAAGTTTTTTATTTACTGCTGTTATAATTTATATGGTTTCTTGCACTTAAAGTATCATGCGCTTAGTACAAAAATAGTGTTATTATTAGAACTTGATTTAAGGAAGCTTAACTAATAAACCTTAGTCTTAGAAAAAAATCTGCATTTGATTTTGAGTTAGCTGCTAAACGGTATCTATGCCGTCAAATCTAAAAAAAATGTTATACCTTTTAAGACGTATTGAGATCACTTTAAAACTATTTAAGACAAAGTTTAAAACCCGACTTTAAACCAGTAACGCAGAAGATCTTTTAAATAAATTAAAAATTGTATAAAATGACTATTCTTAGTATGAGATAGGTCAGTTTGCTAATCATAATTAAAAATAAACAAATAAACTTCCTTTTGGAAACTTGAGTTTAAATTTAAAAATTTAACAAAATCGTATACTATATCAATACATTTTGTACAAAGTCTGTCCTAAATGATCATTAAACTGCAATTTGAATCAGGTAGCTGTACTATAATAGACAAATTACTTATTTAATTTCACTGTGATTTGTATGAATATAAAAAAGCAAACTGTGTCGATTAATAAATCTAAAACAAAGCTATATTTACCACAAAACTTTGATATATACTTTGCTTAATTTTTTTTACAAAAAAAATTAAAAAAAAACTTAACAATACCTATTCGCTTAATTAAACTTAAAGTTGATGCTTAAATTTGAATTAAACTATAAATAGACTTGTCTAACCATAAATTAAATGTAGTATATTTATAACGAAAACACAGTATTTATTTAATTAAACTTACATCTTTAGCAAATGAAGAAAGTAGCAGATCTACAATTCTGTTACTTGATGGTTTTCTGTAGAACCCTGTTTTTATTTGATTTCTCCACATTTAAGTACAGTTTGTTCAATTACTTTTTGTTCATTATCTTATATTTTAAAAGCTATTGAAAAGGTTTGCTAAAAATGGTCTTACTGGCTTATTTTAAAGCTTACAAAAATGCAGAAGTTCAATAAACTATCTTAAAATATATATATTCATACTATAGCACTGAATTTCAAAAAACAAGTAAAAAAGGAAGGAAAGTACGAATAAAAGCAGTGAGATTCTATTTAATTACAATAAGTTTCAAATAAGGTATAAAAGTAAGTCAACTTATAAAAAGTTAGTTATGATAAGTATAACTTTTCTTTATTAACAAATATTCTGTTAAAAAGGCTTATATTTAATTTTTATAAACTAACTATGCTTTTTTATTATGCTGTAAAAAAAAAAGAAATATATTTAAAATAAAAAAAAAATTAGAAAAAAAAAGTTTTGTACTAGGAAAAAAAATATTACAATAGTATAGATTCAACAATAGCTATTATTTAACAACTTCCGTCGCACAAACGTCATAAGTAAAAAATGACGTGTGGATTACATATGATTTTTGTTTTAAACGTTGGTTCATCTTATAAAATGTTGTTAAGTATTTACAATAAACTGAGTAAACTGTATAAGGTATATTGGCTAAACAACATTGTATAGATTCAAAACAGTCAGTTTACAACAGCAAACAAATGTAAATTCCTGAATTTTCTATAATTTTTGAAGAAAAAAAAAACGAAACTGCTTTTAAATACCAAAGAAGAGTAAACATACATTTTTAAATAACAATGGTAAAATAAATCGTTTGGATAATTTACTTTCGTTATAATGGTATAATCACAATAAGGTGTTGTTTGCTTTTTAATTTAAAATACAGTGTTTTCAAACCAACATGTAACAAAGGCTGTTTTATTTTTATTAAAGTCTAAAAATTAAAATGTTAAACTTTTAGAATATTTATTTTGTAAATTAAGTATTTTAAAGTTGTTGTAAGCTGTAAAACTTAAAAATTAAAGACAAAATTTAAACTTTTACCAACAAAAACTTTAGTAACTATTTTTTTCAACGAACATGAGGTTTAATCTACAGTTTAAAAATTAAGGCTTTAAAAATATTAAAAAATATCTATAGAAAAAAAATTACACTTTAAATCAAAAAGGCTGCTTGTTTTAAAAAGTAAATGCGTTTTTAATTCTTAAACATTGTTCTTTATCGATTTTTTGTTAACAATTAAAATAAAACACATTAAAATGTCCGTAAACTCTTGTACTCATCAATTAAACTTCATCGATCATAAAAGCAATTTATAATTAACACAGAAATAATTATTCATTATGTTTAGGTCTAAAATTGCTCAACAAAAAATATTAAAAATTGATAACGTTAATTATATCATAAAGTTACTTTAGAAAGGTTAATAACATATTACTAAACTTACTATTCTAATATTTTCTAATAATTGATTCTAGTTTAAATTAATTCAATTTTTAAGACTGCATGTGTTTTATTAGCTTTTTAATGTTTTACTGCAACAACTGTTTTTTTTTATATATTAACCTTGTTAATAGTTCATAAGATAAAAAACTAATACAACAATATAAACTAATATTGAGCAAATGTAAAATTATTTTAGTACCAAATATTATAAAATTTAAACTAAAATAAAGACTAACCTTATTAAGTTTGTTAGGAACTATTTTATTATCTTTCTTATATTTTACTGCAATAGCTGTTTTTTAAAATTTTCTTTAACTATCAACCTTGTTAATAATTTTTATGATAACAAGATAAATACAACAATATAAGTTTATATTGAGGAGTTGTTAAATTTTTTTAGTACCAAATATCATAAAAAGAATTTTAAAATAAAGATTCACCTTATTGATTATGTAAGGAACTACTTGAAATAAATAGCATAGTATGGAGTAAGAAAGATAGATCGATACGTGATTGCTGTTTAAGCTCATTTCCAGATATATTATGGCATATGGTAGAACTGTCAACAATCTAGCCTTATTTTTACTTGAATCTTAAAAAAATTTAATATTTATGTGCATTTTTTTGGAATGTTGCTACATTTTGAAAAAATAGAGGTACTTAAGTTTCAAACTTTAAAGTAAAATTAGGCTAAAACCATAATATTTTTTATAGAGAAATAAAAAAAAACCTTTATATTAGGTTTATGATGTGTTTGATCTTTTAATTTAAAATAAAGTCAATACAAGTAGTTTTCAATTTTTTTATCCCTTAATATAAGCTAAAATTGTTTTTTGTGCTTGCTATAAAGTTTAGAAAAAAAGAAAAGTATATCATTGTTCTTAAAGATAAAACTAGTAAAATTTCTTTATAAAAAGGTTAATTAATATCCTATTTCAAACTTTGTATTGAACTAAGACTGAACAATACTTTTCTAAAATGTAATAAAGCGTTATACAAATATGCAATAAGCAAACAACGCTAGTTTTAAGTAACGCTGTAATAAAAACAAGTGATTTTAATTTGGTAATAGTTCAAGTAGTTGTTAAAAAGCAATTCACACTTTTCTCATGAGAATATGACAATTATTAAATATTAATAAAACACATGTTATCGTGATTGAATGACTCGACAAAGAAATAACTTTAATTAATTCTGTTTCCTAACTTTACTTTTTTCTCACTAGAAATTTTTATTTTAAATTTGCTTGTTAGTGCGATTTATTTTACTTGTGGTCTTTTTAATAAAAAAGTATATATACCGTGTATATTTATAAATAATTTTTAATCAATTAAAAAGTTAAGTTGTTAATAATTTTTGCCATTAAAAATTCTGATTGAAACAAATGAATCTGATTAAACAAAAAATAACTTAAAAAACATTTGAAGTTGTTATTGTAAAATGATGTGGTTTTTATGATAAGTTTATTCATCGATTAAAAAAGCCAACCCTCAAAACTTTTGGTCAATGGAGCTGGTGTGTACAGAAAAACTGATTATATCGATTAAGTATGAAGTTAAACTATAAAAGTATGCTTAAGTTGTATTAAAAAGTTATCGTTTTATCAAGTTTTTAGAAAGAAATTATAATTTTTTTTTCAATGTTAGTTTTCCCAATAATCAAAAAAAAGTTTTTATTGCGTTGTTGCTTGCATTAAAACCTGTTTAAAGCAAAGTTAAATTTTTGTAATTTTTAGTTTTATTAGCATATTAAACTAAGTTAATATATTGTAGACCGACAAAAAATACCAATTTATATAATGAGACATAACTAAATTACATTATTTCTTACTCTGATTTTCTTAACAAACGTTCTTAAGTTTCATCGACTGTCACGAAGATAATTAATTGAAATTGATTGAAGGGTAATGGTGCAGTGTGAAAATACAACGGGAACATTCGAGTATGAAAAACAGGCGTTAATTAGCATGCGTGTGAACCCAAGTGTGCTCACAGCGGGAAGTCACGAACGGTCAGCATCTGTTTAAAAAAATTGAGGTATTTATAACGTCACTATAAACTCTTGCAAAAATTAATCGTTCAAAGTTGTTGTAAAAATTGTAGTTTCAACAGAGCTACTTCTAATCTGTCGTATTCTAACGTGTTTGTAAGTGAAAATGTGTGTATGATACTGCAGTAAAAAAGTAACGATATTCAATTTAACCACAATAATCTGATAAACCGCACATCTATTCATTTAAATAAAGTTTTATTTTGTGAACAGTTTTTACGCCGAGCATATGTTTAGAAATAATCGAGCATTTATAAAATTTCATTTGCAATAAGCTGATAAAGTTTCTCTAACATATTTTGGACATTCAAAAACGAATTCACTGTATAAACACCAAGTAGCTTTAAAGTAGCTTTACTCACGTTGTAAAATGCTCATTTCATGTCAATTCTGACATGCTGGCACTTATTCGAGTTTAAATAGAGTTCAGATTTTAATATAACATTATTTGTTCAAAGCAAACACTTTATGGCTTAAAACTGCGAGTGCTATAAAACTAAAAATTTTATTCGTTGCAATCTCAACAGCAAGTCTGCATTTTTGTAAAGTTTAATAAGTTAGTTGATTTACTGTTTATCATTTATTACTTTTAAATTAAAAAACCAACATATATTTTGTTAACTATACTGGAAAAGTAAACGAAATATATTTTCGCTATTACGGCTCGCGGGCTGGATTCGCTTAACTATTGTTACATTAAAAAAATTTAATAAATGTTTTTTTTTTAACTTTATTTTGATTAAGTAATAAATAAGCGTTGCATTAAAGTTTTAATGTTAAGTTTTTTTAAACTTTATAAGTGATTTTAAATATTGCAATAAATAACATTAAATTTTATATAAGTAAAAAAAACTGAATTTTTTTTTAGGGCTAAGAACAACTATAAGAACAGTCATCCTACAATATTTACGTATATATAAAAAAAAAAATTGTTAACGAAGCTTTATAAAACAGTATTTTTACTTCTCATAAAACTTCTAAACAGTAATTTATATCTTATCTAAAATAAAATTAAAAACTTCTTTTCGGTATGCAATCTACTAAAAGTTTACCTTTTTACGATTGTGTTTAACTTTGTTCACTTTTAGATTAGTTTAATAAAACTAATAATAAGTTTTAGTATCTTCAACAACATTGTAAAACACAAAATAAATAAAAACTCTTTAGGCGGTTTGAGCAAAAATACAAAACATAAAATAACTGAAAACATGTATTGTATATATTACAATATTTAATCTGCATCTTAACAAAAAACTTATTTTTTATTGTTTTAGTTGCCTGCTAAAAACGAGTAAAAACAATACAAAATCGTGTTAAGTATTACAACATAGTATAAAAAACTAATTATAACTAGAAAAATTATTATTGGTTTGTACTTGTATTAAAAAAAAGAAACTTTTGGTGCAGTTAACAGTGTATAAAAATCGTTAAGCTCCTAAACTTTCTTCAGTCTTATTTGTATTTGTTTTGATTTATAATGTATACACACAAATACAAGTTTCGCTAGTTTTGTATATATTACAAAATGACGATATTTTTGTTTCAAAGTAGATCTCTTTTTTATTGTAAAGCTTTCGGATAAGGTTCACTACAAATCGTTATTTTCGTTTTTTTGTAAGTTTAATGTGTAAACTTTTATTTAATCTTGTAACTCAAAAATGTTATACTTTTTTATCTCAGGTAAGTAAATTGTGCCGTATAGAAAAAAAAGTTGTTAAAAAATATTTTTTTTATTAAGTATATTTTTATTGATCATTGTATATTAAGTATGAAAATATCAATAGATATCTCTATATCAGCATAAACTTAAACGTAATTTTTTTTGTTGTAATGTATACTTTTGTTTTAAAATCTTTGAAAATACAACTAATAAAGAAGTTAAAAAAATACACATACACAAACTTATTCTTAACAAACTAAAAATAGTTTATTTAATAAACAAAAAGTAAAAAATATTTGCACAGTAAAATATAAAGTTTATATAATATCAAAAACTAAACAGTTATTTTAAACTAAAACTTTATTGTATACATTACAGGGAATAAAAGCCCCTGCTCAAACAATGAAATTAATCTGATTAATTTTCCATTCAAAATGACAAGCAAGCAAAATAAAACCTGTTTTTGCAAGGCGTTTTGTTTATAGGAAAACATATTTGCCTACATGAATTTTTTCAATACGGCTTCCAAACTTAAATTAAAAACCTCTCTAGTTTTTGAGTAACTAAAAAAACAAAAAATTGAAGTTAATTAAAAGTGTTTAAAATTCTGCATCCTAATCTAAATTATAGTTTTGAGGCTTAAAATCATCTAATTTTTTTTTAAATTTATTAATGTCATTAATAAAATATAGTAATTACATAACTGATTAAAAATTTGATTTCAAATAAAAAATCGTTTTGTATAAACCAGATACAAATATAAGTAAGGAACGTATACACACATCAAAACTAAAAATAATTCATACGCGTAGTAATGCTAGCCATGAAAACAAAACAATTTCCGAGTATGAACTCTGCTAATGGCAGAATTTGAATGAAAAAAACAAGACGCGCAGTTTTTGGTAAAAGCATTAGTCTGCTGCGTTTGCACACAAAAAATAACACTGTTACATTTATAAGAAGAGAAAGATTTAAGATGTACTGAGATCTCAATGTCGGACCTTCAGTCTAATAAGTTCACGCATGAGCGGTTGTGTGAAAGATGACACACGATAGCGACACTTGACGTCTCATCTATGTGCAGAAAACACCAGACACACATCTTTGTTTGAGGCATTATTTGTAAGAAATGACACATTTTTGCTACTGCGGTTTTTTGTTTCTTTTTTTTTCGACAAAAATTAGACAGAGTAGTTGCCTTTATATTAGCGTGAAATTTCAGGAAACTTTTGTTTTGTGCAACTTTATAATTCAGTTTTTAAAATGATTTTAAGCAGATAGCTCATTTTAATAATGATATTTAATGATATAATTTTTACGGTTTTAATTACACTAATGGTTTATTAATTGGCCCTGTTGTATTTTGATAATTTTGTAGAAATTTATCCTGCGCTTATCTAAGTAAAATAAATTAAAAAAACCAAGTTCAGCAAAATATTGTCTAATTTATATGTCGTTGCTGTCAGTATTGACATTAAGCTAAAAAGTTCAAATACATTTAACTGAATTTTGCCTATTTGATTTTCACTTAACTTAAATATAATAAAGTTTTAAATCAGTATAATATGCTAATTAAACTAAATGATGCGAAACTATGTACCGTCTCACTAAAAGCGTTAAGTTTTTATTGATTAAACAATTATATCTAAATGAAATAAATGAAAACATATTTTTAATTAATTGAAGAGTTAAATGTACTGCAACTTAATTAATAACTTTTTGTTGCTGGAGATATAAATTTGAAAAATTTATAGACAAACACCAACATACTTTAAGTGTTCTGTTTAATAGACACCGAGTGAAATGGATTAAATTTTAACTAAGTTTAAAAACGTAAATACATAGTTTTAAAACCACACAATATGTATACTCTATATACTTCATTAATCAATCAAATTATAAAATAAAAACTGTAATTTGTTTTGTTTATTATTAATCGAAAAACCCAATGAGCTTTTTAGTAAATAAAAAATAAACTTTTCATTTAAGTGCTTTACAACACTAAATAACGTTTTTTATAAAATGCGAACATTAAAAAAAATATTCTGCAAATAATTAATTTTGTTAAAATATTTTTACACGGTAAATAAAAACAGTGTTCTAACACAGAATTTTTAATTTTTTCTTATAAAAAGAATTATAAGTTATTGGCAGATAACATATGATTGAATGGTTTTAATAGACAAAATTAATTAAAAAGAATACGGAAATTACTTAAATTTAGTGCTAAGAAAAATATGATAAAAATAGTAATTATTTTTAGTATACCTAAATATATTCAGTATATATTTCTAATTAGACGAAATTAAACATTTGAATTTGAAAAGTAATTTTCAGGCACTTTGAGCATGAGAAAAAAGCATAAAACTTCTATATACTTTAACTTTAAATTTTTAAATTAAGAAATTATAAAGACAAGCTGTTTGTATATTGAAAATGTATCCTTTAAAAATCATTGCACTTTCAAACCCTTTAACTCATTACAGCAATAAACAGTACAACAAAATCACACACGATGCAAATCACAATTTCGTCACACGGCCACTATGGAACCGCCGTTGTCCAAAAAGCTCTCGTTGTAGGGCGGCGGCGACCGCGGCACGATCTGCCCCCTCCCGTTCACCCTCGACATCTGAGCGGTGGCCGTGTCCATGCGCGAGTGTCCACGGGAAACGTTGTTGATCGGCAACAAAGTGACCTGGGACGGGATGTGGTTCATGTTGGGGCGGGCCGGTTGGTGGTAAAGGTACTTTTTTGAGTTTTTTCGGCGTTTGCGCGACCACACGCGGTAGCCCACTAGGAGGCATAGGAGAGCGAATATGACCACTCCGGCCCCCACGACTATGCCCATGATCATCTGACCTTCGACGGAGCCCTGGTCGTCCAGGTCTTTCTCGTAGTTGAGTTTTTTCGGCTTGCTGTACCCTCTGGTCGGGTTGAACAGGAACCGGTCGTTGTTGATTGGTTTCTCGACGTTTTCGTTCGATTCTTCGTTATCTAAAATTGATCAAAAAAATATATAAGTTCTTTTTTTTCAACATAAATTGTTCATTCGCTAAAAGATTATTATTATAATTTTAATAAGGTAGAGTAGTTTTAAGATGTTTCAAATTTTTACAAATAGTTTTTAGCTTTTTATATCTAAAATAATACAAGAAGCCTGATAACTTTAAAGTATTATAAAATTAGTTTTATACTTAGATTCCACTCGAAACCTATTATGAAGAAATAAAATTAAACAACCACTTTAACAGGATAGTTTTAGATTTTATCTATCTACTAGTATTTTTAATATTCAGAAAACGTTAAAGTATATATTTGATTAAAATTTTAAACAAATTAAACTATTTCTAGTGCAGTGTTGAACCAAATTCAATTCTATTATGTAGACTAAAACAATCAAAAGCTTTAGAAATTATAACTACCGTTTGGGTTGTAGTAGGGTAAATTTTCAATCTGATGTTTTTCACTAGCTTCAGTTTTGTAATCAGTTACATTGTCTTCCTCATCATCTGTTTTTTATTATTTATTGTTTAAAATATTTGAAGTTTCTACTAAATTTACAAAATTGATTTTGAGAAGAAATATGCTTTTAAAATATTTTTGAATAACTTTTTAGTCAGATGTTTTTAAGTAACGAATATGGTAAAAAATACGATTAAAAATCTTTTAATAAAGCTTTTGTCTAGAAAATTTCAATCATTCTGAAAATACAACATTAAATAAAAAAATAAGAAATCAAAAGCATAAGCAAAAACGTTAAATTAAACTAATACAGATTGTTCGAATAATTTGTTTAGTATTTAAAAGTTCAGGTTATGTTCAACACTATTGTCTTTTTTTATGATTAATACATCATTTTAAATTTAACTTAAGAAACTGTTTTGTAAAGTATTTTATTACTTTAATAAGTTTTATGAAACTGTATACGGAAAACAAAAGTTTCAAAACATTAAAACTATTCAATAATGCCAAAGTTTAAAAACAAGTAAGCAAAAATAAAACTAAGGTTACACCTAGAAATTTGCAGTTTGAATTACTGCTTTAACATTTTGTTATTTCCTAATTTTTTTTATCTCCTTACAACGGCTAATTTGATACAAACTTATAGCTTTCAGTGTTGAGCTTAAGAATTTGCCATTATGAAGTATTGCTTATGATGGAACTCAAAGATAAAAGATATCGATCTTCCTATCCCAAATTTACAGCTGTTTTGCCGAAATTTTTATCTGAAGTGCATCAAACTAATTGGTATATAATGAGGCAATTAGAACACATTAACCTTCTAATAACTTTTTAATAATTCATTGTATTTGTAATCTTTCAAATTGCTTAAAAGTTTTCAATTTTATATAAGTTGGAAATAAGTTTGTAGTTAAGTGGTAAAAGTAAGCCCATCTTAAAATTACTTAAAATAATAAGACAGAAATTTTGGAATAATAGCACAACAACGAACGAACTTTTGCAGGTAATTTTAAAACGATACCATACATACGAAAACAACTTAAACTTTAATAACTGCTATTCTTAGTTGTTCAGTTACGTTTTTTGAATATTAATTCATATTTAGCTATATTTGTAGTATTTTTTTTTCATTAAAATACTTATTAAAAAAATTTAACTAAAAACTTAAACTAGCAAAAAAAAAAAAAAAATAAAAGCTTTTTTCTCTTATATAAATAAGCAAAACGAAAAAATAGAATATCATTGTTTGAGATTTATTTCAAAAAAATAAACTTGATATTGTATTCAAATAAAAAAAAATATTCAAAAACTTTGCAATTTATTGAAACTTACCAGTTTGTTGATTGTTTCTGTGGATGTTGATCTTCAGTTTCACGTTGTGTCTTACACACGATCCCCCCTCCGATTGATCCAATCCTTCCTTACTACCATCAGATGTGGCTGTTCAAGTTAAAATATAATTGTTGTTTAATATTCAGTAGTTGTTTAGCAGTTAAAATTTTTGATCATTGCAATGTTAGAAATACGTGCAAAGTAGTTTGAGCCAACAGAAATAAATTTGTAATGCTGTAGTTTTATAGTATAAGTTTTCTAGTAAATGATTGTGTAAGGTGTAATTCAGTAAAAAAACATAATTGCATAGTTTTTCATTTCGCTAATTTTTGTAAATTAACTTTAAGAGAATGTTTAATTAAAAAAACGAGAATATTCGTGTTATAATACGATTAATGAGTCTAAAGTTTTTCATCAAAATACTAAAATTAAAATTAAAAACTAATAAAAACAGATGCAGACGAATAGTTTTCAAGTCGAACCTATGCTTAATTTTATTTTAATCACCTTGATATAAATACATTATGTTTTATTAAGAAAAAACTATAAGAGCATGTATAATACAAAAAAAAGAATTTAAATTTTAATATCATTAATTAGTTTTGATCTTTTCATCAAGTATATTGCATTTAAGACTAATAAAAACAGACGCAGACGTAACTAATTTCAAGTCGAACCTATGCTTAATCTAAATTTAATCACCTTGACATAAATACTCTTGTTTAACTAAAAAAAGTCATAACACTTGACACTGGCAGCAAAACACCAAAAAGCACTCACATATGATGTAGTACGACTTTCCGACTTGAAACTCCAGGGCGAACGGGGAGGGGGAGATCTCCTGGAAGAAGAAGGTGTACTTCTTTTCCAGCTCCGGCGTCTCGCACGTGAGCAGCCTCCTGCCTCGGCTCACGTCGCAAGCCTTGTAGCTTTCGTGGCTGACCAGGTAGATTTTGAAGAACAGGTTCTTGTCTTCCCTGCTTTTCAGCGGGCAGATTATGTCCAGCTTGTCTTCGAGCTTGACGTCTATCGACAGCTGAGGCGTTCTGAACCTGAAGTTTTATTTGAATTGGTTTTTTATTTGACAATTTGAAGTTTATTTTGTTGAACATTTGTGGCACACCGTTTGATTGTGTAACCTTTTTAAAATTGATTGCAACACTTGTAAATATTATTTTTATCTTGGTAACATTTCTAATTAATTTTTCATTAGCTTCGGTATGCAGAACATTAATAAAGTGATTAAGAGTGCAATCCACTTGAGAATAGTCAAATATTTTTAGAGTTTGTGTAAAATATTAGGCTTGGTTCTTTTTTTATATACTTAGTTTTATTTATTTAGTTTCAATTAAACAATGTATATGTATCAAGAAAAAAACTTTAAAATTCTTTATCACATTGTTAGAGTAAAAAATCTATACAGCTTTCTAATCAAAAAAAATTTAAATACTCGTTAACAATAATGTGTTATTAAAACAAATTTAAATTAAATGATAAACTTTTTTAAATAAAGCACTTATCTGAATTAAGAAAAAAACTATATATTATTGTTTTAGTGTCAGTTTTTTATCGTCTTTTGTTAATAAACAAATCTTTAAACAAAGGTTAAATAGTTGTAACTTGCATTAATTTTCAAAATCTTAAGAAACTTTTCAATGTTTGACGCTTGTTTTGTTTTAAGTTTTGTTAAGCTGTAACTAGATAAATACAAAGTTTTAACTTTTTTACATTCCTTAAGTTATATGTTGTTTGGCTTGTAGAATTTGTTTTAGTGATTCAAAAAAGTTTACTACAAAAAAAAAAGTTTAAAATGCAAGGATAAATAATTAAATTATATAAATATAAACAATACTTCGTAATTCGCAGCTAGTAGTCTGATTAGAGTTATTTGAGAAAGTTTAATTTATATTTAAATAAAAATTCACGATTCCTATAACTTTATATAAGTTGATGAAGGCTTAGTACAAAAAAAAAAAAATTAATTTTTTTTTTGTAGTAGCGTATTATTTTCTTAAACGTAAATTTTTCTTAAGCCAAATAAGTAAGTACACGTAAGTTTTTATATTAAACACAAATACTAAATTTTGATATCTTAAACAGTTTAACATCTTACAGTAAGTATTTAACAACATTTAAAAAAATAAACTATTACTTTAGCAGTAGTAAGGTAATTACTTTTACAAATAAAATTAGTTTAGACAGTTAAAAACTAAATAAACTGCTTAAAATTTTAGATAAATTTTATTTTTACAATCTTTTAAAACCCACACAAGTTATTTAATCGAAAACTGTATTAAAACGTTTTTTAACCACGTTTAAAAAATCTTTCATTTCAATACATTGTTGCCGTTTAAGGATAGTTTACGAGTAAACTCAAAAAAAAAAACCCATGAATTGTAAAACCTCTCTAATCTCTGATGCAATTATCTGAACGGTCTTTTATCAAAATAAATGTCAAATTTGACGTTATCTTTGGAAACCAACTCATTAAGTATGACCCTATTTTTGTATAATCAATTATGCACAAGATTAGTAACCAGCTGAAGGCATGTTGTAGTTGCGCAAGGTTGGTTCAGAACATTTTTTAAAACGATGCTTGTCTGTTTGCCATTCGATATCATTATTGTAAAATTGCGTAACTAAAACGATCCGGAAAACCGATAAAATTGATAATAAAAAAATTAAAGGTTTTTTTTATGTTTTACACTTCAACAATAGAATTGTGTAAATATAACATACTTTCTTATTCCAAAAAGTTGTCGTGATACACTATTGACATAAGTTAATGTGAGATGCAAAACTTTTTATTAGGACAAAAAAAAAGTTTATAGAAACATTAACAAAAATTTTCTGCTTTTTCTTACAAACTTTGTAGCAAAAATCCTTATTAGCGCTAACCTTATACAAGACTCAAACCAGCAATGACGTTTCAGCTCGAATAAACACATAAACTTAACCTGAGAAGACAGCCGAAGCTTTTACCGTGCTTTCGCTTTTACAACTGCTTTTTATCCAGTTTATTACGATATTCAAAAGATAAGGTTCTCAGAACTTTCAACTTTTTGCTTTTTGCCATATACTGAAGGCAAATTTGTAACGCTTCGTTAAAGTTTGTTTACCCAGAGCTAATGTAGCGTAAAGCTACCTTAACAACAAAACTCGGTGTCTCGCTCAAACAGGAGCTTTTTATCAAATCATGGTTTACGCTTTTCCTTTAAACACCGGCCGAGATGTAGTCACAGTTGAAAACAAAACTTTTCTAAAATCAATTTTAAAGATGTTAAGCTTTTGCGAACATTTTTTTCTGCTGTGTAAACAAAACTTTTTTTTATAATGTTTGAAAACTAGGTTTGTAAAACGCATTATATTAAAAAAAAAAAGACTATGAAAAATATTTTAACCAACTACGAAAAGAAACAATTAAAAATTCTAATAACATTTTAAAGAAATATACAAACACAGTATAAACTTACAATGGGTTGCTACTGTTCCAATATATTGGCTCAAGGATTTCCGACTTTACCACTTTACTGAGTTGCAAACACAACAATAAAGTTATTAATCGCAGGTACAAAACTTCCATTTACTTTTGATTAGTACTTTTGTTTTACACAATCTAAAGCTGAATAGATTTTTACAAAAACTTTTGCTGTTTTTCCATTTGTTTGACAAATTTAAAAATAGTTAAAAAATTTATCTTAAAACTAAAAAAACATCGGATTTAAAACCCACCATAGCAAAGGTTTATAAGTTTTATTATTTTGAGTAATACACACCTTAAAATGATTTTACCTTTCTAAGGTAAAAGTTTCTAATAAATAATAATCTGTTGCATGATTTGACTTACAATTTGCGTAAAGATTGTTGATTACTTACATGCTAAACCAATTGTGATTAATAAGAAAAAAGCACAAAGTTTTTTTTTGCTTGTTTTCGAAATAATGAGATTTGTAGGTTTTCTAGCAAACGAAATAGGTGTGAATAGTTTACTAAATAAACAGCTAATTATAAAAACAAACTTTCATTAGATACGTAACTTGTTGTAACAACTATGTACTTTGTTTGAAAAGTAAATGAATAAAAAAATTTTTGTCATATATATTTTTCTGTTTTGTAAAAAATTCGACTGAGAAATAATTACGATAGTAAAAATTAATTTAACTTAAACGATATACTATTCTAACATTATACATTGTTCTATACAATATGTTACAGGTATAAAAAAATTTAAACTTCAAACCTTAGAAAATATTAGTTATTTAAAAAATAAATGATATTCCATAGAGTAAGATAACGTATTAAAATAATTGAACTATACTTCTAGCTAAAGACAAACCAAAGTCAATATAGAATTAAACATCTTGTTTGTTTTTGAACTTTAAAGAATTATTGTTAAACATGATTATACTAAAAATTAAAACTAAATAGTTCATTCAATTGTTTGAAAATTTTATTTGTTTAAACCCTTTGAAGTTTCTTTACAGTTTTATTTTCGGTTTAGTTTTTTGCTAAATTTTATATATTTTTTAACATTAAGTACCATTTAAGATACATTTTTTATATAAATAAAGCTCAACTCAATAATTTTTTACTGATGAAATTTTGTTAAAAAAAACATTTAAGCTTTGAAACATAAACAAAAGTTTTAAAGTATATAAAATACCCTGAAATGAATTCTCCGTTTTACATCAAAGTAATTTGTAAAATTGTTTTAAAGTTTTTTTTTATGTACAGTACATACAGCAAAAACTTTAAGTTTTTTAAAATTTTAAAGCTCACATTAATGTATATTAGTGAGAATTTAAACTTAATTATTTTTTTTAAATCTACTCAAAGCGTATTTAAAGAATATTACTTTAGCATTATTACTTCATGTTAGTAACGTTGCATACAAACTTTAATAACTGTTCTTAAATAAATCTGAGGTCAATGTTTTTTTTCTGTCAGTTCTAAATAATAAAAATAAACCAAGTCAAAACAAAATTCCAAAAAATCTATATCAATAATATTCTCGGCGTGATATTCTTTTGAAAAAAATACAAGAAGTGCTGTTGAACTTAAGCAGAGAGCAAGAGGCTGGAAAAGCCGCAAACAAATCGAACTCGCACAAATCACACGAGCGATAGAGCAAGGAAGAAAAACGGCTGCTGGATTGAGACAGAGCGCTTACTTTGCGCGTTGCTTCCTAGAAGGCGATTTTCTTCTTAACGTCGGTCATCATCCTAATTTTTCACGCTTCAGTTGTTTTGTGAAGGATGACACACGATAAAGACGTTTTTGCATCTTTTTTTGTTTCACCCTTGTAAACCAGACAGTCCGTTGTAGCTTTATTGCAACTTAAAGACATGTTTGTCCGTTATTTTGATATAATTTCATTTTTAAGGATAATCAAAAAAGATATGAAATTCATTATTTTAGAATCATTGCATAACTATTTAACCAACAAAACTGTATCTTTAAATTATTAGCTACAACAACAATATCTACAATTTCTGCAGTCATAAGTTAACTATGATTACTTGAAAATCAAAAGAAGTTAGGTAATTACAGATAAATTAATTTTCGTTTTAAATATTATCTTATATAACATTAAATTTAAAAACATTTGATACTAAGTTCTAAACAAAAGTTTTTAAGTTTTAAAAAAATTGTCAACTAGTTTCTATGAAAAACTATTGTATAGTTTGATGTAAACTCAAAATTAAACCGAACTTCTCTTTTTAAATTCGCTGTTTTCTTTTTTTAAAACAAACCTCAGAACATTTTTCTTAACTCATTATTCACGGCTTAAGATGATTTATTTGTTTAAAAACAAAACGTCAACTAATGAAGGTAACAATTTTCAAAGATAAATTTTATAAAGGTTCACTGTCAAACTAAATAGCTTTGTTTTTGATAAATTTGTATTAAATAAAAATATGTACTTTTGTTCAAGATAATTCAAGTGTTTTTATTTTTACAGACATACAAAACCTTAAACTATTAAGTCACTTCTACGTACAATGTTATACAACTTACAAAGTAAAAAATGTAACTATTTTCTTCACACATTTTATGTAATGTTGCTTTTTATTTTGTTATACTTTTTTTCAACCTTTTATAGCAAAGCTTAATAATTTGATTTTTATTTATCATATGTTTTTGACTTTCGTTTGTTAATATTCAAACTAGATTATACAGACTACATCTTTTTTTCGAAAATACTTACTCAAAGTAAGCTCTATCATACATATCTTTACAGATGATTGGAAAAAAGTTCTCTGCTAGAAGAACTTTAGTTTTTCATACAGAAAAACAGCATATGTTTTGTGTATACTAAACTAAACTCGGTTTTAAAATATACGAATAAAAAACTAAAGCTTAATTACTGAACTCATAAAATACAAAATTGATTCTAACTTTTTTAGCTTGTGTTTTAATAATGTTTTAATGATAAAGTTGTTTGATTAGTAATTGTGTAAATGATAAAATACAAAATTATAATCTGATAACAACAAAACAACTAAAAATAAAAGCATTCATTATTGTTAAAAAGACAAAACACTTTATACTTTTATGATAAAAAAATAAAAAAAATTTGTTTTACCTAGCCAGTACTCTCAAACTACTCTTTTCAACCTAATCAGTATACAAAGTGTACCGTTTAGTCCAGTATATACCGAAGTAGTGTATATAGAACTTATTTTACCTTGCATAGAGTTACTGACTACTTACTGTCTTAATAAATGAAGTTTTTAAAAGTATTTTATAAATTTCGTTTTTAGTTTAAGCTTGGTTTTTGTAAATACGAAAGGAAAGCACTATAAAAGTGTTGCATCGTCGAAAATTTAAGTTTTTATTGTAAGATATACTACTATACTTTGCTATATACAAATTTTTGATTTCTTTTAGTTTATTCTGTAACAAAAACACTTTTGCAATTAAATTAGTTTAAGAGACTTTACCTTTTCTTTATAATTTTTGCTCGTTTTAAAGCTCATTATAAGCCCCGTCTATTTAGTTACTTATCTATTAACATCATTTATAACTTATATACTTTTCAAGTTTTTACTACTAGAACTTTTATTCTAGAAATACGAGTTGTTAATTATTCATACTCTACAGCGCGTTACAAAAGTTTCAAGGTAGTTTACGATCATCTGATAAGACTTTTTTTAAGCAAAAACATAAAGTATTAATTTTTCAAAATCTCTGTCAAAATTTAAAAATTTTTCCTTACCCTTTTAAAACCAAAATATTTGAAAAAAGTTTCAAGTTTAATCGTGAATAGTTTGAAGTATAAGAAACATTTTACAACATTAGTCTTTCTGTTTAATTTCTTTTGTTTTTTTATTTTCACAACATTTTGTTATACAATCCTTCTTTCATATTAGATTATTGAAAAAACTAAAAAGAAAAACAATGTGAAGTATTAAGCATATAGTTTTAATAAATTAAACATGTTTTTGAAAAATGTTAACAACGAATTCAAAAAAGAAAAAGATTTGCAAATAAAGCAAATATATCTCAGCTCGAATTTTAATAGTAATCCATTTTTTAGTAGTTATCGATTTTATTCCGGGTTCTATCTTGTTTTATTACATTTTACTTAAATTGTAGCTTCTTGTGTTACATGTCAAGCTGTTTGAATAATAATGCTTTGAGGTTATTATAATAAGTTGCATTTGCAGTACAACGCACAGCTAAACAGCGAAAAAAGTCAGTATTGATTTGTAAAATTTTATGAGACGAATATAGAAGGTTGTCCGTTTTGATAGTATTTTATATTTGTTTGTAATTTGTAAAATCATGTTTCGCCTTTAAAGTTCTAATCTAAAAGTAGATCATAAAATAAATAAATTATAATTTAGCTCTATAACTTATTTTATTTTTGCTTAATTTGTTCTAAAACACCTTTTTTTTAAATTTATAACTTAAAAATAGTTTAAATTAAACTTGCCTAATGTATGTATACTTCCGTTTTGATATAGTTATAATTACTTTTTTAATTTTAAAACTTGTTTTACCGTTGAATACTTTTAAATGTTCAATACCTAATAAATTAACAAGTTAGTCTTTCTTTATATTTGAGTTGAAAAACTATAAAATATGTTAATTAAAACAAGTTTACATAGTAGTTTTATATACATAACATAAATAAAAAAACGTATTGAATTACAAAGCTTTACTAAACTAAAACTCTTCTAGTTTCTTTTAATTCTTGAAACAACTTTTAATACAATTTTTAATCAAGTTAAGCTATAGAGTTTTTAATATTTCATCATACTTTTAGCTACGTTCCTAAACATGATTTATACGATAAGTAGTTATATTTTGTTGAATAATATTAATTTTTAAATTTTGATTAAATTGATTAGAGTTTTTGTCGACAGTATTCAAAGATAATCAAAATAATTTAATCAGCTGTTTGTAAATTTACCGAAGTATTGAAAAAAATTGAAAACCAACATAAACAAAAGTTGCCGATATAATCTTGAAGTAAGTCTATACGTACCGTCGCTTAATTTAATAAAAAGTAATCACAAATCATTTTTCTGCTTGATTTAATTTCAATCCTGCCAGCTTTTCGTGCTCAGATTGATTTCATCTTAATGGCAGCTCGTAAGTATAATTACTTCATGCTCTAAGGGTTTTCTGATCGCATGTTTATTTAAACGCTTTTGATCTCCGCTTGTTTTATCTTTTTTTTCCAACCATACAGATCTTAGCCAGGTTAATTTTCTCATAAGTTCTCTTAACCTTTAATAGTTTAATTTAAACCAAGAACTTTACGAAAACCAATAGATTGTTTTGAAAAATTTGAAGCTTCAGAACATTTTTAGAGGATTGCAAAGTGCAGCTACCGTGTTTGCAGATAATATGTTTTACTACATAATTTACGCGGCTAATGCATGCGAAATAACATTTTTGATTTAAAAATTGCTTCAAAAGTACGCTTCTGCGCGACATCGGTTACTTAATCCGGCTCAAAGTCAGACAACCATAAACTTCATTTGAAACTTTGCTACTTTTTATGTTTTCAGACATAATAAGCTTATAAAACTTTCACTACAACTATTACAACCCTTTGCAGCTTTCAAAGTATTAAAGAACAATAGCGATGTGATAAATTAAACCTTTGTAAAGCTTTTTTAAACATTATAAAAAAACTAGTGCAAAACAAAAATATACCTTTTATTTAATTTCTAACCAAAACTCTGGAAAAGATATTAATATTTTGCTAAAAACAGAACTTCAGTTTGTTATCATTCTGATCTAAATTGCTTTATAGAATCAAATTTATTCTATTTTATCATTTTTTATATACTTTCTCGTTTACTTTCAAGTTTAGCACTCGCTTACGGACAATTTTTTTTTGCATTTTATTATTACGTTGAACTTAAATTTAAGCATAATTGTAAATTTTTTCAAAAACTAATGCTTAAACTATGAAGACCATTACTAATATTAAACTTGAAAACAAAATAAAATTACTAAATAAAGATTTTTTTTATACACTTTTAATTTGTAGTGGTAAGTGTTATAAAATTTTGGTAAGTACTCGATTATTCATACCGCAAATGTATACAAAACTGGTGAGCATGACATTTTTAATATCATTACCACAATTCAAAACAGCTTTTAATTAACCATGCCATGCTTAAAACCATTTCAATTTCGACTCCAAGCATTGTTGCAAATCCGGCCGCTGTAAAGTGCACAGCTTTCTACTCGAAACTTTCTCGCAAAAAGTTCGACTGTCAACAGTTCATAGAACGTCTGTCACACATTTCATAATCTTGCGAGTGTTTTTCTACTCGCCGAGTAGCCTGCAGGACTGGCAACATAATTACAGTTTCGCACGAGTGTTGACAAAACACCAGCGAGTCATTAAGCCGCTTGCTTTCTTGTAGCTTTGCGCAGATGCCTTGCCTCCTGCCGAGATGCGCCTGGAGGGTTCATGCGCGCCCATTAACACTACTCGGAACAAAAGTTAAATTTAGAGATGGTCGTTTTTCCGAAACAGAATCGTGTTGCAGGATGTGAAGTTTAGGTTTCAGGCTAAATTCTGGTTTGTAAGTTCAAAATCAAGTTTTGAGTAATCGGGAAGTGCGTTAAGCTGCTTAAAATTTTCTGAAAATAATTCTTTTTCAATGTTTTTTAAACGTACGACAAAAACTTTCGACAGTTTTTTACCAGTCTAATTTCTAGACTTTTGCCTTGTTTTATACTTAAGTATTGTAATGGTAATACTCTATATAGTGTATAAATTATACTAACTTGTTTGTAAACTTTCTAAGTTAAAAAGTATACTAAAAAGTGTTTATGTTTATAAAAAAATTGTAACACAATTAATTTAACTTAATGATTTTATAGCTATACTACCATACTGATCGTCAAATAAAGATTTTTAAACCATACTAAATTTTTTTACTCTTTTTTTTCTAATAGTCAAAGTAAACTAAAAACAAGACTTTTAAAAGATTTTTAAAAGTATAGGTTTGGAGTACAAAAACAAGTTATAAGGTATGATAAAGATTATTGTATAAAAAATATTACAATTTTTGTTTAAGAACAGCAACAAAGTAAAACTATCTAAAGTTCAATTAGTTGTAATAAATTGTAAAAGTTGTATATTATAAGTTTGGGATACTTAGAACTTTTAATTAGTATAATAACTTATAACGAATTTTTTAAAAGTAGTATAATAAAAGATTAAAAATAAATAAACTAAATTTAGTAAAATATTGTCTCAAAAGAGAAAATTTTTTATTGTTTTGTTGTTTCAAAACATAAAAACTTAGTATAATTCTAAATTTTACAATATTTCCAGCTATTTTAGATTTCAAGCTTTTAGTTGATTAAGTGTTTTCGAGAAAAAGGTAAACAATCATAAAGGAATTAAATAAACTAGCATACATATAACAACAAGTTCAAAAAGTATCTAAATTTAGTTTCAAAGTTTCACTTTTGAGGAGACTTATTTAGACGACTAAACAAAACTCTAAACTTTTTTGTCAACATGTCTTACAAGGAAAACTTGTGAAAAATTTAAAATGTTAATAAAACTTTTAAACACGTTTCTCTCTCTGTAAAACAAGTGCTAACTTGGTCAATTGAAAAAATAAGGTAATTTAAATTGATATTTGTATAACGTAGTTTATTTCAGTAAATTGTTTACGAAATAACTAAAAAGTAAGCGCTTAAAAAGTTTGATCCAAGGACCTGGTGAAGGAAAAAATCTTTCAGTTATCGAATGCATCATGATTATATCATATATTTTTGCTTTTTGTATATACTGAAAATAAAATGATAACAATTACAAACGTTGAGTTTAAAAATATTTTTAAAAACTTTCAACAAGTAAAACAGTACTATGTTTTAATTCACAAAAGATACAATAAAAAACCTTCGAAAATAAAAAAATACTCATTTTGTCAAGCTCCAAGAATAAAAAATTTAGTATAATTAATTAAAAGTAGTTTTTTATTGTAATTAATACATGTAATATATAATTATTTATATGTATTTAGAAAGTTAGACTAATAAACTATTTTTTTAAAGTGCTTGTAGATGCCATTAAAAAAATTGAAGACCAACAACGGAAGCTCAGTGTTGTAAACAAAACATTGTTTACTCCAGATGTTGTATATGGTCAGAAAAGACCTTTGAGAACTTTGGTCCTCAGGGTCATTGCGCTACACTATTATCACATTGAGCCAGTGTGAAAAGCTGTAATCCTCAGAAAATACTCTACATTCTGAAGATAATGCTATTTTAATGTCTATTTGTAAACAAAAATTAATTGTCTTACGACACAAAGGAATGTCTTGACTGTAATACTTTTTCATTACTGTTTTGACACAAACATTTTAAACTTGTTTGTATACAGATCAGTAGCTTTACAGGTGTAATTTTTGTGTTTAACACAAACTAAAAACAAAATTACAGCTATTCAAAGCAGCTACATACTAGTTATCTTTTTTAAAAGTTAAGTATAAGTAAAATAACTACTTTTGTTAATCAAAAAATATATCGAAGTTTAATTGTTATGTCCTTGTATGAATTAAAAGCTTGATCATTTTATAAAAATAATTATAGAAAAAAAAAACTTCAAGAATTTCTTATAATTTTTTTAAATTTAAGATACAGTTGTAAATTAATAATCTATTGCGCTTCTTTTTAAACTTAAAAAAAATCCAAAAGCTTACAAGTACATGTTTTGAAGCGAAGTACCAGTTTTTCATATAAATATCATTAAATAGTTTTTTTTAAATATAGTTGACTTCAAAAAAATATTTTTAGACTAAATCAATTTTTGCTTATAAAACCAAGTAAGAAGCTTAAAAAAGCTTGAAAAACATATGTTGTAATACATTTCAAAGTTAACAGTTAAAACATTATTTCGTTTTAAACTATTTTAACATTTATTCATTGCTTAATCTATTTATGATTCTTTAGTATTTGGTTTTATTTATCACCAAAATCAAATGTAGCTTAGCGTAATCAAACTATGTACAGTAATTACTAATTAAACAACATTATACAAACAGCATCATTTTACTTTTCTTTAATTGACTCTTTTTTATAAAGCATTACTTGTGAAAGTAAATTGCATTTAACATTATTATATTTTTTGACATGGTTTATGTATATACCTTTAATGCTTTAAATGTTAGATAGAGTTGAAAAAAAATATGAATAAATTAAAAAAATACAACTAAAGTTATTATTAATGTTAACATCATTATTAAAGTGAAACAAGTCCAGAATTTTTATCATGTTATAAATTTTGTGGTACACAAATTAACACTGCCTTTTCAATCTTCAACTTACAATGTTAATTTCATTTTAGCAAAAAAGTTATTACATTGTTAATACACAAAGTTTATATTATTAAGTTTATTTTGGTTAAAAGTCTAATCAAGATAGTCTAGTTAAAGGATATTTAGAAGATTTCTATAAGAGTATTTTTTTTAATTACCACAAATGTGAATATTTTTCAAAAGCAGTAAAATTTAAAGTCTATTTATTCTTGTTTAAAACCTAGTTAAACTAAAATAGGAAAGTAACCCGTATAAAACATTTTTTCAGTTGAACTTTAAAAAAAACTTTAAAAATGACTTGCGAATGTAGTGTAAGAGACCCAAAACCAGACGAGAAGAAAATATTTGTTGGAGGATTAACTGAAGGTGTGACCAGCACGATGCTAGCAGAGTATTTTGAACAATTTGGACCAATTTTGTCAGCAAAAGTTGTCAAAGGAGAGTTTATGGGTGAAATTAAGTCGAGAGGCTTCGGATTTGTTGTTTTTGAACAAAAAGGGACTGCTGAAAAGGTTTTGTTTTTTTATCTATAATAATGTTGTACTTATAAAAGTTTTTCAAATCATAAAAAAAATAAAAAAAATTAATAAAACAAGCATTTTTAAGCAGCTGTGAAACTAGTTATCAAGCTAAATAAATTCATCTTTTAATTTTATATAATTTTTTTATTGAACTTATAATTATCCTAAAAAAAAATTATAGGTCTTGCAACGTACAGATCTTGCGTTAGGTGGAAAGTTTATTGAGACAAAGAGAAGTAAACTAATGGGACCTGACACTAGGGTGTACGTACAAAATGTACCTAGGAATGTTTCCATACAACAAATTAAAGATCATTTCGCAAAAAATTTTGGAGAGGTAGTCTTTTAAAATATTTAATTAACTTGTTAGATCTGTTGCTTAATAATTAATTTCTATCATTATAAGTTGAAAACTATACTAATTACTAATGGTTAAAAATGTGTACTCTAAACGATATAGCTAATAAAACTTAACCTGATGTTCCCTAAAATCCTACAGGTCAGAACAATTTTTCGTCCCTTCAACTCCAAGATTAACAAACCGAGATGCCACTGCCACATATACTTTGAAAGAAGCGAGTCCGCGCAAAAGTGCCTCGCTCAAAGCGTGCAAAAGATCGGTTCGGCCGACGTTTACATATCGTCCCCAATGCCGAAAGATCGCGCGAAAAAACGTTTCAAGCAACCGGTGGTGAAGACTCCTCCGAAATTCCAGTCAGTTATGGAAACTCCCCCGAAGTTTATACATCATCACTGCAGCGTTCAACCGGCGGGGTGTCCTGACGTGTCCGTGTTGGATTGCGGGTGCGTGGTGAGGCTACTCACGACAGCCTCGATTGCGCCGCTCAACGACCTCCGCTTTCAAGCTGTCCATGGAGCGGGTTGCTCGAACGATGGTTGTCGTTCCAACCCTGTCACCTCGGCACCGGCTTCACTTCCGTTCAAAGGGGCCTGCCCAGACAGCTTTGAGCTTAATTTCAACGTCCCTCAGAGCGGCAAGCGCCCTGAAAACCAACACTCTTCTACCATTGTTCCGTATAAGGGCAAATGTCCTGACAATGTGGAATTTTTCGATGTTCCTCAGAGCGAAATACGTCCTGGAAACCATCAATCTTCTGCCATTGTTCCGTATAAGGGCAAATGTCCTGACAATGTGGAATTTTTCGATGTTCCTCAGAGCGAAATACGTCCTGGAAACCATCAATCTTCTGCCATTGTTCCTTACAAGGGGAACTGTGCTGAAAACTTTGAATTTTTTGATGCTCCTCCGAGCGGGACATGTCATGTAAACCAACAACTTTCTACCACTGCTCCTTACAACAGTACGCTTTCTGGAAACCAAGGGTTTCATTCTAATGTTTCTCACCGCGGAACGTATGCTGAAAACCAGGGGTTTGATTACAATGTTAATTATATCAATGCGTGTTCTGAAAACCAACCATTTCCTCCGAATGTTTCTCAAAGCGGTGCTTACCCTGATAAACCGCAGTTTTTTCCTTATGCTGCGCCTTTTAATCCTAATTGGAACAACAACTGCAATACTCTTTCAAACAGTCCGCAATTAAACAACTGGAGCACGAATCACACTGATGAGCAGAATTAAGAAAAAAACGTCTGACCGATATTGATGAGGGATTTAATGCAATTTTATTTTGCTTTAGCGCCTAATTATGAATTTAAACAAAGTTTACAAAAAGTTCAAAAATTTTATGTACGCATACCGCTATTTGCCGTCTTTTCTTTCGTTTTTATTTGTTTATTTTTACTATCGATTTTGTATCCAGCTTATTGTTTATTTTGCGCTTTTAGACTAAATAACTTCAAAGTATGTTACTAGCTCTATAAAGAAAAGTTTACCGCTTATTGCTGTCTTTGTATGTATAAGTTATTGTTTGTTTACTTTTTGTTGCATTAGTTTTATAAAGTAATAAAATCTAAAAAGTATTCGAGTGTATTAATTTTTAACTATATACTGTTATAATACAGTTCTAAAGGTTCACATTAAAGACAAATTAACAAAAAGCCGCATAGTAGATAAATGGTAAAAGTATAAGTTTTTTAAATAAGTCCTCCATAGTTTTTGTTTGACTTCTAAAGTGAAAAAAAAAACATTTTAATATATCAAAGGTGAACAATTTACTGAAGTGCCATTATTAAACTCAAATATCAAGTTAGAGATAACTAACAATAATAAATTTACTCTTTCAACGAATTATTTTACAAATTAAGTTTCGGTCAAAAACCTCGTCCGTGCCTAAATCAATCTTATTCTAGTAGAAATAACTAACAATAAGGTGAAGTTTGGAAAAAGTAAAATAAAATCTTTTCTTTGCTTGCGTGAAAAACAGAAGGTATAGATTTAAATATTTTAAAGAAAATTAAGCAATTTATAACTTCAAAATAAAAAGTTTAATTTCAAAACATTTTAAGAACCCGTCACAAGTTTTATATTGTTTTATTTTTAATCAATTCTAAGCATTGTTGTAAAATATTTCATTTATATTAAAAGAAATAACTACAACCATAACAAAGTCGTAGAAAACGACATTTTTTATAGCTACTAAATTTTCTAATCTTAACTAGAGTAAATAAATTCTAGACAATGTTATGCTTCTTTTTAAATATTATCTTCTTAAGTTACTTCCAACTTCCTTTTATGTTTAATATATTAAAAAAAAATTTAATTTACTCAATTTCCTATATCAGGAAGTTTTCAATAGTACACATGATATGAGTTATAAGTACTATTGGGAATTTTTTATTATGTTGCTGATGTTAAGTCGTTAGAAGATGGTCTAAATATAAATATGATTTATCTTATTAAAAATTTTAAGAATATTTTGTATTTTAGTATAAAACAATAAAAAAGCTTCAGCTTAAGTTAAAATTTTTACTATATAGACATAAATATTAAACAACATTGAAACACTTCGCTTGCTATTAAATTTTTGTGCAATGTTCATATTTTGATAGGCTAGTTGTTATACATGAGTTTTTTATCAGCTGGATGCTTTTCCTACTACTTTTTAAGCATTTCAACTGAATTTTTTTAGGTATTTTGCAGTATACTCGCATTCGTGATTAAAGCATACATTACATAAATTCAAATACTCCACTTTAAACCAACTATTTTTAGATTACTTAAATTTAAACAACTAAGAGTTTATTAAGCAATTTTAACAAAAAATTTCTACTTATTTTACGTTTTTTTTTTACTTATTAGCAGGGATCACATAACTCTGTTGAAGGTGTTACTATTTTCTGTAGCATTAGCTAACAATTGTTTTGAAAGTAAATTACTGTTTTTATCTAAAAAAAAGTTTTTCACATTTGTGATAAAGTAAATTTATAGTCATAAAACAAGCCAAAAAAATTCAATGAAAAAAGTTAACGTGCTTCGGGCACAGAAAAAAAATCTTTTTGCTAAAAGGTAAATGCAAATGTACTTCTACTTTTTAAATATATATAGATTACTGTTCGAAAACTAGAACTAAAAATTTGTGTTTTAATTTAAAACTGAATTTACTTCAGTTCAATGAATTTCAATGAACACAAACGAAAAAAAAGGTCTAAGTACATGGTAAACAAAAAGACTTCTCGGTCATCGATTTACAGCAATTTAAATATTTTTTTACAGGTAGCGTCGTTTTTACTGCTACTTACTCAAATAGAACTTAAATTAATGTTGAATCAGATATTTTTTAGTCAAATGAAGTATATAAATACATATTTATCAGTCGATAAGTCTTTGTCTCTCCTAATTTATTATAACAAAATTTAAGTTACTTTTAACTCAAGTTACAGTTTTTCAATAGTCTTCAAAGCTAGTACACGTTGAACATAAGGAATTGGAAGTATGAGAAACGATTTGTTTGGAAAATTGCTATAGATAAAAAACGATGTCTGTAAGAAATGATTGCATTGTAAAAAAACTTAAATGTGTTTTTTCTGGATTGAATTTAATAGTAAATATTAGAAACAACTATTTAACAATTCTTTTAATTGTATAAACAACCGTGCATTGTGCAGCTTTAATAAGTTGAAAACTTATTGTTTATAGTTGTATGAAAAATAAAAAGTATATATAAAGTTAATAGCTACTATACGCATCTGAAAAAATATCTTTAAAATATTTCTAGATATAAAATTAAAGGGTGCACGACTATTCAAATTCGGTCGATTCAAATTCTTAAGAAAAAATTGAAAAGGCCTCAACTAAAAAAGTAAGCATATTTGTCAATATAAAAAATACATATGTAGTTCTTATTAATATCTACGAAACATTTTTTTCTTTTTACAAAACGTTAATTGTTTTTGAGATATGGCTTAGTAAAGTAAAAAACATAGTTATTTTTAGTAGTTTTTAAAAAACTTGAAAAATATTTAAGATTTAGCAAAAAAGTTGCTTGTAGATACTAATAAGATCTACATATGTTTTTTTAATTTTTTTCAAATTTTTAACACTTATCGAGATATAGTCTTTTAAACATATTTTTAAGAATTTAAATTGTCGGAACTTGAGTAGTCCGAATTTGAATTGTGATGTAACCAAAATTAAAACTATCTTAACAGTATGCTACCAACTGTTTTAATAGATTTTTTAGGTCTTTATGTTGGATTTATTTTGATATACCGTAACAAAGTCTGGTTTTCAACTTACAAAATAAAAAATACCCTAATAAATTTTAAGAATAGATTGAAGAAAACTAAATATTGCTTTTTTATCTAAACTTAAAATAACACTTTAAATAATATATACTGCACGATTTGCACATATGACAGCTTAAAAATTTAGTGAGAAAGCAATTTTCATTTTGTCTGTAATAAATTTTAAGAAGTAAAAAAAGATACTGAAAATATACACTTGGATAATATGTGTGTCACTTTACACTCATAATTCAATGTTTCTTATATACTAGTTTCAAATACATGCGACATGACTACTAAATTTATTATTAAAAGTTTTCAAGTTTTATACCTCAAACAACAATAAATTAAAGGTTTACCGAAAGGTCCAATTGATCAAGATCACAATAAAACGAAAAATTATATTTTTAAAACAGAGATTATACATAATAGTTCGAAAGTCGGATCGCTGTGAACCCCTTTTTTATCTTATCTAAATGTATTCTAAACTTCCCTTTAGGTCTCATCTAATACCACACCAAAAACTAGTTTTTACTTGAGTTACCTAGTATTTTTCTTCATTACTTTATTGAACTAAGAAAAAAGTTTAAAAACAAAGTAGTCCTGATTACATTTTAGCACAAAATTTAAGTTTAGTTTAAAGGAAATTTTTAAATGTGAGAACTCATTATAATTGTATTAAAAAAACTACGATAAGTCAAATGCAACTATTTTATACTGTACTTAAAATTTTGTGGTTTACATACAACTTATTATGTTTCATAGAACTATATTTATAAAGTTTTAGTCTTTTCTTCTTTATATAAAACTTTTTAAAGTTAAAATAGACATTACAACAATTTCAAAATAGAATATTTTAACAAATATTTAAAGATTATCAACACAAGCAACATACCAAAGTTCTAAGTTTAAAATTCTCAGTCACATTTTAGTTTAGTCAGCGTTGGCTCATTTGTAATGACTATTCACTAAGTTACTAATTCAGCATTTTACAAGTTTGACAAGTAAGAAATTAAGCTGTTTAATGTTACTTACTACTAAATGTCTTTGTGACAACTATTTGTTGGTTATCAATTTTCTAGCTTGTTTAGAATAATAAAAATTGTTTTTTGCCTTATTTATTATTTTTCAAACCTAAAAACTTTTACTTTGATTAGTTAAATGTAAAATACTATTTTACAATATGCAAGTTAATTATTTTCAACTTTAATAAGGCTCTAAAGTATACTAAGCTGTAAAAAATGTATATAATATTAAAGGTATGTAATACTGTTAAGTAATGAGTTATATTCAATATTTAATTGTATGTTAAGTTATAAACATTTAAATGACCAGAACTTAATAACTATAGGTTTTTAACATATTTTGTTTGAGTTTGTATTTTAGCACATTCTTTTGCCCTTATTCTAAAATATTTAGGGAGTGCTGTAAAAAATTTTAGTAAAATAATAACCAAATTAAAAGTTTTCATTTTTATAAACATTTATAAATGCTGTGCACAAATTTTTACAGAAAATTAGAAAAACAAACTACGCACAACTTAGTTAAAAAAATAACTTAAAAGTTTATAATCATGTATATATTATATAAAAGTATTATTTTGACAACTGGGTATGTTGTCTTCAGTGTAATACAGTATTTGGTCCAAGCAAAGAGTACTCTGTATGGAATTTAATAAATATTTTACAATAAAGAAATACTTAAAAAAAAATATTTTTTTAAGTCGGAAAAAAACTTAACTAGTTGAATGGTATTTGAATTTTAAATTTCTCAAGTTTTTTGGTAGTTTTAAAAAATCTACAAAAAGTTTGAACACAATTATGTACAAATGAAATTTTTATTCAAGAAAACATTGCACACTGTTTCATATTCAAACGATAAAATATAAAATAAATTTACATGGAAGTACTTTTCTTTGAATAAAAAGCGATAAAAAATTACAACTTTATTAAAATTCGTAAAAACTGTATCTTAAGGGAAAGGATTATGACTCATTAGACAACTTATTAAATGTGAAGGATTAACATACTTTCTATCATATAAATTTTGAAAAGAAGTATTGAAGTTATGAATCATGCGAAATGTAATCATATTTTAACAAAAGTAAAACAACCATGTCATCTATCGCACTTATCTGATGGTGGTTCTGTTGGCGTTGCTGCTCGCCAGCCACCACTGCCAGCTTGCCAGCACAAGGGTCACGCCGTAGAGGCCTGCAGCAGTGAAGCAGTTTGATGCCGAAGCGTCGTAAGCAGCATACACCTGATCCTTGCTGTGATATGAGAAAAATTGTATATTTTTTTATATTATTACACTATTATTATTATTCTTTAAATTTAAATTTTCAATTTGTGCTTTTGTTGTTTACTTGGTTAACATAAATGAAATTAGTGCTTTGAGTATTATAACCAAAAATAACTAAACAAAATATATCTAACCTGTACACTACATCTAGTTTTAAATAGGTTAGTCACTCTTTAAAGCCAAAAAAACAGAGTTTATTTAAAAGATATCAGAAACAAAATTTGTGTTTTTGGCCAAATTTTTTTATAGTAAGCATTTATCGCGCACAGAAGTTGTGCACATGATATATTTTAGTATACACAGGAAAAATTTTGAGTTAAGAAATAAGTTCAAGTAAGTGCATAAAAAGTCTAGTTCTATTTTTTAATTAATTGTTTAGTTTTAATAAGCTTTAAAATATTATACGGCTATAAAGTCAAGTAAAACTTGTTTTTATTATTATTATTATTGTTCTCAAATATTATCAGTGTTTCATTTTCTACTGTTCATAACCACTGGTTTTGGCTTAAAATACATACATATACTTTATTTTTAAATTGGTAAGACCGGGACTGTAGATATGTTCTTTAACACTCTATGTGTACAAAAGGCTATAAAAAAATACTTTAGTATTTCGATTATATATATATTCTATTATAGTATATTCTAATTTAACCTAGACCAAAGTAAAAACAAAAACTTTGCCTAATAATAAAAATTAACACTGTGAATATAACAAAAAATAACAAAAGACCATAAGTTTACTACAGAAATAAAAACATTTATAATTGAATTAACTCAAACACATTAAAATCTAATGAAACACTAGGATTAGTTGTTAAGATACCTCAAAAAATTTCAAACTATCTTAACACAACTAATAAAGGGGTTATAATGAAACTGACTATTTTAGTGACTAGAAAATCAAAACTTTTAAAGTAGAAAATTAATTAAATTTATATACAGTTGAGTAGAGATAGGTTTCTTCTTTTCAAAAAAAGTAATTTTCTGCTTTTAATAATTTAAAAGTTATCAAAATAAAAAGGCCGTAACTTTTTGCTTAAAAAAGAAGTTAGGAAATATTTCAGGTAATTTTTAAATAGAAAACTACTAAGATTTTGACCGCTTCTAAACTTATATAACTTTTAAAACACTTGTAGCAAAATCAATGAATTAAAGTTTTGAAAAGAAAAAAACAGTTCTACTTAAAAATGTCAAATTAAATAGTCAATTACTGTACTTGAGTTGGCCTAAAAATAAAAAAAATTCAAACTATACTGAGTTAGCCTGAATGTGTGCAACCTTGTTTTAATAAACTAGTAGATTTATACGGGCAAAAAACTTTCATAAAAAAGTTTTATAATGAAAGTTTAAAAAAATCTTCCAAAACACTTTTTTCTATATTTTCTAACTTACAGGGTTGCAAAATGTTTTTAGCAAATTTTCTCCAGTTTTCAACATTACACGATTTAGGGTCTATTTTTACTTAAAAATTAAGTTTCGAGTTAAAAACTGTGATTTATCTAAACGATAGATTTTTTGTGTCAATTCAAAAATTTACTACTTCACATGTAAATGTTGTTTATAATGCCAGGTTTTTTATTGACTTTAGTTCAAAATTCGAGGTTTTTTAGTGATTTTTGTTCAAAATTCCAGGTTTTTTAATTATTTAATAAGTTCTAGGTTTTTCCATGATTCCAGGTTATTTGGCAACCCGGTAACATATGCAAAAACATTTTGTAATTAAAAAAAAAAATTGTATCAGACACTTTATATAAAACTGATTCCATTTTAAAAGTTAATTGAAATTTTATGATCCATAAAATTTTTCTCTAGTGTAAGGATGGGCATCTTTTCTAGACAAAAGGTCAGATTAAGAAAAAAAAATTTGGCAGTCAAATAATTTAAAAAAGACAAAAAAAAAAAGAAATAAGCTGTAATGAAATGATCATTTAACAAACAGTAATGTGTATTGAAACAAAAATTGAGAGCACATTCTGAAACATTTCTTAAAAAGTCTTTTTTATTTCTTTTGGGTAAGCAGTTTTCAGATAAAAAATACTTCACCTGCCAGTTCCATTAGTACTTAAAGAGTCAGCTGAGAGTCAATGTAAATTTTTGTAAAAAATGTTTTACTCCCTATGCCTTTTTTAATTACAACTTTATGTGATATGCTACTCTTAAATAAATAAAAAAGTTACATCGAAACTTACTAAAACTTTTTTTTTGATAGATCAGTAGGTATCTTACTCAGCTAAAATTTGAAAAATATAGATTACAAACTATACGCTAAAATTTAGTAATAACAACACAAAAATATTTAATGACTTGTTTAAATATGTGTTTATTCAAGAAAATCACCATTCAAAATGGGTGCACGACGACAATTCAAATTCTTATTCTAAAAAGTTATTGTGAATCATCTATCTAAAAAAATCTTTTTTAACATCATAATGTTAATAATTATACTTGAATATACTTGAACCTTTTTTTTCAAATTTCATTAATTAAAAGATACAGCTTAAATAAGTTTTAAAGATACTAAATTTTTTTGTAATTAATAAATTTATATTTTTTTATAAATATTTTAAAAGGAACATCATAATCTTATTTGTCAGACCTACATGGGATTTTTTTTCAACTTTTAAAACTTTTTGAGATTTGAATTCTTAAATCTGTTTTAAAAAGAATTTTAATTGTCATCTTACCATTCAATATACCTTGTTCTATACTTCTATATAAAACTTCAGATTCTGAAGAAGAACATTCCTAAAGCACTGTTTGCCAAGTCAATTAACATTCTGAAAAGTACTAAATAGTATGCCTTTTAAAATGGTTTAATTAGTTTGTTGTGGTCTAAGAACAACAATAAATAGTACCTGAAAATCAACAATAACAAATTTCAGATTTAGCAAGCTCTAAACAGCACTCAAGTGGTTTCAGCAAGATAGTGTTACTCCCCACACCTTAAAATAACCATTTGCATAGTAAAAACAGTGATAACATTATAATATTTAAGTTTCTCAAGTCTTCCTCCTGATATGTCAATTATAATTTGTGAATTTTTCGTCTGTATCTTAATTGCTATATATAAAAATTTTATTCTTCAAAAAAATCAACTTGCTTACAAATCATTGATTACTTCAAGCAATAATAATTTTATATATAAGCATAGCTAAAACAGAATTTCTAGAAAAATTATGACCTGAAGTGGTTATTGTGACCATAGTACATTTTTCTCTTAAGTAACATTTTTAAAAGCCATCAACTCTAAATGTTCCTAAACTAAAACACTAAGGCATTTGTAATAAGAACATTCCTAAGAGAAAAATGTGAAGCATCATTAAGAAATTTGAACACATTTTTAGTTGTCAGTGAAACAAAAAGGTTATATTAAAGAGATTTGGCTATTTTTAATTTGACAGCTACACAAAACTTAACTAATTTAGTTGAAATTTTGTGTGAATGTGTAAACTTTAAAACTTACATGACATTTTTTTTTTGTCTTACTTTAAAATTTATAAGATATGCTATTCCTTATATAAAAACAAATTCATTCATGTAAAAATTGTTTATAACTTTTTTTCGTAGTTATAATATAAATTAAGAACGAAGAGAGTGAACATAATTAACGTCTAACTAAAACTTTTGTATTAAATAACTAAAGTATAAATAAAATTAATTTGTTTCGTTAATTGTTAACATATACAAAACTAAGAAGATATTGAAATTATAGTTTAGTTACATTATTAATAAAACCTTAAAGCACTAGTAACCTAACACTATTATAAATTTTGGGTGCATTTGAGATTTCTCTTAAAATATTTGAAAATTAAAGCTTTTATCAAAGGAAAAATTATGAAAAATATTTTATACAACCTCCATACTAAAATATTTTAAATGTATAAGGCAATAACAAAATTGTAGAAATTTGCAAGCTGAGTAAATTTCACTTAGTAATTTATTGCAATTTAAAACTAGACAGTCGAAAAACAAGACTTATACAACTTTGAAAACTGAGAGTTGAAATAAATGAACAATTAACAAATTTTGTATTACTTAAATTAATATGGTTTTGAACTCTAGTGTCTATGCTCTTAAAACCATTGGCTTAAAATTAGTTTATAAAATTGCAATATATATAACATTTAGCTTAAAAATTCATACAATAGATAACTAAAAATTAGTCAACTTATAGCCTAAAAAAATAAAATCAAGGGAATCCAGTGTTTTTATAGTTTTTTTCAACTTATTGGTATGTAGTGTTTTTTATTATGTACAGTTGTAATTATTTAATTAAATTTAGTGCATAAAAGAACCATAATTAATAAAGACTTTTTGTAAATTTATAGTCAAAAATTTATGTTAATGAACTTGAAACTAAATTATTAAATAGCTAAAGTTATAATAGATAAAATTAAAATGAATTCTTTAAATACTAAGTATAAAATACAAAAGAAAAGTTATACTTTACAGCTTTGAACACAAAAACTAACTCTTTAATAACAGCTTTATCATCAAAATCCAAATTTGTATCCAAATACAAAGCTGGTGACCTCATTTTGTATGCACCTCCTAACGCCAACTGTAAAGTATAATTTAATCTACACAAGTTACTTATAAACCATATATTTGAACAATAAAACTAATCTTGACAATTTTGTTTGATATTTACTTAAATACTAATAAACGTATAACTATGATGCTAACTGAACTGAAAAAAAAAATTATTATGCCAAAGATTTTTTACTAATTGTATACAAAAGATTTATTTTATTAACTAAAGATTTTATGTTCTTTTTTATTTTATAATAAAATTTTAATTAAGTTATATATTATTATATTTATAGTTTAAACTGGTGGATAAACTTTAATAGAAATTAGCTTATTATAAGCAAAACAATTAAAGTAAGTTTAAAACAAAACTAAATTACTTAAGGGCATAGTGGTTAAAACACTTTTTTCACAAACTGATCTTATTTTATAGAGTTTTTCTAAGCTTCAAGATGCTGTTTACAATTTAAAAATAATCAATATACTTTATAGCCGGTCCAATTTGGAGGCAACAATAGGTTCTTTATGGGAGGCGCAAACTAAAATGGCAAAAATAAACTATTTCACTAAAAATATATCTTCTCCTACGTTTTTGGATATAACTACCTTAAAACTTCAGGAAGTGTTCCTTGATGTATTAAGTAAATTCTGTCAGAAAGAATTTTATAAAAATAAAAATTTTATATAAAAAAAAGTTCTTTTTTTCTAATTTTTTCTGACAGAATGAAACTAAAAGAACTAATTAATAATATTTGTATTGTACAAAGTAGCCTAACCTTGCAAAATAATGCAAAGAATACTACACACAAATTCACTTTTGACAAAGTTTAATGTGACCAATATAATGTACAGTTAAGATTTCAATGATAATAACTAAAAACACTAAAAATTTAAGTACAAATTCTTTAGTGTCTTTTTTAATTTTTGGTCAAATAATATGTGCAAGACAGGCAGTTTTAATTTAATAAACTTTAACTCATACAACAACTTTTATGACAAGATAGAAAATTGAATAATACATTGATAATACAATTGAAAAATTGAAAACAAAAAGTATTTTAACATCTGTAGTTGCCTGGATTTTTAGTTTCACAAAATCTTGTGTGGAAGCATATTATTTTTATTGCATAACTAGTAATATATTATATTTTATTTAAATTTTTTATCAAAACAAATAATGAAAAATTATCAAGAATCCTGGTAGACACTTTATTTTAAAAATCTAGCATTTTGCTTAAAAGTTAAGATTGTTGTTTAAAACACTGCAGTTAAAATAAAAAACTCACCAGCATGATAATGCCCCAAACACTCAGACAGAAGAGTAGCTGAGCTTTGAGCTGTGTCATCAACTGTAAACCCATTTTATATTTTAAAACCAACTGTAAAATAAAATGAAAAACCAAAAAAAGTTTTGAAAATCAATATTTATAAAATAGTTTAAGAAATACTTAAAGCAGTAGTAGTAGTAGTAGACTTTGTTTTTTAGTATGTTTATTGAACAACAAAATAAGAACTTATAATAATCAGTCCTGGTATACATTTTTTTTGCTTTTTGAGTTGTAAACCACTCAAAGTTTAAAGCCTTGTCTAGGACAGTAAAAGCACAAGTATAAAAAAGATTAAGTGATCAAAAACTAGTTTTCTACTGTGTTCAAAAATTCAGGATTTGGAAAAGGGCTCTATCTGCTTGGATTATTTTTTAATTTTTTATGGTAAAAAATAAGTCTCAAACTCAATCTTTGCAACAATAAACTTTTTTAGGGCCTTTAGATTAAAGAACTGGTTAATATATTTTTTAATTTAGCTTAGCAAAATCCAGATCTTTAACCTACATTTATATTCGATCAGAACTAGTTATGATTTTTTTTAAAATCAAAATCCAGCCATAGCCTGATTTAAATTCATTTTCTTTAAATCAAAGCCTGGTTGAATCAAGATCTTAGTAAGCTATGGTCAGTTCTACCACTTGAAAACAGTTGAACACTACTGAAACTAGCTAAAGTGAATACAATTTAGCATGTGTATATTTAGATATCTAAATAAAACTTTTCACTCTTAAATAAATTTCATAACAGCAATACAGCACAGAGGTGTGCATACAATTTATTTTTCCTTGCACAGAAATCTTTGAAGGATAAAGTGGTAACAAAATATATACAAAACAAGTCTTGTTTGAACTTTTATTGTTATAAAAATTTAATTTTACTCACTAGGGTGTCACTCTTAAAAATAATAAAGCCACCCTAGTGACAAAAAAGTAGCCTGATTCAGATTGAGACTTTAATAAACGTCTGTTGTTGTTGAGGGAAGAGTAAGTCTGATGTTTTTCTACCAAGTAAAAAAACAATTGAACATCAAGTATTAATGGGGTAGGAAAAATTACATATGATGTAACATACTGGTAATTGCCAAGAAAAAGTTTACTATTACAAAGGGGAGAGTGAATGACATTCTTTTACCAAAATAAAGTAGTTTTAGTCATGAATACAAGGTTCACACTAAAATTTCAAAGAAAAATTTATAGAGGAATCCATAAAATATAGCAAATTTATAGGAATTTATCAAAAAAAAACAATGAATTTTAAACGTTGCAAACATTTTTTTAAGGAAAATAAAGTAAATATATCATTAACTTTTTGTAAAAACAGTTTCAATGAGGAATTTATAAATTTTTGAAGGTTTCTGAGCCCTAATTTTAGTCAATCAGCAAACTTAAGGTAAGATCAGGTTTAAAATAAAAAATTAATCTGCTAGGTGGCTCCACAGAATCAAAATTTTCTACTGAGATTAAAAATGAACTGATTTAAAAAAATAGTTAATTTTTTTACATGTTTTTTCAGTGTTAATGTTTTGACTTTCAAATTTCAATCACCTAGCAAAAAACTTAATTTATAGGGATTTTGAGGGAATTTTAGGGAAGTTGGAACCTGTGAATACAAATAAAATTAAGCTCAAATACTAAGATATACCAAAACTATAACAAAATTTATAATTAGCAGCTCTTATTTTGAGCAGCTAGACAACTTTGTTTGTACATCAGACAAGATTGCCAATTTTTTAGAGAAATTTCTTCTAGATTTTTATAAGTTCACGTTTTTGGGTCTGTTTTTAGTTTAAAGTTAAGTTTAAGTTTATGCTGAGTAGTGTACATTTAAGTGATACTGTAGAGCTGTTTTAAATTTATTTTATAATCATTTTTATCTTAATGATGATAAAAAAAAAATTGTTTGTATGGTAGATTTTTTGTGTCAATTCAAATTTTTACTATTTATTAAGTAAATTTCCAGCTTTTTTTTTTGTTTGTTAAAAATTCCAGGTTTTTTTTCAAATTATATAACAAATTACAGTTTATTCTGGGATTCCAGGTATTTCGGCTACCCTGATCAGATTAAGAGAAAATACAAAAAAAATCTTTTTTGTGTATTTGTTGGCCATTGGTTTTGATCTTTGACCCCTACGACAATATACCATAAATTTTGTGAAATGAAATGTATTAAAAAGGAACCACATTCTTTAATAGTCAACTTAGCTGAAATTTTGGTCATATAGTTTAATAAATAATATTTTAAACAGAAAGTAATTTAAAAAAAAATTAAACATCTAACAGTATAATAACAACTTTAAATTTTACAATTCTACAATGTGTTTTTTAGTTCAACACCCTCTAACAATATTTAGCATTTTAAAGCGAAATTATGGATTGATAGTAAACAGAAAATAACAATAGAAAAGGAAATAATTAAAATTTATATTTATACAATAGTAATTTTAGAAAACAAATTTGTTATCAAAATAGAATACTTTAGCAAAAACACAGCTCTTGGATTTTCAAACGGATAAAATATCAAATAACAAAAATTTTATCAAAATGACCAACAACAATTTATTTTTGGAAAAGAATCGTTTTTTAGAAATAGATAAATTCTAAAAACTATAATTGTAGAAAAATTAACGTTAAAACATTCATAACAGTCAGTTTAAACATTTGGATCGTCTAAATGGATGTAAACAAAATGTTCAAAATATAGGTTTAATCGTTTTCTAATAAAAGATCCTAGTTAAATAACTTTACTGGAATATAAGTAAAAACAAATTTTACAGTAATCTTCCTTTATTGTACCAACATATGTTTCTGTGTGTTAACAAATTAACACACTTCAACTGGGTTCTGTAAGAAATAATTACTGAAATGAAGAATAGAAGCATAGATTAAAGTGGGTGTTTACATGTTTTTCATTAAAATAAAATAAATTACACAGATAATAGTTAATAAAAGGTAAAATACTTAACATTAAATCCGACTGTTATGAAACTATATAAAATTTTTAATTATTAAGTCTAAAACAAGTAAAGTAAACTAAAATACACAACAAAACAACAAATCATAATATAAACAAAGCACTCACGTTAAATGGAAATTTTAACTGATTCAAATTTACTGTTGTCAATTAATGAACGAAATACATTTATTACAACTAATAATTACGTCATAGTATAAATGAGGTTATTTCAACAGTGTAATTTGTATTGCAAAGTCTGTTAATTTAGTTTTATTGTTTGTAACCTATTTTAAACAAAAACAAAACATCAACCATTAGTTACTGTGCACACAACCGACGGTTCTTCTTCAAACAACACCTTGGCGGCTTCAAGTATATCTTAAATGTATCAACAAACATTTACTTCATTTAATACTACTTAAAATAGAAATCTAAAAACTTTTTTGAGATTTTACAAGTTGTCACAACGTTATATATTATTCTAAATAGACTTAAAACAATTATAAGTAAACCTAAATTTACTAGCTATATAAACTAATAGATATTTTACTTCTTTTGTCATTGATTTAATTTAAACAAATTTGTTTTTAATGAAATTTCTTACTTAAATATTAGATAACAACTAGAACTACTTCAGTTATATTGAAATTTCAAAAGTTTATCAGATACCATTGTCAACATTGCATACTAAGAAAGACTAACAGAATACAAATTAATTTCTTAGTAGTTTTTTATGAATATTCATGTGCAACTCGATAATCAAACATGCTAAAAATAAAATTTTAAGATTTCTTATAATATTATTTTATTATATTACTTCAAAGGTTTTATATCATTTCAGATTTAAAAATAAATCTCAAATCAAATCAAAACAAAAGGGAAAATATTTGACTTGTAAATATAGCAAAAGTATTTGATTAAAAGTTCAAATTCACTATGTATATTATATATATAAAAAAAACCAAAAGGTGTTTTATTTAAGAACGAAACAAAACCTTATATTAATATATATTATAAAAATTAGATTTCTTTTTCATTTAAAACAAGTGTAATGTGGTCAAGTTTATGCTTATCAACTTTGAGTAGCTTAAAAAATTGTTAATATAATTTTTTTAAGGATAAAAAATTAATCGTTTAAAAAAGCCTTTTGGTTATCGAGTACAATACATTGTTTTTCACTTAGATACAGTTTAACGTCTTGCCCAGAAGATTAAACTGTATCACTAAACATTGTTAAATAATATTGAGCCACATACTAGTTCAGACTATACTTAACTTTTTAATTTAAAATTCAAGTTTTTAAAGATATTTTTAAAATACATAAGAAATTTTCAATGAAATAACTGTATGATGTAAGTTGTGATGAGTAATAAAAGACTCTGCTTTTGCAAGAAATTTTTAGAATTATTTAATTAAAGAATGTTGGGAAATACCATAATCTTATGGTTGACTGATCTATGAGAAAGCTACTTTTATAAATTATAATATAAACACATGTAAGATAGTAAAAAATAACAAAGGATTACAAAGTGACAACAAAAGAGTTTTACCTTTGTTAGTTTTATTTAAATAGAAAGCAATTTAAGCTTTCAAGTTCCTTCTACAGAATAACTTATTGTAAGATATTTTACTATTTTAATCTACCTTCTATACTAAGGGTAGGCAATGTACAGCTACCAACATATATCTCTGGTCACTGAAGTACTTTTTAGCTTGAAAACAATCTATAAAAATCAAGTAATTTTGAGTTCTTAATAACCAATATTTTAAAATGTGTTGTTTTTTTTAAAGTTCACCACACACTGATACTTATTAATTGATTATATCATGTTAATTTTTATTTCAAGGAATTTTATAGTTTATTTTTGTAACATTTTTCAATGTTATCTGTATGCTGTGATATTTTTTTGTCAAGTCTGGGGCCAAAAAATACTTGTTTTGGTATATTTGGGCCACAGACTTAAAAAGTTGCCCTCCCTTACTAAAGCATGATCATAAAAATTAAAATCTAAGGGGAGGAGGCGGTGTGGTGCCCATGGTAGACTATGGTTTCCATAATAAATATTGGTAGAAATGGGTATAAAAATGAGTGCACACCAAGTTTTCTTTAAAAAATAATTAAGTTTTGATTTAATTTAAATAATGATATTTTGAAAAAAAAATTAATTGATTAATAATGATATCAACTTTTCATTGATCTTAAGTTTCTTTTTTATTGTTTTGATTAAAACTGCTCCAAAAATGTTATAAAATGTATGGTGTGAGGCTTGATGACCAAAAGGTCTTTCTCCACACCAATCCATTGACCATAGTTGTGAGCGTTCACATTGTTTTTTTTTTTCTTTCTTACTAAATGATGTATTAAATTAAAAAAAAGTTTTACTAAAAATAAGTTAAGATCATTTGAAAAAAAATCTTGTATTACTTAAATAAAAGTTATGCTAATGCTTTTTATTTTACTTAATGTTAATTTATGAATTGAAAATTTATTATTTGAAACTTATAATCTCCATTTAAAGTTAGTACACTGAATCATGTGTTGTAAATAAATAAACTTTTAAACAAAAAAAAAACAAATCAATGCTATCTAGATTTCAATTTGAAAAAAAAAATCTTTTGACAGGCAGACAGTTTTAATTAACAACCAAAAGCTTTGTTTGGCAAGTTTATAATCTTATATTTATAGCTTTGAAAAATGTATATAAGTACTATATATAGCATATATATGGCTTAAAGAGCAGCAGGGTCTAGTTTAAAGTCAATCTATTCAGTCATTTTGAAGTTTCAACACATTTTGTTGTTAACTTAAAAATTGGTTAGTTTAAAATATTGTATTTGTTTTATCTAGATAAAAAAAGTTTTGTTCAGAAAAGTTATTGCATAAATGGCACTGAAAAATTTCATACATACTATTGATATCTTAAATATCAGCAGAATTTCAATTCAATTCAAGCTGTATAAAAACATAACTGTTTTATGAAAAAAACTTTAAAAATGTATCAATTTAAATGATTTTTAATTTTCAGGAATAGAGCTAATGTGCTGATTGAATTGAAGTTTTTTGTGTTCAGACCATATTGAACTGTCCAACTTTATACCCTCATATCTCAATAAATAGTATTAAAACAAAAAACGGTAAAAAGCAACTGCTAGCTAAGTTTAAATTCTTTGAAATAAGATCAACATGTAAAAAAAGTGCTATACACCCCTAAAGCCTTAATTGTAATGGATGTAGTTAAAAGTATACATTACAAAGGTGTTGCCTTTTTTCTAAAAAGCTTTAAAAATCTAATTTACTAAAAAGTTGATTATATTTAGATTAATTAAATTTTTTAAAGCTACACCTAAAACTAAAAGAAAATAATGAAAAATTAGCTGAAACATATAAGTTTTTATTGTAAGTACTTGATATTAAATGGTAAAATTTGTTTTACAAACTAAAGTTTATAAAGCTTTGCTATAAATTAAAATAAAACATGTAAAAAATAATTTTTTTGATATGCTACTTGGGAACGGGTCTAAATTGCGCGAAGAAAAATTGCACATAGGCACAAAATTGCACAAAAATACTTTTGTACAAAGACAAATTTGCACAAGAGTAAATAAAAAAAAAACAAAGAAAGAAAGTTAGAACAATTTTTGACCAAGGTTAAGGGTTAGGAGTAACAGTGATATTAATAATAAAAAAAAAAAAAACTAATGAAAATTATTATAGAAACATAGACTAAAAAATAAGAAAAAAAAGCTACCAACCGAGAGTAAGGGTAATGGGTAACAGTAATAGTAAAAAAAAAAAAAAACTATGCTTTAACATACTTTAACTGAAATCTATGCAGTTTTTTTCAAACTTTAAACTTTGATTCTTTACTAAATGCTGGTTTTACACGATCTATTCATAGCATTAAAAATTGCAGTGCTAAGATAATTTTACTCACGATTAATATGAGTCTAAATACATATTAGAAAATATTATATTTTGTTTCATTTCTAAATAAAACCTGGTTTGACCTATAGAGCAGTTTGAACAACAATTTTTAATAATAAAAATAAGATTAAGTTTAGACATCACGTAGCTATTGCAGTTGTTAGATAAAATGTTCTTTTCTTTTTGGATGAAAACACAATGAAGTCTGAATTTAGCTGCAAACTTTTTTTTTTCAGTCTTAATTTTCTTTTCAACTTGATTTGATATAATGTCTACACACTGCAAAACTAATAATGCCAGACAATTTTCATGCCACAAATGTCTTTTTGTGTTTAAGATTCAGTTTTGAATTTTCTTTAAGTGAAGGAACTAATATATTTGTTTTTTAAAATTAAGCACTTTATTGCATTAATACCAAGATTGCTAAGTACTCAGGCTACTTTGAAACTTATGAAAATATCAGGCTGAAAAAAAACCTTTAATTAACTTAATTATAATTTTTAATTCTTGTAATTTTACAGTGTTGATTTCAATTAACAGGTATAATTTTCTTTGTTAAGGCAGCTAGCTCTACTATAATACACATTTAAAATTCTTACTAATGATTATAAGATAAACAGTAAGATAAAAAAAACTAATGTTAATTTACAAAGTTAATGTAGCTTGTAAGTTCTAAGTTTCCATGTTAATATAAGAAAATAAGCTTGTTAAGTTTACAAAAAATATAGTTTTAATATATTGACTATACTGGTTTATTTATATTTCTAATGTAAATGATGCAACTGGGTATTTTTTATCTATTAAGAAAGATTAAATGAGTCTGCAAGACTATTTAGAGCAGGATTTCCTAAACTTTTTTTTTCAAATTGCCCCCTTTAAAGAAATTAAAAAAGCTGTTGCCCCCTCCAACAAAACTACTCAAAAAGCTACCATTTAAAACACTCAGAAATTTTTTTTTTGCTCTTCATCTGTAACTCAAGAATATCTAGTATAAGTTTCAAAATTACTAATAAAAACACTTTAGACCTTATTATTTTATTACTCTTCATCTGCAACTCAAGAATGTCTAGTTAGGTTTAAAAATTTTAAAATTGCCCCCTTTCGCCCCTTTACTAATTATTACCCCTAACTTACTAAAATTGACAGGGGGCAATATTGTCCACTTTGGAAAACCCTGATTTAGAGTATAAAAAGTTTTTATTCACACCTTAGTTGATAGTAAAATTCAAATATTATCATAATTAGGAATATTAACCATTTTTTATATATAAAATGTTATGTAACAGTAAACAAACTAAACTTCTAAATTTTGATTTATGAATTAAAAAAACTTATTTTAATTTTTGTGTATTTTTGTTTTAAGGTAAAAGTTATAAGTTATATTTACAAAATGTTATGAACAGCAAAATTATGACATAAGTTATCATAAATTGAAAATAATTACAATTAGTAAATTTTAAATGTGTTTGAAAATATACCTTTATTAGATCTAATTACCATAATTGCCTATATATTTACTTGAAGGAAGTTTTATTTGTAATAAATGTATATCTTTGCTCATCAAATATATTAGTGTAATTAAAATCCATCAAAACAAAGTTAAAACTACTCTAATTAGTTCCAATTATAATGGTTTTTTATAAAAGTTGTTACTTTTATTAGCTGAGTGTTTTAGTGTTACATTATAAACTTTTACATTTGTTTTCATAGTGATTTAAAAGTGTTTTTGTATAACCATTTTTTTAATTAAAGGCTTTATACTAAGCTGTTTCAACAAATAAACTATTAAATTAATAAAAAAATAGATAAGCTGAGAAAATATTTTTATGTTTTCAAAATGAGATTTGTTTATTTTCTCTGTCCAAACCTAAGTTTAAATAAAAAAGAGATGTGCTTACCAAATACTGTTTTTAGAAGCATTGTCTAAGTTTAAAACAGTTATAAATGTATTTATTACCTTTTTCTGAAGGCCCAAGATAAAATCTAGCTACATTCTAAATTATAGGTACGACAAATCATAAATACTAATGTTAATAAGTTAAAGTTTGACAACAAAATAGTTATATAAAAGTCTTTCTTTTGATATTTTACATAAATATTATTTACTGTTTTTTTATTTTGTTTTTTTTTTGTTGCTTGATACTTAATGATTGTGAATTGAGTCATTAAAAATTAATAAAAAAAATAAAACAGTTTAAATTGTATGGAAAATAAAACAACAACAATATGTTAAAAGTTTGAGGAAACTGTTTGTTTATTAAAGCTATTATCTTTGTTTGTAATTTTCTTCACAGAGTATTTGAACTGAAACTAGTTAATAGTTCATTAGTTAGAATCAACTTGTTAAAAGTAGTTATATGCCAGATCTTACTGGATCAAGTCTTTTTTAACTTGGATCAGGACCTTATTGTTTTAAAATGTATCTTGATACCGCCAGATCCAAATTTCAAAAATAGATGCATATTCTTTTTTTTCAAATATTATACCTATTTTGAAAAAAAAACAACCTATACACACCAGTGTACTGAAACTTACGTTGGGTAGCACAACACTCATTTTAAAGCAAAACATTCTGAAGTTAATGATGAAGTCAAAAAAAATCTTTGTCATATTTATCAGGAGTTTTGAGGTTGGGGTGCACATTGTTGTTACAGTCTAGTTTAGTGTGCAGTGCAAGGATTTCAGTTACTGTGAAAATTACTGGTTTTTTACGTTGGAAGTTTTGAAAAAATGAATTAGCTTGATTTGGATCTGGCTTGATACTATATTTAAAAGTAATCCGGATCTTAATTGAAATAGATGCGGCCAGATCCTAAGTTTGTGGATCTAGTAGATCACTAATTTAAAACATTTATATATCAATCAACTAAGTGATAAATCGAATTAAGTAAGTTATTTTATATCATGTTTTTATTCTATTTTTGAGTTCTAGAATATTTAAAAACAGTTAACTGTATTAGTTGTATTTGAAACAGAAAGTTCTATGAGTGTATGTTTCTGGTTTTTGAAATCTTTTTATTTATTTATTTTAGTAATAGTTTTTTTGTTAATAAAATTAATTAAAACAGGTTTTTGTGTTTTAATAATAAGTGTATTTGAATAAGGTGTTTAACTACATATTAAGTTGAAATATAAATAGATACTTGAAGAGTAATTTATTTAAGTATAATTAAACATTTTTTGACACTATAATATATTCTTTCATTTTTTCAAACAATATAAATAAGACTCAATTTTATCAGAACTATATATATTCTATGCTTCTTTCATCAGTTGTATACTAAGCAATAAAAATAAAATTTCAAATCTAGCTTATATAGTGAAAATGCAATCAACGTAATTAATAATAAAGCAAAGAGTAATGGTTCTGAAAAATGGAGTCTCATTTATATTGTTTGAAAGAATTAAGTATAAATATTAATAATTTAAAGCAAAATTGTAAAAAAGAGCATTTTTTAATTTTTTAGTAATGAAAGTTTTTCTTATTATGTATTATGAAAATAAACCTCAGAGTAAAAGTTACTTTTAATCGCAATAAAAGTGTTTTAATGCTTTTATTTTACCTTTTAAACTATTGTAATGTAACTTTTTATTTTGAAGTTAATTTCTAAACAAGTGTATGACATAAACTAAATTGACTTTTTTTAATAAAAACCACAGTTTTAATATTTTTGATTTATACAATAAAAAAAAAAACTTTATTTTTTACCATTATATTAGAAGTTTTTAAAAGAATTAAAACGCAAATATTTATAATGTTTAGTTATTAGTATTTTTTGTCTTTTACTTAGTTTGCATTTAATATGTTAAATATAGTTATTAATGATTTTCTTATTAGTTTTCTACAGGAAGTTAAATAATTTACTGTCTAATATTCTGTATATCGTTTTTAGATGTTCTAAAATGGGATTTTTTTAATCCTAGACTAATTTTTACATATAAGTAGTAGTGAGTTATATAGTTGTTTTAATATTTTTTTTCGTTTACTCAATAACTCAACTCTCAAGTGTAAGTTTTGCTTACAAAAGAAAAATTACATTTGTGGTGAGTTGTTTGAATAGAGTTGTAAAAACAGTTTATTTATCAGTTGTATCTAAGTTTATAAGTATAAATTAAAGTATGTTAAAAGTAATGTTGGTCACAATCAGTTCAAATTAAGTCAGCTTAACAAATCACAATAAGTAAGCGATTGCTAAATAAAACAAAAACAATTAATAAATAACAACGTTTTACAAATCCAAATTAAAAAAAACAAATTGAAATTAAATGCAAGTAGTTAAATGTTGTAGAGAAAATGTTTACTTATTTTTTTTTATGTTGACTTAGTTTAAGATTACGTGCTACTAATATTGATCAAATATATTATTTTGATTAAGTAAATTTTGATTACTAGTTAAAATATTAATTATTAAATAGTTGTATTTTTGTCATTATAAATGATCTTATTTTACACTTACCTAAAATTATGTACAACAGATAGTTTTAACTTTTATTTAGTTTTATAGTACACGGGTTTTAGTAAAGCAGTTTATGTTCAACTATTGTTATTTTTACTATTTTGTTTAAATTTTTCAATAATGCTTTTTATATTTTATTAAAATAATTTTTTTTTCTCAATCAACTAGATTACTTCAAATCACTAAATACTAAAAGCATATTTTAATACCTTGTTTGTTTATAAACTAGTCTTATAACTTTGAATATAAAAAAGTTAATTTCTGACAATTTTCGATTGAATTTTTTTAAATAATAATAATTAGTTGCTTTTTTGTAAATATATTTCAGCTTGTTTATTTATTTTCAAAATTATTAAACAAAATGAAATAAAGCAAAAATATTAAAAACTTCAAAGTGTAGAAATTGTTATACACTAAATAAACTTAATACTCGTTTATATTATAATTAAAAAGACCGACCAATAAACTACGGGTTATTTTTTTAGCAAGTTCTTTTAGTAATTAACAGCACTGCAGCAAGTAAGATTAATTTTTAACTGATCAATAAATTATTTTGCAGATATTTTACTCGTTAATAAAAATTAAACTAAAACCACTAAAATCATGTACTATGCACATGTTTGTGCATTATTAACGTTCTTATACTTGATGTTCACTAATGCACAAGAAGGTAAGTTTGTATAATTTTTTTTGTTTAAACGAATATTAAACCTTTGATCTATTAACTAGTATTTAAGTTTATACTATAAAGTCTTACACTACTTTTAATGCAAGTTTTCGTTTCTTTTTGATGAAAAACACTTGTTAATTTTTTTTGTCAAGTGTTTGCAATTCTTCAGATAGTTTTATGGAACAACTAACTAACTATGAGGAGGTGTCCATAAAAAGAATCCTAAAAAATGAAAAAATAGATTCTCATGCACATACATTTATTAGTCAAGTAAGAATTTTTAAATACAATTTTTACTGGATTAAACATTAAAAAGCTGTTCTCAGAATTAAACTAAGCAACTCAATATTTTGTCTGAAATTTAAAATAATAATTTTGAAATTTTTGTTTGAAAAGGAAAGTTGTAAATTCTAAAAATATTAACTAGTAATAACTATTTTATAAATTTTAATAGAATTTTTAAATAATCTTATTTATACCTTAACTTGAATAAATTTATATCTTATTTCTAGAACTCATCAAAGACATTAGGCCGTGTTTCCTTTATGATACAATTTTCCAACTCCTCAAGAAATATTACAGTGAATCTAAACAAAAACAAGAATTTGTTAGCTGGTAACTTTGCAGTAACTAAGTTCAGTAAGAAGCATGGAGAAGTTTTAAGTAAAAGTGGCAATTTACTAAGTGTAAGTTTTGTACTGTTATAAAATATAAGAAAGTTGTGATCTGTTAATTGCAAATGGTTTAATTGGAAAATGATATATTTTATTAAAAATTTTAGAATACACTATTGTTCAATGAATTTTAAATTCATAAATTTTGTATTAATTTTTTTTTCTATGTAAATTATAAAAAAAAAGTACGTTTGATACTTTAAATACTTATTTTATCTATAAATATACAGTTTTATACGTTTCATAGTGTTTTATTTATTTTAATATTAATTGTTCTGTCATATGCATAAACTACTCAATAAAGTTTTTTAATCATCAATATTTTACCAAAGCAAATGCTACTTCTTAAGTGTTAAAAACTTTATTGTTCATAAAGTTTTAATTGACAAAATAAATTTTCAGTAAAAGTGGTTAGAGTAATTTTAAGCTTTTTTTAACTGTTTAATAGATTAAAGTCTAAGATCAAATGGCGCATAAAGTTCATATGCAGTATAAAGTTTATGTGTAAACAAAAGTTTTACCTTCTACCAATCGCTAAACGGAAATAATTGGGTTAATCTATGACATAAATAATTCTTATTTATATTAATGCGTAATTTCCAGTATTTCTCAATCTACAAATATGTCAATTTAAAATGCTATTGTGAACTCATATTACATTTGAAATAGTTTAAATGTTTATTGTATTAGTTTAAGTCTGTCATATTTTTAATCAAGTTACAATTTTAAAAAATATTAGTAGATTGTTTATTTTGCTGTAGTTTAAAAATAGATGTTTAACTGTTGTAAAAATTATAAATAATTTAAAATTAATTTGAATTTTAAATTTCAGAAGCATCATTGTCATTACTATGGCAAAGTAGATGGGTTACCAAATTCAAAAGTTAGACTTTCTTCGTGTAATTCACTAAGGTAAGTTTTTTATCACATTAGTTTAAAATGGACTTTGTAACTATTTTACCTAGAGAATTTTCAATGAATAAATATACTGTTGCTACTGTGTATTGTAATAAACTGTGTATTTAAATGTATACTCGTTTAATGATCGTAAATAAATTAATTTGTAACAGAGGCAAAATAGAAATGAATGATGAGTTGTTCATGATTCGACCATACAAAAACCATCATGTATTTTTTAAACCAATTGACAACCCATTGTACCATCAGCATATAAATTTTAATGATTCTTCTCATCACAAGCATGTTTACGAAGGTAAAATAATATTAATGTATTTTATCATATTCTTAAAATTACTAAGCATCTATGAATTATGTTTTAAAGAATATTAATGTTTTAAGATCCTTTGTAAAATAACTAGTGTTGTATTGTTAATTTTTTTGTAAATAAAGTTTTAAACATAAGTATAATTTCAGCATTAATCCAGTTCTATAATATTAACTTTACTAAAGTTTAAATTTCAAGTTGACTTATTTTATTTTAACAAGATAATTCAAATTTGTTTTAAGTTGTTCATTTTTATGCTCAACTTTAACAAAACATAATAATACGTAAAGTATTGTTTTATCCTTTTTACAAAATAACTTTAGACTTTTTGTAAACTATGTTAGATTGTTCATTAATTTTTTGTTATATATATATCAAAAAAGTAGATTTTCATTCGATATAATATTTTTTATAAAGGTAAAATGAAACTTTACAATTTTAGAGTATGTGTTTAAACATTATAATAGATTTTATTTACTCTTGTGACCTCAAAGCTATTAAAAAAGTATTTTATATAGGTTTGTACATAAAATATATGTTCTTAGTGTGACTTAGTTATAGTTACAAACTCTTACATACAAGAGATGTACAAATAAAATCAATCAGAAGTAATCTACAATTCAGTTTTTCTCCCTATATTGGTAACATCAGTTTTTATTCTTATGGATATAAAAAAAAAAAAAGAAAAGATATTAGGGCTTTACTTAAGTTTACGAGTTAAATTGTATGAAGTAATAAAAAAAAACTGAAAAAACTACGTCAAAGAAACGAATACTACTTTTATAAAAGACTTTTTTGAACTATAAAAGCTAAAAGCATTACTGTGTTGGAACTATGAGTAAGTACAACTATAAAATGTATAAAAATTAATACTGTTTGTAAATTTACTCTAAATTAGAAGAAAATAAAATTGTTAATCGTTAAAATAATTTAATAAGTAGATAAAAGTTGTAAATTTGTAGTTGTAATTACTCATAATTCCAACATAACAACGCTTTTAATTCTTAAAGTGGTTTTTAAAACTAATATTCATTTCTTTGAGTCTTTATTTACAATATAGCTCGTAAACTTAAGCTATGCCTTGGTATTTTCTTTATGTCTGTTTGATATTCAGAAGCATTTGTAATAAACTTCTAATTAATTTAATTTTTACATTATCTTGTACGTTAATATTAAGAAAATAAGATTAAGTCGAACAAGAAAATGTGTTTTATATACAGATGTAATTTAGTATTTTTAAAAAACTGGTATTCACTTCTTTGGTTTTTTTTTTTCTGTATATAAAAGTTTGTATACTCAAATTAAGTAAGAATAAAAGTAAATTTTTTTTAAAGTATTTTAAATTTTGTATGTATAATTGTTTCAGGGACTTTTTACAGGGTGGTTGCTAAACCTGGAATCCTGAAAAACTTGACAATTTAGGCTAATAAACCTGGAAAAAGCTAGAGTTTTAAACAATTTTTACATGTTTAGTAGTAAAATTTTGATTTAACAGAAAAATCTATAATTTTTTTTTGTCATCATCAAATATTTTTTAATTAAAAAATACATTTAAAGTAGGTTTCGAGTATCTTTTTAATGTTATTATAAATTCAACACATATCTTTACCTTAAACTTGACTTAAAACTAAAAATAGACCCAAAAACGTGTATTTTCTAAAACTTGGAAGAAATTTCTCAAAACTAGTGGTCACCCTGTATTTAAGGTATACCTTTAATGTTAATTATGCTGCACTAACGTGTGTTGTATCTCAAAATAGTTATTTTTTTTTATTTTTAATCTTTTACAAAAAAGATAGTTTAATGAAACATTCAAACTAATAAAAGAATACGAATGTAATGCTTAAAGTTAAATAAATACAATCCTGACCTAAAAAACACGTATAAACTTTCAAAGCTACGTTTTTATGTACAACCTTTAAAAAATTAAAAATCCAAAAAGATGATTTTCTAAAGTATAGAAGTATAATTTTCAGAGATACAAACGCAAGTTAGAAGAAAGAGAGACGTTGATTCGCAGAATAAAGATGGAAAAATGTTTATTGAACTTATGCTTGTTACAGACAACAATGTTGTTAGTTTGTTGAACAGAACTTTGATTAGTCTATTTTTTTAGATATTGGTTTGTTTTACATTTTGAATAAAATCAGTTACATCTAGGGGTAGGGAGTACTTGGGTGATATTTGCTGGACTTATGAGTCCATAAGATTTGGATGTGTTTTTGCTTCATTAAGAAGAATCTGAAAAAACAAATTTAAAAAAAAAGTTTGCCGCCCAAAAAACTAATTTCACCCCCAAAAATCACATACTTTTCGACTTTTTGACTTAAATAGTAATAAATTAACTTATACATGTCCTAGACTTATAATTTATGTCTTAAACGAAAGCTTATACTTATTGACATATGTTTAAATACATATTAACTGCTTTTGATGTATTATGACGTCATAATCACCCTAAATGTGCAAAATTTGTCTGTAAAATGTAGGGGTAGGGATTACTGCACAATTTTTTGGTCATATTGTAAAATTCAAATAAGTACGTATAATTCGGATGTGTTTTTGCTTAGTTATAAAGAATCTTAAAAAAAAATATTATTTTGCAAAAAAAAAAGTTGCTGCCCAAAAAACTGATTTCAACCCCAAAAATTACATAACATTGATTTTTCGACTTAAGTAGTAATAAGATTACTTATACATGTCCTAGACTTATAGTTTATATCTTAAATGAAAGCTTATAATTATAGGCATAAATTAAAGACATTTCAACTGCTTTTGTTGTATTATGACGTCATTATTACACTAAATATGCAAATTTTGTCTGTAAAATCGTACTTTTCCTATAATATAAAAATCAAATTCTTTTGCTGTTTTACTTTAAGTATTTTGATTTAGGATATAAAATGTTTCAAGTCAGCTAGGCAGAAAGATATTACTGGTGTAATGTCATTTCAATTGCATGTTGATATATATATATATATATAAAATACATTTTAAATCACTTTCTGTTATTAGAAATTATAATTATTGAGAGCATTTTATATAAGTAAATACAATAACAATTAACTGCTATGAGTTTAAAACTAAAAAAGATTTGATAAAAAGCTTTGAAATTCGAGAAATAATGGACTTGAATTAATATTACAATATGACCAAAAAGTGTGCTGTACTCCCTACCCCTATTACTTCAGAAATGACTACATGTTTAGAAAATTTGTGTATTGTTTGTAAAAATAGATGAATTTTACTGTTTTATTTAATTCTTAAATTTCAAAACCAGTCACAAATTTAACCATAGTTGTTAAGTCTATTAAAATTAAATAAAACTATCTTGAGTTTTTCCATATTACGAGCATTATAGATTGATTAATAATTGGAAACTAAACAACTTCTAAGTTTTGTTTAAATATAATTTATAATTTTTGCATCTACATATAAAGAGAATTAATTTGTAAAACTTAAAAATCTTGGTTGTGTAAATTTGTTGCTAATTGTACTAGAAACATTGTTTACAAGCTTTTTAAAGTATAAGGGCTTAATTAAGAATAACAAACTTATTTTTAATATACCTATTTCCTATATAACAAGTATTTCGTTAAAAAAAGTAATACCAATTTGACACATGTTCTATGCACTTACAAACAAATTTAGTCTTAAGTTGTAAAACTGTACATCCTAGTAACCTGTTGCTATTTGCACACAATCCATTTGAATCAAATTGAAAGTGGTTTGTCGGGTTTTCTCAAAACTGTTTTTTTTTCAACAAACAGTGGCACAAGTTCAACGAGGACGAGGAGGCGATAAAGGAAGATATTTTCCAGGTGGTCAACTACGCGGACGAGTTCTTCACCCAGGTCAACGTCAGGCTGGTGCTCACCCACCTGCACATCTTCGAGGACGACCCCTACGTGATCGGAAACAACGCGAACACCGTTAGATTGTTTAAATACTCAGTTGATTTGATTTGTTACGCTGTTTTTTTTCTTTTAAAATTTAGAATAGATTCGATTGAAGTTTTCACTGAAATTAAAAAGTATGAAAAAAGGTTGATTTAAGCAAGAAAAGTGTAAACACTCAAATGAAACTGTTCTAACAAACTAGGAGTACGACAACTTCAAGGCTTACCAGTACAAGCGAATCAGCGAGGACAAGGACCCCAGGTCGCCGTGGAAGCGGGCCGACGTGATCCATCTCGTGTACGGGGACAACTTTGCCGGGACGACCATCGGGTTGGCTGCGGTCAGCGGAATTTGCGTCACCACCAGGAGCGTTGGAATCATACAGGTTAATGATATTTTCGACGTAATAATTTTGTTCACAGTTTAAATGGTTCATTATAGTGTTATTGTAAACCTAATTTGATTTTTTTTTCATACACTTGAACTTGGTTTAATTTTACCAAGATGTTGTACTGAGGGGATTTAGTTGAAAGTTCTTTATAACAAAAATGTTGTTTTTTTTTTCTTTTAAAAATTCTGCACAGTATAAAGCTTAAAAACATCCAATTAAGTTAATATTTTTAAAAAGATATTTTTATCTATATTTTAATTTGTACGAAATGTTTTAACAAGCTGTGAAGTTAACAAACAACACAACAATGAAACAGCATCACACGAAACCGCTGCTGTCGGCTGCAGTCCTGACGCACGAGCTCGGACACAACCTCGGGTTGAGGCACATCGAATCGAACGGCTGCCAGTGCACCGATGGCGTCGCTTGCATCATGTACCCTTCCCTGTCGTGAGTTGAATTGTCGTGGCTTGAAAAATAATGTCGTTGAAAACATTAAACAAGCAATTTTAAATATATAAATTCTTAAGTTTATGTTTTTTAGCTAAGTTTCTAGTCTTCGTATTTTTCTTGTAGTAAATAAGCCAATATATGCTTATATTTTCAACTGCTTTTTTTTAACCTGGTATAGTTTTAGAGTTCTTTTTCAGTACCTTTATTGTATGCAGACTGCTTTTTTGTTCCTTGTTTGTTAAACCTGTTCATACAAAAACGTAAAAGGCAATGTAGACAGTAAAGCCTTCTATTAACTTATAAAATTAATTAAAGTCAAAAATATACCGGAATAGTTTTGAAAAAAAAAAGAAGCAAACTACAAAATTTTAGTATACATGTTTGTTAGTTGCCTTTATTTTTCTTAAGTAATTATTTTATTAGTTATTATTTTGCCTTCTGTTTTATTTAAACATTTCAATGTGTCGATTTTCTATAAGAGAATTTTTGCTTACTAGTTTATAGAGCAGCACCCATATTTTCGATAAAAGTAGTGAATTTCACAGTTGATCAATAAAAAAGTTCTGTTTACTTCAGACTTAAATATACATTTATATTTACACAAAGTTGTACTGTTATGTTCAACACAGCGTAAAAGTAATAAATACAGTGTGAAATAGATAAAAGATAACAAAAATTGATTGTATTGTACTTGAGACAGAATATTTACTTACTTTTTTTTTGTCACCACTAGAACTTACAATTTATTTGTTAAGTATAAGAAAAAACACTAATACTTCGAACATTTGTTTGTTTTAATACTTATTTTTTAATGACTTACTAAACAACTGATTCTTTTTATTTCACCTAAACCCTTACTACTAGTAATTAAAGAAAGTTAAAACTACATGTGTAATATTTTATTTATAAATTACAAATTGATATCTAGTTTTTAAAATTTTTTGGAGTTTTTATCAAAATTTACTATAATCAGGGTTGCCACTTTACATGGAAACCTGGAATTTGTCAATTTAGGAAAAAAAACTGGAAAAACCTGCAATTTTTAACAATTTTAACATTTTCAGTAGTAATATTTTAATTTGACATAACAAATTTATCATATAAATAAGATTTTTTTATCATTGTAATGTTAGGCTATTTTTCCCAAAAAGACTAAATAGTCATAAAATTTTATGAGCGCCAAAATAAGTCTTCAGTTTTTGAGTTAGAGTTTTGTAGTGATTGTATTTTGCAAAGTTAAAATTATCTTTATCTGCAAGAAGGAAAATTTACTAAAAAAGCAACTGTTAGTTCTTATCTGTTCTCTCCTTACATCTTATTATTTTATTCTTTGCAACCTCATAATTAATTTTTTTGATAATAAATTTAGTATTTTTATAGTTGTATATAAATTATTAGTGATTTATAGTACTATTTTAGTGATATTTTAGGTTAAAGTTTCTGTAGTTATTAATTAATACTAAGTTTTATTTGGTGTCGTAATTGTTATTGTTATTGATATTCAGATTGATATTCATATTGGTTTTCAATGTGATATTCATAATGTATTATAATTATATTTGATATCTTTTATTGGTTGTGAGTGAGAGACACATGACTACACGAAGAGAAAGGTACTAGCCAGAGCCTTGTAACTATTAGGAGTGACTCCGAGGCAGTACCTGTTCCGCCGGTGCTACCAGGCCCTCCGAGCGGACATCATCATCAAAAAAATTTTTTCATTAAAAACACATTTAAAATAACTTAACAGTATCTTTTCAATGTTTTTAGACCATTTCACGCAGTTTTTCACATTAAACTCCACTCAAAACTAAAAATAGACCAAAAAATGCGTACCTTTTAAAACCTGAGAAGAAGTTTGGAAAACCTGGGTAAATTTTTTGAAAAAACGAGTGGCAACCCTGTATGTTGTATCCTGATAAAAAACAACAAGAAAACCCAAACAACTATTTTCACAGGAACACCGAGAACTTCGGCTGGTCGCGCTGCAGCCGGTCCTCGCTGAGCCGCATGCTGCCCAACAAGCTGTGCATCCACGACACGCCGCGGGCCGAGGACCTGTACACCGCCCCCAAGTGCGGCAACAACATCGTGGAGCGGGGCGAGGAGTGCGACTGCGGCACCGTGGACGACTGCGACAGGTTCGCGCGTTTTTTTTTGATTTTTTTGTTTGTTGACAAGACAAACGTTGGACCCGCTTCCCTATGCCCTTGAGGTGATTATAAAAAATATATAAAAAAAAGTATGAAAAAAGACTTAAGATTAGAAGATAAAGGCAAACGTAATGTGTTTTTTATCCCATATTAAATATTTTATTATTATTTTTTTTATTGAGTTTGATTTTATTTAAACGAGAGCTGTTGCGTTGTTGCACTGATGAGCTCTTTGGGCGAGATTGAGTTTGATAATTGATAAAATAAAAATTAAAATTAAGTTGCGTTAGGTTGTAGTTGGACGAGCAAAGGTTGTTGACTCGTTCAAGTTTTTGTTTCGACTTTGAAAATGTTCAATTGGTTGTAAAACACTATAAGTTTCAACAACTTGAAGCAAGCTAGTTTTAAATGAACATTTAAAACAGTTTATTTAACATTTACAACCACTTTTTTTTTTGTTTTTGAGTTATAAACAAACACGACTGCAACAGGTTTAGAAGTTTTTTATTTTTGCCAAATAATGTCAGGCGATAATTTTTCGAAAAAAAAAAGCTTCTTGACTCTTTTAAACATCTGTGGTATTTGAAGTAGATCTCACTTATCGTTTTACTATCGAGCAAATTTTTAATATAATTTAAATTTTATCAGTTGATAGTTCGAATATATTTGTATATTCTTAACACTTTTGTTTCTACTATTTATGCTTTCAACCGATTGAGGTGAGTTTTTAAACTCCTGCACCTCAGAGCTATTTCAAAAAAATTTTTTTTTTTATTAAATTTCTATTTACAGCCACTTGGTTTGTTTTCGACTAAACAACAATTTATATACATTTTAATAGATAAATATAAATAAATGGATAAGGAAAAAAAATGTGTTAACTTAGTTTGTGCAACACAAACACTAATAGTTTTTTGATGGCAAAAAAAGATAATTTTGTTTTAAGCTTAGTATTGTATTTTGTGATTTTTTTTTCTAATGAAAAAAAAGTTTAAATCAGTTTTACATCCAATTTTAAAAAATAGTAATTTTGAAATAAAGCTGTTTATTGTGTAATTGGATTTTAATTACACAAAAATGAATAAAATTTCACTAGACTTAATGTAATTTTAATGTAAGTTCAATCTTTCCATCATCACCTAAAATTTGGAGTATTATAATTTACTAAAAAAAAAGTTATTGTCTATCAAAAAGAGTTCTTTTAGTTTAAGCTTTTTTAACTTAATAGAGTTGTTAACCTTAACGTATTTAACCTATTGATAATTTTTTGACTTTTCGATCATATGAATTTTGCAATTTAATAACATTTTAGTATAAAAAGAAAATTTTTGCAATTTAAAGTTTGCATTAACTTTTAAAATAGATACATTACTCAAAAACAAAATCACTTTTATCTACTTTTACTGTAAGGTTTTTCTATTTATTAGTCTTTTAAAATTTAACTCAAGTGATAGAATATTTTTAAAAGCACAACTAAAAGTTATTGTTCATGAAAATTTAAAAATAAACAGTCACACGCATGTTTTAAAAACAAGTCACGCTCGTGTTACTAAATAAGTACGTATTTTTTAACGCTGTTTTGTCTATTTATTATTGCTGACATAAATATTTCATAACAGTGTTTAAAACGGCATTAGAAAAAATGTCAATGTTTTTGTGTAACTTGTTATTTTAACGAACGTTTTAATTTCTTTATAATTCTTTATTTAAATTAGTAGTACAATAAATACTAAAAAAATAATTAAAAATTACTTTGAACTAAACCTAGCTTTGAAAAAAAAAACTGGTTGAGAAAAGTGGTTATATTTTTTTTTCCTTACGACAATCAATAACAGAAATTTTCATACAACTAGTCATTATTACGTCACACAGCAACACCTCGACGTGCAACGTCCACGTAGAAAGTTCAATGAAAACTAAAACTAACTTACTTTAAATACATTTTAACTATAATTAACATAACAATTGAATAAAATAATTATTTTTTTTACGTTATACGACCTTTCACATAAGGTATCTAATTGGTTGTTACGTCACACAGCAAGTGTTGCAACGCGTCCACGTGCCAACTGCTCCCTCGCGCGGAATGCGACGGAGGGGAGTGCTGCGACGGGTGTCTGCTGCGACCTAGCGGACACGTTTGCAGGGGAACGGGCGGCAACGAGTGCGATCTGCCCGAGTACTGCAACGGATTCTCCTCATCCGTGAGTTGATTATGATAGTTGTTTGTGCATGCATTAAAATATAGAGAGAGTTTCCATAATTTTATTTTTTGTTAGTTGGTATATTAGAAGTTGGAGCTTGTTTAAGTGCATCTAAGAATTTCCATTATTTTATTTTTTCTTAGTTCGTATATTAGTTTTCTATACTAAAATTGTTTAATTGATTGAATCGAATTGATAGTATACTGATGAATTAAGTGCCAAAAGTTATGAAAATTAGTGCCATTAAGTTTAACAAAGCTTTATTTACAGCGACTCTGATTTGAAATGGAAATTTAGTTTGGTCACAATATTGCAGTATATCTTGTGTTCAAGATTTTTATTTTTTGAATGTAATTAGAATTTTAGATTATTTGTTCAAATATTTATTGATATTATACTAAAAACTAAATTGCTTTTTTTTCAAAAAGGCTGGGTTGTGTTTATACATTTTAAATTTATAACTAAGTTAAAATCCTTACAATAGATTTTTTTAAAAGATCACTAAAAGTTTATTCTAAACCAGAGTTTCCCAAAGTGGGCCATAAGCAGCAAAGGGGACCAAGGGGAGGGGGGCATGAGACCATAACTTGAAACTTACACTTGATGTTCTAGAATTGATGGTGAAGAGCAAAAAAAAAGTAGCTTTTTGAAAAGTATTGTCTGAGGGGACAATAGCTTTTTTTATTTTCTTAAAGGGGGCCTTATGGAAAAAATTTTGGGATACTTCTTCTAAACTGATACTATATTGCTATTAATTTAGTGATACATATTTGAAGTAGTAAAACAATCATTTAATCATTGTCAAAAAAAATAAAAGTTTTAGTAATAAATTTGACCACATTTAATTCTGTAAATTACTTTCATCATACTTTTAACTTATTGATTCTTTAGAGTTTGTAAAAATGAATATTTTTTTATATTTGCCTTCTATATTATATTGAAAGAGCTGCAGGTAAAAATAATAAGTTAAAGATTCTGTCCATACAAATATTATATTAAGTACTTTTTTAAAAGTCAACTAACATCATGTAAGACAAAAACGTAATATATACTAATGATTAAACTAATGTTTTAAAATTTTAAAAAGCAGTTTAATTTCTGGCTCTGTCTTAACACTAATGAGCTACTGACTTAAATCTAACTCTTTAAAATATTAGTTTCGAGTTAGGGTTTTGATTTTTTGTGCACCTAGTAAGTCTTCGGACTGTTTATTGTCTTAGAATTTTCGTACTCCTAATCCCTATTTCTCTTCTACAACGATTCGATTACTTTACTCTAACATATTCTTAAAGGTATAAATTTAAGTTAAGTTTTTGTTCAATAAAAAAAATAAAAAACAGTTCGTTTTAAAAATAACACATTTATGCCGAGTCTATATACGACCGAAAACTATTTTTACAACTCAATTTCAACAGTGCCCTCACAACTCGTTCATGGAAAATGGGAGGAAGTGTAACGGCAACCAGGACTACTGCGTCGGTGGGAGTTGCAGGAACCGTGACTTGCAGTGCAAAGAAATTTTCGGCGGAGGTCAGTTTGTACTTATAAACTTTGAAAGTTTTATTTGAAATATTATAAATCGATTTTATTAAACCTATTATAAGTTTAACTTAAACTATCAATGCTATTATTACTTTTTAAGCTTAAGTAATTGAACAAGCCGGTTTTATTAGGGACTTTAATTTTTTTAAGCTAGCATTTTTTCGTAAATTTTTGATGTTTTTAAACAACTTTGTTTAGATTCACGAAAAGCTCCGGATACTTGCTACGACTTGAACTTGGACGGCAGTGCTTACGGGAGCTGTGGAAATAATGTTAGATGCGCAAAAAAGTGTGTTTTGAATTTTTCGCATATGATAAACAAGATTTCAGAGATGTTATATAGTAAAAAAAAAAATTATTTAAAGTTTTTAGTTTATGAATGTATTAATGTACTAAGCTTTTTTAAGGATCTTAATATTGTCAAACTTTAAACATGCGAGTTTGTATACTCGTAATAATATTGAAAAGCAATCTAAATAAAAAACTCAAACAGAGATGTGATGTGCGGTAAGATATTCTGCACTCAGCCCGCAACAAAAGTCAACATGCAGTACAACATATACTGCGACGGCATCGACCACACGAGCTACTCCACTATTTACGAACTGGAAAATTACGAAAATCAGGTTCCCGGTTTGGTTGAAGATTTCACTTCGTGCGGAAAAGATAAGGTATTGTGATTTTTAAATCATAGATTTATAAATATTTTGAAAAGTTTACTCTCTTTTCTCTAAAATCTTACAAATATAAATTAAAGTTAAAAAAGGTTTTCTTTTTGTACAACCGTATAGTTGGTTTTGTATAATATGGTTTATACCTATAACTTCAAAACAACTTGACTCGTTTAATATTTTTGCATTTATTTACAAACTTTATGAAGTCTATTTTAAATTAAAAAGAAACACTTACTACAGAACATCCCAAAAATTATTTTATGTACAAAATGCATTTAGTAATAGCTATTTGATTATTGTAGGCATGTGTTATGTATTAAGTTTAATAAAATAAATTCACTTCTTATTTGTCAGAAAATTATATGGTAAAAACTAACCAATTTTTTTTTCACAACTACCTATATAAAATATACTAATAACAGTTTGATCAAACTGTATTTGAAATGTATCATTAATAAGTATTTTATAAGTGGATTTTGAAATTACTTTGTTGTTTAACTTCAAGTTTGAGTCAATTTTTTTTATGTATTAATGTCTAAAGTTTTATTTATGCCTAAAAATACATTTTAGCTTTTTTTAATATGTATCAATATCATTGAAAAATTTGTTCATTATAAATTGCTATTTTACTCAACACAAATTAAACCGATATCGTTATAATATTGGTATTAAAAACTTTAGTAAGTTTTAAATTTGAAGCTAAGCACTTCTTGTATTTACTTGTACACTTTTTTCGATTTTGCAGTTTAAAATCAAATGCATTAAAAATTTGATAATTTTCAGTGGTGCGTAGACAACAAGTGTGTGGACTTTCTGGGAACCAACTGCAGTAATAAATGCCACGGCAATGGGGTAGGTTAAAGTGTTATAAAAAAAACCTATAGTTGTTATTTAATTTAATAAAAGTTTTCTTCAAGCTATTTTATTCAAGTTTATTAGTTATCTTTTTAATAACTTAATTTTGTAAATTTTAGTTTCATAAATTGTTGATAATATAAATAGTGGCTATTTAAGGATTTACCTCAACGTCACAATTGCCGTTATACATGAGAAAGTAATCGATAAGTCTACAACATTTCAACACCAATAATTATTTCAACCTTAAAAACGCTCATTATTGCAACAACAATAAAATATTATACAATTTCTTACGAAACCTAAACATTAATTGTTGCACCAAATATGAAAAATTATACAAGTTATTATATTACGCATAAATTCACTATTGCAACAACAGTTATACAAGTTATTACACTTAACAGATCTGCAACTTAAATTAGAAAATATTCATTTTATCAACAGATCTGCAACTTAAATTAGAAAATATACATTTATCAACAGATCTGCAACTTTAATTAAAAAATATAAAATTTATCAACAGACTTGCAACTTAAATTAAAAAATATAAAATTTATCAACAGACTTGCAACTTAAATTAAAAAATATACAATTTATCAACAGATCTGCAACTTAAATTAAAAAATATACAATTTATCAACAGGTCTGCAACTTAAGTTAAACAATATTCAATTTATCAACAGATCTGCAACAACAGGGGAAACTGCCACTGTATCGACGGTTTCGCTCCTCCTTATTGCGACCTCCCAGGCCACGGCGGGTCCCTCGACAGTGGTCCTATCAGCCCACAGGGAGGTTCGGTTGATTTGTTTTAGTTTTTATTGGTTTTCGTGCGAAAGAAAATAAGTATATTTTTAAATTTTTTTATACTATGAAATTTGTGTTTTTAAAAGTATCCGAAATAAGCACACAAGTGCACAGAAAATGTTTAACCACTGCCAACACTAATTTTTTTGATTTCATAGATTAAAAAATAAAACTTTTACCTGATAAAAAGTGATAAAAACTAATTTTCGAACCAAGCTGAATCATACTTTACGTAGATAAACAAACAAATTAGAGAAACAGTGCAAAAATATTAAATACAAAAAGTACCTGTTACAACTACATAAAATACCCTATAAACATAAGTATTTCCACATCAAATATGACAATTCAAAAGTTTACACAATTTATGTACAAAAATATGTTTATTGCACAATTCATGTAAACTATCAGCAATTGTATATCGACATCCCGATTTTCAAAAAATGGGTGAGATGGCCACTCTTTGGGGGCCACAAGCTGCAAATGGTCCACAGGGAGCCATAGTTTGAAACTCTAGATGTTCTGTAGTTTGATGTGTTAGAGCCAAAACAAAAGGTCTTGGGCGTAATTAGAGTAGTTTTGAACCTTACACTATATATTACGGGAAAATTTGAAACTTACAATAGATCAAGGCTTCTAAAGTGGGCCATTTTAGAAAGTTAGGGGTCATAAGCTGCAAAAGAAGGGGGGGACCATTGAAACTTAAGCTAGACATTCTAGAGTTGGTGTTAAAGAGCAAAAAAAGGTCTTATTGTAGTTTTTTAAGGTATTTTATAAGCTGCGCATTGCTTTTAAATTTTTTTCAAAGGGTGCCTTATGAAAAAAGTTTGAGAAACCCTGATGTACATAAACACTAGAAGTTTTGATACGTACCACAAAATTGACAGCTAAACAACAAACGCATTTTCTCCGTGTCCAAATAACAATATAAACTGAAACTATAGTGTCCTTGCTATAGAGTTAAATTTATACATGTAATAATGATACTTTTACGATTTAGTCACAATATGGTTATTAAAATTAAGAATAAAAGTGATACTGACTAACAAGCAAAACTAAAGTTAAAATTTTAAACCAAGTCTTTAATCAAGTTGATGCGCATAAAAACATAATAGAGAGCAGATTTCAGTTGAATGTATTAAAGACCAGTGTTTTTTCTGCTAATGGATGAGTTTTCACTTTTGAGCTGTGTTCAAAGTGCAAACCAAAGTGGCAGACTTCTGTATTATGTTTTGTTTAAAACTAAGCTTAATGGTTCAAATCAAACAAGTTTAGAAGTTTTTAGACAGTTTAATCAATTTAGTGTCAGTTTTATAAATTTTATTCTACGTTTATCGTCTAAATAATCAAAACCATGATCAAGTTATTTATTACGGTATTGTTTACAGTAACGAAGGATGTTGTTCTAATGCTTGTGCTGTTCCTGTTTGTAATGCCGGTTATACTGAGTGGGGGAGTCTACGTTTGGTACAAGTATCTCGGTGGAAGCGACCAAGTCGTTACGTGGAAACAAAACAGGTGAGTATTGTTAAAAGTTCCAAGATTGCACTAAACGTCATGGTCCTGAATATTAGATTAATTTTTAGATCTATAACTTAAAGTTGTTTGATGATAGTGTATGCTACTTTGTGCGAAAAGTAAAATAAAAAGTGTAACTTTGGTATAGCGATCGAATTAAATGCGAACACTGTTTGATTTATAAAAATGTACCATATTAGTGAAAAGATAGCGAAAGTATTGTAATGTAACCCATTAGTGTACCTTACATCCACACTGTGACCCATTCTTAATTTTAAACTTAACTAAGAACTTAATACACTGAATAGCTACTATATATCCTACTTATAAAAACTAGAGACACGACAAATGTTAATCATATTGTATTAAAGAGCAATTGCTAACATTAAGCAATATAAAGAGCCATGTACAATAAAAAAAAAATTATGCTTAAGAAATTACTTCGAATGCTATTAGAACCTTTATAAACAATTTAAATTTAAGATATTTTACTTTAAAAATGTATCAAATATAAAGAGATTTGATTACTTGTAATTTAAATCAGGGTTTCCTAAACTTTTTTAAAAAAAGCCCCCTTTGAAGAAAATAAAAAACTATGGCCTCTCTAACAAGATTACTCAAAAAACTACCATTAAAACACCTAAGACTTTTTTTTTTGCTCTTCGTCCTCAACTGCGGAATATATAGAGTAAGTTTCAAATTATGAACTCATGACCCCCTAAATTTCCCCAAGAGAGCCATTTCGCCCACTTTGGGGAAGCCTGATTTAAATAATAGAAACTTGTAAAAAGTAACATTGCTAAATAAGTAATTATATGACTCAAGATACAAATATAAATGTCTATTCTAGAATAACATGTTTACTGTAGCAAGACTGTGACACGACTCTCTCCACAACTCTCTGTGCCTGGTTTATATAGATCTGTTCTCAACTTTATTTAACATTAAGTCAGGAGTTTTTACTCTTTAGTTTCTCCTTACCTAAACTGTATTAAAATTGCATCGGTATTTGCATGGGTCTCATTCTGGAATTTTCCCTTAATCACAAAACGATTTCAAATACAATTTGATGTATATTTACAGTAATAGTTTAATTTTTATTAAAAGTAAATTTAAACTACTTAAAGGTTATATTATAAAATAAACAGTAATTTTAATACTACTAAAACATATATATATATATATATATATTGAAAATAACAAATTCAAGCAATTTCACAAAACTTTTTTATGCTTACAAGTTTATTTTTTTTAAATCATACTTAGTTATTACCTACATTGCTGTTTTTTTTTTTACTTTCTGTTTAAACTTAATGAAAGTTTGAAAACCTAACTTAGTAAGAATTTAAAATACTCTTAAGATGTCTTCAGTATAATTTTTTTATTATATGATGCATTAAAACTATATTTTATTCATATTTTAAAGAGCTGTTTTCAAAACTGCTGAATAAAAAAAAGTGAAATAAAACATTGTTTTTGGTATTTAAAGTTAACTAGTTATGATTAATAGTATTTGCAAAACATAATTCAACAGACAAGAGCGTCTGGCAGCCGTGGCCGAGATGAAGAAGCAGAAAAGGAGGCAGAAGAACGGAGGTCGGCATCAGCTTACAACCGGTGAACCATTGATTAATAAGCGTATGTTGTAATAAAGTTTGCATGGTTGCGTTCTTTCTGTTTCTTCAGTTGTATAATTTTAATTATGAAAACAGTTTGAATTCTAAACGAAGTCTTTTGTCAACAGATAAATACAGTTTGTGTTCAATCTTTAGCCGTTTAATTAAAGCTTGAAGTGAAACTTAATTTTGCATAAAAGTAAAGAAAAATTATGTCTTAAAAAATAAAAAAAGTTTATCCAAAACAACCATGTATTTTTAGAGTGTTTTTAAAACTTCATAACTTCTGTATTTTAAAACTTCTGTATAAGTTTTATGCCTAAAAATTAGAAAATTCAATTCTACAGCTCCCGTGGTCAGAAGCAACCCGACGAACAAAAACGACGAGATCAGGTCGTCCGTGCCGACCAGGACCGCTCCCAGGCCACCGGCGCCCACCTACAAGCCCTCGAACGACTGGAAGCAGTCGAACAACGAACCTCTGAAGCCCGACTGGAGCCGGCAGCAGAGTCCCGCCAAAAAGTTCAACGATTCTTCCAGAGACCCGCACTCCAACTCCTATCGAAGCGGTGAGTTTTTGTTCAATTTTTTTGTCATTAATAAGTAATAAACGAGTAGCCCGGTAGTAATAGTAGACGTAATTTGCTTTATACAAGTTGAGCAAGTTTTAATTTTGATCACCTACAAAGTTAGTATAATAAAAGAGTAAACTGTCGAAAGATAGCAAAAGTATTACCTGTAACTAGTATATGATGTGTAAACTCAAACTAGATGTCATAAACATAAGTTTATACAAAGAAGTATAATAATGTGGAAAACTGGTTTATAATTCTGCTTAAACTTTTTCCCACTACGTTCAGGTTGGTGGAATGAAAAGAAGCAAGCCCCGCAGCAAGTCCACTCCTCGTGGTGGGGAACTACCGACGATGACGTCACGACTAAAAACGACGTCAAAACTGGCGATTACGTCACTCCCAACGACGTCGTCTACGACCTTCCGCCGGAAGTTTTGATAAAGGGGAACAACCGTCCCCCACCGCAGAGACCCTCACACTCGCCCGTCGGCAAACCGAAACCCAGAATTCCGCAGAGACATCCCGCAAAAGTAAATTTTGTTGATTGAAAATAAATTTAAGTTTAAGATTTTAAGATTATTTTATTGAATCTAATTGTTTACAGCACTATTCAGGGTTGCCCCAAAACTTTGAATCCTGGAAAAACCTGGAATTTGAGAAATTTTGAAAAAAATAAAAATGAAAATCTTCTACTTGAAACAATTTTTACATGTTAAGTAGTAAAATTTGTATTTGACACAAAAAATCTCATACAGATAATTTTTTTTTGTCATCATCAAAAATATTTTTTATTAAAAACACATTTAAAGTAAATTAACAGTATGTTTTCAATCTTGTTATACTATTTAACACAGTTTTTAATTTAAACTTATTTTTGAACTAAAAGTAGACCCGAAAACGTGTGCTTTTTAAAACCTGGAGGAAATTTTCTAAAAACCAGTGGCAACCCTGCAGGGCCCTGACTATTAAGAAAAAACAGTATATAAACAAGTAAACGATATAGGTAAAAAGTGAAGTTAAGAACAGGTTGCTATGTTTCAGTTATAAATCGTATTAAGGTGATAGAAATTAATTAAAAAATATACTTAGGAGTTTTAAAGTAGCAAAAATTTACTAAATGTTAGTTAATATTTCTTGAAAACCGTTTCTATTATGTTTCTCTAAATTATAATAAAAAGTATTCATGTGAATTATAACAGCCCGCCACTGAGGATAACAGTTCAGTTGGAAACCTGATTGCGAAGTTCAACCAGTGAACAATTTAAGTGGTTTGTGTCGTTTGCAATGGAATGCAGTATCAGTGATTTGGCCGAACTTTGTACGATAGCAGCTTTGTGTTTTGTTGCACCCTTTTTTGCCGATCATGTTTTAGCGATAAATTTTGCAGATTTTAACTAAACGGAAGGACTTGTTTAAATTAGTTTAGACTTAATTGCGAGTCTTTATACTCAAAACTTAATTGAAATATATATGTTAAGCACAAAAAATCATGTGGAAAACAAATACAAAAAAAATAATAGTTTATTTCTATCAGTTACATAAATCGTAGTGATAAATAATTTTTTCTTTATAAAGTTTGCCTCTAAATCAAATAGTGAACACTTTTATTGCTACTAACCAAAAATTTACATTAACTTAGAGAAACAACTCTTCATCGAAACTAATACAAACTCTCAACAAGTCTTGCCTGCTTATTGTTTTAAGTACCTAGGTTTCTTTTTCACTGCTTTATTCCGACCGTTCTTTATTTGCTAGCTTTTTATTTGATGGTCTGCTATTTTTCTTTTTTTGTCGCAGTTTATTTGGCATGTTTTATCGTTTATTTTCTCAATGGTTTTTATTTTTAATTGCTTTAGTTGTAAAATGATTAGAACAAAACAGTTTTTTTTGATGTGGTTTAAAAACTATATATCTGGTTATTTTCTATAACCAGTTTTCAAAATAATGCTTCTGATAACTATCATTGCTATTCTTGTACATTTAATTCAAAAGTTTTTGAGTAAGAATTTTATCACAAGTAGTGATATGTTGTAGTTGAAATGTAGTTAGTGTAGAAACCTGAACATTTTCGGCAATTTCAACATCACTGTAATGAAGTGTAGTTAGTTTAGGCCAAAAATGATTGATGAAATTATTGGTTGTTTATTTACGAACTACTGTACAATTTATTTTAATATTTTCAGTTTTTTTTTTACATGTACTATTTATTTAATCATATGCTTTTTGTTACCTTCTACGTATATCTAACACAATTTCATACAAAGAATGAATACTACTACTAAATTTTAATAAAATACAAAGTTTCACACGCTATACACAGTAGAACTAGAAATTTTCTAATCATAGTTATTTATTGCACTTTCAAGACTTTTAAGTAATACCAAATATGACATTAATAAAAGTCAGAAAACTAATGTTTATTTAAGAATCTATAATAAAAAACTATTGAAAATTTATTTTTATGCTTTAGATTTTAAGGCTTTACACAAAGATTTTAGAAAGTTTAATTCAGTTTGTTCATCGATTTAATTTTTAGTGTAGGCTGAATAATTTACTTTGAAATTGTTTAGTCATATAAAACAATTTGTGCTGTTGTTGTTACTAAAGTGCATTAAAAAAATTTATCTAGATAAAAAATATATATCTATTTTCCAGATGATACGACTAAGAACCTGAAAATTAGTAGTTTTTTTTTGAAAATAAGACAACCTAAGTTCTAATATTTTTTTTTTGGTTTTCCACATAAAAAATTAATAGTCACATAGTTTAGCAGTTTCTGCAGAAAAAAAAGGTACTTAATTTGAATCAAAGATCCGCATCCCGTTGGAAACCAACTAAAAATCTAGATCGAATCCTAGTTTGTGGATCCCACACACTTGTGTTTTGCAATTGGTTGTATAACTTTAACTAAAATTTAGCTTGCAATTAACCTGACCTGTTTTGATGGATGTTAGCATTTTGTATGTGTTACAAAATAAATTGTCGTAGAGTATTTTGAAATAATTGTTTAAAATGTAATTTTTTAAATAACTCCTGAATTATACGAGACCTTTTTTGCTAACATTGCAGATTTTAGAATACCAAGTGTAATTTTAAGATTTAGCGGGCAGCATCCCACTTAACAATGTAGACATACTCGTGGGCCGCAGTTTGCTGACCCCTCTTCCAGTTATGGTTTCTAGTAAACTTTAGATTAAAGATTGAGTAGAAAGTAATAAGCTTAGTTCTAGTTTCTTTCCGTTTTTTTATTAAGAAAAAGCTGGTTCAAGTTTGTTACTAATAAAATACTGGTTATACTATTGAATCTATTTTTTTCAAGTGATAAATCTGTACAGTTGCACCTTTTTTTCTTTTACGAGAAACCAAAGATGGTCAAAACTTATAACAAAAACTCAACACATTGGGCTGAAAACGGGGTTCAAGCGGCTATAGACTATAAAAAAGTGTTTTTGCAGAACAGTAAATCAAACTAAGTGTTAAACATAGTTAGATAAAACTTGACATCTTTGTTTAAAGTTTGTTTTCTTACTTTTCTGCTTCAAGTATTTAATATGTTACATTTTAAATCCCAACAGTTTTTGCCTTTTACGGTGTACTCAAAAAAATTTAAAGTTTTTGTAAAAATTTTGCTTGCAGAAAGTTACAGAAAAATACTTAAAATACATATTTAGAAACACTTTTTTAAAAGTTTGGTATAATGTATATCTCACAATAAAATAAGCTAACTAGATATAAAAAGATTTAAGGCTTTTATTTTATTTTTTTAAATTGACAATTTTTCCAAAAAAAAAAAAGGCATCAAAATATTGCTACTATAAACCTAAGAAATATGTATATGCCTATCGATAAAATTTTTAGTATATTATTATAAGGAAATCTTGTCATTTTTGCTAAAACATAAAAGAAAAAATCTGCGATAGGCAATTGGGATATTTATCTCTTAAAATTACTTAAACTGCCATAAATTCACCAATGAATTTATTTGTTTTTGTTTTATTTTTTCTACTATTATTTTTTATTCTAGAAAAACATCAGAATCACTTTTCCCTCTACTTATAAAAAAATAGCAGTTTTTTTTAAGAATTAGTATACGTTTTTTTTCAAGAAGTTCGGCTTTTTTCATTACATTGTTTATTGAACGATAAAAAAGCGCTTTAAAAATTTGGTCTAAGGACCTGGTGTACAAAGGAACTTTTCCGTTATTGAGTCGTACACCACATGCTTATAAAATTTCTTACGTTAAATTAGATTTATTTTTTTATCATTAAAATAATTAAATATTTAGTAATAAAACAATCACTTTAACGAAATGTAAAAAAAAAACTAAACGAAAATTAACTGAGTTTTGTGTATAAAAATGTACTTAAAAACTTGTTTAGTAAGATAAGAACTAAAAAATAGATATAACTTTAAATCAACTTATAAAATGAGATAATCAATACTTAAAGCAAAAATTTGAATACTTGAATGATAGGTTACAACCTCTTTAAGGAAAGTTAAAATGTAATACGCTAAAATATAATTACGTTAAATTTTATCAGTATTTTGTGCAAAAAGTTTTTTTTTATATTAATTAATTTTAATTGAACTGTCAAAATAGTTTTACATTTGAATAGATAAATAAACTATTGCACAGTTTTTTAATAACTTTAAAGAACTTCAAACATTATTAGCTAATTTATTTAAATGCATAACAGATATATAAAACACTCTCCCAAGTTTTTCTGTGATAGTTTAATACGTATTTCATTACTTTTCGTCAGAACCTAACGGTAGAACAAATTTAAAACTATGATTGGTTTTTAAACAAAAACACAAAAAGTTAAAACTAACAAAGTAATTAGCGCAATTAATTATCAGTGTAAAGTAATAAATAAGTAATCTAAAATATTACTAACGAGAAAAAAAGAATAATTTAACTAAATAAAGACACTTTGTAATTGAATTCCTTTTGTTTGCACAATTCTGGTTTCTCTAAAAATATGGAGATAGCCTCCAACTTTGCGAGATCAAGTACACTATTGCAATGATAAATTATTTTAAATCTGGATATGTTATCTTTCCTAGCACAATCTCTATTATTTATTAGATGTTCTGCAACTGAAGATCTTTTTGCTGCGTTTTTTGTTGCCGTTGTCTTAATTTCAGGTTATTTTTCAATGAATTTCATCACACAAGCAGGTAGATGTTCTTTTATCCTGGTTTTTAAGTGTCTTGTAGTCTGACCGATATAGCTCTTTTCGCAAAAGCAATTAAACTTATAAACTATACAACTTTTGTCTTGGTCTGGTATCGGATCCTTCAACTGCATTTTTTATAAAGGTTTTGGTAAAAATATAACTTTTGGACACACTTGGTTGTAAGATGTTTTGTTATCAGATAAGATGTTTACTTCGCTCTTAAATACACGTGATTTTTCTCCAATATAAGATAATTTTGAAATTGCTGGTAACTTCTCCGGTCCGTATAACTTAGGTTGTTTTAGGTTATTGTGATGTGATTTTATAACCCTCATAATCAAATTTGGTTGGTATCCAAATTTTATTAAAATTTATTTTATTCTCTCAACCTCTAAATGAAGTAATTCTTTAGAACATATTTTGTATGCTCTATGGTAATTCGATTACGAAGTTTTTTTATTTAGTTAAGTTAACCAATTTTTTATCGTTAGTAGTATTTGAGTTTAATTGTTTATTACTTTCCACTGATAATTAAGTGCGCTAATTACTTGGTTAGTTTTAAATTTTTGTGTTTTTGTTTCAAAACCATTCATAATTTTACATATGTTCTTCTGTTAGGTTCTGACGAAAAGTAGTGAAATACGTATCAAACTATCACAGAAAAACTTGGGATAGTGTTTTATATATCTGTTATGCATTTAAACTTTAAAAAAGTTAATTCTACCATAACTGAACTTAACTTTTATAAATGAAAATTAAAAGACAAGTACTGTTAGATTTATGCTTCTAATAAGAAAACAACAAAACAACAATAATAATATTAAGGACAACAACTTTTCTTCTGTTTTAAAATATACTTTTTAATATTTTGAATACTTATCTAAGTTTAAAATTGTAATACTACAAGGCAAAAAATAATTGTAAACATAAAAAAGAAGTTTTTTTTTCTGTTTTTCTCAGAAAAAGAGATTGTTTAAAATAAGTTTGCTTGAAACAGTTTTCTCAGCGTACATTTAAATACTTAATTTAATTTTTAAATAGTATTTGTATACAAGCTTTTATGGTATTTTTTAGCAGCTGCTGTAGGCCTTAAATTTGACATAAGTTTAAAGTTTTATGACTAGTTTTTAAACTTCAAAGTAGCAGAAGTTTTCTACATTTAAGCTTACATCACTCATAATACACTTAAAATATAGAACCAAAGACAGTTTTTAAAAGAAGAAGCCCAGCTCTATAAATTAAACTCTTGGTTTAATATCCTTATTAATAGAATTGTCAATGGCCGCTTGCCAGCCCTCTGTGTGAGAGTAACATGTGTTTCGCTCAAAACTTTTTTATTATTCAAAAAACATTTGTCTCAAGCTCTACCCCTTGCATCGATAAACATTTTCTTGGAAAAATCGAGTGTGTTACATCGTGTGTTATTTTATCTCCCTCATCACTATTAAACATTTAATTGACCGAAATGTATAAAATGAATACTGTCTTAAAAAATCCTATTATGATACGTCCTTTGGAGAACACTTACAAGACTATTGCTTTATTGACAAAAAACAAAGTGTGGGAAAACAATAAAGCTGTTCACCGGCGCTATGTAAAAAATCATTACAAAAATCCAATCATGTGACTACTGCCACCAGAGTGAACTCACAATCAGTTGTTGACAAATCACGTTATACTATTACTATAATGAATACCTTAACCTTTAAAAACTATCTTAAAAAAATAATTATACAATTATACTACGGTTATATTGTTAAATTGTAAACATGACTTATTTACAAATTTTGATGCGTTAAACTGCTAGTTTAAAGGAACATCATTGTTTATTTTTTACTACTACAAAAGTTTCAAATCTGATATAACTTTAAAAAGATGTATCAAGATACATTTTTTATCGTATTTATAATAACTTAAACATAAACCTTAAATGAACTCAAAAAATTTAATTTTAAAATAACTGAAGAATACAAAATTTTTGTTTTGTACACTAAAAACATTTTTTCTTTAGTCAACCTTATACCCACGTATTTATATTAAATGAAAATTATTTATTAACTTGTAACTACAGTCTTTAGTATAATTACAATATTATAGAGCTATTTATAGCCTTATGTAAGTTACATGTTGATCAACAAAAAAGCCTTAAAGTAATGCAAGACACATTAAACTACATTTGGTAATTCTGGATTAAACATAAAAAAAAAGAAGCTTATTATTGAATGCGAAAAAATTCTTTCTTGATAATTTATTAACATCGAATCTGCAAAGCATCCCGGAAATCATTATAAAACAATTTGTTTTGTACCAAAGTAAAAAAGTACATGAATGTAAAAAATATAAAATTGGAAGATTATTTAAAGCAAAAAGCTAAAATGTTGTAATCAACTGACATTTGATTTTAAATAGCCGGGTTTAAATTTTTAAAATATAATTAATGATAAATAAACAATTCATAAAATACTCAGCGACAATTCAAGTAACTTTTATTTATCTATTTAAAAATTTAAAAAATATTTGAAAACTTTAAAACTCATTGCATATATAACTACTAAAAACATTTTTCTTTAACAGTGTTCCACTCAGCTCCAACCCTGTCAAAAAGAAATTATTAAGATTTATTTAAAGTATATTTCCTGAACACGATGTAAAAAAAAGTAAGCATGACAGTTTTTAGCAAATCAATTTTCAAGTAGCAGCAGTTGTTTTTTATCGACGACTACAAAGTGTGTATTGAATTTTAAAAACTACTTTTAAAAAGTTCTAAAGTATTAAGTCCAACATAAACTTAAAAAAGAAGTGATATTGCAATACAGGTTCAAACGAAAAGAGATACTTCATTTTTGTAAAATAAACCAATTTTTAACTAGTTACTAAAAACTGACATTGAAGGCTCACTCTGCCCAATCTTTCCGCTTTGAGGGACTAATAGTTCGTATGTTGACGATTTTTACGAGGTAACGGAGGTGGGGCGCGGTACAAACTGTCATCAGTTGTCGAGTTTAGAGAAGAAGTCATGTAGCCGTTCGATGTAACATGATCATTCCTGCTTGAAGACTGTTCTTGTTCTCGTATTAAACTTCTCCCACCTGTTTGTTATTGATAATTATTTTAGAAATATATTTTATGTTATACTAAAGCATCATTTTAAAAAAGGTCTAAAAATATCATTAAGACTACTTGACTATCGTTAGAAGAAGCAGAGCATCTAAATATGTTTCTAACATTCAGAAAAAAAAAAACAGCATTAAAGTTAACTAACTTAATGTATGAATAAAATCTTGTTGTGCGTTGATTTAGATTTTTAGATCATTTATGCTACACTTTTTACCAGTTTAAAATAAGCTTGTTTTTAAGATTTCCTGTTTTACCAACAAAAATTTTTGACTTTAACTTTTAATCTCCTTTTTGTTTTGGTTTGAAAATTTACAGTTGCAAACGTCAGATACCAAGAGAAAAAATATATTTAGCCTTATTTAATTCGAAAAAAAAACTTCACGCTTAAAGATATACCAGTAGCTTTCAAAATACACTATTTATCTACCAGGATGGTTATTGTTCCTCGGTGGATCGGAAGCAAAACTAAATGGCGTGCTTTTGTTAGCAGGTGGTCTAATTGCATGCCTAATTGGAATGAAAGATTGAGTTTCATCACTTGTGTTTGTTTGATTGATTTTATCTAAATCAGATGCTGAAAAAATCACAGTGCTTTTTTAAGTCTTTAATTATTTAGCACGTACAAAATTGTGTTTATTTTAACTAGAATAACGCTGTGTCATAAGACTCAGTTGTTGTTGAAGTTTTTAAGCTAAAATTTTGCAAATTGTAACATGATTTTATGTTTAAATGTACACAAATGGTAAGTAAAGTAACAATAAAAATAAGTAAAACAACGCTAACATGTCAGTTGTTCAGAAAATTTTTTGTTTTTAGTGTTTGAAATAGTTTTGTTTTTTTCTTGAGCTTCTAACTTTTTGCTATCGGTTTTTAAACACCTGAAAAAATAATTAAATTAACTATTTCAAAATGTTTATCTTGTTTTCTAAATGACCACTTAACTGTTTTTAATTGTAAATTTTTGTATTTTTAAAACAAAAAGCGCTTAAGAAGTTAAAAACAGGTTCAAGTTTTTAAAAATTTAGGCATAATCTACAATTTCAACTTGCATATTTATATTTAGAGGCACATAAATAGAAGCCTATTGAAAGTAACTTTATTATCTACACAAAGATTAAACTTAATTTTTTTTTCAAATTAGGTAGTTTAATTTGCACGTACTAATATAAAACTTTTAAAAACTAGTTGTATGTAGACTGTTTTATTTTATTCATACTTAGTAACTGCTATTGTTATACAAATATAGCTAGTGCTATCTAATTTGTGTCTTTAAAAACTTTAGAAATAACTTTTTACGGTATTTTTTAAGTGTTAGTTCAAAAATATACTAACATAAAGTAAGCATAGCTGGTTACTTTACTAAAGTATTTAAAACACCTGTTTTGCTTCCATCTAAGTACTTTCTGGCTTCCACCGAAGCATTTGTACCAAACAAAAGCTCCCCCCACCAGTACTGCAGGTATTATCAGCAGAAATACAATAAACATCAATATCATGCCGTTTCCTCCTTTTAATATTTTGTACATGTATCTTAGTAAAGACTCTTGGGAAAATGTTAAAATAAAAAGTAAATGTTATAAAACATTGAAATCTTTGAACACTATGTGTAATAGGTATAATGATTTACTTTTAAGACTCTACAAAATTCTTAAATTTAATAAATAAGACCAAATTTAAACAAAAAACTTTATTTAACCACAAAGCAACATTAAAAAATATCTACTAATAAAACAAAAACTAGACTACTTTTACTTGAACTTTTTAATTCGTTTGCATCAGATGTATACAAATTTGTTATCTCGTTGTCTTTTGGAAACCAATAGTAAGGGTATTTTGTGTCATATGGTTTACTGCCTCGCGGATTGTATTTATTTGTTGGTGAAAACTTATTTGTTTTATATTTGTTTTTTGTCGCTTTATCATTTGCTTTATTATGAGTATGCTTTCTTTTATCGTTTCGTATGTTTGTTTTTCTATTCAGCTTATTACCTGGACGTTTTTTTGAGACACTGTTTTTACAGTTAGGAGGAGCGTAGCCCTCATCGCAATGACAGTCTCCATAATTGTCGCATATCTGAAATGTTTATGTAAGAAAAGTTTCAAAGATGCTTTAAAAAAGTTCAACAACAGACTTATGTAGTAAATTTTTTCGAAGTATTTCATCGTATACAGAATACAATAAAAGTTGTTTATTGGCTAAAATTATGAACAAAAGTACTTTTTATGTTGATAGGAAAATAAAACAAAACTAGATAACATTTTAAAAATAAACATTCAGTTTTACATGGCAATGTTGCTCTACTGATCAAAAAGTTCAATGATATGAAAATATTTTTGAAGAAGAATATCAACTATTTTTTTTTACTAACTCTCATAGCTTAAAAAAAAAATGGTATTTTTTTAGACCACGGTTTTCAAATTTAACAAAAACATTAGAATCTAAAGCAAACTTACTCCATTACCATGGCAGTTAACTTTACTGCAATCGCTTTTTTCATCATTCACGCATTTGTTTCCTTTACACCACTGAAAATTATTTTATACCAATATAGTTATCTAAGGCTTGATGAAAGTAGAATTTTTTTTTTAATTAAGCAGAAAACAAAAAAAAACAAAATTTCTAAAAAGGTAACAACTTAAGACATTATACAAGGTAGAGACAAAAACATAAACACATGGTTTATCTAAAGTATAAAGTTTTAAAAATTTCTGTTGAAGTCAAACGATTCGTTTGAGTAAGGTACTTCGTACGGTAATTTTAATTTACAAATTAATCTCTATTCGCTTCTAATTTTTTAATGCTAAAAATAAGGTCTTAAACTTTAGTCGGATTTTTTGTCTACCATTATTGTGATATATGCCTAATCATTAAAAAACAAAATATACAATCAATGTTATTTTTCAAAGTTTTAAAATGTATTTTTCAGTAAACTAGTCAAGTTTTTATAAAATGCAAGATTTTAAAATTAAACATTAATACTGACGAGTCTTTAAGTTTGCTGTAACTTATCTTTAAAAAGCAGAGCTTAATAGAGTATGTGTATTGTCTTATGTAGTACTTTATTTATAATTGTCTACTCATACGATGGTACAATAAAATGTGAATAAACTTACTTTGTCTTTTCCGCACGAAGTAAAGTCTTTCACTAAACCAGGAGCTAGATGTTCTTCAGGAGATCTTGTGTATAGAGAAGAGTACTTATCAACATCATCGTCGCCGCACATAACATTAAATTGATCAAAGTTTGTCCTCACTTTTGGCTTCTCACAGAACAGCTTACCACACATTTTATTCCTGTTCCCAGAAACAAAGTTGTTCGTTCTTAATGTAGGTGTTTGAAAAAAAAACGATTGTTTTTTCAATCATAAAGTTTAGCATTATCGTATTATAGCTATTTTAGTTAATATGTTAGTTACTCAACATGCTGTTAGCTATCCTTGACCTAACACTTTTGATATATTAAAACTTTATACTTTTAAAACTATAACAAACTTTTTCGTACACGAAGCATTTTTTCCTCCGCAGTTCGCATAAGGGTATCCTTCTAAGTTGAGGTCGTAGCACACTTCTGGAGCTGGTCTCAAATCTAGGTGAAAAGAAGCAACATACTTATTGTGTTTATGTTTTTATGCTTATCTAAAACTTACCGTGTGTGTATTTGAAAACTAAATGTTATATGCTTGACTATAAACCTAATCAAATTACTTTTTAAGCCGAATAAAAAAAGACTAAGATTTTAAAACTTTCTGTATTGAAGAATTAAAACACAATTAAATTTTTTTTTTAAAGTTCAACAACTAGCAGCTGTTGAGCAATGTAAACTTAAATTTACATTCTTTACACTAGAGATGACCAATATATCAAAACTTTATAATAGTATTCTAAAATCACACTGACCTTCACCCAAGTTTTCCTTGCACTGCAACTTACGCGTCATGCAAATTCCACCGGCGCAGTAATCGCGGCCTCTGTTACACTTCCTCCCGTCTTCAACGTATCTATTGCGAGGGCACTGTCGTCGTTAGAGTTGTACAAAAGTTAAAAATATTTTGTAAGAGTTTATGCAAAGTTAACTTATGGAAGTTTGCTATATTGCTTTAATTTAGTTTGTTGAACAAAAACAAAAAATAAGTAATAAAAAAAGTTTTATCTAAGGACCTAAGTGTACCTCTCGGTCATAAAGTCGAATGAATACTTTTAGGTTATAGTAAAAGAATAAATTCAAAGTTAATGAGTGGATTAGAAAATATTTTAAAACAATCTAAAAAGTTAATCTCTCTAACTTAGCTTAGTAAAACAAAAACAAATCTAGATAAAAATATTCTTAATTACCTTCAAATAACTTTAACTAATAAAATATTTTAACTTTTTAAATGCACGTCATTCTTTATAATAAACAAAACATTTTAAGTTATAACTTCAAATGTCAGTCTTATTAAAAGCAACAACTTAATCTACTACTTTGAAAAATTTAATTGCTAACATTTAAGTTTATAAATGTATAATTTAAAGATTTTAGTAGTTTAATGAAATGTTACAGTTTAGTAAACAACACTATGACATGTATAAGTACAAGTGTTTCGATCAACATACGTTTGCTGATTTTCCCGTGCACTTTTCAACCAAGTCGCACTCGTTGTTGTTCGTTCCTCTGCAAACGTGCCTGCTACTCAGCAATCTGCAATGATGGCAGCACTCTCCCCTGTCGCACTGCCTACCAGGTAGCAGTTTGCACGTTGACGGATCGCAGCATTTGCTAACAAACGTATAAAGTTAATCAACAACAGGCAATGGACATAATAAAGAAACGTTAAAAAAGTTTAGGGTTTTAGTAAAAAGGAAAAAAAAACACTATTAGTTTATAAAAAATGGTGGAAAAGGTTTTTCCGTTTCAGCAACCCCACCTTTTGCAGTCGTCTACGGTGCCGCAGTCGCACTCTTCCCCTTCCTCAACGATCATGTTCCCGCACTTCGGATGAGCGAACAGATCTTCCCTGCGCGGGGTGTCGTGGATGCACTTCTTGTTCGGAAGCATCCTTTCCAGTACCCGCCTGCTGCACTCCGACCACTCGAAACCTTCCCCGTTTCTAAACGGTACAAAACAAGTTAACAATGTACAAAAAATACTATTGGTTTCCCAAACTCGTTTTCGCAGTTGCCCACGTTGCAAAAGTAAAAATAAGAACAACCGTCCCTTTTAGCTATCGCCCTTTTACTATCTAACTACTCATTACTATTTCGTTCCCTTACCACTTAATCTCCCAATGATGTCGCCGTCAAGGGGAAAATACCTTTCCTGTACTAATTGATCGGCTAAAATAAAATACATACTTATACTAACCCCAACTGCTCGTTCATGATGCAAGAAGCTTCTTTACGGCATTTGCAGCGCTTCGGATCGATGTGTTGCAGCCCAAGGGTGTGCGCCAGCTCGTGAGTCAGCACTGCCGCCGACAAACGCTGATCTTTGTAGTGCTGTTACAGGTTGTAGTTGACTAAATGTTACTTGAGCTGATTTATAAACTGCTAAAAAGCGTTTAAATTAAGTTTGAAAATTTTTAAATATGTTTTACTTAAGTATTAAGTTTACAGTAATGTAGTGCTAAGTATGCTTTTTATTTAAATTTTAAATAAAATACTTATTTAAAATCAAAAAGCAACAATTAGAACTTAAAAGAAACTAAAAGGCCAAAAGTTTTAAAAACTGTTACAATTGTTCAGCACTATTTTGCTTCTAAATGTTAAAAGAAAACTCATAACTGAAAAAAAACATTTAATACTTTTATCTTATGCACTAGACCTAAAAATTTAAGTATACCAAAAAGCCTATATTATATTTATTTTTTATTTCAAAACAATAAAAGTTATATGATACTTTGTACCAGCTGAATTTACATTTTATAACTAACAAATTGTTATTTTTGAATTACAACCACCTTTCCGATTCCAACGCTCAAATTCGGGTCACACAGCCCGTTTACGTAGGCCATCCCGACAATGACGCTGTTGAAGGAGCCGTCGAACATGAGGAAGACCACGTCAGCTCGTTTCCATGACGACCTGGGGTCCTTGTCTTCTCTGATGCGCTTCATGCGGTAACCATTGAATTTTGACAGCTCCTTTAGTAAAGTTTTTGATAAAGCTAACTTTTGGTAAAGGGAAATTGAACATGTTTTAATGTAAATTTGAAGTAGTAGGTATACAAGTTGAAAATACACAATAAAAAAATTGTCAAGTAATGTAACTTTTAAACTACTCTCGAAAATACAACTAGTAGAACTCGAATCAGAAGACATCGCTTATAAGCTTATATTGCAATCCCTGATAAAACTACTAGAGGTTTCAGCGGTTAGCTACAAGAATACACTAAATAATTACACTTAACACAGTTGTGTTATCTTATATTATTTATAATAATCAAGCTAATAACGGATGGCTTAAATTGTAAAATTTGTAGACCTTTTTTACAAGCCCGACCCACTATAAAAAATTCTGTAAATTTGGTAAGCAAACTAGATAATTTACCAGCACCTCTTCTATAAACAAAAGTAAATATATGTGGTAAAAATCTTGTTATGAATGTAAAAACAATCAACTCACAACAGATGCATTGTTTTTAATGGTGTAATCTTCGGAAACGTGCAAGTGGGTGAGAGCAAGACGCAAGCCGACCTTCATGAAAAGCTCATCAGCGTAATTGACGATGGCGAAAACTTCCTCCTTGACTGCTGCCATGTCCATATTAAACTTCTGCCACTGCAAGCAGTACATTTGATAAGCAGTTAGTAGTATTCAAAGTTACATGTTGTTAAATTAGCTTACAAGTTAAAAATTTTTATGCAATCAAAAAAGTCGGTATGCAAAACAGTTTTTTTGTGAGTAATATCTTAATACTTCATCTAAATTTTTATTTAGTGAATTTCTAACATCGTTTCGTAAAAACTTTTTAAAGTCGTTATTTCAATTTTTTATTAAAGCGGTTGCAGCTCTTCTTGATAAACTATTTGTTAATAAGATTTAATTAACAATCTTTTAATAAGTCCTCAAGTATATGCTTTTTAAATAGTGTATAATACAAAGGTACTTTAATCAAAACTAAAATAATTTTATAATGCTTAAACATTTTTTAAAGTTTTTTAAACTTTAATTATTACGAAATTTCTGTAAGCTTTACATTATTAATTTTACTTGCTATAACAAAAAAAAAATTGTAAAAAAAACTCAAAATGTGCACTTTGAAGTTTAAGCTTTCAACAACTGCTTTAGTTTTAGAAAATTGGTTATGTTTTAATTTGAACATTTTTTTATGATTAAAAACAATTCAAAGCTTCTATAAAGTAAATAACAACAACTAACAATGTTTTTGTCAATAACAAGCATAAGCTCAATAAACATTTTGTTCTTGTTTGTTGGTTCTTTTACACTTCGTTTTCCTCTAATGTGCCAATCATCAGCTGTTTACGTAAATATTATGTTATATAGTACATGCAGAAAAATGTGTTTTTCAGACCACAGTGTTGTATAGTGTGGTGATTGAAGGCGTGAAAGTCGAAAAATTCTAACGTATTTTTCTACTATAAACAAGAAATATAAGAGTTAATTATCAATATCATTCAAGTAAACCCATAGTTGAAACTGTAGCAAAGTACTTGTTAAAAATCATTAAAATTATTTGAAACAAAGTATTTGTATTTAACTTGTAGTTCATAATTATATAAAAATGTACTTACACCTTACTTCAAGAAGCTTTTTCCGTTTGCTTTGATTACTATATGTAAATAAATAAAATAGACAAAATACGCAAACAGTTTCCTTATAATTTAACGCGTAGTTATTTAAAAAAAGCAATACAAAATAAAAAAAGGGTTCAATACTGTAATAGTACCTTTAACAATTATGTTCACTAAAAAAAAAAAGCATTTGAATCTATTTTACCTTCGTAAACATGCTTGTGATGAGAAGAATCATTAAAATTTATATGCTGATGGTACAACGGGTTGTCAATTGGTTTAAAAAATACATGATGGTTTTTGTATGGTCGGATCATGTACAACTCATCATTCATTTCTATTTTGCCACTAAAAATAACCAATTAGAGAAATTTTTAGTAAGTTTACTTTGTTTAAGTCACACATTTTAAATTTATAATTCTTAAATACTCTTTCTATAACGCTTGGTATATACAACCATTTAATAACACGTCATTTAAAATTACTAATCAAATGTATAGAGTTTAAAATACTTAACTTACTGTAAACGTTCACATAAAGAAAATCTTATTTTTGAGTTTTCAACACCTTCAACTTTAACATAATAATGACAATGATCCTCCTTAAACAAATTAAAATAAGTAAGAAATAACTATTTAAAATAAAACTTAGCACGAACAAAATACATAAATTTTTGTAATTAGAAACATGTTTAGTTCTAACACTGCTAGTTTATAAGAATGCTTCTAAACAAAACTACAATCTAGTGATCTTAAAAGTAAATACACAAAACGTTAAACAGAAATTAAACATCAGTCAGTATCTTTTCTTTAACGTATAGCGATAAATATGCTATAATAAAAATTGAAATTATTATCTCAAAATAGTCTGAGCTTAAGACTTGTTAAAATAAATTATTTGTATATTTTCCAAGTTTTATAACACTAACATTTAGATAGTTTTGTTTTATAACTTCTTCTTTTTGGTGTTTTCTGCTAAACCTTGTTATTCTAAAATTGCTCGTTAATAAGTTTTTGTTCTTGTTCAAATGCAGCTTCATGTTTTTTGACGAATTTTTGAATCTAATTTCAAAACATGGTTTATCTGAGGTGCTCTGTGTAACCTAGAATGTATAAACGTTCAATTAAAAAAGAAATCATTACCTTTTTACTTTAATTGAAATATCAGGTAAGTTCTTGCAAATAGCTGGAACTTAATACATATTTTCAAAACTTTTTAACTAGCTTTTGTTATACTAAAACAGGATTTCTCTAAGAAAGCACAGAAAAGTTGATGTGTAGTAAACATATTACCAAAAAAGGTTAAATTTATATAAATTTGTTTTCAAAAGCTAATTTTAAAAACTTATTAATTAAGTTTTGTAAGCTAAGTATATGTAAAAATATCTTAAGCAACTTGGCATAGATTTTAGAGTACTGAAAATTACTTAACCACATTAAGATACTTCAGTACTCTAAAACCTATGCCAAGTTGTCAAGTATTTTATTCTTAATTAATAGAACATTTTAATAACCATTATACTTAAGTAAAACACTACTTAGAATAATTTTTTTTTAAAACTGTATTAGTAAAAAACGGTTACGTCTTAGAAAAATGCTTTAGTTTAGACAAACATAGTTCGAATATATCACTCTTTAATATGTATTGCGAAAAACACAAAGTTCATACTCTGGAAAGTTTTTTTATAATTAGAATAAGATTTTTTTTTTGTTTAATATAAATTAACAATAAATATATACTAGCTTAATTAAATTATTATAGTTTAAATAATTTTAAATTTTATTTAAGGTTAAACAACTATTTTAAGTGTTTATGAATAAGCTCAGATGCTTTTTTTTTTTTCATAATTGTTACAAAATTAAATTTTTCAACAAAATTGACCACCAACTTTGTTGCATAAATTTTTTTAATGTTTAAACTTTTTTTGATTTACTTAATAAAATTTGAAGTTCTGTTCAGAAAAAACAACATTGTGTACTTACTGAGCCGTTGTGCACGTTTGAACTCGAATATTTTTTTCCATCTTCAAATATTCGGACAACATTTACTTCATCATAACTTGTTAACTCTTCCATAAAGTTGTCTTTGAAATTTATAGAAATGTAGTAACTAGCTAGCATTCAAGGTTTTAAAACATCTCTACTTGTTTCTTAATTTTTTATAACAAGTTTTACATAACACACAATGTCTTTATACATAATTTATTTTATTAGTTTAAAATTGTGATCATTAATAATTTCCTTTTCTTTTACAAAATAAATGCTTACCTCCATTTGCTTGTGTCCTTTTTAACCCTGATATTAACAGAAAAAAGGTAATAGTAAGGCGAAACATGATTCTGTAATGAAATAAGTTAAGTAAAATATGTTCAGACAATAACAGTACTTCGTATCTTTTTTAGGAATTAAAGTTTAAAATTGCATAGTTTAACTATAATAAAAGTATTGAAATTATTAACCTAAAAGATGTTATATATACAATATATAGTATTAGTTGATTATAAAAATCGATTTCTTTTTATTAAAATAAGTTAAAAATTTTATTTAAAAGTGTTTTTAGTACTTTAAAAGTAAACTTGTTCTTTTTTAAACAGAGCAAATTGTATTAGTTGCTTGTTGTTTACTTTTTATTTTTTGCTTAATAAACTAACAGTTTTCAACTCCTAGTTTGATTAAAAATTAAGATAATGATACATCAAACAATTTTTTTGCCATAGAATAACAAAATTTATATACCATACTATAAAGTTTTTACTAAATAAATTAGTAAACCGAAATCTGTATACAAATACTTCGCTAATAAAAGATTTAGACATATAAGATTTATATTTTAAAAGTATGTGCCCTTCAAAGATTTTATGAACAAACAAGAAAAAAAAAATTGCAAATGCAAAGTTTTTACCATTAAAAATTTGTCTTAATTTTTGTAAAACACCTACAATAAAGTAAACAACTTCTAGCTAATTAAATATTAGTTTTATTTCCAATCTACAAGGAAAATCAAATAAAAGTTTAAGCACATTATTTTATTACGCTTTTTTAAAAGTGCTGTGTGAATAAACTGTTTCAACTTAAAAAAATTAAAAACAAAATAATAATCTCTTTTAACACAAGTTTTGAATCGTATATACTACCTTACTATAGTATAAATGAGCTTTCATTTTAATTTGATTTTTTTTCATAAAAATAATTTCATAAAAAAAGTAACTTATTTTCTGCGTAACTTAATTCTGATGAAAGATTTTCATTGCTAGAAATTTTCTGCAGTACATATAAGTCTATAAATCTAAAAATAGAAATAAAACAAAAAATTTCTACAATCAACTGTTTTGTTAGTTAGTCAAAACAAACCTAGGTAATCGTTTTTGTTATTTTTTGATAAGTAATTCAAAAAATTGCCAGAGTTCTACAGAATAGTATCAAAAACAGTGTGGAAGTTTTCTTTAATTGCTCCCTAAACATTAGGACAATTATAAACTATCATAATAAAAAAAATTGTAAGACCACTAGTTGGCAAAATCTATGCAATTGTAAGGATTAAAAACATTGTTCAGCTAACAACATAAACAAGCTTAAAAATGAGTTCATCAACCAAATTTTTGATTCAGAAAAAAAAAACAGCATATAATATATTGATTCCAAACGCAAACTATTTTAGCCACATTATATGAGCATAAAACTTTCTTTCCCAAAGTTAACAAAGTGAAACCAACCAAATAACTGCAACCAGCCAGTTAATTACTTATATTAACCAATTGTGGAAATTACTCATAATAAACATCAAGTACTTTGTGCAGCGGAAAATAATCAAATGAATCAAAATTATATAACACCAAAATATTTTAAATTTTTGCAAAAATTTACATACCTTCAACGAAAAATAAAAAGTGCTTAACAAAAAAAAAATATATATAGTTACTCAACTCAGTACTCTAACTACCGTTTAGAATCTTTTTAGTCAAACATTAAGTTGTTTTATAGTTCATTTAGTTATCTTTTGCTTAATTTTTTATAACTACACCCTTTTCATATTAATGTATTTGATTTTTTTTTTTAATTTTTTGGTAAAACTAATTTACATTGAAAAAAAAGTCGAGATACCTACAATTTTTTATAGTTAAAAATGCTAACAGTTATTTAAAATATTTGTACTTATACTTATATATATTTTTTATTTTTATAGATATACGTATTTTTTGATTGAAAATTTTACATTTGGTGCTCGATGCTTTATAAATAAAGATGAAATAAAAGTAGGAAAATAATATAAATTACTATTTAGATTTAATGTTTGGGATTTTTTTTTGTCAAAAGCAATGTTAGATAGTATTTATATATTTTTTGATATAAAGTACTTTTTTATAAGGGACACATTTAGATCCTTAAATATTTAAAATATTTTCACCATCATTTTTATAAAGTTTTGTCTTAAAGCTCTATTGCATAATCTAACGAGCTGTTTTAACAGCAAAACTTTTTATTAGAACGAAATTGCACATAAAATACTACTATTATGTTAACATTTATGTGTGATCCGAAAATTTAACAAACAGATATAAGGTTAATACATTATACTCCTAGTTAAAATTTTTAATATCTCCAACTTTTAGTTTTTGAATCTTTTTAAATAAACTTTTTCCAAACCTAAACAAATAGATTCTCAAAAAATAAACCTTCGATGTTTTGTGTTTAGATATAAAAAATGGTTATACAAAAATGCTAGACTTTAATTAAAAATAACTTAAAACATAACACTTTACTCTATCCAAAAAAATTACAACTCCTTTTTTATAGAACTTATGAAAAAAAACTTTATGTTAATTAAAAAATAAAATATGTATTATATGTTGTATATGTTGCTTAATAAACATATTTTTTAAAATAAAACCTTTTTCTTTAATTTGCACTTTTATAAACTAAACTCATACTTACAAAACCTTGCATCATTTTATGTAAACTGAAATGTTTAAATATTTTTACAACATAAACTCATGCATTAATTACGTGCTAGCTACTAGATGACTTCATAGCGACGTAGCTTTTATTGTATTTTTTTTAGTTTAAATGGCGCCTTAGGAGAATGTAAGCGTGAAAATACCTTTGAGCTATTTAAAATGCACATTTAGAGAATCTAAAGCCTAAAAATAGTTAACAAAAAATTTTATTTAAGATAATTTACTTACACACAAAGTTAAAAATGAAATATTTAATTTATACAGAATAAGCTTTACGCTTAGCACAATCGAAATAATTTTAGAACAATGAGTTTTAAAATCTGTTAAAGTTAATTTCGATGGGAATAAAAATGTATCTTACTATTCTAATTTCTTATGTAGAATAAAAATTCCTTGTTGGTAAAACATTTTAATATAAGTTAACTAAATAGTTTGGATGTTAACAGAGTAAACTACTGAAATCACTCATAACCAATCAGACATAATTATATATTACCTTTAAAAGTTTCAAATAAAATTGTCCATCAACGATCTGGTATTTTGAAGCCAAAATAAAAAGTATGTATTTAACTTACAAAACTCATAAAACACTTACTACACAAAATACAATTTGTTTTAAACAAACAAGGTGATCACACTAAATCTAATGAATATTCATTTATAAACACACTTATAATAAATATGGACTAGATAAAATGTTGTATTTTTTTAAAACCACTCAGCTGACTTTAAAACATGAAAAAAAAATTGTTAGATTTAATTTGTTTTTAATTTTTTAAAAACAAAACTCATACTTAAAACTTAGTGTTTGTAGAACAGCAAAACCACTTACTTGAAGGTTGCTTTAATCTTTGTAAATCTAGAGGTTGTAAACTTTATCGATTTCTACACCTGGATCGTCACGCCTCCAGTTTTGACGAGTCAAATTAAAAAAACAATACTTAGAAAAGCTGGGTTTAGAAAAGCTTAGATTATAAAGATTGTATAAAAAATACTTTGGCTGTTAAGTAAATGGCTGATGGCAACTACTCTTAAAATTCACAAATTTTAAAGAACAACCCTTTAAAATAGTCTGTCACTAAAATAAGTTACAAAACTAAATAAGTATCTTATTTAAAAAATCTTCCAGGAAAATGTTTTTGAACACATAACAGGTTTGTGCTACTTCAAGTATGATTTTCAAGAGCATTTTAAAAACTTGTGTTACAAAGTAAGTACAGTATAATACAATAATAAAACAATTCCTCAAATCGTGCTAGTTATGCTTACTTTTTTGTTTGGTGATTTTTGTACCTTAATTTTTGGCTTGAGCATTTCTAAGTTAATCCAAATATAAAAACATTAAAAATACTTTTGCTTCATTCTCAGACAACTATGCTTTGTTTTTGTTGTCACAATTACTATTGTTTCCAATTTTGTTACAAAAGTTTGTATCTCTTAGTATGAAACGAAAGTAGTTGTTAATAAAAAGCAACCAAAAAACTTCTGTGGTATTTTTGTTTTCTTCGGATAATTTTTTATTTTAGTTCACTATGAAAAAAAGCTTGAGTAACACAGCTGGTGTTTTGATTACTAAAAATATCTAGAAATACTTCTGTTTTAAAAAATGCAATACATTATAAATGACTAAAACTTAGTGTATTCAACTTAAACTAAAGCTTGAAAACAAGTTGTTTGTCGGAAACAAAGTTGTTCTTAGCAAAGTGATCGATTCCCGTAAGAAAATTATAAATTGTCAAATGCAGTTTTTTTATAACTTAACTTCCCCTTAGTTTCGGTGCACTGCCCTCCAATCATGCGATAATGACACAGTTTCAACGAGTAACATAGAATACTTTTTTACAACTAACATATAAAAATCTGAACGATGCTATTTCTTTTTATGCTATAGTATTAACACTTATATTTAAATTAATTAAGTTATTTAGTATTAAACTAATAATAAGGACTTTGAGTACTAATTAATACGTTATACTTTTTATAAGCAAATATAAAAAAAAGAAAGTATACAAACAGGCAGTTACTTGTTAAGTTGTCTGCCTGTAACATTTTATTAACTTGTTAGCGTTTCTTAAACAAAGCGCAATATCTTATTTATAAATTATTTATTATTTTAAGAACATTATTCTTAGGGTGTTCATATTGTAATCTGTAGTTTTTATCTCTATAGCTCTTTACCTTATAACTAAATGCCTTGCAGCGAATGAATTGATAAATAACTTTACCTAAAAAAAAAGTATAGCACTCATTAAAGTACATTCTATACTAGCAACCGTTTTGTTTAAACTGATCAAAATAAGTTCATAACACTATATGAATCTTTAAGTTGTTAGCTTGCTAATAAAGTCAAATTAATTAAGAAATTATTATACAGTTGAGACCAATTAGATAACCACATGCTTAAGTTTTCATAAAAATTTATCTGAAGTTAATTTTTTGTTCAAATTTTTACTTTTATACACAACAATTTCAATAAATTAACTTGACATGTTTTTATAACTCAACACAGTAAGATTTTGTTAAGCTCTATTGTTTTAGATTAAATAATAACAAGATACAAAATTTACTTTACTTAACTAATTAAACTCAGTAAGATTACTTTTTGCGTTTTTTAACTTGTCTGCTTTGTTATTGCGCGCTTTATAATTTTGAGCTTTTATTGTATTTTTTTATATAAATGGCGCCCTAGGAGAATGTAAGCGCGAAAATACCTTTGAGCTATTTAAAATACACGTTTAAAGAATCTAGAGTCTAAAAAATTGTTTACAAATTTAAATGTTTAATAACTTTTATAAAAATTCTAAGAACTATTAGTAAAGATAAATGCTGAATAAAAAACCTGAAAAAAATTCTGATTATTATAAAAGTTTTGTTGTACAATAAAAATAATTGTTAAAAAATCTGCTTTATCTCTAAATCAATAAAAATAGAAAACTCACCAATTGTAGTAACTATATGATATACAAAAAATTAAAGTCTAAATATAATTAAAAAAAACTTTCTATTTGAGCTGTTAACTTAAAAATACATATCTAAAATTCTGAATTCGTTATCACTTTAAACAAAAGTATGAAATAACTTTTGATAAATAGGACTCAACTTTTAATATAAAACCTCTGATAAAGTCTACAAAATTTTATGAAAGTATATAATTATGTTGTGGTTTGATATAACAGTAAATTTAAATTTAAAGATTTACAGCTATGTATTTTTCAAATGAGCAGAAATAAACTGTTTAAGAAAGCTATGTTACTGTCTATAACAAACGCGGTTCTAGTTTGAATTTGTTAGAATAAAGCTTTATATAAAAAAGATATTTTTTAACGTTTCAAGTACATAAAGTTTCAACCTACTTATGTATAAGATTTTTGCGAGTACAAAATGTTTAGATCTGAAGTTTTATGTGTACCAAAACTTTGTTTCTTTTAAAAATTATATAAATGAACTAACTTAACAAAAAAATGAAATAGACACTTTAAAAGATCATTACTACTAGTCTATTATTTGAATAAAAGTTTATCATTTTCAAAAAATTAAAATAAAGAAAAGTTTTAAATATTTTTAGCTTCATAATATAAAATATAGAATTCTTATTTTTGTTTATCGTTCTGAAAAACTGTAAAAAAACAATCGTATGTTTTGTTTATGTGATGAACTTCTACAAAAGAAAGCATATCATGCCGATTTTTTTAAACCAGTACGTTGTTATTGTAAGAATATTTTGGTTTTTTAATATCACTATCATATGTATTAGTGAGTAGATTATTATTTAAAAATTTTGATTTACCCTATCGCAAGGCTTCAAAAAGACATAAAAATTATTCTTTTACTTTGCTTGTATATGATAATTTATCAAAAGAAATAAGTATATTTAGGTTAAATAACAGATCATTAAACATACTAAATACTTTAATTAGTTAAAAAAATCATACAAATTTAATCAAAAAAAAAAAAAAAACGATGCCATACGTCATAATATAAACTTTTTACAACTAAAATGAAAAATATTTTTAATTAATAATCATACTTTGGTATTTATCAATCAAAGTTAATTTGGCATACCGATTAAAAAGACTATATCTTTAGCCTTAAGCGTAACCAATAAGCAGATAAAATGACGTTCAGTTCCTATTCTAGTTATGAGGAGTCTGAAATGGAGAAGCAAGAAAAGTCTGTGCTTAAAAGAAATTGTAAGAAAATACGTAGTGTCACTACAGAGTCATCAGTAAGTATCTAGTAATATTGTTGTTTGTTTAATGTTAAGTAGACTTTTTACTATTATGACTTTAAACTAAAGACACCTTTGTCGGGTACAATCTAGATTCTAGATAATGTATTTAGGTAAATTGTGTTCAGAAAGCAAACTTTTATCAATTGCTTTTATTTAGTGTACTTCTAATCATTTTGTACTATCAAAGAAGTAAAATATTTATACCTTAAACTTCAACCATTTTTGATTTTTTTACAAAACTTTAAAGAAAATTTTGGACACTAAAGAGAAACCCTTTGCATAAGTTTTTTTTTGTAAAAATGAAGAAACATACTAAAAATTTAACGAATTAATCTAGTCTAACAAATGTTGTTTTACTAATATTATATAAAACAAACTAGGAAAGCAAATCTTCGAACTCCAAAAAACCAAAATCGACTGAAAAAAGTTCGACTGCCACTGCTTCGAAAAACGAGATCTTTCGAGGAAGGAAAAAATTTAGAAGCCTCGCTCCGAAATGTGTTGGTAAAAAAGACGAAGGGAATGTTGATCAAGAGAAGCTTGTTTTAGCAAGCCAGAGCAGGTAAAATAATGATTAAGTGAATAAGTTTAATACTTTTTGAACATTTACAAGTTTTAGGAACTTACATCCTTCTTTTCTTCACCTTTAGTATGATTTGCAATGCTGCTTTATTCTAACTTTTAATCAATCTGCAGGAAGCAAGCGTTGAAAAACGATGTTACTAGGGAGGATGTAACCAGGGAGATAATGGAAAATTACCGGGTTGAAGGTAAAAAGAGCTGGTTTCAGAGAGTGAAGGAATGGTTGGCATCTCAGCCGGGTGTTTCTCCTTCCTGCTACAGCAGCCACGTGGAACAAGGGGGGCAGCAAAGAGAAGGAACAAGCGCGAATATTTGTCATGACATAATGACGGTCAGTTCATTTTGTAAAGTTAAAGCTGTTTTGCTTTAATTAAGTTTTTTATTTTAAAAAGTGAGAATTTGAAACAACGATCAATTTTAGTTCATCCTTACTTTTGTAGCTACTAATTTATTTCTTGCAGATTTTAGACAATTTAAAAACAGTTATTTTGTGTTAATAATAAATACATAATTTTCTAAACTAGTTAGTTAGATAATTTTCTTCTAAATGATTTTGTAAAAATCCTTTAAATTACGAGTTAACGGATAAATACTTTAAATTACTTTTTTTTCTTTAAGTATTTATTGGGAAATTTTTTATAAAAACAAAGTTTAAATTATACTATTCGTTTAATAAGCAAAACATATTTTTACTGACTACAAAACCAAAATGTTCAAACTAATTTGAGCTTTTAATCGTATACAAAGCAATGAATAAAAAATCATTGCACAAGACTAATTCATAATTTATGTAAGCATTTTATCATCTTTAAACGTGAATAAACTCATTCAGAAAAATCAGAGGATGGACACAAGTCAAAAATTCAAACAGCGCTTCGTATTAGAAAAGTACCAAAAAGTTATTGGTGTTCAAGGCAAAGGCACAGAGAGGAAATTTAGCTGTAGCTCAAAGGACGAGCGAAAAAAACGAGGAAGAAGCAAGACAAAGCTTGAAAAACGAAGCAAGTCATCGAACGAACGGGAGAAGAAATGTAGAAAGAAGGAGGTACCGAGCTCCTCAAAAGCAGCAAGGAGCTACGACATGGCAGCAGGAGAAAATACGTGCGGAAGAAGCGGGGTGCAAGAAAAAAAGAAGCAGCGAAAAAGAAAATTGCCCGATGATAAGGACAGGCAGCAAGTAAAAAGACAAAAAATTCACGTGCTTATGCCTAAAAGCAAAAGTAAGTAAAAGCTCTTAACAGTTTTTTTTTAACCAAGCCAGGTTTTAAAAGTTTTATAAACACAATGAAATTGCTAAACAGGTCCAGGATGGTCGGTTTTAAAGGCGATAAGCTTGATTGAAGCAAAAGGAAAACAGGCAACAGCGAAACTAATCCACTACGTGGTAGCTGAAAAACTCAACAGGCCTTTCATAAGCAAAAAGTAAGTTTATTGCTTATTTTAAAGTCTGTACTGTCTGTTATTAGTTTTATGTTTTGATTAGTTTTTCCTTAAAAGAAAGTTTCAAATTTTTTTGAATTTACAAGCTAACACACTAGTTTAGACAATTTGACAAACTTTGTTTTTCTTTTCAAGTTTAACTTAAAAACATATTTTTGAAACTTTAATTAAACGGTATTGTTGTCTGTTTTGCACACTTGATTAGGAAAACACTCTGATACTATAACACAAGCGTAGGTAGTTATATAAGTCAATTGTTGAGAATAGATAAGTATTTAATTTTTTTTTTACAGTTTTACATCGTAAAAAACAGTAAGCTTTGATAAAACATACCACCTATTAAACTTTTTGAAAAATATTTTAATTACGTTTAATGTTTAACGCAACAGAAATGTGGACGATTTACTTAAACTGATGGTTGAGAAAAACATAGTGACCTGTGAAGAAGTGAAAGAAACAACTGTATATTCCAGCCGAGTTGTGTGAGTAAATTGCAATTGTTTGTATGCTTATTGTTACACTTTTTAACTGGAAACTTTTTACTTTATAGATCACAATAAAAATTCTAGACTTAATCATAAGAGTAATGATCAATTCAAAATTTTTAATTTTTTTAACAAAACAATGTTTTACTCGTTTGAACTTAATCAAACGAGATAATCAGTTGAATAAAATATGTTTTTTTTTTATATAAACATGCAAGAAATAAAAATGTAAAACATCTTGATTAGATTTCTTATTTTGATCATTTTAATTCAATTCGTATTGAAACAGTGGTGAGTTTTATTCATAAATAATAAAAACAGAATGTCTTATATAAAAATGTTACAAAATTAATAATAATAAATAAATATTTTCAAACCATTTAACTTTTAGATGTTGGCGGCAATAAGAGATTTTGAAGGATGATATTTGAAGGACAAAGAATATATATCGATAGCATATATGAAAACTTTTTGAAGAATATTGAGTGTCATTTGAACTTAATAAAAAACAAAAAGTTAAAAAACGAGTTATAGTTTATAGAAAATTTAAATTTATTTGTAAACTAACCCAGAAATATTTATTAAAATATACAGTAAAAGAGCTAAAAACTAATTAAACATATTATATATAGACACTTGAAAATTATAATATTACAAATGGTATTTTTATTACAATCTTTAAAAACTTCAGATTTGTTTTGTATATGAACTTAGTTCTAATACTCAATATTAAATAACATGTGCTTATCTTATTACCATAAAGATCTTATGATCTTTAAATAAAAATTTGTTGAAATAGCTTCCATTTTAAATAGTTTCTCTAACTAAAAGTATTTTGTAGCTAGAAAAACATTACTTTCTTCACAAAAAATTAAGGATTTAAAAAGAAATTTAAGGTTTTTGCTAGTTTAGTCATAAGAATTACGTAGTTATTAAAAGCTTTATTTTCTATTTAGATCATACTCATAAACAAGTAAAAAACTAAATTTCTAAAAACTAAGTACTTGTATTTTATGAATTTATAAACGCAATTTTTTTGCCATTAATTTAGCTGTCAAAAATACGTTTTTATATTTTATACATAAATTTTTTAGTATAAGCTAAACTATTTTTTCAAACTAACACTAACTAAAAATACTTTCGTGCCTGTTTTGTATATACTTGTTTTTCTCTTTTAATAATAACAAAATATATGCTTCAAAGTTTAAATCGTAATAAACCTTGTAGAGTTACTAAAATGTATTAGTTTACATGTATACAAAATAAGTCTAACATATAAAACTTAAAAATAATTAGTTTTAAAAATAATATGTATTTATCATAAAACTTGCTATGTAAGTTCTGTTCCGATTAAGTAGCCATAACATAACAAACGTTTATTACTTTTATTTAAGCAAAGCTTTTTAGTTTGATCTTTAAAATACTACTTTTCTTCCAACTTTTGAAGATGATTTTTTTTTCAAAGTAGCACCACAGCTCACTAGAAAACAACTAACAACCGAACTAAAACAAAATAGCGACTTCTGGACCAGTGGTCGGCAACACATGGACCTCGGCCCGGTCCGTGAAGTAAAGATATGTCACACCGACGACTTGTCTTTTAGTTAAAAAGCTTGTGCAAACTGTTTTTTTCTAATTTAGACTTACAAAAACACTTTTGGTTTAGTTGTAAGAAAGCAAAGGTGCTAGTTTGAATATTAGCTAACAAAAACTTCGTTTCTTTACATTATATTTCTTTTTTAGTAAACATTTTAAATCAAATAGAATGTATATTTTTTTTAGTACGGCAAACAAATGTTTTTTTTTTAATCTAGTTCGTTGCTTATAAAATTACAAACGTCTTTACTAAACATTTCTCTACAAAAATACTTTCATTCCGAAAAAATTATAGTTTTTATAACATAAACATTTACTTTACATTCTAATGTTTTCATTAAGTTACGTTTAGTTTTCTTCAAAGTATTTATTTGTTTCCCAAAACATGTTATTGAAGTTTGCGCTTAAATTGTAGTTGCAAAATAACTTAATTAAGTTTGTTTGGAAAGCGTGTTCTTTAAAACTAACTATTTTTTTTTAGTTTTGCTTAAAAAAATAAGTGTTGAAGTCGTGCTCTCTATGGTAATAAGATAAATCAGGTTTTCTTAAACACTTAGTTACAGTTAATTAATCATGTTAGTAATTGATAATTTGTACACATATAAAGTTATACTTTCACGGACAGCACATAGTTTTGTAACAAGTAGTGTTTAATTTTTTAAAAGTTTTACAAAACATCATTGCTTACAAAGAATTAACTAGAACATTTCTGTTAGTTTTAAAACATAATGAGCTCCACTTTATTTTTGATTTATGCACATTTTTAAAACGTTACATGCTTTTTCATGTAATATATAAACACAAGAATATTCCATATTTCTTATAAAAATCAACAACAAATGTTATATTACAAGTAAAACTTATAATAACCAAAAAAAAATTATTAAGTTAGTTAACTTTTTCAGCTTTTTTCATTAGTCTACTTGACTAGCTTAAATTAATTAACTATTCCTACTAACTTAAAATATCAATACTGTAAAATTTTCAACTTATAACTACATTTCTTAGGAATCACTTCTAACTTGCAATTATTTTTTTGGTTATTTAAATTAAATCATTTGTAAGCAGATCATTTTAAACTCGGTCATTTAGTATTGATAATTTTAAGTATAAACTTTATAGTTTAAATTTTTTCATATTTGTTTACATAAAGATTTAATGAATTATATCATTTAAAAATCTTTTACTCAAAGCTAAGTTAAACATCAGTAAGTGTGCAACCAGATATTTTTCCCAACAAAAATATTAGACTTAGTACGAATATTCAATGAATTTTGTTTAATTAATTCAAAACTTTTGTCGGATTAGTACTTGGTTCTATAGAAAAGGTCAGTAATTAATCGGAAGAAAGCTTTTAGACAAATACGTTAAAGAAAGCTACGTATGCGGGAGTTTAAAAGGAAAAATGTATATATATGACTCATTATGTCTAATTGAAAGCATTAATTTTGGTTCATAGAAAAACTCGTTTACTTACTAGTACTTCAAAAGTTTGAAACATTTAGAGAAACTGCTGCAAAACTTTATAAATTTAGTCATTTATTTATTTAAGAAATGTTTATCTTAATATTTTTTTATTGTTTTTTTTCTAATAGATTGTTGTTGTATTTATTAAAAACTAGTTTTTTACTTTTAAAATGAGACTTAATTATTTTAATAAAGATTTGTATCTAGTAAAAAGTCTCGTTTCTTTTGTACATTAATCTTTACTTAAAGCCACAAGATTAAAAAAATACTATTTTACGAAAAACAATTTTAAGCTTAAATTGATATCTTTCACAACAGTATCTTTGAAATAAAACTTACTTTTTTAACTTCTTTTACTGAAATTAAAGTTAAACACAATGATCTGGTAAAATAGTGCAAATATTTTATTTGGTACTCGTTCAATATGATAAGTGTAAAATAAAAAATAAAAAAACTGATTTTTATTTATAACGTAAATTACAAAATTAAAATATCAAAAATGTATACAACAAACAGAGTTTTATATTTAAACAAAGAATTAAAGCATAAATTTAAAGAAAATTAAAGAAAAATTTACAGCAAAAGCAAAGTTTTAAAAACATCGCTGTTGTTATCAAAAAAAAAGTTTTACGTAAACTAAAAAATAAAAATACGTAACTGCCAAATATTTTTGCGCTAAATGTACATGCAGAATTATTGATAAAAGTTTGAAATGTAATTTAAAAGAATAATAACGTAATTACAACAACTGATCAAAAAATAGAGTGTTTATTTAAAATGGCAATAAACTTTATCAAAAAAGTTGAAATGTTGGTTAAAATTGATAAGTTGATTGATAAAAACTCTACACTATCTCCTAATGCAAGTAAATATTTGAATATATAAATCATAGCACCTTGGCAAATAAAACTTTATTAACCTATAAACTTTATGCTTTTTTACAACTTTTTAATGCTTCTTTTTCATCTAAAATAGTTAAAACTAAAAAGAAACATGTTACCAGATTAATTAAATGAGATATAAAAACTAATTGACACGATTTCAAATCTAAAACTATTGAACTTTTAAAAAATATTTACCGCTATAACGAAAAAACGAAAGTTTTAAACCTTTACAAACGAGGTTTTACTGCTGCGAATTCATACGGCAGCAGTAGGTCGATATCCTGCCTCTTCCATTCGGCGTTACTCGGCCGCTTTGATGGAATCACGCTGAGCCCTCTTACCAAAAGGTTCTTCTGCAATTAAAAAAAGTAAAGTTTTAAAAAAAGGTTATTATTTAAAAAAATAATGTGATACACAGTTTTTGAGTTTTAAAATTTAATACAAAATTTTAAAGATTATGTAGTTTAAAAAAACAAACCATTTGCGGAATTCTGCTCAAGTGCGCGGGAAATTTGCCATTCAGCTTCGCAATTTCCATCATCTTGGTCGCTTTTTTAATATCCACTGGAACGATTAGGTCCAAGTAGACGAGTGAGGTGCTGTAGGAGTCCGTTTTCTTGCCATCAATGAGAGCATTCTTCTTTCCTCTCGACAGCATCAGCTGCAGAAAACATTTCGTTTAAACTTAAAACTTGACACTTTAAAGCAAGTGAAGTAATGCGAAAAAAACAAACAACTATAAATACATAAGTTTCAAGTCAAGACGTTTGATACCGACCAGTTCCGGCGCCGCGTAGAAATGCGTTCCGACTTCCAGCGTCATCTTGTCGTCTCCCTTCGACGAACTCTGCCCTTCGCTGCCTTGCTTCTTCTTACTTTGGTTTCTCGCGAAACCGAAGTCGGAGAGACGTATCTCGTCTTCCACCAAGCCTCTGAGAATGTTAGAAGGCTTGATATCGCGATGAACTACATTTTTGGAATGGATGTAGTCCATCGCGTCCGCTATCTGAAATTGAATGTTAAAACTTGTTAAAGAGTCAGCTGCAATAAAATGTTTCGGAAATTCTATTATTCATAATATTATGCAAATGAGGCAAAGTGATAGTATAGCAGTATTTTAAAAACATAAAAACCACTATTCCTAACCTTTTAACCCAACAGTTTTAATCTAAACTCTTACCAACTAACCCTAACGTATAAAGAATATATCATATTAGTTATAACTTAATTTAAACAGAAGTCTAACTTCAACCAATCAGAAGCGCCTATACTTTGCAGTTAGCAACTTAACAGAAGCTAATCGCAATTTATTTTTGTAAACAAACCTGCATTAACCACAGCTTTATTTTCTTAAAGCTCCTTTTTTTCCACCCTACCGTGCTTTTAAGATAATCGAAGACAGTTTCCTGGCGACACAGGTCCATCATCAGGAAACGGACGTCGAGATTGACGTCATATTGGTCCTGGTGCTGTCGAAACACTGGAAAAAGGGGTTAATAATTGTTCGCGAGAACGATAATTTAAACCTTTTAAAGTTTTTCCGAGTTAAAACCAAATTGTCAGTAAACAAGCTTTACTAAAACAAGAGTTGGTAAACTGCGGTCCGCAAGGTTGTTTTTAGCTCAAAACGTACCTTTTTAAAAGTACAGTAACCTCTCGCTTATTTACGCACATTGTGTCCACATAAAAAATGCGTAAAGACATGAGAGATCGTAAAGATACAAAGTACCAAATATAATGGCTGTTTTTTGATATTGCATCAAGTTAAAAGTAGACTTATTTATATACTAATAAAACAAGGATTTAATTTATTTAAAATAATAATACTCGAAACTTTTTTAAATAATTTTAATTATAAGTAGATTCTATCTTTATCTTTATTTAAATTTGACTTATTCGATACAAAACATTTATATTCTATTCTTATTAGAAAATTTAATTTATACTTAAGCATTTGTTAACAGTTAAGAAATGGTGTGGTATCTATATTAAAATTTGTGTTGCTTTATTCATATATAGGGCAAGAGTGCTGTTTTATTTATTTTTATTTTAAACTTTCATTATTTAAGACAGTCATACTTCTTTCAAAATTTTTAATAATTTAATCTCTTATTGTTAACATAATTTCTGATATACTGAGGTATAACTAAATAACTAGCAATTAGTCAAGGAACATAAGTTTACAAAATCTAAGTGTATAGAGGTAAGAAAGCAATTAAAAATATATTTTAAATTAAAAATGTACAGTAAACCTAACTAATGCAATATTAAAAAAACTTAGATTTTTATTTTTTGAATATTTTAGAATTCTAAAATGCGTAACTAAACGAGAGTGCGTAACGTCACGAGTGCGTTAAGATGTGAGAGGTTACTGTAGTAATATTTTTTTCAAGTTTAAGCTTACAGTTAGCCTCTTAATTTCATAACTACTACTTATTAGTGCTATACTGGTGCTTAGTTTATCAATTTTTTAGTTAAAATATAATATTATGCTGATTGCTAAGAAGTATTTGAATTTATTATAGCCCGCGGAAAGCTAGTTTGTGTAAAGCATGCCGCGAGCAATTTTTTCTATTAAAATTGGCCCGCGACTTATATAAAGGCTGCCAAACCGTGCACTATATCCTATAATTAAAATTAAAAATTTTAACCGTAAAAATTAAAACAAATACTTTTTTCGTTATACATTATACACATATTGTCAAATTATTTTATTAAAATTTACTTACTTCTGACAACGTTGTAGGACACTTTGCTCGTTTCAGCTGTGAAGAATCTGCCAGAGGTAAACCATGAATGGTCAATTTTTCGGTAGAGTGAAAAACGACGCGCTAATTCCGAGTTTGTTCTGTTAAACCGAAATTTCAAATTTTAGCAGTTTTTATTTCAAAGTCAGAAAATATTTTTTTCAACATTAAAAAAAAATTACAATTACTAGAAACTAGTTGAAAAAATTTAAAAAAAAGTATTTTAAAATATTTTCCACTTATTTTGTAAGTTCTTTTAGACATAACTTGTTCATGAAGGTAGCTCAAATAAAAACAAACTAACGGCATTTTAAACAACTTCTTGTCTTTTTCTTTTTGCAGCTGAGCCGTTGTACTTTCATCCCAGAACAGGTAGAGGTTGCAGATGTGAGGATGCTTCAGGTCGGAGAGGATCTCGTATTCCCGGTCCATAATCTTCTGCCGTTCTCCGCTAGAATAAAAAAAATGCTTTAATACCGAAATTCCCAAAGAATTTTAATGCTGCACACATAAATGAATTAAAAAGTGTCTAATAAACACTAGGTTGGTAAACAAAACTCTTATTGAATATATTTTTTACTGATGAGCTTTTTGTTACAAATATGTTGAAATTTACTTTTACATTTTAAAACAGTAACGGAACGTTGTATAAGATAAAATATTAATTTTTTTTAAATTATTTTTAACATAAAAGCTGAGCGAGCATAGGTGCTCAATTTGTAAAACACTGTTATTAACAAACACAAATTTTTAATCTATGAAATATGCTTAAGTATTTAAGAAATAATAAAATAACAAGAAAGTTTCAAAGACTTCTAATTTTAAGCTTTAATAAAAACCTTAAGCTGTAAGAAAATAATTTAGCACAACAAATTAAGCTATAAAAAATATTTATAAAGTATAGTTTATACCAACTTTTTAATGCATGTTATAGTAGTGCTAGTTTAAAGGAATAGTGATTTTATATAATACTGTATTTTCAGTTACAGTAATTAGAGAAAAACAAAGTTGATATATATAAATTTTGTTTTCATGCAAACATTAAGTCATTTAAGCTTAAAATATATTTTTTGCACGTAGTTTACAAACATGATTACAATTATAACTTTTGCTAATTTTCAAACGGATTTTTTGAAAAAACTATAATATGAGCCTTTTGTTTTATATTTGTATTGAAATCTACTTAAACTTTTATATCAAAAATTCAAAAAAAAATGTTGAAACAACTTGCAGCTAAGACTTTTTTACTGGTATAGTTTTTATTTAGTTATATTAATTGAAACGGTAAATGTTGTACAGAAAATAGACGAAAAAGTTAGGTATATAAAGTTTCAACTAACTCTTTTTGCACGATTGTCCTTTTGATTGCGTATTGTTTTGTTTTCATCTTTTTATGATGGACCTTGAACACCACTCCATAGGACCCCTGTCATAAAAGACTAAAATAAAACTGCTGGTTTTAAGTTCAATAAAGTATAAATGAGTTAAATTAGAATTAAGCTATATTATACCAGTATTATATTTTTCTACAGTTAAAGCTAGAATATATTTGGTATACATACCTTAGACTGACACTCGCAGTCTTCAGCTTATAAGAAATTTAGTTTAAATAAATCTTTAGTTATCTATTGTAAAATATGAAAATGTAAATACTTACAATGCCTAGGATGTGTTCAATGTTGAAGTTATCCTCCAACCAGCTTTCTTTTTCTAAGTCGTTTTCTTTTTCAAACACCTAGTAAAATTTATATCATAAATTTAAAAAACATATATATGCATATAGAGGAGTTAACTTTTAAAAGAGTTTTAACTTGAGAGGAAGGTTTAAAGTTGCAAATTACTATTCACTTTGTTAAGCTTATAATGTTTTCTAAAAAAACAATTTTTATATACTATAAAGTCTAAGTAGCTGTCAAATTTGCACGAGCGTACATAATTGCACGAGGGCACAAAATTGAACGAGGGGCCAAAGTTGCACGAAGATACTTTTGCACGGAGACACTTTTGCAGGAGCAGAAATTTTCGCACGGAGACATTTTTGCACAAGTTAATTTATATATATATATATATATTTTTTTTTACTATAACTGTTACCCCTAACTCTTACCCACGGTCGGTAATTTATTCTTTTTATTTAGATTTTTTTTTTTTCAATTTGCTATCACTGTCACTCCTAACCCTCGGTCGGTAAATTTTTATTTTTTATTTTTTTATTTTATTTAACCTTTAGTATTTTTTATGTTTCTCATTTTTTTTAATACTCTCGTGCAAAAATGATCCTTTGTGCAAAATTGTAACTCGTGCAAAATAGACCCTTGAAGCAAGATTGACTTCGTACTATTTTTTCAACTCGTGAAAATTTGTCATAGTGCAAAAGTATCTTCGTGTAATTTTGTCTTCGTGCAATTTAATCCAATCATGCAATTTTGTCTTCGTACAATTTTGACCCGTATCCATAAAATCTAGTATAATATTTAATGTTTTAATATTATACAACATAGTCAAACATGTAAAGACCTTTTTAAGCTGCATAAAAGAAAATATCACTTGCTCTGTTTAAAAAACCAAACAAAAAATTTTTTAATAGTTATTTAATAACTGAAAAGTATATTCTTTACTAACATAATATTGCAAAGCTTATAGTATAGTTTTTATAAGTGAAGTAAAAACAAGATAGAAAAAAAAATACTTGCTAGTTTTAACTATAAGCAAATATTTACAGTACTTGGATTTGCTTTTACTTTAATGATTTAATATTTTAATCAAATTGTATTTAAAGTAAAACTTTTACACTTTCACATCTTAAAATTAAAAAAATATTACTTTTTGAAAAACTTTAAATCTATTTATTTAAACCTTTATTATTTTAATAAGCATAAAAACAATTTTTTTTCTTAAATTTTTTTTTTTAAATTATCAGGTGTACAATCTATCAGGTCAGATTAAAAATATAAACAGATAGAAGTTATTGTTTTAAGTTTACCGTTGAACTACTAAAACTTACTGCTCTGTTTTCTTTTGATTGGCAACAACTTACTACTTCAACCTTTGAAAATATATATACATGCTTAAAATTTTAAAAACTTTTATCAGAAAACGGCAATGAAAAACATATGTAATTTATTTCATCAATTTAGTATTTAAAGACATTAACTTGAAAAATAAAATTTCAAAATCTATTAACTTTAGCCATGATACAGTCCATTTTTATTTACAACATCTACATACTTAAGTACACAACTAAAGCAATTTTTTAATATTAAGCCTTAAAAACTAGTTACAAACTCTACAAATGTTTTAGCTAAAGTAAATGAAAATGAAAAATCAGAGTTTTTTAAAGTTTTAATGTTTTTAAAAATTTATTTAATTTAGTTTGTTGTTCAAAGATAATCATCACTTTTAGCGATATTTTTTGAATGAACTTAAGCTTTGATGCTAAAAATAGTTGCATAAATATTAAAATTTATAAATGATTTATTGAGCTTTTATACACTTTTAGACCGAAAAAAGAGATAAACTAGTTGTATAAGTATTCGAAATAGTGATCTGTAAATAGAAATCTTATGTAGTGTTAACGTAATTTTAATCTAAATTAATGTCCTGGGCATGACGTTAAACTGTCCTGGTGTATGACTCGATAACCGAAAGGTTTTTTGTACACCAGGTCCTCTGACCAAACCTTTTGAGCGTAGTTTTTTTGTCGTTCAATAAACAATAATAATTAAAATAATCTTTAACTATTTTAAATTAAAAGTGTTTGATTTAACAAAAATTCTTTGTTTTAGTTAAAGCATTAAAATTTTTTAATAAAATTTAAAAAAAAGATAAAGTAGTATTTAGAATTAATAAATAAATCTAAAAAGATGATTTATTGCAAGAAAAACTACACCTTTAAATTTATTTTTTTGCATGCTTCAAAACAATAAAATAAAAACTTTGTACTTAAACTACAAAGTAGTAGAAATAGAAGCAGACTACAGATAAAATATACATTTAAGAAAATAATAACGTCATAGTTACTATAGTAGCGAAAAAAACTGAGTGAAAAAGTGCTTTTTGTTATCAATCACAATTGATAATTCTTAAAATATGGCAACCCTGCTTCAGTATTAGATTTAATTATAACTTTTTTAATTATTTCTTAGAACTATTTATTTGATATTTTTGAAACCAAAATCAAGCATAAACTGGTTAAGTAAATCAAAATTTTTAAGAGAACTTCTTAAAGTAAAATCACAAAATTATAATGAAAAAATTTTCATTTATATTGAATCACAGCCTAATAGTTTTTAAAATTATAAATATAAAAAAAAATTACACTGTTTTCACAAAGTTAGAATAAGAACTTATTTTTTAAACAAACCTTCAAACTAGAAATGTCTTCAGTCTGAGATGTAGTTTCGTCAACCATCTAAAAAAATTACGATTTATTTAAATTGAAGCTTGATTTTTATTTATACGCTATACTGAACCATACAAAAAAAAATATTTCTTTTAGAATTTTTTTTCTACAATAAATAAACTATATAAAAAGTATTTTTTATTAAACAACGATTACCATCAAGTACTTTTTATTCTTTAAACTGAAAAAGTTATTAAAACTTTATGATAAATACAAAAAAATATTTCAAATGATGACTTGAGTAAAATATATACTACTTTTCAAACTTCTGTACATAGTAAATTAGTTTATGTGCCTACTATGGTCAAAGAACCAGTTTTTATAAACGCTACAACAAATAACAAACACTACTGATGTTGTTGTGAATTTAAACGTACTTAAAAGTAAGGTCGATTACAAATTACATTCAAGCAATAGTTTAGAGAAAAATCTTAAAACAAGAAATATTTTCTGAATAAGTTTTTAGTACTATTAAAAATACATTTTTTTGTAAAATTTAAGTTTTAAGAAAAGGTTAGCTTGTTTTATTTTAAAATTGAAAATAACAAACAGATGAAAGATTTTTATAAACTAAAAAAAACATTTCCCTAAGTATTCTTCTCTAAGCAACACTTTCGAAAAGACATTTTTATGAAATAAATGTTTATTAATAAACGAGTTTTAAATACTCTTTATAACATGTTTTTTTATTAAAAAACATGTAAACTAATAATGTATATTAATAGAATCGAGTGTTGTAAACATTATCAGTCCATAACTAGAAGTAAAATATTAATTAAAACTTAAACTGTTAATGTTTTTCAGTAGTATAAATACATATAAAACAAGTAACTTAAAAGCTTATAATGTTTTTTGGAGTTACTTTATTTTTTTTTTTTTAGCTTAAGTAAAATTTTATAAAATATATTTTTTATTTTGTCTAACATAAAATTTAAGAAAAATTAATAAGCATTAAATCCCTTGTTTATTAGGTGTTAAATAGATAAAAGCATAAATATTTGCTTATGTAATTAAAAAAAAAAATTAAACGTATTTGTAAACATTAAATATACATAATACTCTAACTAGACTACAATAATGCAATAATAATCTTTCAAAAATTACACTAAAAGGGTTTCAAAATTCAACATAAAAATTAAAGCTCGTTTTAAAATATGCGCATTGATAAAAAATACAACTTAAAAATTTGAAAAACGAAAACGTACAAAACGTTATCTGTTGATTGACAAATTAAGAGGTGTTTTCTCAATCAACTTAAACATAATTGTAAGATTGTAGTAACTTTTTATGATTTACAAAGCTTAATAAGTGATACTTTTTTGACGTAAATAACTAAAAATTTTAAAAGTCGAAAATTAAACTATTTTGAATGAAAAGAAAACGAATTAAAAATACTCGGTACCAACAACGTTTATAGTATAACTACACAACTTTTTTACACAAATGTTTAATTTTTTTAGTTAAAAGATAAGTCATTTAGTTAGATTTAAATATAAAAGTGTATATAAGTTATGTTTTGTTATTTAAAACTTTTTATTTAAAACGTATGTGCATTATAAAACTTTAAAAAATATTGTACGTGTTTTAAGACAAAAAATTAATTTTCAACTTTTAAAACATGTTAAACAAACTTTTAGCATAACTTTTTAAAACATAACATACATTAATAATCAAAAAAAATCTTATTATGTCATTTTACAAAAACTTTTTTTTTGTGACCTATGTACTGTTTTAATTACACTTTAAAACTTAAAAGGTCCTGCTTTGAAAAATAAGTTAGGAGAAAACTCAAAACAAAAAAAAACTCTGCCAACTATGCATGAAAACTTAACTGCTGCTTAAATACCACTAGAAAATATTTAATTTTTTTTTAGCTTTCTAAAATTAATAATAAAATGTTCTTTAAGATTAATATAAAATAATTATTTCGCTTTTTATTTAGGTCAAATGGGTTAATAATTTGTTAGGATTGATAATGAATATATTTAACGTATTATAAAATAAACTTTATTATTAATTAAGTTAAAAATAACGTATGATTAAAAACATTCAAACATTATTGTGGAATTAAACTTTAAGTTTGAACAAGTAAAATTAAAAAAGGTTATACAAAGTTTTTTTTTTTTTAAAAACAGCGCATAACTTTTAGATAACAAAAGTACCATAAGCTTTAAAATAGAATCTTAACAACAAACTATTAAACTTACTTTGTTATCTTCTTCAATAACTTTTACACATTCTTCAACCTGAAATACGAAAATATAATAAATCTAAAATTAAAGATCTGAGCTTTAGGCTTAGTGTATTTTGTTACAGTAAAAAAAAATTAAAAATTGTTTACAAATTTCAATGAAAAATACAACAAAAAAGTATATTTTAATAAAAATTTATAACTACAAACATTTAATGCGTCGAAAAATTAGCATGAATGCTGTTATTAAACTTCTCAAACTACTTATTAACTTTTAGTTAGTATAATTAAATTTATAAAAATAAAACTGAGATAAGTTCAAAGGAAATGTAAGTTTTTGAGTAAAACAAAAATATAAACAGCTTGAAAATGTTAAAAGTTATTTTATTTGAAGTATAATATACAAATGACGATTCAGTTTAGAATTTAAAGGCTATAGTGACAAAATTATTTTTACACAATGCAAAATAACGGTATTTAAAACTCTTCAGAGATAAAATTAATTCCTTATTACCTATCATACATGGTTTGGTAAAGTAAGCACAACTATAATTCTAAATGAAAGCATACTTCAAAAGACATAAACTTTTTCATAGTATAAGGCTTTATAAAAATTACAAAACAATCTTACTTTTTTATATTGTAGCTTTAATATTTTCCTTGTCGCATCAACTTGTAAATCATTCAGAAGTGTGTTTCTTGGTCTTCTATTTCTCCATGTTGCGTAGATCGCCAGGAGAACTAAGATTCCAACAACTGCTCCCACTACGATGCCGACTATGGTCCCAGAAGAGATGTCATTGCTGCTTTCTTCAGCACTTAAAGTATTCTTAATTATAGCTGTAGTGAGTTCATTCTCATTGATAGATGACTGACAAATGCTGGGAAAAGTGTTGTTGAAATAATCATTATCAGAGCAAATTTCATACACAAGGTTGTTTACATTTTGTGTTTCCAATTTGTATCTCATCAAACCATAGCATTGTTTTTCATTTAAGTTATCACTAAGACTTTTCACTCTGAAAAGTTTTTTTAAAGACTCTGGTGTATGTTCATGAAACTTCTTGAAAAACTTGCTAATATTTACATTTCTTAAGTTTATAAGTCTTGAACTCCGATTCTTGCATAACACTAGTGACTCCTTGTAAGTGGACTCTTCTTCGAGGAGTGTTATTTTAGTTCCGTTATAATAAAACCTTATATCACTCATAATCGTCGTAAATTATCTTATTTCAACTGTAATATTTGTTAGGTTTAAAATAGTTCGAACTGTCTTAAAAATCGTTTAATTCTTTTATTTTTGTAGACCAAAGCAATAAAGTTCTAAAAAAGTTTTTTTTTTATTATTTGTAATTTAAACTTAACAACTAGAAAATAATTTACCAAGCTCTAGCTCTATTTTAAGTGAAAAAAAAAACTTGGTTAATGGGTGTAAAATTATCAATATAAATTAAATGTTTCAAATAAAATAAAAAATAAAACATGTCTGCTATAAATGTGTAGCACTAAAAATTTTCTAAAGCTTAACGATTTGTGATAAATAATCTAATTCAACAAAACAAAGTTTTTTATCAGAAGGTAAACACTTGATAAACATTATTAAAAACTGTTGACAACTTTAATAAAAGAGTTTTTAATTCTGCATTACAAGAATGTACTCAAATAGTTTTATTTCAGTATATTTGCTAAATAAAGCTTTTTCTTGGATTTCTAACTCGATGATATATTCTTAATGATAAATATTATAAGTATTAAGACAATTTAATTCAACTAATATATTAGGTTCCTATTAATCTATTTGTCATTATATTAATAAAACACAGGTTAAATTTCTTTAAAATAGTTTAACTGTCATGCTTTAGCCATTTAGCTTAGAAGTTGAAATATAACATAACAAAATTTCCAACAAAATATTGTTGTATATGTTTGTTACGTAATAATAGCTTTTTGTCTAAATTGTTTTTGCTACTGTATACAGTTTCTCAAAACAATTCTATTCTTTTTAAGGCATAAGTTAGAAAACTTTTGGTTTGATAAAGGATTAATATAATCAATTTCCCTTTAAAACTAGAATAAACTGAAATTTAACTTTTTCAAAAAAACCAAAATCATTACTCAATCAAATAAAACTTTACAAACAAGCTTATGTTGAATATTTAAAAAATAGTTTAGTACATTGAATGATCTATTGTTGGAGAACAATTTAGAATATTTTCAAGTCTTTCTAACGACCAAATCAAACTGACCTGCTCTTTAATCATAAAAAGCTACTGTTTCTTGTAGAACTATAACCATTTACTTTTTTAATTTTTTGGGTACAAAAAAAAATGTGCTAACACTTAATATTGAACAGGGAACGCTCGAAGTAATCATCAAAGGTAATATTTTTCTTTAACGATCATTATGTCTTAGATGTTAGTAACAATTTATACTTAATATATTTAGTTACTAAACATTGACAGATTTTCTATCAAACGCAAAGAATGTGAATAAAATTTAGCAAGGTAAAATATGAAAAACTCTAAACACATTATTTTTAAACTGTTAATGAAATTCAACATAGTTCTGTTTAATAAAACTTAATTGAATTTTTATAATGAGCTACATCATAAAGTTTGCAGTGTAATTGAATATTTTAGAAAATAGTTAAGTTATACTTTATACTCTATTACACTAAATATTAAAAGTTACTAAAGTTTTATTGAAACTAAGCATCTTTAAACTGAAACGTTTTGTTTAGAGAACATTGTATATAAAACAAACTAGTTTTTATAAAAATAACTTTAGTCAAGCTTGAAAATGAAACTAATAATATTTAATTTGCGTCGGTACTTTTTAAGTAATCAATATCAATTTTAAACTTAATAGTACACGTAACCACCAATAACAATTGTGCTAACAAAAAAAAAATAAGCAAAATAAAGTGAAAGTTAAAAAGAAACTATAATGAATTTTAGATCTCTATAAAAGCAATCTCATAACTTAGTTTGTAGATAAGTTATTTGTTGTTTGCTAACATTACCTTGATAATAAATACTGTATCTGGTATAAACAAAAAAGTTATAAAAAAAATTACAATCCTAACAGAATAGTTTTAGGGTTTCAATTAGGTTTAAAAATATAAGCTTAAATTTAACACTTACGGTAACTTTTTAATTGTTATAATTTTCAAAAAGCTACTGTTTTACTTGTAGTTTCTACCAAATAACCTTACTTTTAAAACACTTGTAATATTTTCTTTTACCTCTGATTATATTTTATAATTTCAATCGTAAAAGTTTTACTCTTTTTTTTTTTTTGTGTTTTGCTACAAGTGTAAAGCATAAGTTTACTTTTAATATTTTTTAACTATAGTTATTTTCTTAGTATCTCAGTCTTTTCACCGTTTTAGTTGTAGTTTGCTACAAAGTTCTACCTTTTATAAAAACAATATTCACAGTACATTAAACACTAATTTTTTATCATTCGAAGCATTGTCAGAAGTTACGATAAAAATATATTTTATTACAAATTGGAACTATTTAAGCGTCTCTTTTTTAGAATAAGTTGCATATTTTCTGTATCAAAATAAAAAAATCAATTAAAAATAAACATTAGTTTTACAATACTTAGTTTCAATTATATTAAGCAGTATCTATTTACTATTCCTAATAAATTAACAAATCATGTAAAATATTTTCAATTTATTAACCTTACTGCCTTGTCTAAATAAACTAAAACAAAAAACATACTTGTTTAAAGCTTTTTAAGTTTGAATAAGGTAAAGTCTGTATATTTTTAAACATTATTAGAAAAAAGTAAAGTACAGTTGATTATTGACAAGATAAAGAAACTAGTTCATATACGACAAACTCCCATGCGACTTGTTTTACTTTTTTGATCGATTTTAACATTATCAAATCCAATTGTATAATAAGTATTCAAATAAACCAAGAAAAAATACATATATTAAATTTCTGAAAATTCTAACAGTTAAGTTACGTGATTAGCTTTTCAACTATTTTAAGATAGACCAAAGAAAGAGTTTTTTTTATTATTACTAAAATTAAATTAGAACTTTCTCGCTCAACAAAATTAAAAAAATACAAATAATTATTATTTAATTACTGAAATATAATCTAAATAGCTATGAAGTGTGAATTTAAAGCACTTAAAGTTCATTAAAATATCAAGCTGGAGGAAATTAAAGTAAGTTTACCCAATAGTATTTTGTAAAAATATGTAACTTTTTTATTTTTTATCAAGCTTTAACTTTTTTTATTATAATAAAAGGTGCTAATTTTAATATTTGTTTTGTTATCTATTAGTTTTTTTTTTTCTACAAATATTTTTGTTTATCATCTAATACTACTATGCTTAAATTGAAACTTGTTTAACGGAAAATGTTTTATTTTAGAAATTAATTTTGTAGATTTGTATAAATTTTACTTTTAGTAAATCTACTCACTTTTTAATTTAAATTAGTTTTTTTGATAAAAAACCCCAACTAAAAATTAAAATTTTCATTTTTTATTTATTTAAATTTACTTTTTAGTTTTAAAAATTATCTAAAACATAATAATATAGCTTTTATATTATAGTGTTGAACAACAGATTACATTTAAACTAAAAAGTTACAGCATTAAAAGCGAAAACAAGAAACACTTTATACTACAAAAATTTCACTTGTATCTGTCATTATAAAAAGTATTATCAACAGACGAACTAAGTCACAAAGTTATAATTTCTGTAGAAATTTTATGATAGAGCATTAACACACAAGCTCTTACAATTTATTAAGATTTTTTAACTGTAATTCAGGGTTAAAACTGTTTTGTAATAGAATTATCAAATACTGATAAATTGTAAAACTAGTCAAATGAAAGTTATTAAAAAGCAATCTAAACTTATCGAAGTTGTAGAAACCCTTTTACACAAATATTTGGTCATAAGTTAAAAAAGAAAACAATATATTTATGCTAATGTTACTAAAAGCAGCATTAAGAAATCTATATAATTTTATTGAAATTCACAGCCTTTTACGAAAGAACGGGTCAGATTTACTAAAAAAAAATTTCGCAAGCCATAGTAACGTTGAAAAGTTTTACTTAAGTAAAAAAAGTATGTACACAGTTGGGTAAGCACTTTACAGCACAAAAGTGCGTACCCAACTGGCAGTGCGCACCTAGGAAGTTTTTGGCTTTAATTACCTACTCAAAGCAAAATTATTAAAGCAAAATCGCCCAAAATAAAAACCTTCACTATATAAACAAAACATATTTGTTGAAAGGTGGCAGGTTACTGTACATAGTTTTTGTTTGTTTGCTAGAATTCTACCTACATTTCAAAAAACTTAAACCCTTAGGATATAAATTATAGAAATATCCCGGTATTGGAACGAATCCGACCGGATCTTAGTTTTAAAAAATATCTGAATTCGGTCAGATCTTAATTAAAAAAAATCTAATCGGATACGGCCGGATCTTGATATGGAAAAAGTATTAGGATTCGGGTAAGGCTAGATCCGAAATTTGTGGATTCGGTAGATCACTAATTAAAACTACTTAAGAAAGTAAAAAAATGTTTTATCACATAGCAAAAACAAGAATTCGTGTTTAAATGCTGTTTTAAAAGTGTGATTCATGTGTATAACATATTAATTCTTTTTTTATTTCAGTTGTATGTCTTTCTTAATTGGTGTTTTGGTGCAATTCTGTATGTTATCTTCTATAATTACTGAAAGGTACTTTCGTACATCAGGTCTTTTTGAGAGATATTCGTCGTTTAATAAATGCAAAAATATTTGATTTAATTATAATAAGTATGTCGTTGCCACCTCTAAATTGTTTTAAAAACACAAAAAAAAAGTAAATATTAAAATAATGTCTGTGAAAGGATTTTTTATTTGTTTTTATTCATATTTTACTTTCTTAAAGATATAATCGTTTAAGTCAGGGATCGGCAAAGTCTTTGGGCCACATGCGGCCAATAAAGGGTAAAAGTCCAACTCCCGAGCATATTTATATTTCAAATTGTTTGCAGCTCATGAAAAATATAACCGGCGGTCTGGAAGCATGAAAAAAAAGTTAAATACTTTCACTAGATATTCCAAGGTTTGAAGTGAAGAGAAAAAAAAAATCTAAGGTGAAATTTATCAGTAAATTCGCCATTTACACAAGAAACTTTGGGTCTGCTTTGCTTTATCAAAAGTAAAAGCTGAAACTACGAAATCTGTACCGAATTATGACTGACTTTGAATTTAAATAATACTTAAACAATATTTCAGTTTGAGATTTTGTAACTATATTTAAAGTGAAAGTTTAAACGAGGTAAGTTTTTTTTAGTATCTTATAATTTCAGAAATTGAATTATTTTGAAGTTTGAAAAAAGATGATTGTCTTTTTCTAAGTAAACATTGCCTTCCACAGTTGAAAATACGAATAAACATTCGGACCTGATATACTGGTGAAAATAATATGTAAAACATCAAAAAACAGCTGTGCTTTGATTGGCTGAACTGTAAAACAGAGGAAGCTGAAACGTCCTAAATCTTTTTAGTCGTTTAGTTACAATCTATTAAAGGTTTTTGAAGATTATTTAGTAAATTAAATGAATATTACACTCGTATAATGGACAATTCTAATGCTATAAAAGTTTTATTGATTATTGTTTTTTCTTAAAATAAATAAGAAAATTAGATGAATATATATTTATTAAACTCTGCTGAAATGTTTCTCTTAAAAATCAATATTTGATATTTTCTATTTTATATCAATCAAAAATTTCTTTATATATTTTAATTTTTTCTTATCAGTAGGCTATAAACACTTAAAATTGTAGTTTATTAAATCAAAAGTTCTTTATACTGCTGATGGAAGCTTTTCAAATAACTTGACAAATGAGTAATATTAATTCTTTTTGACTCATGTATAGTTATTTAAATTATTAATACTTTTTTACAGAGGAAATAATAATTTAAAAACTATTAGTTGAGATTCGTCCCTAAAAAAGTTTTTCTATTTTAAGAACAACGGTCAACGACCAATTTATTAAGTTTAACATCTTTAATTAAAGTTAAAAAAATTTCCTTCATGTCGTCATACGTTTTAACACGTTTATGCATAGATATTTGAGCATAACAAGCTTTGTTCATTGTTCATAACTTTTTATTTCTAGGGCTCTGCATTTCGTAAAAACATCTTGTAGTTTTTACATACGAATCTATTAGAATTCGAAGTTTTTGTTTTGTTGGATTCTTAGTGGTTGATATTAAAAATCAATGGTGTAAAAAAATTTAAAAATAAATGTAGTTTAGTATTATTTTTGAGATATTCTTAAATTCATGAAAAGTTTTTATTTTTTATTTTATGTTTTTGAACTATAATTTGAATAAAAGAATTATAAAGACCAAAGTATTTGTGCTAACCTAAGGAAAAAAAAATATAACCGTTGTAATTAGATTAGACGGTGTTGAAACTGCAAGATTGCCATTTAATATTTTATTTATTTAATATTCAGATAGCTATCAAATAGAGTGTTTTAAATTTTTCTTCTATTTTACTAAATTTTAGACCACATTTAAATAAAAAAAAATTGAAATTAATAGCCATCTATACAAAATGATTTTTAAAATGGTTTGTTTGAAAAAAAAAACCATTTTTTCTTAAAATTAAAAATCCATTTTAGTTACAAGAACACATCACTCTTAAATAACACTAGATTCCTAAGTAAAGGCTAAAAATTAAAGTTATGTATTTTTATTTATTTTAGTGTTAGACCAAATTGATATAGTTTAAGTAGTCTTAAAGTATTTTATTAAGTGTAGAAAATAAACTACTAAAAATATATTTGTACATAACAACCAGTTTCTTATTAATATATTGACATAAAGGAAATTGTTCTGTAATTTCTAAAACTGTTTTTGAACCTGATTTAAATATTGGTAGTAATTTGGCTAATTTTAAACAACTAGGGTATATACCTTCTTGAAATGCCAAACTAGTTTACTTATTATTGGAGCTATTTACGAGTTTATCAGTTTTAGCGTTTTAACAGATATATTGTCAGCACCATTTGCTTTGTTTGATCTTTTTATGATATTGTTTATCTCTTTTTATTGTATCTCAAACCAAACAAAACTTTTATAGTAAATTCTTGGACTGTTTGTAAAAGAGTTTTGAGAAATTATGGATTTTAAACAAGTTTGTTTTCTAATATTTTGAAAATATAGGTTTAAACTATTTACAATCTCATCTGGATCAGACAAGGATTCTTCATTAGGTTCAAGTTTTTGAAGAAATTTATATCTTTTCATCTGTCTGTTGGTTCTTTCATTGATTACCTTCCAAGTATCTGCTTAAATTTTGCTACAGTTTTATGATATTTTTTTATATAACTTTTCTTTGGAATTGTTTTAATTTGACTTTTTTTTTGTTAGTTTTGAGCTCTTTTGCTTTCTGATTATTCAGGGTTGCCAGAAAACCTAGACTCCTAGAAAAAACTGTAATTTGACAATAAAGGCTAAAAAACCTTGAGTTTAAAACTTTTTTTAAATCCTGGAGTATTAAACTAAAAACACTATAAAACCTCAATTTTAAGCAGAACTCACTAAAAACCCTGAAAAACCTGTAATTTTAAACAATTTTAAGATTTTAAGTAGTTAAATTTGGATGTAGCTCAAAAAATCTATCATATAGATAAAATATTTTTGTGATCATCAAAAAAAAAAATTTATTAAAAAACACATTTTAAAAAGCTTTAGGATATCTATCTAATGTTTTTATACTACTTAACACAGTGTCTTTTTACCTTAAACTTTATTTAAAACTAGAAATACATACTACAATGTGTAGTTTCAGAAAGTTTTTAGAAGAAATTTTGAAAGATTGAGAAAGTTTTGCAAAATTATTTAGCAACCCTGTTTAAATTTTAGTATACATATATAGTTATGCATGTTTTTGACTTTAACTTAGACTTAGACGATCCATAAAAAAACCAAACTGTAAAACTCAAAACAAAAACTAAGTATTATAAAGTTATGGAACATAAGTGACCAGTAAATTACAATAAGTTACATAAGACACACAATTTCAAAAACACTAAATATATTTCAAGCAATTCTCTTCAGTAGAGTACAATGCTAATAAATAATAAAGTTTTACACACTTATATAGTAACCAAGTAATCATAAAGTAATCAAGAGATTAATAGAAGACAAAAAAAATTAGAAACAGTTAAAACCAAATAAGTCCATTTACGTTATAATTGATCTACAGTAAAACTAAACATAAATAAAATAAAAACAATTCTTGTAAAATGTTACAAAAATAAAGAAACAGCATAATTTAAATCTTTTTGCTTACATAAAACAGGTTTCCTTAACAAAATACAAATGGCTTCTATTTTATTCAAATCAAAAACATTACTACAAATTTTAATAATTTTTAATTTATCTGTATTATAATTGTTTGCAGAAGTTGGATTATTATTTAAACTTTCTGAAATAGATGAACGTTTAGATGCGTTTAAGACCTTAACCGGTATACCATCTTTCTTATCTGACAGGCAAAAATTATTTACACATTTTGGTATGTGTTCATTTATTCTCTTCCTTAGATGTCTAATTGTTAATCCAATATAACTTGCTGTACAACAAAAACTGTACTGGTAGATTACCATACTTTTATTTAATTTTGATACTGGATTCTTACCACCTGGTGTTATTAGTGGTTTAGAGGTAAAAGCAATTCTAGGGTTCGCTGCATAATAAGTATTTCTTACTAATTGTCTAATTTTCTTTTCCAACATCTCTGAGCTTTTATTAATAAATGGAAGTTTTAAAAGTAACTACACATTTTTCCGGTCCTATTGTCTTTATTCTATCCAAAATTTTCACATGTAAATGAATTGTTTTGTTAACTAACTCTTGTGGGTAACCGTTTTTGTTTAATAGTGTTTTTATTTGTTTGATTTCATTTAGCAGCAACTCTGGGGAATAAATTTTGTGTGCACGATGACACAAAGTTCTTATTAAATTTAATTTTCTCTAATCTCTTAGTTACTCTATAATTACTTGATTACTTGGTTACTATATAAGTATTTAAAATCTTAACATTTGTTAGCATTGTACTCTACTGAAGAGAAATGCTTGAAATATATTTAGTGTTTTTGAAATTGTGTGTCTTATGTAACTTATTGTAATTATAAAGTTTTTCATTATCTTCTACATTATTTAAGAAGTCATTCTGTAACATATTAAGTGTAAGTTTTTGAGTAAGTTGACCTTTATTTAAATAAATCAAAGTAGTAGTAGTACATTTTTCTAAAATCCAATGAGTGTTTTTTGAAAATTAAAGCCCGATTATTTGAAAAATGGAGAAAAAAACTACTTTTGTATTGGAAACTTTTTTCAAAAGTTACTGTATATCCAAAGTTTATCAAAACTTTTATATTTGTTAAATACTAGTATGTAGTTCATACTTAAAGCTTTTATATGAAAGCCAATGCTGATTTTTATAGCAATAATGATTTTATCAATTCCCCTATGTCCTAAGTTGTTTAACTCTAAGTAGTTCTCATTTTAATAGTTTACTACTAACTAATCTTGCCAATTTTTTGAAAATTTATAGACTTTATAGAAATTTAAATTTTTATTTAGATTAGGAAATTTTAACATGATAAAATTTAAACATGTGATTTGAAATTAAGTATTTTTTAAATTAAAATATAGTTTTCCTTTTTAAAGATTAGAATAATCTTTTCTTTTACTAGTATTTTAAATAAAAACTTATGCAAGTTAGTGCAAGATTTCCATTATCAAATATTCTTATACTTTTTTTATATAAATTATGAAAGCCTGTAAAATTTATAATTTAAAGCTTGTCACAGCTACTTAAATATGTTCCAAATATATTCATGCTATTTTTGATGTTTACGTTTTTTACTTCTACATCTAAAAGATTTATGTAGGGTGGTCATTTTACCTGTTAAGCTAGAAATACCCGGAAGTAACAAACCAGTTATTTAAGTGATTAAGCAAAAAAATAGAGTTTTAAACAGTTTTTGTGTATAAAATTCTGAAACTTAAGTTAGATCAGGATTTTCGAAACTATTTTTGACCCTAAAAAATCTATGACCCCTTCTAACATCTCAAAAAACTACCCTTAAATACAACAGAGATCTTTTTTATAGTTCCTCATAATTTTATTACAAATAATAATTCAAAGTTCTTTTTATTCTTTTTTATTTTTGTTACGGTTAGCAAAGACTACAAGAAATCATTCTAGAACCGCCCTGACTTATACTTATATCTTTTTACATATTTAATGCCTACTTTTGAAGTTCAACTTACTAGATAAGAAAATATATTTATGCAAAAAGTTAAATACAATAAAATATAGAATTTTAAAGTATTATAATCATTGCCGGTTATAAAAGCTATTCTCAAGTTTAAAAACAATTTTAAATAACCACGCTTAGTCTTAAGTTGTCTTTCTATTATACTTCTATTTATCTTAAATCGGACACTAAAACTTTCTGTAGTATTTCTGTGTAATTTACAACAATTTATCTAAATTTTTGCTCCATCAAATGAAACATTTAAAAGTTTTTAAGATGTATAACATGTGCTGATAAGCTTAAACCATCAAATTTATACAAATAAACTAATATAAATTTACTTTTGTTGTCCGAAATTTGAAGTTTGTCAGCAGTAATTTTAATAATTATTTAAGTAAAGATATACATTTATAAAATAATATTTAGTTTAAAACTCAAAAAATTCAGTTATTTATATTTATCAGGGTTGCAAAAAACTAAGAAACCTGGAAAATCTGTTAAAACCTGGATTTTGACAATTTAGGTTAAAAACCTGGAGTTTGAGAAATTAAAAAAAAAAAACATGGTATTTTGAACAAAAAAACATAAACTTTAAGTAAATTTTATTTTACATGTTAAGTAGAAAATTTTTGGTTTGACACACAAAATCTACATTTAGATAAAAAAAAATTTTCATCATCAATTTTTTTATTTAAACGCATTTGAAGTAGCTATACAGTATCAATTCAATGTTTTTACACTTTTTAACACAGTTTTTTACCTTGAACTTAACTTTAAACTAAAAATAGACCCAAAAACTTATAATTTAAAATACCTAGAAGAATTTTTTTTAAACCTGGAGAATATTTGCCAAAAACTTTTGGCAACACTATAAATAAATATATATAAATACTGTGTATATTTAAAAACCTGGAGAAAATTTTAAAATCCTGTAGAAAATTTACCAAAAACATTTGGCAACCCTGATCTATGCATAGTTGTATTTTCTAAGAACAAAACTTAAAGAAACATAGTTATTTCATATTTGAAAAATTGTATTAACAAGTCTTGAATGTGTCTTAATGTACAGCTTGTATTTTAGCTCATATTTATATACTACATAATTATAACTTTTAATACATTCCCTGCGAATTATATGCCACTAACGAAACAAAAATATGTAGAAAATGAAAAAAACTTATTTTTTCAAAACAAACTTTTGTAGTTAAACTTACAATAGTTCTCTTAGTTCAAACTTTTTGGTTATAAGTGCTTTCTTTTTGTTTATATTGTCATAAATTTTTAAAAATTATTAAAATTTTATAACAAATGCAGCCAGTGGATGACTTTTTTATAAACAAGTCGGCTTGTTTTTAACTTCTTATAGAAAATGGGTTCGTTATTTGTCAAATTTTACTGAACCCTAGCTCAGGCAAGAAAATACGCAAAGTTTGATAAGTACAGTACAAATAATCTCTAGCCAGAATGTGTTGATGTTTTGTTCTAAAATCTTAGCTTTTTTTATAAAATACATGCTTGCCATTTAAAGCTAAGTAAACAATGGTGCCTAACTATACATCAAATTGCTTATGAGAAACTTTGAATTTTAAGTTCAAATTTTTCTATAAGTGTAAATTATCGTAAAAAAAACTTTAATGAAGTTTTTTTTTTCTAATTAAGGAATTATTTATATATGTATTTTCAATATGAAAAAAAAGACGCCTGGCATCAATAACTATAGAAACTAATAATTTCTGATAATTAAAAAATAAAGTTACAATAAATAAATTTTAATCTTGCTTAAAAAATATTTTTGATCTTTAGGCTTAATAGTTTCATTAAAAAATATTAACACGGCTAACAAATGAATTAATAACTTTTTTTAATTATAAAAAAACATACTAAATATGAGGTTGTTTAAAATTAAGCATTTTATTTGTTTTTGAAAAATAAAAAATAAAAAAATTTTAAACAACCTCATATTTAGCATGTGATATCTTAGTTATAAGTTTTTAGCAAGACTTTTTACGAGTGTGAAATTAGCTTGGTAACTTTTTTTAAGAATTTAAAAAAAATGTCCAAGCTTTAAATCCAATTATTTTCCTTATCTTGATAGCTAAATAAAAACATTTTTTTTTAATTTTAAAAATCGCTTCTTTGTTTTTAATTTAAAAAAACCATTGGATTGGGGCTTGACTTTTAGTGTGGGCCCCTTAGAAAAAAATGATTTTTTTAATCAATGTCTACTTAATTTAAGTTAAAAAATAATAATTAATAAAATTGATGTATTTCTTTTTAATACTCATATTTTTTAGTCAATTAATTCTTTACAACACTTTATGTTTTCCAACTACTAATATTTTGTACTGTTTAGCCTTATTCTAGAATAAACAAGTCCAAATAGTACGAAACGTGAGTTTTGTTATCGATTTTTACTTAGCTCGAATTAAGAAGTTAAAATAAACTTTATTTCTTATTTTTATATTTATCTGTGAATAATGTTATACAAAAATTTTTTTTAGCAACTGTTAATGTTTTGTTTTATTTGACCTTATTTCGGAATTAGGAAATCTAGAATAAGGCTAAACAGTACAAAATATTAGCAGTTGGAAAAAATAAAGTGTTGTACAGAGTTAATTGACTTGAAAATATGAATATTAAAATTAAATATATCAATTTTATTATTTTTTTTTTTATAATTTGAGCTAAGTAAACATTGATAAAAAAATTCATTTTTTCGAAGGGGCCTCACACTAAAAGTAAAGCCCCAATCCAATGTTTATTTAATTAAAGACAAAGGACTGATTTTTAAATTTAAAAGAAATTATTTAGCTATTAAGATAAGGAAAATGATTGGATCTTAAATTTGGACATTTTTTTTTAATTCTTGAAAAAAGTTACCCAGCTAACTTCACACTCTTAAACATTTTTTGCAATTTTTTTTTGTTGAACGTAAATATCCAAATAAATGAAATTTTGTTTAATTGCGTGACAAATTTACTGAATGTATTTTTGTAAAACTTTTAATTCGAAATCATAGAATTTTAAAGACCTCGTTTTCTATAATCATCTTAATTTATGTATCCGAATACATTTTTAAGTTATAAGTTAAAATCAAAATTAAAATTTCTTAAATATTTTTTTGTAAACGATTTAGACCTAAAATATGTTAATACTAGGTTCATTATTCCTACTGCTGGCAATAGCTACTATATTTTTATTTGCAAATCATAAAAAAACAAGCATAAAATCTTCAGTTAAAACATCCAAACATTTTTATAATGTTTAAGAATTCTTTAAATTTAAAACTCTAAAAACCCTGATCTTTGATTATTTATATTTTACTTAAAGAACCTGTATTTTCTATATACCCAAATTAGAGTTATCACAAAAACTTTAAAATTGTTTTAACTATAATAACAAATAATTGAAAATTATTGTACAAATTCGTAAGTCTATAAAAATTTTATTAATCGATTTAATGTTTATAAATCAAGCTGTTATAAATTGACAATATATATATTTCAATTTATAACAATTTCAATATTTAATGACAATATATATCATTAAATAAGACCTGTGGTCCGCATCGAGCTAATCTTATTAAAAAGACTTTGTGTTATAATTTTTTTTTTAATCGGGTTGTTCTTTCATAGATTTGTTTTAAGATAAAAAAATTTAATTTTTTTTTACTAGATTTCAAACTGTTTTTTAATAAAAACAAAAAAACTCAACCTAAACTATTTCAAGAAATAATAATAAAAATAAAATGATTTGTAAAAAATCCTGTGGTAATTCTCTGACAACGTCAGCTGGAACGTACACCTTTTACGAATCCGAAATGAACAAAAACGATGCTGTAAAGTTTTGTAAAGATAAAGGACAAATTCTAGCTCCAATTACATCTCAAGAAGAGTTCGACAAAGTGCACCAGTTTGTAAACAAATGCTGCAATACTGTTACTACTTACCACGTTGGCCTGTTTGTTTTCGGAAAAGATGTTAAAATGTTTACAAATTGTGAAGAATGGGACTCAGCCAAGCACGACAGCCTTTTTAGATGGTTTATGCAAGATGGTCCTTGTTATGAGTCGCACTACTTTCCAATGGACAGAAAAATGTTTATTGGCCATGACCCTCGTTGCGGAACCACCGTAATGAATCCAATTTGTTTTAAGGCCGCCAACGCTCAAGCGCTTGTCAAGACTGAAAGCTCCAACGCTTTTACTAATATAAGCACTCTGAGCGTTATGATGGCTGTTGCTGCATTGGTTGTTAGTTTGGCTGCTGCACTTTTCGTTGCAGTGAGAAAGTTGAAGCATTTGAAGCAGAACCTGCCTGTGTCAACTAATTGAACTTTTTTTGGTTTAATCTAGGCACTGCACAATGCACATAGTGTTATTCTAGTAATAAATTCATAAAAATATTATTGTGTAAATCTATAACCTATATAACTTTTTGTTCTTATGATTTTTTTTTGATCTTATTAAGTCTGTTATTTAGCTTGCAGTAAAAACTGAAGATTAAATTAAAATTAAAAGTCTCTCTCTAGAACAGGGGTTGGCGAACTGCAGCCCTCGAAGCCAAAATCTGCGGCCACCAAGGTAACTTTTAGCCAAAAATAACATTTTTAAAACTACATAAGTATAGGGTTTTGTATTAAATCTTAGAATAAGGCTCCTAATTCAATACATACTGTTTACTAGTGCTTTATTATTTCTTACTTCATCATATTTTCAGCTTTAAACCGTAATTTTATATTAAAAACTACAACTATTTAAAATTAACAGCGGCGCTCGAAGACTTTTTTCTAAATAGTGCGGCCCGCGAGCCACAAAGGCTACCTACCCCTGCTCTAGAACCTAGAACAAAAAGTCAATTGCTCGTAATAATTTCTCAGTCTCAGGTCAATGATCTCAGTCTACCAAAGACTTGTGGTCTGATGATTAAATTGGTAAGATAAACCCTTTTGTCAAATGCTATAACAGGAGAGCCGTGTTACAGAAAAACAACTACTAGTAAAAAAAACTTCATTAAAGTTTCATTAACATTTGTAAAGTAATGATTAAGTAATTAAAACTTTCATACTAACTTGTTTTAAATATTATTAGAAATAAAAAAAAAATAAATTCAGAAAGAGTTTTTTTATTTATTTAAACATTTTTTAGCAGATTCGTTAACATAGACTCTTGTTTTTTTTTAAACATGAAATAAATATTAAATAAGTGTCTTACCTGCAATTAAATACAAATCAAAAATAATATCAGCTAAAAATTTACGAACAATTTTGTACCTATCTTTGTATAATGAATCCTTGACAGTTTGAAATTTGTTTTAGAAATGAAAAAAAAGCTCAATTTCCTAATTTTTGTAGAAAATATAGTTCAAACAAAATCGCAAAATTGCATGTTTATCATTTTTATAATATACTATAAGAGCTGACTATTTTGCCTGTAAAAACTAGTAATTTGATTTAAATAGAAGTTTATAACAAAACAGCAGTTGAGTAAAAGTACTTTTTATTAAATTTCGAGCTGAAGTATTTGAATCTTTATAAATAATTAAGCAGATCAAATAAAGAAAAAACACCTTTGGTATGTTGATAAAATAAGGTCTTTTTAATTTACATATTTGATATGTTTCTCGTAAACTTTGTTTTTTTTTTTTTGAAGTAACTAAATTCGTGATCATTTAAAAAGGTTCTTACGTTTTTATAGCTGCGTAAAACTAATTCATTATGCAGTATTTTAACATAATACAAATATATTTAATTTAGAACAAATGCCTAAAAGCTATATTACTCTCTCAAGGTGTACATAGCAGTGTGAGTGAACTAAAAATAGTTTAGGGTACACATAAATCTAAAAATCATTAAAATTTTGTTAAAATATGTATTTTTATCTATGAAATACAAAGATTGATTTTGTATGCTTTTATGTTAATTTACACATTTTTCTATACATTTATAGAAGTAGTATAATAATTCTGGTTTTTGTAAAAAAAATTATTTCCTTCTGACAGGGTTGCCAAAAACCTAAATAAACCTTGAGTTTTGAACAAAAATCACTATATAACCTAGAATTTTAAACAACTTTTACATATTAAGTGGTAAAATTTTGATTTGGCACAAAAAATCTGTCGTAAAGATATAAAATTTTTGTCATCATCAAAAGTTTTTTTAACAAAAACACATTTAAAGTAGCTATACAGTATCTTTTTAATGTTGTTATACTACTAAACCAGGGGTCGGCAGCCTTTTGTAGCTCACGGGCCAATTTTCCCAGGAAAAGATGCTCGCGGGCCACACTATTCAGAAAAATATCTTTGAGGGCTGCATTTATTCAGATAATAGATTGTTCTAGTAATCAGTAGAAAAGATGAAAAATATAATAAATCAAGCAATAGTAGAGCACTAGTAAAAAGTATTTATTTAATTAAAAGCATAACTGGAAGTTTTTATAACAAAATATTTAAATTTAGTTGTTTTAAAACTGTAAGTTTTTCGCTGAAAAGGAGCTCGCGGGCCGCAGATTTTGACTTAAGGGCCACATTTGGCCCGCGGGCCGCAGTTTGCCGACCCCTGTACTAAACACAGTTTGTATTAGTTAACACAGTTTAGTTTAGACTTAATTTAATTAAAAAAACCAAAAACGTGTAATTTTAAAAACCTTGAAGAAATTTTGAAAACCTGAAGAAATATTGACAAAAAAAACTACTACGTACCAAAATTATTTTTTTCGGTTTATTGTGCTCAGCTTTAAATAGTTTTAGAACCATTGAGCTTTTAAAAAACTAATACTTTGTTATTGGTTTCGATAAATGTCTATATAATTTAATTGTTTATACAGCAAAATAGAAACGCTTATTTTTTTGTTATTTTTAACTACGTAAATTACAGTTTTAAAATATTTATAACATTGTACTATATTTTAAACAAAATAAAAATATTAGTAAAAAGTAAGTTATTCTGAGCTATTTTTTTAACTTTTAGTCTCGCCAGCTTGAGACAGACCTTTCTAGCAAGTTTATATTTTTTTGTTTCCAGTTTTACTAATGTTTAGTTTTTATCAATTCATACTTTGATTTAATTTCTAAAGTATTGCGGTTGAGTAATTAAAGAGGGTTCTAATTCTAACCATACTTTAAATTATCTTAGCTTTAAGCCAATGTAATTAAATTCTATAACTATGACCGCTCTTGTTTTGGATTAGATCATGTTTACTATTTCTAATAGCTATTTTTACGTTTTACTTGAAAGAAGCTATGAATTTTTGAATTTTTTTGTTTTTTCTTAGAACAAGACGTTAAAATATATACGTGGTGTGCGACTCGATAACTGAAAAGTTCTTCGTACACCAGGTCCTAAGATCAAATATTTTAAGCGTCTTTTTTTGTTGTTCAATAAACTATAAATAATGTAATAGAAAGCATAATTCCAACAAGTTATAAAAATAATAATACTTTTATATCTAAAACGCTGAATTAATTTTTTTTTAATAGTTATTTATGGAAAATTTTATGAAAAACTTTAATATTAAAACTTTTCGTTGGCTATGTTCTGATTATAAGTGGAGCGACGAGCAAAATACGGAGGCCTCTGTTGCATAGCGAGTTAGTTGTGGGCTGACGCAACCGTAGTCGTCTAACACTACGAACTAAGAGGGAACTGGCCACAATTACATGGAGTCACTTTTGCACGTGTTTAAACTGTTTTGTTTTAGTACTTAAGTAATCTTTTTTTTTAATTGCTGTTTTTCAATAAATAAAACACAGTTTACTTATTCTTTTAAAAATAGACTTTTTGGTTAATTTTAAGTGCAAAAGTTAGGCTCCGTGCCACCTATTACGTTTTATGAACGTCTGTAGGCAGAAGCTAATGACAAAATGTCTTTCGTTTCATTACAATGCTACTAAGTTTTTATTTCTTATGACTTTAGACTAGAGCATCGATTCTTTGTCGTTTATAACAAAATAAAACAATATTTTAATAAAACTAGACGTTAAATTATTGCTATACGAACTTTATAGTACTATAATGGGAAACATTGAAACGAGCATTTTATAGTGTTTTTAGTTTTTGATTATCTAAGGCATGCTAACGAGTAAAGTAAAATCTATGTATTAGCACTTTCAACATCTTTGGATCAAAACTTTTTTTAATTTGAGCTTGTAAGTTAAAAAACAAAGTATAAGAAACAACAAATGTTAGTCATGTTTTAAGGTTACACGCATTTGATGATTTAAAATTTGTTTTAAATGTTGTTAAATTTAAGAATACATAAAAAAAAAATTTATAGTTAAGATATAGTTAGTTGAAAACACGTTAACAAATAAAAGAAAAATATCAAAAAATAGTTTTGTAATACTATTTTAGTACAGCTTTGAATGATTTAATCATAACTTTATATTTATAACATTTTTATAACTCTCCAAAACAGTTTCAGCAACAATCTAAAACAAAAAAGTTTTAGCATTGATCGACGTTTCTATTGATTTAAGTTATAACATAGAAAACTTATTTTTGCACAAAAAATTTATAATTCAAAAAATAAAGTAGAGTAAGTTTTATAGGAAGCTAAAAAAACAATCTCTTATTTATATACAATTTTATTCATCTTTTAATTTTTTTTTTTATAAGTTTTTACGAAATTTAAAAATATTTTCCTTTGTTAAACTCTTAGTTTCTTCACTTTATATTAACCGAAAGGTTTTTTCGTACACCAGATCCTCGGACCAAATATTTGAGCGCTTTTTATTCGTTCAATAAACAATATATACATGTCCTAATAGTTTTTGAAAATAAGAAAAAAAAAAAGTTTATTAGATAATAAAATAACTTTTGCAAAAGAACGAGACTACTATGTCTGTAGTATTCTTTAAAACTTCTTAATTTCCAGTTTAAAAAAGTAATTACAAAATTAATAAAAACTAAATCAATAAAATCAACTTGCTCAGAAAATAAAATTCTTTACAATATAAATTTTATAAGTAAAACATTCTTAAAGCATTGACTTAAAAATTATTAAACAAATTAATCAAAATATTTAAAAAAAATTTTAAGGATTTTACTACTAAGTAGAAAAATCATTAAACTAGTTTTACTTTAGTTTAATATTTTCTTATTTAAATATAAAAACCATGTAACCAATCAAACTCACGTTTTTTTCTTCTTTCTGACAGCCATCAACTTCATGAACCAGTAAATATATTGCCATTGAACCTAACGTAACAGGTTTAACATTAGTACTAAAAATATGTTCTCGCTTTTAAGTAAGTTTAAAGTCATTCTATTGTCAAATAAGCTCATTAGTTAAGATACATCTAATAAAACATATAGTAAGCAAAGTATATGTATGTATAATTCAAGCTTACATAATAACAAATACTTTTTTTATTAGAACTATTTTATCAGCTGTTTTATCAAGTTTGTTAATTTAAAAAAAAATATATAGTTTTTAAGATTTTATCATTGCGGCCTACTTATCTTATTAAGTTTTTATATGAGGCTGTCAAAGGTGTTTTATTTTCAAATTATAATTTGTTTATCTATTGTATTTTTAAATAAAAAAATTAATTTTTCTCATATGAATGGGTATAGCTTTTAAAGTGTTTTTAAGTAGATTGTAGAAACAAGGTAACTATCAATAATTATACTTTAAAAAAACTATTTTCACAATTTTATGTTTAATGATTTGAATAGTTAACTTAAACTTAGTCTATATGTACAGTACAAATATGTACTAAGCATAACGTTTTTTTCTACCTTAATTTAATATTTTAAAGATTTCTGTTTATTTTGTATACCTTTTGATTTTTAAGATACGTTAGATAAATTCTTTGAACCTTTTTCTTTACTTGCTTACTTTTAATAAATTTATTGCGCTGGTATATAAGGTTTGAAATAGAACAAATTTTTACAGTCTTATACTACTTCAATACTTAAAATATTATAATTCAAGTACTTAATTAGTCTTTTGCATGAGCTGAAAACTTTGTTTGGTTCAAACAATGTAGCAGTATATATATATATATATATATAAATATGTATGCTTTTTTCAATTGGGACGCTTCCAAAATATAGTACTTAAAACTTACTAAATAATTAATATATACATTATGTTTTAAAAAACCTATGTAACACATAGAAATACTTTAATGTATTTTACAATTCTTCTAAAACTTAGATAATTTCTTTTACTTTCTTAAAACTTTATGCAAAAAAAAATTTAATCATATGACTTAATGTTTAAAACAAATTTATAATGCAAGCGTAGTAGAACAAAATTTGTTATTTTATATTTTAAGCATAACAGCATGCTAAAATCTACAGCATATGTTCAGTTTTTGATAAATTTGTAAATATTAAACTTAGTTAGAAGATTAAATAAAAATTACTAAAATAAAACAGATTAAATAAAGTTAAATGTTTTTTTTCTCTACAAATGCAAAAACTAAGATTTTAAAAATTTTAGAGCAACAGAAGTTAAAAATGACTGCCAAAAGGAGGTTAAAAAATCTAAGCTTTAAAATTTTTAAAAATGTTTATTAGAATAGTTTTAACAAAAAAAAAGCTACTTAGCTTTAATGTTTTTTATTTGCAGATCTCGGTTGTTTAAATAAACTGACAAAAATAAATTTCTGATTCTATAGAGGTATGTAAAGTATATGTACTAGTACAAGTTATTTTATCAAAAGTCTTAGACTTAATTCAAACTTTTAACTTTTTCTAAGTATATAAAAGTGTTATAAAATTTGTATATAACAACATTTAACTAGAACTTTATAGCTGATAAAAGTTTAAAAATAGTACATTGGTTAAAAGTATTTTATTTTGGAAAATTGTTTTATCAAAAATGTATAACTTTAAGCAAAAAAACTTAAAAAGCAAGTTATTATCAACTAAAAAATAATAATTTTAAAACTGTTTATAGTAAAACTAAGTAAACTTTTTGAATAACAATTGCAAACATTTTTAAAGCTTGGCATACTATTAAATTGTAAATAAAAAAAACTTTTTTTGATTTTTTTAGCGTAAACAATTTTTTGGTATAAAACGAAAATAACTTGTTATAAACGACTAGCAGTTTTCTTTACAAAACCGATCGATGATTGTTTATTACCATTGAAAATAAAGGCCATTTTTTTAAAATTTTGAAAAATAACAACTTTTAGTTTCAAATATGTTTTCAAATTTATACTTAATTTGCCCTTTAAGTTTTAATTTAATTATTTTAATCTAAAATGTACACCTTAATTTATCTAAAATATTATAAACACTTTTTTTGTAGTTTATCCTGGAGGAGTTGAAAAACCTTCTAATGTTTCGCAGCAGCGACGGTTTCGGTGAGCAAGGGAGACATCATGCGGAACTGATTGCTGCACTCGACCAGCAGTTGAGCGACTATAGAAGATACAACTTAAACATCAGCGACTTCCAACCTGAACAATTGCAACAGCTTTGTCGTGCCTTCTCTCGTCTATTACACCTCTCGCAAGACATCACAAGACTCAGTGGGGAGCGCTCGAGAGCTGCAGGAGGACTTCAACGGAAATGGGAAGAACTCAGACGAGCTTACGAAGAGTTTTTGGCTGATACAGCTACGCACGATGAAATCGTACTGACTAATGGTATTTCAGGAGATAGAAAGCGGAGTTTTGAGCAACTTTCCACCGACGAGTCACCGGCTGGTCAGAAGTGTGAGGCTTGCCGTAAGAACGTGCAGGACGGAAAAAGGGTGAGACTGGGCTGTGGTGGTCGGGACTTCGTGTGCAAAGTTTGCCTCGGTTTGCATGATCTGCTTTGCCGCATGTCCCACAAGTGAAATTGCATTCGAACAATTGTCGGGTCTTGTAGTAAAATGTCTTTGTAAGTGTGATTTTTTATCGATAAATTTTTCATAGCTTTGAAAAAATTTAAAGTTTTTTTTTGCTTCTTCGATAAACTGTAGCTCGAAAATTGGTAAAATATGATGTAATTTAAACAGATACTAGTTTCATTAAAAAAATGTTGTCACATGCTTACGTTTACGAGCTAAAACGAAACCCTTAACTGAAGCAAAAAGACAGAAAATGACAGACTTTGACTAATTGTACAAGGTTTAAAATTGTAAAATATATAAAAAATAAACATAACGTTTTAAAATACTAAAAAGAAAAATAAATTTTACAAAAAACGCACTATCATTTAATATATGCTTTTACAACTTTTTTTTCTTTTTTTTTTGAGTAAACTACTTCGGCAAATTTGTAAAACTTATTAATAAAATACCTTTTAGAAAACTTCGCAAAACTTAGGTAAAATAAAATAGAAACAGTAGAAAAATGAACAATAGATATATCTATAAAAACTCATAGATACCTGATTTGAGTTAATTTACACGTCATTTTTTAGTTTCCAAAGTGAAATTAGAATTTTCACCGATTGCTAAAAAATTTTTAAGAAATTTGTATTCTTTTTAACATTTAAATATAAAAAAATATTGCACAGGTAGGCATTGGTGTTAATTAAACTATTAAACAGAACTTCTGGTTAATAATAAAAACAAAAAATATAATACATGTTAACTGCACTGTTCAACTCCATTGTCAACAGTTGTTTTTTGTAGTTCAGTGGTTGCTAAGCTGTTTCAATTTAGTGCAGTTTGCACACTAAACTATCAATTTTGTTGTACACCTAGATCGTAACCAGTATGTTGATGCTATCATTCAGTATTCTTTTAATGTTTTAGTTGTAGTGATAAACAAAAAACATGTTCTAAGTTATTCAAAGTGTCTTGTCCTGGACAAGACGTTAAAAGGTATCTAAGTGGTGTACGATTTGATGACCGAAATGTTCTTCGTGCACCAGGTCCTAGGACCAAATATTTTGAGCAATTTTTTTGTCGTTAAATAAACAATAATGAAAGTAGTAACTAAAAACATACTAATTTGAATATATGTCTGCTTATTAGTTTTTATATAACAATCACACTGCTGTGTAGAGGTTTAAAAAATTTTAAATCACTGGTGTAGACAACTAAACAACTTATTACTAAAACAACTAATTAGTTTTATAATGAGCTACTTAGCTAATGCATAAACACTTAAAAGGTTTTTTTTTAAAGTTCTAACATTTTTTTAACTATAGTTTTGAATAATAGTCAAAAATCCAATTATCAAGCTTATGTATATGAATTAGTTGTGATCAGTTTTTAATTTAGCTAATTTAATATTTTAAACAGACAGATATTTCAAAAAGAGTAGGAAACGATCTGACCAACAAAAATATCTGGTCCGCTAATTATATCTTAGTTTAAAAAATAATTTGTACAAATCAAATAAAGACAAGCTCATTATAAGCAAATGAATTGAAATGATAAAAATTAAAAAAACTAGTATTTGAACTAACTGTTCTAATTACAAATAAAAGAAACTTACTGCTATGTCCCTTATTCAAATTAAAAAAAAAAAATAATACAACAACTCATTTACTATTTTTTTTTTTTTAAACACTAATAAAAGTCTGCCACAGTACAAATAGTGTGATAAAGTTTTATTAATTATTGTTTTAAGCTTAAAAGCTTTACTATATATACAGAAAATTTCAACATCTATATTAGTTGTGTTACGATACTATAATAAGTATTAACAAATAAGTTTTTCTTTGAATATGTTTCTATTAATGATTAAAAAGTTTTAAGACGTTGTCCATATTTGATAGTTGAAATTAAGTAAGCAATTTTACAACTTTCTATATTTTTAGTTTTATGAAAATATTAACTTTTTTAACTTGCAATAAAAATTGAATCCTAAAAATAGAATAAATTATGTATTATCTAATTACTTCACTTAATGTCTTACACCTGATTTCTTTTTTTAGTTTAATTTTAACAACAAAACAAATTTTAAAAATAATTATCATAAAATTTAAGCAGTTACTGAGTTTTACCGCGAAAGGATTAAAAAGCTTTTGATTCTGTTTGAATGGAAGTTGTGTTATTATTTTAACTCAATTGCATAATTATTTTGTTTATCAATAAATGTTTGAAATCTCAATCTAAATGTTTGTTTATAAAAATCCTAGAGAAGCAAGTTCGCTGGAATAAATAATTAAAACACAATTTGACAATATTCATTGTGTCTTAAACTAACATATGTTTCTCTGTGTCAAGCGAGCTATTACCTTACAGCGGAGTACACAACTGATGGTTCTTGTTCAAACAATATCTTTGAGTTTTCTCACCTTCACTTTTTTCACATGAACACACTTACTTTAAATATATTAATTTAATTATAGGTATACCGTAAGTTAGTACATAGATTTTATCTATTTTTACCCGATGGTTAAATCATAAGTACAAAAAAGATTTAAAAAAGTTAAATTTAAGTTTAGAGATTTAACGAATATATTGACCAGTGTAATTAAAATATGTTTAGAATTAAATACTCTTGAAAACGGGAACGGGTCGAAGTTGCATGAAGACAAATTTGCACAAAAACAAACTTGCACGAGGGGACATAATTTCACGAAGATAATTTTGCGCGGTAGGTCAATTTTGCACGAGTGACAGTTTTACACGGCGGGTCATTTTTTCATGAGAGTAAAAAATAACAGAAAAAACAGTTATAAAAAATGTAGAAATAGAAAAGAATCAATTAAAATATAAAACAAAAAGAAAAAAAAACGAGGGTAAGGCTTAGGGGTAAGAGTGATAGTAAAAAAAAAAGTAGAAATTAAACTGACAAAGTTACTTTAAAAAAAAAAAAGATTAATTAAAAAAAAAAAGCTATCGACCAAGGGTAAGGGTTAAGCTTAAGGTAACCGTGATAGTTAAAATAAAATAAAAAACAAATAATAACTAATATAAAAAAATAATCTAACAAAAAAAAAAAGAAAAAATATATAAGTAACCGACCGAGGGTAAGCGTTAGTTGGTAACAGTGGTAGTAAAAAAAACATAAAAAAAAAAAGTTTAAAAAATCTCGACCCGTGCAAAAACGTCTTCTTGCGAAATTGACCCTTCGTACAAAAGTGTTTTTGTGCAATTTGTGCCCTTGTGTTATTGTGTACCCTCGTGCAGTTTTGTACGCTCGTGCAAATTTGACACCTACTTCTTAAAAACATGTCTGTTAGTGCTTGTCATTTGAGTCGATTAAATTGTTTTTTCTTGATCTTAACTACTTTTCAATCATTTCAAATTCTATAATAGCAAATTATAGCTTTCCGTAGTTGCTTTTACATGCAGCTACTTGTCCCCTCCTGCAATTTTGTACGCCTGTACAATTTTTACAGCTACCCCTGTCGAAGACATAATTTTTTAGACTTCACTCAAGACTTCTAATAACTTAAGCAAAAAATGTTTTGTTTTATGTTAAAAGTTTTTGCTTTGGGGAATTTTATTAGGTAATTTGTAAATTTCAGGGGTCGCTTGAGAATTCCACTACTAGATTAGCCAATTAGAGCAAGCTTTTTTTAAGCCAATCAGAGGCTGTTTTGACAGTAGTAACAGTAGCTTAACAACAACTGATGCTAAGCTGAGAAATGTAAAACCACTCATTGAAATAAGAAATAAAATAAATAATAAATGAAGAATTTAATGAAAAATGTATATTATGATAGATAAAGAAATTAATTCATTTTTTTAGGAATATATAGTGATAGTTATAAATTAGTTAGTAATGTCCTAATAAAATTTATAATATTTTATATATTAAGTTTTGTATTAAGGTTGAATATATCATCATTTTTTACATGGGTTAGTAATATTTAAATTTCTTGAGGTACATCTTCTTATTATTTTTTTGTAGCATTTAAATATAATGAGTTGTAATTTACAAAAAATGGTTAGTGTTTTTTGTATATTAATTTTTGAATTAGAATGAATTATCAGTGTTATGTTTGAAACGCTTTTAAAACATAAAATAATTTTAGCTCTTGTTTTCTACAGGCAACAGAGAAGATACAAGTTGTATTGAAAGGTATTAGCCCTTCAAACCAGGTATTTTTGTTAGAAAAATTTAACACTAATTTATTAGAAGTTAATAAATTTCTGGATTTTTTTAAAACCAAGAAAAATTCATCAAATAAAAACGATAAGACTTCCTCAAACTTCTTTAAAATGGTAAAACAACCTATTAGTTTATTAAATTTTTCTGATACATTATTTGTTCCCGTACCACCAACTTCTACATCCAAAAATTTTCCCACCAAAACCCTTGGTATTAAACAATTTTCTGAACCTTCAGGTTCAATCCTTTTAAAATCTTCCTTTTCTCCACATTCTAAAAAATTTACTTTGTTGACTTCACCAACTATTTTACCTAAAAAAACACAAAAAACCCTTTGTGATAAACAATTTAATTTTTATTTTAACATTATTTGTTGTAGCTTTGTTTTTAAGTTTCAGCTTATATTAAATTTATTTCGAAATGTTAATTAATTTTTAGAAAAAAGTAGTAATAAAGCCCTATGAAAGTAGTTTTAGATTTTTTATTTAGATTACAGTGAGGTAACTTAAATTATTTATTGTTAATCATATGATGTTACCAATTAAAATTTTTGAAACGGCTGAAGAATAACTTATGATTTTATAAATGTGTTTTGTTAAATATTTGTTTATTTAAAATTGCAACAACTTATTTTGAGTTCACACTGGTGGCAGTGACCACACAATTGGATTGTTGATGTATTTTTGTTGCAGCGTCGGCAGATACTTGCATGGGGATTTGAGCTTCATGATTTTCCCACACTTTGTGGTTTTTAGTGTTGAGATTTTAACCTTGTTAGTGTTTGCCACATGACGTGTCACCAAGGGATTTTTTTTTGTTAAACAGATAGTTTTATTTTTTTGGTTAGTTTAATGTAGTTGTTTAATGATTTTGTAAAAGATTGAGTGAGACTGATGTTTTTCTACCAAAAAAAAATAATTGTATGCATTAAAGTTATATATATATAATAATTAAAAATTTATTATTCACAAATTGTAACATTATTATGATCGTTAACTACAGAATATTATTTAACTTTTGTTTATTTACAGATTTATAGTTTTTTATATACAAATTAAAATAAAAATTGTATAACATTCATTAAAGTAAATAATGACATCATACAAGAGAGAGAAATAGGATGACAGTGCTCAATCTTTGAAAAAGGACATCATACTTCACATTTATGTTAGTTTCTATTTATATTATATTTTAAATTTATTCTATATAATTGATTGTTATATAAACATTTCTTGCAGTAATTAGGTTTTTTGTTTATTTTTAAAATGTTTAAATAGCAAAATTCATAAACTTTTAAACTATAAAAGAAACGTTTCAAGAAAGTTTGAGGTACATACGTTTGTATTGGAAACTTTCTACAAAAATTAAAATATCTCAAAACTTGAATAAATTTTTAATTATATAAAAACTGACTTGTAGTTTATACTTGAAGCTTTCATATTAGCATATAAGAGCCTATTTTATTTTTAGATGCAATTTAAATAATCGTGCACCCCCAATTCTATGCCTTTGAATTATGGGTAGGCAAGTCAAAAAATGTATGTAAGATTTAAGAGCAAAAGATTTCTGTAGCAGTCAGAGGAATTGACAAGATAGGCTTGCATACAATTGTTTCAATCTGTCCATCTGATCTTCCAGCTTTCAGAAAAGAGATGGTGGCAGAGCTTGTCTTAGGTTTTCTTTTTAATTAGAACTATTAGTAAGATAAAATTATGTTAATTATAGTTTAATCGTTATCAAATTTCAGTGATAGTTATTTTTTGATTATGTTTTGTTTGTATAATTTTACTTGTTATTTAAATTTTTATTTTAACTAGTGTATTAGTTAGTATCAAATTAGCTTTTGTATATTAGTTTAGAAACAGTTTTTATCAATGATTATTAATACAGTTTTTTTATTAATCATGTAAACATGTGTGCCTTTTTTATTTATTAGTTTTTAATTACAATTTAAAAATGTGAACAGGTTTGCCTTTTTTTATTTATAAAAAAAAAACAGTTGATTTTTGTGTATAAGTGTAGATGTTTTTTTAATGAAGATTGCTTTTCATTATTTAAAATGTAAACAAGAGTGCCTTGTTTTTTAATTAGTGTGATAGTTTATTTACATTGATATATATATATATATATATATATATATATATATATATATAGATAACTTTAGGTAGAGTTTTTGTATTACAGTAATTATGACACTAAAACATTTTTTAAATGTGAAGAAAGTGTCAGCTTTTTAGTTTTGGAATTCTTTACTTTTCGTTGCATTATAGTAGAGTGTTGATATTTTTAATAAGCTGCTTTTTTTTTTGTTTGTGTATGTTTAAATGTATTGAGAAGAACTTTATTTTTGTTTTATTAGATCGTTGAATTTTTTTTTTTTTTTTGAACAAATAAGTAGATTTTTAGTGTTGTTTTTATGGTCATGTTTATAAAAGATCAAACATATAAAAAATTCTACTGCAGTAGTTAACTTTTACAGAGTTTTATGTTGAAGGGGTGAAAGTCTCAATCAAAAATTCCTTCTTGTGTTATTTTTTTCAAGTTTTGATGTTAGTTGTTACTTCTGAAAACAAATTAAGTGTCATAAAATAAAAGTTACTGTTTAAAGCAGTTTATTATCTATTGCTTTAAAAGTTTCTTTACATTTTAAGTCAACTTTATATCTACAAAAAATTATTACTGATGTTTATTTTTCTCTTTATTATTACTAAACTATAGCTACTTAAACTATGTTTATTTTAAAATTCATTGATTTTTAAATGCTCAACTTTGATTGATTTTAGTAATTAAGTAAAAAAAAAAAACAATTTCCAACTAATTTATAGTTAATAAAATACTTTTAAAAGCTTAGTTTTTTAGATTATTATAAAGCCGTTTGGTAGTAAACTATTTGTAATAGTAACTATTTTTAATAGTGTAAAAGTTAATAGAGTATATTTTTGCAAAAAAAAAATTTCTAACAAACTCAAAATTTATAATATTTTACCATTTTTTTATTATATTTTTACTGTTTCTGGTTTTGTTTATTTTTTATACATTTTGATGAAAACATGTTCGTATTTTTGTTATATTTAAATACTTTTGTGCAAAAAATATTTTTTTAATTAAAAAAAAAATATCTGTACTATAGTATTTATTTATGAAATAAAAAATTAATAATTTTTTAGTGTTTGTATTTTACAACAAAATTGTGAGAAAATTATTGAACTAAAAGTAGTATACTTAAAGATAAAATACATCTTTGATTATAGATCATAAATAGTTTATTTTATAGAAATGGTAAATGAGCACATTAAAAAATTTAAAATTGGCTGGCTTTGAACCCAGGTACCCTAGATCTTAATAATTTTGTTTAACATAAACCCGCTACGCTACGGCTCACTTTCCTGTATCGGGGTTTTGCATTTATACATTTTAAACCTTTTTAAACTTCTCAATTTCAGCATTTTTGATCGTGTTACTACGTGTTTTACAAACACATTTAGTTAAAAAGTTTTACTTATTTTATTTTTAATCCTAAAATATAATAGTTTTTACTTGAAAAAAATATTGGATAATTAGGCTAAAAAAAACTGTAATTTGAAAAATTAAAAAAAAAACTGGAATTTTGAACAAAAATCAATAAAAAAAATAAAAAACTGCAGTTTAAAACTTTAACATGTGAAGTACTAAAATTTAAATTTGACATAAAAAATCTTTGTATAGATAAAAAAATTGTTTCATCATAAAATAAATAAAAAATTATTCAACAAAAACATTTAAAGAAGATTTAACATATCTTTTCAGTTTAATGATACTATTTAACACAATTTTTTGCCATAAACTTGATTTTAAACCAAAAATAGACTTTTGAACGTGTAGCTTTTTAAAACCTGGAATATATTTTGCTACCGATATTGTCAATTGAAAAAATAGTTTAAAACTGTTAAAAGCTAATTACTATAACAAAATGTATTCCGGTATACAAGTTACTTTAAAAAAAATCATTAACTGAAATTTTTTACAATTGTTACTACTAACTATACTAGAGCTTGTTAACATTATCCAAAAACTAGCTTTTAAAAAGGAAACTATTCATTAATTTTTACCAATGTTAATAATTTAAATACAGTTGGTCTAGATGTGAAACGTTATAAAAATAACTAATTAATACAAATATCGCAACTAAAAAGAATTATATTCAGTTTAATTTATAATTTTATTAACTAATGTACAAAACTAAATAAAGAGCTATTATATAACCTAATTTTGCCTCTGCAAAGTTGCGCAGTTGCGTTTGCTAACGAAAAATATGCTTTGGTTGAATATATAGTGGGTGAGACCATTAAGTCTTAGCATTTCCATGTTGATGATCTGTTGATTGTGGTGACCCAAATATATTTTCTTAGCGAGTTAGTCATTGGCTAACCAAGTAGATGACGTTTTCAAAATATTTGCACTAAAAAGTTAGACAAGCTGGTTAATGACCGCAATTTGTTTTTTTTATCAAATTATAAAAAAATGAGAAAAACAATGGCTTCAAAATATTATACGTTATTAAGTATATTTAAAGTTATATAGTTTTGTTTTCACTATTAAAGATTTAATTTTTTAAATAGAAACATAATCGTAGTACTAATTATGAATAAAAGCAACTTTTGAACAAAACTACTGAATTAATAGTCTAATTTAGTTACAATATCATTGGTATTTGAACAAGGTTGCATATTTCAAGTTTATTAAAGCTCTAAAATAAAGATTAAAATTTGTTTTATTAGATTTATTACAATCAAGATTCATCAGATTCCTTTAATTCAAATAAATGTTGTTATTTTTTTTTTACAGAAGTATTAATATAAGCAAGAAAGTATTAATGTATATTATAAAGTTAGACAAGACGTTAAAAGGTATCCAAGTAGTGTGCAACTCAATAACTGATTTTTTGCGTATTTTTGTCATTTAATTGATAATAAACAATTTATAGGACTCAAAAAAAAAGTTTGTTAGTGTACATCGCTAATTAAATAACTTATTAACAAAAATTTTTTTAAGTTTCACTTGTTATTTTACTTTAAAATCAATGTTATAAATTAAATAAAATATTTTACTCTGCTATAGTTTAAAAACACTTATTTATGTCCAAAAAATTTACTAAAATTTCAATACCTAACATCAATTTTGTGTAATATTTTATTATTATTATGTATTTTTTTTATATATTAGTTATTGTCACTAAAAAAAAGTATTTTAAGACATATCCCTTTTTGTTTTGTATAAACTAACTTAAGACTAATTGCTTCACTTCAACTTGTATAAACTATTAGTTTAATATTACCACAAATATTAGTCTTGCAATTTTGTCTTGTTCGATTTTTGACATACTAAAGTTTTAAAAATAAAGTATTTGTCTTATAACAACTTAGTACGTAAAAAGTAGTTCTCTATTTTATTTTGTTTTATATGTGGACTGTTTATTTTTCGCTCTGGTTAAAATAAAATTTAATTAGTTTTTGTTACTGTTTATCTGAGGGAATTTTGCTAGTAGTGGAAATCTCAAACCCAAATTTCAGAGCATAGGTTCCTAAAGTGAGGGGCATAAACAGTAAAGGGTACCATGAGGTCATCAATTGAAACTTACATTAGATATTCTGAAGTTGATAACAGAGAGAAAAAAAAGGTCTTAGGTGTTAAAATGGTAGCTTTGAAATTTACATTAGATGTTCTGGGGTTGATGATGAAAAGCAAAAAAAAATTAGGTGCTCATAATGGTATGTTTTTCAAGTAATCATGTAGGATGGGGCCATAGCTTTCTAAATTTCTTTAAAGGGGCTCTTTTAAAAAAAGTTTGGGAAACCCTGCGTTAGAGGCATTTTAATAACATGTTTAATTTATGTGAATAAGGACCAGTATTGCTTGAGTACCTGTGTTCAAAGTGTGTACCCAAGCAGGTTACTGTAATTACAAAGAGAAAGAGTAAAGTATTTTTGGAGTAACTTAATGTCCATATGATGTCTACAGTCCTGGACAAGGCGTTAAAAGGGTAACTGCTGTGTGCAACTTTGATTACCAAAATGTTCTTTGTGCACCAGGTCCTAGGACCAAATATTTTGAGCTTTTTTTTGTTCAAAAAACTATATTCAAAAAATAACCACCCTGATTTTATAGTTAAAAACTTCTTGATAAGACACAAGTTAACTATGAGCTTCAAAACAAAAATACTATATAGTGTCACAACTGTTATTGATGAAAAATTTACCAAATTTTTGAAATATTTCTTCTAAAGTTAAGAAAATATCTAATGATAATTCGAAAAAAAAGTTTTCACTTTGTGAACTACTTGCACATTATTGGCATATGTGTGGCCTGATGCTGTGGCAGGAAGCTTTGAAATTAAAAATTGCTAGATTAACTTTTAAACAAAAAAATATTATTTTTCTTTTCAGATCAATGAAAGCATGTTGATTGCTTCATAGTCGTTTTTTTTAAAATAGAATACCAGCAAAAAATTTTTTCTGTGTTTTCAAATTAAAAAATAAAGTAATTATACACAGGATTGCCACTTTACCTGGAAAAACCTCAAATTTGACAATTTAGGCAAAAAAAAAACTGAAAAAAACCTGGAATTGTAACAATTTTAACATGTTCAGTAGTAAAATTTTGATTTGACACAAAAATCTATTTCATAGATAAAAATTTTTTGTCATCATCAAAAATATTTTTTATCAAAAAAAGTTTATAAGTAGCATTACAGTATCTTTCTAATGTTTATATACTATAAAACAGAGTTTTCTTACCTTAAACTTAACTTTGAACTAAAAATAGACCCAAAAATGTGTATTTTTAAAAACCTGGAAACATTTTGGATAACTTGAAAAATTTTTTGATAAAATGAGTGGCAACCCTGTATACAGCATGATGTTGCACCAAAATCAAGCTGAAATTAATGTTATACAGGTATGCTTATATTCATGTCTGTATTCAATATTTAATTCTAATCATATTTTTAGACTAATAATCAATGTTTTTAGTCTAATATGTTTAGTCAGGTACTGTTTTAAACCAGCTATATAAATAGCAAGCTATTATAAAATATCATAAATTAATAAAACTTAAATATTTAATTGATTTTATTTTACACTATAAAGTACAAAGCAATGTTGCTTTTAGCTTTATGTATTATGCTTGTTTTTTCTACAATTGTTCATTGAATAAAAAACCTTGTTAGTTAGAGTTAATGGTAGAACAGATTTCAACACTACGTAAGAATTTTTTTAAACATTTACTTTATATTTTATAATATATCTAAGATGGTTAAAATTATTATTAAAAAAGACTTGAATATTAATATAGAAATATGACTAACTATATAATTAAAACTATATAATTATTACTTTATAATTTACTATATTCATTCTCAAGAAAAAAAAGAAAAGATGTTGTATATAGTATAGTATTATTAATATGTCTGAATCAGATATAAGTGTCTTGAAAGTAGTAAACTTAAGGGCATAGGGGGGTTAACATTTTTTTCACAATTTGATCTTATTTTAAATATTTTTTACCAAGATACAAGATGCTTTTTACAAATTTAGAAAAATTAAAATAATATTTGAGATATAGCTGACCAATTTCGGAGGCAACAATAGGTTCCTTATGGGAGGTGCAGACTAAAACAGCAAAAATAGACTGTTTCACTAAAAACATATTTTCTCCTAAGTTTTTTTGAGATAACTACCTAAAATTTCATGAAGTGTTCCTTGATAAATTTAGAATATTCGGTCTAAAAAAACTTAAAAAAAAACAGTTTTTTTTGTTTTTTTTTTGTTATAAAGTTTTGATTTTTTAATATTTTTAAAATTTAATGGACAGAGTTTTCTAAATACCGCAAGAAACATTTCCTGAAAATTTGAGGTAGTTTACCCAAAAATCGTAGGAGGAGATAGATTTTTAGTGATTTCTAGATATTTGCTGTTTTAGTTTGCGCCTCCCATAAGAGTGCCACATATTGCCTCCAACATTGATTGGCTATATCTCAAAAATTATTTTTAATTTTTAAAATCTGTAAAAAGCACCTTGTAGCTAAGTAAAAACTTTATAAAACAAGATCAAGTTGTGAAAAAAACCTAACCCCCCTATGCCCTTAACAAAGCCATAAAAGAAAGCCTGATACAGCTTGAAAGAAAAAGTTATATTAAATATGAATTATTGAAAAAGGAAATCAGTAACTTGAAAAATGAGTATGAGATAAAAATCAATGAACTAGAAGCTAGCATTCAAAAATCGCAGGAAACCTATTTGGAGGTTTACAAGAATCGAACAGTTGAGGATTCTCTTGAACAGAAAATTAGTATGCTACATAAGAGTCTAAGAAAATTTAAAAAAGATTTTACCAGCAAGTTTAAGTGTTTTGAAAAGAAATACTCAGTAAATGCAGAAAGATCAAGTAACTCAATTACAAAACAACCCAACATTGTTAGTAAAATTAACAGTAAATTGACACTAGTAACAGAAAAAATAAATACTGAAAGTGAAAGAAAACTAAAAAAAAGCTTTAAGTGTCATAATTTTTATTGTTCCTGAAAGTTGTAACAGTCTATCAGTTTACACTATTAAAAATGCTAAAAAAGACCTAAACTTAATTCAAAATAGTTTAGGTTCTTACAAGTTGACTGAGACTGAACTTAATATTTTATAACATGTGGGTAAATATAACAGCAATGAAACAAGACCAATTATTATGAAACTAAGAACACAATGTACTTGAAAAAAATTTTTGAGTCTAAGAAACCTTAAAACATTCCACCATTATAGAGAAATTATCATATACATTAATGTTGACCGTACAAAATCAGAAAAAAAAAGTTCAGAAAATCAAGAGTTGAGTTAAATTAAAAACAAGCAGAAGATGAAAGTAGAAATTTGAACATCAGGTTTATGGTTAAACAAAACATAATAGTTGAAAACACTGGACAGCCCTTTCGGTTCAACACCCAGGATCTCTAGGTCTACTAAGTCAAGTTTCTTAAATTCTAACATACAGCTTTTCAACACAGAAAATTTTACAAACAATTATTGCAATAAAAAATGTAGTTTTTGTTTTGGTTGTTGAACTAAGGCTTCAAGCACAGTTGGATGTAGTAATTTAAATTTTAGTAAAAATATTTTATTTAAAGTTTCATATACAAACATAAGATCTATTTGAAAAAAAAAGATTTGTTGAATAGTATATGTGTACAAAAAATTTAGATTTATTTTTCTTTACTGAAACATGGTTAAATCCTAATATTATTAATCCAATTTTTTGTCAATTAAGGTATAATATTATCAGTAATGATAGACTAAGCAGGGGAGGAGGCATTGTTGTCATTTTTTAAAGTTCTTTTAAATTAGTTGAAGTTAAAGCTAACATTATTTCCTCTGATGGTTTTGAATTTATGTGTTTTTAATGGACTAAAAAAAGATTTTTATGTGTCTACATCCCTCCAAATTCTTCTAAATCTCTAATAATTGTTTCAACTATGATCAATCTAATCAGACACTTAATCCCAAAAAATTTTCCTTTTTACGTTTTTGATGACTTCAACTATTCAATTAGACTGGATTCCAAGCACAGCATATAATGACTGTCACATAAGCTTTATTAAAATGTGTTCAGATAATTTTTTTACACAACTTATTGATTTTCCAACACATAAAGGCGGTAACATTCTTGATTTGCTGCTTTGTAATTGTATGGGTTTGGATAGATTTTAGTTTCATTCAGTTGATTCACCTTTAACCGATGCTAATGACAACAATATTTTGTTTGGCATTAGTGTTGATAGGGGTACAAAGCCAATTTCTCGGTCACTCTACCCAGATTTTTACAGAGCAAACTATGACAACATTAATACATTTTCGTTGGAAATAAACGCGAAAGTTAAATATAACAGTTAAAAAAATTTGCAAGAATTTTATGACAAATTTATAAACACAATAAACCTTTTAATTAAACAACTTGTGCCTAAACATCACAGAAAATAAAAAACATATCATTTTAGTATGAAAAACTGTTGAGAGAAAAACTAAAACTCTTTAAACAATATAAATCAGATAAACAGATAATACAGAAACACAAAAAGTTTCAAAAGAATATCAAAAAGCAGTTATAAGTTATAATATGGAACATGAAAAAAGTTTTCTCCGGAACATTAATGCAAAAAAATTACTGCTATGTAAATTCTAAGTTTAAGATAGCACCTGCTTTTCCTATTTTGCAAGACAAAAACAATTTACCAATAGTATCCGGTTTGGATAAAGCCTCTTTTTTAATAGAGCCTTTCAAAAGGTATGTGTTAAAGATGATGAAAACAAAAGTTTTAACCTTATTGATAAAGACTGCCTAGAAATGTAAACTTTTTTTATAAGCAATGATGAAATAGTTAATTCTATCAACCACTTAAAAGATAAAATCACAAGAACACCAGATAACATTCCTTTGTTATTTATTAAACATTCTACTTGTTCTATAATTTTTTCAATATCACTAATCTTTAATTGTTTCTTGGCTACATTTTCTGTACCAAAACAATGGAAAATTTCAAATGTAATACCATACACAAAAAAGGTAGCAAGTACAACCCTTTTAGGGGGGGGGGTCCACCTTGATTTTTACAAGTTGATCTTATTTTATAGAGTTTTATTCGAGCTATCAGAAATTTTTAACCCTTTGAAAAAATGTCTTTTGAGATATGAGCAGTCAAAGTCGGTGACCTCAATGAAGGCACAAACTAAAAACGCAAAAAAAGACCATTTCACTAAAAATCTATCTCCTCCTTTATTTTTTAAGCAATCTTCTTCAAATTTTCACAGAAAGTGTATTATTAAATTATAAAAGGATTGAATGAAGGAATTTTTTTATTTTGAAAAATACAATTTTTAAGAAAAAACGACCTATTTTTTTTGTTTTTTTTATCTAAATTTTTTATTTTTTAATATTTTTAAAATTCCAACAATCAAAGTCTTTTAAACTATAAAAGGAATGTTTTCGAAAATTTGAGGTCTCTATCTCAAAAAATGAAGAAGAAGATAGGTTTTTAGTGATTTTTTAAATTTCCAAGAAAATTGACCCCAAAAAACTTGCGGTCCATACGTTTGTATCGGAAACTTTTTATAAAAACTATAATATCTCAAAAGTTAAATAGTATTTTTTAATTCTATACAAACTTGCTTGTAATTTGTACTTTAAGCTTTCATATAAGATCCAATGTTATTTTTAGTAAAAAAAATGTCAGACCCCCCTATGCCCTTAAGTTACAGACCAATTTCTTTAACAAGTAGCTTATACAAAACATTAGAACATATTATTTCTATAAAAACACTTCATCATCTTTTTTAAACAACCTTATTTGATCTAAACAGTTTGGTTTTCTCCCTAACAAAACATCCTGTTATCAATTACTAGATTGCTTACACTCTTGGTTGGTGTCTATTTTAATCAGTAAATCTACTAAAGTAATCTAAACAGATATCAAAAAAGCTTTTGATTCTTTCTCTCATATCAAATTAATTAAAACATTAATGCAATACAAAATTCATAGCAGTCTAGTTAGTTGGTTGAAAGAGTTTCTAAATGATAGAACTCAAAAAGTAGTAATTAACAACACATTTTCAGAATCTTTACTTATTTTTAGTTGAGTCCCTCAAAAGGGGTTATTGGCCTTCTACTATTTATTATTCACATAAATGATATAGCTTCAGAAGTTGATGTTAGCAGCAACATTAACCTCTTTGCAGATGACACAAAAATGTTTAGCTAATCGAACACAACTTTACAGAATTCCTTAGTTATTTACAATTAGCTAAAAAAATGCTAACCCTGAGCTGTTTTATAACACTAACTAACCAATCTATTTTTCGTAAATTACTTTTATTTTTGTTATATATTCTGGGTTTTCTTGTAATTGAATTGTAGTGGTTTTTTTAACAAATATTTTCAAAAATAATATTAATGCTCCACACATCGGCCCTGTTACTTTTTAAGAGTATTATTAAGTTTTATAAATGTGAATAAAATAATAAATGAAAATAAAAAGTTTTTCATGTAAAAATTTTTTTTTCAAAGAGTTCAGTAGATTAAAATTTTTGAAAGCATCTGGAAGGCTATGATACTTTATCCTAATCTTATACTCTACTACAATGCTGCTCCTGCTTTTAGTTTAACACTATTTAAAGCAAATGTGTTGTTATAGTTATATAAACAGGGTTGCCATACACTCAAGCTAACTCAAACTAGTTTATTTTTTTGTAAAACACAGGCTTTTTTGTAGAAATATCTAACTATTTTTAAAAATATTGTTTCTTATATTTTTTTAAATACGAAGTCCTTAAGTTTTTATTATAATACTTTATGTTGTGTTTATTCTCTTTTTATGGCTTCAATACTCATTTTTCAATTTCATACAAACTCTGGTCAGCTTAGGACACTTAGGCTAACTTTTTACTTCAAAGAGCAACAAGTACAAACTGCATAAAATATTCACAAAACTTTACAAAAGCATACTTTATTTATGATAAGTGACCTTTCAATCTTAAATAGAAAAGGAACAATAAGATTATTTAACAAACTGCTAAGTAAGTAAAAAATTAGTAGCTGTAGTCATTAGTTCTACAATTCAAAACAGTCTGTGAGCAGTAGATAAGTATAGGAAAAGATCTGTGCACACTAGATTGTAAAATATATTCTTATAGTAATGTTGTTTGTAATGGTAATTTTTCGAACAAAGATTTTCTTTTTACAATTAGAAATAAAATACTTATGAGTGGTTTACACCAAAATTTTTTTTAAAGGATTTAAAAAACTTGGACAACTAAGACTAGTTTAAGGTCACTCAGGTCAGTTTTTATGACTCAAAGAGTAGCAACTCTGTAAAATTTGTTTTAAATTTAAATCTATACTTTTGTTTTCCAACTTTTGTTTTATAAATGCATTTTTGGCCATTAGCTGTAACAAGGTTGCCAAAAAACCTGTACTAACCTGGACTTTGAAAATAAAATAAAAAACCTGTAATTTTAATCAATTTTTACATGAAAGATAAAAAAATTAGGTTTGATACATTATATCTATCATATCTAGTAATTTTTATGCTTGTATTTACTTGCTGACTTGGTTTTATATTATCCTAGCTATTAATTGCTTCAAAAAAAAAAAAAAAACAATAACAGGTATAAATGATGAACTTTTTAAAAGCTGTAAAAAACAATCCAATAAAAAGTGCAATCGGAGCAGTTGTGCTGGGCAACATTGGCAAGTGGCTGAACAACGTCCATGAAAACCATTTGTACAGACACGCAACTTGCCAGACCGTCAAGCACCACGGCCTCCAGCCCATGCATCATCTGGCCGCCCACAAAAACATCACCATATTTCTGAACCCCGCAGCTTCCAGCGGCAAGGCTTCCAAGCTGTTCACTAAAAACGCCAAGCCCGTCCTTCACCTGTCAGGCTGCAATGTGAAAGTTGTCAAGCTGGACTACGAGGGCCAAGCCAAAAAGCTGATGTCCGAGCTGGAACCAACAGACATGATAGTGTGCGCTGGAGGCGACGGGACAGTGAATGAAGTGGTGACGGGACTCATGAGGAGGCCTGACTCCGAGAGGTGGTCTAATGTTCCCATTGGAGTCATTCCATTGGGCAAAACCAACACCATATGCGACATGTTGTCAAAAGGAAAGGAAAGTAAAACACAACAGCAGTGGATAACTGAAGCGACCAGCAATCTGTTCAGCGGAAATGCCTCAATGGTTGATGTTTTCAAAGTTGAAACTGAAGATGGCAAGGATGCTTATGGTCTTACGGATTTCAGGTGGGGCTTCTACAGAGATGCTTTTGCAAAGCAGAACAAGTACTGGTTCTTGGGATCTTTAAAAAAGTACTATACTTACTTTTGGAATGCAAAATGGATTAAAGCTGCTGAGCCAAACGAGCTTGATTTGTCTTGCAACAAGCCATTGGAAGCTCCTAAGGAAGTTTCAGAAGCTACTCTTGGACCTTTGAACACCCAGCAACAACATGATATCTCCTTATCAAAAATTTTGTCTCCTCTATTGCCATCCTTTATAAAATCATCAGAATCTGAAGTTAAAGATGTTGTAGTGGAAGAGTGAGTTTAATAGTTATTTTAACATTTTAATCATAATTTATTTTAGCAAAGTTTAATTTTGTAATAGAAAATTAAAGTTGTAGAAAACTATTTAAAACAAAATCTAAGCAAATTATTGTTATCTATCCCTTTTGTATTTAATACAGCTTATTAACTACTGAAAGTTCTCAGAGAGCAAGAAACTGCGAAGCAGCCTGAAACGTTTGACCAAGTGGATCAAGACGTCGCAACAGTTGAGTTCACGGCCAGCGCGAACAAGCACGAGCTCAACGAAAAGCGAGAACGCTACTCAATGCAGCTGAGCGTCCAGCAGAAAGACTTCAGCTTCGTCCAGTTTGCAACGGAAGGCCCCGGCAGCATGGTGGACGGGAGGCACGTGCCGGTGAACCCGGTGAGGGAGAACGAGTGCTCCAAGTTCAAGATAGTGCCCAAGAACAAGGGGGACAGCTTCTTCAGCATTGACAATGAGGCGTTCGAGGCCGTTCCGTGCACAGTGGAGCTGCTTCCCAACAGAATAAAGATGGTTCACCTGTGCTGAAGGACAGTTTGATAGGAAAAAACATAGTGAGCAGTCGTATGCCTTTTATCTCATTTTTTAATGCTTGTTTAATAATTTGAATGAGTTATGATTGGGATGGAGTTTGATTTAAACTTTAAAGTTTGAAATTTTCAGTTTTGTTAATTGTTTGGTTTTAGTGTTTAGTCACATTGAAAAAAAATTATTTACGCAGTTAACAAGTTTTACAAAGGTTACTAACTTACTTGTTGTTAAAAATTTAGGTATTATTGTTTTAGGTAATTATGTACATAAAGTTTTTTCTTATATAAATTAACATAATTCTAGGCGTGATCAAAAATATAAAGAAAAATGGTTTTAGTGTTAATCTTGTATGTTTGTTTAATTAAAAGTTGTCTATTCTGTGCTATTATTTTCAACACATCAGTTTATACTAAAACAATTTTGGAGTGTTTTCTTTTATATTTTAAAGTACTTTTGTTGATTTAAGTTGTTGTTTATCTAAAATTTCTATCATTTGTTTAGTAACCTAGTAATATGCTATAAAATATAAACAATTAAATTAAAACAAGTTCAAATCCTTTTTATTCAAATTGTTAGTAAAGATTAAATTACAAAATAACATGGCATTTCAGTCATTTTTTGACTAAAAGTACTAATTTGTTATAGAAGCTCTCAGGGCTTGCGGGTTTTATTCTAACAGTTTGTAGTTAGTGATAAAAGCTGCAAAGAAATTAACAATGATTATAGATATCCGTAATTGTTGTTTTTTATTGTTATGTGTTTGTTGCTAACTGTTTTATTATCAGAAAAATACATAAAAAAAAGTACCACTCTCTTTTAACTCATTAACAGTTATCTTTGTACTTTTTTAACACAACAACTTCTTATGTGTTCAGAGACAGCAGTTCTACAAGTAAGTTATTTTACTCTTTGACCCAATAATATAAAAGTAAATCTAATATACTGGACGCTTTTTATACTTAATTATTATTGCTATAGTATTATTGTACAATGTTGAACTCGGGCATCATAAGTTCAAATATTGTTTATGTTATTATATATAACATATATGTTTATATATTTCAAATATTTTATTATTATTTTAACTCATTTCTTTTTTTGTGAAAATTTTAACTTGTCAAAAAAAAATATCTTTTTTTAGTAGATTTGACGAAGTATGTACTTAAACTAAGATAATGATTTATTCAAAGTTTTCCGTAAAAATTTAAGAATTTTTAATGCAAAAACAAACAAATAATAATTAATTACATTTGTATCTAAAATAAATTTAAAGCAGTCTAGGTCAAGTAAAAAGGTAAAGCCTAAGTTTTTTACAGTAATTGACATTTGTACTTTTTGTTTTTAATTATTTGTTAACTATTAATACAAGTTTGTAGTTGGTGTATACTTAATTAGTTTAACAAAGTCTTTAGTTCATATTTTATATAGAAGTACTAATTTCCATATATTTATAAAATTATTTAAGATTTGATTTTAAAGCTATCATGAGTAGCAACATAATACAATTAATGTTAAAATGATTTAATAAGTAATTTTATTTCAATATTTTGAGTATACATTTATTTTTTATAGGTCCTTAATTGCTAAAATATTAAAAAAATATTGTCAGGGTTCATACGCAGGGCTACTACAAGGTCAGGAAAAACTAGAAAAAAATTATAAAAGTCAGGAAAAAATGGTAGTTTTTGAAAAAAAATCCAGGAAATTGGAAAAAAAAAACATCAGATTTTGTCAGTTCTAATTAATAAATTCCTTATTTTCACAAGCCTTCAAATAGTTAAAAATTGATTAAAAATCGTATAAATTCCGACTAAAATTACAAAATTTTCTTAAAAATTTACAAAATTACTTAATTTTTAATGCCTTCATCTGGTAAGAACTAATAAAATATCCATTATAAAACTGCAAAATTTTTCTATTAATATATTAACAACTACCCTACTTGAACAAGCAGTTTTTGTATGCTTATTAGTATTGATGATTTGTGGCTCTGATAGAACTATTTATTGCAAATACGTCAATCATACACAGATGGTTTAAGTGATGTAATAGAAGTTAGATGATTGAATTCAGCAAAAAACTGTTGTTTAAAGCTGTATAAAAAAAAAATTAAGTTAATTAAGATCTTTAAGGGATCTTCAGTTACAATTTAAATCTGAAAAATAAAAGTTAAACAAAACATAGAGATACTATAAAGTAAAACAAAACAAGTAAATTAGAAATTGTAAGTTATGTTAGTTAAAAAATTAATCAAAAATTTGAATAAAACACTAAATAAACACTATGGGTTTAGGCTCCCAAAAAACTGAATGTGAAATTGTTATATTTAAAAAAACATTAGTGGCTCAAAAATTAAGGAATAAAGCAAGCTACTTACATACTAAAATATACAGAGAAACTTTTGAGACTTAAAATTGAAACTTGCATATATGAATGTAAAACTTTTGTAATAAAAAAAACATTACTAGCTTGAAGGCAAAAAACTAATTAAAATTAAAACTATAACACACAAAGGATTTCTGTCTTAAGTTTTTGAAAACTACTTATACTGAATAAGCTGTTAACTGGAAAAAAGAAAACTTTTAACTTTGTATAAATAATTCAAAAAATTATTATAGTGGCATAGAATTGTAAAACAATGTAAATATTTAACATACTATAATGCGTACTTTATACTTTTAATGTGGCAATTAAAGTTCTCAACTTAAATAAAAGGAGATTGATCAATTATAGTTTTAAATTTTATTTAACAAAACAATGTTTCACTCGTTTGAAGACGAGATCTTCAGTTGTTTAATACAGAACAAGAAAAAAAAAATTAATTTAATTTCAACTAACGTTTTAAACTACCTTGGAACTTGTATAAAAAGTATTATATAAACACTAGATATTTTTTAGCAGAAACGAAATAAATAAAATTATTAAAACTAAAAAATTATTATAGTCATATGATGCTTATTGTTATAAAAACTGTTATTGTATTAGAACTTTAGAATTAACGAAAAGTTTTCGTTGCTAAATGCTCGTTGATATTAAAAAAAGAAAATTTTTTGCTTCAAAGCTAAATGCCCAGAGGGTCAATTTACTTTAAACTTTTAAACCAGTTCTAATTTTGAAAAACTTTAACAAAGAAAACTTGCATTTGATAACTCAGTATAACAATTTTATTTAAGTTTTTTTTTTTCATTGAGATTTTGTTTTATTTCCATACTTGTTAAATACAGTCAAACGTAGAGTAACAGTCTAAAAACAAAATTAAATAAAGTTTAGTCGATATATTTTCGTGTTTTAGTGATTTAAAATTCGGACAAGTTTTGTTTTGGTAAAAACTAACTTCGTTAAAAACTTTACTTTAAAAGTTCATTTAGATAACTTTGTTTCTATCAAACAATTTTTTTACTATTTATACTGAACACTGAGCAGTTAAAAAATATTTCGCAAAGGAACCTCCAGACTAACAAAAAAAAAAAAGCTTAGCCTACCAAAGTTTTACAATTGTCTCTTTTAGTAAAGCTTTGAATACAAAGTTTTTTATATTTTCAACTTTCTTAATTTTTATATAACAACTTTTAATAAACTAAAAGGAATGTTAGAAAAAAAAAACTCATCATAAATCATTTGAATATTGTCAGTGTTTATTTTATAATTTTAAGTTCTTTTAAACTTTATAACAAAATTTGTAAAACAACCAAACTTTTAACTAAATTTATATGTTAAAGTTTAGACCTCTATTTTAAAAAGAAGCGTATAAATATTCCATTTATTTAGATTTTCTCGAAAACCATTCACTTTTTTTAATTTTTATGTTTAATTTTTTTTTAATTTCCCTATCTAAATATTTTTTAGTTAATAGTTAAATTATGTTTGTTAAATATTTTTACTTGATCATTTTATTATAATTAGTTTTAAGTACTTCCGTAAATCCGAAATTTATTACAATAAGAAAGTCTGGCTATGTTACAAACTATTTTCTTACTGATGTAGTTCTTTTTGTTTTATAGTTAAGTGAATAGATATATTATTTTTTTTCTTTTTTTACATTTTCTGTTTTAAACTAATTTGTTCTAATCCTTAGTTTATACGGCAATTCTAAAATTTTAAGAACCGTTTTCACCGAGTCCGACTCTTTCCGATCTCGAGCTGTTTTTCTCAACGGGTGTTTATATTTCATAACTAGATCTAGAAGAACGTCAACAGTCACGGTAAGTTCTTACTCAGTGTTCAAAAGGGAATGGTCTGCATCTAAAACGTGCTCCAAGGCTGGAAATATCAATAACTACGCTGACGCGTACCAAATGATAACTGATTTTCAACTCAGTATTGAAATTTAAATCCAAAAAAAACTTTTGTATAAAAAATGCAAAATAATATTTTCAAAAAGTTGTCAAATATAGCACTTTTTAGCAGAGAAACTCACAAGCCCATAAAAGGTTGACAGATGCTATATTACATCTTAACACAACACTTTCGTATTCTTATTATTTGGCGTAACTTTTTACAATTTATCAAGTCAAAAACGCTGTTGTAGTTTTGATAAAAAAGAAATTCACTGACACGGTTCTCTACCCTCTAAAACTTTTACTTGGAGCAAATCAAGTGTAGTATAGTCAAAGTTATAAAAGTATTTGAAACATTCTTTTTAAAACTTGCAACTTGTGCAGTACTTTTTTTAGAATGAACTTATTGTTTAATAGAAGAAATATTTTTCATTACATCATATTAATTAATATATTTTATTAAAGTTTTGACAATAGCCTGTGATAAGCTTTCTTAATAACTAAAAACTGTGATCAATATTTATTGTTTATTGAACAACAAAAAATAAGCGCTCAATTATTTGGTCCTAGGACCTGGTGCACAAAAAAACTTTTGTACATATTTATTTATACTGAAAACTTTTATTAAAACAATTACTTATAGCCCTGTGTTAAGAATATTAAAAAAAAAAAACCTATGTAAAACAAGTAGTATGTTTTTCATTGAAGTATTTGGATCGTTCCGGTATAAAGTAAATTAAAGTTTTAATACGGTTTAAACACAATAAAGCAAACTCTTATTCAGATTTGGAAAATATTAACAAAGATAGTTGGAAGTAGTTAAGTAGTGGTTGAAAGTCTAGGCTTTAAGAGAAAAAGTTGACAACAGCTTTTTTTCTGTTTTTTTCTTTTTAAGAAAAATAACAATTTTTTTTTGAATCGGTAGATAACATATACAAAAGATATAGACTTTAATTGGCAAGTTTTTTGTTTTTTTTTGTTGAAGTTGCATGTTTTAAAAAACTTTACAGCTAGTATGCTTTTTATCAAAATACATTGATAAGTAGAAACTCGCTTATTCTGCATAAAAAAACCACAGCATCGATAGTTCTGTTCGCTTACGTCCCAGTAGTCGTTTGGACGTTGAACCAGAAACTGTCCACCTTTCCCGAGAACGCCATCGCCGAAAAGCTCGACTGGGGCGTCCAGAGCCTGATTTGCGCCGGACTGCTGACCACCGCTTTCCTCGCCTGTCTCTACCAGGGGCGTCGCGTGGGGTGTTGCATTGCCGCAACTCAACCACCTTAAAATTTTGTAAGAAAAAATTAAGTATCTATAACGTTTTCGTTATTTTTTAGAACATAATCTCTTATAAAACTCCAATTTAGAAAACGACCATTTTGCTCACTTCACTGCCGCAAACTCTTAGCCGACTGCCGCAAATGAACTCAAAACAGCAAAATTTCTTCAAGAATTACCGCAAAATCAATATCTTGCGGTAAGTAAGCTAAGTCGAAAATTCCTTGAAACAGTACAGGTTTAAGTATCATTCCACAAGTTATTGTAAACAAAAAATGAAAACAGAGCTAGGCAGAGCACAGGCAAATCGAGCAGAAACAACTCGAGCAAAAGCATATCGAGAAGAGGCAACTAGAGAAGAAGCAACTCGAGAAGTGGCAACTCGAGAAGAAGCAACTCGAGAAGAGGCAACTCGAGAAGTGGCAACTCGAGAAGAAGCAAATCGAGCAGAAGCAACTCGAGCAAAAGCATCTCGAGAAGAGGCAACTCGAGAAGAAGCAACGAGCAGAAGCAACTCGAGAAGAAGCAACTCGAGAAGAGGCAACTCGAGCAAAAGCATCTCTAGCAGAGGCAACTCAAGTAGGGACAACTCAATTAGGGGCAAATCGATCATCTTCAACTTGGATTTTTTTTCTGCACCACTTAAGAAAAATACCACGCGACGCCACTGGTCTCTACCACTTGGTGCTGCTCAGCGTTCTTCGGTTTTACGCCATCAAGAACGTGTTTAAGATGCGGCAGCTGAGTAAAACTAAAACCAACGTCATGACGTCAGTCCTGTGGGTCGCGTCTTTTCTCGGAGGCTTCAACACGCGTTGGTCTTTTTAAAATACTTTTTCGTAAATAGATTAAAGTGAATAAAACTTAAAAACAAAACACATATATATATAAAACTTATAAAGCTTTATATACATAATTTAATTTATTTAATTTTAAAGCTTATAAATGTTTTGTATTACTTACAACTGTTACAGTTTTATTGTTTTAAATGACTTATGCTGCCTTTTAAGATATAAAAAGTTAAGAGCAAATCTGTTTTCTGCTTATCAAAACTAAATCAGTTTTGTAAATAAACCAAGTTTTTCCTGCCTGTTATTTATTAGAGTAGGAATAAAGTGTTATAAATTTTGTTAGATGCTAAAAGTGTTTCGTTGAAATAGACTCTGAAAGTTGAATTTATTAAGAAGTACTTTTAGGTTTGTAGAAATAGAAAAAATACAAAACTGTTACAAAAATTAATAGCTTTTTATGTTCAATAAATGATAACTAACAAAACAAATTTTTAAATTAACTTTTTATGATCCTAAAAGGCAGCATAAATCCTTTAAAACAATAAAACTGTAACAGTTGTATTTTTATGTAAGGTAAGTAATACAAAACATTTATAAACATGTCATCTGTGTTTTGTTTTAAGTTTTATTTAAAATTTTTAACTTTTCAGTTTATAGAATTGTAGTCCAGGCAAACTGAATTAGATTTCTATTTCTAAATACTTTTTTTTTATTTTTATAAACCACCTTAATTCAATATCAAGTATTTCGATACTAATTATTTGTCACAATTCCATGCACTGACTTTTTAAAGTCCACTAAGTTCTTTTAAATAAAAAATAATTAAAATTCACAGTGTACGTGCACAGGTGGGTGAAGCCCTGCTACTACGGGGCCATAATGTTTCACTTTTTCTCCGTTGACGTCGCCGCGCTCACAACTCCTTTCGACTTCGTTTGCGTCACTTCGCTCTTCTTCCTTGTCATCGCGGTCATACCGAAAATTATCATGGTGAGTGGTAAAATCACAAGTTATCTGAAAAATGTTCAGACTTTTGAAATTAGTGGTGTTAAACTCAAAAAACTTTTTTTTTCTTATTTAAGCTGTGAACACATGTTCAACTTTTGTTGTAAAAACTTAGCAAATTGCTTCTAAGCAAATAAGCGTCCGCATGTTTAAAAACTGCTTTAAGACTTGATTATAATCAGCTTAAAATTGCTGCACTACTTTTTAATGCGTTTTCAAAACAGCAAGACCACATTAAGACTAATTTTTGAAACTTTTAAACTGATCACAAGTAAAAAAAGATATCATAAATTCAAGTGTTGACGATCGGGTTTTCAAAAGCGTTTGAAATTTTGCAATTTACTTTAATTTTACTTCAAATATTATGTTACGTAACCATTTTTACTGTTTTTAAGTCAGCAATGCCTTAAACTTTATTCGGTAGGACTTTTTATGGGTAGTTTTAAATATTGGGTACTTTTAATTGCAGCAACATTGCAATAAAAAGTACCCAATATTTTGATGATGTCATCAACTTTACTTTGGGTACTTTTGAAGCGGTAGGACTTTTTATGTGTACTATTTTATGGGCACTGTTTTATGTGTAGAATTGCTGCAACCAATTCTGCCCATAATTTGATGTGATGTCATTAACATTAAGGGTAGTATTTACATGTTGCTGCAATTAAGTTGCTGCAATTAAATGAAAAATAAAATACTGTCCAGGCCTTATATAAATATTATGGATAGTGTTTGAGTTTTAAATTTATAAACAAACAAATTTAAAAAAAAACTCGAATACACATAAACCAATAGTTTTATTTATTTGTACATTTATTTAAATTATATTTTGTAAACTAAAAGAAGTAGTGGCTAGACTTATTAAAAGATTATGAATAATTTTTTTTTTAAGATTTGATAAAGAAAAAAGCTTGCATGCACTTAAACCAATTATATCTATCTAATTTATATTTTTTATATTAACAGAAGTAAAGGCTTGACATATTATAAATATTTTGAAATTTTTATTTATTTAAGATTTTAAAACAAAAAAAATTGAACACACATAAACCAATTGCTTGAATTATAGTTGTATACATGTAATTTATATTTAGTAAACTTATAAAAGTAGTGGTTTGCTCTTATGTGTACTATTTTATGAGCACTATTTTATGTGTAGAGTTGCTTCAATCAATTATGCCCATAATTTTATTTGATTTAATTTAAATTATGGGTAGTATTTAGATGTTGCTGCAACTAAATGAAAAATAAAATAATTTCTAAGCCTTATATAAATATTATGGATAGTTTTTGTAGTTTTAAATTTATAAACAAACAAATAAAAAAAACTTGATACACATAAACCAATAGTTTGATTTATTTGTACATTTATTTGAATTGTATTTTGTAAACTAACAGAAGTAGTGGATAGACTTATTAAAAGATTATGGATAGTTTTTTTATGTAATATTTAATAAAAAAAAAAACTTGAATACACTTAAACCAATTGTTTGATTTAAAAGTAGACAGTATCTTATTTTTATTCAATTACATTACATCAACATCTAAATACTACCCATAATTTAAATGAAGCCATATAAAACTATGGGCATAATTGATTTAAGCAATTCTACACATAAAATAGTGCCCATAAAATAGTACACATAAGAGCAAACCACTACTTTTATAAGTTTACCAAATATAAATTACATGTATACAATACTTCATTATTAAATTCAAATTACATGTAATTCAAACAATTGGTTTATGTGTGTTCAATTTTTATTAATCTCATTTATATAAAGCAATACGAATTGTTTAAGATTTTTTAGTCTAAACTGAATAAGAATTGTAAGCTCCTTAATTTTTTACAAAAACGTGTTTATAGCGAATAGATCGAAACAGCTTTTCAAAATGCGAATGTCTGATTTTGAGTATCTGCGAAATTTCAGCTTCCCGCCTGAGTTGGCCTAAACATCAAAAATATAAAAATTATGATATAGTTATAAACCTAAAAAACCATTAATAATAAAGCTTAAATGCCTAGAAAATAAAAACATTAACAAAAGTGTTAAGAAATAAAACGTAAGTCAAAAAACACAAGCCTATGAATTTAGAAAATATCAAAACTAGCAACAAAAATGTATTAGATTGACTTATTGTATTAGAACAGCGTGGCATCTGGGTTTCGATGAGTATATATGGAGTTTAAGTCATTGTGGTTTTATGTATGTCGCCGTAACTTAATTATCGGCCAGAGTTTGAGGAATTAAAAATTTTACATTTATTTAAAGGTATAAAACGAGGAGTTTTAAGACACCTTAGCTATAAAGGTCAACGCCAAGGAGTTAGCATTTAAAAAATATCTTAAATTAAAAATATACAATAAACCTAATTTTTGCGATATTAGAAAAATATTAAAAACTTTATTTTTTGAACATTTAAGAATTCTAAAATGTGTAACTAAACGAGAGTGCGTAACGTCACGAGTGCGTAAAGATGCGAGAGGTTACTGTAATTTGTTTTTATTATATTAATTATATAAAAATATTCTGAGTTAAAAAATATATAAAATAATAACTGTTTCAAATTAGCATAGTGTTCTAGAGTAAGGTCACTTGTTAGTCATGTTGTATGTATTAAAATCAAATTTAAACTACAAAAACAAATAATCTATAATGAAAATATTGAGAAGGAAATCTGCCTTAGTATAACTAAATGTAAAATTTTTTTTTTTTTCAATTTTAAACAAGTTGTTACTAACATAAAAAACTATTTGGTCCCTGTTTTATGAGTGAAACAAAAAAATATTTCTAAAGTTAAAACAGAGCCAATTTAACACTAAGCCATAATTTTTTCTCTGAAAAAAGGTGAAACACTAAACTTTCTTTCTAGTAACTGATAAACCATTAAGGTATATTGCTGTTTATTAAGCTAAAAAAATAAAAGCGCTCAAAAAATTTGGTTTTAGTAGGACCTGGTGCACAAATAGTTTTAGAAATAGATATAATCTGTAAGCCTACAAGCACGTATAAAAAAGGCTCAAAAATACAAAAGCATCTAAAAAAAGCATTTTTATTTGTTTCATGTATTTTACTAAGTATTAATAAATACAAATCAAACTTTTGCGACTAAACTAAGTTGTATAAAACTAAAACATCTTTGTATAAAACTTAAAAAAAAATTTTGGTTGCATTTTTTGTGCTTTTTAAACGATTGTACTTGAGTTTAACATTACATAAAACTGTTTCAAAGGTTGTTGCTAAAACAAATAACAAAAAAGTTCAATCACCTGAACAATATTTGAGTTTAATAATTTATAAGCTTGAACTACAAATGCTGCTTAGTCTTAAAATTAAAAGATTTTTAAGACAGCTTTACTCTTATCTTGAAAATTTAATTGGATTTTTAAAAGCTGTAGTGTAAGATGTAAAACAGAACTTTGATATTCTATGATTTAGGCGAAATACCGTTTCATAGCTTCGCAAAAGAAATTAAAAATTTTATAAGCATTTGTACTGTTCAGCGTAACCGATTTAGACTCTTAGCTGTTTCTACTGAAAGCAAGAAATTTGCGAAAATTAGATTTTCATAAAACAATGCCCTGAACAGTTTGTGAAAGCACTTTACTTGCAAATTGAAAACTGCACTCTGGAAACAAATGAGCGATGAAAGAGCGGGGAAATTTGAGGAGCTGCAACGTGCTACATAGGAGCGGCCTATGCAACTAATTTGCAAAGTGAGATAAAATCTTACTTTTGACTTGTTTGCGATTCTTGCAGTTTTCATTTGAACTTCTTTCTGAGTTTCACATGAAATTTAAAATCAGTGTTGAAGTGAAAAAAAACTAAATTATTGCTCAGTTAAATTCTTTGAAAAAAAAGGTTTTGTTTAGCCTTGCGTAGGTATACTTAAATTTAATCATGGTAAGCCCATGTTTTGTGACTTTAATTAATTGATAAATGTTTTTGTTTTTACGAAATATTTTAAGTGAATAAATAAATGTTATTAGTTAAAATTATTTTTGTATAATCTATACTAAAGGAACTAATAAATTATATAATTTACAAATTAAGTTCAACTTTTTTTGATGCGTTAATAATATGTTACTCATAATTTTTAACCTGTTTTACGTTGTTATAGCTGAAAAGCTAGTGTTTGAAGTAAAAATGTTAGTTTTTACAATAAAAAGAATTCGTTTCAAAAAAAAAAAAAATTATCAAAGTTTTTTTTTTGTAAATATTTAAAATTAAACAAAAAAAAAATTACTTTTGTTCATTAAGATTACTAAAAATAATATTTGGTATTGTATTATTAAAAAACTTAGATTAAGTAGATTATGATATAATTAAGATTTAACCTTTAATCAATGCTGTATTTTTTTGAACAACCTTTTTTTAGTTTTGAAATCAGTCGAAAATACATTTTATAGCATGAAAAAAGTGGAGTAAAACGTGTTCTTTTAATGTATAAAAACTTTACACTTTACATTCAACAATCGGCAAAAAGCTGTTATATTATGACTTAAACCTGCTTCGTAAAAAACAAAAATCATAAAGCAAAATCGTTTTATAGCGCTTCTACTTAAAGTCTGATAGCTTTTGTTCTAAAGAGAACTTTTATTTAATTAAAAAATTAACTGCTATAGTATTGGGCTACATTTGAATTTTATTCTTAAAGGCGTTTAAAAATGTCGACTTTGTACAAAGTTTCGTTCCCTGTTTTTTACGCAACACAGTTTTGTTTAATATATGTTTCTTACAATTTTTTATTTAACTTACGCAGTGCATGTTGTTTTAATTTTTATTTTAATAAATATAGACTCCTATGTATAAAACAAACTTTACAAATCATCAACTCTTTTAAAGTACGTAATCTTGTGAAAATTATTTTAAATGATATTAGATTCTATTAAAAAAAAAAAGAAAATGTAAAAATCTAACAACTGTTTTGTTTTGTTTTTGATAAAATTTTTGTTTATTCAAACTAAAATGAGTTTTTTTTTTATGTGCAAGGCTATTTTTTGATAAATATTTACAATTAAAAAGTTTTCAAAATATAGTTTTCACTTTAGTATGTTCAAAATAACACTAGTTACCAATAAACAACAACACCAATGGTCAACTTTAGTTGACTATTGAGTATTTAGAGTTCTACAAAACCTCATATTTTTAAAATAAATAAATCAAAAAAAAGTCTAAGTAAAAGTTTAAAAACAAGTGACATTGGTTTTTTCATCCTTTCGAAAGTTAAAAAGGAAAAATTTTCGAACGGAAGTTTAAGTCATCCGAAGGTAACAAGCTGAAACGGCGAGAGAACGATCGAAGAAAAAAGGCGATTTCAAACGCAATATACACGCCACACGACTACGAGTTAAACCATACTTGTTGTGCAACGATGAAAGCCGCTTTGACAACCCTCGTGCTTCTGACCCTCGCCGGTTTCGCCCTTTCCTTGAAGTGCCCCACGTGCGTTGACGCTTCGTGCGACGGCCAGAGCGTGACGACGCCGTGCCAGGATTTCGGAGGAGTCGCTGCAGCCTGCGCCACCTACAAGAACGCGTTGGGTCTGCTGACGAAGCAGTGCGTGTCGAAAACCTTCTGCGACGGAACGTTGGAACTCGCCGGGAACACGGAAGTTGAATGCTGCTACTCGGACATGTGCAACTCTTCATCTCAGCTGGGGATGAACCTCGCTGTTGTGTTTTGTTTGGTTTCGTTGAAGTTGTTTTTGTAAGACGTTACTGAAAACTTTAAAAGCGAGCACGAGCGCTTTTACTGTTTTCAAAATTTATTCAGGTTTTTCAACATGCTTTTTAAATTAAAATTGTTTTAGATGAAGTATAGAGCTCTAGATGTAGTAATTTTTTTTAGGTGTAGCTTGCTTTTTTTTTGTCGTAATAAACTTTAAAAAAATGTAGTGTTTGCTTTTTGTTATGCTTCGGTTAAACAAAGATGCAATTTAGTAATATAAACTTATTGTTTGAAGGAATAATAATATAAGAATTTTTAAGATTATGTATATAATTAAAAATACATCTATACATATTTAAACTATCATCTTTAAAACTTTTAAAACAAATCATAAAGAAATAAAGGTCATAACAAAAAGTTTAAACTATATTTTTCTAAAGAAAATAGCCAAACTGTTTTCTTAGAGAGTAAACTTTAGCTCAATGAATAATTTAAACTTTACTGGATTTTTAAAAAATAAAATAAAATAGGCAGTAACGGTAAAACCTTCGTAAATTATTAATGTTTTAAAAGGATTGTTCGCTTTCGTGAAAACCATATCATTTCAAGAATCTTAAAGAACTTGCTTACTTTGAAGCAAACCGTTTTTAGAAGCAACTTATTAAATTTTGATAAAAAGCTAGTTCAAAATAAATAGCACTATGACTATTTTTAGTATCCTGTCAAGTTGCTGTTATATAATAACTTGTTTTTAAATCGATACTGAAAAGCAGCTTGTATTTAAAGCCAAAAAACTTTTTGGAGTTTCTTTATTGTAGCAAAAGTTTTAAACAAAAATTTCTAACCACATTATTAATGGATGCACGACAAATTTCAAATCTAACAATTTAAATTCCGATAATTCAAATTAAAAAAAAATTTAAGGGTCACAACTCAAAAAATTTGTATGCTTGAAAAAGATAAAAATCATGTATGTAGGTCTTATTAACATCTACAAGCCATTTTTTCAAAATATTTTACTTTTTGAGGTATTGTCTCTTAAATACTTTTTTTAAAAGATTGAATTTTCGAAATTTTAATTGTAATGTAACTATTAATGTTATAAACTTTAATAATAAAAATAAAAAAACATATTTTTTTATTTAATATCTTACTTTCTTAAAATTTTAGTAAACTAAACTTTTGATTTTACCTAACCAATTGTAGCTTAAAATAAATAAAGTAAATAAAAGCCTAATTATTTTTATAAAGAGACTTATCAAGTTAAACGTTTTAGCGTTGTTATAATTTAATTAAAAAAAAACTAAATAAAGAGTCATTAGCATTCGTAAGCATATAAAATATAAGCAGTGTTGTATAAATTATATAAATATAAATATAAAAAGTACTAATAATAAAACTATACTTAAAATAAAAAAAAACTATTTGTACTAATATGTCGAACTAAAACATAAAATTTCTAGAGACATTTTTTTTGCTTTGTTATTATTTTGCTTAATAACTTTACGGTTTTTAAACATGCTATTATTTTTGCAACCTTAAGAAAAAGTTCGGCACTTTATCAATGTTTTAGTCTTTGAATACTTTAAATAGTGTGTGGCATTAGATAAAGAGCAATAAAACCTCTTTAGAAACTTATCATTGTTCTACACAAATCATCAAAATAAATACTTGTTAGCGTTTTTAAATTTGAAAAAGCTGTTAGCTATAAACAGTTTAAACGGCATTTTATACTTATAATTTTAGTATTGCGTATGTGAACAAATTTTGTTAAAAAGGTCAATGTAAAAACTTACCCGAATAAAGCTGGAATGTACAAGCTTATTGTCAGGATCCAATCTCTGGTTATAAGCTCGAACATTTTCATTGTAAAAAGTAGAATCGTCGGCACTGAAAATATAAAAATACTTAGTAATTTGTGCAACATATTTTTAAATTTTTAAAATACTAAGTTAACACTTTAAAGCTAAGCAATTTTTGATATAATTTATAAACTAAACACTTATGGTAAACTTAAAATATTATTAATTTTGCTTAGTTCTAAAATATTGTTTTTATTAAATGATTTTTTTCACTAGTTCACAGCAATTCTAGGTAAGAATTTATTTGTAGATATAAAAAATGCGTTTTATGGCTTTGAAAGCAATTATGACTTTTAATTTCATTACAAACAAATAACTTTTTTTTTTATAATTATCAAAGTTGTAAGTTACGTAAGATTTTGGTAGAATAAACAATTTTGAAGCTAATGAAGATTAATTATCATTTAAAATAGAACCGTAAAATTTAATAGCTTGAGTTTTTAAGAAAATAAAAGTTAAGTTTTGTTAAATTTAATTATAGTTTTCAAAAAAGCATCAAAGCATAACAAAACAGTTTAAATCTTAATCTTACGTACTGTAAATCTTAATTTTTTTAATTGGCAATCTATCTTAAAAACTCATACAGTTTTGTTTTGGTATGTATTCATTTGTTCTATTTGAATAACTTAAATGTTTAGTTAAACAACTAAAAGCTTTAAAACCTTCGCACACACATTGAAAGGTTCTACCGGGTTGTCTTCACGAATTCCCATTGAGATACTAAACCTACGCACTGTGACATTTCCGTTCTCAAAACTCACCTAATATTTTCGTTTCTTTACTTATTTCAACTTAATAAAGCTAACTAGGTTTAGATACAGTTGAAAAATACAAACAATATTATGCTTATCGTCATTAGTTTTTACCGTTTTTCTGTAGCAAGAGCAGTAAAAACAAATAAATTTAATTATCCGGCTTGAATTGAGTTTTTTCTTAGATTAAATGTAAATAAAAGCATTTTTTGATTGTGTTAGAAATTAATTCTTAAAATTATAAACTTAAACTTGATTGTTTATTTCAGGAATTTATTATATGTCATAACAAATTCGCTTGCAAAATCAGAAAAAAGGTTTCAGAGATTTTCTATAAGTTTTCAATTTGATTACAAACTATCTTTATTCATTTTTATTAGTTACTTCTGTTATTGATTGAAAATCGCCAACCTTCAAGTTTATGTCACTGAGAAGGTTTTGTTTCTAGGTCGGTTGTGCTCTAAAATCGCTGTTGTTTCGTACATGACTGTGCAATTGTCGAACAAGAAGCAAGACTCGTAACTGTGTTCTTCGTACCCGCATCGAAACCACGGACAGTTAGTGTCAGACTGGAAGAAAATAGTTACCTGGTGAGTTTACCAGAAAAAGAATCTGTGCTGATGATCTGGAGTTAAAAAATCTTACTTTAAAGTAAAAATTAAAAAAATCTTATTACTAATTTATAAAGAACGTTGAACGAACATAATTGCTAGATGTCATTATTGCGGGATAGTTTTTGTTGAGAAAAAATCCGTATTTATGACTGTCCTTTATGTTGTCCACATCGAAATCATGATGAAATATCGTCGATTCGTTGTACTTGATAAGCTCCATTTTGCAACTTTCTTTATCTACAATACAATTTTTATACCTACAATAATTTAGATAGCTAGTCTAAACTAGTCACATTATTGAAAAATTCCCTTGTGTTTTTATGCGTTTTTGGATTTTTTTTTTTGCTATTAATTGTTGATCAGACGCTTTAAAAGTTGCATCTGCAAGTTGATATATAAAATTTATATAATATAAACTAATCACTAAAGTTTTCAAAATAAATTATAATAATAACTGCGGAGGTATATAAACCAGGGTTTACGAAATAAATTTTAATAAATATTTCCTAGGCAGAAATTTAATAAATAATAATCTTTTATTAGCTCAATATACATTTAATTTTTCGCTGCCTTGTTAAGTAACGCCCCCAGATAACCACAGTCGGATATACAGGGGCGATATTACCCGCTGCAAGAAGACCTAATCTAAACAAATATTAAAAAATTTTCTTTAATTTTAACGACCGTAAAGTATTTATAAAAGACTCTAGTTTTACTTTTTTCTGTTTATGCACCTTTATAGTATCACATTAAAACTAAAAAAAAAACAATAACATAACTTTTTTAAATAAATACAACATGAAATTTATTTCATTAAAAAATTAAAAAAAAAAACACTTGTTATTTTATAATTCTAAACAACATATGGTACCTGAAACTCATCTTACTTGAAATAGCATTTAAATAAAAATTTACCATGAAAGTTGAAACGCCGACCGGACTTGTAATTGATAGCAGATATTTTTTTGTAAGGATTATTTATCCTGGAAGGTCGATGTAGGCGGTGGCACAAGCTTTTTACGTTGCTTTTCAGATTGTAGCTGACAACAGCAGAGTCTTTTGAGCGATATTCTGTACGAGGCCTGATATATTCTGTTAAAAAATACTTTAATTCAAATATGCTTTATAAAATCTTTACTTAAGGGCTTGTAACTGCTGCTCACAACAAAAACGGGCAAAACATAGGTTTGATATTAAAACCTTGAAAACCTTTTGAAAAAATTCAAACAAAATTTAAATGAAAATTTAAAACCATTTTTTGTTTTAAACAGTTTACTTTTTTTGTAATTTAAAACAGACCTCTTTGTAATGCATCAATTCTTATAAAGTCGCTATGGTACGTAGGCACTGTTGAATTTGCTTTCTTGTACTTATCTGGGCACTTCAGTGCTAAAATAAAGGGAGAAAAAATTAGTAAAACTAAAAAGCTTAATGTTCCTTTGAACATTTTGAAATCTTTGTAATTTTTTTTTTTACCTTTAATCTGATTAAAAATCTGCTTTTAATTTGGTTTATAGTTCTAGGTAGCAAATTAGAATTTTTGTAATAAAAGTGTTTTTTACAAAACTTAGTTGTCAATTTTATTTTTTCTCCAATTACTTCTACCGATAAAAAAATTCAGTAAAATGTTTATTGTCTAATTAAACGATAACTTTATACAAAAACTTCTTTTATTTTTAACACAAATAATAATTGCTTAATTGGAAGGCAGTGAGCATCAAAAACTAATGAATAAATAAATAAAAAAGTGTTTTTCTTTTTTTTACATACTTAAAAATAATTTTCGATTTAATCTTTGTGTTTTTAAACTGAATTCTAGATTTAAAAAAAAGTTTAAATACTTTGATCGGTAAGTTACCACTTAAATCGCTTATAAATTCATTTAAGCAGTTTAAAAAAACTAATTTTGTTCTCTTGAACTATGATTTCAACAAGGTTTGAATTTATTAAGTTCTATAAAAACAAAATAAACACATTAAACTATTAGAATAAAAGTAAGTTTAAATTTTTCACAATTGAAAAATAAATTAACTTATACTTATGAAAGGCAACGTTTACATACGTAAAAATAGTATTGAACCTCAAAATATTTTTGAACAACCTATTTTACATGCTACCAAATGTACTTATAATGAGAAAACAATCAGCTATACTTCAAAATAAGTGCCAGCTCAATTGATTTAATCGAACGTTTTATAGTAAGCATAAGTTTAACAAATTATTCATCACTATGTAAAAATTAGTTTACTAATTAATTTATTTAACCTTATTAAAGTACAAATTTGCTCCTAGTTATGTATTGATTTATGTTTAACATATGATTTTGTAATTTACAGTTTAAATAATACTCAAGTAAAATTTTCATAATATGTTAGTTATGTTATTTGAAACAAGTAATTTTTAATCATTGTTTTTTTTTAAGTCTACTCTTAAACAAATTATTTACAAGATTAAATCAAATAAACCTTTCACAAATTACAATCAACAAAACCATTAACTGTAATACTAACAAACAATATTATACTGTTTTCCTATTTATTTATGAGTTCTGAAAAAAAAACCGTTAGTTTCAGATTGCTTTAAGAATTTATTTCATGACATAGTAATAATTTTTTAAAATGTTACTTTAGCATTCGCTTTCACACTTAAAATTATGTTCGATAAAGCCTAGAATTTAAATACTCGTCATTTATATTCTTAGAAAATATTCTTTTCTTTTGTTATAATTTTTTTAATAATCAGTAAAAAAATCTTGAGTCTCTTTCAAGTATAAACTTTCAATAAAAAATATTTCATTAATTTCTTTCATTATTCGATACTAAAAAATAAATTTTAGTTATTAACATGCTTAATTAAGAAATTAGACATTGAAGATGTCAAATGTATATTTTTTGTTATTCAATCTATAATACTTTTGTTTAAAACACGCTGAAGATTTTCTTTTTATTTTGTTTAAATTTTTATTGACTTACTTTTTGTAATCAGTACTAGCTTATATTTTAAAATATTGCATGCCTTATTCGAGTCTTTATCACAAAAAATATAAAATACAATCGAGGAGTACAGTTTATTTTTATATTTGAGCAATAAAGAACAGTATTTATACCAACTTCAAAAAGGAGTGTTGTTTCGCACTAGAAGAAAATAGCACGGGATATTCATGAAGATTTCTTTTGATTGCACAACTTACCGAACTTAAAATCACGTTGATTATCCTTAAAACAACTTTAAAGTGTCAACCTTGGCAATTTTGAATTAGAAAAGTACTTATTCGGTTTCGATTGCAAGTTTAAGTAGGATATTATTTTGCTGTAATAAAAAACTCTGTTTTCATTGTAAAAATGACAAATTTTTTAGGCTAGCATAAAAACCAAACTTATTTTCCTACAAAAACATCTTATGTATTCTTCAACTATTTAATTAAAAAGAACTTAGTTTAGAGCGGAAAAAGGAGAAATTAAAACTGTAAAGTTGCTAGTTACGACGACTAATAACTAAATAGATTTATCTAATTTCTTAAATAAATTTATTATCAGGAATATGTTTATTCTCCCGTTTAATTTTTTTTTTGTTGGTAATGCTTCAACAAACGATTGACTGTTGTAAAGTAGGACAGTTTGTAGAATTAAATTTTTGACACTTTTTACTTAAAAACAGTGATTTTTACATACTTTTAGCAAAACACGTAAAAACTTTAAATTAGCCCTGCTTTTAAGAGTTAATAACAAGTTTTGTAAAATTGAGGTTAAAACCAAGATATAAGAACGTTACTTAAAACAAAAAAGTTTAAGAATGTGGAAAATAATCAAAATTTGTAGTTGTCTTTTAAATGAAGAAACCTCTAATTTTTTGGTAAATAGCTTAGCTAAGATTTGACTTAAAGGATATGTATTATTAAACCAAATGTAAAGCATTAGAAAGTATCAACTATTTATTTATGAAACAATAGTTTTATGCTAATGTAATATAGGTATCATAACAGCATTTATACGATATTATTGTGTATATAACAAATAGCATAATTAAAGTTTTAAAATTTTTATCTAAAATCCTGTAAGATATTACGTATATAAACAATAAAAGCAAAATTTGCAAACATATTGGTTCTGCTCCAAAGATTACATTTTAATATATCCATTTTGAAAGTGTAGCACTTTGACAGCAGACTTTCAAAAAAAAAAAAAAACGATGTTTAAAAACTTTTGATGCAATTTTATTAAACTTCAATTTTTTTTTTCTAATTATTACACCCTTAAAACTACATTATCATTTTTTGCAGGGTTGCCACTCGTTTTTTCAAATTTTTTTTCCAGATTTTCAAAATGTCTTCGAGGTTTTTATAAGTACACGTGTTTGGGTCTATTTATAGTTTAGAGTTAACTTAAAGGTAAAAAACTGTGTTAAATAGTATAAAAATATTGATATTGGTAAATATTGGTAAAATTAAAGCAAAAAGTAGCAGTGATACTTAATAAATATAGAGCTTACACTTAACACAAATTTCAATTTTTTTTTTATTAAGCATATCACTAATTTTTATTTGACGGTTTTTTTTTAGTTTAAGTTCTTCTATTTTATATATTTTTTTCAAAAGAAGAAAACCATTTCAGCACCAACTGCATGTTTTTTTAAAAGGCCATAGAAACAAATTTTGTTATAGACACCGCACCATTTCTTAACTGTAAACAAATGCTTAATTATAAATTGAATTTGCTAATTAGAATAGAGTATAAATAAGTATCAAATAAGTCACATATAAATTAAGATAAAGTTATAATCTACTTATAATCAAAATTAGTAAAATTTTCTACAAGTAATATTATTCTTTATAAAATTAATTCCGTTTTTTTTAATATATTTTTAGTGTTATCTTTTGTTTTATATTTATAAATAACGTAAACAAATTGTTAAAAGTAGGAAAGTCCCCAGTCTGCTTTTAACTAGAACTAATATCAAAAAACAGCCATTATAGTAAGTATATTTGGTACCTCTCGTATCTTTACGATCTCTCGTATCTTTACGCACTTTTCTGTGGACACAATGTGCGTAAATAAGCGAGAGGTTACTGTACAGCAAAGTTCTAGAGTATAGGCATTTAGTTAGTTTTTACATTCGATTATTACGTCATTATATATTTTTAAACTTTAAACTACATTATAATCTTATTTCAATTCGGTTTAATTAAGTAAGATACAATTTTTGATAGGACATACCAGGGGCGTCGCGTGGGGTGTTGCATTGCCGCAACTGCACCACCTTAAAATTTTGTAAGAAAAAATTAAGTATTTATAACGTTTTCGTTATTTTTTAGAACATAATCTCTTATCAAACTCCAATTTAGAAAACGACCATTTTGCTCACGGGTCCGATTGTACATGTTCCGGAATTCCCCGTTTTTTGCAGACTTTCGACTTTCAACTTTAAAACTTTCAACAAATTGTTCTTAGTAACAACAAAATAATATAAACAAAAATAAAAAACAAGAAGTATTAACTAGTTATCCTAGTAACACTGATATAATGAAAAATTAAAAAATAAACACTAATCAAACAAATATAAATGTGATATTGACCCTCATACTATTTATCTTCTATACAAGATTATACATTTATATTTTTAAGCTATGATTAAATAGAAAATTTTATGCTTTGTTTATTTTCAGATTAAAACAAAAGTCAAATAATTTAAAAGTTCAAGCAAGCAAGTTAGTTGAGTATAACTTTACCTGCAGCTTAATAATTAAGTCTTTTTAGAAAAAATTGTCATTGCCTACTAAGTGTGGCCTAATGGTAGTTTTGAAAACTTTCTGGGTTGAACTTTGCAAGATCAAAGCCCAGTAGTTGACACAGATACAAAAAAGCTTAACATATAAACTATAAGTCACTTTCTATAGAAAATAAAAAAAATTAATAATATTTAAAATACAGTCGGTTATGAAAAAAGTTTACAATACAAGGATTATAAATTATTCTTTATTATAGAACTAGATGTCTCAAATTTTAAGAAAATATTCATTAGTTAGTTATCATATTTCTAGGTTAAACTTTTAAAGTTATTAAAATTAAAAGATAATAAAGAAACTTAAATAGTTCTTTAGTAGAATGATTTTTATATTGCTAATAAACTTACTTTAAAAATTGAAAGAAGAGGTAAATGTATAGTTATGTAGTCTTATTTTACCCTCTTTTTTAACCTGTTGAACTCACCAAATTTGATTTGATATATCATAAGTTACTTAGTTTAGCACAATAAATGTTAGTGTTAAAAAAGTACTTCACATAATAGAAGACAAGTATTTGTTTAAAAAAATCAAGCACATAAGCTCTATGCATGGGTAAACATACTATTAATTAGAACAGTCATTAACAAAGTTCACTTTGTACAGAGTTAGTTTAGTAGTTTTTGTTATTGAAATTCTACATAGAAGATTCTATAATAGAAATTAATAGACTTTTTTTAAACTTAAAAATTTGAAGTTTAAAAAGTTAATCAGTTACTTACCACACAACTTTTCATAATATTTTCTTCATTAAATAATTTTAAGTATTAAAAAAATAATTTTTAAACTCTTAATTGTTTTTGATTAATTTAGTACTGTTCAAGCTGTTGTTATTTGTAGATATTTTTTATGTATTAAACAACGTATAATTATAAACTAAAGTTGTAAAGTTGCTTACGTTATCTAGATTTATCCTCTCTGTTAGTCCCCTCCATGTAGAATTAAGATTATCACTATATAATTTTTAGTCTCAAATACTATATTGGGTAAATTTTTTCATGTCTACAAATTTAACAAATTCTAGAAAATATAAGTATTTGAAAAAACTAAGCTACCACAATAAAATGGATCAAAACAGAAATATGGAAGTTGATGCTAAAGTTGCTCTAATTACAGGTTTTTCATTATTTAGTTATACTTGAATACATATATTTACACAATATCCACTTCTGGTTTAGTTTATGTACTTATTATTCAATTATTTTTAATTCTGCTTAGGCTTTGGTTTTAACTATTTTTTTGCAAGATGTTTTTATAATGACTTATGCTAACACTATAACCATTTACAGATAATTTTTTATGAAGTTTTAAAGAAAGTTTTATTCAAATAAAAAATCACTAGTTATAAAACTTTTTTTTTGTTTATAAAATATTAAATAATGTTTATGAAATTTATTTATTTATTTTTTTTTTTTTCAATATAAAAACTTAATATATATTTTATTAAAAATGTTAAAAAAAAGATATATATTAAGGGCATAGGGGGGTAAACACCCTTTTTTGGTTTTTGATCTTATTTTATATAGTTTTTACTAAGCTACAAGTTGCTTTTTACAGATTTTAAAAATTCAAAATAATTTTTGAGATATAGCGGGTCAAAGTTGGAGGCAACAATAGGATCCTTATGGGAGGCGCAAACTAAAACAGCAAATAACTAGAAATCACTAAAAATCTATCTCCTCCTACGTTTTTTGAGATAACTACCTCAAATTTTCAGGAAATGTTCCTTGCAATATTTAAAAATTCTGTCGGAACAGAATTTAAAAAAATAAAAAATAAAAATTTTATAACAAAAAGACTAAAAAAACTCTTTTTTTTGAATATTTTTTGTATAAAATTTTATTTTTTTAATTTCTGTTCAGACAGAATTTTCTAAATATATCAAGGAACATTTCCTGAAAATTTGAGGTAGTTATCTCAAAAAACGTAGGAGAAGATAGATTTTTAGTGAAATAGTCTATTTTTGTCGTTTTAGTTTGCGCCTTCCATAAGGAACCTATTGTTGCCTCTGACTTTGACCGGCTATATCTTAAAAACTATTTTGAATCTTTTAAATCTGTGAAAAGCAACTTGTAGCTTAGTAAAAACTATATAAAATAAGATCTAAAACCAAAAAAGGGTGTTTACCTCCCCTAGCCCTTAAGTTAAACTGTAAATTTGTTTTAAAGTATACTTCCTTCATTAAAAACATAAAATTGTATGTATTAAATGTTTAAATATCAGAGGATACTCAAGGTTAAAAAAGAAATTGATATTACTAATGAAAATTCACCAAAAATAAAATTTCTTATGGGAGGCGCAAACTAAAACGCCAAAAATAGACTGTTTCACTAAAAATCTATCTTCTCCTACGTTTTTTGAGATAACTACCTCAATTTTTCAGGAAATGTTCCTTGCAATGTTTAGAAAATTCTGTCGAAACAAAATTTGAAAAATTTTAAAAATAAAAATTTTATAACAAAAAAAAGACTGTTTTTTGTTTATTTTTTATATTAAACTTTAATTTTTTTAAATTCTTTCCGACAGAATTTTCTAAATATATCAATGAACACTTCCTAAAAGTTTTAGGTAGTTATCTCAAAAAACATAGGAGGAGATAGATTTTTAGTTATTTGCTGTTTTAGTTTGTGGCTCCCATAAGGATCCTATTGTTGCCTCTAACTTTGACCGGCTATATCTCAAAAATTATTTTGAATTTCTAAAATCTGTAAAAAGCATCTTGTAGCTTAGTAAAAACTATATAAAATAAGATCAAATTTCAAAAAAAGATGTTCAAATAAGTTTCAACTCTAATTTTATAAAATAATTTTCAACTTTTTTCAAATTTTTGCTACAATTTAAAGGAATAACTGGGCAAGATGGATCGTACTTGGCTGAGATGCTTGTAGAAAAGGGTTACTTGGTTCATGGAATAATTAGAAGAGCTTCAACTATGAACACCGGAAGAATTGAACATTTGTATGCTGACCAGAAAACTCACAAGCATGGAAAGATGACCCTGCACTATGGTGATCTTAGTGATAGCACATGTCTGGTGAAAATAATTCAAAAGGTTTGAGATGGTTTGGTTTATAAAACTAACATAATGTAGTTTGTTTTAGTTTTTGTAGCTTTATAAATTTATTGGACTGATAGTAATATTAGTAAAATGAGTTTAAATTATCAGTTTTGTTGTGTTTATCTTTTTGTTGTTATACAAAAAACGTTTAATTTTTCTACTATGATTATGCTTCAAAATAATTTTTTGTTAATAGTTGTTATCAAATATTTATTTGAACATGCTAGATATATTTTTATTATATTTATTTTTTTAGATTTGTTTGACTTTAAGTAATTAAAAGACTAGATTTTAATATACTAAGTTAGTAGATTTAATATTACTGTTTAGCATCATTAAAACATACTGTAAAAGTATCTATTACTTAAGTTAAGTAGTTTTTATAGCTTGAAAACACTTAGTTATTTGTTTTTGGAGTCTAAATACATTTTTCAAAAGTTGATACCAATTTTTCTATGAATGCTTAAAGTACTAATTTATAAGTTGATTTGGTAGAATATAAAAAGTTCAACTTTTAAAATAAGATAAATTTTGAAAAAAGTCACTAAACAAAAGTATTGTGGGTAAGTTTTCTAATTTCAATTTTGATTAAAAATCTATATATTTTAATGTTTTTTACCTAAGGACCTACCTTGAACTTAATAATAAAAGTTTTTTTGCATGATTAACAAAAATTTTAAATTATTATCCAATAAAAACTATAACATTAAAAAAAGGTCTTATAATAATAGTTTTTTAAGCAAAAAATATTAAAACTACGATTCGGTTTTTATTAAAAAAAATTAGATGAAGAAAGTGTAAGTATAATGGATAAAACTTGAAAAAACAAAATAAAATTAAATAGTTTTTGCTTTTAGTTTGCTTCTTTCATAAAAACCTACTAAACTCAACTTTATATCAATAAGTTTCACCTCACAATTATTTAAAATTTTTAAAAACACTTTGATACAGCTGATAGGTTTCATTAAAATCTGCCAAAGAATACCGAATTGTAACACAGTTACCTATTAGTTTTTTACTAAAAATAATATAGATAAAACTTATTGTTTTCTTTATATAATTGTACATTAAGGTTTTAAATATTTTGTGAGTTAGTGCGTAAATGTATTCTTGCACACTTTTAAACATATGATGTACTAAGCATGATTAAAAATATGTTAGTGGGTTCATATCATATACAAAACTCAATAAAGTAGTTTTATCGACATTTAATTATGACCTTACATGTATAATGCAAAAAGTGAAAACTATACATTATTCAACTAAGCAAATTAAATTCATTAAGTTTGTTTTCAGTTTTTCCTTACTGCTGCATTTGTAATTCTTTTTTTTTTTGCAATTCAAATTTTGTAAATTCGAATATGACACTAAGTTTAAAACAATAATCATTTGAAAATCATTGTCAACTATTAATATATTTCTTGGCAGATGTAATATAATAAGGGTTATCTCAAGTGTTCCGTATATAATACTTAAACTTTTTTGTTTTATCCAACCAACTCTATGATAAGCAAAGATCTTTTAACTTTTTTAACTTAATCAAAATATATTAACAACTAACTTTAGTATCAAACAAAAATGTTAACAAAAAAAGCAAACAAAAGCACATGACAGGTTCAACCGAACGAAGTGTACAACCTGGGCGCGATGTCCCACGTGAAAGTGTCGTTCGACCAGGCGGAATACACTGCTGACGTTGACGGTGTGGGAGTGCTGAGGCTGCTTGACGCCATCATCACCTGCAACCTGCACAAAAAAGTCAGGTTCTACCAGGCTTCCACCAGCGAAATGTATGGCAAAGTTGGTTTAGAACTTTATTTATTTATGCTTGTTTTGGAAGTACATTGAAGTTTTTGTATGATAAGAGGTGTTAAAGGACTAACCATTATGACTCATTGGCTTTGTTTGTATTTCTCTAATGTTAAACAATTAGTCATCATTCAATAACTTATTATTATATTGTTATATACTTAATTTTTTAGTAATAAAATAACTTACTGAATATATATATATATTTTAATTTAAAATTATAAAACAATTTTCAAACCATGTTCATGCAACTGGTGATTAGTTATACTTTTAAGTAAGCTAAAAGTTAATCTAAAATAAGTTAAAATTACTTGTTGTGACAGCTTGCATAAATAAAGAACACAAACTAATTTCAATAAAATTTATTAAAACAACTCAGGTTCAAGAAGTGCCTCAGAGCGAACTGACCCCGTTCTACCCCCGATCGCCGTACGCTTGCGCCAAAGTGTACGCCTACTGGATAGTTGTCAACTACCGGGAGGCGTACGGCATGCACGCATCCAACGGGATCCTCTTCAACCACGAGTCTCCGAGGAGGGGAAACACCTTTGTCACCCGCAAGATCACCAGGAGCGTTGCCAAGATACACCTCGGCCTTCAAGGTATTTCGATTTTTTTTATAAATTGAGGTTTTTTATGTTTAGTTGTAAATATGCTTTTTATTTTCTTGATGATTAACTTATTTAATGTTCTTTTTAATTTTGATGAGAAAAAAAAAAGTTTTTGTTTTCTAACTTTTAAACAATGCTTTAAAATAACTTATTTAGCGTTGAATGTGTTTACAGAGTACGTCACACTGGGAAACTTGGATTCAAAGCGTGATTGGGGACACGCGAAAGATTACGTGAAAGGAATGTGGATGATGATGCAACAGGATGAGTTTGTTACTAAATATTTTTTAAAATTTAATCCTAAAAAAATTGAAATCATCCTAATGTTATACTGATTGCTTTTTTAAGCAAGTTTACTTTAAGTTTATGTTAATAGAGACTTCTATTCGGTTTTTAACGCTTAGTTATGACATACTATTTAGCTAAACTAATGTGAAAATTAATTATTTAAAGATGTATTTTAAATTTTAATAGTGTAATAAAGTTAGTCAAAATATCTATATCCTATTTAGAAGAGATGCAGTAGCATTGAAACTAAGTAAACGAATTGAAAATTAGTTGTTTTTTATATTATAAATATATCCTATTTATTTATTTTTTGAGACTCCGTATATCTGTTCTTAAATTTATTTGAGAGCATTGAAACGCCTTTAGTCGGAATAAAGTTTTGACACAAAAACATCTGTGGTATATCGTATTTGTGTATTTTAAGAAGTCTAAACTTGTATTGAAAAAATATAAGGCTTGGTAAAAAATTTGTAGTAAACTAGATTTTAAAATATAGCCATGAATTTTATCTTATTTTGATTTCAATGTTGTTGTTTAAATTATTTTTTACACAGATTAAATTATAAAAAGCAATGCAAAACATAAAGTATTAAAAATTTTGTATAACGTAATAAAATACTTTTACATGATACAGCTAGTGAGCAAAAATAAATTATTAGTTTGTAGAGATTTGGGAGGAGCTTTTTATTTCAAAAGTTTTACGGTAGTAAAAAATACTTTTGAGTGAATTAAACATTTTATTAAGATAAAAATCTTACTATAGTTATTTTTTTGATGGCCATGCTTTGAGTTTTTTTTGGTCTTTTGTTTATATAATTTAGCTAATGCTAAACCAGAACTAAAGTAAACCTGTTGTAAACATTTTGATAATAGTATTTTTAATTTTTTTTTATTGAAGAACCAAGACATTTCAATAACAACTTACAATTAGTTTTTTACAACAATCTAAGTAAAACTGTTTAGTTTTTGTACCCAACTCAAAATTTTCTACGTTTTATTTCTACGTTTTGTTTTGTAACCTACGCATTACTCAATTCAAAAACGTTGACTAATTTCACTGATTTCAACGTTGACTAAAACGTTTGTTATTAGGTAACTGAAATAACCTTAAGTCTTCTAGGCTCCGCTTATGCTTATAGAATTTATTAGACACGCTAGTTCAGGGTTGCCAAAAAATCTGGAACCCTGGAATATGACAATTTAGGTTTAAAAAAAACCTGAAACACCCGGAATTCTAAACAACTTTTACACGTTAAGTAGTAAAATTTAGATTTGACACAAAAAATCTATTATGTAAATAAAAAAATTTGTAGTCATCAAAAGTTTTTTTATTAAAAAACATATTACAGAAGCTTAAAGATATCTTTTCAATGTTATTATACTATTTAATACATTTTTTTTACCTTAAACTTAATTTTAAACTGAAAATAGACCCTAAAGTGTGTAATTTTAAAAACCTTGTAGAAATTTTAAAGCCTGGAAAAACTTGCCAAAAACAATTGGCAACCCTCCTAGTTGCAGGCAACTATCTAAACCAGGGGTGCTCGCACCCCTTGGGGGTGCGAGGCAACATTCCAGGGGGTGCGAGATGGTTTTTATTTTTTGTATGACTAATAAGGAGATTTTCACTCTCTGATAAAGTTTATAAAGTTAAAAAGTACATTTTGTTATAAAAGTAGTTGGCGCTAATTTTCTGAATAAATTAATTTTATTAATACGGAAAAGAAGCTTCAAAAAAGCTTGAGTTAGTGCCGCTATCTAATAATATTATTCAAAGTCGAATTAAAGATTTAAGTTCGGATGTTTTGGATCAAGTCATTGCTGAAATCAAAGCTAGTTCTTTAAAAATCTCTCTCCAGTTGGACGAATCAACCGATGTTGAAAATTGCAGTCAATTGATTGTACTAGTGAGATATGTGCATGATGGTTCGATAAAAGAAGATTTCTTATTTTGTGAAGATCTGAAAAGAACTACAAAAGCAAAAGACATCTTTCGATGTGTCAAGAATTTTTTGCAAAACATGACTTAGACATGCAAGTTATGTTCTGTATGTACTGACGGTGCCCCTGCTATGTTGGGAAATAAATCTGGTTTTTTGCTTTGTTAAAACAGGATATTCCGCACTTGCAGAGTACTCACTGTTTTCTTCATCGACATGCCTTGGCATCAAAAACATTGCCCTCGAAATTTAAAAATGTCCTTGATATTTGTGTGAGGACAATCAACTGGATTAGAGGTCGTGCTCTTAATCACCGTCTTTTTAAGTCCTTGTGTCAAGATTATGGTAGTGAACATTCAGTTTTACTTTTCCATACGGAGGTCCGCTAGCTATCACGTGGAAGAGCTTTAACGCGCTTTCTTGAATTGAGGAAAGAAGTAAAAGCTTTTCTTAAGGAACGTGACTATGACCATTTCAAAGAAATGGAGTCAAAAGAGTTTATTCAAATACTAGCTTACTTAAGTGACATTTTCAGCCGCTTGAATGACATGAGTGTTTCCATGCAAGGGAGAAATATAAATATTTTAAAATGTCGTGAAATAATAAATGTTTTAAAAAAAAAGTTAAATCTCTGGTGTCGACGAGTTGAAAGAGGAAATTTATCAAACTTTCCATTACTCGACGAAGTGACTGATGAAGATGAGTGTTTCGTTCCAAGTGTGCGTCAAGAAATTATGAACCATTTGGAAATACTATCCAAGTCTTTTGACGGATATTTTAAAATAGGAGAACTGGAAATTTCTGAAGAATGGATAAAAAATCCATATTCTTTTAATTTGAATCTCATGTCCGATGATGAACCGTTTAAAGATGAACTTATTGAATTATGCATGAACCGTTTTATCAAAATGCAGTTTGAAAGCAAAACTCTTGAGCAATATTGGTGTTGTTCAATGAATATGTTTCCAAAACTTAGTGAAAAAGCACCATTTTGACCAAAAATAACATATAGACTTATATTATAGTAAATTTCATAATCTTTCAGATGATTTTTTTAGATTTTAAAAATATTAAGTAACTTTTTTTTTATGACCGGTTATATAAAGGGTTGTCTTTATAAAGGGTAACTTTAAAGCCGTTTTTCTCGAGTTTTTAAAAACGGGCTTTAAAATCTATCTTCTCCTTCATTTTTCAAGCAATCTTCTTCAAATTTTCAGGAAATGTTCCTTACATTATGAGAAAAAAACGTTATTTGTGAATTTTAATAATTTTAAAAAATAAAAATTTTATGACCAAAAAAAAAAAAAAGTTACTTTTTATCAAAAAAAAATTTTTTTTTTCAAAAAAATGGTATTTTTACTTGAAATTTTTTAAAGTCACAAATAACGTTTTTTTGTTATTGTATAAAGAATAGACTGTGAAAGTTTGAAGAAGATTGCTTAAAAAATGAAGGAGGAGATAGATTTTGAATGCATTAGTCTTTTTTCGCCGTTTTAGTTTTTCCTTCCCCATAAGGAACCTGTTATGCGGCCCGACTTTGGCCGGTCATATCTCAAAAACTAATTCGAATTTTTAAAAACGGTAAAAATCAACTTGAAGCTTAGTAAAAACTCTATAAAATAAGATCAACTTGTAAAAAACATGGCCTACCCCCCCTATGGCCTTAACTGAAAAGAGTAGAAGTTTAGATTCAAACAAAATTAAGAACTGAAACAATATTATTCAAGTTTTAAAATACTACCACTAACTACTTGTTAGAGTTTTTGAAAAGTAGGTAGGGCTTCAATATTTTTTTAAATTTTAACTGAACTTTAGTAAGCCTGTCTTTTGTTAATGCTGATGTTTTAAAGAGGGTAAATAAATTGAAGCATAATTTAGTGTAATTTTACGATTATAAAAATTGAACATAGCTCAAAATATTCTACCAATAAACTTTAAAGTAAAACAGTTTACATATGAAAATGTATAAAATGGTATTATATTAAAAACTAAAAAGTTGTTCTTATTCAGATACAATAACTATTTGCCCATTTTTTAGTTTATTTAAAAATATATGTGATACAGCTTAATTTAACATCAAAAAGTTAAATGAAGTCATTTTATAATAGTTTTTCACATACGCTTTATTACTTTCTCTCAAAAAGAATACAATACAAATTATTTCTTATTCTTTTAAAGTTAAAACTATTGTGTTGAACAGGCCATCTGATTACGTGCTGGCGACAAATGAAACGCACAGTGTTAGAGAATTTGTCGAAAAAGCTTTCGCTCACATCAACGTCACAATTAGGTGGGAAGGCAAAGGCGTCGACGAAGTTTGTTGTGTTAAAATATATTTATATTTTATAACACATATGTATATACTTGAGAAAGTTTAGAAAGTATCCGTTGTGTTCTAAAAAGATATACAGCACTTTAGCACATAAACATAACAGTATTTTTCTATTCTAGCTTCATTAGAAAGCTGTTTGTTCAATTTAAAAAGTTATTTTTTTACGAATCATAATAAACTAATTGTTATTCAACAAATACTGTATTAAACTGAAAAATATATTTAATTTTTTTTTTCAATTTGCTATGTCTTATATATTCTTTATGTATATAAAGGGTTGATAAAAAATCTTTAAACCTGGAAAAACCTGGAATTTGACATTTTAGGCTAAAAACCTGGAATTTTAAACAATTTTAACATGTTAATTAGTAAAATTTTGATTTGAATCAAAAAATCTATCATATAAATAAAAAATTTTTGTCATCATCAAAAATTGTTTTAATTAAAAACAAATTTCAAGTAGCTTTAGAGTATCTTTTGAATGTTTTTATACTATTTAACACAGTTTCTTACCTTAAACTTCACTTCAAACTAAAAATAGATCCAAAAATGTGTACTTTTAAAAACGTGGAACAATTTTTGAAAACCTAGAGAAAATTTTGCCAAAAATTTTTGGTCAATCCTGTATAAAGTTATTGTAGTCATTTAAACAATTAAGACTTTTTTAAACTCAATTAAGTTGGTCTAATAAAAACAGATATTAGTTTATTCTTATACTTAAAGTTGAATTATTTATATTCAAAATATCTATATAGTTTTTGAAATTTTATTCTATACACCGAATATATATATGTGTTTTTTCTTTCTAAATTTTGATGTAGGCACTAGTTAATATTGCTGTGAAATATAAAACTAAATTAACTTAATTCTCAAATATTTATGAGAAAATTACAATGTCAGCTTTTTTTGCAAAAGTTTTTGAAATTTATTATCAACCAAAAAAATTTCAGTTTATGATATTAAAAAGTAAATATTTTTCAATAAGCAAAATTAAAATAAATTGTGTACACAAAAAATTCTTTTTAAGTTAATTTGTATAGATATAAAAATCACATTTTGTTAAACTAATTTTAGTCAAAACTTCTAGTTTTACTTAATTCAAAGCATACATTGTTAATTGCTGGTAATTAAAATTAAGTAATTAGATAAATGGAAGATTTTGAGAAATTAAACCGAAAGTTAAGAAAACAGTGAAAACAAAATTATCTATAATTAAATACCTAGAACCATATTAATTTATTACGATGTGATTTTTTTAATCTACAAAATTTAATTTAGTAATTGCTTTTTATTTATATTGTTTGATTTTTTTAACTTGCTCAAATTTAATTTTAACTTATTTGAAGTACTTGGCTGTTTTATTAATCAGCAGTATAATTTTATAGATTTAACTTTACTTTCTTAAACCAAATTAACTTCAATTTAAATAAGTCTAGAGTAAACACATATGATAATTAGTTAGCTAAGTATAAGTAATTTAAATTGATGTAAAGACAGCTACCCTGTATGTCGATGAATTTAAATATTGTTAAATGAAATAAACATAACGATAAATAGATTTTAAATAGTAACAAACAACTATTTTTTTAGTTTGCAAAGCAACTAAAGCCTCTTTACTTGGTTTAATATTTAAACTTGGAATTTTTGGTTATTTTCAACACTTCATTGGTCCTCTAATCTCATTAGTTCTGTTATAGATTTCTAAACTTTGTTGTATAAATACTTGTCCTGCATTTATGTTTTTGATTTTTCAGTATTAATGATCTGTAAAATTTACTGTTTAGCGTATTTTTCAGACTATTTTCATAAAATAGTTCAGCATCATTAGATTTTTTCAACTTTTGTTGCTTTTATCAATATGGGTAATCTGTATGCTATGTTTAACTATGTAAGTAAATGTGATTAGTAAATTTTTATAAAAAATCATGCATTCATGACGAAAAAACTTTCATAATTAGTTTTTCACGCGCAATATTTAGCTTACGTGTCCGTATTAAGAAAATGAATTTTCTTTTTAAACAATACTTTTTTATTTCTATTCATACATTTAAAACCTTTATAAAAAGGCTTAAAAAATAAAAATAAATATCTCTAAGAAAAGCTCAAGTCGATAGCTATTCAATTTCATATGATTTTATTTCTGTAGCAAGTATTTTAATCCAGAGTTCGTCAACCGTTAAAAAAATTGCCTACGTATTTTATTTTATTTAAGTTTCTTTTGTTACGACAAAGAATAAGATTTCAGGCGTGGCTTTACACGCGTGAACACTTATTCTATATGTGTATCTAAAGGAACAATATCTATTCAAAATGTATCTTTTTTTCTATGCAAAAACAAAAGAGTACGTTACACAGGGCTACCAAAAAACTTGGCAACCTGGAAAAACCTGGAATTTTAAACAATTTTTACATGTTAAGTAGAAAAGCTTTGATTTGACTCAAAAAATCTACCGTATAAATAAATTTTTTTATCACCATGAAAACTTGTTTTTAATAAACAACACATTTGAAGTAGCTTTACAGTTTCTTTTCAATTTTTTTATTCTATTTAACACCGTTTTTTTAGTTGTTTGTTCAAAATTGGATTATGACGTTTAATTAAAATCGCTTCGCTAATCATGGTCTCAAATTTGTTTCTGCATTCTTTTAAAGTATCAAACTTTTTATCAGTTATTCTTACATCTTTACAAATGTTACAATTACTAATGTGGTCAGATACAGCTATTTTACCTTTTAGATGTTCTTTGACTCTTTCTATCAGTGGTCTTGAATACTCTTTAAACTTAACTTAAAACTAAAGTAGACCCAAAATTGTGTACTTTTAAAATCTGGAGATTAAAATTTAAAACATTCGGCAACCCTGGTTACCTAAAAATGAGAATTATCGTTTTGAAAATACAGAAGGGGATGTTGAAACTTTTAAATACCAATTTAGAGAGATACACATTGTAGATTTATAGTTTATTAAATAATTTTGACACTGTTTCGACTTTTCATTAGTCATTTTCAAATAAAAGCTGTGCAAATTAACTAAAAATTAGTGTTAAAACAACTAAATGTACAATAAAACTTAAATAATTAGATATATATCTATCAGTTATATAAAATAATTAAAAATTACATTACAATTACCGTTTACATAAGTTTTTATAAACTATTAAAAGGAAAATATACATAACTAGTCAAAAATTCTTAGTGTGTGGGTTATACCTGGTTTAATTATAATTATCGTTTTTCTTTTGTTTTGTTTTACTTTATTTCCGATTTGATTCATGCTTGTTTCCTTCTAGTTAGAACTAGAAAATGACCAAAAAATTTTAAACGTGTATAGAGCAATTTTGTTTTACAAATTTCCTTAAACTTTAAAATGTTTCTTTTAGACTTCTTTAAAACAAACAAGCAGTAACTGATTATATCTTTTATCAATACTTATTATTTTTTTAATTTTTGATTTAAACTTTTTCTTAAGGTTGGTTTAAAATATATTGAAGTTTTAACTTTTTAAAGTATTTTATTCGAAGTAATTTTCTTTTTTTGGAAATATAATAATTAAATACTTCTATAAGACAATGTTTTCACTTTATTCAGACTTCTTCAAACCTGAATCATTTTGATTTGATAATTTTATCATATAGGTTTTTCATATCTTGTTGTACATGTATTTAACAAGTAATTTTTTTTTTTTAACACGTATTATTTTAAAACTTTGTACATAAAATATGAAAGATTATAATCAAATTTTCAACTAGTTCAAAAACTAAAAATATTAAGATAAACAAAAAATATAAGCATTCAGATAAAGTTATTCAATCAACAAGCACTCCAAACTAATAAATACTAAACAAGCAACATTTTTTGAACATTTTAATAACCGAATAAAAAACATGAACACTTGTTTACGTTTATGAATAATTATTTAAAATAAAACTAACTGTTTTTAAATGTTGCTGACAGCTGCTTAGAATTTTTTTCATATCAAATAATGTTTATTACAAAAAAAAATATATAAGTTTTTTTAGAATAACTAACTGAATCTTTATATACTGTTTATAAGTATGAACAGTTTAACGAAAAAGTGTGTAATACTTTTATTTATGTAAAAATTTTGCACCTAAAGTTTTAACTGAGAAATTGTAAAAGTTTTTTAGCACATAACTTTGTTTAAATTTATTTTATGTTTATTAATTTGTAATTTACTTTTATATAATTTTTATTCTCAGGTCGGTTACGACGCTGAAAGCGGATTGCGCCGAATCGTAATCAGCGAGAAGTTCTACCGACCCACCGAAGTGGATCTGTTGCTAGGCGATAGCTCGAAAGCGCACAAGTCACTCGGATGGAAAGCCAAGGTGAAGTTTGACCAGCTGGTCAGGGAAATGGTGGATTCCGACATCAAACTGATGCGAAGCAACCCCAAAGCTTGAATTCTTCAATTTTATTCAACATATAACGTTTTATTTTTGTACGTAGCAATACTAGTACGTTCCATAATACAGTGTAAATTTTCTTCAACTTTTTTTTATCTTCAAAAGTTATAATTACCATACTTCTTCAACAGAAAATATTCTATAGCTGTGTTTTTTGTTGCAAGATTGCAGAAAGTTAAATTTTATGTCATTTTATTTATATACGTTGTACAGTGAATTTTTATAGAGAGATTTGTCTTTGAAGCTGCGTTTTTTTCGGAAAGCCTTTTGTTTGTATATTGTTGTTTTTGTTCTATGCATGCAAATTTTAAGCGACGGAGAAGCTACTCGGTTTTCAAACTTTATAGTACATTACGAGCACTATTTTTTATGTTACATATTTGCACTAATAGTTTAACAAAACCACTTTTTAACTTATTAATTTATCAAACTAATATTTTTATTTAAATAGGCTTTTAACTTCTTTATATATTGTTATCGTTGTATTAATAAACCAATCAGTTTTTAAAAAAGTGATGTTTTGTTTTGTTCATTATTCGATTCAAATTATCACTACTACTTGTATCAATTATACTAATTATACTTGTATCAATTATACTATTATTAATTATACTATTTATAATAATTATAAAACAGTATGACTATTACAGTAAAAAGTTCATAAGGTATATTTGTTACTATAATGTGAATCACTTAGCTAGAAAATTCTAAAAATTTCAGGCTAGTTTAAATTGTTTTTACCAAAGTCCGGTTATTTTGACTTATTTTTTGTAAATATCAGACTTGTGTTTCTTTTCAAAATAAGGTTGTTATACTTTAGATAAATCAAAGTTCATCACTCAATATTACAAAAATATAATGTTTTGTGGGTTTGAAGCCAAATTTTACGTCAAAGTTTCTACTCTGTATCTACTTAAATATTTTTTTTTAAATTCTCAAAACCGTTCAACTCAAATAACAGGAGTTGCTAAAAGCTGCTGGACAAATATTGACAAGCATGTTTACTCACTATTCATGAAAGAAAAGCTTATCTTTTATTGAGTGATTTAAATTTGATACACTTTTTCAAAGTTAAGTATTTTGTTATCTTTGAAGCATATTCTTATACTGTCAGTTGTGCATTAAGTAACTAATTTTTACGAAAGATTTAATAGCAGGGGAGGCATAAATATTCATTTTAGACTATAATTTTTGTTTTGTGAAAATTGATTGTTTGCAATATACAAAACGCTCATAAAACTAAATTTTTTAAATGAATATTTATAAATTCAATAAAAAAATAAACATTGAAAATCGCTACAAAACATAGTCTACTTATAAATTTCAATATAAACTTAGTGAGTGTGCCGTTCAAAAAACTATTTATTTAATTAAATTAATAAATGTTTGGCTTAAGCAGTTACTCTTTTAGATTGCACTGAAATATGCTTAGAAATTACTTAGTTAAACAGACTTTGGTAAGTAATTAAATTATATATCAATTGCATGAAATTTTTTACGCAATTTTTTTAGTTTATTATAGCAAGCCATAACAATACTGCTGAATTTTATACTTAATAATTTGTTTAGTTCAATTTTTAGTGAATATTTGTATAAACTTTTTGGTCTAATATTTTTTTGTTTGAATTTATATAAGCAAGATTTAAACGAAAGTATTAGTATAACGAATAACGAATTTTTTATTTATTAATATATTAAAATTAACTTTATATAAACTTGTTTATGTAAAAAATATAAAGTATAGTGTAAAAAGTGTAAATGTTAAGTATAGTTCAAGTATTATAATGATTTTAAGAATAATTAAAACAATTTTTTCAAATTCTATACAAAAAATACTTAAAATTTGTATTTATATGATAATTTATATGTTTAATAGTTAGCCTTGCTTGTATCTTATATGCTTAAGTTGACTAGGCAATTTATTTCACATACTATACAGTTTTAGTTATAGAAAATAATTAAAATAATAATAAAAGTCTAAATTTTAGTAAATTTTAGACTGTATATTAAATTTTAAGATTTTTGTTTAATTTAATACAAACTTGATTTTATTAGCTTTATAATTAAAAATAAACTTAATCTTAATTCTTAAGTTCTTATTGATGAAAATCGATTTTATAACGTAAATACCAATAATTTTCTTCTAAATCTTGTATTATAAACAAAATTTTAATTTCTAAACGTCAGTTTATTTCTTTTATAAAAATGTTAAGTCTATGTCAAAACATTTGCTTTAAAAAAATATCGTTGATTTAAAATTTGTTTGTCAATTGCAATTTTACTTTAAAATTAAAATATAATTTTTACTCATCCTTAATATCTGATCAAACTATTAATATTTAATTTTGTGTAGTTATATATTTATTTTTTTTAAATTTAAGTTAAATTTATTTTAAAAATTTAACCCTAAAAAAATAGTAAATATTTTTGTATCATATTATGATCTTGATTTAGGTGAAATATGCAAACTGAGTGTATTATCGGTTTGTATATTTAACCTTTCGAATTTATTTTTTTCTTCATATATGTTCTTCGCTCAATAAGCGGTCGATAAGTGGTTTTCAGATTAGATTTTGCGATATGATGATAAATGTTACAATAGATAATAATTATTTTTTTGTCTCTGATTGTTCAGTTATAATTTACTATTTAAACATTTGAAGTTTTGTTACTGATTTGAATTTTTTGAGCATGTTTCGTCCCTGATATTAAATTTTAATCAACTAATGATAGTAGGGGATTTCCGGAATTTCTACAAAATGACTCTTCACTGCCGCAAACTCTTAACCGACTGCCGCAAATGAACTCAAAACAGCAAAATTTCTTCAAGAATTACCGCAAAATCAATATCTTGCGGTAAGTAAGCTAAGTCGAAAATTCCTTGAAACAGTACAGGTTTAAGTATCATTCCACAAGTTATTGTAAACAAAAAATGAAAACAGAGCTAGGCAGAGCACAGGCAAATCGAGCAGAAACAACTCGAGCAAAAGCATATCGAGAAGAGGCAACTAGAGAAGAAGCAACTCAAGAAGTGGCAACTCGAGAAGAAGCAACTCGAGAAGTGACAAATCGAGCAGAAGCAACTCGAGCAAAAGCAACTCGAGAAGAGGCAACTTGAGCAAAAGCATCTCTAGCAGAGGCAACTCAAGTAGGGACAACTCAATTAGGGGCAAATCGATCACCTTCAACTTAGATTTTTTTTCTGCACCACTTAAGAAAAATACCACGCGACGCCACTGAGACATAAATTAGCCAAGCTTTTAAGAGTTAATATCAAGTTTTGTAAAATTGAGGCTAAAACTAATTAAAAAAACGTTACTTAAAACAAAAAAAAATTATAAAATGGAAAATATTCAAATTTCTAGTTTTCTTTTAAATGGAGAAATCTCTAATTTTTTGGTAAATAGTTTGGCTAAGATTTGTCTTGAAGGATATATATTATTAAACCAAATGTAAATCTGTAGAAAATATCAACTATTTATTTATGAAACAATAGTTTTATGCTAATGTATCATAACAGCATTTATTAAACATTTATAAGATATTATCGTGTATGTAACAAATAGCATAATGAAAGTTATAAATTTTTATCTAAAATCCTGTAAGATATTACGTATATAAACAGTAAAAACAAAATTTGCAAACATATTAGTTCTGTTAAAAAAGATTACATTTTAATATAAATAAAAACAAATTGTACAGTAATCTTTCTTTATTGTACCAACATATGATTCTGTGTGTTGATTCGTTAACACGCATAAACATATGTTGGTACAATAAAGTAAGATTACTGTACAATTTGTTTTTATTTTTATTCCAGTGAAGTTACTTCACTAGGATCTTTTGTTAGCAAACGATTAAACCTATATTTTTGAACGGTTATACATTTTAATATATCCATTTTGAAAGTGTAGCATTTTGACAGCAGACTTTCAAAAAAAAAAACGATGTCTAAAATCTTTTGATGCAATTTTATTTTACTTCAAACTTTTTTTAATTGTTACACCCTTAAAACTACATTATAATTTTTTAGCATAAAAGTTCAAATAAATATATAAAACAAACGACAACATTCAAAATTAATACTTTGTATACATAGACTCGCACTTTTACTAAATCGAATATAACACTTTTCAACATTTTTTTTTGTTTTCAGTATTAAAATGTAAATAAAATAAAGTTTTAAAGATAACTTTTTTAGTTATTTAGCAAAAAAAAAAAGATTGTTAGGCTGTTTTATTTTTTGAAATGTTTATTTTCTCATATAATCACGGATGAAACTAAAAACAGTTTAAACTAACAACAATTAAAACAAAAGTTTGCTTAAGATTAAACCAACAAATTCTAAGCGTTTCATTTTAAAAACTGTTGAAAAAAGTATAATAACTTAAAAAACTAAGAATAACTCATGATTTAATTAATAGATAAAAACTGTAAACATTTATTAAATTATACTTAACTAGAAATTATAATATTTGAAGATTGCTCAGAGTTAAACAATTGGAATTTTTACAAGACACATATTTAGCTAGCACTCTGCGCTCAACAAATTAGAAAAAAAATGTATTAAATCATAACTTTAGACTCGTATTTATATTGATAAACTTTAAGATTTTAAACAACTGAAGATCTCGTCTTCAAACGAGTGAAACATTGTTTTGTTTAATAAAATTTATTATTTAACATATTATAATAACTAAAAAGTTTTGAGCCTTAAACATGAAAACTGTATGTAAAAGAATTACTATATAAATTGAAAACTTTAACTTAGGTATTGAACATGAAACTACTAGATTTAAAAAAAAACAATTAGCTTTAAGTGAATAAAAAAACTAACTAGTTTACATATTACCGTACACAAAGGGATTTAAATTTATAACTTAACAGGCTACTAGCTGACTGAAATTAAATCGAACTAATTGTAAAATGCGTTGAAAATTTTTGAATAATATTGCTTGTATAATTATGACGTAATTAATATATGGTTTGAACTAAGTTAATGCTAGTGTATTTAGTTTTTGTAGTTTAGAGCTTGAATTTTATTAAGTTATTGAAGTAGGACAAAAACATTATGTACTTAAAAATGAATTTAAGTGAATAAAATAACATGCAAAACTAGCTTGCAAGCGCTCAAGTCTTAAAGTGAAGTTATTTTAAGTGTGGACAATTAGCAAACAGTTTGTGTCTTTTGTTTAAGTTGTTTATTTTATTGGCTCTGGCTATTTCTAGCTTTTCGAGGCTGCAAGTGCTACATATACTGTGGATTTTTCTTCCCTCCCGATGTAGTGAATGATATTCCATTTATTATGGACAAGTATTCAAAAAAAAAAACTAAAATAGAAGGAAATTTGCTGTTGTTAATATCATTATTGTTAAAATTATTATAGTTTTTTTTTCTTATTAAAAGCATAAATTTTACAGTGCTTATCTTCATATTTTCATTTATAAAAGTTAAGTTCAGATATTGCAAAAATCACTTCTTTTAAATTCTTAAGAAAATTTTTACAATAGTTTATACTGTTCAAATTTAAAGTTGTCTTTACTGTTCAAGTTAAATTATTAAATAAAATAACAATTACCTTTTTAGCACAAAATACTTATAAAAAAAAATTCTTAAAAATATTTCAGCTTATTACATTTTACTTTCTTTAAAGAAGTTGTAACCTATAATTTAAGTATTCAAACGTTTTTTACTAGTGTTGTTTATCTTCTTTTAAAAGTTAATTTAAAGTTATATATATTTTTTAGTTCTTATGTTACTAAACAAGATTCATAGTACATTATTAAACACAAAACTTAGTTAATTTTCGTTTAGTTTTATTTTCTTTTCGTTTAATTAATTGTTTTATAACTAAAGATTTAAATGATAAAAAGAGCTATGTGTAATATCTCGTAAGAAACTTTATAAGCATGTGGTGTACGACTCGATAACCGAAAGGTCTTTAGACCAAACTTTTTGAGCATTTTTTATATCGTTCAATAAACAATAATAATAGTAATATTGTTATTATACTTGATATAGTTATTCTTTAAAAAACAGATGTATTTAGCTAGTTCGGTGCTGTTTTTTAGTCTAAAGTTTTAATGAGTTATTCTATGCGATATTGCTAACGATTTTAACTAACGTTAAACAGTACAGTTTTTAATGTTTTGAACGAGCGTTAGAGCTTTTATAAAATGTTGATAACAATGAAAAAAAATACAAACTTTGTAAAAAGTTCAAGGAAAGTTAGAAAATTCTTCAGTAAAAAATAAACAAAACAGTACTAAATGAGCTGAATATTTTTTTTTTCTTTCTGTGTGTAAAATAAATTAGAAAAAAAGCTATGAAATATTTACATTTTGAAAAATAATAAAGCAACTACATACTTGTTTTTTATTAACTTTGAATAGTTTATATTTAGTTATAGTAAAAAGTTATTATTTGATATACAAACTTAAAATTAGTGATAAAATATAATTACAACAGCTCATTTAAATTAAGAAGCTACTGAATCTAATACTGCTAGTATAAATCGTATTTCGTTCAAGATTAATAAGAAGATTGAAAAGATACTGTTTACAAATGCTTTAATGTTGATAAAGAAAAAACGATATTAGCAACATTTTTTTTGTAGCTTATAGATATTAAGTAACTGAAAAGATCAAAAACAGGCAATGCTATATTGCGCACGACTAACATGCAGTCTATAAGAAAATTTATCAAAAGCGATTATAAAGTACTAGCTTTTTACTAGTTCAACAATTCCAAAACTTTCAAAATCGAAGCAAAGTAAACTGCTTGAAATATTTTCAGCCACTAGATATTCAAGTTTTTGCAAAAATTATTTGTCTTAAACTATTTTTTGCTTCTGTTGAACAATGTGTTGTTAATAAATTAAATAAAATTAAAAGGTTAGCTTTAGAAAACTGCAAAAGAAAAAATTGTCTTTAAATAACATTTAATTGATGTTAGAAACTCTGATTACAATAAACTAGTTTTGGTTCACACATTTATGTACACTTTAAGTGAGACATACAGCTTTTAGGCATATACTCTATATAAAAATTTATAAATTTTGTTAAAGATATGCACAATGAAAACTGTTTACGTAGCTTTAAAAATCTAGAAACCTTTTTAACGCCGATTTATTTATTAATACTTGAGCAAGAAAGTTCATTGGAAAGAGATGTACAAACTGCAAGAACTTTTTACCAGTATATTAAAGGTCTTTTTCGTTTTAATGCCAAATTATTCAAAGATATTTAAAAATTTAGCTTTAAATAAAAAATCTAGTAACCTTCTACCAAGGAATGAACTTTCTAGGCACGAACTGCTGGTATAGTACGCACTTTTTAGTCGAAAAACGCTGTGTTCAAAATGCATTTTTGTACTTAAAAGTAAAAAAAAACCTTAAGTTAGTAACAAAAAGTTTATATTTTGAAAAAAGTTAAAATATATCAGTTTAAATAGATTAAAACTAAAGGAACTAAAAAGTTAGTTACGAACTTAAAAAGTTTATAAAAACTTTAATAATTAAAACAAGCATATCACAGTTTATTTATTTAACGAAAATAACGAACAGTGTAATTTAAATTTATATACCTCATGATTAAAACTTAGGAATAAAAAATACTTAAAAACTCATAAAAGTTTAGAATTTAGATAAACAAAATAATGAAAAGTGCAATAGACATTTACATACCGCATGATTGCAACATAAGTGTAAAATGCGTATAAAAAAGCAAAACTAACAATAATAAAGAAAGTTTTCAGTGTAGCTTACTGTGTGGACTTAGCAGAATTTTATTGTTAAAAAAATATTGAAGTTGACAAAAAATGACTAAACTAAAAATTTTCTAAATATTTTCGATTAAACTTTCTTCAACTTCAATGAATTCTTAATGGTTTTACTCGTAAAAAACACAGTTTAAAAAGCTAAAACTTCATTTCATAAGTTAATAATGTCGTAAGCTTGTTATACAAGATGGTTTTAGTTTAACTTAAGTACCCAAAAATTAAAAACATTATTCCATCTATATTAGTTAAGTTAAAAATTAAAGCACCTAATTCAAGCTTAATAGTTAGGATTTTAAGAAATTTGAACTTTATTTATCTTTTTATTTGGTTTATCTAGATTAGGGTTTCCCAAACTAGGCCAAGTGGCATCTTTGGGGCTCGTTGCAGAAACTTAGGGGGTCATGAGCAGCAAAGGGGGTCATTAATTGAAACTCACACTAGATATTCTGGAGTTGATGATAAAGAGCAAAAAAAGGTCTTAGGCAGTTTTAATAGTAGTTTTTTGAGATATATAGTTGGGGGGGGGGGGGCATAGATTTTTATTTCTTTTAAGGAAGTTTTTTTAAAAATAGTTTAGAAAACTCTGATCTAGATATATTATTAATTTGAGATAAATCGATCAAAAGTAGAATAATCGTATGGGAGTTTATCGTATACAAACTATTTTTTTTACCTTGTCAATAATTAACTATACTTAAACTTTTTATCTGTTTTATAGTATGTATTTTTTTTAATAAACTTTATTTATATCAAAAACTATAGATTAAAAGTATTTTGTTACATGTTAGAACACTTATTAAAAATAGTGAACTTTTAAACACTGAATAAAATTAAATATGTTGTTCATTAATATTAATAGAAATACATTTAATTTAATCAAAAATAATAAGTGAAAAAGAACTAAAAATTAAAACTAAAGAATAGACTAAAACTAATGTATAACAGTATTTAATATTTTTTACAGAAATTATGCGGCATATTTGAAATTAATAAACGCTTAAGTAGTTTTGTTAGTTCTAAAAACTTAGCTTTGCCGAATACCTTGACAATTTTCGAATAAATGTTTATTTACTTAGTTTTTAATTTGTCGTGAATGTTATTTTTATGAAAAAGCCTAAAAATGACTTATTTTTTAGTTTTTATCAAAAACTTCGATTAAAAATTAGCAAAAGTTATAAAATGTTATCATATATGCAAAAAATACGTTTTAAGCATAAAAGACTTAATGTTTGTATGAAAACAAAAGCTATAAACATTGAATGTTTTATTCTCTAACTACTTTAATTAAAAGTACAAAATTTTACAAAACTAATTGTACTTTAAAAATAGCATTATTATAACATGTATTAAAAAGTTGGTATAAATTATAATTTGTAAATATTTTATACAGCTTAATTCATTGTGCTAAAATATTATGTTACAGCTTAAGGTTTATATTAAAACTTTAAAGTAAAAGTCTTTAGAACTTTTTTATCACTTTATTATTTTTTAAACACTATAGTAAATGTTTTAGGTTTAGTAAACTTATGTTAGTTAATAATAGTGTTTTACAAATTGAGTACCTGTGCATGTTAAGTTTTTATTTTGAACATAACTTTATACAACATCCTATTACTGTTTTAAATATTTTTAAAAGTTCTAATATTTTGTAACAAAAAATATCATCAGTTAAGAAATGTTTAATAAAAAAATTATTTACCTACTTAGAGTTTATAAAACCTACTTTAAAAATCATTTATGATCGCAGCTTTAAGTTCTTTGGAAACTTTGATCTTTAAAACATTAAAAAAATGTACAAGGCTTAATTTATATGCCGTAGAAAAACTGGGTTAAATGAACGTTCAAATTACAATAATTTAAATTCCAACGATTTAAGTTCTACCAAAATTAAAAAAAGACCCATATACCAAAATAGAAAAAAAGAAAATTGTCTTAAGGTCCAATGAATTAAAGTTATGATGGTGAAAAAAACATTACTCAAGATGCTTTATGATTAAAAAGTACCCATGCATTAGTAAGTTTGAAGTTTGTTTTAGAGATATAACAAAAGGTTACTTACATTTTAATTTTTTTTTAAATAAAAGACGACAAAAGATCAGACATATTTTTTGTCATTTTATTTTTTATTAGTAGTCAAGAAAAAATCTATAATTTGATTTGAGATTTAAGTGTTTGTAAAAGCAGGTGTTTGTTAAAATTCGGCAATGTTTAATGATTTTTTCAACTAAAACCCTTGTCAGAATACAAACTTTGATCTTTTTTTTGCTAAGCCTCGTATCTATGCTGAGTGGATTAAGTGCTGAATGAAAAAGAAACTCGAAACAAGTAGCCAATTTGTTGCAAAAAGTCAGCGTTATTGAGCTTTGATTAGTTTATTTTTGGTTATCGTCTAAATTTTGTACATTTACTTGTTTAATCTTAGCTTGTTGATAAGTCATAAATATTAAATTTATTGAAAATAATTTTTTTGATAACAAACACTTTGTATGTATTTTGAATACTAACGATTTTTTTTTAACTTTTAAGAAAATTTTAATTAGCAAAGGAAGTTTTGAAGCTTGAAACAAAAATTAGTTTTAAAGGTTTAAAAAACTGTTTAAACATAAACAATTAAAATATAGAATGTTTAAAAGTAACTCTTACTTTATAATCAGCTAAAATATGTTTTACCAGAGTAACAAGCTTTTATTTTTAGAACTTGTAGTTCATTTTAATTACAACTCATTTCAAATGAGTTAAAAAGCGTTCTTTATTTCAAGCTTTAATTTTTTTTTAGTTACAATATTGAACACAAAAACAAGTATAAAAAGTAATTAAATCAAAGTTGTTTATAAGACTGTTAAACGAAATAAATAGTTTAATTTATAAAAAATAATAAATAGTCTAGTGTGAACAAAACAGTTGTTGAAGATGATTACTACTTTTAACGGTATGAGACTACTAAAAGCTTGAAGTTTTTAAGAGGTATACTTAAAACTTTATAAATAGGGTTTTTTTTATTTAAAGTGTCATCTTTTATGGTAAAAAAACTTTAACCATGAACTAAAATAGGGTTTATTTAGTAATAAGCTTAACTTTTTAAAAATTTAAAGTTACTTAAAATAAAATTCTTTTGTACAAAACTACCGATTATTTCATGGAAAATAGTTGTAATTATCTAAAAGTAAATAAAAGTTTTATTAAATAACATGTAAATTTAAAAAACAATTACATTACATATAGTTTCCGTTTTTTATCTAAAGAAATACACTATTCTATATTAATTTAATTCAATAAATAAGAAAATGGTACGAGCTTTGTTAGGTTTTTGTAAGTTTGAACTAGTCAGTATTATTAAAAAAAATGATCCATTTAAAAAATATTTTGTTAGATTTTTGTTCATGTACAAAGTAGTTTAATATTTTTCTCTATTTTATAATTTTTTTTTTTTAATTTACTCCATGAATAAGTTTTACATTATAACAAATTCTCGAAAATTTTGAGCTACTTTCTACCAGTTTTTAAATTTGATACAACAGTAAATTTCGATTTTTTATTTTTTTTTGGCATTTAGACAGTAGCTGAATATCCACACTTTTTGTCATTTTTTCTAAAAAAAAAAGGTTTTAATTAAGTATTCTAATAGAACTATATCTTAAGTTTTTTAAAATTTACAGATTAAATAGGAAAATACAAACATAGTGCGATACTTAGTCATTTGTTTAATTTAAAGTATTGTAAGAACTTTAACTTTTAAAACTAGTTTAATTTATTTAATCAGTAGTTTTAAGTTGAGTAATATTTTTCGGAGTCGATGCTAGTAAAAGAGTTATAATTTAGAAATAAACAGAGTAAATATACCTAAAAATCAGTTTTTCTTTGTTATTGCTTAATTTTTTTTTTACTCTGTATAATCTTAGTATGTTAACTAAGTCTAAACTATAATAATTTTATTTTTTACTTTATTTCAATAAAAACAAAAGTTATGAAAGTAAAAACAGATATGTATTTAAAAGTTGTTTATATCCTTTGCCGTATTAAAACTTGAATTCGAGATAGTTTAGAAACTATATATACTTAATAATTCGGTCAAAAGTTATTTCATTAAAGAACCGAAATTTGTATTTACAATGTGTACTTTTTTATATGCATTCAACTTCGATTATATAAATTAGTATTCTCTTTTAAAGCATTTAGTAGCTTATTTCTTTATGACAGGATTAACATTCAACACAAAACCGTAGATAAATTTTGTAGTTGAACTAAAGTTTTACATAAGAAATTTTTAGAAAGAAATTAAAAGTTTTTGATAAAAATATAAAAATAATCTAGCGGGCACAAGTTTTAGACTTTACTGTGCGAAACTTTTAGAGAAGTAATTTATTTTTTATAGGTTTGAAATTTTTATGTAACACAAAGTAAGCCTTAAAAAAACTGTTTTTATTAGGTTTTAAGCTTTTTTACACTCAGCTATTATTAGTTGAAAGGTTTTTATTAGAAAGGATTAAATACTGTAGAGAATAGATAAGATATAAAAAACAAGAAATATACTTAATAAACATAAATTGGTGTAAAATTATTGATTTAGTCTTAGATCAACATTGCAACTATATGAGAGCAATTTCTGTTTAAATAAGCCCTGTTTCATTATAAATTTTGTTTTAAAACTAGTTTAATTTATTTAATCAGTAGTTTTAAGTTGAGTAATATTTTTCGGAGTCGATGCTAGTAAAAGAGTTATAATTTAGAAATAAACAGAGTAAATATACCTAAAAATCAGTTTTTCTTTGTTATTGCTTAATTTTTTTTTTACTCTGTATAATCTTAGTATGTTAACTAAGTCTAAACTATAATAATTTTATTTTTTACTTTATTTCAATAAAAACAAAAGTTATGAAAGTAAAAACAGATATGTATTTAAAAGTTGTTTATATCCTTTGCCGTATTAAAACTTGAATTCGAGATAGTTTAGAAACTATATATACTTAATAATTCGGTCAAAAGTTATTTCATTAAAGAACCGAAATTTGTATTTACAATGTGTACTTTTTTATATGCATTCAACTTCGATTATATAAATTAGTATTCTCTTTTAAAGCATTTAGTAGCTTATTTCTTTATGACAGGATTAACATTCAACACAAAACCGTAGATAAATTTTGTAGTTGAACTAAAGTTTTACATAAGAAATTTTTAGAAAGAAATTAAAAGTTTTTGATAAAAATATAAAAATAATCTAGCGGGCACAAGTTTTAGACTTTACTGTGCGAAACTTTTAGAGAAGTAATTTATTTTTTATAGGTTTGAAATTTTTATGTAACACAAAGTAAGCCTTAAAAAAACTGTTTTTATTAGGTTTTAAGCTTTTTTACACTCAGCTATTATTAGTTGAAAGGTTTTTATTAGAAAGGATTAAATACTGTAGAGAATAGATAAGATATAAAAAACAAGAAATATACTTAATAAACATAAATTGGTGTAAAATTATTGATTTAGTCTTAGATCAACATTGCAACTATATGAGAGCAATTTCTGTTTAAATAAGCCCTGTTTCATTATAAATTTTGTAATAAAACGAAAGCATTCAAATAACTATTGTTTGGTTTATTTTTAATTTGACAATCTGTTTTCGATCTTTTATTAGCGTTTGCCACAATAAGTTAAACACAGTACAATAACTATGAAAAAAAAATTGAAATTTTGGTTTTGACCCGGTTTTTATGACTCTTGATAAATTTTTTTAAAGCATTAAGTATTTCAAGTTAGATGTCCCTTTTAAAATTGTTTACATACAGTTTTAGTAATATTTTAAGCTAATTGTTATAGAGATTTAGTACAATGTTAGTTTAATTTAAAATAGTACTATTTTTCTTTCTTTTTTCTTCATTCATCAAAACAAAGTATTACGATCATTGTTGTATTTTTAGAGGTTTAAAAGCAGTTAGTAAAGTTTTAAGAGATTATTTTCTTGAAATAATTTGTTGAAATTTTATTCAAACTTAGATGTAGTTAAAATTTTTACTTTCCTCCTCAGTTTAAAAGATCGATTTGATAATTTACCGCGTGAATAAGTTTTCTCATAACATAAATTGTTTAAGTTCTAAATTGATCTATTTTTTTCTTTCAGTTCAGTATAATAAAAAACTCTTTACTGTAACTCTATTAAAGATTGTTTGCAGTTAAACCACAGCTAAATATAGATTTTTTGTGTTACTGTATTTACTAATTGATTTTTCAAAGTTTAATTATTTAGTTATACTTTAAGAAAAGTTATTATTCCAACAAAACAATATATAGCTATACTTGACTATTTGTTTAATTTAAAATCCTGTTAATATTTAAACTACAAAAAAAAAGGTTTGTTTTGCCAAGTGATACAATTTTAAGCTGCTTAATATATTTGTAATCTGTATTATTGGAAAAGTAATAAAGTTGATATAAACTCTTATTATTTATCGAACGACATGCGCTAAACATAATTTGTTCTAGGAACTGATATACGAAAAACTTTCGCTTATCGAGTCGTGCACCACTTGGATACAGTTTAACGTCTTGTCTAGGACAGACATAAGCAACTATTTTTTGTAAAAAAAACAGTGTTTTTTATGTTATCGATTAAATTTTGTTTCTTTAATTGTCAAGTTCAAGTTTTCGGATGAAGTATGAATTAACGATTTTGTTCTTTAAATAAAAGTTTTTTTTTAGCTAAAATTTTAGTAAGAAAGACTGAAGACTAAAGTTAAAAGATTCGACAATTAAAACAAATATGCTTTTAAAATATGTTGATAATTAATTGCAAATAAAATACTAAATCTAGTAGTTTTAAAAAGTTGGTTTAATAATAATAAAATACAAAACTTTTTTACCAAAGCAACAAAAATCGTTATTTTAGTCAGTACTTTTTCTGTAATGAGCAAGCTCTTTTAAACTTACTAAGTACATGTTTTGCTAGCTATGATAGTTCATATAACTAATCTGGAGGGTTTTTAGTTTCATGGTATAGAAATATAATTTACATTAAACAAAAGCAAGTAGTTTTTCGATAAAAATACACTAACTAATCAAAGTGTCCATAAAGTTTACGTTGACAGTTTTTAAACACAACAGTTACCATTTATAAATGGTATAAGATGTAGTAAGCTTGGATTTTTCTAACCATAAAACAAAACTTGTAAAAAATCAAACTGTCTGACCTTTTTCAGTTTGAACTTTTACTTTAGGTATGCCAAAAAGTATTACACAGGTATTTAGTTATGTAGCAAATAGATGAAATGTAAAAAAGGAAGTAACTAAAATTAAAATTACTGACATAAAACTACCTTTTAGTTTTATTGTAGAACAGAATTGTAAAAAAGCGTCTGTTGTAAATTTTCTAACAATGAGGAAGCTTAATTTTGTACATAAGTAACTTTCAAGTACAACAAATATTCTACTGATGAATTGATTTTAGATAATAATTCAAGTTTTATGCGTTATACAGCTTGAGCTATTATTATTATATACAATGATAGTATAATAGTATGTAATTATTATAATTATTTTTTTGCATTGCAGTTCAAGCTTTATGTTAACGCGGTAAATGTCACTTGTATATAGTAGAAAAAGCAAAAACCTTTTTAAGTTATATTCTGACAAAGATTGATTTATATAGGATATATTATCGCAAACAAATATAGTTATGGTCAATTACACTTAAATGGATGATTAAGTTTAATTAGGTCATAAACTTGCCATACTATTTGAATTACCGATTTTTTTTTTAAACTACTGGTTAAGTAGAAAAAGACAAAAATAAAGTGCTTTTGACCATTTTTAAACTTAAACTTTGTCAGAACTCAAATAATTGAAAGATTTTCTTGTTTTTTACCTTACTTGAAAAAATTGTTTTAAATCGGTACCAGTATCATTACTAAGGTATTAAAGTAAGATAATTGTTACAGGAAATATAAACAGAAAAATGAAAAGAATTACTTCAATAAAACCAAGTCTATTTGCGCTATTGTTTTTACTTATTGTTATTCTTTGTGTTTATAAGAGTAGAAAAGTTGATGATACACCCAAAGAAATGTAAGTTCTAAGATTTTGTGGAATTAAATAAAAAAAATATAAAATTTTTTTAGTAATATATATTTTTTTAGCTTTCATAAAACACCTCGTTCAATTAAACGAAATATAAAAACAAAGTTTTTATTAATAATAAAACATAAGATTTTAAATTATTAACTTTATAGAACTTTAAGTAGTTTGTTACTTTAATTTTAAACTTTTACGTGCTTTCTATTTTGTTTATTTTACTTATATTATTTTAAAATATTAGATATATCTACAAAGCTATTTTATTAATTTAGAAACATTAAATCAAAAATCGTAGACGTAGTTACATCTGCAAAAATAAATAAAAAAGAGGAACTAATAACATTTTCAAAGCAAAATATCAATAAAGTCAATAATTTTTATGATGAAGTGAATGATTTAAGATGTGAAAGTTAGTATTTATTACTTTAGTTACACAAAATAAGATAAGTAAAGTTGAAAAAAAAAAAATTATAACTAATCATTTTAAAAATTCTAGCTATGGTTAGATTTTTTTGTTAGTTAAACTATCAAAAAATCTTAACAAAAGTATAAATTTAACCTTATAAATGTATTTCCTTACCAGTTATACTTTTGTATTGTTAAACTGAACAACATACTTGATTATTTATGTATTAAGAACAAAATAAAGTCATAAGAATAATACAGTAACCTCTCGCTTATTTACGCACATTGTGTCCACAGAAAAAGTGCGTAAAGATATGAGAGATCGTAAAGATACGAGAGGTGCCAAATATACATACCATAATGGCATGTTTTTTGATATTGCTTCTAGTTAAAAGTAGACGGGGACTTTCCTACTTTTAAAAATTTGTTTACTTTATTTATGAATATGAAAACAAAAGATAAAACTATAAATATAATAAAAAAGAAGTATTTCAATTTATATAAAATAATAATACTTTTAGAAAAATTTTACTAATTTTAATAATAAGTACATTTAATCTTTATCTTTATTTATATGTGATTTTTTTGATACTTAAAATTTGTATTCTGTTCTACTTGGAAAGTTTAATTTATAATTTAGCATTTGTTTAAAAGTAAGAAATGGTGTGGTGACTGGTGTCTATATTAAAATTTATTTCTATAGCCTTTTACAAAAATATGAACTTGTTGCTGTAATGGATTTCTTCTTTTGAACAAAAACATATAAAATATAAGAAAAATGTTTAATAAAAATTGTTTATGTTACTACAACTTTTCTTAATTTAACCTTTGCCCACATAAGAATAAACTTGTCTTGCATTGTATTTAAGATATATTAATGGATTTTTTGAGTAGGAATAAAATTTCATGCCATAAGAATTTGAGGAATTGAAATTCTTTATTAATAAAAAGGTATAAAAGTAGGGGTGTTAAGACACTTAAGCTATAAAGGTCAAAGACGTACAATAGGCTCCTTATAAAAGGAACAAACTAAAAGTGGAAACATTTTAATTTCGTTAAAAATCATCCCTTGTGTTTTTTAAATTATTCACTTCAAATGCTTTAAAAGTCTTTCTAATATTATTTAGAAAATTCATATTGTAAGAATTTTTGTTTTTTGAATTGTTTAGAATTCTAAAATGCGTAACTAAACGAGAGTGCGTAACGTCACGAGTGCGTAAAGATGTGAGAGGTTACTGTAATTGCTAAACTATAAAAAGATAACGATTAACTTTAATTCTTATAACTTTTGGTTTCTACGGTTTAATTCTTTTAATTTCTTTTACGTTTTGTTCAAATTAAATAGTTAGCTAATCAGTTTTTAATCTCAAAATCATAGTTAAAGTGTAATTCTTTAATAGTTTAAGTTGTTTGTTTTTTGTTTTAATTTAATTTTTTGAAACTACTATGGTTTTAAACAAGATTTTAATAAAACAGGTCAACTGTTTGGATGTTTTGAGTTTAGTTTGAAAACAGAACTTAAAACAAATGTCCGAGGTGAGTTTACAAACATTGACTTTGGAGAAAAGGCAAGTAGAAAAAAGTGCATTGAGTACTGCTCAGAAAGGTTTTAGTAAACACTATCTAATCACCTAACACTTTCTGAATTAATTCAATATCAAGTAACTTATTGTGAATAACACTAGTTTTTACAAACTTAGTTATAGTTATCTTTTTTGCTATAGTGTATCAAACAAAATAACTATTTTGTTGAAATTCTTTTTAACTAAGTATAAAAAACCTGAAAGGCCAAAAACAAAACTTTAAAAAAATTATTTATTTCAAATTGTATCACTACAATAAAAATAGAATTAACAGAAATTCAAACTACGCCGGTTTAAGATACACAACATGTTATTGTTCAAACGAAGTAAGAAAATTTATAAACATCAAAAATGTCGATAAATGCGATACAAAGTGTTTAGGAAATCAAGAAGATAGTTGTGGAGGAGAGAACGGCGTAGATTTGTACTTTATTACGTCACCATGCAATAAAGGTTGTACATTTAGATTTTAAACTTTTTAAAAGTAAACAAGTTTAGATATTGAAAATTGCAGTTGTATTAATTATTTATTTTTCAATTAGAATAAACTAGTTTTCAAGTTTTTGAAAAACTATAAAATAGAGTATGTATCATCAGTTTGAAATACTTTAAGTTAAATAAAACTATGTTTAAACAGTTTTATAAAAAAAGATTCGTGTCTAAACAAGCTTTTAGAATAAAATGTTTTTAAGTTCGTAATGCGAATAAAACTTTTTCTTATAGTTTACTTTTAATTTTAAATTTAAAGTAAAGTATTAAATCTGATAAAATATAATAGGTTATAATAAATTTACTATTAAATTCCATTATCATACTGTATTAAGATTCATCTGAAAATTTTGCCAAACAGTTAGCATATATAACTTTTAAAATACTAGTACAACTTAATAGATGTGTATATTATACTTTTAAAAAATTAAAAGAAAGAATATCTATTAGAATAAATTAAACTATTCTAAAACGATGTGTGACTTATTTGTATTTTTCAGAGCCTATCTCACTTCAACAAAAGCTGTTAGGGTGTTTCAGGATCAATGAAAGTCTCAAAAAATCTTCTGAAGAAAAATGGACTATGTCTCGACAACAAACAACTTTATCTTGTTTTACTTATTGTGAAAACAAAGGTCGGGTTGTTTCAGGATATAGAAGTTACGATGAGCAGTGCTTGTGCGGAGAGTTTACATCAAAGTAAGATTTGAAAATTGAAAACAACATATAATATATATGCGATTTCTGCTATCTATTAAAAATTGTGTTTTATAATTAGTACATCGTTTAACTGATATCATTTGTTTTTAAAATATTTTTTTGGTATATTTCCTTGTTAACTTTAACTTAACTTATTCTTTAAAGTTCTAGTTTATAAAGAGTTTATTTTTTTTATCAATTAAATTTTAGGTTTTAAACCAAACAGTAATATTTTTTTACAGCATTCAGACGTTTTTAAATAAACTTAATTTTTACAGTTGGCTTTTATTTAATATAATTTTTAGTATTTATTTATTCAATAAGTAATCACTTAAATAGCTTTTAATTGGTTAGATTTATAATGTGTTTCAATTCCAAATGTTTAAGTATAAATTTTAATAACAATGACTATTATTTTACTTCAAAACCTAGTATTTTACCTACAAGTTGTTTTTTTTTTTTTTTTTTTACATTGTTAAAAGCAAAAAAATAAATATCTTGAAAAAATTAAATTTATAATAAACCGAATAATTATTATTTTTTAACTTACAGCTAATTATATTTTTTATAGTTAAAATGATTATACTTTGTAGGGTAAAAAGTTGATAGCACATTAACGTTTTACAATGTTTTTGTTATTTTGAACCAGTGTTTATTTTTAGACAATGGTGCAGTTTTATTTTTTAGTCTTATAAATTTTTTTAAATAATTTTGTTTTCAATCACTACATATATTCAGATTTATATAATTTTTTATTTACGATAATAGTTTTAGTATTATAAGAGAATGTATAATTATGGTTATAGTTTTAACAGTAAAAAAAAAACTTTTTTAAAGCTTTAATTTGGAACAAAAGGTGTCAAATACGAACTGTTCATTGTATTTACAAGGAAATGAGCATCTTGAACCAGTAAACTTTTGGAATTTATTTAAAACATCAGTAGAAGACAAACGTTGCTCAACAATGAAGTAATATTTTGTTCTTATCTTCAGTTATAAAAAATATTTATTGTAAAAAAACGAGCGTTTCATATAACGAACAGTATTTACGTTAATTTACAAATTTTTGCAAAAATTTTGTTGACATTAATCTATTAATAAAGCAACGTCTTGTTTGTTTTTGCACCAGATTGAAAAACGGAATAGGAAAAGAATCAAGAGTTGGTTTAATTTCGTCTCCTTCGTCTGGAAACACCTGGACTCGGTATCTTTTGGAAAAAGCTTCAGGATACTTCACGGGGAGCGTGTACAGAGATACTCGGCTTTATTCAAAGGGCATTTTTAACAAAGCTGTTTAAAACTTCTAAATAAAATGGTCAAAGCTCACATTATGTTCCTACTACAAACAATTAACTTAAGAGAAATTCAAACTTTACAAATAAACATTTTATTATTGGTGGCTTGGTTCTAGTTCATCAAATCTCACGCTCTACTGAACAAGAAACAGATTATCTTGCAACCTAATAATGATTGATGCTAAGAGGTAGATAGTACTTACGAAAACGATATGAAAATAATATTTAGTAGAGATAGATAGATCTTATAGTTTTGTTGTTAATTATCTATTGGCTAGGCTGGCATACCATTATACTTTAGGTGTTATGTTTAATAAAAGTTATATATATTATAAACATTTTAAGGTGGTGCTCTATTTATTTTTATTAACTAAATTATTAAAAAGTAAATTGATAAAACTTATCATTACTACACGGTTTTCGAACCCAAGCGAATTACTTTGAAGTATTTGTTTGCCGCCAAAACCATTCGGTTGTCTTGAAAATTAAAATGGCCTGCTTATGAGTTTATAAATTAAGAAAAGCAGTTTTAAGGATGAGTGTATATTTTTTGTTTTGAACTCAATACAAATTTTAAATAGAATTAAGACAGTGTTTAACAATTTCAAAAGTACTTTTAGTAAAAAAGTACAAAAGTAAAATGTTAGATTTTATGTATTGTGGCTACACTCGTATTTGTAAACTCAAGAAGTACTTATTAGAATAAGTATTTATGTGTTTTAATGAATTTTATATAAATTTCACAACGCAGTTAAAGTTAAATTATAAATTTTAAATTGAGAGTTACTGCTTAAATTAAATATTATTACGTAATTTAAATGTATTTTATGGAATTCGATTTGTCAATCACCGCTGTTTGACTGTTTACGATTGTGAACCCTAAAAATGAATAATATTCAGTTATATTAGCTTGTTGAGTGTTTACTTATGCTTCATAGTTGAATGATTTGACTTCATTAACAAAGTTCTAGTTCGTGTTTATCAGAGCGTGGGATTTGGTGGACTTGTGCCAACAACTCTTTTTTTTACCTATAAACTACTTTAGGTAACTAGTTGAGATATTTTTTTATCTATAATTTTACAAAAACTCGTTAGTTTTTTATGCTCTATTTATTAAGAATTTTTAAATTATGGTTTACTCGAATAACAGTGAATTTCTTTAAATGGTGCTTTATAAAAAAAGCTTTTAAAGATATCATGCTGGTATTAATTTAATGAGCATGTTGTACATATTGTCACATAACTCACATTAGTAGTTTTGCTCTTATACTTTTAAGTTCCACTTATTTCCTTAAACAACTTTTGACGGCTATAATTATCTGTTTTTGCTATAGTTATATTACTTAAAGCTCAAAACCATTATGTGCGTGTATAAAACAAGCTTTTACAGAAATTTAAAAGCAAACTTATAAAAGCTATTTAAAAGGTTTAAGGTAAAAATACGAGATTGCACAGTAGAATTTTAAAACAATCCTCTACAGTTTTATTATTTTTCTGTAAAAACTTGGTGCTGATTATAGTTAATTTTAATTAATTAGTAACAGCAACTCTTGGTTCAAAACAAAAAGCTAAGACCAATTAGTAAGATTAATTATTTACTTTTTTTTGTAAACATTTTTAAAAAAAGTTTAAGTATTGCCATTTAAACTTTTTTGTCGACTATGTTTTTGTTAAAACTATAAGTTAAACTTATATAATTGTATTTCAGTGCTATTCTTTATTCTGGCCTAGTTAAATAAACGCAATTTTATTAAATACTTTTGTACATTCTATAACAGTCTAGGACCCTGTTTTTAACAACAGAATAATTACTTTGACTTTTAGTTAAAAACTCTTATTTATACAACATATTTAAAAAACTTAAACAGGTTATCTGGGTGAGTCTAGCTCTGAAACCGTGATTATAAAAGATCACTTCTTCGGAGTTAAAAACGAGGTGCCTTTGGAAAGTGACGTCAGCAACTTTTATTCTGCCGTCATTTTCATTGTGAGGAACCCTTACAACACCATCATTTCCGACTTTCAGAGGGTAAACACCGGTAGTCATACCGGAATGGTAAATTTCGAAAATATCAAAAAAGGTTTAGTTTGTATGTTTTAGTAATAAGTTTTGCCATTATGAGATCATAAACTTTTCACAAATTCAATTTTCATCATACTAATTTATAATTCAGTGTTTTTCTAGCTTTTCAATTCAAGCAAATTTGCATTTTTATATTACTATCACAGAAATAACAATATCTAACCCGATGTACCTTTCTAAACTTTCCAAATCACTGACTTCAAAAGGAGTGCCACTGTACGTAATTGTATACGAAGACCTCGTAAAAGACCCCATTGGTGAAATAAGAAAATTATTGACAACTTTTGCGCCTCTAAAACCTATTCTTCCAAACAGTAACGAACTTGAAGATAGATTAATGTGTTTATCTTCTCAACTGACTGGTCTTTTCAAAAGAAAAAAACAAAAGTTGAATTATGACCATCTTTATTCTAAACAAGTAGTAGATATATTAAATGAAGACATCAGACAAACGAGAAAAGTTTTGGTAGAAGCTGGTTTTGTTATACCGAACTACACAAGACCTGATTTTTAAAGCTTTTGCACTTTAAATCTCTCTTAGTTACGAAACAAAATGTCAACTATGATACTACACGAGCTTATACTTTTTACGTAAGGCTTGAAGTTTCAAAAACTAAATTTAAAAAAGTAATTTGTTTTTATTAGCTAAGTTTTGCAATTTTTTTTTTAAGTACGTTGAATCTTAAAAACTAATAAAACATGTCGAAGTATTTTTAATATGTTAAAAATTTGTTTTTTAACTTTAATGTTTGCAGATAAGTATTTAACTAACAGTTTTTACTTTGTTTATTTATATATTTAAACTTAACTTATTTAAAACTCATATCTAAAACTTTCGTGTTTACAGCTTTCCTTATCAATGTATCTTTAATGTAGCATTTTTTTACTTTAACCTTGAATTTCATACTTACTTGACTTGCTTCAGCTTAAATAATAGTTTTGTTTGTTAAAAGTCTGCCACTAAGTAAAATTCAAATACAAATACTATGCAGCACAACTATACTTTCAGTGATAGTAATTTAGAATATTAAGCAAGCTTGTTTAAGTTTTTTTTACCGTTATAGTACAACTGATGTCTTTTATCGTTTTATATGAATAAGAAAAGTTCTTATTAAAAAATTTTGTTAACTTAGAGAAACTTTTATTTTCATCAAAAGTAATAAAAACAGCTTAAAGACTTCACGTGTGTTAACTAAACTTAAATATTTTAGCGTTTTTATCGTTCAAAAAGCTATAACTAAACAACGTGTTTAAACTTTTACCTAATAAAAAAATATATAATAAGTAGTTAAAAATTATATGAAAGCTAATTACTTGTAAACTTCAAAATTAGGTAAGACCTTGACTTAGTTTAATTTTGTATTTTTCCAAAGTAAAATTTCATAGATTTTGAAATTGCAGCCAACACAGTTAAATTTAAAGTTGTACATTACATCGTGTACAACTAGCAAGTAGCTGCATCTTGCATTTTATTCTATTTTTTGATTTCGTTAAACTTAAACATATTTCTGTTGCCATTTAGCTTTATCGTACATAAGTGTAGTTCCTATATAAAGTAAACAATTAATAAAACATTTAAAGTAGTAGACCAGCGGTCGGCGGCTTTTGTTATAAATAGAACTGATTTGTTAGAAATAAATTCTTTTAGGATTTTTAAGGGTTTTATGAAAAATAAAAGTACCAAATGTTCAAAATGCTTGTTTTAAATGAAATACTATTTATTACGATTGCTTACTTATCGTTAAAAGATAGCGCGTTTTTAATTTGCTTTCGATAAAATAAACTTGTTTGTTTCCATGCAGTGTTTAACTTTAACTAAATTGGACGTTCTTAAAAAATCGGCCCGTAGTTTTTTAATCCCTGTAGTATTGACATAACATGAAAAGTTTCAAACTTATAACAAACAAAGTACCTTTTAAAAACTACTAAGCTAAATAAGCTTTTATACTAAATTATTAATATTGAGCAAAGACTATTGAAAACAAAAACTAGTTTGAGAGTAAATTTTGTGGTATAAAGTATACAAGCTTCTATTGGTTGAAATGCCACGTTTGTAGTATTTACCATTTTTTTTTGTTTTTTTCGAACTGTTTTAACTGCGGAATAAATATTAGAGCTAAAATAACATTTAAAAGTATTTGTTCGGTAAAATGTTAAGTTTAACACTTTTTTAAACTTTTTTGTAAAGATTATCTTGAAAAAATAAAATTTATTACAACATTATTGTTAGAAAAAGTCAACAAAATTCTTTAAAAGCTATTAGTAACCTGCTTGATTACTTCAAACTACTTTTTAAAGTCAAATAAAAGTCTTTTGCAGCTAAAAACAACTTTATATGTAAAAAGTATTTCATATCATAACTAATTTTATATACCAAAAAAGCTATACACTAAAGATTCACAAGACTAGACTCAAATTTTAGATTTTTTTTTAATTGTTTCAAAGTTTTATGTCAAAGTTTTATTGTTTAAAACTAACCATTTTAAGTACTGGCGCTTGATATAGTTTTAATAAGTAAAATCTTTAAAACTAAAATGTCAAACTTATTTTTACGAATGAAACTTCTTAGAAAGTAAAAAAGTATTTTAAGTGTAGTATTCACTATGCAGTTGGTTTTCCATTAAATTAACAACTTGTTCATAAAGTTTAGGAGGTCTAAATTGAAGTTAGTACCAGTGGCAACTCGTGGTATTTTTGATTGGAGTGCGAATTACTGGTTATTATAAAACCCCTTGACTAAAATAAAAAAAAAAAGTTTTAGAAAGATTAAAGTATTAAAACTCATCAAATCGTTTATATTATTTTTTTAATACAAATTTTAAAGGATTTAAAATGTTATAATAAGCTTTTTTTTACGTGGATCATTTGCTCAAACGCCCCACAAACGCGACGCCCCTGGTGAGTACACTCAATTTACTACATACGGTTTTAAGTTAGTTTGATAACGTTATAGCAGTATTTTTAAAGTTCATAAAATACAAAAACAGAATACAACAACTTTTCTGAAATCATTTGATAAAGTAAAACTAATTTAAAGCATAAGTAGGGTAAACCGATTTTTTTAAAACAATTGTTTTGTTCTGTTGTAAACCTATTTAAAATGTTTGTAGTTTTAATTCTAGTTTAAATTTAATATTTTGCACAAAAACTACTGATAGTTACATAAACTTATTATGAATATTACTAACATTAATTACTAGAACCTCTTAAAACAGAAAAAAAAGCGGTATCAGACTTAAAATAAAACTTCATTTAAAAAACTGAGCTTATTTAGTATACTATTAGCTTGTATTATTGTTTACCGCAGTCTTCGCATAAGTTAAAACTTTAAGAAAAAGTTAAGAAAGCATTATAAAAAATATACTTGTATAAATTACATTATAAATAATAGTGTTAATTGTTATTAGTTTTGTTAAATTACAAGTAGGTTATAGTTATCATCAGATAGACTAAGTCAGTATAGCATAGTTAGTAGCAAATTAACAAATAGTATATATAATTTTAATTATTTAAAGTTTTAGTTTCTTAGTCGAAATTAAAAGTACAAATTAACATATTGTTCAAACGTTATACCTTTACTATATACATTAAGTATTACCAAGTAACAACAGTAAAGTTTTTCAAAAGTTGTATCAGAGCCTTAACACTCGAAATGCATAAGTACTGCGACCTGGCCGTTGACTTCGAATTGCAAATATTGGCTTAATTGGACAAACACATTTCGTGTAATCGGTTAAAAATTAAGACAATAAATTGTTATTAACATCTAACTTTAAGAAAACTCACATAGTTATGTATACCTCATCTGAGTATGTAATTCAGTTTTATATGCTACATTACCGATAGTTTATATATAAGCTTCATTCTTGAGACTAAAACAAACACTTAAGCACTTAGGGTGGTAATGGGTATAGCTCTAATCAATATAGTTTTTTTTTTCTAAAACAACCTGTTAGTTTATACATTTATAACAAACTTTTTTTATTGTTTAGTACTTATAATTAAAAACAAAAAGAAGTATTTTGAATGTGTAAAACTTGTTGAATTAAACTTTTAATATTAGAAGCACAATTAATTCAACTACTAAATCAAATATGTCCTGTTAAAGGTATTTTTTAAAGGACTTTACTTACAACTTACTACCTTTAAGTCATGCATAAAATCACAGCCACAAGTTCTGTTTATTTGGCATTATAAAAATAAAAGCCTTTTAAAGTGTCTACTAAGGACACTCACAACATCTCTTTGCCTAAATAAATATAATCAAAGTTTCAATTTTTATTTATTTAAATTTAATCTTCGATATAGGGAAAGTTGCCGAGTTTGCCGGCTACTCCCTAATATTAACTTCCAAATAAAAATTTGAGGTAGTATATAAAAAATGCAAATAAGTAAAAACTGTTGTGTTTTTCTATTTCATACAACTTGACCTTGGTAGAAAATTATTACATACTTTATCAATTTAATTTAAAACAAATTGAACATAATAGAATTATATCAGCCTTGAATAAAATTCAATTATCTAAATTAAGCCTACAACAGAAACTATTCCAACTAAAACATGTTAATATATATATAGTTTATTGAACGATAAAAACATACGGTTAAAATATTTGTTTCTAGGACCTGGTGCACGAAAAAACTTTCGGTTATGGAGTCGCACACCACGGATACCTTTTAACGTCTTGTCCAGGACTGTCCAGGAAATATTGAAATTCTAGAATTTATAGACTACTTAAACAAAGAGCCTTATATGTTTATTGAGAGATAAAATTGCTTTTTTTGTGTATTTAAACTAATTAATGCCTAATTAAGACAAAACTCACCAATAAAAGTTTACAAAAGCTGTTTTCAACTGTTTTGGAAAAAAATTGAGTGCTTAATGCCAGAAAAACAGCCTTGTATAAAAAAACATAACAAAGGAAGACTGATGAATATAAAAAATGTCGGAGAATAAAAAATGACATGTTTGAAATAAATATATAAAATTAAATGAATAAAACTATATTTTACTTAGGGTATATAATTATATTAAAATATATTAAGTGAACGTGTGTGTTTATGTGAAAGGTCAATGAAAAATATGGATGGTGAGAAAGCGCCAAGGTGTTATTTGAAGAAGAACCGTCGGTTGTGTACACAGTTGTTTGAAATATCACGTCTTTTGTTTAGTATTGTTTACTATCTTCTGCTACAATTGCCATACGTTCATTAATTATTTCACACATGTCACTTTCTATTCTCCGACATTTTGTATATTCTTTTTATTCTTCGACTATAATTCCTTGTTAAGTTATATAATGTTAAGTTCCAAGTTTAATTGGAAACCTGTATTCAAATCACAGATAAACCGTGCTTTTTACCTACTACGCGCAATATACTTAGCATATAAACACCTTGTTGTTTTATGTTTTACATTTAAACTTTCATATTAAACACAAACCGTAATTTATACATAGTTTAATTACTAAATATTTAAAACATCTGTATAAGATCTTCAATTTAGCTACACGACTGCTCCTTTCTAAAACAATAATTAATTAAATATGTTACTTATTGTATAGTTTTCATGTAGTTTAAGTACATGACTGCTCCTTTCTAAAACAACAATTAATTAAAGATTTTACTTATTGTATAGTTTTCATGTAGTTTAAGTCAGTGGCGTAGCGTGGTATTTTGGTCAGGGGGTGCGCAAATTTTTTTCTCAAAAAACCCTCTAAATTAAAACTTTTGTAATTAGCTATAAAAAAATTTTTTATAAGTAATATAACTGAAATAAATTTATTAAGTAAAATAAGTTCGTTAATTGTTTTAAAAAATATTTATATATTACAAAATTAAACAATCAAATAAAAGTATAAATTTCATTAGACTCACTTATACTTGCAAAAATGTAAACTTACTAAATAAAAATTGTTTTTATTACTTATATTAAACTTTATATCTTTAAAAATGAATATATTCAATAAAACGAAAGCATCTGTTTTATTTACAAAAAAAAAATCAATCTCTTTAATATACTATACAACAGTGATAACAACACTTCCTTACAAAAAAATTTATTAAAGTTACACAGAAGTTAAAATAGACCAACTTTATAACTGTTATTACAGTTTATTACAACTTTAAAAAATAGTTAAAAGTATACTTTTTAAAATTAATTTATTTGATTGTATTTGTTTAAAATAAAAATCACAAACAAAGTTTATTTCTCATAGGCCGACATGCTTATCTTGTATGTTTACAAAAATAAAGTTCAGAAAACTAGCAGTAGTCTTAACAATGTAGCATAAAAAAAAATTGTAAAATTGTTTAATTTTTCTTTAAGCGTGACGTATTTTTGTAAACTTTTTGTAGAAAAATAATCTCCCATAAGGTTATACTAGAGCGGTGCGCTATATTAATTGCGTACTTTTTGAGTCTAAATTCTTATGAAGTTAATGAACTTATAAAATTTTTCCTTATGGAGTTTTTCATCAACATCGGTGCGCATTTGCAATTACGCACCGAATCAGTATATTGAGTAATAACATGTACTTTCCTAACTTGTCACTAATTGGTATTCAAAATTTCGTTTAACTTTTTGAATACTAGATAAACATAGTTGAAAAAAGGCAATTAAGCAGAAAAAATAAACTATAAAGGATAAAGATATTACATTTTTTTTTACATTTTTCTTTTTTTGGGTGGCACGCATGCGCCAGTGTCCCTCCCCACGCTACGCCCCTGGTTTAAGTCATGGTGGTTTATGTATGGTGTTGTAACTTAATTATTGGTCAGGACTTTGAAAGCTTAATAACAAGTTTAATCTTTGTGCTTTGTTTTAAAATATTTTAAAATATATCTTATAAACTTATATTTAATCTGCTTTCTAATTGTATCTAACTTTGTTATAATTTAGACTTAACCATTATAAACATTTAATAAATAAAGTATAAATAATACCAAGTTTCAGTGGCTTTTATTGCCCTTACTATCGTTTAATTTATTAATTCAATAATTAATGTTTTTTGTTTTACTTTTTATTTACAATAGATTACATATTACTTTTTTTAATTAAAGCGCTCTTCTACTTTTTCCAAACATAAGGAATAAATTATCTAACTTTGTAGTATAAATTTACCAGCTAGTCCTAATGTTCATACATATTGTGACGCAATTATTAGATAATTTCTTTTTAGTGATTAGTAACCAGTAAACATTTAGAATAAGTACTTCCTTCATTTTCATGTAAGTAGTTTATTTTTGATTTGTTATGTTTTTTGTATTTTTACTTTAATATAGACTTAATAATTACAATTATTAATTAGTTTTATAACAGTCGGTTTTAACATTAAGTATTCTTTCTATTATTAACCTTTAAATATATATAGCAACTATTTTTATTAATGGACACATTCATATATCTACTTTAGCTTCTATTCTTTCCTTACAGTATTTACTTTTTTAAAGAGCTCAGTTGAAGTGTGTTGACTCGTTTAACACATGGAAACATATGTCAGTGTTATAAAAGAGAGATACTGTATAATTTGTTATTATTATACATTTCAGTGAAATTGTTTTGCAAGGATATTTTGTTAACAAACGCTCAAATTTATATTTTGAATAGCTTTAAATTGTAAACAGATGTCATTGGTACCTCTGGAAAACAAAACAAGATAAAAGAAAGGAGTTTAAAGTTATTAACTAGAATGGTTTTGAAAACAAAAACTTGACATATGTAAATAGATTTGCTTGCCCTGGCTATGACGTTAAAAGTTATCTTTATGGTGTTAAACCCGATAACCAAAAGATTTTTTGTGCACCAGGTCTTTAGACTAGTTTATTTTGAGCGCTTTTTTTGTCATTCAATAAACTGTATGTTCATTTATAGTAACTTTTTTAAAAAGATGAGTTAAATGTAAATATCAGGTTAAAAGTAGCCAGGTATGTTTTTAACTTATTAAAAAGAGCGGTTTGATTTATAATTTTTACTTAATTTAATAATAAATTTTTGTTTAAATAAAGGGTTGGCAGGCGTTTAGTATTCGCGGGCCAAATTTTCAAAAACAAAACTTTTTGCGGGGTCAAACTGTAATTTGGAATAATTTAATTACAAAATATAGTTAAAATACTTAATTACATTCACTTGATTTTAGAAACTATGTTGTAATGAAGCAAACTATTTTTTTGGGGTTTAAAATATCCAAAAAAATAGGTTGTATAGTTTTGGATTTTGATGGTTTTTCGCATGACACTTTCATTTGAAGTTGGGTTTAGAAAAATAGTTCAACCTGGATTTTTACAGTTGAAATTTATAAACTCTTTATATAATTCCTAAACTAATAATTCAACATATAAAATAAAACCTTGCATCCAATAATTAATCTTCTTAATACTACCAATGCTAAAATCCCTAGATACTATAATAGTGATATTTCATATTACAAAGTTAATTTAATATATAACCCAAAACTAAACAGTTTGAAGAACTACTAATACTTAAACTAATTCGAAATTCAAAGTTTAGTATAAAAGTTGAATGTCACCAAAGTAAATTCTATATATTATCAAAAGAAAAATCGACATGATCTGTTTGTTATTAAACTATTAGAACAGGGTTTCCCAAAATTTTCGTATTTTGTCGTTTGATAAACAATACTAAAAATGTATGAAAATAAGAACTTATTTTTTAAAATAAACAGGGCATAGGGGAAGGGATAAAGGCATTATTAAAAAAATTAAAATAGGCTGTTATAAGAAAGTTCTAAATAAAAATGATAAGTTCTTTTTTAAAATATAAAAGCTTTACTAAATTTTGGAGATATAGTTTTTTACTTAAAAAGTTTCTAATTTAAAAGTATTTTTTATCTTCATTTTCAATATAAGCTTTATTTTAGTTATAAGAGCATTATTGTATCTAATTAAAAAGTTATTAAGTACAAATAAAAACTCTTTCAATATTTACAACATGATGTATTTAAGTTAAATTTAGACTTGAAACTGCCTAAAAGCTTAGAAAAACGATATATTATTAATGAAACAGCCTTTTTACGGAATTTCAAGTTGTGTAGTTCTTAAGAAACCTTTTTAATTATCTTACTTTGTACCCTTATACGTCAAAAACCTATTCAAGTTTAAAAAATCAATAAAAAGAAACTGCTGCCTAAACTAAAAGATAAATCAATTTGGTTATATTTACTTGTTTATAAAATGAAAATGGTTTTCAGGCCATAAATCTATCCTGATTTTTAAAATTAAACTACCCATAGATTTAAAGAAAAACTATCTTGTGCTAAAATAGACTGAATCAGCGTAATTTCTTTAAATTTTAAACTAGCCTGAGTTGACCTGAGTCAATCTGAGATTTTTTGGTCGTCCAAACTACCTTAAGTCTCTCTGAGTGTCCTTAATGTGGCCAAGCTGTTTTTTCAAAACTTATGCTTGCTTAAATATTTTCTTAATTTTAGATTAGTTTTTTTAAACGTAACCTTTTTTTTATAAAATGTATGTTTTAGTATTTTTGTTATTAACTATGTGTTTTTAGAATTTTAAGATTATTTTTTTGTATTTTTATCTTAAGTTAAAGCTAATTATGGTCACTCAGGCTATTTTTTTTGCCTCAACTGGTAACAACCCTGTGTTATTAAAAAAAACAATTTTGCCACAAAAAAGATACTCAGAGTTTTTACAAACCACGAAGGTCTGGGAAATAAATTAGTTTTAAACATCAACTTATCTTAACATAAAGTTGTAGTTCAAGCCTAAAAAATTGTTAAGATGTAGAAAAGCACATAAATAAAATTATATTATTTATTAATAAACAGCACTATTTTCAAGAATTTATTACTAGAATAGCACCTTATGCATAGGTTAAACTAAAAAAAGTTTAATTAGTTGACACTGGCAGGTTCTGCTTTAAATGCTTCAACTTTCTCACTGAAACGAAAAGTGCAACAGCCAAACTAACAACCAATGCAGCAACAGCCATCATAACGCTAAGAGTGTTTACGCTGGCAAAAGCGTTGGAATTTTCAGTCTTGACAAGCGCTTGAGCGTTTGCGGCCTTGAAACAAATTGGATTCATTACGGTGGTTCCGCAACGAGGGTCTTGATCAACCCTCATTTTGCCGTCCATTGGAAAGTAGTAAGGCTCATAACAAGGGCCATCTTCCAAATCCAATTCATATAGACTGTCGTGCTTAGCTGAGTCCCACTTTTCACAATTTGTAAACATTTTAGCATCTTTTCCGAAAACAAAGAGGCCAACGTGGTAAGCATTAAGAGTACTACAGCATTTGTTTACAAACTGGTGCACTTTGTCGAACTCTTCTTGAGATGTAATTGGAGCTAGAATTTGTCCTTTATCATCACAAAACTTTGTGGCGTCATTTTTTGTCATTTCAAAGTCGTAGAAAGTATACGTTCCAACCGACGTTGTCAGAGAGTCACCACAGGACTTTTTACAAATCATTTTATTTTTAATATTTATGCTTTAAATAATTTTTTTAGGTTAAAAAAATAACTTGTACATGTACTTTAAAAGTTTTATATAAGCTTAAACAACAAATATTAAGTATAGTAAACATTTAAAGTTAACGTTGTACGATATAAAAAACTTAGAGGAGTACGAATTTATACATTAGTAGATCGCCAAGCTAATAGCTTTTGTAGTTCAAAAACATTTTTTGCTAACTTTTGTTTTGGTATAGAATTTCAAAGTATTTGTTAAGTAATTAAAAACAAATAGCAATGTTGCCAAATAAACGTTTGTTTACTTACACTGAAAATTAGTATCTTTTAGTGATTTGAAATTGGATAATAACTGAGTTTTTGTGATAAGAAATATGACAATATTGGCTAATGGTAGAACAATTTAGTTTAAGTTTTAACCAAGGATAGTTTTTGACTTTTAACAAAAATTAAAAACTGCATACATAAATATCAGTTTAGCATTATTTTACTCAGAGTATTTTCATAACAATTTATTATTGTCGGAACTTTTAAAGTTCAAAAGCTAAGTTTTTTATAAGTAATTTAACATATAGTGGTAAAATAAACATAACTTAAGCAATACTGTTTACTAAACTGAAGGTTGGAAGTATATTTTAAAAGTATTATTGTGAAAAAGCTTAGTTTAGGTTACTCAAGCAATTATAAATACATTTATAGCCAGAGTATTGTACATTACAGACCATAATTTGAGCATCTTTTGTCCAAGCTAGGGTTAACTAACATATGTAAATTTTTGTAAATTGTGCTAATTTTGTAAAAAAAAAACTATTTACGGGCCAAGCTGCAAAAAAAATTCTCTAGCTGACCGAGTTGTTTTGGAATTTTATTAAATAATAATGAGTAGTATTTTGAATATAAAAGACAAACAATAGGCAACGAGATTGCACTAAAAACTGATAAAAGTTAAGTTAAGTAGCTATTTATAAATTTTGCTACAAAATATACTGTAGTATATTAAAAAAGAATTTTTTGTAATGAAAAATCTATAGCGGATGTAAAATAAAATAAAAATTTGTGTTACAAATGCAGCATTAAAACTAAATAACTATTGAAGTTGTTACTAATAAACTAAAACTTTAAACAATAAAAAAATAGATTACATGACAATTCAAATTCGGACAACTCAAACTCCGACAATTCAAATTCTTAAAAAAACATTTAAAAGACTGTATATATATGTCAATAAGTAATATAAATTTGAAAAAAATAAACAATACACATGTAGATCTTATAGTTATCAATAGCCACTTTTTTTCTTTTTAGCAAAATTAAGGTATTTTAAAATTACTAAAAATTATAATGTTTTTTACTTCATTTAAGCCATATCTCAAAAAATATTTAATGTTTTGCAGAAAAAAAAAGGCTTGTAGATGTTAATTGGACCTACATATGTTATTTTACATTTGACAAATACATTACTTTTTTAGTAGTGACACTTTCAATTTTTATTTAAGAATTTGAATTGTCCGATTTCGAACTGTCCGAATTTAAATAGTCGTGCACCCAAAAAACTTATTAAATATTTTTAAAATTTTGAGTAAATACTATAGTTTAGGCTTTTACAAATAAGTAAAACAGTCTAAAACCTTTTAAACGTCTTTTAAACGTTTAAAAGTCTACAAATCTAAAAATTAGTTTGGTAATTCTAAACTGAACCGAAATGTTTCACAAAATTTAAGTAAACGGCCCAAGTGAAAAAAAGTCTATAGAATTTGAAATAAGCTAAAATCAAAGAATAAAAATTGTAACGCAAAATAACTTAAGATAATGCGAAAATATTTGCTTGATGTTTACACAACATTTTTTTTTACTTTTTAAAATAGATAACGTAAGACAATTTAAGACTAAGTTTTCTTAACAGCAAAAGCAGTTTTACTTTTTTTTTTCCTGTAATGTAAGACCCTCTTTAATGCAATACAAAAGCTATGCACCCCTCCGATAATATTTCTCAAAAAATTTCCATTAAATACGCATAAGACTTTTTTTGATTTCATCATCAACTCAAGAAAATCTAGTGTAAGTTTAGAATTATGGCCTCACGGCTTCTCTGTGGGCCTTATGCTGTTTATGGACCCTTAAATATCTGTATTGGTAAAAACCATACTGTAGATACATTTTCCCTTTGCTACCCATGAAAACTAAAAAATGCTTTAGATTACACACTGAAAGAGTTTTTTATCTCTGAAACTTAACAGTAAGTATTTTATAATAGCATATTTTCTTATTTATTCTTAGTAACATACAGGTCACTTGTCTTTCTTCCAGGTTTTTAAAAGTTCTAGTTTGCTGACTTTTTTTTATCAAAAACTTAAATACAGTAGAAAATGCTTTTAACAAAGTTGATAGAAAGATACCATATTGCTACTTTAAGCTATTATTTACTTTTATAATAAAACACCTAATCAAAATTGATTAAATTGTTTTGTATATATTAGTAATTTCTATTTCAACTTAAACTTTATCATTATATGTACAAAAACTTTTCAAAATTCCAGGTAAAATAGTCAGCTTGTAGTAATTTTAAAAAATGCACAAATTAGATAAAAGGTAACACAAATGTGTTTGAAACACTTAAAAAACAACTAGAAGTAGATTATAACTTTTAATTAATGTCATAATAAATTTAATAATAATATTAGCCTAAATTACAATGGAATCCCCTTGCAGTAAGTTACACAAGTTCCAGGTCTTTGGCAACCTTGACTTTCTAAAGTAAATTAATTTTTCTTTATAACTTTAATTTTCAAATAAAAACAAATAAAATTTTATTTTTAAAGCATACTTAAGTCTTAACAGAAAACAATATTTACACAATATTCTAAGAAAGCCAACCATTTCTTGAGTAAAAAACTACAGAGTTTTACACTTTTAACACTTAACCTTTTTTCTTTAACTCCTCATACAGAATAAATGAAAACTAATAAGTCCTAATAACAGGGTTGCCACTCGTTTTTCAAAAATTTTTCCAGATTTTTAAATTTTCTTCCACGTTTTTAAAAGTACACATTTTTGGGTCTATTTTTAGTTTAAAGTTTAGTTTAAGGTAAAAAACTGTGTTAAATAGTATAAAAACATTGAAAAGATACTATCAAGCTACTTTAAATATGTTTTGTAATAAAAATATTTAATAATTAACAATTTTTTTTTTACTTATTTGATAGATTTTTTGAGACAAATCATAACTTTACTACTAAATATGTGAAAATTGTAAATATTCCAAGTTTTTTAGTAATTTTTGTTCAAAATTCCAGATTTTGCCAGTTTTTTTCAAAATTTCTCAAATTCAAGGTTTCCAGGTAAAGTAGTAACCCTGTAATAAAAATACTGTTTAATATCCCCTTTAATTACTTTGTTTTTAAACTCTGTAACATAAATACACTTTGTTAAAAACATCTTTATTAAATTATTATATAAAAAAGTTCCAACACAAGTTAAAAATAAAGTAAAGCCCAGGAAAATCTGGTGATTATTTTTTAAATTACTAAAATCATTACTGTGAGTAAAATGGAATTATCAATTTGTTAGTGAACTACTAAAATAAGAGAACTTTTAGTTAAGAATAAAAATTCAGGCATAAGGGGAATAAGTAAAGGCAACATTATATTTTAAATAAAAGCTTTTTGTAAAAACTTCAAGTTAGTGTTTAAAGAATTTATAACGCTTAAATAAAATTTTTGGGTATAGTAATTTTCATAAAAATTTCTTACACAAAAGTATTTATTCTCTCCTGTGTTTTATAAAATAAAAAAATATTTTATAAAGTTAAAATTTGTAGGAAAAAATTATTGAAATTTATATGAAATGTACTAGACGATTTAGAAAAAAAAAACTCAACATGATGATTTATAAGTCAAATTTACATATAAAATATCTAAAACAAGTATAGAAGATATATTTAAAAAAAAGTGTTTTCACAAAATTTTAAATTGGGCTGTCCTGATTTCAATTATCAGACTTTGTGCCATTGTATCTCAAAAACTAATTTGGTTTTGAGAATGGAAAAATGGTACTGCTACTTAAGTTAAAAAGAACTTTAAAATGAGATTAGAATGTAAACATTGAGTCAAAAAATGTAAATAACAACTGTTGATCAAGATTAAATACCTAAAAATTGTTTAAAAGAATTACTAATTGCAAAAATAATTATAAAAAAAAAGTATAAACGACCTTGATTAAAATTTAGGAAAAAGTATCAAAACCAGCCTGAGTTTTGAAAATAAATTAAATAAGCCTTAGTCAGCCTGACCTTTAAAAAATGTAAAAGCATCATGCTCAAACGTGTGCAGCTATATTCTTTTTAATAACCAAAATGTTTGCTAATTTATCTAGTGGTGTACCTGATATGAATACCAAAATTTAATTTTAGATAATAATTTGTAAGTATGTGTTATTTCTAGTGTGAACAAAACTAAAATTAAATTTATTTCTAAAATTGTTAACGTAAAACTGACTATTGTACAAAAAGAACACTTTTTTTTGTAACTGACTTTGTAACTTTTTTTTAGTTTCCAAAAACTGCTTCAATTTTAACAACTTTATTTTACTGAATTATAGCTTCTATAAATTAAAGTCTTTTTCTAGAAATGAAGTACAAAACCTTTATTCAACGTCATGTAGATAAAATGGACTTTTTACTTTTATGAAAAAATGGACTATTTTTTATTGAAACATTTTCTGTGGTCCAGTTTTGGAAATATAATTTTGATAGCATTATTATGACGTATACAGGGTTTATAAAAAGTTAAAAACGCAAACCAAGTTTAAAAGATATATAAGTTGCTATTTGGTATTTAATAAAAACTGATGATACATATCAATTCCTAACCTCTATAGTAGAGACCAGACCAGACTCTAGTCTCTACTGTAGTAGTAAACTCTACTTACTACACGTCTAATTTTCACAGTTTTAGTTTTCTTTGCTTAGTCACAAATGCTTTATTATACTTAAGAGTTCTTTGATTAAAACTTAATTCAAATAGCAAAAAATAAAAACAATGCTTTTTACATAAAACTAAACTTAACTACAGTATTAATACTAAAGTAGATTTCTTTTTTGTTATATTGGCTTAGTCTTTATAACTAACAATCTAATATAATAAGACTTCGATTTGTAATAAATTTTTATAAAAATTACAAGCAGTTTTGTAACTTGTTAAAAACAAAGAATACTAAAAATAAAACTTTTTCTATAGTAAACAAGTTTTAACTAAAAGGTCATGCTTAAGTAACTATGTGGCGATTTAATCATAGCCAAAACAGATTAAACAAAGATATTAAAGTTTTAATTTAAAGTAAAATTAAACACTTGGTTTCATAGAAAAATCGTTGATCTTTTTCAAGTGGAGGTATTCAATTACACTTACTAATTTAAAATAAAAGAGTAAGCAGATTTACTTTAAACTAACTATTTATAACTAACTTGTTATATATCTTATAAACATTAACTCGAGTATATAATTATTCACTCATAAACTTGTTTCGTTTGAATGTAATAGTATTATATTGCTAACAAAGACTACGTAGAAGAAAAACTATTATAACTTACAACTTTTAGAAGTACATAGCACGTTTTGTTATATAAAGAAAAATCTTAAGGTTGAAAAAGAATGACGAAATTACATAATTTGATAAAACAATATTAGGTAAACTTACATTAATTTCTTTTAGTTAAAGTTTTTAATGAATTTGGATTGTTTGAAAATACAGTTTAAAATAGTTGAGTTCGATTACATCAATTTTCTAGGAAACTTTTGCTTTATAAGTTTGTTAAACAAGATAGATTTCATTTAATTTTAGTGATCTCAAAAAATAAATCTTTATTCAGTCTATTATATAAAGTAAAAAAGTCAATAACGTAATTAAAGCATAAGCTTATTTGATTGAATTTAGGTTCAGAATAGCTAATTGAAATATAAACTATATTTATCTTTTTCTTGGTTTATCTATATTCTAACTAAACAATTGGATTTGATAATGTTAAAATCGATCAAAAAAGTAAAATAAGTCGCATGGGAGTTTGTCGTATATGAACTAATTTCTTTATCTTGTCAATAATCAACTGTACTTTACTTTTTTAGCTTTTTTATAAAAAGTTAATAAAACATTTTGTATTATTTGAACATAATTTTTAAAGTCAACATGCTTTGTTACATGTTAAAAAATTTATATTAGGCAGGAACATTTTATAAGATTGAAAATATTCACATGAGTTGTTAATTTAGTTTGAATATTATTTATTTAGTGCATAATGTAATTATAAGTAGTAGGTGTAACTCCAACACTTTGGTTAATTTATTTATTTTTAGTTTTGGTACAAAAGGAGTAACATGATTTGAAAAAAGTAATGGTTTAATAGTTCCGATATTTGATGGTAATTAAGTTTTACCATAACTTCTAACAATGCTCCGAGAAAAAAAAAATAGTGTTTAATGTACTGTGAATGTAGTTTTTATTAAAAGATGAATTTTGTAGACAAGCTACAAATAAAGAGTAAAACTTTAAACATTAAGATAATAACAAAAATATTTTTTAAAGTGATAACAAATGCTTGTTTTGCAGAAAATACAACTAAAAAATCAAGTTCTTTATTTAAAGTATAAAAAAAGTTGTTATAGGTAATAAGAAAATATATAAAAAAATTTAAAAGTTAGGTTATAGTTTAAAACTTTTCGTTTTAACAACGCAGTACAAACTTTGAAAGCTATTCTGCTTATATTACATTGTTTTAAACAATTTTTTTATTTATATCCGATGCAGTATTTATTTTAAAAGTTATTTCGGTAAATCATAAGTTTATTAAAGTTAGTTTGTTGAAAATTGTGAGATTGTTTTTATAAGGTCTAAGACTCCTGTAACTATCTTTTTAGTTCTTAATTTCTGTCTTATTTGCTTGTTGCAGAATTTTTATTGAAGTTTATATCTGTGTAAAGATAATATTTTTAACAAATATTTTAAATGTAATGTATTTAAAATGACTTGATTTAATCTTTATATAACTTTTTCAGTTTAACTTAGTTGTCTATAAAAAATATTAGTTTCTTTGATAAAAAGTTTTAATCTAAACGTAATATTTTAAAGTAAAGTTATTTGACTTTTAAAAAACTATTAATTTTGAATTTTTAGCTGTTAAAAGTATAAAATAAGTATTATTTTTTCTCAGAAATTTTGTTTACTTTTAATGATGCTCATTCTAAAAAAAAGACATTTTAATTATATGAAACAAAATGATTTTTAGTTTCACATTACCTGTTTAAAAATGCGATTTAAATATTTTTTTTGACTCCTTAAATTTTATTCATATTCTTGGCGTGTGATAAATAACATCATGTTCAGAATATAAATAAATCAACTATATTACTCAATACTCTGATATACTGACAGTCAAAAAATAAACTTTTGGTTTTTACTTTGAGCATCCTCTGTTTAATTTCGTTGTTACCTGTCATCAAAAATTTTATTCAACACATTGTTACTCAGCTGACAATGTTTCACCTAAAAGGATTGTTATTTAAAGCTCTGAAGATGCTTTCAAGTACAACAGTGCCAGTAACAGTCTGTCGAATAGACTTTTTTGCTCTCTAGTTTCATATTGATTGAGCAATGAGCACTTTAATTGATATAGTTTTTCAACTTACTTATCACCTGTTAGAATTTTTGATTTAAAATCTTGTCGTGTAGACAAAAAATTAAAGCGGTAAATGAATAAAGTTGTATAAGGAAGAATTTATAACTAACGGGACACATTAATTTGGAAAAAAACCTTTGCGTAGCTTAAACGAATATTTAAAAAATAGATAAATTCAACTTCTTTAAGAATATTTAAGATAAGCATGTTTGTTAAATTAAGTTTGATAGAGAAAATATTTTTGGTTGAATTGCTTAATTCATTATTGCTAATTACTAGTTCTCTGTCAAAATTTCAGTTTGACGAACCGAAGATTTTCAACCTTTGCTACTATAAGATTTGAGTTGTTTTGAGAAAAACTATATACAACATTTAAAACAATTTAGATAAAAAGTTATTGTTACGTAATAAGTCTGGTACAACAAAATTTTGTCAGTAAATTTATTATCCTATTTTTCAAGTTTTAAAGCTTTACCAAAACAGTTAAACTTTTATCAAAGTAGACTTAGGTATAAAGTTAACCAATATTATGTTTATATACTCTTTATAAAGAGAGATTAATATAAGTATTGGCTTGAATCATTTTATTAATTGTAAAAACTTGTCACATGGAGTATATAATCGAGTTAGTAATTAAAGAAATAGCTTAACTAGCAAAGTATACTAAAAAAAAGCTAGTAATGCAAAGTTAAAAATACTTTTACTTAAGTTTTTTTTTCAACTTTTAATAATATATAGCAAGTGTTTATCTTTTGATAAAAAACTAAGTTTGCTTTCATTACATTGTTAATACAAAGTTTTAAACTTTACAAAATATTTTTGTGCTACACAGTAAAAAAAGTCTATATATACAACATCTTTATTTTTTGCAGTTTATAAAGCTTGAAATACTTTTTTTATAATGATAAGTTGTTGCTTGTTTAGCAAAATTTTATTCTTACCTAATAGAGAAACAGAGCTTAGTATATAAATTTAAATAACAGAAAATTTTCGAAAACAATTTAGAACTTTATTGTTTTTTTATACAATAATAAAAGAACTAAACTAGTTGTAAGATAACATAAACTATTTTAAAGCTAATAAAAGTTGCACTTAGTATAAAACAGTTTTTTATAACAATGAATGACAGTTTCGACAATAATGGAACAAAAATAAGTTTTCTTAAAGAAACATTGACCTTTCAACAGTCACTAAAAGTATGCAAAAAACTCGAGTCTGGCCTACTAGATTTAAGAGCCGTAAATATAAGCAAATTCGTAAAACAATTCAACGAATACGCAGCTAAGTCTTCAAATAAGTTTTTCAGAGTGAAAAGTTTTGGTAATAACCTCACTGAAAAACAATGCTATGGGTTGATTAGGTATAAATTAAAAACTAATAATGTGAACGAACTTCTATATGATATATGCAAGGAACATGATTATTTCAACAAAACTTTTGCCAGCATTTGTCAGTCATCTATCAAAGGAGTTGAAGTCACTACAGCTATAATTAACAATACTTTAAGTGCTGAAGAAAGCAGCAATGACATCTCTTCTGGGACCATAGTCGGCATCGTAGTGGGAGCAATTGTTGGAATCTTAGTTCTCCTGGCGATCTACGCAACATGGAGAAATAGAAGACCAAGAAACACGCTGCTGGATGACTTACAAGTTGATGCGACAAGGAAAATATTAAAGCTACAATACAAAAAAGTAATATTGTTTTGTAATTTTTATAAAGCCTTATACTAAAAAAAAGATAATGTTTTTTGAATTATACTTTGATTTAGAATTATACTTGTGCTTACTTTACCAAACCATGTATGATAAATAATAAGAAATTAGTTTTATCTCTGATGAGTTTAAATACTTAGAAGGTTTCTACCTCTAAGAATACTACCTAAGCTTAAGTAGACAAGTGGTTTTACTAGATGACTACTGTTTATTTGAATTATGTAAATAATTTTTCACTATAGCCTTTGAATATTAAAGTAAAATAACTTTTAACATTTTCAAGTTTGTTTATTTTCTTTAACTCAAAAAATTGTATTACTTTTGAACTTAACTCAATTTTTGTTTTATAAATTTTGTTTTACTAACTAAAAGTTAATAAGTAGTTTGAAAATTTTAATAACAGCATTCATGCTTACTTTTCGACGCATTAAATGTTTGTAGTTATAAATTTTTATTAAAATACACTTTTTTGTTGTATTTTTCATTGAAATTTGTAAACAATTTTTAAGCTACTTTTCATTTATTCGAACAAAATACACTAAGCTTAAAGCTCATGTCTTTAATTTTCGATTAATTATATTTTCATTTTTTAGGTTGAAGAGTGTGTAAAAGTTATTGAAGCAGATAACAAGGTAAGTTTAATAGTTTGTTGTTAAGATTCTATTTTAAAGCTTATGGTATTTTTGTTATTAAAAGTTATCCGCTGTTTTTGAAAAAAAAAAGATTATTTAAAATTAAAAACTTAGTATAACTTTGTATAAATTTTGTTCAAACTTAAATTTTAATTCCAAAAAAAAATGTTTGACTGTTTTTTATTATACATTATTTTTTATTTTATTTTTTTTTAAACTTAATTAATAGCAAAGTTTATATTATTTTACGTTAGATATACTCATTATAAATCCTAACAAATTATTAACACATTCGACCAAAACAAAAAACAAAATAATTATTTTATATTAATCTTAAAGACCATTTTATTACCAGTTTAAGAACGCTAAAAAAAATAATAAAAAAATTGTAGGTTTATTTAAGCAGCAGTTAAGTTTTCATGCATAGATGCCAGAGATTTTTTTTTTGTTTTGAGTTTTCTCCTAACTCATTTTTCAAAGCAGGACCTCAAAACTTAAATTCTTTTAAATATATTTTTGTAAAACTTCTACCTTTTTGACCTCAATTCTTCTAGACTAGACGTTTGACGATTTAATGTTAAGAATTTATAACATTTACAGTTAGTTGCTTAATAAACGCCAAACAAAAACTTTGCCAACTAAAAGCATGTTATAGTTTGTGCTAAATAACTTGAGCAAGATGTTTCTGAACCATTATTTTTCAATTATTTATCGAGGTACAAAATTAACTTTGTTTCTACAAAACGCTTTAAAGCTTTTTACCATATGAGTTTAAAGAACGTTTATCAACTACTACCTTGTAAAAGTTTAGTTTTTGTTATAAAAGATAACACTGTAATTTTTTATTGTAAAATTAAAAAACAAAACTATAGAAATCGACTTTTTTATATGCTGATAAATTTATTTCGAAACACTTTTGACTATAAACTTAATTAGTTTAGTAGAAAACATTCTAAAGTTATTATTTCACAAAAAATGTTTGATAAAAAGAATGTTTTAGTGGTTCTTAATGTAAATAAATACCTTTTAACAGTTCACTTTTATAAAGATTATAGATTTTAGCAACTTTTTTTTAAACGATATCTTTTTTGAAATAAATTATAGAATAATTTAAGAATATTTTACGTAATAGATTAATTATAACCACTCTGTAAAGAAAACTTTGTTTCCTAATATACTTTATTACTTAAATCTTAAAAAACTCTTTTAGTAAGTGTTTATTTTTAAATCTATGAAATAAGTACATATTTAAAAGCATACTCAAAATTCTGATAAGCTTTTAAACAATTAATAAACTATTTTAGAATGGCGAAACAGGAGATGCTATAGCAATAGAAAACGAATTTGTAAGTTAAATGGTTGTTTTATTTTTTAAAGTTTAGTTAAAACAGTGGATAAATCACAAAACAAATTAAAAATTTTCTAAAATGACATAATAAGATTATTTTAAAATTATAGTTTCTTATATTTTAGAAAGTTATGCTAAAAGTTTGTTTAACATGTTTTAAAAGTTGAATTTAAATTTTTGTCTTAAAACACGTACAAATTTTTCAAAAGTTTTATAGTGCACATATGTTTTGAATAAAAATTTTCAAATAACAAAACATAACTTAAATAAACTTTTATATTTAAATCTAACTAAATAACTTATATTTTAACTAAAAAAATTAAACATTTGTGTACAAAAGTTGTGTAACTATACTATAAACGTTTTTGGTACGGAGTATTTTTAATTCGTTTTCTTTTCATTCAAAATAGTTTAATTTTCGACATTTAAAATTTTTAGTTATTTACGTCAAAAAAGTATCACTTATTAAGCTTTGTAGATCATAAAAAGTTACTACAATCTTAAAATTATGTTTAACACCTCTTAATTTGTCAATCAACAGCGTTTTGTACGTTTTCATTTTTCAAATTTATAAGTTGTGTTTTTTATCAATGCGCATATTTTAAAACGAGCTTTAGTTTTTATGTTGAATTTTGAAATACTTTTAGTGTAATTTTTGAAAGATTAGTATTGCATTATTGTAGTCTAGTATATTTAATGTTTACAAATACGTTTAATTTTTTTTTTTTACATAAACAAATACTAATGCTTTTATTTATTTAACACCTAATAAACAAGGGGTTTAATGCTTATTCATTTTTCTTAAATTTTATGTTAGATAAATTAAAAAATACATTTTAGAAAATTTAACTAAAGCTAAAGAAAATATTTTTTATAAGTAATTCAAAAAATCATTAAAATTTTTTAAGTTGCTTGTTTTATATGTATTTATACTACTGATATATATTAAAAGTTTAAGTTTCAGTTAAAAGTTTATTACTAATTATAGACTGATAATGTTTACAACACTCGATTATATTAATTTACATTATTAGTTAACATGTTTTTTAATAAAAAAACATGTTATAAAGAGTATTTAAAACTCGTTTATTAAAAAACATTTATTTCACAAAAATGTCTTTTCGAAAGTGTTGTTTAGAGAAGAATACTTAGGGAAATGTTTTTTTAGTTTATAAAAATCTTTCATCGGTTTGTTATTTTCAATTTTAAAATAAAACAAGCTAACATTTTCTTAAAACTTAAATTTGACAAAAAATTCTTATTTTTAATATTACTAAAAACTTATTCAGAGATATTACTTGTTTTAAGATTTTTCTCTAAACTGTTGCTTGAATATAGTTTGTAAATGACCTTACTTTTAAGTACATTTAAATCCACAACAACATTAGTAGTGATTGTTATTTGTAGCAGCAATAAAATTTGAGTTTTTGCAAAGTAGTTTTACATAAAATAATTTTCTATGCATAGAAATTTGAAAAGTAGTATATATATATATTTCTAGCCTTTATTTGACATATTTTTTTGTATTTATCATAAAGTTTTTCTAACTTTTTCAGTTTAAAACATAAAAAGTACTTGATGGTAATCGTTGTTTAATAAAAAGAATACTTTTAATATAGTTTTTTATCGTAGAAAAAAAATTCTAAACAAAATTTGTCTTTTTTTGTAAGGTTCAGTATAGCATATAAATAAAAATCAAGCTTCAATTTAAATAAATCGTAATTTTTTTAGATGGTTGACGAAACTACATCTCAGACTGAAGACATTTCTAGTTTGAAGGTTTGTTATAAAAATAAAGTTCTTATTCTTACTTTTTAAAAACAGTGTAATATTTATATTTAAAATTTTAAAAACCTATTAGGCTGTGATTTAATATAAATGGAAATTGTTTCATTATAATTTTGTGAGTTTACTTTAAGAAGTTCTCTTAAAACTTTAATTGTCTTAACCAGTTTATGCTTGATTTTGGTTTCAAAAAGATCAATTAAATAGTTCTAAGAAATAATTAGAAAAGTTATAATTAAATCTAATACTGAAGCAGGATACTTTAAGAATTATCAATTGTGTTTTGATAACAAAATTTACTTTTTCACTCAATTTTTTTCGATTCTTTAGTAACTATGCCGTTAAATATTTTCTAAAATGTATATTTCATCTGTAATCTGCTTCTATTTCTATTAGTTTGTAATTTAAGTGCAAAGTTTTTATTTTATTGTTTTGAAGAATGCAAAAAAATAAATTTAAAGGTGTAGTTTTTCTGACAATAAATCATCTTTTTATATTGATTTATTAATTCTAAATATTACTTTATCTTTTTAAAATATTTTATTAAAAAAGTTTAAATTTAAACTAAAACAAAGAATTTTTGTTAAATCAAACACTTTTAACTTAAGATAGTTAAGGAACTTTTTAATTTAGATTTAGATTACGTTAACATTACATAAGATTTCTATTTACAGATCACTATTTCGAATAATTATACAATTAGTTTATTTTCGCTTTTTACAACTCTTTTTTTCGGTCTAAAAGTGTATAAAAGCTTAATAGATCATTTATAAATTTTAATATTTATGCAACTATTTTTAGCATCAAAGCTTAAGTTCATTCAAAATATATCGCTAAAAATGATGATTATCTTTGAACAACATACTAAATTAAGTAAATCTTTAAAACCTTAAAACTTTAAAAAACTTAGATTTTTTATTTTCATTTACTTTAGCTGAAAAATTTGTAGAGTTTGTAACTAGTTTTTAAGGCTTAATATTAAAAAGTTGCTTAAGTTATGTACTTTAGTATGTAGATGTTGTAGATGAAAATGGACTGTATCATGGCTAAAGTTAATAGAGTTTGAAATTTTATTTTTCAAATTCATGTTGTTTAAAATACTAAATTGATGAAATAAATTACGTATGATTTTCATTGCCGATTTCTGATAGAAGTTTTTTAAATATTAAGCATATATATATATTTTCAAAGGTTGAAGCAGTAAGTTGTTCCCAATCAAAAGAAAACAAAGCTGTAAGTTTTAGTGGTTCAACAGTATACTTAAAACAATAACTTCTATCTGTTTATATTTTTAATCTGACCTGATAGATTTTACACCTGATTATTAGAAAAAAAAGTATTTAAAACAAGAAAAAAAATGTTTTCATGCTTATTAAAATAATAAAGGTTTAAAATAAATAGACTTAAAGTTTTTCAAAAACTAATATTTTTTAAGTTTAAGATGTGAAAGTGTAAAAGTTTTACTTTAAATATAATTTAATTAAAATATTAAATCATCAAAGTAAAAGCAAAATCAAGTACTGTAAATATTTGCTTATAGTTAATACTAACAACTTTTTTTTCCATCTTGTTTTTACTTCACTTGTAAAAACTATACTATAGGCTTTGTTAAGTTATGTTAGTAAAGAATATACTTTTCAGTTGTTAAACAACTATTAAAATTTTCTTTTTGTTTATTTTTTTTAAACAGAGCAAGTAATATTTGCTTTTATGCAGCTTTTAAAGGTCTTTACATGTTTGACTATGTTGTATAATATTAAAACATTAAATATTATACTAGATTTTATGGGTACTGGTCAAAATTGCACGAAGACAAAATTGCATGAGGGGACTAAATTGCACGAAGACAAAATTACACGAAGATATGTTCGCACTAAGACAAATTCGCACGAGTTGAAAAAATTGTACGAAGTCAATCTTGCTTCAAGGGTCAATTTTGCACAAGTTACAATTTTGCACAAAGAGTCATTTTTGCACGAGAGTATAAAAAAAAAAACAAAATAAAATACATAAAAAATACTAAAGGATAAATTAATAGAAAAATAAAAATAAATAAAAAGTTACCGACCGAGGGTTAGGGTTAGGAGTAACAGTAATAGCAAAAAAAAATAGTTTCTGAATAAAAAAATAAGTTACCGACCGAGGGTAAGAGCTAGGGGTAACAGTGATAGTAAAAAAATATATATATAAAATAAAAATTAACTTGTGCATAAATGTCTCCGTGCAAAAATTTCTGCTCGTGCAAAAGTATCTTCGTGCAATTTTGTGCCCTCGTGCAATTTTGTACGCTCGTGCAAATTTGACAGCTACCCAGACTTTATATTATATAAAATTAATATTTTTCAGAAAACATTCTAAGCATAACAAAGTGAATAGTAGTTTGCAACTTTAAAGCTGTCTCTTAAGTTAAATCTCTTTTAAAAATTAACTCCTCTATCTGCATATATATTTCATAAATATTTATGAGATAAATTTTGATTAGGTGTTTGAAAAAGAAAACGACTTAGAAAAAGAAAGTTGGCTGGAGGATAACTTTTACATTGAACACATCCTAGGCATTGTAAGTATTTACGTTTTCATATTTTAGAATATATAACTAAAGAGTTATGCAAACTACATTTCTTGCAAGCTTAAGACTGCGAATGTCAGTCTAAGGTATGAATACCAAATATGTTCTAGCTTCAACCGTAAGAAAATATAATACTGGTATAATATAGCTTAATTCTAACTTAACTAATTTATACTTTATTGAACTTAAAACCAGCAGTTTTATTTTAGTCTTTTATGACAGGGGTCCTATGGAGTGGTGTTCAAGGTCCATCATAAAAAGATGAAAACCAAAGAATACGCAATCAAAAGGACAATCGTGCAAAAAGAGTTAGTTGAAACTTTATATACCTAACTTTTTCGTCTATTTTCTGTACAACATTTACCGTTTCAATTAATATATTTGAATAAAAACTATACCAGTAAAAAATTCTTAGCTGCAAGTTGTTTAAACATTTTTTTTTGAATTTTTGATATAAAAGTTTAAGTAGATTTTAATACAAATATAAAACAATAGGCTCATATTATAGTTTTTATCAAAAAATCCGTTTGAAAATTAGCAAAAGTTATAAATTGTTATCATGTTTGTAAATTACGTGCAAAAAATATATTCTAAGCTTAAATGACTTAATGTTTGCATGAAAACAAAAACTATTAATATCAACTTTGTTCTTCTCTAATTACTGTAACTGAAAGTACAGTATTATATAAAATCACTATTCCTTTAAAATGTCACTACTATAACATGCATTAAAAAGTTGGTATAAACTATACTTTATAAATATTTTTTATAGCTTAATTTATTGTGCTAAACTATTTGATTACAGCTTAAGGTTTTTATTAAAGCTTAAAATTAGAAGTCTTTGATTCTTTTTTGTTATTTTATTATTTCTTAAACACTATAGTAAATGTTTGAGGTTTAGTAAACTTGTGTTAGTTAATAACAGTGTTTTACAAATTGAGCACCTGTGCTTGCTTAGCTTTTATAGTGAAAATAAACTTAAACAAGTTAATATGTTATCTTATACAACGTTCCGTTACTGTTTTAAAATATATTAGCAAGTTTCAACATATTTGTAACAAAAATTTCATCAGTAAAAAATTATATTTAATAAGAATTTTATCTACCAACCTAGTGTTTATTAAACATTTTTTGAATCATTTATGTGTGCAGCATTAAAATTCTTTGGGAATTTCGGTATTAAAGAATTTTTTTTATTCTAGCGGAGAACGTCAGAAGATTATGGACCGGGAACACGAGATCCTCTCCGACCTGAAGCATCCTCACATCTGCAACCTCTACCTGTTCTGGGATGAAAGTACAACGGTTAAGCTGCAAAAAGAAAAAGACAACAAGTTGTTCAACATGCCGTGAGTTTGTTTTTATTTGAGCTGCCTTCATAAACAAGTTGTGTCTAAAAGAACTTCAAAATAAGTGGAAAATATTTTAAAATACTTTTTTTTAAAGTTATCAACTAGTTTCTAGTATTTGTAAACTTTTTTTTGATGTTGAAAAAAATATTTTCAGACATTGAAATAAAAACTGCTAACATGTGAAATTTCGGTTTAACAGAAGAAACTCGGAACTAGCGCGTCGTTTTTCACTCTACCGAAAAATTGACCATTCATGGTTTACCTCGGGCAGATTCTTCACAGCTGAAACGAGCAAAGTATCCTACAACGTTGTCAGAAGTAAGTAAATTTTAATAAAATAACTTGACAATACGTGTAGTGATGTATAATGAAAAAAGTAGTTGCTTTATTTTTACGGTTAGCATTTTTTAATTTTAATTATAGAATATAGTGCACGGTTTGGCAGCCTTTATATAAGTCGCGGGCCAATTTACATTGAAAGAGTTGCTCGCGGCATGCTTTACACAAACTAGCTTTCCGCGGGCTATAATAAATTCAAATAATTCTCTGCAATCAGCATAATATTATATTTTAAACAAAAATATTGATAAATTAAGCACCAGTATAGCACTAATAAGAAGTAGTTATGAAATTAAGAGCCTAACTGTAAGCTTAAACTAGAAAAAAATATTACTACTTTTAAAAAGGTGCGTTTTGAGCTAAAAACAACCTTGTGGGCCGCAGTTTACCAACTCTTGTTTTAGTAAAGCTTGTTTACTGACATTTTGGTTTTAACTCGGAAAAACTTTAAAGGTTTAAATTTTCCTTCTCGCGAACAATCTTTAACCCCTTTTTCTAGTGTTTCGACAACACCAGGACCAGTACGACGTCAATCTCGACGTCCGTTTCCTGATGATGGACCTGTGTCGCCAGGAAACTGTCTTCGATTATCTCAAAAGCACGGTAGGATGGAATAAAAGGAGCTTTAAGAAAATAAAGCTGTGGTTAATGCAGGTTTGTTTACAAAAAAAAAATTGTGATTAGCTTCTGTTAAGTTGCTAGCTGCAAAGTATAGTAGCTTCTGATTGGCTGAATTAGACTTATGTTTAAATTAAGTTGTAACTAATATGATATATTCTTTATACGCTATGGTTAGGGGTAAGAGTAAAGATTAAAACTGTTGGGTAAATAGGTTAGGAATAGTGGTTTTTATGTTTTTAAAATCTTGCTATACTATCACTTTGCCTCATTTGCATAATATTATGAATTATAGAGTTTCCAAAACATTTTATTGCAGCTGACTCTTTAACAAGTTTTAAAATTTAATTTCAGATAGCGGACGCGATGGACTACATCCATTCCAAAAATGTAGTTCATCGCGATATCAAGCCTTCTAACATCCTTAGAGGCTTGGTGGAAGACGAGATTCGTCTTTCCGACTTCGGTTTCGCGAGAAACCAAAGTAAGAAGAAGCAAGGCAGCGAAGGTCAGAGTTCGTCGAAGGCAGACGACAAGATGACGCTGGAAGTCGGAACGCATTTCTACGCGGCGCCGGAACTGGTCGGTATCAAACGTCTTGACTTGAAACTTTGAGTTTCTTATATTAGTTTTTTTTTTTGCATTACTTTACTTGCTTTAAAGTGTCAAGTTCTAAATTTAAACGAAATATTTTCTGCAGCTGATGCTGTCGAGAGGAAAGAAGAATGCTCTCATTGATGGCAAGAAAACGGACTCCTACAGCACCTCACTTGTCTACTTGGACCTGATCGTTCCAGTGGACATTAAAAAAGCGACCAAGATGATGGAAATTGCGAAGCTGAAAGGCAAATTTCCCGCGCACTTGAGCAGAATTCCGCAAATGGTTTTTATTTTTTATTACATAACCTTTTAGAAATTTTATTCAAAACCAATAATTTTGTATCACAGCATTTTTTTGAAATAATAACCCTTTTTTATAACTTTTTTTTTAAATTGCAGAAGAACCTTTTGGTAAGAGGGCTCAGCGTGATTCCATCAAAGCGGCCGAGTAGCGCCGAATGGAAGAGGCAGGATATCGACCTGCTGCTGCCGGATGAATTCGCAGCAGTAAAACCTCGTTTATAAAGGTTTAAAACTTTCGTTTTTTCGTTATAGCGGTAAATATGTTTGAAAAGTTCAATAGTTTTAGAATTGAAATCGTGTCAATTAGTTTTTATATCTCATTAAATTAATCTGGTAACATGTTTTTTTTTTAGTTTTAACTATTTTAGATGAAAAAGAAGCATTAAAAAGTTGTAAAAAATCATAAAGTTTATAGGTTTATATAGTTTTATTTGCCAAGGTGCTTTGATTTATATATTCAAATATTTACTTGCATTAGGAGATAGTGTAGAGTTTTTATCAATCAACTTATCAATTTTAACCAACATTTCAACTTTTTTGATAAAGTTAATTTCCATTTTAAATAAATACTCTTTTTTGATCAGTTGTTGAAATTACGTTGTTATTCATTTTAAACTACATTTCAAACTTTTATTAATAATTCTGTATGTACATTTAGCGCAAAAATATTTGACAGTTACGTATTTTTATTTTTTAGTTTACGTAAAACTTTTTTTTGATAACAACAATGATGTTTTTAAAACTTTGCTTTTGCGATAGTTTTTTCTTTATTTTTCTTTAAAATTCTATGCTTTAATTCCTTGTTTAAATATATAACTCGGTTTGTTGTATATCTTTTAAAATTTATAAATAACGTTTTAAATGCAAAGCAGTTTATGTTTTTTATTAAAAAATAGTTTACACTTGTCATATTGAACGAGTACCTAATAAAAGATTTGCTCTATTTTACCAGGTCATTAGTGTAATTTTAATTTTAGTAAAAGAAGTAAAAAAAGTAAGTTTTATTTCAAAGATACTGTCGTGGAAGATATAAATTTAAGCTTAAAATTGTTTTTCATTAAATAGTATTTTTCTAACCTTGTGGTTTTAAGTAAAGATTAATGTACAAAATAAACGAAACTTTTTACTAGATAGAAATTTTTATTAAAACATTTAAGTCTCATTCTATAAGTAAAAAAAATAAGTTTTAATAAATACAACAACAATCTATTAAAAAAAAACAATAAAAAATATTAAGATAAATATTTCTAAAATAATTAAATGACTAAATTTATAAAATATTGCAGCAGTTTCTCTAAATGTTTCAAGCTTTTGAAGTACTAGTAAGTAAACGAGTTTTTCTATGAACCAAAATTAATGCTTTCAATAGACATAATAAGTCATATATATACATTTTTCCTTTTAAACTCCCGCATACGTAGCTTTCTTTAACGTATTTTTCTAAAATTTTCTTCCGATTAATTACTGACCTTTTTTATAGAACCAAGTACTAATCCGACAAAAGTTTTGAATTAATTAAACAAAATTCATTGAATATTCGTACTAAGTCTAATATTTTTGTTGGGAAAAATATCTGGTTGCACACTTACTGATGTTTAACTTAGCTTTGAGTAAAAGATTTTTAAATGATATAATTCATTAAATCTTTATGTAAACAAATATGAAAAAATTGAAACAATAAAGTTTATACTTGAAATTATCAATACTATAGTGACCGAGTTTAAAATGATCTGCTTACTAGTGATTTAGTTCAAATAACAAAAATTAATAATTGCAAGTTAGAAGTGATTCCGAAGAAATTTAGTTTTAAGTCGCAAATTTTACAGTATTGATATTTTTAGCTAGTAGGAATAGTTAATTATTTTAAGCTAGTCAAATAAACTAATGAAAAAAGCTGAAAAACTTAGCTAACTTAATAAACTTTTTTCGGTTATTGTAAGTTTTACTAGTAATAAAACAATTGTTGTTGATATTTATAAGAAATATGGAATTTTCTAGTGTTTGTATATTACATAAAAGCATGTAACGTTTTAAAAATGTGCATAAATCAAAAATGAAGTGGAGCTCATTATGTTTTAAAACTAACAGAAATGTTCTAATTAATACTTTGTTAGCAATGATGTTTAAAAAAACTTTACAATGACATATTTTTAACAAAAGAAAGTTTAGAAAATTAAACACCACTTGTTACATAACTGTATGCTATCCGTGAAAGTATTATATGTGTACAAATTATTAATTACGAACATGATTAGTTAAATAAAAGTTTAAGAAAACCTGATTTATCTTATTGTCATAGTGAGCACGACTTCTACAATTAGTTTTTTCCAGCAAAACTAAAAAAAATTAGTTAGTTTTAAAGAACACGCTTTCCACACAAACTTAATTAAGTTATTTTGCAACTACAATGTAAGCGCAAACTTCAATAACATGTTTTGGGAAACAAATTAAAACTTAAAAAAAAACGTAATTTACTTAATGAAAATATTATAATCTTAAGTAAACTTTTATGTTATAAAAACTATAAATTTTTCGGAATGAAAGTATTTTTATAGAGAAAAGTTTAGTGTAGACGTTGGTAATTTTATAAGCAACGAACTGGATTTTATAAGCAAAACCATTTGTTTGCCGTAATGAAAAATAATAAATTCAAAAAAATAAACTAAAAAAAAAATATAATGTTAAGGAAGAAATTTTTGTTAGCTAACCTTCAAACTAGCACTCTTACAACCAAATCAAAAGTGTTTTTGTAAGTCTTAATAAGAAAAAACAGTTTGCACAAAATTTTTAACTAAAAGAAAAGTCGTCGGTGTGACATATCTTTACTTCACGGACCGGGCCGAGGTCCATGTGTTGCCGACCACTGGTCCAGAAGTCGCTATTTTGTTTTAGTTCGGTTGTTAGTTGTTTTCTAGTGGTGCTACTTGAAAAAAATAAAACGCATCTTCAAAAGTTGGAATATAAGTAGTATTTTAAAAATCAAACTAAAAACATTTGCTTAAATAAAAGTAATAAACGTTCGTTATATTATGGCTACTTAATCGGAACAGAAATTACATAGCAAGTTTTATCATAAATACATATTGTTTTTAAAACTAATCATTTTTAAGGTTTATATGTTCGACTTATTTGACGTATTTAATCTACTCAAAACAAAATTATGAAGATTCTTAAAATATTTTTAGAGATTCAACAAAAGGTTTTAAGCATTTATTTTTACAAATACTGACTGATTTTGTTTTTAATAACTAAATCTTTATTTAAAAATAAAATCACATCTCAACTTGATCTAAAAAGGATTTCTCAAATTTTTTAATCAAGAACTTTCAAGCATTTGAAGTGAGAAAAACTGAGAAATTTTTAAATAAAAAAACTGATTTAGCCTGACGTTTTTCAACTTTTTTCAAAAAAAAAACTGACTTAGCCTGACGCGCACGAACCCTGTTCTACATTGAATTAAAAAAAATTTTTAGTTTAAACTATTTTCAATCATGTTTGTATGAAAATTTAATTAAACTTAACAATAGTTAAGAAAATAAAACAAATGAAATAACTACAATTTTCTTTCGTTAGTTTTTAACCCACTTTTCTAAGGGAATGGGTAAGAAAAGCACGGAGTGACACTTAAGAATGGAATGACATTTTACGACAGAATTTATTTTGAGTTTTTTTTTGCTTACATCACATTAGGTACTGTATTGTTTTAAAATCTAATAAAGGAACTATGCAACATGTAAACTAAAAGTAAACAAGCTTTAAATGAGTTACAAGTTTAAGTTTTAGTTAAAACTAAATTAAAAAAATTAAAAACTTTATCAACTTGTTTTACTACTTAATTTTGTATGAAAATATTTTGATACTTTTACTTTAAAGTTTTTAACTTTAAACTATTTTAATAAAGCTAGTAATAAATACAAGCTCTAGGACTACTAAAACTTTTTTTATGCTTTAACTAATTTTAATAAGGCTAAACTTAAAGCGTAAGTTTTAAATAAAAATAAAAGATATATAAAGATTGAAAACTTTCTTATTTTATTTAAAGCAAATAGTGAAAACTTTATTTAAAATTTTTTTAAGACGATATTTTTTAAAGTGTTAGAACTAATTTTCGCAAATATTTGTTTGTTAAACTAATTATTTGAGTCATTGAGACAATTAAACTTTATTAAAATTATTACGTGCTAAAGTTTCACTCCGCGCTAAAGTGACTCTGTGCTTTTCTGACACCTACCTCTTTTCAAGGCTACAACAAATTTTATATATTATGGTATGAAGCGGATATTTTAATTTGTACAGTAACTACAACTTCAGAGAGAGCTTGTAGAATTTCAGTTAACAAGTCTTACAAAAATGAGAACTATCAAAATATTTGTTTCTTTCATTTAAATTTAAATTTAAATCACGCCATTTTTCGCCTCTACAGTTACTTTTTTGATTAAAAGACAAGAAGTTTATTGTGTCATGCTTTTACTGCTAATGATTTGTTTAGTTATACCAAACCGTACTAAGTAGACAATTTGGTATGTTCAAATTTTAGTAAAGTTGAAAATATTTATCTAAAGTGCGTGTTTTAACTCTAAATTAATCTTAAAATTGTAGTTCAAGCGTAAAAACAGATGTGTTAAGGTCTAAAACAGCATAGAAAAAACAAATTTAATAGGTTATAGATTAACAACACATTATTTTTAACAATTTATTTCTGGAGTAGCACTTATTCACTGTACAAAGATTAAACTAAAAATAGTTCAATTAGTTGATACTGGAAGGGTCTGCTTCAAATTTTTTATTTTCCTTATTAAGATGAAAACAGCAACAACCAAGCCAAAACACAAAGCAACTAAAGCAATTATGATACTTAGAACACTTAGACTAGTAAAAGCGTTGGAACTTTTGCTATTGACAAGAGCTTCAGCGCTTCGGTTATTTTCGTCAGCGGGCTCAAAGCAAATTGGTCTACTATATTTAATCCCACAACTAGCGTCGTCGTTAACAATCATCTTGTTCCTGAATGGTACATAAAGAGACTTATAACAAGGTTCATCTTGCATATCCATCTTAAAAAGATTGTCGTGCTTGGCTGAGTTCCACTTTTCACAGTTCGAAAACAACTTAACATCCTGTCCAATAACATAGAGACCAATGTGGTAAGTAGTAATCCCGCTCAAATCGCAACAGCCTTGTACATAATTATGCACCTTGTTGAATTCTTCTTGGGATGTATTGGAGCAAGAATTTGTCCTTTATCTTCACAAAACTTTGTGGCGTCATTTTGTGTCATTTCAGAGTTGTAGAAAGTATATGTTCCTGCTGACGTTGTCAGAGAACTACCACAGTTTTTTTTACACACCATTTTATTTTTAAGGTTATGCTATGAAAATAATTCGTTTATATGATATATAACTTTAACATTGAAGAATAATTTTTAAAGTTAAATATCAAAAAGTACTACACATAGACAGTAATCAGTTTTACAACGTTATAACACCTTATGCCTTAATTACTTAAAGTAGAACACAAAAAATTAAAACAAAGTTTGTATCTAACATGTTTTCAAACTTATGTATAAACTAGAAAACTCTATTGTTAAACAATTACTTCAGCAATATAATTTGATAAAGCCTTTTCTGTTAATATTTTAAGTTTATTCTAATTTATTGTCTAACTTTTATTGTGTTACGCCGTTTTCCTGCAGAGCAGTTCATCAGACGCTACAAAAAGCTGAAAAACAAAAAAAGTATACAGAGCGATGAATTAGCAAATAAAAGTAAAATATGTATTATAATTAATATGTTGTTTAAAAAAGTTAAACTAATTTAAATTAATTTTAAATGAAATATAAGTAAGTTTAATTTTAATAATCTATTAACTATACATTTTATATATTAAGCTTTGAAAAAATGTAAATATTAAGATTTATGGGGATTTTATAAAAAACATAAATGGTATTTTTACGAAAAGATTGTAACTCAAAAACGAAAATATATACACAATACAATTATAAATATAATGAAACAATTAAATTAAATAGCATAAAATAAACTAAGTTAATTCAATTAAAAATAAACTAAAAATATTCCGTAGGGTAATGAGGGCATTGAGTGACAAGTTCATTTCTTTGATTAAAAATTTTTCTTTGGTTAGCGTTTGCTATATACAGTCTTTTTAGGTTACGTAGTTAGTGAGCACATAAACTTTTGTTTGAATCTGCTGTTGGTCTGTCTGAGCATTTTCCACTCAATTGTGTATTTTTCGTTTTTTTCATATAATTTCCATATGTAATTGGCGAGTTGTGTACAGTTGGTGGGCTTCTTCTTCTTGGGTTTCGGAAATGATGATCTATGTTGTATAAATAATCTATTCTTGAAAAGTCTTCGCGTGAATCCAATATATGACAATTTTTTATTTTTCTCAGATGAGACAATAGCTTCGTAGATTACTTTCTCTAATTTACATTTGTTCATGACCGTACATTGCTTTCTGTTTTCGAAGTTGCACAGTTTTGGCTCTGTTGGTGGTTTTTCGAGCAGCTTTTTATTTTTTCTACTTAATATTGCTTTTATATTTCGTGAACAACAATATGATATCTTGGTCGAACTTCTATTAAATATTTTGTGTAGTTCTGTTGATTTTAGTAAGTGTTTGTCCAGCAGTTTTAAAAAGAAACTTCCGAATTTTGTTTTCACTGACTAGCAAAAAGGTGGGTTGTAAAATATACACTTTCTTTTTCTGTTTTTTGCTTTGTTGTTATCAATTATCGGATTATGTTCGAGCTTATAATGGAAGTTGCTTTTGTTTAAAGCGTTTTGGTAAATTTGTTTTGCGGCATCAAATGATACTTTGCTTTTTGTTAGTTATGAAATTCTATTTTCAATCATTTTGGTATATTTTTCTTAATTGTTCTAGGATGGTTCGAATCATTGTCATATAAATAGTTATTGCGTTTGGCTTTATATACGAGCAATAGTCATCAGTTAGGAGGTTTAAATGTATGTACAAGAAGTTAGAAGAGGTTTCACCTGCGCTAATTGTAATATCGAATCCTATGTATGATAATTTTCTTGTTATTTTGTTTTTTATTTTGCAAATATTACTCTTACTTGTTTGTTTGATAATGGCAAGTCCATCCTTTTTATAGAGTCTAATTGACTCAGTATTAATTATCGTGGACAAATGGTGTAATAGGTACAAATCTACAAGATCACATACTTCAGCGCCGTGGAATGAGCCCATAGTTATGTCGAAGTTGTCATTGCTGTTGGTTTTTTCCACATAGTATTATCATGGAACATGACTGATTTGCATGTGTGCATAATAATTAAAAAATAGATACTAAATATTACTTATACTAATAACAAAATAATGTTTTTGATAATGTTAATTAATGTAAGCAAAAAATATATCGTTATAATTAATAAATTGCAACTTATATCTTTTTTAAAGAATCATGTTAATTTATTTCAATGGTTTTCTTTTAAATAGGCTGATACATATATTAAAAAACTATATGAAGTAGAGTGCTCAATTTAAAGAGCTTAATTATTAAATATAATTTATTCAACAATTGTAAATTCAAGCTTACGCCGTTTCACCTAGAAGGTTCTTCAGAGATTTTTTAATTGACAATAAAATGAAGTAAAGCACACAAATATATATAATAAGATTAGGTAATGAGAAAGTAATTAGTTATTAATCAATTAGTAATTGCGTGCTTGAGCAAATACTAGGGAAGTTAATTGAATAATTGTAATATAAAACTAAGCAAAAACAACCTTCAAAAAAAAAATACTTTTAAACAAATTGCTAGTAAAAAAGTAAAAATTAAATAAATTAGACTTAAGATGATATAATAAACAAAAATACTATTAAAATTAACTGCTCTGTTCCCAGAAAAACAGACAATTGCACTATATGCAACCTAGAAAAATGGTCATTCCTGAAGCAAACAGAGATAAAGCACTCAATGTAAGAAAAGAACTAACTTTGATATGCCCCCACTTGAGATCTAGTTATTACCAGTGTTATTTTTGATATTTATTTTATTTATTGTTGTAATTTTTTGTTCATTATACCATCTTAAATTTTGTCTATTTATTATGCCTAAATATTATAATAGTGACTTTCATATTCAATATTTTTAAATTCATATTATAAAGTTAATGCAATATATAAACCTAAAGCTGAACAATTTGAACAACCAATATACTTAAACTAACTCGAAACTCCAAGTTTAAAATAAAAGTTTGAGTGTCACCAAAGTAAATTCCGTATTTTATAAAAAGAAAAATCAACATGTTCAGTTTGTTGTTGAACTATTAGAACAGGGTTTCCCGAACTTTTCGTATTTTTGTCGTTCAATAAACAATACTTATACTGTATAAGAATAAGAAACTATTTTTAACAACAAACAGGACATAGGAGGAAGGGATAAAGGCATTATTAAAAAAAAAAAGGCTAATAAGAGAAAATTTTAATTTAAAATTATAAGTTGGTTTTTAACTTTTACAAAAACTTCAACATACTTTGGAGATATAATTTTTTACTAAAAAAGTTTTAAATTTTTAAGTATTTTTTTGATTCATTTTCAAAGCAAGCTTTATCTTAATTATAAAAGCATTATTATAGCTGAATTGCAAAGTTATTAAGAACAAATAAAAATTCTATTCTTTCATATTTCTACATCACGAAGAATAAAAGTTAAGTTTAGACTTGAACCTGCTTAAAAAGTTTAGAAAGAAAGTACATTTTTAATGAAAGATTCTTTTTTGCGAAATTTCAAGTTGTGCAGTTCTTAAGAAACCTTTTGAGTTCTCTTACTTTGTACCACTATACCTCAACAACTAAATGAATTAAAAAAATTAATAAAAAGCAACTGCTGCCCAAACTACAAGACATTTTAGTTTGTTTACTTTACATGTTTCAAAAAAAGAGAGTGGTCTCCAGGTCATAAAAGATTTCCTGATTTTTTAAATTAACTGTCCTTAGATTAAAAAACTATTAAGTGCAAAAAAAAGACTGAATAAGCGTAATTTCTTTAAATTTTAAACCAGCTTGAGTTGTCCTGAGATTTTTAAATCATCCAAACTACCTTAAGTCACTCTGAGTAGCGTGGTAAATTATTTTATCCATAACATAGGGTTGTTACTAGTTGAGGCAAAAAGACTAGCCTGAGTGACGAAAAATTAGCCTTAACTTAAGAAAAAAAAAACAATCTTAAATTCTAAACACACATAAATAATAAAAAAAACAAAATATACATATTTTAGAAAAAAAGCTCAACAAAAAAAATAGCTTGAGATTTAGAAAAATATCAAAGCAAGCATAAGTTAAAAAAACAGTTTGGCCACATTAAAGATACTCAAAGTGACTTAAGGTAGTTTGGACGTTTAATCTCATCTCAGGATGTCATCTTCATTTTCTGCATTAATAAAAAATAAATATATTTGAATAAACTGAGATTCGAGATTTTAATTTTTTAGACAACTTAAGTATTTAAAAAATAGATTAACTTTGTTCTAATTTATAACATTTATATTTAATTCCAGCCCACCGAGAAGGAGTAAGCAAACAGTGTTTACAAGTGTAAGAGGTAAAGAGAAATTGTTTTTTTATGGTAACATTTTCTATAAGAACTTTCAAATTTTTTACAAACCCAAAAAGTTTGGGAGATAATTAGTTAACTTAACTTAAAGTTCCAGTTCCAGCCTAATAAAAAAATTGTTAACATGTAGAACAGCATAGAATTAAAATTTTATAATTTATCGATTAACAGCACTTTATTTTCAAAAATTTATTACTAGAACAACACCTTAGGCATAGTTAAACTATAAAAAGTTCAGTTAGTTGACACAGGCAGGTTCTGCTTCAAATGCTTCAACTTTCTCACTGCAACGAAAAGTGCTCCAGCCAAACTAACAACCAATGCAGCAACAGCCATCATAACGCTCAGAGTGCTTACGCTGGCAAAAGCGTTAGAATTTTCATTGACAAGCGCTTGAGCGTTGGCGGCCTTAAAACAAATTGGTCTCCCATCGGTTCTTCCGCAACGAGGGTCTTGGCTAACAGTCATTTTGCCGTCCATTGGAGCATAGTAGGCCTCATAACAAGGTCCATTTTCCATGTTCCATGCAAAAAGATCTTCGTGCTTGGCTGAGTCCCACTTTTCGCAATTCGAAAACAACTTTGTGTTTTTTCCGATGACGTAAAGACCAATGTTGTAAGAAGTGAACCCGCCTAAATCGCAACAACCTTGTACATACTTATGTATTTTGTCGAACTCTTCTTGAGATGTAATTGGAGCAAGAATTTGTCCTCTGTCTTCACAAAACTTTGCTGCATCATCTTTTGTCATTTCAGACTTGTAGAAAGTATAAGTTCCTGCTGACGTTGTCAGAGAATTACCACAGGACTTTTTACACCCCATTTTTACTTTAGTACTAACGCTACAAATATTTTTTCAGTTAAAGTAAATTAAAACGGCTTCAAATAAACAGTTAACATACTCTGATAAAAAACTAATGAGGATTTTTTAAACAAGAACACAAAACTGTTACTCGATTTGTTTAAAAACAAAATCTGTGAAACACTTTTTCAGTGACACTAGCCAATATGCCTACAAAACAATGATTTCTCGTCTAATGTAACAACTAGGTTCTATTTATTTTTAGTAGTAAATGAGTTTTTTTAACAAGTCTCTGATTTTTTTAACTTTCTGTAAGTGTTTGAAATATAATATAATATTTTCAATGACTAAATAAATGTATTTTCATCTTCTCATAACAAGTATTTTTAATTGATACTCATAGTAAACAAATTTAAGGATAAAATAGGCTTAAAAATACTTACTATAGTAATAGTTAGAGTCGTAAGTCAAGTCAAGTTTGGAGGGTTACTAACTTATTTAGTAAAGACTAACCTGTTTGTTGTTATAGGTTTAAAATATTTTTTTTGACAAATTTTATTTAGGTTAAGTTGTGGATATTTATTCAAGGTATGGGCTAGTATACTTAGGATCAGTCTGGACTAAAAAAAAAGCTAAGTCAGCAAAAATTTTTTTTGTTTCTTCTAATCTTAATTATTTTGACTCAATTTTTTGATTAATTTTTAATGTGTTTGGGTAAGAAGGGTTAGAGATCAGGGTAAAAATTAAAAAAATCAAAAAAGTTTTTGAAAAATTTGCTTTTCAGCTTTTTTTTTAGCTCAGACTGACCTTTATTATACTTTTCTAGTATGTATCATAAAAACGGACAGCAATTTGCCAGAAATATAAAATTAAAGAGCTCTAAATACTAAACAAATATTTGTTTGTTTTAACTAAATATTTAATGTTCAAGTAATTCATAGCGATTTGTTTTAGAATAAACCATTTTAATAACAATAATAAGACAAAGTTTTATAATAAAAGCTTACAACTGGGTTCTTTTTAAAAAACTAATCATTACTAGTGCTTATTTAAATATACATTTTGTTTAAAATACTATACTACAAATACTTTGAAATAAATGCGGCCCGCAGAAGAATCCATTAATAAAAGGCAACCCACGAGCAATATTTTGTATGAAAATAGGCCAGTGACCTATAAAAGGCTGCCGAACTTTTAATGCATGCCAATTTTTATATAAAAATTTGTTTGAGGGCGTCATAATAAAGAAAAAAGAATTTCACGGGCAGCAGTTATTTTAAAAATTAAATATTTACTAATAATAAAATTTTAATAATAATAAAAACTTTCTTAAACAAATATTCTAATAAAATATTTTAGTGAGAGAGAACAACTGATAACAAATAGTTAAATTTTTTTATAAGCCTCCCTGCATACTGTATTAGACCCATAAAATGTGACTGTGGAGTTTTTAGATGCATTTATTTATATCATGTGGCAATTATCACAAAATAGTATTTTGCACAATTTAAGACGGTTAAAAAAAATTACGAAGACACTTCTTAACTTTATGTAATTTTTATAACATTTTGTAAGTTTTCTTAAGTTACCAGTTTTTTTTTCAAAATATCATAAAATACAACAGAAAGTTTAAGTTTACGGTTAAAGTTAAAATAATATACAACTGATCTAAGTTTTGTAACTCATTTATATATAACTCCCTGAATATAAATTTGAAAAATAATCGCCCTTTTAATAGTTAGTTGTTTGCATTTATTTATTAAATTTTTCCCCCGATATTCAAAACAGCCCAAAGGGGAACATCTGTTCACTTTTGGAAGACCTGTATTAGTAATAGAAAGAAATAAACATAATAATATAAAATTAACTTTAAAGTGTAACTTGAATTTGTTGAAAAACTTTCCTGATGTTTTGTAAATTTGAGTAAAAAAAAACCTTGACACGGTTAGATAAACTTCGTTTGGAACTTAATAGTAGAGTTCCTTAATGGGATTACAATTTTATTTAAAATTAAAATATAGTCCGAAATTTTCAGTTAAATTATGATTTCTTTTGTGTACATAGAAAGTTTAATCTTCAAAAGTATGCTTGAAATTAGTACAAGCTATGAGCGGCTCAGGACTGGTTTCTTGGATTCTTTGCGAATTCTGGAATGTAAGAGACCAAAACTTTAAATCGTTTACTGACACTTTTTAAAGTCAGAATCTTAACATTTTTTATATGTTTTCTTGTCCATTCTAGGTAATTTTATAAATGTTGATTTCAAACATTGAAAACTAACCTGTTTTAACTTATGATTTTTACATGTTATTTTAATTTAGAATAACTAGAAATTGGTTTTCGAAAATGGAAACCTTGCACTGTTTTCATAAATTTTTAAATTGAAATTATTTTCTATTAGTTTTCATAAAATTTAGATTCTGCATTACTTCTAAACTGCAATTTACTTGAAAATGTTCAATGTAATATTATTATTATTGATTTAAAATATTTAAACTATATATGTTTAAATTAAGTAAAGTAAACTTTTATTTATTTTAGACATGAAGCATTTTAAAAATGGGTAATACAAATTTGCATCTCTATATGCACGATTTTTTAGATTGTTTTGTATTAGATTTTCAAATTTTTCAATTCTGATTTTAATAACTTGTTGCTACAATCTGGCTACAAAACTATTTAAATAATATCTAAAAAAAATTTACCTAACAAAAGCAAATTTAAATATATATTTTAAAGGAAAAAATACATTTCATCCTAGATATATTTTAAATTGTTGAAATTAATAAAAATAACTTATAATTATTAATTTTATTAGCCTACTCATATAGATCAAAAGATAAATTAAATTCAAACTTTAAAGAAACAGTTTGAAGGTTGATACAGTATAGCTTATTATTAGATAAATGTAATATTAATTTTTTAGTAGACTGTTAGAATGATGATTTAAGTTTATAAACACAGGCCACAGGAAGTAAGGGTATAGGTGTTTTTTTTTTTACAAAATCAAAACTGGCTTCTAAATGAAAGCTGTATGTGGAAGTTATAGGTAAATATTTAAAAAAGATAAGAGGTTGATAAACTTTGAAGATATAGCAATTTTTGTAAAAAATTTCTAATACCAAAGTATATTATCCTTGGTTTTCTAAGCAATTGTGCTCAAGTATTTCAGAAGTCTTCATTGTAATTAAAAAAACATATATACAAACAGCTATACAAAATAATTCTTCTTTTAAATAAAAAAACACCAATTCATGATTCAAAACATTTTGCCTTTTTATAACTATATTATGTTATATGTATTACAACTATATTTATAGTTATATTAATACTTTTAAAACTTATATTCTATTTGTTTCCCTTTTACTTATTTATTATATTCAGATCCTTAATAAGTTTTAATTAAAGAATGAAAAATGAAAGAAACAAGTATAAAATAAAGCAATTTTTCAGCAAAAATATCAAACAAAATTTTCAAATGTAAACAGGTTTGCCACTCTTTGAGTCAAAAAACTGGCCTGAGTCATCATGATTTTTTTTTCAAATCCTTAAAAAAAGTTTGTTGAAACTTTTCAAATTAACATAAATCAAGATGACCAACAGTTTAGGTAATAAATGAACAAAATATTGAAACTAAATCAACTAAGATTCATTCAATATTTGAAAAAATATCTTAATATATTTAATAAATTCTCAGCTATTCTTAGTATTTAATTGAAAAAAAATTATCTTTACTCAGCTTAAGTTTAAAAAATGAACTCTTTATATCCTAATTTATTATAATATCTTATAAAAGTTCTAATATCCTGAATTATTCTAAGTACCCTGCAAGTGTGTTCCAAGTTCCAACCCTGAAAATGGATAAAACCAATAAATTTTATGATAGTGAAGCTATATGATAAAAAGATTCAATATTTCATTAGCCTCAATTTTAAATCATTATTCTAAATATCAATTTATAACAAGTTTGTAGGACAAACTTGAATGTAAATCTAATTACTTTTTATCATTTAAAAATTGATAAATAAAATGACAATTATTACTTTGCAGCAGTATGCAAAAATTGAAACTTAATTTATAAAAAAAAAGTTAAATTTCAAAATAAAAATACCATGTTTTAAAGTGTGCGGATGTCTACTTTAAATTATAAAAAAAATATTTATCAAGATTGTAAAGTTGTGCATTTAATTTGTTTTTTAAAAGAAACTCTTGATGACTATTTAAAATTTAGTTTTTAAACATTTTATAAAGATAGTTAAAAAAAAGAATAGATTACTAAAAGAATTAATATGAAAATTAATATAACTTACTTATTATTATACATTAGTTTTGCAGTAATACAACCTTGCACTCGTTTTAAAATATTGGAACAAACTATATACATTTTATTCTACTTAAAATCTTTAAAAAAATAGTACATTATTAAAACTAACTCTAGTAAAAATTTTTAGTCCTTACTCAGTAGCTTTATTAAGAAATGAATTCAACAACCTTTAAAGTCATTGTGACTAAAATGGACTTTTTATTTTGAGGAAAAAAATAATTTTTTACTTTTTAGAAAAAAACTTTAAATGAAACTTTCGGAAACAGTTTTATATATAGTAGCTAATTTAAGATCTTAAAGGGTTTTATTAAAATTAGGTTTAAAAATGTGGATAATTCAAGACAAAACTGAATGTCCTTGACAAAACGTTAAAAGATATCCAAAAGGTATGCGACTCGATAACTGAAAGGTTTTTTGTGTACCAGGTTATAGCTAGGACCAAAAAATTTGAGCGCTTTTTGTCGTTCAATAAACTAATAAAATTTTTTTTTTAAAGGTTTATGAGTAAGTAGTTACTAAATATATAAAATGCTACGGACCAATATCTCAAACAAAATGCAGTCTAATTACCACATTTTTAACTTTCTTTGTTTTCCCACAAATTCTTTAGTTATAATTATAGAAAAAATGTGAAACCATTAAGTAATAACAATGAGTTTTGCACTAAATCAAGATATTTTATACAGTATTGGTTTAATTTTAACAACTCACAACGCGGATTTATAACCAACCAAGCTATAGCTACTATTTGCGAGTTTTGTTATGTTAAAAAAAAAGTACAAGCATTCACTTGTATTTTGCAGAGTTGCCAAAACTCCCCGAAGCAAAAGTTCGGAATAATAAACAACAATATAGTTTCATTTATTTAAATTCCATGCTTGCTAACACGTCATTAATATTAATAAAGTGGTGTTTTAATCTTTCACTTTTTAAACTGTTTTAAAAATTTGAAACAAAAAGAAAGAACGGTGTAGGTTTAAGTAATATTAGTAATAACTTAGCTTACCGAAGAGGAGTAATCAAAAAAATAATTAAAAGCTTGAAGTACTAAGAAATAAGATTTTTGAAGTAAATATTACACTTTCTGTTTAGTTTGATAAACAAAAGTTATCGATAGTATTTGTCGATATAGAAGTATCTAATTTGTTAATTTTTGTTTTAAAGTAAAACAATAATGTCTTTAATAAAAAATTTGGTCAACTAATCAAAATCAGGTTTAATTTTTCCGATTTGTTATGTTTTAAGCCGTAGTTTTCCTGTTTTAATAATTTTTAGTGTGTGTTAGATCATAGAGTTAAAAGCTAAAGACGATCTCTTGTTTATGAAAATTGTGATCAAGTTTTATTATTTTCTTTAATTTTTATATAAGAACTTCATACCAAATAGATTATAACAAGTTTTAGTTTTTTTTATTTAGGCCTTTTATTTTATTGCAGAGAATACAAACAAAATTACTACCAATAACATACTCCACCGTAAGTGTTTAAGAGTATGATCTCATTGAAAATAAAGCTTTTATTAACATCGTAATTCTTACGACTAAACTAACAAAAACCTTAAATCTATTTTTAATCCTTTTTTCTTCTGAACAAAATAAAGTTTTGCTAACTACAAATACTTTTAGTAAGAGAAAGTATTTAAGATGGAAGCTTTTTCAAGAAATTTTAATTCAAAGATTATAAGATCAATATGGTAACAAAATAAGCACATGTTATTAAATATTGAGTTTTAGAACTAAGTTCATATACAAAATAAATCTGAAGTTTTTAAATATTGTAATAAAAATACCATTGGTAAAATTATAATTTTCAAGTGTCTATATATAATAATTTTAAATAGTTTTTAGCTCTTTCACTGTATATTTTAATAAATGTTTCTAGGTTAGTTTACAAATAAATTTAAATGTTCCATAAACTATCACGCGCTTTAAACTTTTTGTTTTTTATTAAGTTCAAATGACACTCAACTTTCTTCAAAAAGTTTTCGTAGATGCTATTGATATATGTTCTTTGTCCTTCAAATATCATCCTTTAAAATCTTTTATTGCCGCCAACATCTAAAGGTTAAAAGTATGAAAATATTTATTTATTGTTACCAACTTTGTATTTTTTTATTCAGGACATTCTGTTTTTTCTGACTTATGAATAAAACTCACTACTGTTTCAATACGATTGAGTTTAAATGATCAAAGTAAGAAATCTAAACAAGATGTTTTACATTTTTATTTCATGCATGTTTATATAAAAAAACTACATATTTTATTCAACTGATGATCTCGTTTGATTTAGTTCAAATGAGTGAAAAATTATTTTTTTAATAAAACTTTAAAATTTTAATTGATAATTTTCCTTATCACTAAGTCGAGAACTTTTATTGTGATCTATAAAGTAAAAAGTACAAACATTTAATTTCCACCTAACAAGTGTAACAACAAACATACAAACAATTGCAATTTACTCACACAACTCGGCTGGAATATACAGTTGTTCCTTTCACTTCTTCACAAGTCACTATGCTTTTCTCAACCATCAGTTTAAGTAAATCGTCCACATTTCTATTGCGTTAAACATTAAACGTTATTAAAAAATGTTTTCAAAAAAGTTTAATAGATGGTTTGTTTTATTAAAGCTTACTGTTTTTTACGATGTAAAACTGTTAATAAAACTTTAAAAACATTAAATACTTATCTATTCTCACTAATTGACTTAAATAACTATTTAAACATGTGTTGTAGCATCAGAGTGTTTTCCTAATCTTACGTTTTTTGTGATTAGAATGTGTGCTTAGTTATAAAAAATACTAAGTGTGTAAACAAACAACATTACCATTAAATTAAAAATTTTTACTTTAGTTAAATTTGAAAAAACAAAGTTTATCAAATTGTCTAAACTAGTGTGTTAGCTTGTAGAGTAAATTCAAAAAGTTTTGCAATTTCTAAAAGGAAAAAATTATCAAAACATAAAATTACTAACAGACAGTACAGGCTTTAAAATAAGCAATAAACTTACTTTTTACTTATGAAAGGCCTGTTGAGTTTTTCAGCTACCACGTAGTGGATAAGTTTCGCTGATGCCTGTTTTCCTTTTGCTTCAATCAAGCTTATCGCCTTTAAAACTGACCATCCTGGACCTGTTTAGCAATTTTATGGTGTTTATGAAACTTAAAAAAATTGGCTTGGTTAAAACAAAATTGTTTAGAGCTTTTACTTACTTTTGCTTTTAGGCATAAGCACGTGAACTTTTTGTCTTTTTACTTGCTGCCTGTCCTTATCATCGGGCAATTTTCTTTTTTGCTGCTTCTTTTTTTCTTGCACCCCGCTTCTTCCGCACGTATTTTCTCCTGCTGCCATGTCATAGCTCCTTGCTGCTTTTGAGGAGCTCGGTACCTCCTTCTTTCTACATTTCTTCTCCCGTTCGTTCGATGACTTGCTCCCTTTTTCAAGCTTTGCCTTGCTTCTTCCTCGTTTTTTTCGCTCGTCCTTTGAGCTACAGCTAAATTTCCTCTTTGTGCCTTTGCCTTGAACATCAATAATTTTTTGGTACTTTTCTAATACGAAGCGTTGTTTGCTTTTTTGACTTGTGTCCATCCTCTGATTTTTCTAGATAAGTTTACTTATCTTTAAAGACAATAAAAGACACAAACTATGAAAAAGTCTTGTGCATTTATTTTTTATTCATTGCTTTTGTTTACAATTGAAAAGCTGAAAATAGTTTGAACATTTTGGTTTTGCACTTAATTTTGATTTAGTTTTGCTTATTCAAACATTCGGTATAACTTTAGCTTTGGTTTTATTTAAAATTTCCTAATGCTACAAAAGACAAAAAAATTTTTTTTTTGTTTACTTGTAATTTCTAAGAATCCTTAAAAATTCTTCTAGAACAAAAAAAGGAATTGTCTAAATAGTTTGTTATAAAACTGTTGTGGTTATTAAAACCTTAAGCACACAAAAATATTTTTAAGCTACCTAAATACCTACAACAAATAAATTAGTAGCTATAAAAGGAAGGTTGGTATAAAACTAATCATTGTTTAAAAACCTTACTTCTTAATGTAATCATGTTAGTAGTTTTTAAAAACAATTTAAAATCCTTAAAACTGAACTGACCATTATAATGTCATGACAAATATTCGCGCTTGTTCCTTCTCTTTGCTGCCCCCCTTGTTCCACGTGGCTGCTGTAGCAGGAAGGAGAAACACCCGGCTGAGATGCCAACCATTCCTTCACTCTCTGAAACCAGCTCTTTTTACCTTCAACCCGGTAATTTTCCATTATCTCCCTGGTTACATCCTCCCTAGTAACTTCGTTTTTCAACGCTTGCTTCCTGCAGATTGATTAAAAGTTAGAATAAAGCAGCATTGCAAATCATACTAAAGGTGAAGAAAAGAAGAATGTAAGTTCCTAGTGACTTGATAATGTTCAAAAAGTATTAAACTTATTCAATTAATCATAATTTTACCTGCTCTGGCTTGCTAAAACAAGCTTCTCTTGATCAACATTCCCTTCGTCTTTTCTACCAGCACACTTCGGGGCAAGGCTTCTAACTTTTTTTCTTCCTCGAACGATCTCGTTCTTCGAAGGAACGACATTGTTCCTTCGAGCAGTCGAACTTTTTTCAGTCGATGAATGTTTGGAGTTCGAAGACTTGCTTTCCTAGTTTGTTTTATATTTCATAAGTAAAATTGTTTTCAAACCTAAGGGAGTATTAAATGATAATATAGTCCAGCTTAAAAAGAATTGCAATCAGTATATACCTTTATGACTAAAAGTTTTTTTAAAGCATCACGAAAACATTTAAAAAATATTTAAGTTTGAGACACAAATATATAACTTCTGTTAAAATACAAAACGAGCAGAAATACTTTTAGTAAAAGTATGTATGTAAAAGTTTACTTTTTAAACACAGACTACATAATTGCTTTATCTAGTTTGTACCGAAGTAAGGAGTTTTTAGTTTCATGATAAAATGTATAGATAAAATATCTTTAAAATACTAATGTATTCTTAAATACTCACTGATGACTCTGTTGTAACACTACGTAATTTCTTACAACGGCTTTTAAGCACAGACTTTTCTTGCTTCTCCATTTCAGACTTCTCATAACTAGAATAAGAACTAATTGCCATTTTATCTGCTTATTGATGACTTAAAAGATAACGATAGTCTGCTAATTCGATTTGCCAAAATACACTTTGATCAATCCTAAGTATAGTTTTTAACTAAAATTAAAAAAAAAATGTTTTAGAAAGTTTATAATATGACGTATGGCAGTGTAAAATTTTTTACAATAACGAAAGTAAATTTATCTGCTAATAGTTAAACTAAAAATACTTTCTTTAAATTATATTTTCATTATTAATAACTCATATATGCATAGCATACCAATACATAAAAATTTATAATTTATGCTGATGAGGAAGTTTGTGTAATATTGTTTAATACTGCCTCAATACGCATAGAACATAAGTTTACGGCTAGTTATTTCAATTGACAGTTTTTTTATAAATCGAGTCATTAATTCAAAATGTTAGTACCTTATAATCTAATCTTAACTAATTTTAAATTGACCTGTGTTTATTTAAAACCTGCATTCATGGAAAACTAAGTATTTCTACTTTTTACACCCTTTTAACGTTGTTAAAAAAATGTTCAATAAATATTGAGTTCTAAAAAATTACTTTATGAAAAACATTATGAATAAAAAGTGTAATCTTTGTTAAATAATATACTTTTACATTTAATAGATTTTGTATCAATAAAAGTATAAAATATTAGAGAAAAAGAGGCACTAAAATACTAAACTACTTGAGGTGCTACTAAAAAAAGTTTTGGATAATTTACTTAATTTTAAACATAGCTAAAATTGTAATTACAAAACAGTCAAATTTTAAGCAAGTATTAAAATATCCTATAAAAAGTTTTCCAAAAAATTGAAACAACTTTAAAATGGTCAATATAAAAAATCTATTGGTCGTAGTTTTGAAACTTGCAAAACTCAATAACTACATGAGTTTGGTTTATTATAAAATTCAAACAGAAAAGAATAATGTATAAAGTAGCTTGCTAGTTTTATAAACAGTTGAAAGATAAATGTTTTACAGAGCTTGTAAACGTAAGATTTTTAAGTCCCAAAGTTTTGCAACTTAATTAAGTAAACAATTGAAGAACTTATGATATTGCAAGTTTGCAAATCGTTTATTGTACCTAATTAAACTTAACAAATCAGTCACTAAGTCAACTTTTTTTATTTGTTTTCAAAATACGTTTGATCGGAACGGGGTAAGACTTTTGAAAGTATAAGTGCTATTTCAGTATTTTTTGTACTAAAAAAGAAAATTATTTTTCAGTAAACATCAACCATCTAATATTTGTTTTTGTAAAACAGCACCTACTGTATTAAACAATTGCAACTTTAGACCACTGATTTTTTTTACTTTTAAACTTACTTAGGTTAAAAATACTTACATAAAAAAACTCCTTTAGAAAAGGATAAGTGCAATCTTCTTTGATTATAAAATCATTTTTTTAACAACACCATTTACTAACAAAAAGTAGGCAAAATTTATTATTAAATAGTCCTACTTATTTGTAAATAAAGCAACTGTTTTTGATTTAATAACTTTCAAAGTTGTTTTAAGTATAGAAACGAGTTTCGAACTAGAAAGTTAAGTTTTTAATCTTAATGTTACAAACTTTAAAAACAGTGATTTACTGTTGTCAACTTATTGTAAACACTTTGATAAATTTCTTTGCACATCTTTACAAACAACGATTTATACAAATACTGTTTAGCATCTAAAAATACTGCTTGTGTACTTTTCACAGTATCAATTTTCTTGAAACTTAAAAAGTATTAGCTTTGTTTTTCTATTAAAATTTTAAAAGTTTTGTAAATTTTGGAACTTTTAGTCAATCGGTTTCTAATCGAAAACGAAGACTTTTTGAAAATAAAATTTATTTTTTTAGCACAAACCAGTTGACCACTAAAAATTTTTCACTTATAACATTTTATTCATCTTTCATAGCTTTACGAAAAGTGATTGTTTTATGCCTAGATCAAGAGTTTATTTAATGTTATAGTTTAATAACAGTAAAGAAAAAAAATTAAAAACGAGAACTAACAACTTTTTGGAACGGTTTACAAAACTGGATTAACGTTTAGGTTGAAGTAGCTTGTAGTTAAAATATGAAATATTTAAGTCGCAAAACAAAAAAGCAGTGAATCAAAAAAAAAACAGCAGAGTACATTTGTGATATCTATTTCAGTACCTAGTCTGATAAAATGTAACAAAGTTATACTGACTTATCGACAAGTTTTATAAAAATTGACAAGCAGTATTCAAATTTTCCTTCACTTTTGTAGCATCTTAGAACTATTACAATACAAACAATTTCACTGTACAATTAAGGTCATTTAATACACAAGCTATTGGATCTCTTTACTCCTCCCTTTCCTGTGCGACATGATGCCGTTTTCTCATTTCCTTTTCAGTTTGCTGTTGATTAAAAAAGCAATTTATAAACATGGTGAGTTTGTAGTTTTATGTTTCTTTTGACTACTTGCAAGTTTAAATTAAATTTTTAGCATAAAAAGTGAAGAGGTAACTTATTTTTTTGTCTATTTTTGTTGTAACATTTATTTATACTCTAGCGATTACTACTTTTATATAAAATATTAAACAAACAGGATTTTAGTTACAGTAAATTATAAAAAGCATCATAAGAAACTATGTCTTTTTTTATTTGCATTAGATTAAAACATCGAAAGTTTTTTTTGAGTTTGAAAAACACTTTAAACAATGTTTAGCGCAGCTATTTCCAAAAAAAGCGTGATAAGACCACAAGTGTTAAGCACATGACTTCTAATATACGTGCATGCGTTTTCATGGGTTTCGAAAAAACAGAAATTTCAGAAAAAATGCCGAACAACAAGCACAAAATTTTTTGCTCATCAGAAGTTTACTAAACCCACTTGGTGTTACGTCATACAACAAAGTATTGACCTGTGATAATCGTGTGTAGTATACGTAATAAATAAACAGGTAAGTTTAACCATAATCGCGTGATGTTAGTTGTGCGTTCTTGTCATGCCTTTAATTTGTGGCGGTAAAGAGTGGAAGTGAAAATTTTAAATTTGTCAGACAATTGTTGCGGTCAACACACAAACCTTAGTAAAATAAGTTAGATGTTTCCAATGTTTAGTAGTGTGAGGTAGTCGAGGTTTGTTAAGTTGGTCGTTTGACTCAATTAAGTTTAACTTGTGAGCATTACGTTGCGCTAAGTTATAAAATCAGCTTAAGTTTTGTTTGTTTTAATTTGTGCAATTTTTACAAAGCTTTTTATTCAATCGATTTTTTGCAAACTAACCTTCTCTTTTTCTCCTTAACTTTTGCAACTTTGGATTTATTTCGCTTGCTTGCAGAGCTTTTTTTGTTTGATGATCTGAGTACTCAATTATTTTGCTAAATGCCAGAAGTCTGTCTTCGTTAAATGAATTTAACCTGAAATTTATATCATAATCAAAATAACACCAACATTATTATCTTTGCTACTTTGGTTTGACTTAGTTCGAAAAGCCCTTAGTCTTTGTAAAATTATCTTTATACTGAGAATACTTTTTAGCTGTTTTTTATTTTGTTTTACAAAAAAGCTTTAAAACATTCTCTAGAAAAAAAAAATTGAAGGTACGTTACTGTTTATGTTATAAGCAATTAAGAAATTCCAATACTTTTTAAGCAAAAATATTTAAATTAAAGTTAAGTCAGCTGCTCCCGGTTTAAGATTGTTGGAAAATCAAAATCCAATTAACTTACGTGAATGAAAGGTGGTTGAAACTTTTGAGGTAGTTGCTATTTTTAGTTTTGCAATTTGAAACATTTGAGCTGCAATCCGCACATCCTATTGCAACAATCTGCGTAAATTTACACATTAGTTACAAATACGTCTGTAAGGTTAACTTTTTTTAAGATATGTAGCCAAATATTTATAGTACAATACTAAAAGTATAGACGAAAAGGTTTTAAACATTTGTATGTGTTTAACAGAAAAAAAAAGTTTTTGAGCTTTGTGTAGTAAAAAGTTTACATCTATAAACAGTAGTTAAATACATTTAACTTTGTTTAAATATAAATAATAACTATGTATATATATAAATATAAACTTTTTTATTATGTAATAAACTTCCTATTATCTAATTAGTTCAAAACTAATCAGTCGTTTTCGAAATTAATACTCCTTTTAAAATTAAAAACGAATCTACTTTTTAATTAACTTTGTAAATCACGCTCAATTTGTCTTTCAGTTCAAGCACCAACTTTTATATTATCATTTCTGCTCAAAAGCTGATCGAGGCACGAGGCGCCGCAAGATCTCAGTTCAACTGTGGCGGCTCTCATTTTGGTGTGGGAGCAAACTTGAGACGCCAGGCTTACGTCTGTCGCTCCACAACCCTCGCAACTGTCCTGCTCGGTTTCGTGTTCGCACAAGCCGCAAAGCTTGCGGTTGTGGTGTCTGTGGACAGTTTATATTTAGTTTATAAAGAACTTCTTTTGCTAGTTTTTCAATAAAAACAAATAAAAGGACAATTTTTTGATAATAGTAAGTGTTCGTTTAAAACTTTTTTCAAGTTACTGAATAGCTTTATTACTCCTTGTATAACAATCTATTACAAATATATGCAAACAAAAGGTTAATTAATAGACAAATTTTAATTTGAGCAATGATTGTTATCAGAAAAAGAACTTTAAATAATACAAAGTTATTTCAACAAACACAAGGTAAGTTGTATTGTGTGTGTGTAGAAAGTTGATATAGTGTTATTCAATACCAACATCAAGCGTTTTAAAACACTGAGTGTATTACTTAGTGTATTTTAAATAAAAAAGGGTATTTTAAAATATAACCACAAAGAAACATTACACACAAGTTGTATTATAAAGCTATATACTTTTATATATAAGCAAAAAATTTATTATAGTTTAGTTTTCTAAACAACACCTTTTAGAACTAACGAAAATATGAAGTATAGAAAACCTTTTAAAGTATATATATCAAAAACAAAATCACATACTAAAAATTTAACGTTTAGGAAACCAAGAGCTAAATAAATTGTAAACCTTTAGTTAAAAAGATATATCTATAAATACAAGGGCTTCAGTAAACTGCAAAAACTTTTAACTTAGTAACAAAATTAATGTTTAAAGTATTTACTGTTATTAGTGACTTGGTTTTTATACACACAATTTTTTTTTGCTTTAAATTGGCGGGCTTCGATAAGACAAGCGTTACTTATTGCTTATTAACATGCTTATAAAGGCATGAGACTAAAAAGTAAAAGTGATATGGTTAATTTATCTCATCGAAGTTTATCAATTTACCACAATAAACGTTTGCAAAATTTTACACCTGAATCTCTTCCTTTTATCCTAAATTAAGCAAACTTTTCAAGCTCGCCAAAAACATACAGGTTTACATCATACAAGAAAAATTGTTTATTACGTGTTAAACACTACTTTAAAAAAATTGTGTTAACCAACCTAAAACAGTAGTTGTTTTCAAAACAACTTTTGTTAACATCGTCCGATACACTGCCCACACGTTCATTGAAGCCCACTTTTTCGTATAAGTATGATTGATTTTTCAGCCTACAATTGAAATAGTCTTCCAGGAGATCTGCTTTGAATTGGTTATTACCACAGCTGCTAAACACAGGTGCAAATGGCCTCGTCGAGTAGAAGACGTCTGGATTTTTCGAAAAAGTTTCTCCGAAAAACTCTTGTACTTCGTAGTGGTCGCTTACGATTAGAATATGATTGTGCGAGGGTGAACTGTTTTCTAGAAAAAAAAAAACATCAATTATTTCTAAGTGATATTATAGTACTAAAGTTATAACTAACTGAATGTCCGAGACTACAAAATGAGGATCAAAAGTTTATAGTTTTTGAAAGTTAAGCTAAAGAATGAAACAAAAAACTACCAAGAACAACAAAAAAGTAATTATGAAAGTGATTAATATGAAAATAGTAATAACAACAAGAAGAAAATGTTTACTGCTATTGATTAATGTTTACTTGAAGGATTATCACCCATTTAAATTTTTATTTTAGTGATTAAATTAAAAAAAAATTAAAGTTTAATATGGATGATAAATTTGTTGTTTATCGGTAAGTTTTATATGAACATATTAACGAGACAACAAAATTAAATCTACTGTTTTAGCTTAAAAGTCGCTAAAACTAAAAAAATACAAATAAATTCAGGAGTTGCCTCTATTAACATAAACTAGTACAAGTATTTAACATATAAAGTTCAGCATATGTTAAAAGAGATACTTTGGTGAAAGCGCTATAAAGTTTGAAAAACTGAAGGTCAACAACAAATTAAAATTTTCATTGAACTTTAATTTAATTTTTTCACTAGATAGCTTTATTATAACTAATAAAAACTTTTACATTTTTTTTAAATTGTTAAAATAAAAATCACCACAACTTTGTTTATCAATAAACCAGTACAAGTCTGTATTTTATTCAGCAAAAGAAGCTAACCTCCCGGATGGTAATCTCTCTCGATAGGTGGCATCAAGGAGTATGACGTCACCGTTCTGCTGCAGTACAGCAGTGATGTCAGGGCGAGAGCCAGCACCAGCGTCGCGAATATCCTACCCAGCTTGAAGCCCCGGATGTGGTATTGGGACCTCAAGGGGGGAAGCCCCGTTCTCGAAACGGGTCGGTACCCGGAGTTCCTGAGGTCGCTCACCCACGGGTTGATCCCATTCATCATTTTGTGTCTTTTGTTTTGGTTTGGTTTTAAGACATTTTGGAAATTTAAATATGGCTCTGCCGGACATTCCAAAAATGATCAAAAAAGCATATTGTAAAATAACAAACAGAATAAACAAAGTTAAAATAACTTAAATTTATGTTAAAATAAGACTATTATGAAAGATATTCGCTATATAGTTGAACAATTCTTTCTAGACTTGCTTAATGTGTAGTGTTTAGTCTCATATTTTTTTAAATGGTTTCACTATCAAAACTTTTAATACTTTCTTTCATAATAAAAGCTGCTAACTAAATAAGCTCAATTTTTAATTATGTACATTGTATCAGCACATACGTTTTTAAAACGTTGGTTTTTACTTTGTTTCATATAAAGCTTGAAAATTTTGTTGATCTAAAATTATCATAGCAAATTGTTTTTGTTTCTAAACTGTATTATCAAAAATTGTGACGAAACATTTTTATAACGTTTTCAACAAAAGTTATCTTTATTTAAATAAAAATAAAACTTGAGTTAGTCATCAAAACCAGTCTTAGTTTTAGTAACGCCGAAAGTATTTTGCAGCCTTCTCACTAGTTTTTCTAATGGCAGCTGGTGCGTGCACTTACTGTCGCAATGAATAATTCAGCAGCTTTACTACAGAGACAATTCAAAACTTTTGAAAGTGCTTTTCGGTTTGAGCAGTTAATTATTTAAAGCGTCTAGGGTTTTTACTAAAGTGTAAAGAAAGAACTGTAACTACGAGTATCTCAAGAACTTAACTTTAAAACTAAAACTGTTTGGTTTAATTCAATTTATTTTGCCTCTGCAGACTACAAGTAGTTTCTCTTAGAGAAAAATTTCAATCTTGACCTTTCTAAAACTAAACTGTTTTAAAATTTGTTTTTTGACTAATCTAGGTATAGTATCAGTTGTTATCTAAACAAATATCCACTTAAAGTATTTTTCATAAGAAGGCATAAACAAAGTTTTAAACAGTCTTAAACTAGTGCAAATATTCAAAATAAAAACATGAAGTCTTAATACACTTGTAATAATTAATGGATTAGAACACTTAATGTTCTTTTTCAAATAAAAACAAATATAACAAAAGCACGTTATAACTAAATCAAAAATTCATAGGTTTTCAAATAAACATGCAAATCAAACAAAAGTGCTTCAAGGCTTTTTGACAAACCTTAAACTTTTTCTACCACTGCGCAAAACAGAAAGACTTTTTTACTTTTCCCTCTCAAACTAGTGCTAGCAAAGTCAATTTGCTCCACGCATGACTGCACACAATATGTGTGTGTTACATCACGCTTCTATCAACGGCTCATTTCTGTTCAAAGTTAATATGTTCGACAAAAAGTCTGATTTACGTAAATTTTGGTGTTAGTTTAAGCTTAATGTCTTTTTTACAACATCACATTTTCATTTCTCCCATTTTAAATGGTGACAGCGTGTAATAAGAACCAACATTTGAAGAAAAAAACAATAAAACGTTTTTAATTAAGAATGCATATTGTATTTAAAATATACTTAATAAGTTTAAGTATGCTTGTTTAAAACTTTAGTTTTAATCTTTTTAATAAAACTTGAAACTATTTTTGACAAAGTTTTTAAAACTTTCATAGTTTAATTTTAATATATTTTTAAATTTTTCGAAACTTACTATATGGTTATAAATATTTTGTTTACTTAATGTATTTTTTGATATTGTATTTAGATAATTCTATAAGCTCTACTATTTTATTAAATTCTCTTTAACTGTTTTAAAGGTATTCAGATAAAATATTAGTTATATTAAAAAAAAAAAAAGCATAATAACTTTACTAAATTTTGTTTAGCTTCAAACAACAGTCACTGTTGCATAAAAATCTTATTAAATAAAAAGTAAACGTTGAAAATTTTAAAGAGTTTTTGCTGCTAGAATTAAACATAAGTTTTTGGACGCACTAATTTTCTCATAAACTTTAATGTATGTCTGAACACTTTTCTCCTTTATTTTCTTCATGTTTTTAGTTTTAAATTTTCTAAAAGTACAGACGGTGTTAAAACTTTTATTAAATTTCAAAAAAAGGTTTGTAAGTTGTTGAATATAAACAGTATTTATAGTAGCGCAATTTTTCTCAAACTTACTTTTATGTATCAAACAAATGACTACAGATTATATAGCTCAATTTTATGTAAACTATAATTAAAGTTTTCTTCTTTTTGTATTATACTGTTTATTCGGAATCAAAGTGTTTTAAAAAACCAACATAGCAAAAGCTTTCATGGTTTAGTTAACGTCTCTCTACTTAATTCTAAGTTTAAACATTTTTGTAATTTACAACTAGTTATATAAAGGATTATAATTTTCTAGGTGGTTTTATTACAACGTTTTTCTTTAAATGTTTCTATCAAATTGTTATTACTCTGATTTTTATAGTAATTTATAGTAGATTTGAAACATAATTTCAAATTTCATTCCTTCATGATAAAAGTATCTCCAATTAATTTGAACTAAAAAAATGTGTGCTTTATTTTACTAACTGATCGAATTAATAAGCAAAACTTGTTTTGAATAATCTTAAACGATAATTTTCTTTTAAGCTTAAAGAATTATAAAGTTCTTGCTAACTTAAAGACATTTATGTAACATAATATATAAAAGGTTAAAAAAAAGTAGTTATAACAATATATTTGAAACAGTGTTTGTCAAGTTTTATTTATATAAGTTGATAAACTATAGTTTTATTGATATGATTATATTGTTTTTAAACCTTATGTACTACATATAATCAATAGAAAATATACAATCTATATTATTTTTTTTTAACTATATTGTTTGTTCGTAAACAGGTATATTAATAATTATACCTTTTAGTGGTTTTAGCTCGGCAATATTTTTTCTCTACTTTGGTGTTGATACGATAATAAAATTTGTAAAACTACTTGTAAATCTTGTAAAAAACTAAAAAGATAGTGGTGTTTTTCAAAACCTATACTTACAAAAAACAAAAGTAGCAAGAAAAGTTACTTTTAAAACTGCCTTATAAAATAAATACACTGTTTTCTAAACTTTTATCTTAATTTTATGTGCACAGATGCTCACTTACGCATTTTTATTTTCTAACTTATTTAGGTTAACTTTAGTTTAAGCATAGTTTTCTATTATTATTATATTTTTAATTATGAATTTATTCTTTCAAGAATTTATTTTACAAACTAAGTTTCGGTCAAAGACCTCGTCAGTGCTTAAACAAATCTTATTCAAAAATATTGAATAAGATTTTGTAAATTTTGAATATTTACAATAAGAGTTTTGTAGGTTTTATAAATTTTGAATCTTAGTTTGTAAAATAAACTCTAGAAAGAGTAAATTCATAATTAAAAATATAAAAGTTATAGAAAACTATGCTTAAACTACAGTTTACCAAAATAGATTAAAACATAAAAATGGGTAAGTGAGCATCTTTGCACATTGGTGTGTATAAAAATAAATTCAAATTGAACAGTAAATTTACTTTAAAAGTTGTAATTGTTTTCTGAACAAAAATATTTTAGCTTATGTCATGTTCTTATTTTGTTTCTGATGTGTCTGTACACACTTAAGTAAGATTGAAAATTAAAAACAATTATAATAAAAAGTTATGCTTTGATTACACTACATCTAAAGTGATCATTAGTTAAAAAAGTAGTTCCAAAAATAAGCTTCTGTGTACATTAGTGTACATATGAATTAATGTAAAGTGCAGAGAAAACTTGCTAAAAAAATGAAAATCGGTCATAGCCGAAATAAAATAAACTATTATGTTTATATACTTATTTTTATATTATTTTTTATAAAAGTTAAGTTTACTTTATTGTTAAACTCACTTCTTTATAAAGTTATAAAACTGTATAAAATTTTTTTTATGTATATATTCAAATATAAACTTCTTTAAGTGTTTCAATAAATTATTTTAAAAAAAGGTAAACTTTAAGCATAAAACACTGATAAAGTTCAACCTAAGATTGTTTCAGCTTACTACAATTTTACCTTTTTTAAAAAAATTGTGACCTATACTTCAAGTACTCTCATTCCTGCAATAAGTATTTTTTATCTTGATTTATAAATTGAGTTAAAGTTAGTAGCTAAGTCTAAAAATGTTCTCTACTTCTATTTTTATTCTTTTAAGTTTTAGGCTTAGATTGTATTTTCAATTTTATTATATTAGACAAGTTTTTTAGTACATGATATATAAAACTTTATTAAGTAAACTTAAACTTAGTTAGTTTTCGTTTAATTTGTCTTTCTATTTTTTCATTTGATTGGTTGTTTTATTTCTGAAGAATTAAAGATTAGTTTAAAATATTTATTTATTTAGCTCGTAAAAAATTGTAAAAGCATGTGGTGTACGGTTCGATGACCGAAATATTATTTCGTACACCAGGTCTTTAGACCAAATTTTTTGAGTGCTTTTTTATCATTTAATTAACATTTTTGTGAATACTAAAAACTACACCTATAAAAGAAACTTAGGTATAAACTAAATGTAAAACAAAATATTTAAATTTTAAAGAAATAAAATTTTAGTTACATACTAAGCATTACTATTCTACACAGTGAAAAAAAAATGCATTTAGACAATTTTTTTTAATAAGTATACATAAATAACTTAATGAATCTAAGCACTTCGAAAAAATCAAAATATAGTTTTTAAAAGCCTACAAATTTATGGCATATTAAAAAAGTTCTAAACGTTTTCTAAAGTTTTTAATTATTGATGCAGAAGAAAAATCTTTAATAAAAAATTGACTGTGTCCTGGACTGATTTAAGCATTTTTATATAAATCTTGTCTGAATCTAAATACTTTAGAAACTTTGTTTTAGTTCATCAGTTGCTGTCGTATGAAGAAAATTGTTATATAAACTGAGAAAAAACACTGCTCCAATGAAAATTTGTCCTTTTTACATTTCTAAACTTCAGTAGTAAAACTTTATAATGGTTTTAAAATATTATAAAACACTTAAAACTAAAATAATAAAACTTGAGCAAATTACTGAAAAAATCTTAAAACTGTTAATGAATTTTTTTTATTTAAATGTTATATTTTGTTTATTTTAGAAAAATAGAACTACGAAATTAACCTGTTGTGTTTTTATCTTCAGTTTATTTATTGTATACTTAGAATAACATCTGAAATAGCAACTAATAATTTTTCTATAACAAAATTTAATAAAAAAAAACTTTAGAATTTTTAATGTTCTCTAAATGTTCTAAAAATAAATGAACATAAAGGTTGTTAATTAGCTAGCTAAACCGTTTGTGCTAATTAATTTTTACTTATTTTTAGATAAATACAGAAAAGTGTAAGCTATAAGTATAACTTTTCGTTATATTTATTTGCAACAACAAGGTAAAATAAAGATTAAATAACTAATTAATAATGTAATTGTAGTTATATTACGCTCGATAACGATAGATTAAGTAAAGCTCGTAATAAAATTCGTAATAACTTAATAGTAGACGTTGCTTAGCAACAAGTACAGCTATCCTCCTCTCAAGCTCGAAAAATTCGATTTCATATTTTTTACCAAAAAAAACGTTTTGATCAAAGTGCAAATTAGTTTTTTAAAATTTAACTTATAAAAGCTCTATTACTAATTAAGTATTAACAAAACTGCAACTTTTTATTTAAGATCTTTCATTTTTAATATAGCTTTAAAAAAACCTTATGTAAGCGTTCAAAAATACTAATAGATTTATAGTTAGAAATTAAAAATAAACAAGGCAGTGTTTTGATTGAAAATGTCAAACAATGTAGTTTACTTTAAAGTTTTATTTTAGCTTCGAAAACATAGCTAAAATAGTAGCTTGGTTTTAGGTTTGACAGGACACTTTTTGTTGTTAATAAATTGCTTTATAAAAGACTTCAAAATTTTATTTTATATCTCTTCATAAATTAATAACTTTTAAGACATTTAAATTAGCCACTTTGAAAACAAATATTGATCATGTTTTCTTGAGTTCGCACTTTTGTGTTTTGTTCAAAATGCGAACTCATGAGATAGGTGACTGTATAAACTTAATTAACGAATTTTAGAAACTATTTTAAAGGTCAAACTTAACATTAAAACAAAGCAATCTAGTTGGCTTAAATATCAATTAGTTTTTAAGTTTAGTTTAATTAATAAAACAGCATTAAAACATTTTTTCGACACTTTGATAAAAATTTTGATAAATAGTGCTTGATAATAAGTAATAACCAAGCTTATATAGGATCTAAATCGAAAGGTAAAACTGCGACCCTCGAGCCTGTATAATAAAAAAACACATATAAACTAACTCAAAGATTAATTATTTCTAAAGGAGATACAAAATTATTCAAACAAGTACACATCATTTGAATAAAAAGTAACGTTATGTATTAAACAACAAACTAAGTATAGACCATCTGTGCTAATGTGACGCCGTGCTTTTCCGATCCGTTCCCATTTACGGGAAATTGGAAGAATGTTAACGACAAGTTAATGATTTTGAACACCAAACAAAACAAACCAGATGAAATATATTTAGTTCAAGTAAAGTGGAAATTTTATAACAGTGTCTGCTGATTTTAAAGTATGAACTAATTATAGATTAGGACTAATTCATAAATGCAAAGATTTAATCAAGTCTTACCTGAAATCATACTCGTAATTTGCTATCATGTTTTAACTTACTTTGTTGTTTTAATTATAAGGTAACTTTTACGTAAATAATATATATTTGTCTAAATATATTTGTATCTATTTGATATGAGTAATTAATCTTAGAGTAAGTTATAAAACTTACTGAACACTAAATAATAACATAGATAAAACAATAATCATTGTTTAATTTTGTTCTAATCATACTTGGTTTTAGTTTTAATTAGTAACTCTATAAGTATGAATATTTTTTCCATTGTGTTTATTGTAAATATAACTAGTGCACGGAACACTGTGTACTGTAATAAAAGTTTAGTGTTAAAAATACTTGGTTATTTAATAGCTCGTATTAGTAGAAATGCTTTTGTAAACATAACAAACATTTTTGAGATTTGGCCTGAGAATTTAGTTTGTCATGTTACCATTCCGTTCTATCATTTGCCAGTGTGCATTATTTTTAATGGACGCTTACAATAAACTAATAAAAACCTGTGAAAAAACAACTAAATATATTTTAATGTTATATTGAAAATTTTAAACCTAAATGTTATTTCTATTCACAATATAACTATTCTCTTTAGTCTTAATAACTTAATGTAACATTTTTTGTACAAGATTTTTAGTTTTTGTTTTTTTTGAACTGTCTAACAAGTTGAATTTGTTAAAATATAATAAGTATTTTGTGAGTTATGATTTTTAAAAACACAATATTGACGATTTAGTCTAGTTTTGAAAATTTTTATTACGGTTATTAAAAATATTTCTCAAGATTATCTCTATTGCTATTTTTAACTTAAAAGTTAGGATTGAAATGAATTTTTTTTTTTCAATTTTAACTTCAAGCAAACAATTTTTAAAATAATACGTTAAACGTTTAATTTTTTACTAAACTAATTTTTAAATGAGTGTAACTGTGTTTTTATGAATGTAACAAAATACTTGCTAATATATTAAGGTATTGATTAAATTTAAAATAAAAATACATTATAGAACAAAGTGTTTGATAGTTTTCATAAATTTAATTTTTAACTCAACTGTTTATAAAACTAGAAAAAATATGTTATAAATTATATGTCTGAGTAAACTTTCTTATATTTTTAGTATAATACTAAAATAGTAATACATAACGAATAGTTTAAAGGCAAATGTGATTGACTTATACTAAGTTTGATAAAACTTTATAACTCAGTTCTAGAAGTTTTGTAATTCCGTTAAAAAACTTTTTCTACAAAAGAAAAAGTAAGTAAGTAGCACTGTAATCTATACTTGCTTTACGAATTTAAATTTATATACTAAAGTGTTGATATCCCAGTTTAGTTTTAAATTTATTTTGACAGTTGTGATATAAAATCACAGTCTGATTCAGTAAAAATATACAGCTCTAAATGAAGTAGAAAAAAATTTATAAAGCTGGTTAATAAAACCATCAAATAACCAATAAAACACTAGTTTTTACATTTGCCTACAATAAAAACTACAATCACTTTATATTAACAAAACCTTTAAAATATCAATTAAAAAATATCTGATTAGCTAAATCACAGTTCTATTAAGTATTATAAAACTTTCGTATTAAAAGAGGTAAATTTATTTGAAAACTTTAATATCTTAATTAATACTTATGTCAGTTGGAGTAAAGAAATTTAAGATATCTTGGTATATAACTACAACCATGCATTGATTGGGATGCGGTATGCTTAAAACGTTTGAAAAAAAGTTTCTCTGGTACGCAAGTTTCAATTTACTCACGATCTTCGCTTTTTTCAAGTCAAAGAAGACCGAGTAGTTTTTGTAAAACGTGTCAAAAAGCACGTAGTTGTCACCGAGAAATTTCGGATTTCTTGTCACCGTGTTCGTTGGATTTTTGAAAGCTAGTAGCCCCTGTACGTCAGATGCGTCAAGGTCAATGACGTAGTAATCGTATGAACTGTTTCCGAAAATTATTTTCGACCCGCCAAGGTCGTACTTTATTTCTGAAATAAAAGAACTAGAGGTGTTTATAGAGCTAGCGTCGAACGACTTAAATGGTTTAGCAATGGCTTGTGACGTCATAGTTCTGCGATCGTAGAACAAAAGATCACTTTTGTTACCAACTGCAACTGTCACTCCGTCAACTGGGTGCACATCGAAGAAGCGTCTGTATCCTAAAAAAATTTCATTTTGAGCCAGGTCTAGTTTGAGTGTTTGGTATTTAGGTGACCTTATGTCAGCTTCTGCTATTGCTTTCACCTTATTGTCAGTATTGAACCAGATATGGTTTGGCAAAGCATTACTTGTAATCAACTTTGTAACCGGTCCTTTGAACCCGTACGTTCTGGTGGCAACACTTTTACTAACATCCCAAACTTTGACGTAATCATCAATGAGCACATCAGCAGTCGTGATCCAGAAAACCAAGCTGTTCTTGTTTCTTGACGTCACAGCCATCAAATTTCCGCTCCTGGGCATGAACACAACATCCGCTAAGTTGTGGTTGTTTTTGATGGGAATCGCTGCTTGCCTCTCGCAGTCTCTGAAAGGCGAGTAGACATCCACTCCTCTGCCCTTTTTTCCGCACGCCAGCAAGCTTCCGTCGTGGTTCCACGATCCGCAGTAGACCATATCGCCAGAAGTCTCAAAGTCCAACGGAATCTCCCTTTCCACTCGCAGCCTCTTTATCATGGACTCGTTGAAGTAGTTTCTTTCGACGAACTTTTCAGGGTGAAATTGTATTTTTGTTTCGCGGTTTTTTAACTGCTTTACGATGTTTTGTTGCATAGTTTGAAAATTGGTAGTTGCGCCAAAACTGCGTTTAGTAAACCAACTAGAAAAAGAGGAGTTACAATTGCAGATTGGTCGCTGAAAGCTTTAATAACGTTTTATACTAAAAGTGCTTTTAGGTAAACTAAAGCTTGTTTAGTTGATTTTAAACACTTGTTAAAATTTTATATTTTTAACAAAAAAAAGCTAGAATTGATTAATTTGTTAAACATTTCTAAATTCGTAAAAGATAAAAAAAAAAAGGCTTTTGCTTCATTTTCTGTTTTAAAATCTTTATTTTAATTACAAACTTTAAATTTCAACAAAAATAACAAAATGAAAACTTTAAATGTTATTCCTAACTTTCGTAAACATAAATAGTGTAAATGGTAGTGTGTTTTAATTTTTTTGTTGTATTAAAAGAATTTTATAGCACATAGCTTCTTATAAGTGTGTATCAAAATAATTTGAAAAAAAAAAGTTTTTTTAACTTTTCGAACAGTGCTACCACCAAAAGTTTGAAATATTGTTCATTTGTTCATTTAAAAACAAGTATAACACAGTTAGTTACTAATGTGAACATCAGTAGTATTAAACATATTTATAGGTTTAAAGATTTTTAAACCAAAAACTAAGCTATTTTTAGTTTGTAAAAGATTTTAAAAGCAAGTTTGTACAAAACAACTCGTTAATTATTTACTACTAAACAAAACAAGTAACTAATCATCACTATACTATAACTTAACCAATAAAAAGCGTACAGTAAGTCTTCAGCTTTAAGCAATAAAAAAACTTAACTGAACTAAAATATTTATTTTTAATTGATACGATTTGTATGTATAAAAACCTTATATTTTCATATTTTTGGACATTTAAGTTTTAATTGATGGTAAAGATTGTAGTTAAGCAGAGGTAAATTAATACAGCGTATTTGTATTAGAAGTTTAACTTTTACATTAAATATTACTTAAAAGAATTCAAAATCGTAAATCTAAGTTTAGTTCATGGTTGTTTGCACTTTACTTAGTATTTTAAGTTTATATAATAAGCTTATTCCAAAATCTTACTTACTTATTAGGCAGTGGATATATTTAAAACTTAACAGTTATAAATATTTAGTTATATCTATTGCAAACGTTATACAAAATTTATACAAGAATATAAAGTAATATAACAGTTTAAAAAGAAAAAACATAGCTATTTAATAATATTAATAACTCTATTGTTCCACTTACTAAATCTACCCTAATCAAGATCAAAATCATCATTTTGGCCCGGACCGGTCGGACTGACAAAGTTTATCAGATCCTGATTGGTTGCCGCTATCAGGCAGTAGCGCGGGTGCGGCATACTGATGACATTGGAGAAAATGTTGCTCTGATGATCGAAAGTGATCATGCCGACTAACCGCGCTCTTTCGACGTCGAACACCGCAGAGTAGTTCCTGAGGAAAGTGTCGAAGATTGCGTACTTGCTCCCGAAGAACGACGGGCTCCTCATCACGCTTAAGGTGGCCGCGTTGTCCGGGAAAGTCAGCTTCCGCGCGTCTCCCACCTCGGGACGGAACGAAGGGAGGGAGTAGCTGTCGCAGGTGAAACTGTGGGCGTTTATCAGCACCATCTTGTTGATCTTCGGGCTGTACGCAACCTGCAAGATGTAAGAGTTTGGCCCGTTCAGCGCGCTCACGTCGACCGACCTCGCCGGCTGCGCGTTGCTCTGTGACGTCACAGTCCTTCGGTCGTAGAAAAGCAGTTTGTCTTTGTCGCCCACCGCGATCGTCACTTCGTCGACGGGGTTGATGTCGAAGCAGCGCCGGTACACCAACCCTTCATCCGGTTTAACTGGTCCAAAACTTATAGTTTTGTTGCCAGGCGCTCTTATGTCCACCTCTGCTACGGTCTGCACTTTATTATCGGTGTTGAACCACAAATGGTTGGGTAAAGTGGAGCAGGTGACTAATTTCGCAACCACACCTGCAAAGCTGTACTGCCGGAACGCCACGTTTTTTTCAACGTCCCAAATTTTGACGTAGTCGTCACGAACCAAATCAGAACTGTTCCAAAAAAAAAAGACTGCTGTTCCCTCTGGAAGCGAAAGTCATCAAGTTTTTATTTCTGGGCATGAACACAACGTCGGCTAAGGTATGGTTGTCTTTGATGTCGACCGCTGTAACCTTTTTGTAATTTCTAAACGGCGCATATATTTGGACGCCCTTACTAACTTTAACGCACGCCAGCAGGGTCCCGTCGCAATTCCACGAGCCGCAGCTGACCAGGTCCGCGGAAGTTTCGAACTCGAGCGACACTTTTTTTTCAACTCTCAGCCTGTTGACCATGGACTCGTTGAAGTAGTTGGCTGCGACGAACTTTTCCGGTTCGAGTCGGAAGTTCGTTTCTAGTTGTTTCAAGCTTTTCACTATGTTTTGCGGCATGCTGTTTTAAAGTAGGCCTGAACTTCAGATGTAAACTCACAGTTTGAGTAGACAGTCCGTTTAATTACTTTCAAAAACTGACATTTTTACAGCTAGAACTAAAACAAAGTTTAAATGATGTAGTATTTTACTATTAAAAGTTATAAAAAAGTACTGTAGATAATTTCAAATAAGGTAAAAATAAAACAGTGATCGACGGTAACTGGTAAAGCTAGACTCGTTAAACGTCTAGTTTTGATAATTTTAATTTTGTATGGTTTTTATTTACTCTAAGTGTTGCTTGTATTGCTATATAAAACTTTAATAAAAGAATTAAGGTAAGCAAATTAATTATAAGATTTTGTGTATTGAAATTAAAGCTTTCCAAAACTAAATACATATGTTAAAAGATATTTTAAAAAATTAATACAACTAAGTTGAAAATATTTACAAACTCTACTTCACCAAAAACTAAGCTACTAGATAAAATATTTTAAAAAAGATTATACAAATTGCTTAACTATATAAGCTTAAGGTATATTTGATAACTTTTTTCCATAAAATATTTAATACTAATTTATTTTTAATGTACCTGTGTAATAAAGTTTTAAAGTTTTGTAAAAAAGTAAACAAACTAATTCAAACAAAAAGTTACAAAGCTTAGTATATCAAAAAAATATGAGTTTTTAATTTAAAGCTAATAAAGCATAAATCTTTTAAATAAAAACTTTGTTACTAAAACCATATTATCAAACTAAACGGTTGGATTAAGTTTTGTCAAGTTAAAAATGCTACGTTTTTGATGAGTAATATTTTATGCTCAAATACAAAAATGTTATTACTTTTCAAATTAAAAGAATTATTACACAATAAAGTTAACATAACTGGTTAAGAGTAAAAACTAAAACAATAGTTTCAGTATTTACAAATATATTTTCAGTTTAAGTTATATAATTTAACATGTAGCCACCTTGTTTTTTACTTTTTTGTATTTTAGATAGTTTTAGATATGTGTAAACAAGAAGTAAATTACCATAAATGTATTATTATAAAGTAATAATAACAAGATTGAAAGATTTTACAAACAAACCATAGTTTGTTTTTTTATAAAGTTTTCTGTTTAAGATTAAAGAAAAACTAACTAGTTTAAAGTTTTTCTGTGAAACCATGTTATGTTTATAATAGTGTTGAATAGTACTTTTATGTTTAATTGCTCACGTCAGCTACATTCTAACTTAATTTTTTTTACTACAACATATAACTACAAATATTTATAATACTTCCTTGTACAGTTATAAACTAGTAAATGAGTTTATGGATGATTAAAACATACAAAAAAAGTAGGTGACTGTATTTGTATTTAGATTTTTAGGTGTGATATAGAAAAATAAGTTAAAACACTACAACAAATTTTAAACAAGTAATTGAAACTTAACTTTTCTTAAGTAGTAAAACCTAGTATGTTTTAGTTGTAATTTGTTTTATTATCAGAGTTAGCTAACGCACATAAACTAAACTATAAAAACCACCCACTGCCTTTTGATCTTATACCTAAACAGGAGCTCTACAGTTTATTTGTTGCTAATTCACCATAGTTTTTGATTACTATATGTTTTGATTTTTCGAAAACTAATAAAAAGATCTCAACTTCAAGAGGAGAAATTATATTAATTAAGTTTTTTCGAGATGTTTTAATGCAAACTCAGTTTCGGTCAAAGACCTTGGCTTTGCCTCTATTTGAGTAGGATTTTTTTTATATAAACATTGACGAGGTCTTTGACCGAAGCTGAGTTTGCATTAAAAAGACTTAAAATAATTTAATATATGTAGTTTTTGGTTGTTAACTTTTTCAAAAACAATTTAGAAAACAATTAAAAACTAACAAACTATATTTTTTTATGATCGAAATCCATTGTTTTTTCAAATCCTATTGCTAACTATGCTAAAAATCTTTTATTAAAACAATTTTAGATAATTTAAAGTTAATTTATTGCTCTATATCAAGGGTCAGCAGGGAAAAGAGTGCCGCTGGACCAATATCAAAAGTACAACTTTTTTGGGCCGCAGTTATATACTTAGTTACAATGTGACTTTTTTACTCTTCATAGCAACATCCTAAACACCCAAGCATGTAAGTGTTTGATCTCTCCTCAATTACACCTGAGACTTTTTACTCTTAATTTCAGACTACAGAATGTCAAGTGTGCATTTTAAAGGTCTTTCTGGGTCAGATTTTATGCGCATGGGCCGCAGTTTAAACTTTTGCGTGCCGCGAATTTCCGACCCCTGTTTTTAGCTTAAAATTATTTTAAAAAGTCATCATAAGTTTTTTAATAACAGTAATGCTAGATGATCGATTAATACATGACAGTTTTGGGACCGGATAGATTTAATTGACTTTATGGTTAAGTTTTACGAAACTACTAAGTCATGCAAAGACTTTTTTAATTAAGCAGGTTTGACAGACTTTTTCAAATTTAGTGTGGCCTACACATTCATAACGCTGCCGACGAGAGTAGTCAAAGTAACTAATGTTGTTTTAATAAGTTAGCATGGAGCATGATAAACTTTTGTTTGATTTAGTTAAAAATTTCTTGCTTGATTAGATATAGCATTTCGTTTTGACAAGTATGCTGCCGACTATATAAGCGTTGTATGTTTCTTTCAAAAAGGATGCACAAGTTATTTTACTTAGGATTTTTTAAAATATTTACTAAATTTAAATCATCACTTGAAATAAATAAAAAGGAAACTAATTTTTGTTTATGAAAAGAAAAAGTATATAAAACGACTACAAATCATTCAAGATGCTTTTATTAACCATAATTTAAAAAAAGTACAAGTTAAAAATTTACCTCTAGATTTTGCAATGATCGGTTTTGTAGTTTTTTTAACTAGCTAGTAAGATACATTTATTTACGGTTGTAAACCTTTAATTAATTTTCATTAAATTATTTATAAAAGTGGACTTGTTTTCTTATTGATGGTTTACAAAGAGCTTTGCCTTTTTATGAGCTTTTTTTTTTTGTAAATCTAATGCAATTATGTTTTAAATTGAAGAATTTTTGCACAAACAAAAACCTTGGCTCAAGATCTATCAACGGATTTATTTAAGATTCGGTCAAAAACGTATTTTTCTTAGATCTTAGAAAAAACGGATCCCAGGTAATAATAGTCTAATAATAGTTTAAAGTCAATAAAAAACATTATAGAAAAACACTTGTTTTAAGTAACATATTTAAAAGTTTAAAAAATTAGATTTTTTTAAATAGTAAACTTTTCATTAAGTCATGTACTCAGGGTCAGGACTTCTCTTTATTCTAAATTAGAAAAAATATGTACTTTTAAAATTGTTTTACTGTATACAGAAAATTCTATAAGGATATTTATGTTATGAAACACATATTTTTCATAAGTAAACATGTGTAAACCCTCCAAGACAAAACAAGATATGGTAAAACATTTTTCCATAACTTTAAATGCATTAAGTTTTATTTTTTTAGAGATCAGTGAGTTAATTTTATCAATAATACAATAAGAACTAATATAGGGGTCGGCAGGTACTTGGTGATCGCGGGCCAAATTTGGAAAGTATAAATTTTCGTGGGCCGCAGTTGTAGTTTTAGTCTTCCAAATTGTTTAGTATAAGTTTGGAATTTACCGTATGTTATGTTTTTTATATCAGAGACTGTTTTTTGTTAACTTATGGTTAAATATCGTTTTGCGATATGGTTAATCAAACTTATAAACTTAATAAAATGTGGCTATTTTTAAAAACTATAAACTGTCTTCTGTAATAAACAAGATTTTCAGTCGTCACTTTTACTATCATAGTATTTTATATTGGAGCTTCTGATAGAGTTTTATCTTTAAAATGTTTAAAAAAGTTGTTATTCAAATAAACTCCCTAAAATAATTAAATGACTTTAATCGTTATGTAGTTAATAAAAAAAATTAAAGTGTTTTTGTTTGATATTATAAAAACTACTTAAGTTGTTGAATTGTTCTGCTCTTTTAAATTACACATTATAAAACTGTCTATAGGGTAATCAAACGCAGTAATACGTTTATAAGTAAAATAAACAATGACTTGAGTTAATCGAATTTTTGGTATAACGACAACTTAATTGAATAATAATAATAGAAAATCTTTAAAGTAATTAAATACTTTTCGATAAAAGGGGAAAATTACTTAAAAAACTATTATTTAGAAATATGTCTAAAAATTTATTAATTTTATTATAAATGCAATATATTCAGAAACTTAAACTAAATATATAGTTTTTGTGTGTTATTAATAACAAACTATATATATACAAACAATAGTTCAAAAAAAAAAGTTTGTAGTTAAACTTAAAGTCAACAAAACTATGTGTTTTGATATATAAATACTTTTTATAATAAACTTATTTTTGTTATATTTTTTAAGTTTATAATATTAAACTATTCGGTAAAAATTTAAAGGTTAAAATTGTTTGTTATTGTAGTGAATTTGTTTTTAACTTGCATTAAATTATTTTATAATTAAACTAAAATTTTTAATGAATGTGTTAACAAATTCTTATTTAAAAAACGCTTTAATTTTTGGCTTAAAGCGCTCAATAATTTATCTAAACAAAACTTTACTAAACAAGTTTTACGTTTTGTTGACCTTGCAGACTAAACAAATACTCGAAATAAATTTCATTGTTACGGTGGCTATTGTGTTTTTACCACTTGTTGAAACTCAACAATGAAACGTTCTCCTTATTTCATTTCTCTGTAAATATAACGAGCTCTCATACTGTTTTATTGAACGCTGTATGTTCAGTACATTGGTTATAAAAAAAAACCTTACACGTTCTTAAGCTTTTGTTTGTATGTTAAGATAAGTATATTCTTATGTTTTTAATTTTATTAAAACTTTCTTTAGATAGGTTTAACTTATTAGTCATGTACTAGAACAAAAATTTAAAGTTATTTATTCTAAATTGTTACAAATATATATATATATATATATATGTATAAGTTTTTAGTTTTATTTCAAATTAAAGTTTTACCAGAAAAGGTAAAAATGTTTTTTCTGCAAAAATATATTTGATTTGTTTTAGTTTTAGAGTTCGAAAACTAAGTATAGGCTAAGTTTTGTTTTACAAAAAACGAGTAAACTCGCAATTAATGACAATATTGTTTAAATTTTTTACTGAAGGTGTTAAAAAAAGTATTAAGTATCTTAGGCCTTTGATTACTACTTTTAATATGTCACTGGCTTGTCCACTGCCAAGCTATGGAAACCGTGCTATGTTGAGCAAGATTAATCCTTTACAAATTCGAAACCTGGACACAAATTACATCAGGAAACTAACAGTGCCATTGAAAAGGGATGAGTTTTTACAGATAAAGGTGAAACTTCTTAGTAATGGTCTATGTATTTGTTAAAAATATTTAGACTCAAACACTTAAATTACATCTACTGTAGTAGATTTGTTATTTATAAATCAACAGATAATAAATAGCAATATAAAATGTTTGTTTATATTTTTAAATATGAAAGATTTTGGTTGATTTAGCCCGGTTTAAATAAGCAAAGTTATATTAGTTTGTAGAATAAAGTAAAAGTTATAAGTTGTATTTTAATCAGGTTATAGACAATAAATTTATAAAAGTTGTATAGCAATCAAAAGCTATTTTTAAAGTACTGATAAAAACCTGAACTTTTTTCGAACTGTTTTCGTAATGAACTAAGGCATTTAAAACTCAAAACACAGTTTGTTTTTTGACTACAAATTTGTTTTTAAACAGAAATTTGCAAAAACATGGTAGAGCTGTGTATATACTGTTTAGCTTAAAATACAAATGTGTTTTTGTTTTCTAGTATAATCAAACAATGCCTAACTATAATTTGTTTTATTTTTGAATACTTTCAATAATACTGTTAAAGGCATAACTAAATTTCGCTTGTTATTTATCCCTTATTTAAAGTAGCTCATAAAAAAAATTTTAAAGAAAAATCTTCAAAATATAATTCAGACTAAAATCAGTAAAACTTATCAATGAATCAATTTAGGAGAGATAAATGTATATTAAAACAAACTTATTATAAAGAGTTCTCATATAAAGTTTCTTACTACATATCAAGTGAACAAAAATAATTAAATATTTGTATTGAATTTATTTTGTTTGTACAACATATGTTTTAGTATAAAACAAGAACAGCTTATATTTCATATAATTTAAAAGTTTTCTTAGATTTAAAAATATATAATAGTAGTTAAAACCTTTTTGACATATATTTTGCAATTAAAATAGAAAAAATGCGTTTTTTTTATAAAGTTTTGCAGACAAAGTTGTACACTTTAATGTAGTTTTTTCTTTACTACCTCTTATTTATTAATCTTATATACATATTTTTATTCTGTTCCATGATAATTTTATGTTTCCGTTTCCTTTATTTTGATTTAATAAAACAAAATCAACTTATTACCTTTGCATGAATAAAACTTATTCGCTACTACCTTAAGTTAAAGTGCCACTTTTTGTTGTAGAAAAACGCAAAAAAGACGTTCAAAAGCGAGTACGACCGCCAACAGTCCAGTGCCACCTGCTACGGCGGAACGTACAATTTTAAGACGGTGGACGAACCGACTTGCGCGAGAATCAGGCCCTCGTCCCCATCCAGAAAGAACAGGCCGCACCCTCCCAGGTTGATTTTTGTTGTTCCGTCAAACATAAAGAGTTTAAAACGCAAAAGGCGAAAGTGTTTTGATTTTTAAATTTCTTACAAGCAGTTCATGTTAAAACTTGTAATAAGATTTTAAAACAAGGAATATAATACTGACGCCGTCTTTTGATTCATGATAAAACAGGTTATTATTATTTTTTTTAAGAAATAAATTTTCTAAAGAATTTCTTTTTGTTTACTGTTCTGAGTTTCATAAGTCTAAGTAAAGTTTATCAACACAAATTAAAAAGCATGATTTTATAGAGTTTTCATGGTAAATCGGCTTCAAAACATAGATGGATACTATCAGCCTGGAAGCGTGCACCGATCGCAAACAGGTTAAAAATAACAACTTGGTGTTTAGTGCAAAACTTTGGTATTTTCAATCGTGAAATACCCTTTATAAAATAAATTAGTAATGGGTAAATATGAGTAAATATAAGTAAATAGTAAAGCTTTGCTCTGTTTTATAACACAACCCTATAGAAATCAACCTACAAAATTTATAATGCAGCTTCGTTGCCAAAAAGGCCAGCTAAGGAGAGCAAGGCGACAAACTCATCAAGACCGTTCACCGCTCACACGTCGTTCAGTGAGCGCGAAAATATGAAGAAGAAATTGGGAGCCATTCACGCACAAGCTGTTGAGTCGTGGCTCAAACTTGCCTCCGAAAAAGGTTGAAACTTGGCGTAAAACCGCAAATTAAATTGTTAAAAGTCATCTTTGCGTTAATGTATCATTTACTGATGTTGTGATTAGATTTAATCAGTTAGTTAGATAAGATAAACAAGTTTTTTTTAACTTGAGTGTTTTAACATGCTAATGGTGTTAGCTGGGGATTATTGAACAATGGTTGCTCGCGTGTTGCACGAGTGTGTAGATAAAGTATTCCACGGGCCGCTATTGTTTTGAAATAATTGTAGTAACTAATAATAAACGACAGTTTTGAAGCAAAGTGGTATGAAATAATCAATACTATAACATTCGTAAAGAGTAATTGTTAAATGCCTAGTTTTATGTTTTTATGAAAGCATTTTTTACTTTATTATTCTAAAGAAGTATGTTATTAGCTGAAAAGTACCAAGAATTTGAACATTGGGCTGCAGTTTTTCAACCCCTTTACTAGTCTGATAACTTTTAGTTCTGTGTTTTAAAAGAATTAATAAAAATTAGAAAAAAAAAACGTAAGTAGTCAGTATAAGTATACAAAAAGTCAAAAGATTCCAAATGTTTTTTTTATAAGTCAAAAGAATTTTAAAAATATATAAATTTACTTTTTTTTTAACCAATACGATTAAACTAGTATAAAAAAAACTTTGTTAAAAATGCTTACTTTTTTAATACTTATTGTTTTCAAATGTATAAGAATGTTATATTTACAAAACTTAACATAAAGAAGTTCTCAGTTGTTTTGTTTTTAATTATATGTATGAGTTCAAAATAATGATACTATAGCATTTGGTTACAAATATGTGTTTACATTTTTTCGATTGCTAGAATTTTTTTAAAGCATAAGCAAAACGTATTAAAAAGATGTGGTATTTAAAAGAAATAAAAATAAAACACGTGTAGCTTTACCGAATTGAACTAATTGTAAACTTAAAGCGTATGCTACATACTTTAGTACGTCTTATGTTAATTTCTTATGAACTCACTTGAGATAAGCAATAAAATACACGTACCGCTTTTTCTTTGTTTTAAGCTAAACAATAGCTCTATAGTTTATTATTTGGTAAAACATCATATTTTTCGGTTTTTTAAATTTTTTTCAATACTAATTTAAAAAGTATCCTTGAAATAATGAAACTAAATTAAAGTCGTTAACAATAAAAATCTGTGAAACAAAATTCTAATAAATTAAATTAAAGGTTTAGGTAGTAGTTAATAAAAAAATAGTTTATGGTTATTTTTAAAATGCTAAGTAAGAATTAATCCACAGTTCGAGAATAAAACCTAAACAAACTTTTTTCATCTATTCAAAAAGTTATGCAAGCTTTACCAATAGTACATAATAGGTTTAAAATGTAGATATACTATAATTTATAGTTTGAATTTGTTATATTGTATGATAGCTTTAGTACAAAAAAATATGATTATATTCTAAGGTTTAATTATTTGTCAGATAATAGGTTATAACCTCACTATAGTAAAACCTCTATAATTTTTCAAGTGTTTCAGCTATGGTAAAACTAACTGCTTTTCTTAGACAGGGTAGCTATTCGTCGGTCATTTAAGTTGGATGAAAAGCGTTTAAGAAATGGAAGAGAATCTGTTTCCGCAAATAAAACTAAAGACCAATTACCAGAAAAATCAACTACATCAAGTATTTGTTGATATGATTATAACTTTTAATTTGAAAATTAAGAATAAACCTCCTTACTTATTTTGTCATATAAATCTTTAGAAATTTAAATAATTTACATGAAAATACATTATAATTAAACACAAAAACTTATTAGTTTGATGACAAAAAACAGCTTTAAATCCACATAAAGGTAAATATATTAAACGTAAAGCATCTATTGTATTTTTTTAAGAACACTATGGGTTTAATAATAACAAGATATTAAAATCATGCATGAGTTTCAACCAACTTTTTCATTGACAGAAAAACAGTTAGTGAACTTGTCTCGTTCTCTGAGACAGGCTTCGAACGAAAGGAAGATTTTAGAGGAGAGAGAGAGATTCATTTTTGAAACACCGAAAAACAAGGACTTTCAGATACATCCGGGGTGGAGCACTGCTTGGCACAAGCAGTACGATTCCAGGTCTATTAGGTACCCACCACAGCTGTACGCTTAAAAATTTTTTTAAATTTTACAAGTAGCGCACGTGAGTTTCGTAGTTATTTGCACATTTTAGTTTTTGTTTCGTTTTGTATACGCAATTTACATTCTAAAAATAGAAGTTTATATTTAAAAACAAAATGCTACATGTTAACTATTTTCAAGCTAAGGTGTTAGTTTGGTTTACAAACTGTAACTTACTCAAATATTTTCAGTTGAATTGTTTTAAATTGAGCCTACCAATAATCACTGTCAAAATTACTCTGCCTTTTACTACTATAAGCTTGTTTGTTTAGAGTAACTTTCTAATAATTTTTTTTTTGTAGTTAACTTATTCGTAATTTGATAACCTTTTATAAAACATGCATTGTTATTTTTAGTCTTTTTTTTTTAAAGAATTTAGATTCAAACTTGTTTTATTTTAACTTTCATTGTTATCTTTAATCTGTTTAATTTTCTTCTGTTGTCACAATATGTCACATAATAAATTGTTTTCATAAATACAGTCTTTTTAATGTGTTATATATATATATATATATATATATATATATATAATTTTGAATGTAGGAATTTTAATTTGTTAATACAAACAAAATCTTCTAAAAGCAAAAAATTCTTTAACAAGTTAGGTTTTATTATATTAAGGTTTAGCAAAATTGTTTTTGTTCAAAGTTACAAACAAACATTAGTGCTAAAACTTTTTTTTTCTCTTAATTAACTTAATATTCAAACTTACTAGCGTCGTTACCATTTTTTACTTTTAAGTAAAACAAACTATAATTAAAGCAATTTAAGTATTTTTACTTGAGAAAAATTAAGCTTAATTGGTAGTTTAAAGCTGGTTTCAGTGTTATAACATGTTTTTATATATTAATATCAAAAAATATAATTACAAATACAATAACCTACTTTTTCGTAACTTAAAATCTAGCTTCAATACAACTATTTTTTAATAATTGTAAAGTTTTATAAAATAGTTGTAGTTATGTGTTGTAGTAAAAAAACTTTTAACATAGAATATAACTGACGTAAGGAGCTAAACATAAATGTAACGTAGCATGTAATATCAAAACTATGTAGCTCGAATATAAACATAAAATTGTTTAACTGAAAAACCTCGAACAAATTATTTTTTCTAAAAACTAAAACAAAGTATTTAAAAAAATTTTAGGTGCTACTAAAATTGTTTTTATGGTTATTTCTTCATGTTTAGACAAATATATAAAACTATCTACAATACAAAAAAAAAAACTGTGTTGCTACAATAAAACTTTAAGGCCTAAATCTTAAGATATAATCGTTAAATACTAAAACTATTGTCTTAGTTTATACTTTTTACTAGTTGTGCTTATTTTAATAACTACTAATTCTATTAATTTGAAAAGTAATTATTACTTTTCATATTTTAGCATGAAGTATTACTCATCATAAACGTAACAAGTTTAACTTGACAAAGCTTAATCGTTTAGTTTAATAATATAGTTTTACTAACAAAGTTTTTATTGGAAAGATTTATGCTTTAATAGCTTTAAACTAAAAACTCTTATTTTTTTAATATACTAGACTTGTAACTTTTTGTTTGAAAAAGTTTGTATACTTTTTACAAAACTTTGAAACTTAATTACACAGGTATAAAAAATTTGACTTATTTTTAAGTATTTTATGTAAGAAAGTAAACAAGTATACCTCAAGCTTGTATAGTTGTACAGTTTGTATAATCTATTTTATATTTCAATATAGTAGCTCAACTTTTAGTTAAATAGAGTTTGTAAAAGTGTTTCAACTTAGTTGTAATTCTTTTTAAAAATATTTATTAGTGTATGTGTTTAGTTTTGTAAAGCTTTAATTTTATAACACAAAATCTTATATTTTGTTGCTTATTTTAATTTTTTTATTAAAGGTTCATAAAACAGTATAAGCAGTACAAGCAGTAAATAAAAACTATACAAAACTTAAAATTATCAAAACTAGACGTTTAACGAGTCTAGCTTTACCAGTTACCGTCGATCACTCCACCGATTACACCGATTTATTTTCATCTTATTTGAAATTATCTACAATATTGTTTTGTGATTTTCAATAGTAAAATATTACACGAGTTCAACGTTAAGGTAGTTTTAGCTGTAAAAATGTCAGTTTTTGAAGGTAATTAAACGGACTGTCTATAGAATTTCCTGCTTCTCAAGCTCAAACTGTGAGTTTACATCTGAAGCTCAGGCGTACATTAAAACAGCATGCCGCAAAACATAGTGAAAAGCTTGAAACAACGAGAAACGGACTTCCGACTCGACCCGGAAAAGTTCGTCGCAGCCAACTACTTCAACGAGTCCATGGTCAACAGGCTGAGAGTTGAAAAAAAAGTGTCGCTCGAGTTCGAAACTTCCGCGGACCTGGTCAGCTGCGGCTCGTGGAATTGCGACGGGACCCTGCTGGCGTGCGGTAAAAAAGGCAAGGGCGTCCAAATATACGTGCCGTTTAGAAATTACAAAAAGGTTACAGCGGTCGACATCAAAGACAACCATACCTTAGCCGACGTGGTGTTCATGCCCAGAAATAAAAACTTGATGACTTTTGCTTCCAGGAGGAACAACACTCTCTTTTTTTGGAACAATTCTGGTTTGGTTCGTGACGACTACGTCAAAATTTGGGACGTTGAAAAAAACGTGGCGTTCCGGCAGTACAGCTTTACAGGTGTGGTTGCGAAATTGGTCACCTGCCCCACTTTACCCAACCATTTGTGGTTCAACACCGATAATAAAGTGCAGACCGTAGCAGAGGTGGACATAAGAGCGCCTGGTCACAAAACAATAAGCTTTGGACCAGTTAAACCGGATGAAGGGTTGGTGTACCGGCGCTGCTTCGACGTCAGCCCTGTCGACGAAGTGACGATCGCGGTGGGCGACAAAGACAAACTGCTTTTCTACGACCGAAGGACTGTGACGTCACAGAGCAACGCGCAGCCGGCGAGGTCGGTCGACGTGAGCGCGCTGAACGGCCCAAACTCTTACATCTTGCAGGTTGCGTACAGCCCGAAGATCAACAAGATGGTGCTGGTAAGCTCCTACAGTTTCACCATCAACTGCTTCGCCCTCCCCGCGTCCCACCCCGAGGTGCGAGACGCGCGGAAGCTGACTTTCCCGGACAATGCGGCCACCGGAAGCGCGATGAGGAGCCCGTCGTTCTTTGGGAGCAAGTACGCCATCTTCGACACTTACTTCAGGAATTACTCTGCGGTGTTCGACGTAGAAAGAGCGCGGATTGTCGGCAGGATCACGCTCGATCATCAGAGCAACATTTTCTCCAACGTCGTCAGCATACCGCACCCGCGATACTGCCTGATAGCGGCAATCAATCAGGATCTAATAAATTTCGTCAGTCCGACCGGTTCGGACCAAAATGATGATTTTGATCTTGATTAGGTTAGAATTAGTAAATGAAATACACAGAGTTGTTAATATTGTACAATCGCTTTGTTGTTCTTTTTATGCGTTTTTATTATCTAATATTTTTGTATAAATGTTGTGGGTAGCTGTCTAAATTGCACGAGCGTACAAAGTTGCACGAGTGCACAAAATTACACAAAGATACTTTTGCATGAGGGCATAAAATTACACAAAGATACTTTTGCACAAGGGCATAAAATTGCACGAAGATACTTTTCCACAAAGGGTCAATTTTTCACGGAGACAAATTTGCTCGGGATAAATTTTTTTTATAATATTTTTTTTTCTACTATAATTGTTACCCTTAACCCTTACCCTCGGTCGGTAAGTGATTCTATTTATTTTTTATTTTTGTATTTTATTTATTTTTATTATTATTATTTGTTTTTTTTACTATCACTGTTACCCCTAACCCTTACCCTCGGTCGGTATATATTTTTTTTAATATATATATTTTTTTAATTGTTTTTTTTTTTTTATTAGTTTTTTTTTTCACAATCACTGTTACCCCTAACCCTTACCCTCGGTCAGTAACTTGTGACTTTTTTTTTAATTTTTTTTCTGGTTCTTTTTTTCTATTTACTTTTTTTTTTGTATTTTTTAATCTCGTGCAAAATGTAACTTGTGCAACATTGAACTTTGGTGAAAAATTGTCTTCGTGCAATTTTGTGCCCTCGTGCAAATTTGGCTTCGTGCAATTTCGTGCACTCGTGCAATTTTATCTTTGTGCAATTTAGACCCGTTCCCAAATTTTTTATAAAGTTTGCAATAAATGTAACAAAATATCCTTAACTGTTAACTATGAAATATATCCACTGCCTAAAAATTAATCTTTCGGAACAAGCTTTATATATAAACTTTAAAGACTAAGTAAAGTGCAAACGACCGTAAGTTAAACTTAGATTAACGATTTTGAACTCTTTTGAGTAATATTTATTGTAAAAGTTTAATTTCTAATACGAATTTTTAATTTAACTCTGCTTAAGTACATTCTTTTGTAACTTAACCATCAATTAAAACTTATATGTCTAAAAATTCTAAAATGTAGTTTATTTCTACGTACAAATCGTATTAATTTAATAAAACTTTTATTATCATAGTTTATTTAACTTTATTTTGATACACACTTAAAAGAAGCTATGTGCTATAAAGTTCTTTAAAACAACAACAAAAAATAAAACACCATTTACATTTTTACAGTTTTTATATTTACGAATGTTAAGAATAATATTTAGATATTTAAATGATTGCTTTTGTTTGAATTTAAAGTTTTTAACCAAGCTAAAGATTATATAACAAAAATTTAGCAAAAACTTTGTTTTATTCTTTTTTATTTTTTACGAATTTAAAATAGTTTATTAAATTAACTAAACAAGTTTTAGTTTACCTAAAAACACTTTTAGTATAAAACGTCATTAAAGCTTCAAGCGACCAACCTGCAATTGTAACTCCTCTTTCTTTAGTTTGTTTACTAAACGCAGTTTTGGCGCAACTACCAGTTTTCAAGCTATGCAACAAAACATCGTAAAGCAGTTGAAAAACCGCGAAACAAAAATACAATTTCACCCTGAAAAGTTCGTCGAAACAAACTACTTCAACGAGTCCATGATAAAGAGGCTGCGAGTGGAAAGGGAGATTCCGTTGGACTTTGAGACTTCCGGCGATCTGGTCTCCTGCGGAGCGTGGAGCCACGACGGAAGCTTGCTGGCGTGCGGAAAGAAGGGCAGAGGAGTAGACGTCTACTCGCCTTTCAGAAACTGCGAGAGGCAAGCAGCAATTCCCATCAAAAACAAGCACAACTTAACGGATGTTGTGTTCATGCCCAGGAGCAGAAATTTGATGGCTGTGACGTCAAGAAACAAGAACAGCTTGATTTTCTGGATCACGACTGCTGATTTGCTCATTGATGATTACGTCAAAGTTTGGGATGTTGGTAAAAGTGTTGCCACCAGAACGTACGGGTTTAAAGGACCGGTTACAAAGTTGATTACAAGTAATGCTTTGCCAAACCATATCTGGTTCAATACTGACAATAAGGTGAAAGCAATAGCAGAAGCTGACATAAGGACACCTAAATACCAAACACTCAAACTAGACCTGGCTCAAAATGAAAGTAGTTTTGGACACAGACGCTGCTTTGATGTGCACCCAGTTGACGGAGTGACAGTTGCAGTTGGTGACAAGAACGATCTTTTGTTCTACGATCGGAGAGCTATGACGTCACAAACTGTTGCTAAACCATTTAAGTCGTTCGACGCTAGCTCGATAAACACCTCTAGTTCTTTTATTTCAGAAATAAGGTACGACCCTGGCGGATCGAAAATAATTTTTGGAAACAGTTCATACGATCACTACGTCATTGACCTTGACGCATCTGACGTACAGGGGCTAGCTTTCAAAAATCCAACGAACACGGTGACAAGAAACCCTAAATTTCTCGGTGACAACTACGTGCTTTTTGACACGTTCTACAAAAACTACTCTGTCTTCTTTGACTTGAAAAAAGCGAAGATCGTGAGTAAATTGAAACTTTCGTATCAGAGAAACTTTTTTTCAAACATTTTAAGCATACCGCATCCCAATCAATGCATGGTTGTAGTTATATACCAAGATATATTAAACTTATTTACTCCAACAGATATAAGTAATAATTAAGATATTAAAGTTTCAAATAAAATTATCTCTTCTAATACGAATGTTTTATAATACTAAATAGAACTGTGATTATGATGACTAAATACTTTTTTATTGATATTTTAAAAATATTATTAATATATAGCGATTTTAGTTCTTAGTTTAGGTAAATTTGTTATATTGAGTATTTGATAGTTTTGTAAATTTGCTTTGAGATACTTTTTTTTACTGTACAGCTAGCTGTATATCTATACCGAATCAGACTGTGATTTTTTATATAGAAGTATATACAAAAGTCAAAATATCACAGAAGTCAAAATTAATTTAAAGCTAGACAGTGATTTCAACATTTTAAGTATATAAATATAAATTTTACTATATTCATGAAAACACAGTTACACTTAATTAAACACTAAATTTGTAGAAAAATAAAAGGTTTAAAGTATTTTGTAATGCTTGAAAAATTTTGCTCGAAGTTAAATTTGAAAAAAACATTATTTATCAAGTTTATTTATCAAATTTATCAAGTTTGCAACTTTGAAAATCATAACTCACAAATATGTCATTATATTTCAACAAATTTACCTTGAACGATAATTTATTATAACAAAAAATGTAAATTTTGTATAAAGTTTTTATTTTACATTAAGTAGTTAAGACTTTAGAGAATAATTTTATTGTGATTAGAAATAACATTTAGTTTTAAAATTTTCAATATAACATTAGAGTATATTTATTTGTTCACATTGCTTTATTTATTAGTGTAATTGTAAGCGTCCCTTAAAATAATGCACACTGGCAGATGATAGAATGAAAAGGTTTTATGACAACTCAAATTCACATCACAAAAATGTTTGATAACTTATACGTTAAGTTGGACCTTTAAAATGGTTTCTGAAATTCGTTTTTTAAGGATACACCTTTCTCACCAGCTCACACTTTGAACAAAGTTTTATAGTAAACTGCATTGTTCAACTTTTTCACTTAAAACACTGCCTTGTTTTTTTTTTTGGACTTTACTATATTTTCATTAATATTTTTGAATGATTACATAAAGTTTTCGTACAGATTAATTAAAAATGAAAGATCTTAAATAAAGAATTGTAACATTATTAATAGTTAGTTTAGTAATAGAGTTAACTTAAATTTAAAAACACTAATTTGCACTTTGAACAAAACGTTTTTTGGTAAAAAATGCGAACTCAAATCTTTCTAACTGAGGAAGATGGCTGTACTTGTTGCTAAGCAACGCCTACTATTAAGTTATTACGAGTTTTATTACGAGCTTCACTTAATCTATACATTCATCGTTATTGAGCGTAAGATAAACTACAAGTACATACATTATTAATTAGTTATTTAATCTTTTTTTTACATGGTTATAGCAAATAAACACAACAAAAAGTTATAGCTTTCACCTTTTTGTATTTTTTTAAAAGTAAGTTAAAAAATAATAATCAGCATAAACGGTTTAGCTAGCTAATTAACAACCTTTATGTTTATATATTATTTAAATAATTAGTGGACATTGAAAGTTTTAAAGTTTTGTTTTATCAAATTTCGTTATAAAAAAAATATTGGTTGCTATTTTAGATGTTACTATAAGTATACAATAAATAAGCTGAAGATAAACATATATTAATTTAATAACACAACAAGTTAATATTGTAGTTTTATTTTTCTAAATTTAAAAAGTATAGCTTTTCATAAAAAAAATTCATGCATAAATTTAAGAATAACAAATTTATTCATAAACGTGAAACATTTATAAAAAATAATTAACACCTCGTTTGAAAGCATAAAAACGCTCAATAAATTCAAACTTATCAAATGTATACAACTTATTAAAAAAAAAGAATGTTAACTTTATTTATTCAGTTGTTTCAGTGTCTTTTATTTTATTTTCTGAACTCTCGTTATTTTAATTTTTCGTACATTGGTGGTTCTTTTTGAATTTTTATATCGTTTTCTTTTAGTTGTAAAAGTTTTGGAGCATCAATTAATAGCTCATTATTTTCATTTAAAACTAATTTTAGTTTTAAGCATTAACATTTTTAGGCTAACTCATTTCTTTCAAAAATTCTTTTAGTGTATAAGTACGAAGTTCGTCTTTTTCTATTTTATTTTAATAATTATTTATTGTAATACTATTTAATGATAAAATTGTTCTTGACTAGCATTTAACTTACGCTGACCTTTTTAAAATAAAGCAGTTTAGTCTTAATTAAAAATTTAAACCCGAACTGCCTTTTTCTATTTTATTTGCATTTTTTGCAAATATTTTTTTTTTTTTTTGTCATGAGATAATTCCAAACTAATATTTTTTGGTTCAAAACCGTAAAGTTTTGTTTTTATAACAAAACATTACTATCGATGTTTTGGTTGTTGAATTGTAAGTTTGCATTCAAATCATCTAAACAAGAATCAAATAAATGTGGAAAAATGGAAAAATCATTAAAATACTTTTTTAATGGTTTTATTCTCATACAGCGAGGTTTTATTGAGCAAGGATGAAAAACTGATAAACTCACATTGATTTTTTTAGTACAACTTCGATAAACTATACTTCTTAGCTGCATTTATATAATTTGTTGTGATGGTCAATATTAAAGTTTGTCGCATATTTATAAATTGAAGTTTTATTCGCGAAGCTACTAGAAATATCCACAAATATTGCGAATATTGTGAAAATTTACGCTTTAAATGAACTATAAGAGAACAAAATCAAGTTTATTTATCCACTTTTCAGATGACTAGTAGTAAGACGTGAAATTATTCTCTCCTTGACACAATGCAGAAATTTGTAAAGTAATCGCAACAATTGTATACATTTCTAGCAACTTCTCGAATTAAAGCATGGTTTGTATATAAACTGAGCGTATTAATTTGAGCTATCACAACAAATTTAGTTTACTACAGATAAGAAGTATCATTTAACAAAGTTACAAGTATAAAGCAAAAAGAAACATTGAAACGAGTTTGAAATTTTTCTATCCTTATTTAATGAAACCTCGCTATATGAGAATTGAGAAGAAAACCAATTAAAATTGGTTTTAATGGTTTTTCTATTTTCTTCGATTCTTGTTTAGATGATTTGAATCTAAAGTTGCAAAACAAAAATTAACTTGAAGATAACAAAAACAACTTAGTTACAAAAATGAAACTAGAAGGTTTCGAACCAAAAGATATTAGTTTGGAGTTATTTTGTGACAAAAGAAACATAAAAGTTACTGCAAAAAAAAAAAAAAGACGGACTTCGTACTTATACATTAAAAGAATTTTTAAAAGAAATAAGTTAACGAGAATTATTTTTGCTCAAATAGGTTTTTTTGGTAATTTTCAAAAAATGTCCAAACTTTAGGTTCAATTATTTTCCTTATCTTTAAAGCTAACTTGGAACTTTTTTTTTCTAAAGAACGTTCTTTGCTTTGCTTTTCACAATAGTTTCCATCGAATTGGGTATTGACTTTAGTAGTGGGGCCCCTTTAAAAATTTAATGTTTATTTTTTTTTTTACTTATTTTAGCTCTTCTCCAAAAACAAGATAGTATTATTATTTTTTAACTTTAGTATTAAACTAAGTCTGTTATTAAGGATTTTTTTTTCCTTTAAATTTTTTTTATAAGATATGACATTTTTTCTTTAGTTTTTTTTTCCAAAATGTTCAAATTTATCATGGCTTTACTGCAAATTTATAACATTTTTGAAGATTTTTTTATTTTCAATATGCTTATTTAACTAAGTTTTGTATTAAGGAAATATCAATTTTTCCGATTTTTTTGTTAAATGACCTATGCAAGTTTTACATAAATTTATAGCATAGTTTACATTGTTCGAGGGATTTCTTGCTCAAATGATAGAAATATTCTGAAAAACATCAAAAGGTTAGCTACATATATACTTTAATATACTGTTAATATACTATAAATTTTTAACTAAATAATCATTCTAGTTTTAAAACTGAATTATTGTTTTGTATATTGCGTTTTTATTGTTCTCCATAAGATTATAAGAAAAAGTTAAATTAAACTTAACATATTTGTAAAGAATTACTGTTTCAACTTAAAAACTTATCATAGTTTATTTAGCTTCAAAGTTATCAATTGCCTTGTTATTACACATTAAGCAATTTAATGTATATTTGCTAATTCTAGCTAATATTTAACTTTATTTAACAAATGTAAACAAGATAATACAAGTATTTTGACTAGTAATTTATTTAAGAAGTTTTTTGATTAATTTTTTTTTATAAAAGCTACGTGTTATAGATATATTGATCAATTAGTGGTAGTTTAATTTCTACAGTAAATTTGCAATTTAACAATTGCTAAACGAGTATAAATTTTATATTTAATTGAATTTAAAGTTTTATTTAGTCGATTAACAAAGCTTTATCGAGGTTTTAAAAATGTTTATCATAGAATATATGTTGTTTATGAAACCTTTTAGTTTTATTTTCTCGAAAATATTTTGACTAGACAAGTATACCTTTTTGTTAAAAGTTGATAATAAAAATTGCTGTTTTTTAAATTAAACAGTTATATATAATCTTAAAGTTTCTGCCATAAAAGTGTATTAGTGTATTTTTTATAAAAGTTAGCTTCAGATTATGAAGAAAAAGAAAAACTCTAAAGATATCGTCAAACTTAAGCAAGAGGTAACAGTTATTTATTCAAAATTATTTTATGCAGCTTTGATTATTTGATTTATGCAGCTAAAAAACTTGCACATTCAAATCAAAATTAATTAAACAGTTAAGTTTTAATTAGCTTCGTTTTTTATATTACAAAATAAAGTAAAACTAATAAACTAAAAAAAAAAATTCAATTTTAAAGTTTAACTGGTATATAATAGTAATAGTCTTACGTTGTATGATTCAACGTCTTAATTTATAGCACTTGCTAAATAACACTTAAAGTTTCATGTCAAGAAAAAACAAGTGTTGGTTTTTAAAATTTTTTTTTTTTAGTCAGTTTTTGCATGTGATGAGCTTATAGCTTTTAAACTCACAAAACCACAACTTAAACTTCATCGGCATCTCTAAGCTTTGTGCTGTATAAAAATTTCATCTTATTTTATTACCACTAGGTGGGAGTGCTGAGCGGCTCCTCGCTGGTCGTCGGAACGATGATAGGATCCGGAATTTTCCTGTCGCCCGCCGGAATCCTGTCAGAAGTCGGTAGTGTGGGCGCCAGTCTCTGTATATGGGCTGCTTGCGGAGTCCTGGCAACTTTAGGTATCTTTATTATAGTTAACAAAAGTGTATTTTGTTAAGTACATGCTTATATCGATTTTTTATTGTCTTCGGTATTTTTTTCATATATTCCACATTTATCTTTCTTTTTCAGAACTGTTTTGTTTTATAAAATCTAGTTAATAAACAACTTTACAGTGAATGTTCCAACTCTCGTCGCAGGTGCTTTTTAAACTAGACTGATTTTATTTTAGCTTTTTAATTTTTCCCCAATTTTTTGCTGTACAACTTTCTTATCTTTCAATTCATAAACAACTGTGTTCATCTAAACTTCTTTCCCCACAGGCGCGCTGTCCTATATAGAGCTGGGCCTGATGATCCGCAGGTCGGGCGGCCCGTACCAGTACCTGCGCTCAGCGTTCGGCGACCTCATAGCCTTCCTGTACGTTTGGACGTGCGCGGTGGTCACGAGGCCCTCCTCCTTCGCCATAACCGCCATCGGGTTCGCCGAGTACGCCGTCGCCCCCTTCTACCCCGGGTGCAGCGCGCCGCAGAGCGTGCAGAAGTGCGCCGCGGCAGCGTGCATCCGTTCGTTTGAAACTGTTTTTTATTTTTAATGAACCTTCAACTTGTGTTAGAGCATCAGAACAACTTTATAAGGCATTGATGTTTATGTTTTGTTTTGATCATCTGAAACTTTTTTTTTAAACCATCAGAAATATACTATTAGCTTGCCTATCGCTACAGAGCACATAGAAGCTTTTGTAAATTGTAGCATTTTCTTTATCTAATTTACCAATGAATAAAACCCTTGGGAAATTTTTTTTCTAGTGACCATCACAACAATCAACTGCTTCAGCGTGAAGCTGACCAACTATGTACAGGTTTTCTTCACTTTCGCCAAAATTGCCATAATCGCCGCTATAGTGGTCAGCGGCGCCGTGCTGCTTTGTAGGGGAGAAACCGAAAACCTCCAGAATGCCTTTTCGGGGAACTCCCCTTCCGTGTCGGCGGTCGCACTGGCTTTTTACAGCGGATTGTTTTCGTATGACGGATGGTGAGTCTTGGATTTTTTATTTATACACCTTTTTTTATCCTAGTAAAGTATAATGCCGTTTCAAGTATTCTTGATTAAGTTGAAAACACGTGTTTTTCTTTTCACTTTTAGATTGAATACTAGTTATTGTCTTGTGGTATTTAATAGTAAATTTTTTCAGGGATCAGCTAAACTACGTCACAGAAGAAATAAAAGATCCTGTCAGGTAAAAGGTTTTAATCTTTATAAGATGGTTGTTTTAAAATTATTTTTATTTCAATAAGCGGTAAACAGTACCCAAAAGATTTTTAACCCTTTTATTTTTCTAATTAAACATTCTCTATAGAAACAAAAGGTCCTGTCAGGTTTTTTTTTATTTCTAAAGTAAAGTTTTCTAATTGGTGGTGAACAGTATTCCGGAAAGATTTTGAACCGATTGTATTTTTAGAAACTTTCCAAGAGTGATCATGATAGGAATACCAATGGTGACAGTTTTGTACATCCTCGTGAACATTTCCTACTTCACAGTCATGACACCGAGTGAGCTCGTAGCCTCGTCTGCTGTTGCTATTGTTAGTTTATTAACCAGTTTGTTGAAATAAGACCTACAGTACAGCATACGGTTTCTCAACCAGTTCAAAGTGAGCTGGAGTAAGACGTTTGGTGGAACTTACGTTTGATGCTAACAAGCTGCCTAACATCATCTGCAAATCATTTACTCTTGTTGTTTACCGGCTTGCTTTAAGACTATGCGACAAAACTAGTTCAATGTTTTATAACAACTGTCGCTTTAGTTATTTAACATTGATAAAAAAAAGTTACATTTCTTTACTTCATACTCTGTTTGCAAATATTTTAAGTTTGTGTTTTATAATAGAAAAAATTAATTCGAAACTACAAACAGACATACGGGGACAGAGTTTTTGGTGGTGCGAGTTTTTTGGTGCCGATTGCAGTTGCATGTTCCTCGTTTGGCGCCGCTAACGGAAGTGCATTTTCAGCCGGAAGGTCAGTTTTGATTTTTTAAGATTTATTTTATTACGCATTGAAAACAGTTTGCAACGTATTAATAACTTTTCTTATACGTACTAAAACAAACGTTCTCTCAGAACATTTATTTTCTAAACCAACTTTTCTAGTCTTAAAAGACTTTTTTAAATGTTAATTGTTAAAAGTTTTGATTATTTTTCTAATTTAGGTAGTTTAAAATAATCAGTACAGATTTTTATTGGTTACGAACAAACAGGCTGACTTACGCAGCGGGCAGAAACGGCCACATGATGTCAGTGTTGTCGTTCATCAGCGTTGAAAGACTCACACCTTCTCCTGCTCTTATCTTCAATGTGGGTTGTTAAAAATAAGCAACGCGCGTATGATATTTCAGTGATTAAAATTTCACTACGTTGTGATTTTTTTTAACCTCAAAGAGTTCCTAACGTAAAATTAAAATACTACCTACCATAGTACATCAGTTTTTTTTTCTGTAACGTTGTTATTTTTTGATTTTAAATATCTTATACTAAATAAGTTTTAATTTTTAGTTTTCAGGTATTTAATTATCTCAAAACAATGCTTTCTACATATGTTGTATTTTATTTCGAACATTATAAATAAATAATAACACTTTAAGATGTGTTTCAGTGCTAAAATTGACTAATAAAAAATATATAAAGTTTTCGTTTTGTTGTCAAACAAACTATTAATTTTTTTGTTTTACTTACTAGTGTAACAAAAGTATTATAAATTTAGTTGTTTAAAAACTACATCTTGAACAAATCTACTACAACAATTTCCCGTGTTCATTAAAAGAAATTATCAAGGTTAAAATAACAATTGCTAAACTAGACAAGTTTTTGAAAAATCTAGTAACAATTTAACTTCGTAGTCGGCAATCGCGTTGGTGATGATCATACCGGACAGCTCAAATTTTTACACCCTGATAAACTACTTCGCATTTTCATCGTGGATTTTCTACGGCGGAACTTTTCTGTCCTTGCTGGTTTTGCGTTGGAAGAAACCTCATTTGCACAGACCATTCAAAGTATGTTTGGTGTTTGTATGATAAAATTTAAAATAAAGGTGAAAGTTGTTAAAAAATCAAAGAATAGTTTGTGTAACTTCAGTTAAAAATAACATTTTTTATACAATTAACCGTTCTGAATGTTGTATTTTGCTAAGTTAGTAACAAACATTCACTTATATATTTTCACTTTATTAATATAAAACATATAAAACAATAAATAATGATACTTTAAAGTTTAAACATATTAAACACTTTAAAAAAATATGCCTATGTCTTATTCAAGCAAAAGTTTTGTATAAACTTATTTAAGTTGTTTTTTTTTGCAACAAACTTTTTTTAGACATTAAAAGCTACTTAAGCACTTTAACACTGTATAAAAACAATAAAATCCAACGTTAAAGTTGTTTTCTGTTATACGTTAGTTTTTAAAGGGTAGATTTATAAAGTTTAAAGTCATTAAAAACCTATAAAGTTTCCACACAAGCAATGCAGGTTTGTAAAGTTTCGGGCTTTAATCAGTCTAAAAACTTTGTAAATGGTCTACTTTAACTTATTTTCAACTAATACAATTTAATTCTTTCATTGAAAAACAATCTAATGACTTATCACTTGTCATATTACCTTTGAACAATAATGTTAAAATAAAAAACTTAAAGAGCTACCCATATGAATCTAATTCGATATTTTCAGAACATTTACTTTTCTGTTAGTCTGGCGTAGTTATTTTTTTGTTTATATACAGTATGCTGTAAAAATCTTAGAGCAAATGTTTATAATTTAATTTTGAAAGCTTTTCGCGCAAGAGATAGTTTTATCTCGTTTGACCATTACATAAAATTAAATATTAAAACTACTTTGGTTATATATTAAATCAGTCAAGAACTTGATTTAAGAAAACTTTTTTTTTCAAAATTTCAAAGGTCTTTCTTCCAATACCAGCCATATGTTTTCTCTGCTCGATATATCTGGTGATCGCGCCAATCTTGCAAGATCCAACTATAGAGTATCTGTATGCCGCCTGTTTTATTTTCAGTGGGTTGTTCCTGTACTTTCCTTTCGTTCATTACAAGCTCGAAACCCGATTTTCAGGTGGGTTGTACTTTAAAGCTTGCCATGGGTTTTAATTTATTCTAAACTCTTTTCAAAATAAGTTTTGCCGATTTTTACTCTTTTAAAACCATTTTTACACAAAAAAGTGTTTGTTGACCTCTATTTAACTTCGATAAAAACTAATTACTTTAGTAGTTTTAAACTATCACACTACTATTATTTGGAAATTTTATGGTACATATTCTATAACATATACAATTATAGGAAGGTTTTTAAACGTGTTTATATACCATTTGTATACATATGTTTAGCTGTATATTTAGGAGTAAAAAAAAACTTTTTTCATTGATTAATATTCTCTTAATTAATTGTCTTAAACTAAATACTTTGATTATTTTTATTTAAAATTTTAGTGAAATAAACTGTTTTTATTATTCACAATAAACAAGTACTAAAGTTTTCTAATTATTAAAGTAATAGTAGAACAATAAATAAGCTTATCTAACTTTTATGACGACTAACTACTTACATAATTCCTAAGTAGTTAGGTGTATCTAAATTTTATAAATACAAGATATATCATATTTAGTATATAGAGATTACTCATTTTTATTTTATATTTTGTTTCACAAAGCTTTTCAAAACTATACGAGTTTCGTTGTCAAGTAGTAAATGTTAAATGAATTTGCAAAAATTTTGGTTCGTAAAACAGTTTAAAAATTAAGTTTAAATTATGACATATAATATTTACAATGAAACTCGTATAATTTTAAAAAGCTTTGTGATTTAAAATATAAAATAAAAATGAGTAATCTCTATATACTAAGTTGCAAATGGTATAGAAATATTCCATAACATTCTGTAACGTTATATTTTTTTATTATTTGGTATTATCAATATACAACAAATCGTAGACACATTGACGCTGTTCATCCAACAGCTTCTAGAAGTCGTACCACCTCCTCCAGAGGGCAGCGTTGAGACGTAGAACACTTAAATTAACTCAGTAAAGAAGGTTTTAAATAAGTGTGAGATAATTTAAATCACTAGCGTTTAAGTAGGTAGTAAAAAAAGGCTGCTACGCTTGGAGGCTTTGATTATCAAATAAAGTTTTACATATCGTGATACAATGTTTTAAAAACAATATAATAAAAAAAAAAGAGCTTCTATTTTTGTTTTTTGTTTAAAATAATCTGAAATAAAGCAGATATATGTGTAAAAAATTAATAATCTTGCTAAACAGTTTTTTTGTTTAACTATTTGTTATTTTTGACTAATTTAGTTGTAAATTTCAGTATACTTACTAAAATAAAAATTTTATTGATTTAAAATAAAACAAAAGGTTGTTTTATTTTAGTTTATCTAGCAATTTTAGTAGTTTCATTATATATGTTTTTAAAGCTTCGTAATCTTCACAAAAACTTGAATATATTATAATTTTTGAAAATATGTTTTGTAAACTTTGTTGTAAAATGTACTGTTAAAATAACTTGAAACTTTTTTTCCCATTAAATACTTTTATAACTTCTTTAAAACACTTAGAATTTAGCTTTATTTTTTAGTAAAAATAATGTTTTTGATTGATTAATATGCTTTTTATTTATTGTTTTAAAATAAATTTTTTGATTGTTTTTACTTTTATAGAAGTGATAACATTTCAGTGAAATAAACTGCTTTTATTATTTACAAAAAAATTGTAGTAAAATTTTCTAATTATTAAAATAATACTAGAACAATAAATTAGCTAATCTAACTTTTATGACTACTAACTTAGTTGTTAGGTATGTTTAAAATTTTCTTATGTTTGCTTAGAACTTTAAGAAAAAAATACTTATTACTTTTAAGCTTTCTCTTTTTGATTATTGAAAACTATAAAACAATAAAAAAGAAAAGAAAAACATTACTATTGTGTCTTTTGTTACTATAGTATGCGTTTTAATGAGATGAGAATGTAGCAATTAAAGTTATCATTAAATTTCTTATTTGATTAAATTCTGTTCAGACTGATTTTAAGATTACTTTTCAAATTTTGAGTATTGAACTTTACACCACTTAATTTCTTACATTTGTACTCAATTTACATTGTAGTAAATAATAATAAATTTAAATAAATTTAAATTCTAAGAAGAATAAAACTTTTCGAAATAAAAATTGGTTTGTATTGCTAAAATACAATTGAGACGTGTATTACTGCAATTTAAACTGATTTTAAAGGCATGCAAGTTATAAAGCAAAATAAAAATATTGATGTTTTAACTGTGAGTCAAGAAAGATACAATTACATTTTTAAGAAAATATAAAAAGTCTTACAAAAAATAAGTGTTTAGATAATTGTTTACATAATAGAACTATTGTTAAGTTCGGCTATGAGCTGAAATAACTTGATGCAAAAATAAATTTACCTATATTTAACATTTCTTAGCTTTTTAATTTCACGTAAACTATAGTCGTAACTTCTAAAATACGAAGTACCATTAGCATTATGTACACTGTACAGTTTACTGTTGAGAAAAACATTTTTGAATATACATTTTTTGGTTTATTTTGAGTACAACAGATGGTAAAAGTCGATATTATTTTTTTTTTAAACTTAAAGTTTTTTCGCAAAGTTTTTTTTAAACTAAAAGTTAAAAGGTATCTAAATGATAATTGTAGTAATTTATAACTAGAAAAAATAAACTAATTATAAATATTGCTGAAACATTAAGCTTTATGAGTACTTTAAAACAAATAAAAATAATACTGTAAAAAAAACTTTAAAGTCACTTTAAGTTAAACTCTCTAAAAAATGCTTTCAGTTTTTTATTACCACTTAATATTGTTACGATTTTAAACTGTTCTGTTAAGACTGACGCTTGGTACTCATCTAAACTTAATTACTTTAAACAGCAGTTGTTGTTGCTTGTAGTTTAAGGGTAATATTATAGATTTTTTTACATTACCAACTCTTTACTTTTTATTCCAGATGTAACAATGAAGTTCGCTTTAGTTTTTATTTGCCTTTTTTGCCTTATTTATTCAGTGTTCAGCTTAATATGATACGAATGCTTTTCAATAGGCGAGTCAGCTTGCAAACACCAAACAGTAGTTTGCAAGAAAGGAATGGAAATGTGCGAGGTATCTTCAATTGCTAATGGAGACATCAAAGCTAACAGCAAGGGTTGCTTGTTGAAATATGAAAACGTACGCGGTTTTATAACAGAACTTTGGGTTACGACATCGAGTTTAACTTCTGCATAGGTGACCTTTGTAACGGTTAAGAAATATGTTTCTAAAAAAACTTGTCGTTATCTGTGTTGTCTTAAGCTTTTCGTGTTTTACAAATATTCTTTTTAATTTGAACTCCTTAGAAGTAGCTCTTTAATCTCTAATTAACTCCTTTTTAAAACCAATTTTTTTAATAAAATAATTTTACCGTAGTTTTCTTTTAAGTTATCAGTCATTAAAGACTTGTGAGTAATCATTTAAAAATGTCATCAACAATTGTAAACCTTTTTGTTAGGTATTTCATTTTAATTATAAAAAAACACATTCAGAAACTACAAATCCAACAATTGTACTTTTGAAATACAGCAACCTGCCAACTAGGTACGCTCTTCCTAAGTAAGAACTCCCGGTATGGTACGAATTTTCTGTTCAAAAAACAACGGGTTCAAAATAAAGTTTTTTTTTCATGAAATATTAGATTTTTAGACTTATTAGACTATTTTACTTATTTTATATTATATTAGTGCAATTTGTTCTGGATACTTATCCGAATAAATAACAAAAACCTGTATAGTAGTTGATAGTTTTAGGGGAAAAAAAATTACATGTAAATTTTAAACTAATTGTATTATTTTTTTGTAAAATGGTCCAGTTGTTATAGATATAAATGTGTATAGATAAAAATTTATTTACTAAAAAGCGTCTTTAAACGAATTAAACAAGTCAGGAGGGCAGTCATTACAGAACTATTTCTTAAAATAAAAAAACTTTGTGGATGGAATATAAAAAAGTATATAAACATATAACATATATAAAATACTTTTACAAATAAACACGTAGTATTAAACAACTCAAGACTTATAATGTATGCATGTACTTTCAACAAACATGTTTTGTTTATTAATAATTGATTTTTTATTGGGGGATTTTGTTATAATAGTCATTTGTAAGCTTTAAATGCTTAAAAATGTTTGTATTAAACTTAATGTAGGTAATCAAAAACTAACATTTCCTAATAATAATTTCCACTGGTGGTACGCACTTTTGCGCTGTGTTTAAAGTGCGTACCTAGTCAGCAGACTAGTATAACAAATGTATAAAAATGACTTTTAAATGCCATAAAACAAAACTTTTATTATAAAACGTGAAAACAAAAATAAAGTACATTTTAAACTTTTGCTTAACTTTAAAAAGATAGAAGTTTTGTATTACTACGATTTTTGATAAACAAGTAGTTATTCTAACGAAATTATTACTCGGTGGGCCTAAATCGCACAGAAATAGGAATATAAATTTGTATTAAATCGATTACTGTAAGTGGTGTAGTTCGGTGTTATATCAATTAATTTTTCAGTACAAAAAAAAATGCAACTAAAGTTATTGAACTTAACGTAAAAGCTTCTAAAATGTTTTGGTACTATGATTTTTTTCTGTTTAAAAAAGACAATTTGTTTTTCTTTAGAAAGTGAAAATTTTTTTTTTGTATCAGCTTGTTCATACTTAGTAGATAAAAAATATTTTATGTTTAAAAAACACACTGTACTTTAACTATTGGACAAACCTAAAAAACTAAAGTAATTTCTGACTATTACTGTAGTTAAATGCAAATATTTTTATTTATTGTTAAAACCTACATAGTTACTATTTTCTGCTAGTACTACAATAATTAAGAAACGAAATGATTTTAAAATCTATTGCTTATACCACGCGCGCGTCTTTTTAAAGCCGTTAAACAATTTTGATTTTACTAATCAAACCAAAATTGGACCTAAGTGGTATAACTTCAGTTAGAAACGAAATTTAAAATTTTTTGTTGAATATTTTCGTTGAAATTTTGGCTTGTCGAACACTCTAAATTTTAAAGAAAAAATCAAATTTTTATTTTTCATTTACGTTCACCTCTGTATAATTACAAGTTTCTAAAACCTTTGTTCTAATAAAAAGTTTCTTTTCAAGTTGCCAAAAACCACTTTTTTAGTAATTATGAGTTGCAATGCATACTTATTACTTATACTACTTTGTGTTTATATTATTGTTAGTAAATGCAAGACTGTATAATGTAAGGTAAAGTTTAACAAATTTATAGCAATAACAGCTTCTATACTTAAAAAAATCCAATTGTGGAAACCTTGCTGACAAGAATACTCACAAATACAGTATTCTAAATCTATTTTTAATAAATTATGCACCAAAACAAAATAAAGTTGGGAATAAAAAGTTTGGCCATAGCAATATTAATCTAATAAAAACGTATATTTTTTAAGCATTCTAACTAGACCTATACTTATAACAAAATTTAAGACTAAGCTTTATAAGTGTTCATTAATTGTATGTAGTCATGGAAAAATAGCTTGTATTGAACAGGCATAGATGTGTTTTTAAACTTTATAAGCTTTATTTCTGAAAAATTATCATTCTGAAATAATAAATGACTAATTTTAGACCAAGTATTTGTTAAAGTTTAACTTTTATAATTACTTACTATAACCATACTTTAAAATTTAAAAAAATTCTTTTAACCATATCCAAAACTTAAAAAAAGAAAAAAGAAAAAAGTTTTTAAAGAGATAACACTATTTAAACCGGAACTGCTAAATATTTAATATAGGAAATCTTGATAATCGGAATTTTAATTACATGAATTTCAACTATCAGATTTTAAACGCGATTTACCCATAAGAACCAAACTACACTGCATAACAATTAGCATCTGTTTACGAGACAATCTACGACCCATCGGAAATTGCATTTGATGGCTGTACGAGGTGCAGTCTAGTGATTATTAAACGTGAAAATATCACAAAAACAGAATAAATTTTGAAAAAGTTTGAAGTTAAATAACTTTATGTTTAACACCTGTATTAAGACTTTCTTCTAAAGTGTTTTTTAAGTTATCGCTATGCTATTTATCAAAATAAACTGACGTTTATAGTATTAATATGATCAAAGTTAATTGTCAATGAGGTTGTAAACTTTTTTATTTAACTTAACATTTTAGAAAAATAAATTTTTAATTTTTTGATAAAGCTCTTAGTTTAGTTTTTTAGACTATACAAACTAGTTTTTGTTATTTAATCTATAACATGTTTAAAAAAAAAGGATAAAACGAACTAGTTTAAAAGCTCGAAATGATGATATTTGTTCAACGCCTCATGAAGTGTGCTTTCTTTTTACAAGTATGAATTACTCATTATCTTCATGCAACATGTAAATCGTAAAACTTTATTTTGTATACTTCTATATTTAATTATATTTTTTTTTGCTTACATTCTTTATGATACGTAAAGTTGTATAAGTAAAAAAAAACTAATGAAGTTTTACAGTAGTAGAAGAAATTTTCAACTTTGTTTAAATACTTTCCAGTAATTTTTTATAAGTAAATAATACTAAACATTTTCTTTAAATCTTTAATCATTTATAATAGCTAATAAAAGTATAATAATAATTGCACAATAAATTTAAGTGTTAAATGCAGATATTACATCTTTAGTTAAAACTATCAAAAAAATAAATCTTAAAAAATGTAATACATCACAGAAAATAATTATAAGTCATTTGTTAGATAGTAAGAAAAATTGTTGAGTAAACAAATGTAGAAGCTTATTTCATTTTCACATATTTATACTAGGGTTTTATTAGCAAACTGAAAGTATTTATTTTTGTCCACTACAAAAAAGTATGCTGCAAATAGAATTATTAAAATAAAAGTTTGGGAAAATTATAAAGAAAAATATAAAGTCTTTAAAATTTGAATAAAATTTATACAAAAATATATTATTTTTGTACAACCAATCAGTTTATAATCTTCAACAAAATACAAACGCTATCAAATATTAAGCTTAATAAAAAATGTTCAAATTATGTGTAACTCAACACATCTACTTTCACTACAACAAATCAAATTCTCAGTTCGCACATTGTTGCGTACTTGTACGGCAAACTGCACCTTCCTGCAGTAACCGCGTGGTACTTCCTGTTGTAGGACAGACAGTAGTCCCTGTTGTTGCCGACCACATCCTTGATCCACCAGTCGGTCATGTCGCTTCTTCCTTTGAGGGGAGCAAATATTTTTCTGCAGGAAAAGTGTCAATTTAATTGAAAATAATACTTCCAGCTTATCTACTTTTGGCTTATTGTAAAATTTAAAAAGCAGGGTGTGCCTTTTCAGGACAGTTTTGAAATTTTTGCTAAAATTTAAAAAAAAAATTAGAGCTACATTTACTGGAGTAGAAAAAAATTATATTTATTTTCATAAACTTGCTATGCTTTACAGCTTGGCTTAGTTTATGCAATAGATTAGCATAAGAAGTTTTTTTATATCATTTTTGAAATAAGAAACTATCAATTTTATAAATATACTTTATACAGAAAACTAATACAGTTTCACATTTAATCAGAGTTAGTTTTTACAAATCACCTTAAGTTTTCCATAGATTCTTCGTATATTTTTCTCTCAATTGACTTGGTTCCTTGGCTGTATACTTCTGGCACCACGACCTTTTAGTGGGAGTTTTTATTAGTTTTATAAATACATAACTTACGTTAGGTACTAACTTTAACATTTAAAAATAATCTTATCTAAATTAAGATATACAAACATTATATGGGGAGACGGCATCTTATTATATACACATATACTAGAATCAAAGAAACAATTATGAATTACAATAATTTTGCAAACCATCAAAAACACTTTTTTGTTAAACAAACAAAAAACTCACTTCCCACCCTGTGCTGCTCTCACTGCTCTCGACGACGTTGAACATGGTCTTGAAGCTGGCCAGCTGCCAGGCGCACATCTCGTCAGCGTTGTACCAGTTTTTCTGCAGGTACCTGTAGTCGTGCCTGAAGTGGTAGAGCTTGGGCGCGTGGTCGTTGGTCCGCCTCGAAACCACGCTGTCAGTGAACCTCGCCATCCATTCGTGCCCTAGAGGTTGGTTCAAGTTGTTTAATTTGTTTACAAAAGTGCTAGTGAATATTTAAAGCGACTTTTGGAGTACTAAAGCAATTCTTAGTTAAACTATAATGTTGTCGTTGAAAATCAAGTGCAAAGCTGTTTTTGTACTACGTTGATAGTTTAAGGTGTTTTTCTATTAATTTTAAAGCATACACACTTTTTATACAATTGGCACCGATTTTTTACAAGTGCTTACAAGTTAAAACGCAAGTTCTTTTCGTTACAAAAGTAGCAACAATGTAACACTTGAAATTTTTCAATCAAAAACAAACGGTAGCAGTATCCCCAACTGCCCCCGGCAGTCTTGCACCAGGGTTTCCACCCGGTCGCCCCGTCATACTCGTAATCTCCCGCTCGACTGCCGTCCACTATGCAGTACTGGTAGTGTTTGCCCCACATTCCTTGCGGAAACGAGCACAAGTTGTGGTTCGGTGTGGTGATTCTGACGTCGTACAATTCTGCAGTAATCGTTGATATTTAACAATCAATGGTTTTTATACAAAAAATTATACAGCGTGTTTCTCTACATATACGCCTGTTAATTTAACTATATTTTAATAACTTTTTGCATTTTTTTTTATTACAGAACCGCAGTTTGATAATACTTCAAGTAGCTTCAAGAACTACGTTCAGCGTAGAAACTTAGTAGCTGTCTGAACTTGTAGAAAATATTTTTCAATCTATGGTTTGCAATAAAAAACGATTGATGTAGGTTAAGAGCAAGGCGTTTAATGTTTTTTATGGTCATATAGCATAAAAGGTGTACTTTAAATTGGAGAAATACTAAGTAGCCAAAAGTGTTCTTAAAAACCTCCAACTTAATTAACTACTAGTTTTAGTTTGATTTTTTATTACGTTTTTTAGTAAGAAAACAACAAGTTGAAAATAAAAAAATGTTAATAAAACCAAGTGTTGGTCGTCTTTAGTAAGTGGTGTGGTGAATTAAATAATAATAAACAATTGGTACCATTGCAATAAAACACTTATAATTAGAATGAAAGAAAACTTGTAACAACAGATGAAAAAGCAGTTTGGAACAATAACTTTTAATTAGAATATAAATTGCAGGTCGTCTTTTGCTGATATATACTTCAACTTTACCTACTTATAAAATTTCGCGTTATAAACTTCAGCCCAGGTAAAAGTCAATATTTTTTGTCTAATAAAAGAGATGTGCTAAACCATGTTACTGATATTTAAATATGAATACTGAAGACTATAATGACAATTTATTTATTAGACTAAAATCATAATATTGTCAAACTAAGTGTTAATATATTTAAGTTTATTCTTAATAATAAACAATTTGACTTACCTACTTTTGCACTTGCAAAGCTACAAAAGGCTGATATGACCTAAAATTGTTTAGTTAAGTTGTAAATTTGAAACTTTTATGATGCTGCTCAGCAACACTTATCAATAACTTAATAAAACATTAAATACATAAAAACTACTTATATACTTCTTATTTATAGTTTACTTACTTAACATTTATATAAAGTGTCAGTTATAACACAAAAAAATGTTGTAGGAAACATACTTATAAGTAAAATGTGTACAAAATTCTCTATTTTAGTGTATAACTTTTCTTTTAAAGATATAAAAATTAAAAATACTTTAATTTTTAAAATATCTAAAAGTTAAATTACAAAGTTATAATCGTTTTAAGTTACTAACTAAACAAATAAAAGAAACAACGAACTATTAAAAGAAAAAATAAAACTTTCATCTTTGAGTTTTTATAGTTTTTAAGGTTGAAAAAAAATCATACGCTTATATACTCAGAATAACTATCTTAACCTTTTGTTAAATTTAATACTTAAGTGTGTTTACAATAAATAACATAAAATAAGTATAATGAAAAAAGTTACTTATAACAGTATAATAATGATAGACAATAAGCTATAAATTTGGAACAAAAGACCTACTTAATGATTAGCGTCGCAGTATGAATTACTACAAATTAGATTAATAAAAGTAACTAATATAAAGGTTAAAGCTTAACAGTTTACGAATAATCTTAAAAGCGGCTTAAATAAAAAAATATGTCTAAAGATAATTTGTTTAATTCAAAACAACTTTCATAAAATTGGTTTTTATCGTATTTAGTATATTTTGTATCTATTCATCCTTATTGTTGTAAGTAATAAGTAGCATATAAACACAGAAGTTGTTTTAGTTCTAACGTTTACTTTCTCGTTAATTACTTTTAAATTTTCAAAAGCTAAACAGAAAAAGCTTAAAAACCACAATTGCTTTCTTCTCACAGTTTATTTAAGTCTAAGAAGTTTCTTAAATACACCTGATAACCTAAAGTTTATGTAAGCAGTTTGTCAAAATACAAATTAAATGCGTGTTTTTAGTTTTCTCAACCGCTCTTTTTTTTTCACTTGGACAACTTAAAAACACCACAAATATTCGTAGAGTAGTGAATTTTTTGAAAAAAAAACGAAGAAAGCTCAGAAAGATTTCACATCAGAAAAATTGTTTTGCATAATATAACTTGATCAAAAATTCATGAAGGGTTTTTCGAATAAAAAAAAAATTAAAAATACTAAACAATAAGCCTTAGCTAAAAGTTTCGACACAAAATATCACATAAAGTTTCGTTTTTAATTTTCGCAAGCAGACTAAAACTTGGAACACTTGAAAAGCTGAATGTCAATAACTTATGTAATTTTATTACGTTGTTTAAAATTCTAGCAAAAAAAATAAAAACAATAAAATGCCTACATTTGAAATTAGCATATAAACTCATAAAGTAAAAAAATATTTATTCTTTCATGTGATAAAAACTCGTTTAGTTTAAGAAACGAAATATTTTTTTTACTTGAAAGTCAATCAAAGCGAGTAAAAAGCACAATATATTTACGTTTTTAAGGTCTTGAACTTTTTAAATATTTTTTACATACTTGAACTTGTTAACAAGAGTTATAAAAATTTCTTAACTAAAGAACATAGTATTTTGTCGTAAAATATTCTACTGTAATTTTGAGCTAAATGGTCTTGAGATTACTGAAATTACTGAAAATCTATTTTTACATACTTGAACTTGTAATTAATAATAAAAAGTTCTTGGCACAGAAAACATCCTGTTTTCTCAGAAAATTTGTTTTAAATCAATTTAAATATTATTTTAAGGTAGTTAAGGCCATAGGGGGTGGTAGACGATGTTTTTTACAAGTTGATCTTATTTTATAGAGTTTTTACTAAGCTTCAAGATGCTTTTTACCGTTTTTAAAAATTCGAATTAGTTTTTGAGATATGTCCGGCCAAAGTCGGGCCGCATAACAGGTTCCTTATGGGGAAGGAAAACTAAAACGGCGAAAAAAGACTAATGCATTCAAAATCTATCTCCTCCTTCATTTTTTAAGCAATCTTCTTCAAACTTTCACAGTCTATTCTTTATACAATAAAAAAAAAACGTTATTTGTGACTTTAAAAAATTTCAAGTAAAAATACCTTTTTTTTGTAATTTTATGACAAAAATTAAAAAAAAAAGTGAATTTTCATCAAAAAAATTTTTTTTTTACAAAAAAAAGGTATTTTTACTTGAAATTTTTTAAAGTCACAAATAACGTTTTTTTGTTATTGTATAAAGAATAGACTGTGAAAGTTTGAAGAAGATTGCTTAAAAAATGAAGGAGGAGATAGATCTTGAATGCATTAGTCTTTTTTCGCCGTTTTAGTTTTCCTTCCCCATAAGGAACCTGTTATGCGGCCCGACTTTGGCCGGTCATATCTCAAAAACTAATTCGAATTTTTAAAAACGGTAAAAAGCATCTTGAAGCTTAGTAAAAACTCTATAAAATAAGATCAACTTGTAAAAAACATGGTCTACCCCCCCCTATGGCCTTAAAGAGTGTACACTAGAGCGAAACAGCCGTTTTACTAAAAACATAAAGTATTTAACTTCATTTTAGTATAAGAAATAACTTAAAAAGAGTTATTATTCATAGTTGTAAAACTTGACTTAAAATAAACTAAAATATTATTCTGAAAACTTTACAAAAAGGTTTAAGTTGCAGACTGCAACGCTTATTAAAAATAAGAAAACATTTTGCGAAAAAAATTCAATTTCAGATTAAAACTGTTAATTTCTCACCGTAATTAATCTTTTATCCTAGTATGCTAATTTAAATTGACAAAAAAAAATTAAGATCTGTATCTAACTAAGTTTATTTTAACTTTTAACACTTAGACCAATAGTTTTTTAAATGAATTTTTAATTATCAAGTTTTTTATCCAGTATCAAAGTAAGAAGACTAGTATTCCTTTTTTTGCTCTTCAAGTAAAACAATAAAGACTGTTATGTAAGAACTGTTTTAATTAATGACACTATTTTTAATCTATAAATAAATTTGGTAGCTGTTTTAAATATTAATTTATTACTAACTCGTTTAATTGGTCAGCGATAAGTTATAAAGGCTAATTTAAAATTTATATAATCGAAATCTTTTTAAACAATAAAATCCTTTACATTTTGTCATGCTTCTTTAGAATTTTTTTTTCTTTTAAGTCCATAATGTTGCAGTTTTAGGTTTCAAAGCAAAACAAACTCTAACTCAAACTTTATATAAAAATATTTGTAAAAAATCTAACTTTTATTTACGAAAGCTACTTCAAAATTTTAATAAAATTACTTGAATTATATTATTAGCTGTATAATATAGTTATGCTTATATGTGGTAATATTATTTGTTAATACACAATTAATTCAACATAACTGCATATTTATTAAAAGATGTAGATTTATTTTATATATTTTACGCTTTTCACAGCGTATCTTTAAATATATTTATTTATAAAATTATTAAGTATGTTATATCAAAATACTAAAATAAAACTCTTCATAGTGTATGACAAACAATTTGATGCGAATGCAACCGTACTACTCCAGCTTGAAACAGTATTGGAAAAGTCATTTGGGTTGGTTTGGTGGTACACATAAAACAGACTATATAAAACTTAGAAGGCTCTTTACAACAAAAACTATCTGCTTTTTTCAAAAGACTATTAGTTTTTTTAGTCAGTTTTAAATATAGGTAGAGTTTTAAACAGTATGATATTCCAATAGATCAGTTGCAGCAGTTGTGAAAGGATCTACCATTTTACTTGTCTGGGTTTCATACCATATTATTTCGAGGCAATAAAAAGAGATTATCTTATTGTTGCTATTGTTATCATGTTAACCATGATTTTATATTTTTGTAGTATTTTATCTTAAGAAGTTTTAATAATGACTATTTTATTGTTTTACCAATTTCATTTTTAACATGGATGTTAAGAATAAATTTCTATTAGAATAAATACTTGACATATGTAAAAGATTAGTCTACTAAATAAAGTAACTTACTATATTTTAGAATTGTTATTAAACGCAAAGTTTCGTTTTATTTATTTTTCTAATTCTTTGATTTAACTATTTTTTGTTTTCAGATAACTTCTTCTGTTTTCAAACAATATTAGTTGTGAAGTTTTCGTTTTTTTTAGTGTTTTAATTGTGTTGCGCGCATACTTTTTGCTTTTAGCTAACGTGCTAATTAAAAAATTTTAATTAAATAAACACTTGAAACGTTACTCATGTTTTATATACAAACTAAATTTAATTGTAAACTGCCAAATCGGCAACAATTAAAGTTATTTTAAAAGTTGTATTCATACAGTTAACAATTTAAATACGAGGTTTGTTAGCACTAGGTATGCAAGTTAAAACTATATGAGATTATTTTTTCTCACATCATTTATTAAAAAAGCCTAACAAAGTCTAAAAATAAAAGACTAAATATCAAAACTACAGACTTAGGGAAGACGCACATACCGTTTCTAAAGACTATTTTTGGCTTATACAAAATATCTAAACCGATACAAGCTTTTTAAGGAGAAAGGTATATCTTTTGTAACGTCATTTATGGAAAAAATCATAAAGTTATAAAATAGATACACAATTCCAAAACTACAGACCTTAGACGACGCCCATTAAACTTTTATAGACCATGTTTGACTCTTTAAAGGAGAATTAGCCGATACAAAAATTTTAAGGAGAAAATGACTTTTTTTTGTGACGTCATTTGTGTAAAATATTAGTCAAAGTTTTAAAATCAAAAACTGAATTGCAAAAGTACAGACGTTAGGTAAGACACCCATACCATTTTTAGAGACAATTTTTGATTCTTTGTAAGCGAATTATTCGATCCGAGATTACAACGAATTCTTGGCAAATAAAACAATAAATTCTGCAACGTGTTCTACACTGTACTTTGTGCACACAAGAACATCAACTTGAATTTAAAATAAAACATTTGTATATGTTTTTATATACAATTGCAGTTTTTTTGGAAATTAAACATCCTAACAAAGTATTTAATTTAATTCAACATGTTTTAGTAAATTTCAAATAGTTTGGGTTTAAAATTAACCAACTATATATCTTTTTTATACGAATGCAGTTTCTTAAAGAATTTGATATTCAAATAAATTATTTAATTTAACTATACATATTTTAGTAAAAATCAAATAATTAATAAAATAAATATGTTCTGAGTTTATTAATTTTCCACAATATTGAAATGAGTAATTATAAGTAGATATCAAAATTAATCTAAGTATAAAATTTTGTGAAAAAAATATAAAAACACTTGAAATAGTTATATAGGGATTAAAATACGATAATACAAAAAGAAAGAATCATTATTTTTCTTACGAAAATAATTTTTTATTAAGTATCGGAAATCATCTGAACAGTCGATCAACAACGTTTGAACATTGCGGATTTCTTTTGTTTCGATATATGTCTAACGCACTCTTGACGCAGCTGCTCGAATTCTTTTGAATATACTTGATTTTTTTATGGTAGAAAAACATCTGACTTACTCTTTCCTCTACAACGATAAACGTTTTTAAAAGGTCAAGCAAACAATTAGTCATCACCTGTAGTTCTACCTGCCCTTTAAAATTACATTAAACTGTCAAAAAAAAACTATCTCTTTGACTGAAAAAAGATCTCTAGGTGACACGTCATTTGGCAAACACTCACAATGTTAAAATCTCAACACTGAACACCACAAAGTGTTGGAAAATCACAATGCTTAAATCCCTAAGCAATTATTCGCCGATGCTGCAACAAAACAAAAACACACCAACAGTCCAACCATGTGATCACTGCCACCAGTGTCAACTCACAATCGGCTGTTGACAAATTAAGTAAACCAATATCTATCTGAAAAACTTATTTAAGTATCGATACAACCGAAATTACGTTTAAAAACACAACGAGAAATTATTTCAACAATTACCGAAAACTTTTAAGTTTAAGGTTTGTTTAGGTGAGTTTAAAAGAAGATTAGTACATGCAGCTAAACGCTTCTTTGTTCTTCCAAGTAGCTTGTATAAATCTAAAAGTTTTCAAAACAGATTGAAAGTAAAAAGTTAATTTTTGAAAAAACAGAAACCATGCATGTGTCAAAAGAATTTGATTTGCCCACGATTTCCTGCTTAAATGAGTGGGTTTTTTGCTAACTGACACTACAGCTTAGAGCTAAAAAATACATACACTGACTAAAAATTTGCTTTTAAAACTTTTGAAACGTGAATAAAACAAAATTATAAAAAAAGTGACGATATGCTTAGCTTGGTAATAATAAAAATATTTGAAATATTAGCAAATTAAAAGGTTTTTTTAGGTTACTTTTTACGTTATCAGTTAAAACTTTAAAAGCTTATAAGCAATTTAGATTATTACAATTTTACTAAAAATTCTCAAAATTGTAACGAAAATTAGTCAAAATAAAGCTACGTAAGTTATTGACCTTAAACCTTTTCAAAATGTTCCCAAATACCAGTCTGCCTACAAACATAAAAATAAATATTAAGTTTTCGTGATGTTTTGTCTTAAAACTTTTATCTAAAAGGTCATAAGTTGGTTATTAAAAAAAAATTTTAATTATTTAGAATGCAGTCATAAAAGTTTATTTTTTTATCAAAACTTTACACAAGATATTTTCATTATCTTTACAAAATGTGAAAACATTCTAAGCTTTCTTTTTTTTGTTTTATTTCTATTTACGAGTTTTTGTGGCGTTTTCAAGTCGATCGAGTGAAAAAAAGCGGTGGGGAGCGTCTTCTCGGAAGTTTAAAAACAAGAAACTTTTGAAATTTTATGAATGTCTTTTTTGGTTGGACTCTAGATATGACCCTAATGAAGGAAACGTTTTAGTAGAATGACCCTTTTACAAATTAGATCTCAACAGTTTAAAAAAAATTTACTTGCTCGTTTAATTGCAATATCGATTATAATATCAGCTTTTTTCAGGAATAAAACAGTTTGAGATTTCAAATCAGATGTTTTTCTGAAATTTACATAGTTTTTTACTTAAAAATATGCATAAGTATTTTAACAAAAAATTCAGAAAGCACTCAAATAAATTGTAAATTAACGCACTGACGGTCTTAAACTAATAACATAGTTCCACCGAACTCTGATTAATACTAGTACTCCGAAAAAAGAAATTAATGTGCGTATTCTGTAAACACATATGCTTATAAACCATAATTTTAGATAAACAATTAAATAAAAGTAACAATTATCACATAAATTAATCATATACAGAATTAGTTTTAAACCATATACTTTAATCTTAAAATATAGTAGTACATATTCATACAATAGACATATAACATAGTTTAAAATAGTTTCTTATTGCACTTAATACGACTTTAACCTGAGTGTTCTAATAAACCACTCAAGCTTTTTCAAACGACTCAAACTATTTTTAGTCTAGAAGATGTTAATAACAACAAAATCAAAACAAACAAAACCAACTAACTTTTAGGTTCATACGCGGTACTAGTGCAAGTTTTAATTTAACTCAATAGCATACTAATATTTTCTATTTAACTATTACACTGTACTATTACACATCAATGTTCTACTACAAACAACTTGTTCTGACTTATTGAAAAACTTACAATAAGATTTTTAGGACCTTAAAAGTCTTTTTAGCTATATAAAGTTTTATAACTGTCTTAGATATTAAGTAACGAGACTGGTTAGTGTGTTTATTAAAGCCTTTTGTCTAAATGTTGATGTTTATTTTTATTTTAAGACATGTAAAGGTATTGGAACTTAATAAGAACTTTAGTCAGAAAACTAACGCAAAAAAAAAAAACTAAAAATCTATTTCAACAAAAAAGTTTTTAACTATGTTTTTCGTTTACCTATAAATTATCAGCATCTACTCTACACTATAAAAAATGATTTAAATGATATTTATTTAATCGCTAACTTTATTTTAGAAAATAAACAAGTATACTGAAACTTTAAAGCTACTTAGTTAACACAAAAGTTTTGGTTTGATTTTTTTTTATACTCTTCTTTTTCTAATACTAAGTTCACTAACCAATAAATGGTTCTAATTTCCAAGCTAGTTCAAAATAAGATACATAAAACTTACTTATATTCAAAGTTAAGCCGATATCTGAATTAAATTGAACTTTTAAGTTTATTAACTTTAGATCGAAGATTTATAAAACGTATGTTTCATTTTTAAAACGTTTCAAACAAGATTACTGTAACAACTTTGAACTTTTGTTTTATTAACAACTTAAAAAGTCGTAAATCTAAAATTAAAATTATTAAGTAGTACTTATTAGCAGCTTAAAAATTTCAGAACAATAATTTCTTAAGGCATCGTGACCCCTTATGGCCTAAAAAACTTTTATTATTAAAAGAAAAAAAAAATTTATTGTTGTTTTTTCAAAAACTTGAATTTGTAAAAAGTGCAATTTTAGAAAAATATAACTTAATTTAATAGGAGATTTGTTTATTAAACTAAGATTTTTTTCTAACAGTATTGTAAAAACCAGTAGAGTTAGAAAAATAATTAACTTCTGAAGCATATATCTCAACTATAAATTTTTTTAAGGTTTTACAAAAGCTGACTATTCTTGTTTATTGTACGTTTATTGAAGTATTACAAACAAATTATAAAATTTTAGTTTAAATTTGTTTAGAATATTATTTTTTTAAAAACAACTAACCAGTAAAATTTTCAAGTTTTGTTTTAGCATTTAATACAAATATTTATCATAGGATTTTATTTGTAGTTCAAGTAAAATTTTGTATCCTAATAATGTTTTTATTTATCTTTTAAATCATTTTGTTTAATAAAAGTTTGTTAAATTTACGTATAATGTTTTTTTTAACTAGTAGATGAATATTTTTTTATCAAAAACTAACTACCTTTAAGAATAGTAGAGTGTGTGAAGATAGTTATATTATAAATAAAACTGAAAAATAAAAATCTTAAGTTGATTAAATTACCATAAAATGTGTTTTATTAACTAATTAATGGATACAATAAGGCACACTGGTTAGTTCACTATATATAAAATAAAACCCTTTACAAACTGAGATTTAAACTAATCTTAGTATAGTATAGTGAGACTAGCACTAAATTCAAAACGTGCGCTTTTACCTTTTTAAATAAAATTTTTAGTTTGTTTATACTTGTAGGCTATTTTCACAAGGTAAGTTTATCTTGTTAGTTTGCTAACATCAGGTAAGGTTTGTTTCCTTGTAACATATCTAATGTTGCTTGTTTTGTTAAGAAGGAGCTGTAACTTATCTACGTATTGAATTACTACAGTTGAATATTTTTCAAAGCGACTAGCGATCTTCAAATGTCCCTCAAAACGAATTTTCTGAACACCAAATATATAGAATCTACATAAGAAATCTAGCAAGGAAACTTAAAGCTTAAACAATAAAACTGGTACTTTCTATTGACTTTTTTTTTTCTAGGAGAAGCAATTATCGAGTGTTGCTACCCACGCGTCTTACCTGGTGTACAGCAAAACAGTAGTAAACTTGATACAAATGTTTATGATTAACTTCTTTTAAAGACTTAAATTTAAAGGGTAGTAAAAACAAGATTAATACATTTTTATAAGTGAAAACGTTTATAATTTTTTAATTGTTCGACTTTTAAAAAATATTAGTAATTAAGTACCACAACTTTATTTTGACAGAAAAGTTTAACACAGTATACCAATATTTGTTGATTTGATCTAAAATTAAATTGCTGCTTATAAAAATTATGAAACTTTAAAGGTAAACAACTTTCATTTTATAAAATTTACAGTTTCATAAATATTAACATATTTAAATTGGTTGAAAGTATCAGTTATTTTTGTTAAAAAATAATTTTAATAATTTATAGTTTTGAAATAAAGGTTATTTACAAAATTAAGTTATTTATTAATATAAAAAGTTTTCAAAGTTGAAAACGGCTAAAGAAGGTCTTATGACATGGTTTTACAATTTTTAAAACCTAAAACAGTATGGTCTTTTTTTAGAACAAACTTAATTTAAGTTTAACTTTTGAATAAATATTTTAAAACGATATTGTTAAAAAAACTTTACCTGAAGTTTTCAGCACTAATTTACTTGCTATTGCCTATTAAATTAAAAATTTAAGCTAGCTAGTTCATTAGCAACTGTGTTTTAACTTCAAGTAGCTTTTTGCAGTTTTCTATAACAACAAAAAAACAAAGTCTTTCTCTTAAAAGTTTACATGCGTTTTTTTGGGAAAAATGATTTTTACACTTTTGTAACATTTTTATGTTTTTGTTTTAATTATCATAAACGATCACAATCTTTTTATATACTAAGTAACTACAACGTTTTTAATAACAAAACTTTTACTTTAATAAACTATTATTCTGAGAGATTTTAGCTCAAAAGTGATTACAGTTCAATTTTTGTTAAAATATTTATAGATTTAATTACACACGAGTTCAGAAAATAATAAAACTATAAATTAAAAAATATTTAACAACACTAATAATTAGTATAGATTCTTTTTTTTTGTGAAGTTAAATACCAGTAATATTACTTGAAAACTCAATTATACTTTAAAGTACTAATAAACACTATATTCTTTAAAAAAAAATTTAAACTTTTCAAAGAATGTTTTTAACCTTTGGTAACTTTAAAATCTTTTTTACAGTTTAGACAAACAGAGCTAAACTAGAACAAATGTAAATTGTTTCTTCTAAGCTTAAAAACAAAGTAATATTAGAAGTGCTTCGTAGAAGATCGTAATATTTTTTCTTAGAAGTTTTAATAATGCTTTATGAATTTTTTAGCAAATTTTTTTTTATTAGGACTAGTTTAACGAAATTTTAGTGAAATAATGTGTTATAATGATTACTTTATCAAAATTGTAGCAATTCTACTTTGAAAAATAGGTTTGAAACAATTCGTATTTAAAAGAAGTAAGAAAGTTTTAAAGATCATTGTTGTTTTTAATTTGATTTTTCAATTCTGGTGAATTGTTTGAGTTAGCTTATAATTTATCAAAACCTAAAATCAAAATCTACCACAAAACGTTTTCAAATTGTTGATCAAACTAAACTTAAACAAATGTTTTGGACTTAAAGGATAAAAGATTTTTTCCTCGTTTATTACGGTAGCATTGTTTCTGTAAACAAACAAAAGCATAACAAGATTAAAACACTATTGTTATTAAAAGCTTTGTTTTTAGCATACTTTTTGTTTACTACTGAAAGCAAACTATAAAGGAAAAACAGTTTTAAGGACTTGGATATTTGTAGGTTTTACTGACTCAATCGTTTCTTTTTAGCATTTGATTTGTTGAAATTATTTTATTAAAATAATGTGACACTTTTCAGAATAAATAAGTTATGAACTTTTAAATTATAGTTTAAGTGTTTAACTTAGAGATTCTTAATTTAAATCTATTATAATTTTATGTCGAAACGTTAATATGAAAAATGTTCAGAGAAGCAAAAAATTTTTCTAGTTTAGATAAAAACTTCAAGTTCAAGGCTTAAGCTTAGTTTTGCTCGTCAAAATATTGGATTTAACGAATTTCTAACAATTATTTTCTCAGTAATAGCTTTGTTAAATACCGACTTTTTTTGAAACTTTTTTTTAAAAACACATAATAAAAAAATAACAACTAAACGAACAAAAGTCTATAAAACTGAATTTGAACTGTTATGAGTTTGTGCGATTTATTTTGACTTATTTTTTACTGTAGTTGTTTATAAGAAAATGTAAAAAGTTTTATTGAACTTTGAAAGTATTTCATTGGTTTAAGCAAAGTACTATTTAACTAACTACTATTTAACTTAATTAAGCAACAAAATATGGAAAAAGATAACAGCGAAGAAAGAACAACAAATAATGGTAAGAAATAATAATTATAATACATCGAAATTTAAACAATAAATATAAAGTTTTTAAAAAAATTATACTGTGTTGAATTAAAATATAAAATATCGTCCGATTTCTTTATAATTTACTGCATTTTAAACAGATAGTCACTTAAAAAAAGAACTAAATCAATCCGAAAATTTATCTGGCGTGGTTAGTTAATAGATCTAATAAAGTAAAGTTCTATCGTTACATTAACTGTTAATTTTCTAAGCATAATAGTTTTGTTTAATAAAAATCTTATTTACATTAAATCAATTAGAATGACAATTGTATAGTGCAGTGGCGTGTTTTGACTGGTTTCCTATTTCCTGTGCGAAACCTAAAATAACTGGAAGAAAATTAATAAAAAGCCGATTGAATATACATTTTTTTTTAAGTTTACTAAAAGTTCATACTTATATGTTAACTTTTTCCTATGAAGTAAAATTTAGCTTACTTACAGTTTTTAAAGAACTACGTCAAAAATAACATTTGTTAACTAATACAATTTTAGTTTCATCAAGTGTAAAATAATTCTTCACGTCTGCAATTAGTTTGTTTTCAAAACTAATTTTTTTTTTAATTAATTTTGATTTTAAGCTAAATTATTTTAACTGTTTTACTGGAAGTGTTTAACTAAATAATTTATATACATATCATTGAATATGTTTATCTAAAATTAAGACAAGTTAATAAATAATTTTCATTAGTGTTTCGTTTTCAGTTTCTCATGTATAAAAAATTTCGTTGGGTGACACGACCATTCAAATTCCAACAAGTTCAATTATTTATTTCTACTTAAGAGGCTATATCTAAAAAAATTACATATACTTAGAAAAATACAAAAAGTAACAGTAACCTAATTAGTTATCTACAAACAACTTGTAAACCTATATTTAACCTATAAACTTCAGTTTAGTCAGATTTTTTTTCATTGAACCGCATCACAATTTTTAAAGGAAACGATGAAAAAATACCCGAAGCACATCGGTTTTATCATTGGTAATGAATTTTGTGAAAGATTTTCTTACTATGGGATGAAGTGTAAGTCATTTCAAAACTTTATCATAAATAAAATTGTAAAAAAAAAGAATATTTTTTTATTCTTACCTTATTTGAAGTTTATTTCTTTCTTAACTTTAACTTTACAAAACTGTATCTAGCACCAACTTACTAAAAAAAATATTCTGAAAAAAAAAATTTAAAAAATTTAAATTTATTTAGTTTAAAAGTATGAACTTTTTTAAATATCACACCAGCCGTTTTTCTCTTAAATAAACGTATAAGTATATTAAACTTAATTTAATTTGATCAAGTTTTTTATTTATTCTCAAGTTGTCATTTTATTAAACTTTATCTAATACCAATAAAATAAAATATTCGTCTTATATTTACCTTCATTTTCATAAGAAAAAAATCGAAAATATAAATCTTAATTTTTAAACACTTTCTGAATTTCCTTATTATAAAATGATATTCCTGAATATTTTTTTTTTTTCACCAGCCGTTCTCCTGTTGTACCTGCGCAACTACCTGGGTTGGGGCGACGACACTTCAACTTCCGTCTACCACGCCTTCTCCATGCTCGCCTACTTCTTTCCGCTGGTGGGAGGCATCATAGCCGACTCGTACCTGGGACGCTACAAGACCATCATCGTGCTGTCCATTGTTTACGTCATAGGTCACGCGCTGAAGACGGTCGGTGCCATTCCGTACGTTCCCGGACACACGACTCACGCGTAAGAATTTTTTTTATAAATTACTATAACTATTTTTTTTAACAAACACTCTTTTTATATTTTTTAACGATCCTTTGATTGATATCATATCTTAGGTTTTGTTTGAACAAAACTGTTCAAAAACTTAGATATCCTTGAGTTTAAAAAAAAAAGTAAAATAAACTTTTATAATACTTTTAAGGGTTCTAAGCTTTATTTAAGCTTTTTTTTTTAATACAAACTTTTTCAAGGGTACTTTCAATGATGGGACTTTTATTTATAGCGATCGGCACAGGCGGGATAAAACCTTGCGTGTCGACGTTTGGCGGTGACCAGTTCTCTTCTGACCAGGTAATATTTTTTGTTACAATGTACTCTATTTCTGAACAAACCTAACCGAAAGATACACTTGATATAGTAATTAAAATCTGTTGTGGTATAATTTTGTTATTTATGCGTTTTTCGTCTGATACAGATTTTGAAAATAACCTAAAATCAACCACAAATCGCTTTATGTTAAAATACAAACCATCATTCAGCTGCACGTGAGGAAGCAGTTCTTTTCAATATTCTACTTCGCCATCAACGCGGGCAGCCTGATATCGACCTTCATCACCCCAATATTCAGGGCTGATCTGGACTGCTACCCGGGACGCGAGGGCCCCGAGTTCGAGGAGTGTTACGCGATGGCGTTCGGAGTTCCCGGCGCGCTCATGGTCGTCGCTCTCGGTAAGTAACCCGCAAGTGCATTAAAGCCAAGCATCAATAAATGCTTAATAGCTTTGTAGTTATACTGTTATCTTGGTTAATTTAATTTTTCGAATTTGTTAAATATTTGTACACTCAATACTCTATTTCTAAAAATTACTTTTTCTCTAATTACGTATCACTTTATATTATATGGTATCTAATCTACTATTTTATCTTTTCCAAAATTAAAAGTCATAATTACTATTTTTTACTGAGCAAAGTTTTAAAGTGTTTAGTGAAATCTTTGTTATCTTAAATGTAACAAAAAATTAATCTCTTTCAAACTTAAACAAATAACTGAACTAAAAAAAAACTGTTGTTCAACTAGAACAGCTAAAACTTTGAGAATAAAAAAAAAGCATTGTAGCCTATCAACCTTTTATCTGATTGAATTTAAAACATCTAAACATTGCTACAGTTTTGTTTATCGCGGGAAGCAGGTGGTACACGAAGTACCCGGCTGAGGGAAGCGTTTTTGTGAAAATGTGCAAGTGCATTGGTTCCGCCATCAAAAACAAGCTCATCACCGCGAGTGAGAACAGGAACAAGGAACATTGGGTCGACTACGCTAAAGCTACGGTCAGTTGCTTGTTTGGATAAATATCTGCACAAAAATATATTAAGCAACGTAGAAAAATAATATGTCATGTTGATACATAGGAAATAAATTGAATTGTTTTTATAAGAATAAAAAGTTAAATTACTGTTTATAAAAATATTACTTGTTACTCTATAAAGGCTTTTGAATGATGTTTCCTAGTTTCCTTAAAATATCTAACTTTACTTTTGTATTTTTGGTAAGTGTTTTGATCACAATAGCTAAACTTTTATAAACAGAAAAAAATAGGTAGATAAAGTTCCTCTAAATCTTAACTTAAAGCGTTTACTCAAACTACTATCATAGTCTTTATAATTTAAAAGGTTAAAACATTTTAAAAATTGGATCAAGTTATATTGAAAAGTTTAAATCATAAAAGATTTTTTTGATAAATTAAGTTAACAAAGTCTTTTGTTTCGACTACAGTTCTATTACAAAACGTATTTTGATCTTTGATAAAAATTTTTACTTATATGTTTTATAGGGACTTTAATGAAGCAAGTTTATTTACCTCACTGAAACAGCTTGTAGCGTTTATAATTACTAACTTTTGAATAAAGAACTTTTTTAGAAAACACTTAGCGGCTAGTGTTGAAAATGACTGGAATTTCTTATGCCTGGTTTTTATAAGTGATTTTGCCAAGTAATATGTGATAGAAATTTCACGTGTATTCGATAGCTGTTTAAATAAAATTAATTTGCATTTTTTGTTGTATGTTGTCGTTAAAATAAAAAAAATTGACTGCATGTTAAACTAGAAGAAAAAAAACTTATTTCATAATTAAAACTTATGTTGCAACCTTTAGCTATACTTTATTTTCAAAGTTCCTGATAGTTTAAATCATGTTTATATATTTTACCATATTTTGTTTATGATTGAAGAATTTGTTTAATTCAACTAATTAATAGTATTTTTCGTTTGCAGGTCTGAACTTTGTTGTTTTGTTTTATTTGTTTTTTGGTTTCTTTATACTTTGCTGAGCAAATAGTTTATTTTGTTTTCAAGTAATATTTCACAAAACAAGTTAATGTTAGACAAATATTTGAATTAGGTCAAAATGCCAATGCATGTCGACAAAACCAAATAACGATTTTTTTGTGCTTTTTCTTACAATCAAATATCAAATTTTGGTAAATTAAGCTTAAATGCAAATAAACTTCTTTTTAACATTCGAATTTAAATTAAAGTTTAAAAATTGTATAACATTATTAAGTTGTATTTCTCTATAAAACTTTCCTTTTAATTTTAAGTTGCAAAATAAAAGAAAAGAGACACAAAATAAGTTTTGCAAATTTTCTTTCTTTTTATACTCTAACTAGAAAACCTAATTTGCTTTTAAATCTCATAATAATAATCAAACAAAGAACACTGGTCTAGATTTAAAGCTAAAATGTTTCAAAATGTACTGTATTTTTTTAGTTGTATGGTTTTATAAATAATTAAACTGTTTAAGTCTAGTTTATTAAAAAAGCTAACTACAACTACAATACCAAGTTAATATTAATTTCACAAATTGACTTTAAATTTTTGCCGCTATCTAAGGTAAAAACTTAAAACAGATTATTTATTTCTACCTCTTTGTAAAAATTTTATTTTTATTATTTTCATTCCAGGACAAAATGAAACGAGATACGAAATACGTTTTGCAAATTTTCGTTCTGTTTTTTCCGATTCCATTCTTTTGGGCGCTTTTCGACCAGCAAGGGTCAAGGTGGACTTTGCAGGCGATCCAAATGAACGGAAACATCGTTAGCTGAGTTTACTTTGTAACATTAGGAAAGCTATAAAAACTCTTCTTTTTGTTTGCAACACTCTAATTCGAAAAACTAATTTCCATTTCAATCTTATAAAAATAAACCAGATATAGAAGACCATTGCTAGATTTAAAGCTAAAATGTTACAAATATATTTTTTTTTTAGTTACATGGTTTATAAGCCATTAAACTGATTAAGTCTAGTTGTTTGAAACAGCTAACTAAAACTATCCACCAACTTTTTTTAAATATTTTTTTACATCATTTTGAAAACGGTAAAGAATTTTTAAAGTTTTATGTTATATTTAGTCAAGTCTAATTGTTTCAACAACCTAAAACTAAAATACCAACTTTCTTCTCAGGGTAGCGTGAACTTCAAACCTGATCAGGTCGGGATCATCAACCCCCTCCTGATTCTCCTCCTCATCCCGACCTTCGAGCTCACCCTTTACCCTCTCCTCCGCAAGTACAACGTCAATTTCTCCTCGCTCCGCAAAATGACGGCGGGTTTCGCGTTCACCGGACTTTCGTTCGTAGTTGCCGCCTTTCTGCAGATACAAATTGATGTCCGTGCTCAAACTTTTATTCATAACTTGTCTAATTTTAAGTTATGAATACTTTATTTTACAAAATCAAAGATATGTAAAATTATAGTACTATTATGTTATGTAATGTGATTTAAACAGCAAGAACCTGTTTAAGCGTTCATTTTTTATGTTTTAAATAGACTTTGAAGATAATAAATTAACAAAACATAGCAACTTGAGAATAAGTTTTTTTTTATTTTTGGTAATAAACTCGTTAGTTAGTCAAAATAAAAAACGATTTTTCAATTACAAATATGTTTACAAGGATTTCTTAGACATATTTCGTTTAATAAAAAGTACAAGACTTCTCAGTAATTTTTGAGTAAACTGTAAAATGCTTTATGTTTAAACAGTACTATGAAAAAAAATGTATTGTTTTTTTTCTGTAACTAAGCTCATTTTATGTATTTTTATTATAGAAAGGACTTACTGCCCTACCATCGCCACAACAATATGGAGTCAGAGTTGTTAATTCGTTTAATTGTGACGTGTCAGTTAACATGACGTCACAAAACTTCAACGTTCCCATGAGCTCTGTTAGTATCTATTTTGTTGTTTTTCACAAGTTTTATTATATTCCATGTAAAGCGTGTTTTACTGTATTAAAACACAAAAACGTTACAAATATCAAAATAAGCTTAAAGCACTAATTATAACGAAGAACAAAATTTAACTTTTCTATGTGTTTGCTTTGAAAAAAAAAAAGACTTGTTTATTTATTTATAACGACGACTCATTCAATATTTTTCAATCAATAACTGTATTTTCTAGTTAAAGCCGTAAACCTCATTTTTAAAAGAAAACTGTGAAAACATTGCAATCTTTTTATACTAGTAAAATAATATACTGTCTAGCTTTATAGATAATGAAGCATTTTTAATTACTTGTTTTAAATAGCATATGAAAACATATTTTTAACTAAACTAACAAAGTTTGTGTTTACAGGCATCTGAAATACGAATGCTAGAGAACAGCATGTTGAAAGACATTTCATTTGAAGATTGCGATGGAAAAACAAATAGTTTTTCTTGGCTGCCAACTAAAACTGGCTCTGTTGAAGATATATTTTTGACTAAATCGACAGTATTTTATACAGTGAGTATGACTTTAGTGCTATAAATACTAAAAAATTAAGTTTGTTGAACACGAAAATGTTAAAGCTCAAAACAAATAGTAATATTAATTTTTATTTAGAATTACTGACTTCAGTTATTTTTGTAAACACTTGGTTTTTTAAAAACATTAAAACGATTTATTTAAGCACTTTTAGTGACAATATTGTATAAATATTGTAATTAGTCAGTGTTTTAGGTAGTTTATAAAGTATTTTTACTTTGTTAACTTTTAGTTATACATAATACAGCTTGTTTAGGTATTCACTTTTAACTTTTGTAGCATTTTTCCATATTATAGTCAAATTTTTACACAACATATAGTTAGATTTTGTATAAAACTGATATAAAATTTTATATATTTTTTTAGTTACCATAAACTATTTATTAAACAAATTTTTACTAGATAAGCTTATATAAACATTTTACCTTATAGTGCAGGGGCAGAAATATTTTATAAGTAACAAGCCTATTTTGCTTGAAAAAGTTTCTTACGGGCCACAATGTTTTAAAACATTTGAAGAGTTAGTAAAAAGCTGTTAGTTTTAACCAAAAGTGTAATAAAACAATCACTATTGAAGCACTAGCGATTGCTTTTTTTAATAAGTGTCTAATTGTAAGCGTTTACTGAAAAAACTTTTTTTATTGTTTCAAAAAAAAATGTTTTAAGCTTAAAAATACATCGAGGGCCGCTGTTTGAAGACGCCTGTTCTGAGTAAAACTGTCGTCTGAGTAAAACTAACATTTTTTATTTTGAATAACACTATCACACTACACAAATTTTTAGTCGGAAATGAAAACGAAAAAGTCAGAGAACGGTGGATCTCGTTTAACAGTGATGAACGTGTCTCCCAAAGACCTCAAATACTCCATCAGGGAAGTATTTGGGTCAACTATTGGATCAGGAGATAGAAGTGAACTTATTGATGTCCCTCATGGAACGTTTGTTGTTTGATTAAAATTTAGCAGTTCTTTTGTAGTTTAACAATTACTCAAAGTTTTTAGTAAATATTAAGTAAAATTTTCCAACTTTAAGTCTAAGCTAAATTTAAAACAAGATTTAAACTTGTTTCAGTGTAGACTTTTACGAAAAATTTGTTAAAATAACATTAGCACATTGTTAACACATTAAGAGTATTCCTGACAGGTAAATTAACAAACATCCAATTAAATTAACAATCGTTTGCAGGCTCACAATAGATGTACATGACGGAGATGGGATCCTTTTTACTTTCTTGTCTGATGTTGAAACGGGTGGAGTGTACACGCTGGTTCTTAACGAACAAAAAGAAGATTCGTTTCAAGTAGTTTTTTGAAAGTTGATATTGTTTTGTTAAACCCTGAATTATCTGTAGCAATGTTTATGAAATTTAAAACTAAAACGGTATGGATTGTTTAGTTTACAACCATACATTTTTTGTTAAGTATAAACTCCTTAGAAAGGTGTTACTCAACTAAAAATCTTCTATGAAAAAAATAAACCAAGGTACTTTGTTAAATACCCTTGTTTATTTGCTCACTTACCCAGGTTAGTTTAATCTTTTCAGTTTTGTAAAAAAAACTAAATACTTTTTTATCTATTACCAGACGTATGCGTTATCTTTACTTCAACTATGAAAAAATTTAAAAGTTTCTGAACTATAGAATAAACTTTTGCATGGGCTAAGTAAAATTTAAAAAGTAAAAACTAAAAATTTAAGTTGATGTTGAATTTTTTTCAGGTAAAAGATATCAATCCTAATTCAATCAGTGTCTTGTGGATACTTCCTCAGTTTTTCATCATAACAGTTGCCGAAGTGTTTATCTCAATAACTGGCTTGGAATTTTCCTACTCTCAAGTAATTTTTAATTAACAAATTTATAAGCCTTATAAAAAAGGTTGTAGTAAAATTAAGTTTTGTTTAAAGATACTTTTCTGAATTAAAAATTAAAGTGCTAAGAATAGAATTGTAATCTTTCTAAATTTTTAATAAAACTTTTAATTACAGCTATTTTCCTACTATTTGCTTAATAAATTTAAATTAAATACAAAAAACAAGTACTTCTCTATCATTTTTTTTACTTTAATTACTGGATTTTTTTACACGTTTTTATTTTAAGTTTCTAGTTTTAAGTTTGTGCGTAATACATTTTTGAAAAATATTTTTCAACAAGGATACTTACAAAACGTTGGTTAAAACTTAAACTTGTTACACAGTATTTATACTTTTGCTGACGACTTGTTACTCTTTTTCAGGCTCCACCTTCAATGAAATCGGTTCTTGCTTCGGTCTGGCTGCTGACGGTGTCCTTAGGCAACGTCATAGTCCTCGTAGTTGCGGAGGCCAAGCTGGTCGAGAGGCAAGCCGACGAGTTCTTCCTCTTCGCCGGTCTCGTTTTCATTTCCGGCATCGTTTTCGCTTGGCTCGCCTACAGGTTCGTTTTGCTTTTTGTAAACATTTTTGTTTCAAGCATGACTATCGAACTTAGTTAACCGAATTTTATCCTCTACGTGGACTAAGGGTTGGAAAACTGCGGCCCGTAGACCAATGCGGCCCTCAAAATCAATATCTGCGGCCCGCGAGCTCCTTTTCAGCCAAAAATATACATTGGAAAAACAATAAAAACCTAAGATTTTGTAACAAAAACTTACAGTTAGGCTCTTAAATCAAAAAATACTCTTTATTTAAGCTCTAATATTGCTTAATTATTCATACTTTTGATCTTAAATAATATTTCTATACTGATTACTAGAACTTTTTTTAAATGTCTGCGGCCCTCAAAGGTGTTTTTTTTTAAAGTGCGGCCCACGAGCAATTTTTTCGAAAAATTGGCCCGCGAGTTACATAAGGCTGCCAACCCCTGATGTAGACTATTATCTATTTTAAGCACTTAAACAATTATTAGAAAAACATAGATTTGAGTTCTTAAAATAAAACACATAACTTTACATTGTAAGAATAGTAAAAAGTTGAGTTAAAGAAACTATCTTGTTGTATTATTTAGTACAATAATGTGAGCTTTCAAACAGTTTTAAGTAAAAATCCCATAAACAATTAGTATATAAAAGTTTACGTTGCACACCCCCTAATTTATCGAGTTTAACCTTTAGTTTTTATAAAATATCGTTTACCTTAAATATAAATAAGTTATTTTTTTTATTTATCGCTTTACGAGTGTAAAAATGTAGACTTTAGTAGTAAGAAACTAAAGCTTTGTCTAAAGATAAAGCTAGAAAAACAATTTTTGATACAGTTTTGTGTTTCCTAAAAACTAGTACACTTATAAAAGTCAGTACAATGCGCCTCGTTTTTGTAACTGTTCTTTTAAGTTTAATCTTTTGCTTTTAAGTATTATCGGTAACATAGCTAAAAATACTTACTTAAGCTTACTTCTATTTATGATGAGTATTTATGCAAAAAAGTTGAATACTCAACTATTAGTAAAAAGCTCAAAAAATGTATAAAATATTAATTTTGATTAGTCGAATTTCTTTTAGTTATATTCAACTATACAAAAATAAAGTAAAGAACATGTACTTTTTGGATTTAGAATGAACTCTTCTCAATATTTTAGGTACAAACCAGTAAACGAAGACGAATTTGCTGAAGAAATAGAAGAAGAAAACAAAAGGCAGGCTGGCTTATCTAAAAGTAAAGATGACGAGTTAATACTGGAAAATTCTTTTACTCATGAAAATATGAACACAACTCAGCTATAGGTATAGGAAGTTTTCATTTAACACTTGCTGTGTGAGAGCTATTTATACTTGCAAAATATCACCACTTCAGTCGCATTAAGTTTTTACTACTTCTGTTAAGTTTATTAATTATTGGACGTATGTTATGAATTAATTTAATTTCAAAAAAAATTCACTTTTATTGTATAAACCTTCTTTTTTAAACAATTTATCTAGTAGAAAACAACTACTTGCTCAACTACAATTTATTATTTTTAATAGTGAAACTGTCTTTTAAATTTAACTTTTTTTAACCAGTTGCTGTTGAATACTTATACTATTTATAAGCCAAAACCTGTACAATTTTCTGTCTAACCATTTACTATCTAAATTTTGAAAGAAGAAATATTTGTGATAAATGTTTTGTTTCACTTGTTTAACATTGAAAAATGTTAAGAATAATAAACATTTAATTTCAAGTACTGATTGTAGTGTGCATTAATTTAAACAAAATTATGTCATGAAATTGTAGGTATCAAACGATTAATTGCTATAGAGTATTTTTTTAAGGTTATGAATAAAAACCATGATGCATATCCAGTAATATTGTTTTAAAATGTTGTGACTATTAAGTTTACTAACACAAAATATCTTGTAAAATAGTGTTATAAGCTTGTAAACCTTGGTTTTAAATAAGTACTTTATTTATACAAGTTTAAAACTTTGTATCGTTTAAATATCCATCTATTTTTAAATTTTACTATAAACTCTAACTAATAATCTAAGTATAAATTGTCTTTAAAACAAGAAAACTTCCTTGCAAAAGTTGAAATAATGTTGTAAAACATTTTAAAGTTGCTATCAATATAATTAATTTTCACTTGATGTCAGGTATAACGTAACGTCACTTTAAAGATGTTTTGTAAATAAAATAAGATCCATAAAAGTTATTTGTTTAATTTATAATAACATTAAGACGCATTGACAAAATAATTTTCAAAAATGTTATCCAAAAACTTATGTTTCACAAATATTTTTCGCTTTCGTTTTAATCTAATTAATAAAAATAAAACTGTTAAGCTTTTTAACTTTTTCACACTATAGTTTGAACTTTCTTTGATTTTTTTTCAAAAGTTAGTACATACGATTTAAAATCGTAACTGCATGCAAGTTATATAAAAAGGTGGAGTTATTATAAAAATAATAGTAAATTTTTTTTTAACTATGCAGCATTTAATATAATAAATGAAACTAACAACTTAGTGTAAAATGACAACTGTATTTTTAGTCAAATTTATTGTATAAAACAAACATATGTTCAACCTTGATTATTTAGACATCTTTTTATCGTATGTTCCTGCACCTTTGTAACCACCAACGTATCCACTATCGTCCGCACTATTTGTCCTTCCTTCAAGGCCTCTTCCAGTTCCGTCCGCGTTAAATCGTTCCTTATGAGCACCCGTGTACAACGATGTGTCTGTCATTCTTTCAACACCTCCAACTTTAAGGGCTTTAGTTGTGCCGGTCATACCAGGTTGAGAAGCCTTTATTTTCCCGTATAAAACATCTGCTTCAACTCCTTTTTTTGCAGCAAGAACTTGGATCACAGCTTCGAAGTCTTTAAAAGTCATTTTCTTTCCTTTCGGAATTTTTTTGCTGAACTCGATATCTAAATCTGTGGTTGTTACTTTTTTGTCCAAAATACCAGAGTCTTTGCAAAGCTTTGTGAAGTTTTTTCCTGTCATCTCAGTTGCTCCTGGACTACCAACTTGAGCAAACTTTATAAAGACTTCTTTGATGTCAGCCATTGTTGCACGTTTAATCACAAACAAACACAGAAAACTATTGAAGAAACTATTGTCAAACCAGTTCAGGCTTTTACTTAAAAATAATTACAATGATCTCTTACTAAACGAATGTATTTTTTTTTTATTATGACGTAATTATCGATGAACTAGCTTTATATTCTATCAAAACAAGAATTGCATTATTTTATTGAAAACTGTAACCTTTTTCACTAGTTTAAAAATGGTACGTATAAAATTGTGTATTAAGGAATTTATTTTTGATAATTAGTAAAACTTGCTCTATACTATTACAACCTTTAACTTATTTAGAGCCCAATCAGAAAAGCTATTTAGCTCAGAAATAAACTGTCAAATGAAATTTAAACCAAACTATTTATTCACAAAGCTTTCATCATATATTTGATATTATCAGTGATATAAACGGCTAATTCAAATAGAAGCTCTATTTAACTTTTCTTATTGACTAAAACTGTCTAACTGTCTGAAATAATACATAGATTCTATTTGGTTAAGCCGTTTACTACATTGATAATGTCAAAAAAATGATGAAAGTTATGTGAATAAATAGTTTGGTTTATATTTCATTTGACAGTTTATTTCTGAGCTATATAGTTTTTTTGATTGAATGAAACTGTTTAACTGTCTGAAATAATAGATAATTGGCTTTTGTTGTGACCCTGGATTTACTGCTTACTTGAATTTCCAATCTAGTTTAGAGCCAAGAAATTTACATAAATTAGCATAACTTATGCAAGTTTTTTTTATAAACATATATTAATTGAGAATTGCTTTGAATTTTATAACAAATACAAATTTCAAATAGTTTTATAATGTTTCTACCATGAATTACTACTAGTACTGACAAAATCATATTTTAATGCATTGGATTATTAGCGGTTAAACCCAAAAAGCTTTTATAAATAAAAAAAAACCTTTAGCTTTTGTACGAATTAAATACATTATCTCAGGGAAGCTCGAAACAACAATTTACCGTTTTAATTTAAATTCACAATTTTTTTTGTCATTCCATATATATTTATTCAAAGCTTGTTACAAAGTATCATAAAGAAGCTTACTCTACTGTAAAAAGTTGCTTTTTAACAAAAGTAAACTAGCATAACTACGAAAATTGATTCACTGGTTATTATGAATTATTTTCATGCTTGCTTCTAAATTTTCATTTTTGTATAGAAAGCTAAAAACTTTTTTTACTAAATAACAATTTTTTAAGAAAGGACAAACTTTAGTTATAACTTTTTACTGCCACTTTGTTTTCTTGTTGAAATAAAAGTTATTCTATATACTTTAACTGTATTAAGTTAAATAAAGTCTTATATTTAAACTTTTTAGACATTTAAAAAAATAAACTAAACGACTGACTAAGTAAATAAAAGCAATTAATTTTATTACTAAAGTAGAAAAAAATCTAATTAAATTCATGAGCTTATTTTTTATCAAACAAAAGATTGTCATGAAGATTGAATAACTCTAATCAAATCCTCAATAACATTTCGTTCAAGCTTTATTCTTACTTTAACTAAGAATACTTTTAAAATTTTACCAATAAACGATTTGCAATGCTGCTTGACATATATTGCAGAAAAATTTTCTAAGAATTAAATTAGATACTGTTTAAAATGTTACATTTTTGTATTAAACAACCTGCTAAAACTTTGACGGTTTTCATACCTAAACAATTAAGTTTGTTCTGGTAGTTAAGTAGAACTTCAATAACAAAGTTTCAGTCAAAGTACAAATAGTTATAAAAGTTTTAAGTTTACTAATAGTTTTAAATTGCTGTTTTATTTTTAGATAGAAAACTAACTGTACTGCAGTGTATAACAGACACTTTTAATCGAAAACTTTAAAAGCAGAATCGGATTTTTCTGAGAAGTCTAAAAAACATCTACCACTACCTTTTTTTATTTATTTTCAGAAAAATATCTGCACCCTTACTCAAAGTATATTTGTTTAAGTTGAAAAAACAACAAAAACTTTTATCTTTAAAAATAATAATAAGTTATGTCTATATATAATCAGATATTTGATTTGCCTTAAACTACAACTATTTTTTTTACTAAATTAAATATAAGATATTACTAACATTTCACTCTTGACTTAAACCAAATAAAAAAAGTTTAAAAATTGTTGAGAACAATCTAACTGAAAGTAAGGCAAGAATAAGCTTACTGTGTTTAAGAAGCACGTGAAGCAATAATAAATAATAAATGAATCGCTTGCAAGGAAAATGATTTCAGTTTTCTAAGAATTTAATAAAACTACCATTTTATCACTCTGAAATTTTCTCAAAAACAAAATCAGTTTTGTTCAGTAAATAACTAATTTTCTTAAAAAGTATTTTGTACAATTTTCTAGAAATTCGCTACTATCTCTACTGTATTATCATGTCTACACAAATAACCATGCAGTGACACAGTTCAAAAAAACTACTTTTACTAAAGTAAAACAAAGTAGCGAAATTGCTTATGATAAAAACTAATGAACTAAACATTTTTTCTTACGCTGCTAGTACATGTAAATTAGATTACAACATTTAAACTAGTGACATTTAGTTTTGATGACACCAATTGGAAGTGCATCAAGTTTGCGTCACTGATTGCAAACCTAACTTAGACAAAAATTTCATTTAAACTTTAAGGCTTCTTATTAGTTCATTTAAACTTTAAAGCTTCTTATTAGTAATGATTTCAAGACAGTTATTAAAACTTCAGTTTACTTGTATACAGCATTTTAGATTTTGTAATTTTACATTTCAATTTTAAAGTTTTAATAATTGTCATTCACATTTAAAAATTACACTTTTTTTAATTAAGTACTTTTAAACCTAATGTTCGTTTATTTTTACTTTCGTTAACCAAAATTCAATAAGGTTTTGCTTATAAATATGTCATTTAATGTAATTTTATTTAAAAGCTATTTATTATAGTCTTATTTTTATTAGTTTTAACAATTGAATAACACAGATTGTTATAATATCTTTTTTTAATTTAAATACCGGAATAAGCGTATATTGTAAGTAAATTTGTAGCAAGTTGAAAACATTGAAGTAGTTTATTAATATTTTTTATAACTGTAATAAACAAATGATGTTTGATTCTTACAAAGATGCATAAATTGAGTCACAGCGTTTTGTCTTTTGCAGCTTAATTTAACTTAACAGTGCTTAAAAAGAAATAAATACAATGTTCTTTTAGTAAGTTGGTGTCGAAAATGCACAAAAGGGTCTTTTTTGCACGAAGTAACTTTTGAACGGAAGATCAAAGGTGCAGAAATTATTTTGTGCGTTTTTCACCACATCCCATTTTTTTTTAAATTAAATTTCAACGTATTTATAAGTTTAAGCTGGGTAAAATAATTTTTGTTTAAATGTTCCTTAAAGTTGGTACGCTTTTATCGTTCCAACAGTTTATAATTGCTAAATAAATACAAGATGATAATTTAATAACTATCTGTGAGAATTATAGAAAATAGTGCAAATACAACAGTGCAACAAATTATTCTTAAGGAACTAATCATTCTGCAAAACCTGTAGAGTATAAACTAATTTATATTTTGCTTGTCTGTATAAAGGTTCACTATAAATTGAATTAAAAGTTTCTTTTAGGCGTTCAAGCAAGCATATGGTTTTTTTTAGAAATGTATTTATTTGTATCAAGGTCAACTTTTATTTTCAGGAAACTTAAACGTCGTTATTAGTGTAATACACAAGGAAATAAAATAGTATTTGCTTATTCTATAAAACTGATTTTCTATACGTTTTTAGTCAGTCAAAAGATATTCATTTAACTTTCAAAAAAATCAGACACTTTTATAAGGTTGTATTTAGAAGTTAGCATGCTTTATTTATATTTAACTTTTATATATTTTAAATTATGTTTGTATTTACTTAATAGTTATAAAGAGCAAGAAAAAGTAATTGTTTGTAATAAATAGACTAAATGAACTAATGCAGTTTTTAACAATGTTTTTTACAGTAGATGGGTATGAATAATTCGTTTAACAAAAGAATTATATTATTACTGTCACTCGTTACATTTTCTTTAAGCAAAGAAAACAAAACAAACCCAATCATCGAAATTTTTACTCTACTGATGATATCAAAGTAAACCTTCCCGCTGGTAGACTTTTTCCTCAAAAACAACTTGATGCAACTGATATTTTTATAAGTCTTAGCTGTTGGGAACACAAGGCAAACTGCCCGTATGTTGACACAAACAAGGTTATTCCCCAAAACAGATCTTGTTGCAAAAACCTGACGCGGTTGTTCGAGTGCTCCTACGAGGACAAAATGCAGCTGTTGAGGTATTTGAACTTGCTCAAGTCGTGGAATTGCACCGAGCAACTTAAACAAGAATGCGGATTGAAAACTTTTAGCTTCAACGAGATTTCCGATATAATGTACTTGTCAGTTTAAGACGTAGCAGGATTCAATACAACATGCAATGTATTGGATAAAAATAAAACGCACTTTTATGATGGAAGTTTTTCAGATAAAAATGAGATTGTAACTGATCCTTGCGCGACAGTAGAATAATTTTACACGTTTGGTTCTGAAATGTTTGTGGCTTTTTATAAAGCGCTTCCCATGTGTCCAGTCGTTTGGTGTGCGGTTCAAAATAAAAACTCAGCGTATATTAAAATACTATTTTGGAAGTGTGCTCCTAATTTCCTGAATTCCTGAAATTAATCCTATATTCACATTCTTATTTTTTTTCTTTTATCAATTTTTTATCTAGGAAATGGCCAAGGCAAATGATAGTGTAATATACATCATTTTGCTTTTAGGCCAAATCGTAAAAGATATTAACATTATTCATAAAATAAACATTTAAGAGTTTAAATAACATGCAAACTAAGGGAAAAAAATATATAATTAAAATATATTTATTTTTGGTTCTAAGGCAATAATAATGAAAAAAAAACCTTTATCTTTGGAGGGACCCCATGAAATAATTCAAACCCGAAACCATTTTTTTTTTAAATTAAAGAAAAAGGTGCGTTCTCTAAAATAAATAAAAAAATTAGATAGCTTTTACGATAAGGAAAATAATTGACATTAAAGTTTTATGTTTTTTGAAAAATTTATAAATTTGCCTATAAAATTAACTTTATGCTCGTAAAAAAACAACTTCGAATGGTATGCGCATTTTATTTAATAAAAAACATAACAAATGTCTTAAACAACAAAATGATGGCAGTATATCTAAATAAAATAAGAACACAAACGGGTACAATACTAATAAAAATTAAAGTTAAGCTTCAACGAAATAATTTTTGCAAGTAATACTTACTTATTGAAAAAAAATGTAAATACGGTTCAGCATAAAGAGCATTATTAAAGGTCATATAGGTTCATAAAAGCTTTTACAATAAAAATTCTAGTCGATCTTTGAAACTTAACTACCGGAAAAAAGTTAAGCCATTATCATGTAGCTTGTATCCTTAAACATTTTTTACTCTATTGTATTTTGACTTCATCAATGCAGTATAATTTAAAAGTGTAATAGAAAATAGTATTTAGAACATTTTGCTTATCCTTTATAAACATAAAAATTTCTACACAATAAAAAACTTTTTATGTTCATTTATATAACATATTCAATATTTCAGTGGTATTATTATACAATGTTAAAAATTATATTCATTTTTTTTTATGTATAATGATTCGTATACAAATTTGTTTATATTTTTGAAACGTTTAAAACTTTTTTTGTTTTATAACTAGTTTTAATATACCAATAAAAAGTTTTTTGAACCTTTAGGCATTTTAATTGAAACGTAGACTATTTCTAAAAAACTTGTATTTAATTTAATCAATTGTAAATTATTTATAAAACACATTGCAACTTAAAAAAACAGACAACGGCAATTGAAAATAAAAAATTGTTTGAAACTGGTATAAGTAATTTAGATTATTGCTTAAAGTATCATAAGTGCAATTCTTTGAAATAATAATGTTCTTTTTGTTGATATAATATTTTAACGATTAACTAAAAAATATTATGGCAATGCAAGCAAAAATAGTAACAGTTAAAAGTACATAAAGTAATAGTGTTTTAATTGGCCTTTTGAGTCTTTTCCTATATTTTCTCATCTGCCACAATTTTTTCAACCGAGTTAGAACTTGTCGGTTCGCACCTTTCCAGCTGGTTTTTGAAAAAGCCAAGGATTCCGGAGAGGGTGAGAAGAGTTCCGCTGAAAACAAATGTGGAGGTGTAGCTTTTCGTCTGAGAGTACAAATAACCTGTGAGCGGTGTTTATAACTATTTTGTTTATTAAGTTTTATTACAAAGTAGAACAAACAACAAATTTTAAATAAAAAAATAAAATTAAATAATATTTAAAAATGCATCTATTTTAATGCTTTCTGCGTGCGAAATCGCTTACAACAAAACTTGTCTAAAGTATGTTATACAAGCACGTTAATAACATAGTTTACTAACAAATTTAAAAATCTAAAACTTTTTTTTTTGTTCAAACGAGGTAAATCACCTCCGACCGTAGGTCCCAGGCCCATTCCGATCCCCTCCAGCAGAAGGAACCAGCTGAAAGAGGTGGAGTAGAGATCCTTGCCCAGCACCTGCGACACTCCCGTCTTGATGAAGCCGTACGCCCCCGATACGAAGCCGAATGTGGACGAATACACGAAAAGGCCGGTCTGGGTGCTCCACATCGGACTCAGGGCTGTTATGAGTCCCGTCAGGACCTGTAAAGCAATAATATATTTTGTAAAAAACATTCTAACCTTGTTAAATATTTTTTTTTAATACCACTAGTTAAGGGGACTAAGTATAATTTTCTGTTTAAGTTTAAGCGTTGTAATTTTTTTTCACCTGTAAAACTCCGTACGCGTACAACGGATGAACTTTGTACTTGTAAAACAAAAAAGCCACGATGGGTTTGCCGAAAATTCCCCCGAACCCGTTGCACGCGTTTATCCACGCCGACGTGTCCTCGCTTATGTTGAGCAATCTGTTTGTTGAAAAAAAGTTGTATTTTCTATGTGTGTCATAAATATGGAAAATCAAAGTTTTATTTGTAAAGCCTTAGTTCACAGCTGTTAGTTTTTCCTTCACCCGATTTAGAAAAACAAATATTAATTTGTAAAGCAACCGAGCTGCTTTAGAGTATTTTTGTTCGAACAAATATAAAATTAAATAAATTCGTACGCTTGTATCCTAGAAAAACCTATTTTTACAGGGATTAAGTAAGTTAGTTTGTGTAAAGTTTATAAAACTGAATTTTCTCATTTAAAAAAGTAAAACTTCAAAATGAGCTGTTTTGAAATTTTTTATTGTGGTAAAAAGCTTTTATTGTTATTAGTTAGGTTTTTTCAAATTTACAATGGATAACCTGGCACGTTCATACAAATGCACGAAAGGTATGTAATTTGAAATCCAGCCGAGGGTGTCCGACAACAACAGAAACAAAAATGCTGGTCTTTTGGCAAGTTTAAATGACTTTCGAAAAAATTCCCCCATTGAACTTCTTTCTGCGGTAGTGTAACTAAATGATTCTACTGATTATAAACTAATGAAAAGAGCTAACAAAACCTTTTGGTATAAAATCAAAACAAGTTTACTATCAAAAAACAGTATTTAGAGATTCTTTCAATTAATATTATCTTGGGTGATATTACGTATACGAGAAATTTTCAAACTATATTAAACAAACGATATTAATTTTTTACTTGCATGTTTAAAAACCTATGGAATAAAATTACACACAATTAAAATACAACTTTTTGTTTAAAAGCCTTCGCTTTTGTAACACTTTTAATGAACCTTTCAAAGGCACTGCTTTTTCTTCGCAGCTCTGGTTTTTGCCTTCAGCAATGAAAACGACCTTGTCGTTCCGGCTGCTTGCTTTAATATCTTTCTCGCTCTTGAAGAAGTTGAAAGGGTGAGTGGGAACTTGGCTGGGGTGAATGAGGAACATTCCAAGGATCACGATGTGCAAGTGGAAAGCTCCAAAGATCAGCATGGCTCCCTGTAATTTGAAATGTTTTGTTGGCTCAGCGGAGCTACAAAACTAAAACTGTTTTTAAGATGAATTATATAAAAAATTCAATTTATGATGGAGATGGGGAAGATGTATTCTTAGTATACTTAATGTTATAAATTATAAATGTATACATATACTTAAAACCATAAATTTTACATGAGAATAATGGCTTCAAAGAATAAGTTAACTTAATATGTTGTTTGTTCTAACGTATTGTTTTTGCTGTAAACCTTTCAATTTCAAACGCAATTGTCGAAAGTTTCATTTCTAACCTGCCATTCAAACTGATCAACGAGTTTTTGCAGCACGAAACTGCCGACGAAAATGCCAACGCACATCGTGCTGCCGGAAACTCCCTCAGCTAAAACTCGGTCTTTCACGTAGTAGTCGTTCAGGGCGGTACTGGCTGCGAAGTTGACCAACCCGCCTCCAAACCCTGCGTCAAAAACTTTTGTAGTTTTTTACTGATACTACTTTTGTGTGTTTTAAATTGCGCTAATTGCTTATGTAAAAGGTTTTTGTTGTTTCTTCAAATATTCTATTTATTTATTACTTAACAAATTTAGGCGTTTATAGTTTTGATTTTTTGATTAATTTTGACCAAAATCCACTCTATGCAAAATAATTACAATATACACTTCTTTGATAATTTCTAAAAATTTTCCACTGGCGTTGAATTTAAAGTTATCTTATTTATTATTATTCTTTATTTCAAACCGTTTTAATTTATTCAACTCGTGTTGTACAGTTTTTTGTCGAAACGCACTGACGCTAGTTCACCTGGTTCGACGAAGCTTTAAGCTCACCTAGCACGACGCCGAACGTCACGAGCAAGCCTTCGAGGTCGGTCATGAAGCAGCTGCCCGCCCAGCCGAGGAAGCAGACCAGGCCCCCGAAGCAGGCGGACCTCCTGTAGCCGAACCTCTGGATGATGATTCCGAAGATCGGCCCTGGAAGAAGAAAAAAAAAGTAATTTTTTACAAATTTAATTTTGTAAAAACGTGATGGTTATTCTGTTAAGATGCAGCTAATTTTTGTGCGCACTTTTAAAAGTTGTGCTCTTGTGCTCTACTGGTAGTTTTCTTTTTTGTCGTATTAGTATTGAAAGTTTAAAATGTAAAGTTAATAAAAACTAGCTGCTTCACCTCACTTATTATAAAGTTGCATGTGAAAAAATTTGAAAGTTTGATGCTTTTATGCAACTGTAATAAGTCAAATATATTTACGTGTGATAAAATTTAAATAAGCAATAAAATTTATAACAATTTTATTTTAAAGTACTAAAAATATCTAATTAGTATTTAAAACATTTAATTGCTTAACGTAGAAGTTTGAATAACTTTGATTTTAGACTAGAATTTAACCTATATTTTAAACCAGGCTTTTAAAACAAAAATAAGGAAAAGTAAACAAGAGATAAACAAAAAAAAATCACTCAAAAAAAACATAAAACTACCTAAAAAGCAACCCAAAGCCACCGGCAAGCTGCCGACGAGAGCCACGAAAGCACGTGACCTGTGGGGGAATTCCCTATTCCAACACGACACCAGAACGCCGCAAGTGTAGCCGGTGCCCCACGTCAGGGCGTTGCATAGGGACGAGCAAAACAACACCACCACGCGGTAGTTGCCAACGTCCGGGTTGCTAGGCAGTGGAGACATGTGGTTTCAAATTGGTTGAGATATTTAGAACTTAAAAGATTGTGTTGTGTCAAACAAAAAGGTTGATAAAATAAGTCAGTTTATAAAAATACTAAGGAGTGGCAATCACGACCACTGTAAAAATGTTTAGATATACTACAAAAAAAGTTAAAGATAACTTGGTTTATAATATTTTCAATGTTGCAAACTTTTTATCTAAGATTAAGTGTTTAAAATAAAAACTTTTCTTTATCTTCAAAATCTCGAAACTAAAAGCAAGCTTTAATACTACCTAGAATAAAGTCATATAAGGTATCAAAACAGGTTAAAAAAAATTTTTATTTATTATTTATTTTGTTTATACGTAACAAAATGAGTAGAAAACGATCTTAAACTTAACATTGTAGTAACATTGTAGATCTTAACACGTTGTATATAAGCATGACTACTAGTTTTATTTTGATTGTAGTGAGATAGTTTAGAAAAACTTGCTAAAATATATCAAAAGTATATTTTTTTCAATGTCTAAGTTCAAATTAAAACTACATATAAAAAAGCAAGCTTATAGTAAGTCAAAAGTTAAAATTCTTTTTTAAAGAACAATAAAAGAACGATGGAAAAAAAAACAAAAAGAAATTATAAATTAACTTATAAATTAACTAATAATAAATAGTATGTTACATTTTTAGATAATCATAACTATATCAGCAAAGTCATATACTTCAATTTTGAAATACAACTAGTTTAAAGTACTCTTAAACTGTCTATTGGTTTTGTTATAGCATCTGAAAGTATTAAAAAACATATCAATTGCTCTTTGATACTTGATTAGTTTAAAAGGACTCTATGAGTATCACTCAATAAGCTAGCTATCTAAATATAAACAAATAATCAAGTACTTCTAAAACCGAGTTTGAAAAAACCGTACTTTTGATACTTCAGTTTAATTTTTTTTTCTAAATTTTAATTTAATTTAAGGAGACACGACGTAAATTACATTTTTAAATTTTAATATATTATATTAGTTAGAATGACAAGTTACATCTGTTTTAGGTAAAAAAAAGTAGTTGATGAACAAAAATAACTTTTCAAAATGTTTGAAAATGTTAGTCATAGTGCTTAATCATTTGTGATAAAAGTTAAAACAGTCTTATTAAGATAGATTTGTTTTTTCTTGACTCGCTTATTTTTTAACTTTATTGCTGCTAAAGTGTTACTGTATTCTGGTATAGTACTTGTATAAAAAACGTTTTTGTAGGTACACTAAAGTTAAAAAGTTGAGAATAGTTTTGAATATTGAATATAAAATATCAAGTAGCTTACAAATTAACGAAAAGTTGGGCGCTTAAAAGCGTATATATAATTTTTTTAATAAGTTTATGATTTATTGTACTAGCAAGCGGATATTGAATTCTTTGGTGACTAAAAAATTTGAAGCAAGTTTTATACATAACTAACATAAAAAAGGTATTTTCAAAATCTGAAAACGATTTTTTGTATATCATTTATTTAATTTGAGTCTGTTTTTTTTTTTGAAAACTAAACAGTGCGTTGTTGAATGACACATTGAGGGTGATAAAAAATCAAAATTATTTAAAGAAACCAAACTTTGTTCCAAGCTAGAGCACATGGGGTAGATGGAATAAGATTTAGACTACAAAAACTTATATTATTCACCACAAAATTTCTTTTTTGAGGATTTTTTTTGCAAGTCTATTGATTTTTTTTCTAATAAATTGAATCTTTTCAAATCAAAAAATAAGTTTTAAGTTTTCCAACGACTTGTCTTAATTTTCGGGATTACTATACCATATCCACAAAAAGTGATAAAAAAGTCTAATAAGTTGGTATTTAAAGTATTTTTGGTAGTTTAATCAAGTGTTAACTCTGAGGTAAAATTACGCAATGAATGTAAGTAATTTCTAAACCGGAAAAAAATTAAAATTTGGTAGCATTTAAACTGACATATTTTCTGGAACACTTAAAGCAGAAAAAATAAAACCAGTTTTGAAAATAAGAAATCCAGTTCTGTTAAACTATGTGTAACACTTGGTTTGCCTTTCTAGTCACCAAAACAGTCGATTGCCGCTTGAACCTTTTTTCACCACACTACGCATCAGTAAGCTAGTTTTTCAATTGAAAAAAGAAAACAGCTAAAAAATTTCAATGCAAAAAATATTGAGTAGAATGCACTAATTAATGATTAATTGCAAAATGCTGCAGCTTTGCAGCATTCTACGAAGCTACGTCCCTTGTAGTTGTTGAAAGTAAAAAAATAAAGTTTCAAATAATACTGAAATGCTTTGCTTTTGAATAATATTAAAGTTTTTAGAAATTAATTTTATAATTTAAAAATTCTTAACAAGTGAAAAACTGTACAAATAAAATAAAAAATTGAATGACATTTTATACATATTTGTTTTAATTATGAAAACAAATACATAACTGCTACAGAACTAAAAATAAACATTCGAAACTAGTCGTTAAAAAATTAAAGTTTGAAGTAAAATCTGAAGAAAAATATATGACTTTAGCTATACAAAAGTAAAAACGTTTGATGGCAGTCATATAATGAAAGAATAGGTTAAAAGCAATCAAGTGTGCAAAGGTTTTTTTTCAGAAAAAACCGCTGAAAGATACCGCTACTTGTTGTTTTGCTCATTAAAAACTTTAAAACTCCACGAAAAGTGTGAGAATAGAAACCAAAAACTAAACAAACCAAAAATCTTTAAGAACAACGATTGACACTATCTAAAAAAATAACAAAATAAGTTTGTTCATCTGAATAAGAACGTAATGCAACTTTCTTTATACGGACGTGTTTAGTTAAGTGAACAATGCAATGCTTTGCTTTTTAATCGTTAATTCATTTTTAACTTCAGAATTTAAAAGAAAAATAGCAGCTTCTACTCAAATTTTCTTTAAATAAAGCTCTCTCTGCTTCTTAATGTGAAACTTAATACAAGTACATAAGCAATTACTAGTGATTTACAGTACATTATTGCATAACAGGTGTTGATAAATGGTTATGGAAAGCTTTTGTTTACTGTTTTGGGGAGTATTTACTTTTTGTTGAAAAAAATATTCCAAATGCTTGTTTCGATTATAAAACCTTATTTTGGATTACTGTATTTAACAAACTTAAATTTAAAAACTATAAAATTAGTTCTTATGAAATTATGTAAATATTGATTTTTTATGATAAATATAAACATAATGCATAACTTTACTTAATAAAAGCAAGTAAAAATTAATAATAAAATAACAAAATAATAACTAGACTATTAAAAATAAAAGTTTCAGTTTCTTGATTTAAAAGTGAAGGTTAAAAGCTATAATTTTTAGTAATAAGTTAAAAAACATAAATCTCTAAACTTTAGTGCTCAAAACTTTTACTTACGCTTAAAATTTAAAAAAAATTATAACTTTTTTTTGGTTAAAAAGTAGTGAAAGATAACACTTTAACAAATTTAATTAAAATACTTAAACTTATAATCAAATGTTTAACATGTTTAATAAAAAAAAGTTGTAATAAACGCTGTTTATAAAAATATGTTATTCTTATCGCACTCATCAAAATCTTATCACTTAAGTCCATGGCAAAAACAATACTATTGAACAAATTTTAAAAATGAACATTTTTTTGGTGCAAGGGCAGAAAATTTGTTCTATTATCATTGTATATACAAAATTTGAAAGCTAGCTTATGTAAACACACAAAGTTTTTCTAATAGACAAGGCTTTTTAGGTCTTACTATTGAGTTTTTTTCGCAATAAACTCACGCTTTTTATTTAGATTTTATTAACACTTTGCAAAGTTTGTGTAATTTTGAAAATTTATATAAGTGACCAAATATTGAACGATAAGATACCATTGTATAGCTAATTATTTAAACTTCAAACAATTCTACGTTATATGCAGATTTCGTATGTCTTTTGCTGTTTAATGTTATTTAAAGCTTTATAAAACCACTTATTGATACTGCTAATTAAAGTTTACATTTTACTGTTTAGCTATCTTTAAATAAACATTTTTTTAATGCTTATATCGCCAATATTTAGTAATTTTATTTAAAATTTGATCTTGCATAAAACACTAGATATACTGTTTTTTATGAGCGGTTCTACAACACAGCCCGTAAAGGGTTTCTAAAACAAATCTAGCATTTTGCTGTTTGAAGGCTGCCAGTACAAGCATAAAGAGCTAACGGGTGTAAATCCTGCTAGTTTAAACTGCTACGTTGGTAATTAGTTTTACATTTATTCTGTAACCAACTCGTTTTGTTAACTTATAGTTGCGTAGAACTAGAACACACAAACTTTATTTGCAGTATCAATATATAAATGTAAAATTTTACTAGTTCAATTCAACATTTAAATACATTTACTTTTCAAACCTAATAATTATACTAAGCTCAATGAAAAGATATAGAAACAATATATTAGCTGTAATACTAAAAACTTATAACAAATTATTTTTATTTGTTTTGTATTTTTACTAGAAGTAAACCTCGCAAAGTTAGATTCTTTGTTTTCACCTCGCTGTTAAATTAGCAACTCAACATTTAAACTTTATCATTTTAGTCAATTCATTTTTACATAAAAACAAATATGAAATAAAAAATCTAAATTCAACACAATGCTAGAGAACTTTAATACTAGATGCTTACAACTAAGATATTGTTTAAAAAAAAAGGAGTAGGTGTAAAAAAGTACTCTTAAACTGCTATGTTTTTGCAAAAACTATTTTAAGGTTTAATGGTTGTGAATGCACAACAAGAATTTTCACTTATTTGTCAGACTACTTATCTGTACAGGGCGTTAAGATATTACCACCAAAGCATGTAAATGTAATTAAAAACATAAATTTTTCGCTATTTAAGTCTTTAAAATTGTAACAATACTTGTTATTTATCTAAAATAGAATTTATTTTTTTATTTTTTAGCTTTTAAATGACTTTACTAAAAAGCAACTATATACTAAATTCAAAACCTTTTGTAAGTTTTACTCACGTATAAAAAGTATTCTTAGTTTATTTACTACTTTTAACTACTAAATGTTGACTAGTTTTAAAAGGAAAAGTTTATTTTTATTCATATATATCATTCCATATAAACTAAAATCTAAAAGATACTGCGAAACACTTATGATATGGGGCTAGTTACAGGGGCGTAGCGTGGGGAGGGACGCTGGCGCATGCGTGCCACCCAAAAAAAATAATTAAAAAAAAAATGCAATATCTTTTTCCTTTATTGTTTTTTGTTTTTGCTTAATTTGCCTTTTTTCAACTATGTTTTTCTACTATTTGAAAAGTAAAACGAAATTTCGAATACTGATTAGTGACAAGTTAGGGAAACTACCCAGTATATTGATTCGGTGCGTAATTGCAAATGCGCACCGATGTTGATGAAAAACTCCATAAGGAAAAATTTTATAACTTCATTAACTTCATAAGAATTTAGACTCAAACAGTACGCAACTAGTTAGTGCACCGCAGTAGTATAACCTTATGACAGATTTTTTTAGATAGACAAATGCTAACATTTTGTTAACAAATCATCAAGCTAAACCTGTTTTATAGTGATAATGATTCAAGAATAAACAAACTGTAGTAAAAATAGCATTAAACAACTGCTAATAAAATTAAAATAAATTGATAATAAAAATAAAAAATACTAACAACATAATTTAAAAGAAAATGAACAAAATAAAATTAAAACAAATAATAAACAAACAGTTCATACTGTGATACAGTTTTAATCTCACTATACAAAAAATATTGTTTAAATTAACTAAACTTAAAATTCTTTTTTAAGTAATTTTTTTTGATCAAGATAACAAACAAATCAAACTTTGTTATTTTATCAGCCATAAAGTTTAAAAATTAATCAATTTTTGTAGCAAGTCATTTTAAAATTTCATTAGTCACATCATGAATAATTTTGTAGCAACTTGTAGAACAGAATTTTTTACAATCAATTTTTAGTCTAAAAGACATAATTGATTAATTTTAAATTTAAGTTTATTTTGTTTTAAATCAAATTTTAAATGATATTAAAAAAAAAAAAAAATTCTACCAACTGTTTGTAGTATTTGAAAAATGCTATTCCCTAAAGATCTTAGAAAACTGACTTAAAGATCGTGAAAGGTTATATTTCTTGTGAATTTTTAAGAGCATTGAAAAAGTTGACCTTAAAAAATTTATCATTCAAACATTTTGTTTTGTATCAGAAACATTTAGTAAAATCTTTCCACACACTCAGGATAACTCAGGATTTTATGAAGTTTTGGAAAACTTTAGTATGACTCAGTAAAAATCATGATAACTCTGAATGTTTTAAGTATTTTTAAGCTCAGGCTGACTAAGGATAGACTTGTTTTGTTTTTAACTCAGGGTAGATTTATTTGTTTTAAAAGCTTTGTTATAAAGCTTAGTTTTTATTAGTTTAAAAACAATAAAAAAATTCTGTAAATAAATTTAAAATGCTTATGATGATACATGACATTTTATAACTAACTCAGGACAGTTATTTTGACTCAAAGAGTGGCAAGGCAATCCTGATATCTTCAAAGTTAATTGTTTTTTTTTTTGTAAAATATGTTTTATAATACTAAGAAAAAATAAACATTTGTTTTCATTAATTTTTAGATTGTTATTTAAAATAGTATGCAAAGTAATATTGTATGGAATGTTGCAAGTATAAAAGTATGTCAGGTAGGAAAATTATCTGAAGTTCAAAAGCTTGAATTGAAAAATAGCAGACTAACATTAGATATTACTATTACTCAAGACTGCAGTTTAAGTGGTATGAATTTTTTTATTTTAATTTAGTTTATATTTCAGATTTTCTTCATTTATAAAGATTTATTTTTACAGTTTTATATTGTAATATAGGTAAAAATGTAGAAGTTAAAAAAAAAACTAGCTCTTTAGATTTCTCCTACAACAAATTTAAAATTTTCAATTTTAATACTAAAGATTTAACATTTTATATAAAGGATAAAGATAATATATTAAAAGCTGCAACAAACTAAAAGTATGAGTTATTTTGAGTTTAATAAAATTATTTTTGTTTATATAAAATAGATACTGAACATTATTTAGAAATTGCACAGAGAAAAATGTTTTGAGGTATTAATTGTTATACTTAGTTGACTATTTATTTGTAGTTTAAGGCCATAGGGGGGTTAAACCATGTTTTTTAGAAGTTGATCTTATTTGAAATATATTTTTTAAGCTTTAAGATGTTTTTTATTGTTTTAAAAAATTCGAATTAATTTTTGAGATATGACCAGTCAAAGTCGGGACGCATAATAGGTTACCTATTGGAAGGAAAAACTAAAACAGCGAAAAAAGGCTAGTTTGTTTAAAATATATCATCTCCTACATTTTTCAAGCAATCTTCTTCAAACTTTAACAGTTTAATCTTTATACAATAACAAAATTTATAGTAAAAATATATTTTTTTTGAAAGAAAAAGACTATTTTTTTTAATTTTTGTGATAAATTTTTTATTTATTTTAATCATCTAAATTCATAAGTAACATTTTTTTCTGTTATTTTTAAAGAAGATTGCTTGAGAAATGAAGTAGGAGATAGATTTTTAGTAATTTTTTAAATTTCCGAGAAAATTGACCCCGAAAATTTGCGGCCCAAAAGTTTTAATTTAGGGGATTTTTTGAAAAAAAAAATTGCGCACCCCCTGACCAAAATACCACGCTACGCCACTGGCTAGTTATATAACTTTTTTAAGTAAACTACTGATTTTTTTTATAATTTACAGCCCGTAGCTAAAACTTTAACTTAGTTTATTGGATCTTTTAGCTAAGTATTTTTGTAAGTAAAATAAGGGAAGCTCAAGTCAAATAGGGTAAAGTTTAAACATTCTTTTTACTACTCAATTAAACTATCAATTGTATGATAAAGTACTAATATCTTACAATAACTTATGTATTATCAAAACTTTAGTTTAACTAAATTATCGAGCTTGGCTAAACTATAGCATTAAAACTAAGTTTTTTTAAATTAAAATAAAAAAGATTATTCCGATATTTTTTAAGCTGTGTATATTATTTGAAAAAGCAACACTTTAATATAAAGCAGTAGTAAACTTAAACAATCTAGAAAAATAATGTAGCTTTTTTCATTTTCAGTAATTTACTATGAAATAAAGATTTCGAGAGTCGCTTCAGCAAAAGTTTAAACTATTTTTTTAAATAGGCCAACCTTCTCTATACTAAATCTTACTTTAATTAAGTATATTTTGTTTCGTTGTCCTCTGTAAGTTCATGAATGGCGTAGTGACAAAAAAACAGTTTAAATATTTGAAAATCTTTTTAAACTAATGACTTTATTTTACTTTTCTTATGTAAAACTTAATAGTTTAAAAAAAAAACTTTTTCTCAGAAGAGTTAAAAAAAAATAAGTTAGAAGCTAGAAAATTTAAGAGTTTTGTGTATAAATACCGATCAATCAACGCCAAAGAGAGTGGACATATTATCTATTGTTTACTCTGTACATAAATAATGTTGCAATTAATACTTTAAAGTATTATATAATAAATTTTATGATTTTTCTTTTTAAGATATTCGTTCAAACCTTTATTTGTTTTTTTGTTTTGTTAAGTATGTTTCATTTATATATACTACAAAACAAGTTTATTCAACTGCCGCACAATGTCTCTGTAATAAAAAGCTATAGATTTAAAATTTGAAATAAAATGTGTATAAATTTTACTAGCTAAAACTTTACATATTATCTACTTTTTTTTTTAAACTTGCGAGCCGGTTTGTATAAAGCACACTACTTGCTTTTAACTTGTTATATGAACATAAATTGTTTGAGTTAATTTTTTAAATCTGTAAAACGCAAGTTGTTTATCTTCAGTTACTTCAGATGAATAGTTAAGAATTCAGGTACAAACGGTTACGCATTTATATTTGTTAGAGTTACAATGACAGGCAGTAAAGTGATCAATTTCGTCTGCAAGTAATTGACACAAACGAATTGAACGTTTGAACATTAGTAAATCTTAGGTGAAAACCAGTTTACTAATAGAAACACTTCAGCTATCGTCAGCAAAGCCAAAATGATTTCTTCATACAATGCTATCATGCAATGTGCATTAGACTCGACATTAAACAACTACCTATGTGAGAATTTGCGCCTTGCTTCCTCATTAAGACGTATCTTGCAGACATAGTCACGATGAACCGCTGTTTCAGTTTAACCAAGCAGGCTATACAACATCGGTACTGAAGCCACCGTTTGTGGGTATAGTAAAAAGTTGAAGCAATCAAGTATAAGTTTAAAAAGTTAGACAAAACAAATTTTAAAAATATCTCATACTTTTTTATTTGTATTAAAGTTATAAATATTTTTTTTTCCACTTGTAAAATGTTATTGATGTTATTATCTTTTTAGCTCGTATTCTTTTAGCTTATTTCAAGTGTAACACTCAAAGTTTTTAGCTTAAATCTAGTTATATAAATATTCTTTTATCAATTCATAACTTTTTAATAAAACAATATGTTAATTGGTAATAAACGTGATTAATTAGATACTATTTTTAATACAACATTATTTATGAAAAAAATGAGACTTATCAAATTCGTATCTTCATAACTTATTAACTTCGTACTAGCTATAAATTCAAATTTCTAAAGATTTAAATTTATACAAAAAGTTGTTTCTGATTAGAATGATAGTATTTCTACCTTTTCAATTACTTGAGGTTTTGACAACAGTCAGGCGTATAATAACAACAAAAACTTTTAAGTTATTAGATTAATTATTTTAAACTCCTATATGATTCTTAAAAAAAAATGTTCATGTATTTAAAAGTGTCGTTTATAAACAAATTTGTTAAAACTAAAAACAAGTAAAACTATATTCACCAAATTTTGTCCAAAGCAAAAAACTCAAAGTTAATTTATTAAAAGCACGTAGAAAATACTACTTCATTAAGAGTTTATTACAGTTATATTACTGAATAAAAAATTTAAACATATAACAAAAAGAGTTCATGTTCTTCACAGTTTAGAAAAAAAATAGTTTCGAGTCTATACTATTTATAAATAAAAGATCTTGCAATTTATTTTCTTATAAGTTTTGTTAAAAATAGAACTACGACACGTTTTTTTACTGCTACGATACTATATGCTAAGCTACTTCCTATATTGCTATATACGTGATGATTTGAAACGAATTTATTTAGTTCACTAAAATTAACTATTGTTAATTTAATGTTTATTTTAGATACAAAATATGTTTGGTGTGTACGTTTAATCAAACTAAAAAAAACTATTTACAGGTAGTTTAACTATCAAAGTTTTTAAGCAATCTAAATCATTTTATACGGCAATAATTTATTTAAGTAATGAGGATGGAACTATCTTTTTTAATCATAAGTAAAAGAACAAAATGTTTAAGTAACATTGATAAATTTAGTGTTTAAATTATCTATCATTTTTCATAAATAAAAACAGATACATATGCATATATAAAGCGTTTTTTTTACAGATCGTGGAGTTTTGCAGTCAATTTTTTCTGTTTTATTAAACCGTCAACTAAAAATGACTAAAATTTTACAATAAAAAATCTCACTAATAGACGAGTGAATTTTATTTTATTTATATTTTATGATTTAATTTGTGTTTTTAATATTTTTAATTACAGCATGCAAACAAAAATCTAAACTAAATATTTGTTTAAACTTTTTTCGGTAAATGTTTTGAATCAAAAGAGCAGTGAGAAACTTAAAAGTTTGTACAAAAAAAACTTGAGACGTACTTTTGAATTAACTACCCATTAATGCATAAACCTATGTTCGAGATAATTACATGCTTAGATATTGTTAATGATAAAAATAAAAAAGTTGCTATTAGCAAGATCTTAATAACAGTACTGTTTTATTAAAAGTATACAGAATTAAATAAATAAAAATTGACTTAAAATATTAAAATCAAATATCTCTTTTAAATTGCAATAAAAAGGAGATGTACAATTTTTTGTGAACAAAAAAAAAGATGAAAATTTATTTTACAAAATACAATTCTGTTAGTTCACAGCATTGAAACTTTATATTTTTTATAAGAAAAAAATAAACTAAGCCTCATTTCGGTTTTAACTTTAAATTAGCTGCAACTGGGGTAGTACATTATATTTGTAAAGTTACAAAACGTTTTATTTTGTTTTTTGACGAGAATGTTGGTTAAATATGTTTACCAAAAAGTACAATTTCATAATTTAAATAAGTTTAGGTCCAATAAATGTATTTTATTTTTCAAAACACTGTTTTCTTCATATTAAACTTCTTCACTGTTAAACCCTAAATAATCTATGTCAAGGGATGAGCCTTTAACGCTGTTCAGTGAAGCTAGTTCAAAGTTCTCTTTTTGAACGATTGTAGTTTTCGTAACACTACTTTCAACTGCATCACTAACAAAAGTCGTTCTTGCTGTGTTTCTCAACCTGAATATTCTGTTAATTGGACAAAAACATTTAAGCTTTTTTAATATACCCACCACAAGTTCAGCAACACATTTTCGAAAAACATCGTCCTTCAAGCTGTAAATCAAACAGTTCAATATTGTCGAGCAAGTCAAGCACAAGTATGCTGCGGTTCCGAACCAATCAAGCGCATTAGAAGCGTGCATGCTAAATTCACGCGGCTTTTTAAAGTTTATATTCGGTAAAACAATTGAAACCATCAAAGCTGCGATCGATGGTAGAGTCGCAAAGCCGAAAGCTGCAACCATCTGCGTCAAAGTTTTAGCCAATCGGGTTTCGGTGTTTCTTGACTTATCTCTTATTGAACAAAGTTGCTTTGTGTTGCGGGTATGTTTTCTAACGTTGCAGTACGTTGTAAAAATCGATGCTAACGTCAGAACACAAGGCACGGCGAGAAGTAAACTGTAGATCACACCTAGTTTGTGTTTACTTTCAATCTCTGAAACCATAAGAACTCTAAAGTAAACCACGAATCCGTATTGTTTGAAAATTGGCAAACAAGCCAGAACTATGCACAAAACCCAAAATGCAACACAAACAAGTTTTGATGTCCTTTTAACGTTCATGGCGCGGTATTTTAGCGAAACACGGCGAAAAGACGATCGACTGAAGCAGCAAGGAGCGTGTAGAGCGATACCAGCAGAACAACAAAGAGCACATGTGCAAGGAAGGATAAATTGCGAAATGATTTACTTGGAGTGAACTTGAAATAGGATATTTTATTGCTTTTACCATAGTAGGGGAGCCGATAATTTCTAACCCGATCACTTCTAATCCGATCTAACCCGACAATTTTTAACCCAATCTAAATTAGAATGTTTATTTATTATTATTTTAAGAAAAGAATTTGTTTTTTAAAATAAACTAGTCTCAACAAAGTTGTTGTTTATTGAAAATTAGTGGATTTTGTTTAAAATAAAACTTAATCTTATCTAAGCTTTAGCTAAAATTTAATTTCGATTTTAATATGTTGATTGCTATCTGGAGTTTGATGTCCTACGAATCAAAATCTGGGCCATTTAAACTGAATGACACTTAACGAAGAGGCGAAAGTTTGTATACTTATCTAATGAAAACATTAAAAAATGGTTAACATTTATAGAGGAAAGGCGCTGCTAATAAAATCAACTTATAGAATGAAAGAAATTCTACATATTAATCCAATCTTTTATAAGTTTAAAACTTGTTAAATTACTGATAGTTACAAATATAAAGTATCTTATCTTAATCAACTTACGTAAATAAAAATTGTTCAATTTTTTTGCAAAAAATATTTTTGTTTTAAAGCTAATTTCAAATTTAAACTGAAAGATAACTATAACTGCATGCATTTTTCGATTTATTTTTGTGGTAGTTAATTATTTCTATAAGGTTCAAAAATGGATTTGAAATTAACTGTAGTTAACTAATTTTAAAAAGCATTAGGAAAAGTATAAGTCTTCTGTATTCTAAAGATTGAATATTAAGTTTTGATAGTTGTCAATGTAAGAAATATAATAAGTAATGCCGCGGTTAAGGACTATTCTGTACATCTCTTTGAAAAGATTCTATATGGACAATATATACTTTTATGGAGATCAGATTGGCAAATTGTATTCAAATTTAGGGCGAGTTTATATGCAATAAAGCTTTTTAAGAATAATCGTAATTAGTATGATGGCTTCATTTAAAATCATCATTAAATTCTATGTTCTTCAAACGAAACTGTATACTGTTTAATACAAAGTCAAAAGTAGATGTAGACGTTTTTTTTTATAATTAAAACCTGTCATTTGTAAGAACTTAAATTCAATTTACTTTCTTTTAGCCAATGGTAAATTATATCTAAATATTTTTTAAACTGAATAAGAATAGCTAAAATTTTGTGTTGTCTGCAAAAAGGTTAACTTTGCTACCAACTTCAACTTCATTTATTATCATATCGTTTGCAAAATTATAAATAAGAGTGGGCCAAATACCTCTTCCTTGAGGCACTCCACTACAATAGGTAAAAATTTCTAACAATGTGTTACCAACTACTACTTTTTAATTCTTATCATGAAGAAATTGTTTGAACGAGTTTACTGAACTATTATAAATTTTATATTACGATAAAACTATAATGAACTAAAAATAAAAGATAAATTCGAAAGCGTTTTGTATATGCGTACAAATGACTTTAGTAGACTTGTTGCTAAAAAAAGACACCAACCATACGTATAACTTTTGCGGGTTGTTACATGCATAACTGTATTATGAGCTATACTGAGCTCGGTAATATCTTAACATAGTGATTTTAAATGAAATAAAACAGTTTAGTTTCGTCTGATGTTTATTCCCATTATTTAAATAGGTCTGAATAATTTTTAGAACAATATGTGTAAGTTTTTTATCTTAAATTGAAAGCTGATCTTATTTCGGCTATCTTATTTAACTAATAGGTTTCTATTTAGACCTAGATCAAAAAGTTACTGAAACTTTAACAGATTTGTTTATTGTTTAACAAGTTCAAAGGAAATCAACTCTCGTCTATTTAATCTTCTAAAATTTTACTTGAGTCTGTTTAATAACCGAAATGTTTTAATTACGATTTTGAATAGTACTTATAATATACTCATATTTTTACATTTACTTCATTAAAAAGAACTGAACAACGAACGAACAAACGAAATAGCAACTAAAAAAACAAAATTAAAAAAAAAATTTAGCCAAATCAAGTATAATTACGAGCAATAGCTCGTAAAAATTCCATTACTTTGTTTTCTTCCTTTTCTTTAACTTTTTTTTTTCAGACGGTCATTTAAGACAACATACTTATTTATTTTTTTACCAAAAAGCCAGCTTGAAGTCGGTTGACTTTGTTAGTAGTATTCACCTGCTCTCTTTTAAATGCTTTGACACACGTAAAAAAACAGGATTACCATATGCTAATAAAGACTGGAATCTTCTGTGCAATCCTTCAACCTGGTTGTTAGTTCTATGATCGTCGTTTTTAGTTCGTTCTTTAACGTTCCAGAACTTTATTGCAAACAATGGTCGCCCTACGCTTGAATTAACCCAATATAAGTTTTTTGGAAGGTATTGTGAATGTTTTAAATTTATATACGTTTAAATTTCTAATAAAGAAAAAAACTCATGAAAGTTATAGAAATTTGGAGGTGCAAAAAACACCGAGAATAGAGTCAATAGATTTCAAGCTGGCTCTACTGTAATGAATAAAATGTAAATATGTTGCGTTTAATAATCTTCTGAAAAAGTAGTTGATTAAAGGATACAAAGAACTTGATGGAGTTTTTATAAGCTTCTGCTCCTAGTTATACTTAATTTAACTATAGTTAATTTGGTATTCTATTTCAAAATATTTTTTTAGTTCTTATTTCGTTTTTACTAACGTTATTTCAACTTTTCATGATAAGGTAAATTTTATTGCAACTAAAGTACTAATTTAAGTTGTAAAAGAAACATTTTGTTTATTATATAAAGTTAAGTGGAAGTTTTGAAGAAGATTACCTAGGCGAGATTTAATTACTCTCGGACTTGTTATACATATAAACATGTCTGTTTAATTATTAGGAACTTTTTTTGATCTAGGACTAAGTAGGAGTTTTTTAATGATGTGAATACAAGACGGTCAATCGACGTAACATAACTTTTGCGGTTTATTACTTAACTGTTTTAATAGCTAGGTTATATCTGAAATTCATGCTTTTCCACTCAATATAATAAAAGTGTTTAATTTCTCCTAATGTTTGTTTAAATTATATTATCTTAATAGGCCTATGTAGTTGTAGAACAATTTGTACAGTTATTAAGATGAAACTTAACACTAACCTACTATAAAGCATTGAAACATTAGTCAGCAATAATGCAACATTTACGTCAGACTTACAACGTAATTTTTAGACCGTAATATAAAGGTTTTTGTATCTAAATATTACAATTATAAAGGTTTACTTTTTAAAATTTGCTAATGTTAAAATTATTATAGTCACGTGAATTACAATGAGATCCAACTTAAATATAGTTTTAAATGCTTAATTTAAAATAACAAAAAAGAGCTTAGAATATTGTAAAGTAAACAATTTAGTAAACTGTATACGATTCACGAAAAAATTCTGTAAAAGTAGATTGATAAAACAAAAAATGAGGTAATGAAAATTAATAAGAATTATGTGAAGTTAATACTAAAATTAAAACGTATACTGAAAATATTTTTATGTAACACATTAAATCATTATGTTTTAATGTAACTAATAGTTTTAATAAAAACTTTATCATTTTAATAACTTTATTAAGACTAGTTTTTTCGCATGAAATCCAGATTAAAAATAAGATAAATAAGTAAAATGGGTTAGAAACGATCAGGCTAGAAGTAATTGGGTTAGAAGTGATCGGGTTAGAAGTGATCGGGTTAGAAGTGATCGGGTTAGAAGTGATCAGGTTAGAAGTGATCAGGTTAGAAGTGATCAGGTTAGAAGTGATCGGGTTAGAATTGATTGGGTTAGAAGTGTTCGGGTTAGAAATAATAGGGTTAGAAGTTATCGGGTAAGAAGTGATCAGGTTAAAAATGATCGGGTAAGAAGTGATCGGGTTAGAAATGATAGGGTTAGAAGTGATCGGGTAAGAAATGATCGAGTTAGAAATGATCGGGTTAGAAGTGATCGGGTAAGAAATTATCGGGTTAGAAGTGATCGGGTTAGAAGTGATCGGGTTAGAAGTGATCGGGTTAGAAGTGATCGGGTTAGAAGTGATCGGGTTAGAAGTGATCAGGTTAGAAGTGATCGGGTTAGAAGTGATCAGGTTAGAAGTGATCGGGTTAGAAGTGATCGGGTTAGAAGTGATCGGGTTAGAAGTGATCGGGTTAGAAGTGATCGGGTAAGAAATTATCGGGTTAGAAGTGATCGGGTTAGAAATGATCGGGTTAGAAGTGATCGGGTTAGAAGTGATCGGGTTAGAAATGATCGGGTTAGAAGTGATCGGGTTAGAAGTGATCGGGTTAGAAGTGATCGGGTTAGAAGTGATCGGGTTAGAAGTGATCGGGTTAGAAGTGATCGGGTTAGAAGTGATCGGGTTAGAAGTGATCAGGTTAGAAGTGATCGGGTTAGAAGTGATCAGGTTAGAAGTGATCGGGTTAGAAGTGATCGGGTTAGAAGTGATCGGGTTAGAAGTGATCGGGTTAGAAGTGATCGGGTTAGAAGTGATCGGGTTAGAAGTGATCGGGTAAGAAATTATCGGGTTAGAAGTGATCGGGTTAGAAGTGATCGGGTTAGAAGTGATCGGGTTAGAAGTGATCGGGTTAGAAGTGATCAGGTTAGAAATGATAGCGGGTTAGAAATGATAGTAAACCGATTGTTTTATTTCTCAATATAGACGTTGCGTTTGTTTATATAAAAAATTATTGCTTCGTTTAAATAATTGGATCCGACCGGATCCGGTAGATCACTTGTTAGAAAAAAAAATTAAATAAAAAAAAATTATAAAGACCAAATGTTTTTGGAGGGAAAACATACTGGTTCAGAGTAAAAAAAAATATTCTTTGATTAACAAGTCTGCTTCAGATATATTTTAAACTAAAGTATCACAAAAAACTAATTATTAATTATTTTAAAAACGTTAAGTGCAGATCTAGCTCCTTTATCAGGACCTAGTTGGTAATTTAGCTTTAGTTTTTTTTTTTGATTTGTCCCCTTTTACCTGACTGGTTTGTTAGTAAATTAGAAACAGGTCTTTAGAGTGAAATGAACCCAAAATGTAAACTAGATATGTCGACGACATTTTCACCATATTTTCCAATAAAAAAACGGCAAATAAGTTCAACTAAAAATTAATTAATCTTCATCAAAATCTTATGTTTACAATGGAATCCAGTACATCGAGTTAACTTCTCTTTCTTGAAATAAATATAAAATTAAAAGGGAACATATTTTTTACCTCAATTTACAAGAAATCATCAAACACAGAAGTTTCAATAAATTTTGACTCTTGCACCCCGCAATCATAAGAAAAACTTGATCAGACATTTGCTCATCAGAAACGAAAGATTAGTACCAGAAAAACTACAGAACCAAGAAATAAATAGAACAAATGATCATCTTTTAAGAAGCGGTTATCTAATTAGATTTATAATTAATGAAATTAAAAACCTACAAAAAAAGAAGATAAACCAAACCTTCCTAAGCAACAGTATTTAACAGCTCCTTTCATAAAAAAAAGTTTCAGAAAAAATTAGCAGAAATATAACGAAATCGTCGGAAACAATTGGTATCAGGGGCGTAGCGTGGGGAGGGACGCTGGCGCATGCGTGCCACCCAAAAAAAAAAAGAAGTAAAAAAAATGTAATATCTTTATTCTTTATTGTTCATTTTTTCTGATTAATTTGCCGTTTTTCAACTAAGTTTTTCTAGTATTTGAAAAGTAAAACGAAATTTCAATACTAATTAGTGACAAGTTAGGGAAATTACCCAGTATACTGATTCGGTGCGTAATTTCAAATGTGCACCAATGTTGATGCAAAACTCCATAAGGAAAAATTTTATAACTTCATTAACTTCTAAGAATTTACACTCAAACAGTACGCAACCAGTTAGTGCACCGCAGTAGTATAACCTTATGAGAGAATTTTCTACAAGGACAAATGCTAACATTTTGTTAGCAAACCATAAAGCTAAACTTGTTTTATAGTGATAATGATTCAAGAATAAACAAATAGTAGCAAAAATAGCAATTAATAACTGCTAATAAAATAAAAATAAATTGATAATAAAAACAAAAAATATTAACAACATAATTTAAAAGATATATAACAAAAAAAAATAATAAAACAAATAATAAATAAACAGTTCATACTGTGAATGCAGTTTTAATCTCACTGTACAAAAAGTATTCTTTAAATTACCCTAAACTTAAATTTTTTATTAAAAGTAGTTTCTTTTTTTATTAAGATAACAAACAAATCAAACTTTGCTATTCTATCAGCCATTAAGTTAAAAAATTAATCAATTTTTGTAGCAACTTATTTTAAAATATATTAAGTCACATCATGAATAATATTATAGTAACTTGTAAAACAGATTTTTTACAATCAATACTTAGTCTTAAAGACTTATTTGATTAATTTTAAATTTAAATTTATTTAATTTTAAATCAACTTTAAATGGTATTTAAAAAAAAATTCTTTCTACCCACTGTTTGTAGTATTTAAAAAATGCTATTCCCTAAAGATCATAGAAAAACTGATCTAGAGATAAGTGAAAAGCTATATTTCTTGTGAATTTTTAAAAGCATTGAAAAGGTTGACCTTCAAAAATTTATTTTTATAAACTTTTTGTTTTGTATCAAAAACATTTAGTAAAATCTTTCCACACACTCAGGATAACTCAAGATTCTATGAAGTTTTTGAAAACTTTAGTATGACTCAGTTAAAACCAGGATAACTTTTTTAATTTTTTATAAAATTAAGTATTTTTAAGCTCAGGCTGACTAAGGATATATTTGTTTTTTTTGTTAACTCAGGGTAGATTAAGTGGTTTTAAAAGCTTTTTTTAACAACAGCCTAGTTTCTATTAGTTTAAAAACAATAAAAAATATCTTTAAAAAAATTTAAAATGCCTATGATGACACATGATATTTTTAAACTAACTCAGGATAGTTATTTTGACTCAAAGAGTGGCAAGGCAATCCTGATAGCTTCAAAGTTGGTTGTTTTTTGAAAATTTGTTTTATAAAACTAATTAAAAAGTAAAAATATGTTTTTATTAATTTTTAGATTATTATTAAAAAAAATATGCAAACTAGTATTGTATGGAACGTTGCAAGTCTAAAAATATGTCAGATAGGAAAATTATCTGAAGCTCAAAAACTTGAATTGAAAAATAGCAGACCAACACCAGATATTGCTATTACTCAAAACTGCAGTTCAAGTGGTATAAAATTTTTATTTTTGTTTATATTTCAGATTTTCTTCATTTGTTATAATATATTTTTACAGTTTTATATTGTATTATAGCCAAAAATGTAAAAGTTAAAACAAAAAAAAACTAGCTCTTTAGATTCAAAACTTTTAATTTTAATACTGAAATTTTAACATTTTTTTATAAAAGATAGAGATAGTATATTGAAAGCTGCAACAAACTAAAAGTATGAGTTATTTTAAGTTTAATACAATTCTTTTTTGCTGATATAAAATAGATATTGAACATTATTTAGAATTTGCACAGAGAAAAATGTTTTGATGTATTAATTGTTGTACTTAGTTGACTATTTATTTGTAGTTTAAGGCCATATGGGGGTAGGCCATGTTTTTTAGAAGTTGATATTATTTTATAGATTTTTTTAAAGCTTTAAGATACTTTTTGTTGTTTTATAAATTCGATTTTTTTTTTTTAGATATGAAAAGTCAAAGTCGGGCCGCATAATAGGTTCCCTATGGGAAGGGAAAACTAAAACAGCGAAAAAAGGCTAGTTTGTTTTAAATCTATCTACTAATACTTTTTTCAAGCAATCTTCTTCAAACTTTAACAGTTTAATCTTTATACAATAACTAGTAAACATTACTTGTGAATTGAAAAATTTGTAGTAATTTTTTTATTTTTGAAAAAAAAAGACTATATTTTTATTTTTTTTATATAAAATTTTTAATAATTTTAATTATCTAAATTCATAAGTACATTTTTTTCTTGTAATGTAAGGAACATTTTCTAAAATTTGAAGAAGACTGCTTCAAAAATGAAGGAGATAGATTTTTAGTAATTTCTTAAATTTCCGAGAAAATTGACCCCGAAAAAATTGCGGCCCAAAAGTTTTAATTTAAGAAATTTTTTGAGAAAAAAATTTGCGCACCCCCTGACCAAAATACCACGCTACGCCACTGATTGGTATTGATATAAAATTAGCCTTCAGAACAGCTCAAGTTGGAAACTATTTCTCATTGATATATCGGATAAGCCTCACAAGAGCTGCATACAAGTTTCAACTACCAGGCGACCTGGACACCCAATATATCGAAGAAACGGAGCGACAACTGTTTTTCAGAGTTAAAGAACACACAAGGCCCACAAATAGTGCAATATTTTCACATATTGAACAACGAACATTTGGTCTAAACTTCGATAATATTTTTGATTGTTTTGATGTAATTAAATTTTGTAAAAATCAAAGTGTTTCATTAGCAGAAGAGGCAATTATGATAAAAAAAATTAAACCAAAACTTAATTATCAACTAGGTCTTGATAAAGGAGCTACAACTACACTTAACGTTTTTAATTATTTTCTGTAAATAAAATTAAAATTAAAAATTAAGCGAAAAAAAAATAATTCTTCTTTGGAGGTATTTCAAAAAAGCCTAAAAAAGTTTATTATTAGAGCAAATTAAGAGCTAATACTTATTAAGATCGAATCTAGACTTTTATATAAATAAAATTTTATTTTTTAAATAATTTTCCAACTTAATCTTAAACAAAATATATTCCGATATATCATTCTAAAGCATTCTTTCATGATTTTATTTATTAAATGTACAAAATTATCAACTCATTATAATAATTTAGAACTACTAATAAAAACAAAAATAATTTTAAACTCAATTTAAACATAGTAAAAATAAAACACAACGTAATAAAAAGCACCAATAGAAAACATTAGTTTAGCACGTTTTGTATCGTATAAACAAAAAAAAAGTATAATTGTTGAAGACAAAATAGTTCAGAATGTGTACTGGTAACGGTGAGACGGAACAATGTTTATATGAAACAATTGACTCTACATGAACAGTAGTAATATAAAACACAATTTTAGTAGTAATTACATTTCGACATTTGAATCATCTAACAATTTTACAACTACTTGTATTGAAAGTTATCTAAAAAGTGTTAAAATTAAAGAGTTACAGAAAAACTTTATCAGCTGTATAAAAAATTGACAGTAAATATTCTAATGGATAAGTTTATCAATAATCAACTACACATGTAATGCAAATTGCAATTAAATTTAAAATAAATCAAAAACTGTGTTATTATCTACAAAAAGCTCTGACAACCGAAACGAAAAACGAGAAAAAAAAACATGATCTTTCAATACAATTTATTTTTTGTGTACATTTGTAATTCAATCCATTAAGATTTTTATTAAAAAAGAATTTGTTTTACACGTTCAAACACATTAAAAACTAAAATTAAATAAAACTAAAATTTATAAAAATAAAAGCAATATTGAAAACACCAATTTATCTAACAAAAAGGTGTCTACTTATTAATGTAAATAAAAAATAAACGATAAAAACAAGGCAAATTTGATTTACTTCGTATTTAGTGTTATAACATCAACTAACACACTTTGTCAAGAAATAACAACAAACTAAAAAAAACGCTACCTAAAACTCTAAGTAAATACCCTATACTCAGATAAAGCGTAATAAACATATCAACATACATTGTATGTTTACAAATAAAAGTAAAGAAAAAACTATCCAACGAGAGCTGTTACGATTCTATCCAGGCGACGGGAACGTACATCGAGTTGTTCTGAACGAAGTCGACGACCCGCTTGAGGTCGCGCAACGCCACCGCGGGATCGTCGCACGTGACCGAGTAGTCGAACAGGTGGGAGTACTTGCTGCTTATTTCGCGAGCTCTCACCACCAAGTCGTGCAGCTCCAGCTTCTGTTTGTCAAGTTGTTGAAGTAAACGGTTTGTTTAATGTTTAAGGTTGGCGTCAAAAATTTTAAGTACACCCTTTTGCCAATGAAACTAATGACACGTTGGTTTGTTTGGACGTTTTGGATGTTAGTTTACAAAAAGAACTCTGAAACACCACTGTTAGTTTGAGTGACTACAGTTTCAAAATGAATAACAATGAAAAACTTTAAGTAGTTCTTTTAGAACTCTTTTGTTGTAAGCTAAAGTTTAAACAAAAAATAATTATAAACCACATTTTAATACCAACTTACATCTGAGTTCGATTGATAAAACTTAGTTACAGCTTAATAGTAGAAAAGTTAAAAATAAAGCTAACATACCACAGTCAAATAATGTTAGTTTAGGATTTCAGTTGGACTATTTATTTTATCTTCTTAGTTTAAATAAACTTTTACACCACTTAAAACCATATTATGAAGCATTTATTATTAATTTTTTTTTCTCATTTAACTACTTAAAAGTTAATATCTAAAACAAATAAGTTAAATACATAAAACTTTTAATCCATCATATACAATTTTAATTTTTGTTCTACGTAGTGTCTAAAATAGTACGAAACTATTTGAACGCATATTCACACACAAGTATTTAAGTATTAGCCTAAAATTACCAACTCACATTCAACTTAACATTTTAAACTCACTGTCAAACCGTTCGACGTTTCTCTGTCCAGCGTCAGCCTGGGTTTCAACCTCGGGAAACTACCCAGCTCCTCGTTGTCGTATTGTTCCATTGTGGGGGGTTTTATGAACACCACGTAGGGCTGCAGCTCTTTTGTTCTCAAAATTTCAATGGCCTGTTACGAGGACGAAAGCATTATGAGATTAAAAACCATTGCAATGTTGCTTGTGAAAGGGTAATATTGTCACAGTTTTTATTGTTCATTTTCATAAAGTACAAAAAAAAATTTACATGACAATTCAAATTTGGACAATTCAAATTCTTTAAAAAATATTTAAAATGCTATTTCTCAAAAAGTTTTAAAAACTTGAAAACAATAAGATATATATATATGTTGATCTCATTGAAATCTACAAGTCTCTTTTCCTTTTGTGCAAAATCTTAAATATTTCTTAATAAATGTTAAAAACACTAAAAATAACTATGTTTTCTACTTTATTTAAGCCGTATCACGTAAAATATCTAATATTTTGCATAAAGAAAAAATTGTTTGTAGATATTAATAGGACCTACATACATAATTTTTATATTTGACAAATATACATTACTTTTTTAGTTATGGCCCTTTCAATTTTTTTTTTAAGGAGTTGAATTATCCGAATTTGAATAGTCGTGCACTCAAAAAAAAAACATCGTTGCTAAACTCTTAAAATACAAAATTCAAAAATAAAATTACTTGGGGTCCAGGAGTTAAAATGCAAATTTTTCCGTTTCTTGCCACTTCTTTCACGGCTTCAATGCTCGTTCCGTAGAAATTCGATTTGTATTCTCCGAATTCCAAGAAGCTGAAAAATTAATCATTTGAACAATGAAATGTTTTCACTTCAAAACTTTTACCTTACACGCCAGCTTAAGGCATGAATGACTTTGATTAAAAACTATTATGAAAACGTTTGTTTATTTTGCGTTGGAAAGTTTTTCATTGAAGAAGTCTTAACATATAACTTTTGTGGTATATACGCCTAGAAAGCAGTCTTAACGTTTCGATATAAAATTTTCAAATTAGAAAATAATGAAGTTTTTAATCATTTAAAACTTACAATTTATTTTTTATTCCATTTTCCATGAAGTTTCGGCTAACAAAGTGGTAATCCAAACCATTTTTTTCGTCAGATAACTTATCACGTGAAGTGTCTGTAACATTTATTTATTCATTTTTACAGACAATATGGTATACTCAACAAGGTTGTCTTAGATTTTTTTATTTATTTCAAGGTTTTCTGAACTTCTTCCAGGTTTTTGAAGGTACAAGTTTTTTGTCTATTTTAGTAAAGTTAAGGAAAAATAGTCTTAATGGAATAAAAATACTTTAATACTATTTTTAATGTGTTTTATAACTAATAAAACTGTAAAAGGTATAAAAAAAATATTGTTTATCATAGATTTTTTGCATCTTGTCAAAATTTCATTGTTTTATATGTAAAACTTTTTAAATTCCTTCTATTTTTTCAAAACTTGTCCGATTCTAGGTTTTCCCAGGGTTCAAGGTTTTGTGGCAGCCCTGATTCAAATATTGCACTAAATTATTCTCAAAATAATATTTACAATTCTTTTAAAAAAAACGTTTAATACTTAAGCACTTTAAAATACAAAAAGAAATGTTAAAATAAAACATCAAAACAATTAAAAATGGCTTAAACGACTTTGAAGAAAACTATATTACTTGATTATTACAGCTACAAAGAGTTATACTACATTTTTATTGGTCTGTAACAGGCATATATACCATATAAAAATGTTTTATTCAAAGTCAAAGGCAAACGAGCTTCAAGTACTTAAACTATTTGACCTGTATAGTAAAAATAAGCATTTAACACAAAATATTACGTACACAATATCATCAAATTATACAAAAACAACTGACGTGGAACGGGAACTCCGTACACATCCGGGTCGCAATCGATCAGCCTCTCCTTCAGGTCGTTCCTGCCGACGCCGGTGGGGCCGACCAGCACTATTGGTCTGTACACGCCATTTGTCGAGGGCGGATGGACCATTTTACCGACAATCTCGTAAGGTGGCGCGCGCGACACGGCTGGTCTGGACAGCAACGGTTGAGCTGGGTTGAATGTTTGGTTAAATTTGAAAAAAATAAATTGTTGTATAATTTACTTATAAACGTTACAAGTTTTTCACTTTAAAAATGTTTTCAACCAGAGGTAAGTTGATTTTATTATATGCTTTTTGAAAACTTTTCAGAATTTCATACTGATACTCTATTAGTTCTTAAAGTTTATATTATGTTTACGGTTTTATTTAGACTGAAATTTGGCACAACTTTAAGACTGCTTGACTAAATTATTGTTATTGTTTTAAATACTTTTATAGATAATTAAACGAACAATAAGATAGTAAAAAACTGCTATCAAAACATCTTCAAAAAGCCATTGAAAACGGAAAAACTTCACGAGCTCAAAACTGAAGCACCACTTTAAGTTTAGCAGAGAACTTGGCAATCAATCATCGTTTAAACGTGCAATATGCTACACACGAGAATAATATTGACTTTTAAATCTATCGATTATAGGTTATACCTTGTTTTGCTCAGTATTTAGAGTCGATAAAAACTGTATTATAAAAACACTGTCTTGTCGGGTTATAGTTTAAAAAATTATTGTTTAATGAAAATTAGCTTTTGAAAAATTGAATTATTAAATTGTTATCATAATGTTTTTTATATGAAAACTGTCTAAAAAATTTACTTGAAACAGTGCTTCCATTTCTGCTCAATGTTTTTCCTCTTTGAGACGAGGAGTTTTTTCTTCTGAAGCTGGCCTTTATTGAGTTCCCTGCAACAAAAAAAACAATCGTAAAGGTCACAAATTCGTCAAGCAAAATTAACATTTTTATGGGAAAATTCATGTAAGCACGGCACGCATAAAGTGATGTCATAATAGATAAATGGCAATTTATTGTTTACGGTGTGAATTATTTATTTTTCCGTAAAATAGTTCTCAAATTCCAAGAAAAACATTTTGCTTGGATTTTTTTTTATAATATTGTTTTTTAGCACTTTTTTTTTAAACTAATCATAATAATAACTGTCAATAAAAAAAGTCTTGCTTTTAACTAAACATTAACTTTAAATTCGAAAAATATTCTACTGCACTAACATTTAATTAGTAAATGGAAACAAGACAACATTTTTAATGGTGGTTTCATGTTTGACATGCAAATTGCCACTGTCTGCTGAGACGAAATCAATAAAACTCAGACTGTTTGCTGTTTGCCATGGCTTGTTAAGCGATAACTCTCAATTAAATTAGCATGTACAGCAGTAGCGAACACACGGCTATTATTCAGCAACAACAGAAACGACTGACAAGTTCAAGTTGAAACACTTGATTGAACTTTCAGACGGGTAATTGTTTCACAATTAACATTTGCTTCGTTGTTCGGACAACAACAATTAAAATCAAATTAACCTCTGTGCTGAGAAACATATTAAATTTGGCGTCGAGACATTATTTAGAAAAAAACATTCATTTAAATTTTGTAATTTAAATTTTTCCAAAAATGGTTAAAATAAACCTTCACGTCTGTTTGTTGTTCATTTAAAACTTTTCAACATTACAACTTAACTTTTGTTTTATAAGTTTGTTGATGTTTAGTAATTTTGTAAAAAATTTAATTTCACATATTTCCTACTTATTTACTTTAAGCGTCACTAAACTTAGATAAATTTATAAACTCTGAAAATTAAAACTACATTGGATGTAACTAAAGACTGGGACAATAAACGCAAATCTTAAAACTTTTGTAAATTTATCTTTAATATGTTTTAACGAAACATTCCATTAATTATATCAACCAACAGGTATTGCTTTGTATTTTTCAGTATAACTTTTCATAACCTGGAAATATTAAATCATGTTAAAAACACGTCCTTTTTCAAGCTTTTATCAGTTAAGAAGTATAAGTAACAGCGGAATTCTGATTTAAATGAGCATGGAAATTACGCAATTGTTTGTACTTTTATGGTTTAAATTTTGGCTATAATGGAAGAAAACAAAATAGTAACAGCATAATATATCATAAACTTCAGATTAATGACGGTAGTTGCTATTTTCTTGTTGTCTTACTGAGCTGAAGACGCGTTTTATTTAATCGATAGCAGACTTTGATTGATATTTTGTTAATTTTAATTAAAACATGCCTTTCATACAGAGTATTGATTAAAAATTAGCATCTAAGTTAATGTCAGTAACAGTTATCCAATTATTACTTAAACAGACTTAATAACATTAAACTATATGTAATTAAAAAAATTAACTATTTTATCTGGAATACCGTACATTGTAAATCACTGGTATTTATTTTTGTTGAAGCAAATGACACGTGTTTCGATGGTAAAACGATCTGAAGTTTTTAGCTTAACAATTTAAACTGATTATGTTTTTTACAAGTTAAATTGTTTCTTTAAATTCCTCAAAAAAATGATTAGAATACTTTTGTTAAAACTATCACAAAACAACTAACACGTGTTTCGGTGGTTCATGAGACTCATGCTGCTCCCCCTAGCGGATTTTATGCTTCCGTTTCCACTTTGGTACTTCCCCTCGCTTCCCGCCCTCCTCCGTTCCATCTGCTCCTTCATCCGGTCTCTCCTGTGAAAATGTAAAACATTATAAACTCTCCTGTAGTAATGTGATTGTAACGTTTTTGAAAAACTTACATCGAGTTTAAGTGAGTTTTAAATAGTTAATGAATAAAAAAAAGATACATGATATTATTTTAATCTAAACTCGCTAAATTATTGGTAACTAGTTTAGATTAAAAATATCAAACAATTTTTTTGTTGCGTAAATATATTTTAACATCAATAAATGAATAGTGATCTCAGAAGCTTTATTTTTATTTTTAAACTTATTTTTAATGGTTTAAAAATGCAAAATAAACAAAAATTACTAAGACTTTATGACTTGAATGAAAAAAATAAGTTTGAATGTTGAACATTTTACTACTTTAAAAATAAAACACAAAAGAAAAATTAACAAGTTACTATTAAAATTTAATTTCCAAGGATAAACTAAAAAGTACAATAAGTAATTAACAGCAATGAAGAACTTATAAATTATAAACATTTAAAAATATATTACCTGATACTTGTTGCAATACTTTGAGAAAATTCATAAACTTAATTTATTAAATTCAAATATGATAAGTGATTTCATAATCATAAAACTTAGCAAAAATAATTGATGTTTTATGTAAGCAATTATACAGTATAAAATCAAATTTAAAATCATTGAAAGCGAATTAAAATTATTATAAATAGATGTATTGGTCATAACTTTTATAATGAAACAAAAATTATCACAACTTAGTTCTACGATAACGAGAACTACAACGTTGATTTTTTAGACAATAAATTTTTAAACACAAAAACAAATTATAAAACATTTGCACATATTTTTTAAGTGACTGAAAGTTATATAATTACTAAAAGACAAAAATTCATACTTTATACGGAATGTAATTTAACATAATTAGTCAAAGTTTAGCTTAAGTGAACAATACCTCAGGGAAAAAGAAAACACAAAAATAATTTTCACATAAAATTGTTCAAATGTTTTTGCTTATATTTACTTAGTCTTTTCTGGTAGCTTACTACATATTTTATGCTAGATTAGATCTAAACCACTTTAATAGGAATTAAATAAAGCTACGAAAATTTTAAAAACAAAATTTCAGAATTCAGTTTTTACCAAATCATAAGCAAAACAAAACACATTTTATATAAACCTAACAAAATATAAACTTTAAAGACTAAAAAACTGTAAAGTATAAATACCTTTGTTGCAGTTTGAAACTAGGAATTATTCCAGCCCGAACGCTTTTTGTTTTAACTTCTTCTTTTGTGTTTAGTATATCCCCTTGAACCTATCAAAAATGTTTGGAACAATTAAAAATTAAGTAATAAAGAAAGCAAAGGTTTTAACAACCTTTTATTATGAAACTTAAATAGTTAGTAAGCACCAGTAGAGACAACAATAATTGTAAAAAACTTTTTACAACAACTTCAGTTTTACAGCTAGGATTTCTGAAAAATTTATATAAAATTAAGCAAAGTCATATAAACTAGAAAAAAAAACTTTAAATGTTTTCTGCAAATATATACTCATATGATTTAATTATGTACTTTAAACCAAACCTCTACTCACCTATACCTTATATATCTTAATCAATTTACTTTGTATTATAAATTAAATAAATAAAAATGGTTAAAACTTTAATTATTTGTGTTTACAAACTTTAGTAGCCTGCCACCAAGCAATATCGTCTTTCGATTGCACGCAAAGAATGTCACCACGCTCAAACGACAAACCAACTTTCTTGCAAGGTATCAAGTTGTCTTTCAGCGGGTCGAATGCAAAATTCGTTTTGATGTGCGTCTGTAAAAAATTGTTGCCTAAAAAACAATCGGATGTTGATATTACACTCTTGTTTTACTTTAGCTTTTGACTTCTACATTTGTCAATTTACAATTGCATGTATGTTTATGGCTATTGTATACGAGTATTTAAGCCAGAATTATTCAAAGTGGGCCAAGTGGCCCCCATGGGAGGCATTACAAAATTTTATGGGGCCATGAGGTCACAATTTAAAACTCACACTAGATATTCTGGAGTAGATGATGAAAAGCAAAAAATAAATAAAAAGGTCTTAGGCGTTTTTTACAGTAGTTTTTTGAGAAATATTGTTGTAAGGGGCCATGTTTTTTTAAAGAGACCCTGATTTAAACCTGAAGTTAATCACTTAAACATTTGAACTTTGTACCATGATTATACAGAATATTGTTCTGTAAATACATATTTGATCACAATGAATCCTGAAAAATAAATTAATATCGGTATAAAAAATTAAGTACCTATTTAAGGAGAAAACTTATTTTAGCTAGGATTGTTTTTTGATAAAAAAAAATCATTTTGACTAAATATTCAACTTACATTAAATAACTAACTAAATTACAACTCTTTGTTTTAATAAAAGTATTACAAACAGTGACTTTATACATTTCACCCAAAAACTTATACACCTTATTCAAAACTTTAACAACATAACATTAATGTTATTTATCTATAAATTAACCTAATATGATTATTAACCCTAAATATAATTTCCAATAGTTAAAAAACAAAATCAATATCATCCCAACTTGTAATTGCCGATCTAAAAAACTCCTGTCCCTTGAACAACAAATGCCTTATAAAAAATGTTATTTATAAAGCCACTGTAATATCAAACAAGAAACAAAGGAATAAATTGGGAGAACTGGTACTACTTTTAAAAGCAGATGGTACAACCATAACCACAGTTTTAACACCTACAAAGGAAACAGCACCGAACTAGCTAAATACAACTGGTTTTTAAAAAACAACAATATTAAGTATAATATTAAATGGAACATCATTCACCACATCGGGGAAAAATCCACAGTATATACTCACTATAAATCCACACTTGCAGCCAGAAAAGCTAGTAATAGAGGAAGCCAATAAAAGAAACAACTTAAACAAAAGAGACAAACTGTTTGCTAATTATCCACACTTAAAAAAACTTTAATTTTTGACTTAAGCGCTTGCTAGTTAGTTTGCATGTTATTGTATTTACTTAAATTCAATTTTATTTATAAGTACAAAATGTTTTTCGTCCTACTTAAATAACTTATAAGTTTCGTGCGCAAATTTTTAAAAGTTTTTCCTGATATTTCACAATTTTGACCAATTTAGCCTGATGTACACCTTTCTCTTATGTATTTGTTTTAGTACGAACTTCTCATTAAATACGCATTTTGAGTGCGCATTTCTGGTATGCATGTTTTGAAAAGTATACATTTTGGTACGCATCTTTTATTAGTTACAAATTTTTGAACCAAGATAAAAAATTCTGTCAGTATTCTTTTTTATCAAGACTAAAAATTCTTAGTCGCAAACACTCTATTAAGTAGCTGCTGTGTTCAGAATGTGTTAGTCTTGTTAATAACTTCAATAAATTTTGTTAAACAATCAGTAAAACATAATATTAATAAACTGCTATGAGTTTTAGTCTAATGTGTATTTGGTATTGAGTTTCTAATTTAGGAAATATAACATTTAAAAAACATAGCTGATGTAAACAAATTCAAACCAACAGCTAAGGTGTTTTAATTCAACTGTTAGGTTACATAATTATTTAAATTAGGACAACTCAAATTCGTAAATTTTGTTCAAATAAGTTATATCTCTAAATATAAACTGAAGTTGAGAAAGATAAAAGTAGATACCTAGATCTGATATAAAAGAATATGATTATGAAAAAAAAATTATAATAAAAATTTTATAAAGAGATTACTATATATATATAATAACTATATAGTTATTTGTCTTAACTAAAAAAGATTGCTCAATTAACTGAGATGTAAAGAGCTTATTTAAATAAAGATGTGCACCGAAACCCGGTTGTAAAAAGAGTTTTTAATTTGCACATCTTTATTTAAAGAGAATACTAATTTTTTTCTAAGTTTTCAAATTATATCTTGACAAATAGTTTGAATTTGAAAAAAATAAAAAACAAACACATAGGTCTGATTATTATAATCATGATTGTGAAAAAAAAATTCAAAAAATATATATTACAATAAATCATTAAGTTTTGCTTTGAGTATCAGAATTTAAATAGTCGGAATTTGAATTGTCCGAATTTGAATCGTTGTGCACCCCAATTGTAATGTTTAAACTGTATAATTCTTAATAAACTTTCATAATTATGACGTATATAATCTACTCAAAACAAGATAAAAAAAATACTTAAATTTCTATTAGAATCTCAAAACGTTTCAAGCATTTGTTTTACAAACACCAACTGATTTTGTCTTTAATAACAAAGTTTATATTTAGAAATAAATTTACATCTCAATTTGATCTTTAAAAATATCTCAATTTTTTTCAATTAAGAATTTTCAAGCATTTTAACTGAAGAAAAATGAGATTTTCAAATTTTTAAACAAAAAAAAAAGATTTAGCCTGATGTTTTTCAACCTTTACCAAAAAAACTGATTTAGCCTGATGCGCACAAACCCTGAACTTAATAAAACTCCAGCTTTAAACTATAAAAACTAAATAATAGCATTAATTTAGTTCAAACCATATATTAGTTACGTCATAATGATAGCAGCAATATTATTCAGAAAAATTTCAATGCACTTTTCAATTAGTTCGATTTAACTTCGGTCAGCCAGTAGCCTATCAAGTTATAAATTTAATTATATCCCTTTGTGTATGGTAATATGTAAGTTATTTAGTTTATTTATTCACTTTAAGCTGATTGTGTTTTTAAACCTAGTAGTTTCATGTTCAATACCTAAGTTAAAGTTTTCAATTTATTCAGTAATTCTCGTACATTCAGTTTTCATGTTTAAGGCTAAAAACTTTTTATTATAGTATCTAAATTATTTACATTGTTTTTTAATTCTATGCCACTATAATTTTTTTTAGAGTTAAAAGTTTTTTACAAAGTTAAAAGTCTTTTTTTCCCAGTTAACAGCTTACTCAGTATAAGTAGTTTTTAAAAATTAAAGACTCAAATCCTTTGTGTGTTATAGTTTTAATTTCATTTAGTTTTTTGTCTTCGAGCTAGTAATATTTTTTAAAGTTAAAAGTTTTACATTCAGTGTTATTAAGTTTCAATTTAAAGACTCAAAAGATTCTCTGTTTATTACAGTATGTAAGTAGCTTATTTTATTCCTTAATTTTTGAGCCACTAATGTTTTTTTTTTAAATATAACAGTTTTGCATTCAGTTTTTTTAGAGCCTAAAACCATAGTGTTTATTTTTATTTTACTCATATTCTTGATAAATTTTAAACTAACATAATTTACAATTTCTAATTTTCTTGTTTTGTTTTGCTTTATAGTACCTTCCATGTTTTGTTTTGCTTTATAGTACATTCCATGTTTTGTTTTGCTTTATAGTACCTTCCATGTTTTGTTTAACTTTTATTTTTCAGATTTAAATTGTAACTGAAGATCCCTTAAAGGGTGAATCTCAGTTTTGCAAATAAAAATCTTGAATAATTAATCTTGTATATTTGTCGCCTTACTTTCAAATAAGTTGAGAACTATTTTTGTTCAACTTGGAACCTCAAACATAAATCTAACATGATTATTAACACTAAAACTATCTTATACTATTAACATCAACCAATTAAAACAATCACCACCTTATCCTGCTCTTCTTCCTCGTCAACTTTGGAAATGTTCATCTTGTTGCTCCTGGGTATCAGCTTGAGCACCAGGGCTCCCCTGTGCCGCGACAAAATCTTTGTGACGTCACTGGGCGTCATTCCCTGCGTGCTCTTGCCGTTTATCTCGTTAATGACGTCATCAGCGTGAATTATGCCTTTTAAGTTAAAATAAATGAATCTTTTACCGAATTATTTTTAATTTATCAGTTTACTTGTCATTATTTGAGTTTTTTATAGTAAATAAAAAACTACACTTAGTCATCAACATGAATTATACTTTCACTTGTGAAAAACACAATTAAAAATAAAATACTTAATATCTTAAAATGTTATAAGTCAACTTGTTGCTGCTTGAGTATGTTTGAAAATTTATTTGCAAACTATTTGGCTAAAGAGTAGTTTTTGATTAATTAATTTTAAAACAAAAAACTCAAAAGGCAGTTATGAAATCAATCATTATAAACCTTCCTTGTCAGCCATGCCTCCGTGCAAAATTCTTGCAACTATGATGTTTTCCTCGCTACGATCATATGATATCGTTGCTCCCTGAAATATGTGCATTAAAATCAATGAGAACTTAAAAATTCTATTATTAAACTGCATTTGTTGCTTGTAACTTTTTGCAAAATAATACTTGTGTCTACTGTTTACAGCACGTTTTTTTTTTGTAACCTAAACATGTAAAAACATACAGGGGAACTTTAAAATAATCACTTTTCAAGTCTTAATATACAGCAAACAAACCAGAGGTTCGTCAGTTTTGACCATTCTGACAACTTTCATGGAAACCTGGTCCTCCTCACTGCAAACGCTCTCGTCGTCGGCATTGAACTTTGGCAGCCCGTAATCCTATGGTGTTTGTATAATTGATTTTATTTAACTTTTCTTTGAAAACAAAAAATTGTTGTTGTATCAAGTGCACACTGTTTACTTTGAACACAGCTAAACGTTTTATCTAATACAGTTTTGTTTAGTGACACTTTCAACAGTTGAAAGAAGCTATCTGATTTTTCTCAAACAATAAACAGGTTTGTAATGTTTATCTTTTAAAAATAAATCAAAACATTATAATTTCTAACATGGACTGAGATCATGTCATGACAGGATATCAGTGATTTCAAGTGACATCTTTCAATAACTTCAAGCAAATCTCGAACATCAGAATTGTCTTCGGATTGAGATTTTAACTGAGTATTTTGCAACAAAAATTTAGAAAGAGTAAGGCATTTTTAAAATATATAATTTTAAATTAGCTTCGTTTTTTCTTTTTCTACTAATTTCTTATCTATTTCATTCTTTAACTTAAAAAACTTTGTTAGAAAATATTTTATTTTGAAAGTTAAAATGCAACTGCTTAAATTCTAGGCATATACATATTTATTTAAGCTATTCATTAATTTTAGGCTACATTATATATAAAAAATTATAAGTAGTTAAAAAACTAACTTCTTCAACAAGTGGTTGAATTTCAAATTTTATAGGAGAAGATTTCAATTTTTTAAGAACATCATAGACCTGAAAAATATTTTGTTTGGGTGGATCAATTATTGTTATAAATTTTAAATAAACCTTTAGTACTGAGTAGGCAATTATTGTTCTTAACAAAACTAAAATGTAATTCAGTTATTTAAGTACATAACAAATAACTTTTAAAGCACATTATCTTAAATAAACCCATGATAACATTAAAATTTTATAATATACTAAACATTTAATTATACAAAAATAACTTGATATAGGATTATGAACTAAACCTCAAAAAAACAAATGTGCCTTTTATTAAGTTATATTATCAAACTGTATAACAACCTTTTGAATTTAGTTAATCGAAAAACATTATTATAATCTCTAAACGTTTTTAATGCCATTTAGTTGATTTTTGTGTTTTATTCTATCTACGCTGATAGCCTTGAAAGGATGAAATCTTTAAAAAATGTTAAGGACATAGGGAGTACACCTTATTTTTACAAGATGGCTTTATTTTGTAAAGTATTATCACAGCTACTAGATTACTGTTAAGAGCTTGACAAATTTCAAAGTAACTTTTTAGATAAAAGGAATCCAAATTAGTAAGTTCAACAGGTCTAATGCGGAATGTGTAAAATAAATGTAGAAAAATACTATTTTATTAGAAAATTTATTTTCTTTCTTGACAAATCACTTTTTAATTTTTACATAATTCTTTAAAATTTATCAACTATATTCTGAAACTTTCATAACTTTTAGAAAAAGTATAAATTTTTTAAATGAAGATTTTTATACGCTTTTTTTAGTGAAACTTTTTACTTTTTATTTCAAAAAAAAAGTTGTAATTCAGTGAATTTTTGAATAAATTGTGGTTTATACATTTGCACTGCAAACTTTCTACAAAAAAGATTTATCATCCTTTATTTTTATGAAAAGTGACTTGAAGTTTAAACTTTTAACATAAGAACTAATGTATACATTTTAAAAAAAATTTGACCCTTATAGCCTAAATTTGTTCACAGCTATAAAATTAGTTTTTTTTTTGCAATGACTAAGTTTATTAAGAACAATTTTGAAAAGCACAATGTTTATTAAAAACTTACAACATTTGTCTGAGATACAATAAGCTCAGTTCAATGTAGTTCTGAAGAAATAAAATTACTTCATAAAACAGAAGATATATATTTTGTATGTATGTGTTTTTTAACTCTGTTGAAATACGATACTCATAGCTCAGAGAAACATCGTTAATGGAGTTAAATTATCTATTGAGCTGGTTTCATTTTGATTTAGTTTTAATTAACAAAAAATATGCTTCATTAAATTATATTTTAAACATTTTAAAACTAAGATTGTTAAATTTTTGATTACAATAGTATATCAACCTTAACCAATTACTAAACAATTGATTTTGTCATAACCAAAATTTGTTAAGTGTCATACAAATACTGCGTACTTTTTGCTTTAAAGGTTGCAATCAAAGTTCTCGACATAAAAAGGAGAATGATTCGAAGATAAATTTTTTAAAATTTTATTACAATACAGTGTTTCACTCGTTTAAAAAAAAACGAGATCTTCAGTTGTTTATTTATGATATTTTTATCATATATTTATCATTTATTGTATCTTTATGATATTAAAGAGATCGGTTTGTATAGAGACGACGACCTTGCAATTATCCAACCAAAAAACAACCAAGATTTAGAAAATAAAAAGAAAAAAACAATAAAAATATTCAGAGATATTGGTTTTAAAATAACGATAGACACCGGTGCAACTATATGCAACTTTTTGGATATAACATTAGACCTTTCAAATAACTTATTTAAACCGTACAAAAAAGAAAACACAGAAATAATAACAAAATAACATTAATAGAAACTCTAACCATCCTAAAATCATTAAAAAGAACTTACCGGCAATGATAGAAAATAGACTGATTAAATTATCTAAAAACAAAAATATTTTTGATCAAAATGCATACACATACCAAAACGCTTTAGACAAATCAAATTTTAAACATAAACTGACTTATAAGGAAGATTTTAACAAACAGAAAAAGAAAAGAAACAGAACAAGAAAAATAATTTATTTCAACCCACCATTTTGCGAATCAGTAAAAACAAATATAGGAAAAATGTTTTTTGAATTAATCAACAAGCATTTTAATCAGAACAACAGTCTAAACAAGTTAATAAATAAAAGCAACTGTAAGTTAGCGTATAGTTGCATGAGTAACATAAAAATGCTAATACAAGGACACAACAAAAAAACTTTAATTAATGTAGAAAAAACTGAAAATACCGACAAAGAAGAGTCACTATGTAATTGCAGAAACAAAAACTTATGCCCGCTAAAAAACAAATGCCTAACTAAGAATGTTATATATAAAGCTACGGTCACGACAAAAAAAGAATTAAAGCAATACGTAGGAAGCACAGGAGGAACTTTCAAAACAAGGTGGTATAGCCACATAAGAGATATAAAAGTTTACAAGGAGACCGGAACCGAACTATCTAAATATATTTGGAAGCTAAAACGCAACAACACTAACTACAACATCAAATGGGAAATTGTACACCACATCGGACACATAAGGAAACCGCAGAGAATCTGCAGGACAGGCTCCTATGAAAAAATGGAAATAGCGAACGCTCACGGGGAACATCTTTAAATAAAAGGAACGAGTTAATATGCTCTTGTATACACTTTAAGAAGCTTTATTTCAAAACTTAAGAGCGTTTTGATAAACAAATATCTATTTTTAACTTTAAGTAAATTTAACTTTAAGGTTTAGCTAAAGAGATATTTTTCTTTGTTAGTTATCTACAAATTTCACAATGCCACTAAATGTTAGTATAATTATTTTTTATTGTGTAGTTTTTATTTATTTGTTTAAGTTTTAAGATTGTATAATTATTAAGTAACGTGCATTTTCCTAAATTTAGCCTAACAACATTAAAATCATCTTATGCTAGTAACTTTAAACTATAAGTTTTAATTAGATTTTACTGAGTTTTTTGTTATACTTTTTTCTTTTTAACTTCTTTTATTTCAAATTTAGCCTAATGTCTTCCTACTTGTTATCACATAAATTTTTACAGATTTTAAACAACTGAAGATCTGGGTCTTTTTTTAAACGAGTGAAACATTGTATTGTAATAAAAAATATTTTAAAAATTTATCATTGAGTCATACAAATACTACAAAATCTGTTTCAAATCAAAAAATGCTTGTTTAACATCATCAGTTTATTACAAAATACATTAATCTGAATACTACATTACATATTTTTTTAGAACAAATACTTTTGTTGAAACCATCAAACTAACATCATTCACTGGTTTTTCTGCTAACTTTTTTAATGTAGCTAGAACGCTTTCGACTTCTGATTCATTTTGATTGATGCTGTTTGTTGGGTCAGAAATAAATTTAGACAATTCAAAGAATTTTTCAGACATTATTATTTCATCTTTGTAAAAATTTAACACTCATTAAAACCATCAATTTACTAAATTCCAACAAACCAAAGTATTATGCTCAGCTTGTATAATGCACAACAAATGTTTAAGCAAAATAGAAGAATGTAAGCAAGCTTTAAACTTTGTTTACTAAACTTAAAATTGAAAACTTGAGAAGTAAAAAAAAATTTTACTATTTAGGTTATTAATTATAGCCTAACAATGATTGCATATTGTTGTAGGCATACTTCCTAAAAATAATATTAAACAGTACAAAGCAGTAAAATTAAATTATATCTTTACATTTTTGTTTTTTCAGTAAGTAAACTTATATCTTTACATTTTTGTTTTTTGACAAAGTTTAATCAATTAACACGTAGTGTAAGTATAGTCAGCTTTCAAGTAACTAAATTGGTTTTGGCAAAGTAAACCAGAATTAATAAATAAGTTATAAACATGACATAATATAGTACTTTAACTTTTATTTCTTTTAAAATCAATATTTGTATCTAAATATTTCCAATTAATCTAATTCTTGATTTTTTACAACACTTTGAAACCATGTAAACAAAATAAGTCCTTTAGTTTCAGGTTATGTAATTAGCTTTTACTATTTTTACTGATTTAAACAAACTTTTCAAAAAACCTAGTAAACATCATAATAACTTTGAACTGGATAAAGATCAATTATTAAGCAAAACAATAATTTTTTTATTAAAGTCTTTCATTTAATCAACTTTTTTTTACAAAATATCTTTGAAACTAGTCTTGTTTTAATGACTTGAACATTACAACTAATTCAGTAAAAACAATCTTTTTTAGTATTACTTAAAAATAATTTTGACTACAACAATATATTTAAATTGTTAACTAACTTAATATATCATTGAATAGTTACATAATTTAAAACAACTAATTAATTTTACGCAAATAAAATTTAACTCTATTCATTAAATGAAAATTATACTAAGAAAAATTATGGAGAACTACTATGCAATACAAAAGTAGTTTTATAATGAAAATAATTTCATAAATGTTTTCATTGTCTTTAGCATTACAATTCAACCATACTTTCTAAACGCTTTAAAACTTGATCTTTTATCATACCAAACTCTTTTAATTTTGCATTAAAATCATCACACTGAGTAAAACTTTGAATATCTTCACTAATTTTACCTAGTAAAAATGCAAAAAGAAATAAAATAACTTCACAATCTTTACCTTGGACAAAAACATTTTTACTATTCAACTTTAAAGTTGATATTAACTGTTTCATGTAGTTTGTGAAAACAACTGGAAATGTAATTCCCTTTACTTGCTTCATTTTGTCAAAAAGGTTTTGAAAAAGAATTTTTTTTCTCATAATGTATTGGTCTTGTGAATCAATAGTAGGTAAAACAATTTTTTTGCTTTCCTCTAACTTTTTTGTTTTTTTGTCCTCCTTTAGTTTTTCTGTTTTTTTGACTTCCACTTTTTTACCCATAAAGTCTGACAATTTGTCAAGACAATTTGAATTCAGTAAATCATTTATATTGGGAACTGGGTCAAGTTTTTTATGCTTTTTGTTTGCTTTACTGACCATGAGATCATTCATCTTTTTTGTAAGCAACTCATATTTTTCATCTATTTGATCTTTTTCTTCTTTGTCTTCAAAACTTTTACTTGTAGAATCATCTGATAGACTTTTAGTATCACAAGAAATGTTTTTGTTAGTAAGAAACTCTATTGATTTTGAACAGACCCATTCTTCCAGCAGCTTGTAACAGGAAGTAAGGGAATAGTTTGCAGAGGGTTTCTTTTTATTTTTAGCAGGTAAATCTTCAAGGTATACTAGTGACAGTTTAGGTTCACTTGTGCTGACTTCAGCATAATCATCTTTACTTCTGTAGAACTCAAATTCAGACTCTTCTTCAAACGGCTCGTCAACGTCTTTCTTTTCCAGCCTGTGCCTGAAAACGACTTCTTCACCGTGATCAACGCTTGCTTTCTCCCCAGGATAAACAACTGGCTTGCACTGGTGCCTGGCCCACAATGGGGCATCGGGTATCTGTTTTTTCAGCAAGTTTGAAACGCTGAAACACTTTGACGAGCAGAACTTTTTCCTTTCTTCCAAATCATAAACTCTGTTGTTGACAATGCCAAACTTTTGCTTCTTTGTCTGAGGCAGCTCGTTGGCGCAAGTGGGGAGTCCGCAAATGTTCTCAGCACTTCTTTCTTCTACGACATCATTGTACTGCTCAGCTTTGACTTGCATCAAAAGCTTTACTAGTGTTTGTGGTGAGACTTTTTCAGTAAGAGCAAGGTCTTCATAAGCTTTCCTTGAGCATCTTTCTAATGCAAGTCTTCTCTGTGCCTCCTTGAAAGCCTTGTTTTTTTGTTCAATTGTCATTTCTTTGTTGACTTTTTGTGGCATTTTGTTTAATATCTATAAGGAAAAAAAACTATGATTTACAAGCTTAAAATAAAACCTTAGTTCAGTTTTTTAAAGCATAGAAGAATTAAAACTTCAAATATTTAATAATTTGTTTACAGTTAAAGTAGTAAAAAAATAATGTACATTGAATATATATATATATATATAAAATTAAGTTATTTAACTTGAAAAATCAGATCTTTCACACTGAGCCCACCTTAAGGGCTTTATTAATAAAAAGGTTTATTTCAAGAAGTAAAATTTGAAGGACTTGAGTTTTGTACTTACGCACTTGTCAGCTTCAAAACAAGTTAAAAATAAAGCACAAAACAAAACACACAAATGAAAGTTAAAAAATTTAGCATAAATAGATTATGACGTAATTTTGAAACTATCAAAAATCATGCAAAACGGCTTGTACAAAAATTAATTTACCAATTGACAATAAACTGACAAAATATATATATATAATTTATTGGAAAAGTACAATTTTAAAAATACTGGTACATATGTTTCATAAAGCTTTAATTTTTTATAAAGATTTAATCATCAGCCAGTTAAATTCAAAATAAAAATCACTGTACTAAACAAAGATGCAAAAGTTATGGAAAAAACGAAAAACAGTATGACGTAATATTGTGCATTACAAAAATTCAGTACAAAAATTGATCTTCCATCTAACTAATCAAACAACTAAAATTCACAACAACAACAGTTAAATGACTATACTTAAAAACTTATTGTATTTTAAGAGGAGCTTTTTCATATGTCGACAAGACAATATGAATTCGCTCCTCTTAAAATGATTAAAAAAATTATAAGTTTAGAAAATTTTAGGGCTATTTAATTATCCTAATTTAAGATAGTTTTGTAGATTTTCAACAAAACATCAAGTTGTTTTTTTTTTATTACGACAACTTTAGATAAAAAATAAATCTAAATTTAAGATTTAAACACAACTTTCATATGAAAGGAACAAACTAGAACAGGGTTTTCTAAAGTGGGAAATTTTGTAAAGTTAGGAGGCCATATGATGAAAAGGGGCCAAAAGAAGGCCAACATTTGAAACTAATAACTATTATTTATAAAAATAAGAAATAATAGTAATAAATATTCTGAATTTCACAATGAAGAGCAAAAAGGCCTAGGTGTATTTAAGGGTAATCCACTAGATTAGGGTTTCTCAAAGTCATAAGCTGTTATGAATAGGCCAATGAAAAACTAAATAAAAGGTCTTAGGCATACTTAGGGGTAATTTTGAAATGTACACTAGATTTTTGAGAAATTATATTAAAGGGGCCATTGCTTTTTAAATTTCTTCAAAGGGGGCACTATGAAAAAAATTTTGGGAAATTCTAAACCAGAAGGAAACAAAAAAAGACTATCTTGTTTAAAATCTAACATCTCCTTGAGTTTTCATTAAGTTAAAATAGTTTTCAATAGTAAAAATTCATAGGTACAAAATTACTGATAGAAAACTATAATGATACTTTAACCTTGTATTATAGTAAATAAGACTTTAAATTACATCAGCAATGCCACTCTTTTAGGCAAAAAAACAAAAAAAAAAAGCCAGCCTGAAATACTAAAACTAGCCCAAATCAGCCTAAATTTAAAAAAAAATTATAAAATAATAACATGAGCCAAGAATCAGAAAAAAAAGTCATTGTTAAAAGCTTGAACACTTAAAATAATAATAAAATAACTTGATGAAACAAATATTTCAAATTAGTTCAAGATTAAAAGTCAACAAATTAGCCTGAGTTAAAAAAATAAACTTTCCTGGTTAAGCTTTAGTTTTTCAAAAATTTTTAATAATTCTCTAATTGCTTATAGTTACTTGTTACTAAACTTAAACTTTATTATTTGATTTATGAATAAATCTTAGGTTTTCCCATGATTTTCAGTCAATTTAATTTTTTGCTTATATTTTTAAATTCCAGTTTTCAAGGTAAAATAGCTACTCAGTTTTTACTATCTATTTTAGCTAAAGACTTTGAAATTGTAGCAAATTTCCTAAAAGTATTAAAAAAATTTGTTGGAATGTACATTTGAAGAATAACAATTTTATCAACAAATATAAGTTAATTGAAAAAGATAAATAATATTTTATAAATTTCTTAAACCATTTTTTAAAATATGTAAAATTAGACTAAAATCTTTTTTTTTAATATTGCTAAAAAATAATAGGAGAAGATATTTTTGAGTTAAATTTTTATACCTTTTTAGTTTGCACCACTGTAACATTCTTCTGTATATGTTTCAATTAACAGGTTTTGATCAACAATCAACTAGGAGAGTTTTCAATGATCTTTGATTTCAATGAGTTTTTAATACCCTATGAAACTTTTTAACTTTGATTGGTTGTATCTTAAATTTTGTTTTAATTTTAATGGTAAAAATGATAGGTATACTAATTCAAAAAACAATATTTAAAAAAGAAGCTAAGAAGAAAGATAACTCCCCCTATGCCCTTAATGATACATGTTTTTTTTTTTGAAATATTCATAGACTTCTTTTTGGAGTGTAGTTATAATGTAGTTTGGAATAGTTACAGTTTTGTCATATCATGAATACACTTAATGAACAGATTATAATATAGGCATAAGGAGGTCCAACATTTATTATTTACAAAAATTAACATTGGCTTTTATTTAAAAGCTTTTACTTTAGACTATATACTACTTTTATGAAATACTAAGATACTTTTATGAAATAAGAAAACTATATTATTTTTTTAATTTGACTAGTATTATAAAAATATGAAATATACAACCATATGAAATCAAAAAATCTTCAAGGCCTATTTTTAAAATTTTATAAAATTTACTAAAAGTCTATCTTCTTCCTCATTTTTTAATCAAATCAATTCAAATTTTTCAGGAAATGTTCTTTTTAGTATTACAAACAACTTGAAGAAACAGATTTTTTGAAAAAACATAAAAAAACAAATGACCATAATTTAAAAACAAATTCTTTTTTTTTTATTTATTAAAAAAAAATCAAAAACTGTTCTAAACATATTAAGACTTATCTGAGAAAGTTCAAAAATGATTGCTCAAAAAAAATGCTTTATTTTGTGGTAGGAAAAAATAATATTTTTTGGCTTTTATGATTGATAAAATTAAATGTTCTGATAACTACAAAGCATAAACTATCATTTAACACCTTTTTTGTTTAAATTGGTTGAGAACTGTGAACGTGATAGATTTCAAAAATACATGTCCGCTTTTATAAGGAAAAACAAGTAAAAAAATGCTTTATTTTGTGATGGAAAAAAATAATATTTTTCAGCTTTTATACTTGATAAAAATAAATGTTCTGATAACTACTAAGCATAAACTATCGTTTAATTAAGACTTTTTGTGTTTAAATTGGTTGAGAATTGTGAATGTGATTGATTTTTTGAGTCTAGACTCAAAAAATTCAAAAACCATGTTTTTTAGGGTGTTTTTTCATTTTTGAGGCTGGGTTTTTTGAGGCTGAAAAGACCGCAGTTGAAACAATAAACATTTTCTGGAAACTTTATTAATAACAGTACCTACACAAAATTTTGTTACTTAATTTTCAGTATTTCAGAAACTGTTAGGCATGTAGCTGAAATTAAAATACAGGCCAACAATATAGTTCTCAGCTAAAATGAGTTTTATGGTTTCATAAATACTGAACTTATTAAGTTTAACTTTCATACTGTAAAAAAAATACTGTCAATAGTTTGTACACAAACTTTAATAACTAAATGAGCAGTAACTTCCAAAAAAGATTGTTATTTAGCTAAAAACTATTTTTGTTATGGGATCATAATTACCAAGTATCTACTTAAAATTTAAGTACTGTGAAATAAAAGTTTTTAATAAAACATGTATGAATTTTCATAGTTGTAAGTACAGTAATTTTGTTCATAAAAACTCTACTCCCATCAGAAGTTTATTGAATTAGTCCAAGCTATCTTTTCAGTATACTTTTTACAAATTCTAAATCTATTTAACTTTTTATTTATTAAGCTAAAAACTTCTAGAGCAAAAGTCTTTGAAAACTAAAATTACTTTAGTAAAAACATTTTTGACCCCATTTTTTAAACTATTTTAAAATTGCACTAGTGACAGTTTTCTTTTTTGAAAACCACAACAACTAATAGCTTGATTGTTTTAGAAATATATTTAATATAAGACGTTTTCATTCGTTTACACTTTTTACAAATACAAATGGCTGAAAAGATCCTGAAAATTATATGTATTTTTAAATCTATTTTAGAGCTCAGATGCTTTAATAGTTACTAAATGAGTATAATCTGCTTAATGCTTGGATGAGCGCCCATAACAATATGGTTTCTTTATTTTCACTTGTGCTTATTTGATATTTAATTTTAAGTGAAATGAAAATTTTTGATATTGAAAAAGTACTAGTTGAACTATTTTACATACAAGTTAACTAAGTATGTGAAATTTAACACTTAAACCGGTTCAAAAACATAAATAAAATAACAGTTATGTGATATTTTATAGTAACTACTTATTGTTTTTTTTTAATAAAAATGTTGCGGTAATTGTTGTGTTTAGTTTTAATAATAGTAAGTCTCTTGTTGTTTGGATAGATTTGTACATTCAAACATTGTTTAATATTTGAACTTCAATTTTACTATCTTTTGAAAAAATTAGGCAACTTAAAAAAAACTTTCTAGAGTATTTGGCGAAAATTTTAAAACTCCCTTCAAAAATACTTAAAAAAAAGTTTCTGCGTTTAAACATAAGCTACGGACCGAAATATCTAAAGTAAATTTTTAATTAATTTCGTGCATATCAAATAGTTCTAGATCACGTAAATTTTGTGCATCCCATTTTTCTGCTCTCAGGCATAAACTCCAGAATATCTACTGTAAGTTTCAAAACTCGCCTAAGATACGCCTAAAACCAAATTTATATGTTTTCGAAACAATAACTCAAAATTTCTTTAACTGTCTTTTTAGAGTAATAATAACAATTCGTTTATAAGTCTCATTTAAAAGCTTTCAAAAGCTTTTATATGTCTTAAAAGAAACTAAAAGTCTGCAACATACTTGTTAAAACGAACCGGAATATAATGTTTTTCATATAATTATGTTGGTCTTTTACACAATATAGTATTTACGTCTTAAATTTTATAAATGAAATTTGGCTGCTTTTTTTTTTTAAAGGACACTTTAAACGAGTTAACACACTTCTTTTAAGTTCTGTAAAAATATAATAAGTACTGCAATAAAAGAATAGAAGATAAAACATGTGAGTATATTTATTTAGTAAAAATAAGCACAACAAATAATTAATATTAATATAAGATACAGTACATGTTCTAAATTTAGAAAAAAAATTATATCAGTATGTATTAATATATGAATCTATAAATTTAGATTAAAGTACTAAGAAATACTATACACCAGTGGCGTAGCTTGGTATTTTGGTCAGGGAGTGCGCAAATTTTTTCTCAAAAAATCCCCTAAATTAAAACTTTTTTTAATAGCTATAAAAAGATCTTTTTATAAGTAATAGAATTGAAACAAATTTATTAAGAAATATAAGTTCGAAGTAACTGTTTTAAAAAATACTTATATATTATAATATTAAACAATTAAAAAAAGTATAAATTTCATTAGAATTACTTATACTTGCACAAATGTAAACTTGTTAAATAAAAATTGTTTTTACTACTTACAGTAAACTTTATATCTTTAAAAATGAATATATTCAATAAAACGAAAGTATCTGTTTTATTTACAAAAAAAAATATTAATCTCTATAATATACAATACAACAGTGATAACAACACCTCATTGCAAATAATTTAAATAAAGTTTACTGTAAGTAGTAAAAACAATTTTTATTTGATAAGTTTACATTTGTGGAAGTATAAGTAATTCTAATGAAATTTTTACTTTTTTAATTGTTTAATTTTGTAACATATAAGTATTTTTTAAAACAGTTACTTCGAACTTATTTTACTTGATAAATTTATTATATATTTATTATATTTATACAGAAGTTAAAATAGACCAACTTTATAACTGTTATTACAGTTTACTACAACTTTGTAAAATAGTTGAAAGTATACTTTTTAAATTTAGTTCATCTGATTGTATTTGTTTAAAATAAAAATCACAAACAAAGTTTATTTCTCATAGGCCGACACGCTTTTTCTTGTATGTTTACAAAAATTAAGTTCAGAAAACTAGCAATAGTCTTAACATTTATTGTAGCATAAAAAAAAGAACTTGTAAACTTGTTTATTTTTCCTTTAAGCGTGACGTATTTTTGTAAACCTTTCGTTTAGTATTTAGTTGAGTACTTTTTGAGTCTAAATTCTTATAAAGTTAATGAAGTTATAACATTTTTCCTATGGAGTTTTTCATCAACATCGGTGTGCATTTTCGTTTGCGCACCGAATCAGTACATTGGGTAATTTTCCTAACTTGTCACTAATTGGTATTCAAAATTTCGTTTAACTTTTTGATTACTAGATAAACATAGTTGAAAAAAGGCAAATTAAGCAGAAAAAATAAACAATAAAGGATAAAGATTACACATTCTTTTTTTTTACTTTTTTTCTTTTTTGGGTGACACGCATGCGCAAGTGTTCCTTCCCACGCTAGCCTCTGCTATACACTTATTAATTAGTTGCATTTTAAGATTTTTAAAGCTATAAAATAAGGATTAATGCAAAACTATATAATGATTAAACTTAAATTATAACAAAAATTAAGTAAAATACAAAAAATAACTAAACCAAATTGTATATATATATATAAAATAATAATTAATTAGAGTTTTTGTAGTTTTAAAAATTTTGAATAATAGTTCCGTCACTATACTGTGTTTAAAAAAAAATATATATATAAACAATTAAAAAGGTTAGAAGTTTGTAATTAGATAGAGCGTATGCAATTTTATGGTAACGAATCAGTAATTACATTTACCGTTTTGTTTTTTTAAATCGTTACAAAGAGTTAAAGTGTAAGAATTTTAAAGCTTTATGTGACGTCACAATTCGTATTGAGAATAAAAAGTTAGAAAAGATAAGCATAAAGTAATTTTGAGATAAAGAGTTTAAAACTTGTCTTGCAGACGGACAAAAAGGGCAGACGCGAGACGCGGGCATAACGCGCGAAAAGACGCGTTGAGAATAGGATACTGTGAAGCGTATGATGAACAATCTTTCTTGTGTTTCAATGTGGATAGAAAACTTTATCGTCGATTCTATTTTCTGTCCGTGTCAACAATATGTTTAGTATTTAGTCAACGTGCCTACTCGGCTCTTTTTAGCAGTCGTTGGTAACACTTTTATTGTTCTTTGTTTCCTTTCACTTATTTTATAATGTGTTTATTAATCTTGTACATAAATCACGTGCTCTAATAACCAGCTTGATAACATTATTTTTATAGTAATTACTTTTAAAATAAGTTAAGCCGGCGTTCCATCTAAACGTTTGTAATAAATAGAATAACCGTTATTAATAATTAGTGATGTACCGGACCCGGATCCGGACTTTTTTTTTCAAATTAGAGTCCGGCCGGAACCGGATCCGGACTTTTTTTTCAAATTAGAATCCGGCCGGAGACGGATCCGGACTTTTTTTTCAAATTAGAATCCGGCCGGAACCGAATCCGGACTTTTTTTTCAAATTAGAATCCGGCCGGATCCGGATATCAGACAAAAATGGCAATATCCGGCCGGACCCGGATAGTGAGTCCGGTACATCAATAGTATAAACTAGCCTAAGTTAGAATGAGTTTTTTAAAAACTGAAAAAAAAATTAATCTAATAATAAGTAGAACAGCTAGCCACAAGGTTTACAAGTTTAGGTGTTATTTCAATTAAAAATCTGAATTTAAGTTCTTGAACAAAATACACTAGAAAATTACAAAATATTGAAAACTGGATCAGCTCAAACTCATTCAAAATCTAAAAGAAAACTAGCCTGAGTTCTTTTAAAAAACTAAACTAGCCTGAGGCAGTCCAAGATTTTCTAAAATTCCCAAAAATTTTCAAACTAGCAAGGTTGCCACTGTTTAAGTCAATAAAACTAGCTAGAGTGAGTATAAATAAGCCTGAGTCAGAATGAGGTTTTTAAAAACTGAAAAAATTACTTTAATCTAATAATCAGTAGAACAGCTTGCAAAGATTGACAATTTGGTAGTAAAGTTGTGGACTTATTGTGGTACACTTAACTTATTAGTACTACCCATCATAATTAAATCCTACCTTATTTAACTAATATCTAACAAATACTAAATTCTAACTGAGACTACTTTCTATAATCAGACACGACAGTTTTGAGTGCTGAATCTTTTATATAAAACACAACAAGAAATACTAGCATACACAAAATTATTAAATACTTTGGTAACACTTTAAAAACTGGAAGCTATCTGAATCTATATCAAAAGACTTAAAACAATAAACTAAAAATTAAATAAAACTTTTAGTAAACAAGAAACTGTAAAATTTTTAATAAACCATTAAACTATAAAAATGGCTTAAATATTTAAACAATTAAACACCAGTTGAAATATTCACTTTTAAAACAAAACACTACTTACAATAAGCATTCACAAAAAGGTTCAAGATATTTTGTTGCTTCAAGCTGCACACCAAACTAACTAACTGCTTACATATAAACTGCCTGTCATGTTTTGATGTTTTGTTGCATCAGTATTTAGTTTAAAACATTTCGTCATATGATTCTCATTGGCTCGTACATTCAACTGTATTAACTCTAAATATTCTCTGAGCTCAACTTTAAACAATAAATAATGCAAGTATTCATTCCAAAGTTTTCAATGTTACAACATATGTAAAGAGTTGCATTTCTGAAATGTTTATTTCATAGTTTAAATGTAAACAAATTTAAATTAGTCACGTGTACAAAATGAGCCAATCACGGTAGGTGTTTAATTTTAACTGACAAAAATGACTCTTATTAATTTACACAGGGTTTGTTTTTGAAAAAATACTTTTCAGTATGCTCTTTTTTACTAACTAGATCCGGGTCCGGACTTTTTTTTCAAATTAGAATCCGGCCGGAACCGGATCCGGACTTTTTTTTCAAATTAGTATCCGGCCGGATCCGGATATCAGACAAAAATGGCAATATCCGTCCGGACCTGGACCCGGATGGTGAGTCCGGTACATCACTATTAATAATGCATATAAGCGCAGCAATAACCTTACCAAAACCCAATCTAACAACACCGTAGTTGATGACAGTTACAGTTTTAATTCCATAACAATACATTAAGAATTTATGATTAATATAACAAGAAAGTTTTATTTTTTGGTTTTTTTCTCATTTTTGATCACTTTTTCTTGAATATTATGTCATAGTTCTTTCGTCTTAATTATTACAAACTTATCATTTTTATTTCAAATAACAACTTAACGATACAGAATCTAGATCAGAGGTCGGCAGCCTATTAACCTATAAGTTGTGGGCCAATGTTCTAAAATAACTTGCACGTACTGTCTTCTTCGGGCAGCAGTTATTTTAAGTATTTGCAATAGTCAACGTTATATAATACTTATAATTATTATCATTTAGGTCAAAATAAAACGTTTTTTTTTTTATTTAATCAAATTTAAATTAAAAAATTTCATACCTATAAAGAAAAATAGATCGTTGAATATTAGAAATAATGTAGGTTTGTTTGATAGAGCTTTCTCATTTCCTAGCAGAAAACTCACGAAATAGGATGAGTTGTGACACACTTTCTGGTGTAGCTTCTAGTTGACAATGATAGTAAGCTAAGTAATAATGTATTTTCTGCATGGCCTAAGCGTGAAAGAATGCTCATTTAGATGATAGAGGAACATCATTTTTGCCTTATCAATTAAAAATAAAACTAATTTTCTTGTTCTACTGGCTTTTGCCTTTTTTGTTTCATCTGGCCGATTCTGTACTAATGCTAAGAAATATCCTGGCAGCCAATCTAAAGTACAATCCGATTTCAGCACATTTAAATTTTTATTTATAAATCTAGTTTTGAATCTTTTAAAATATGTATAATTTTTTTATAAGTGCATCTTTCAATCCAGGTCGGTTTTTGTTTAATATGATATAAGTCGTTTCAGGTTTATTTTAATTTTTTACTTATATTAACTTTTTTTTTTAATTCTATTACACAACCGTTTTTTTATTGATAAAGTTATAACAAATGAAGAATGCTTAAAAAAAAAAACATTTTTTAGTGTATTTAATTTAGACAGTCTACTTTAAAGCTTGATATCATTTGTAAAAACAAGTTTTCAGGTAATTCTGTGTGAAAAAGTAGAAATTTGAATCTTTGTTGACCATTGATATTACAGGTCTCAATATTAACTTAGTTTACTTATCTAAGTTTTTTTACATAACTTGAAATATAACTTATACTTGATAAATGTTTTTTTAAGAACCTACAAAATAAGTTATTTTTTTCAAGTTTTATATATTTCTTAAACTTTAATTTTTATAAAAGCAAACATAAGCTGCTAAATGAATGTACTTCAGACTTATTCAATAGATTTGACAAAAACTTTTTTTTTATGCTTGAACAACTACGTTTAGCTTTTCAGTCGTAATTGTTCAAAAAATCTTTTTTATTTAAAAGTTTTTAAAGCTTGTCGCTTTTGTGAAAGCACTTACATTTTGTTTAGTTCGTTTTCAAACGTTTATCAGTTTTTTAAAATTCTGAAAAACAAAAAACAAAAAATGCAAAAAAAAAAATTGTTTTAATACTTTGATTAATTATAAGAAAAACTTTGTTTTACAATTGTATATAATATTTTATAATGAAAAGTTTAAAATTTTTACTAAGAGTTAATGTCGTAAGCTGTATTTTTTTTACTTTACTTTTGGATATATAGAATTATAATTAGTTTGTAAGCTATATTGAGTTTATAACACTTCCTTTGCTTAATGAGCAGTTTTTAAATATAAAGTGTTTAGCTATCAATACGTTATACCACAAGTAATTTGCGTTTAGTTTAATTAATTTATACAGTACTCATTGATTGTTTATTTTCACGATAAATCAGTTTAAGCTTTCTTATAACTTTGTGTATCAAAAAAAAAATTGTGGTTAGTTGTAACAAAATCTAATTTAAATTAAAGTTGTATAATATTTTCTATAAGACTCATACAGAATAAAGTTTTGAATTATTTATACCTGTTTGAATTTTATATAAAATTTTTGAAGGTAATTTTTTTGTGTAAAAACTAAACTTAGCTTTTACGCTTTTTCAAATGTCTATGAGAATATACACTAAAATGGTCCAAATATTTTTTACTTTGATACAATACATATACTTAAAAGCACTAGCTTCAAGGTTTTCAATTTTACACTGGTAATTTTTTATTGAGATTAAGTTGTAAAATAGTAAATATAAACAGCGTATAAACATTATAACCACAATTTAAGTTAAAACCTTTTGTTTTATTATATGTAAAAAACGTACAAGCATGTTTTTTTTTGTAAAAAAAAACGCCTAAAATTAAGTTATTTATGCAAGTCTTCGTAAAGAATTTTTTTATAGTATCTGCATCGTCATTGAAATAAGTTAGGTTAAAAAAAATGTGTCCTAATTATTTTGCTCCAGTTTAAAGAAAAAAGGTTTTTACCAAGTTTTTGTAAATTAAAAAAACTCTTTTCTTATTTAAACACTTTCTTAAGACTTACCCATTAAAAAATTTAATTATTCGAAGTAATTTATTGAATTTTTTTTTTAAACACTTATAAGAATTAAGTCAGTTTTTTGCCACAAAAACTATGACTAATGCTGCACAAGTCATACCAGCAACGCTTTGCCTAATAATTATTTGTATATTCAGAGCTTACTTAAAGTGTTTTAAGAAGCAACAGTTTTGTAGTGTTTTCTTACCTAGTGCTTTTGTTAAAAGCTTGTGGTTTGAGATAATCTTTTATTTACCAACGTAGATTTTTGAGAACAGAAAGAGATATTACAAAAAAGTTTTAAATAAGTACTTTTTAAAAACCTTTTAAGTTTTAACGTTTTTGTATTTACAGCCAGTTTAGTCTTTATATCAAAATGATGCAGTAATTTTCTCAAAATTAAGCTAATTTTGTTTTCCTGTATTTACATTGAATTTACAATATAATTTTTTTTCTAATCTTTTCTTTTAGCTTTGATAGGGATTGAAAAAAAAAGTACTTTACTCAACAACAGCAAAAATAAAAATATCTAAAATCAAAAATGCATTAGAAAATTTTTTACTTATTGCAGCATGTATTACGTCACAATAGCGTTGCTGACGGCTCACATTGAAGCTTCCGTGACTTACAGCCGCTGCTTCAACGGCGACCCGATCGCCAGCAACAAAATTTGCGACGGTCGCTTCGACTGCCTCGACCTGACCGACGAGTGCGCGTGCGAAGGCACCAACCTCACCGCGACCTGCGACATCTTCTACTCGCAACGTGCGAACCAAATCGACAAAAAATTCTCCGATGTTTGCGACGGCGTGGCCACCTGGCCCGGTGGCGCCGATGAAGAAAATTGCGCGAAGGAAGCAGGTTTCCTCGCGAACTGCAGCGGCAGTGCTGTGGTCGACAAATCAAAAATTTGCAACCTCGAAAGGGACTGCAACGACTTTTCAGACGAGAAAGGCTGCCCGAACAGAACCCACTTTTACTGCAACTCGACCGACAACGGCCTGTTCATAGCCAGGGAAAACGTCAACAACAAAGTGTACGAGTGCTACGACTCTTCGGACGAGTGCGAGGTGAGAAAGAGAACCTTTTCCTCGAGCCTCCACATGCTGAGCAACGAAGGCTTGGCCGTTCTAGTCTACGTCATCGGAATCTCGGTGACTCTGCTGAACGTCTACTCCATATTCGTAAACATCCGCAAGCTCCGCAAGACGGACTCGCGCAAGAGCGCGGCGTACCAAAACACTTTCGTTCTGATCAACCTGGCCTTTTCCGACCTCCTGTTCGGCGTCTGCCTGCTCTTGCTCGCCTCCTACAACACCCTGTACAAGAGCATGTACTGCAGGGTGGAGCTGATGTGGAGGTCGAGCCCGTCTTGCCAGCTCATCGGCGTCCTGACCACCGTTTCCTCGATTACGTCGGTCAACCTGATGCTGCTGCTCACCCTGTTCAGGTACAGAGCCACCAAGCGGCCGTTCACCGCCAACAACTCAAAGCTCAGGTACCTCTACCCGCCGTGCTTTGCGGTTTGGTTGTTTTCCATTTTGATATCTGTGGCGCCTTACTTTTTGGAGGACCACTTCGTCAAGGAAGTGGTCATCGAGCCGAACTCCTACTTCGAAGACCACGTCATAAAGCAAGCGGACGCCAGGAGGTACATCGAAAAAACGCAGCAGATGCTCCGGCTGTCGAACGTCGACCTCGCAAACCACACGCTTGACGATCCTCCGTACGACTGGTCCTACTTCGACTCCTGGTACTTTAGCGATGAGGTGATTCAAGAAAAGTATCCGGGCAGGCAGGTGAGCGTCTTGCAAAAGTTCAACTTTTACAGCTCCACGTCAGTGTGCTTCCCCGACTTCTACAGCCAGACGAGCCCCGAAAAGGAGTTCAGCCTGTTGATCGCTTGCGTCTCCTTGTCTTCCTTCGTCGCGATATGCTGCTGCTACTTCAAGATAATGACCATGGCCAGGAGGAGCAGCGTGAGCTCCAACGCCAGTGCCAAGAGCAAAAGCGGCAGGATGCTGAAGATGATAACCTACATAATCGTCACCAACGCCTCGTGCTGGTTCCCCATAATCGCCATGACCTTCATGAGCTTTTTCGGCGTCAACGTCCGGGACTACCTGGCGCCCGTATCCGCCATCGTCATTCTGCCCATCAACAGCTTGATCAACCCGGTCTTGCACTCGAGGTTGGACAGGGTGATGAAAACGAACATCTTGTTCTTGTACGAACGGTTCAAGTCTAAGTAGACTCTATTTTTTTTTTAACTATAATAAAGTAAAATGCTCAGAGTGTAACAAAAATAATTTTAAAACACCAACTTTAAGTTATGTGCTTTGTTTTTCAAGTGTTTTTTTCTTTGTCAAAATAAGTAAGATTATTATCAAAAATTGGTACATAAAGGAATTTTTTTACTCTTCATTAAACTTTATCTTATCAATGTTGAAATAATTTATTATTATTTTTTTGTCTACGCTGCTGAAATAATTTTTTGCTGCTTACAAACATTTTTTTTATACATATAGTAGCGTTTTTGCAGCATAACTGACAAAAATGCCAAATAGCTACTTTTAATTATAGGTGAGAAAGGTAATTTTTGAATTGAGATTAAAATTTAAAAGATATCTTTTTTTTGTGAACTCAATTAGTCATTAGAATTTCAATGTTTTTGATAATTTGATTTTTTTTAATTAAAATGATCTTTAGACTTGACCCTGGCCTTAGTACTATATTGGCTATGCAGAGTCACTTTTTGAAAACGACAATTTTTTTTGTTAAATAGATTTCCTATTTGTTTATTTTTGCTCTAAACACCACAATAAGTTTTTGATTGGTCTTTTATTAAGAGAAAGTAAGTAAAGATGATTTTAAATCATGTTTTTAGCTATTAAAGCAGTTTCTTCTTTCTAAAACTAAATAAAATTGTTTATTGAACAATTGGTACAAAAAAACTTATTTTTCGTACAAACAGATTAAGTCGAAGTAGATTCTGCTTTTTAAATAAAACATTAATAAATGAAAATGCTCAGAGTGTTAGTAAAAAATAGTTTAAAACCACAAGTTTTTAATAAAAGTCGTGGTTAATTATAATCTAAACAGTTTTTTTCAACGAATTAACACTAAGTAAACTTGCTTATCATAAATTTGGTGAAAAAAGACAATTTTTTTTTACTTTTATGAATTTTATACCATAAATGTTGAAAAACGTACTATTTTTTTTATGCTCTAAGTGTTAAATACTTTTTTACGGGTTACAAAACTTTTTCAAACTGTGTTTGATAGTTTTCTTAACTTTTATGTAATATTCGCTAATTAATCGTCAAAATTGTAGAAGTTCTAAGAAAATCTGAGTAAATATTACATAAGTATTATGTAAAACGCTTTGATAGTTTTACATTAAATCAATTTTCAGTGTTTGGTTAGAAAATTGTTTTCAATTTAACTTAGGGCATTCTACAGAACAATGAATTATAATTTAAAAATTCAAAAACTATTTAATTCTACCGTATAATTTTACTGTTTTTTAAACAGTCATATAGTTTTTAACAAACAGTAAAAGTGTTAGCACTATAATTAGTGTTGATACTTAGTTTTATTTAACGTTACTTTTAACATAAAATCAGTGTGTAAGAAAGATATTTGATTAGAAGTAGATTTAGTTTTTAACAACTTTTAAGTTTAAATTTTAGAAATAACTTTCAAAACTTCTTAATTCTAAAACAGCGATTAGTAAACAAAATAAAGACATTATAATGTTCATACTTTTTAGTGCATAATTAAACAAGCTACAGCAACTACATTTTAAAGGAAAAGTGTATAACTTATAATTTAGAGAGGTGTTTGTTTTTAGCAAGTGCTTAGCTTAATATATCTATACTTATCTTTAAAATTTAACTTTTATTTCAAAATTCTTATAAAAATATAATTTTATTTGGTCTAATTGATTTTTAAAACTTTTATATCTTTAACTAAAGTTGTTTTAGGTAAGATTAAAAAAGTTATTACTAAGCAGTTTTATAGTTTAATTAGTTTATCAACTGTTTTCACTACAAAGCAACCTTAAATAAAATCGTTATCAACATATTAGTGTTTTACATGTTTAAAATTTCCAGGACTGGTTGAAAAATTGTAAATGCATGCATGTTCAATTTTCATATGGTACGTTTAAGCTGTGTAAGAGTGTCGTAAGGCTGACTTGACCACAAGTTTGCAATAAGAACAGACTGTGGTTGTTCAAATGTTGAGGTGTTATAGTGTACTTTGTTTGCAGAAAAACCAACCTACAAGTTATACATTAAAGAAAATTAAATTAACTCACTATATGGTTAAAATTAACTCTTAAGATTGCTTCAACTTTTTTATTATGCAGGGTTGACGATTTTTTTAGTATATAAACATTGAATTTCAGCATTAAGACTTCTAAAACTTTAATAAACTGTTTATATGGTTAAAAGTTCAAAGTTCTAAAACTTTAATTTTTTATAGTTTATTTAACGTTTTTTTAAACTTTTTTATCCTACTAAAAACTTTTTAATCTTTTGAAGCTTGATTTGTTTACAATTTGCATTTTTAGAAGATTACTATTAAAACCTTTCTAGGCTTTACTGATAAAAAAAAACTTTTATTTATTTTAAAATCGTTACGTGCTCAAATTATAAGAGTAACAGTTTACATCTTTAACTAAGTAGAATGTTGATATAAGCTATCCAAATAAGTTTCATCAACAAAATATAACTGCTAAACTATTACTAGACTGTTTTATTACTTAATTAAAATGATAATGCTTAAACTATGTAAACATTGTAGACAAGCTTACTAAAATAACAATTTCTACTTTATTTTTACTTATATAAAATTCTTTTAGAATTTCTAAATAGTTAAACTTTTTTTATTATGATTTTATTATAACTGAATATTTTTTTGGATGCTATACACCATTTTTTAAGCGATATTCTAACTTAAAAAAATAAACTTAAAGTAACTGATTTATTTTTAGACACAGATTTACGTATAAACATGACAGTATTGACTATATAGTTTAAACTTTATATCACTTCGTATTTATGTTTGTATATCTTTATTTTTTAGCAGATTAAATCTTAACTTGACAAGTAAACCATGTATTAAATTATTAACTAAAATAATATAAATAAACATTTTCAACTATATTTAGATAGCAACTACAAAACAAACTTTTAATAAACAATCTAAATTCCGCTGTTCTATGCTATAAGAATATAAAAAATCACATTAAAATGATAATTACATAAAAATTCTATATGTAAACTTAGTTTTATACGTTTATAATATTTAAAAAAAGCTTTAGAAACTTGTCAACTAACTTTATAAGTCATAGTCAGTGTATAAACTAATAGTTTTTACGACCTGATTAGAACTTATATGATTACATTTTATAAAATATTTAAAAAGTTATTCTAAAATAATTATAAAAAAATATATTTAAATCAATATCCCTATTCTTAGTTTTATTTTTAGTTGAAACTTATTAACACATATTTATAGGTTGGACTATATAAAAACTTGTTTTTAAGTAAACTAAAGTGTACAAGTTCTTAATATACGAACGTTAGACTTTCTTCTAATATTCTTAATTTATTTCTTTTATCATAATTATGTTTAAGAAAAGTGAACTGTATACTAATCATTTTATTAAAGTTAAGCTGTTACAGATTAAACACAACAATATATCTTATCTAATTTAAAAATCATTTTTCTCATTTCATAATGTCTTTAAATATGCTTTAAGTCGAAAAAATGTTTTTAAACCACTCGCTTTTTAGAATTCTTAAAAAAGGGGCTTCGCAGGGAACCTTTATTTCTAAACGATCCCAACTGCACGGTCCTTGCCGACAACTTTTCACACTGACGGCAGAGCCGCAAGTGACACTGCACCTTCCCATGTTCGAGCTCCGCGGGGCCCTTTTGTCATTCTGAAATGGTGGAAGCTTTTACTTTTTCGTTAATATTTTTATCACAAACTGAATTATAAAAAAGCTCTGTAGATTGGTAAGCAACTTTTTAGTTCAGCTTTTAATTTATTGTTTACAACAAGTTTAAAACATAAATCTATCGGTTTTTTTGAATTTGCTTTTTTTGTTTTTATACTTTAAATTTTTACCTTATCTTTGACTTCTAGTTATAAAAAAATGTTTTTAATCCTTACAAGAAATCTTACCTATCAATTGAACAGAAAGCAAAATTAAAAGTAAGCTGAAAGCGAATTTACTGATTTTTGAAGATGTAGTATGAAAACTTTAAAATTAAACTACTAATTAAAGTTGAGTACTTCAAAACACCTAAATTAAAAAACACTTAGCATCAACAGTATAGATAATGTACAAAAATTATAACTAAAGCAAGTATAAATTTTTAACTTTTTGTAGTGATAATGGTAATAAAGTTCAAATTGTATTAAACATCTTTAAGATCTTTCAGTAATATATTTACATATTTATTCAAAATGTTGTCTTAAAAGCAACATTTTTTAACACTAAATACAAATTGCTCTAAAACCATTATATAATAATAAATTATAAATAGTTTATGAAATTAAAATTTTAAGGGTTGCCAAAGGGTTTCTGAGAGTTTTTACTAGGTTTTTTGAGTTTCCTTAAAATTTTCTAAAGAACAAACTTTTTGGTCTATTTTAGTATAAAATTAAATTCGTGAAAAAAAATAGTATAAAATAAGAGAAAAGATGTCGTAGAATTACTTTAAATGTGTTTTTGATTGAAAAGGTAAAGGATACAAACAAAAATTCTATTTACATGATAGGTTTTACATTTGTTATTTTAAGCATATAGTAAGTTGATTTATAGTTTTATGTGTATAACTTGTAGGTTGGTTTTTCGTCAAACACAATACACTTTAAAACGTCAACATTTGAATAATCATCACTTGTTGTCAAATTAGCTTTAGGGCATTCTAGCAGAGCTTAAAAGCATTATATAAAAACTCGAATATGCAGGCAGTATTTTTATATAGCTTTACAGTTTCTTATACTGTCCTATAGTTTTTAAACGACTAAATATGTTGATATCAGGTTGCTTTGTAGTGAAAATAGTTGATAAATTAAAAAAAAAAACATTTAAAGAAAGTTTTATGTGAATATTAGATTAAATTTAAAAAAACTAAAATAAGTTTTCTCAAGTTTAAAAAGAATGAGTCAAAAACATAATAATTACATTATAATGAACATATTCTTTTATAAAAACACTAAACAAGTTACCCAAAATAAAGTTTTCGAAGAAAAGTATATAAGCTTTGATTTAGAGACGTGTTAGTTTTTAGCAGGTACGTAGATTAGTAGATTCATTCAACATTATGTTTATAAGCAATGTTTTTCTTCAGGTATAGTTTTATCAGGCGTAGCTCATTTTTGTTAGTATAAATAAATGTACGTAAAATTTTTTAAACAGCATTTTATAACTTGATTTACTTCGTTTATGCACAGTTTATGTAAAAACTTGAATTAAACAAAAATTGTTATTGAATTCTGTTATAGATTAAGATAATAAAACGTTTCTATGAAAATAAAGAAAAACTAAGTAAATGAATTCACAAGTTTAATTTGTACATAGTTATCTGATACTAAAAAAAAACTTTAAAATACTTAATAAACAATTCACTACAATTCAACAAATTCTTTTATAGTTTTTGACGATTAAGAGACTCAAAATAACACATCGTAAATAATTAAGGTAATATAATAACTCACTATCTATACTTTAATTCTAAACAAAAATTTCTTAATTCATTTTTATGTACTAGCATAATTTTTTGTAAAAAGTGATATTTTTCTTTAGACAGTTTTTATTAGAACTTAAAGATTGTTTACTTTTAATAAACTAATAAGTACAAACTTGATGGATATGATATATTAATTACTGGATAAATAAATGACCGCAAAGTCTTTTACTAATTTTATTAAAGCAATTGTAAATTATTAGCATAAAAATAAATCGTTTTCTCTGAATTTTGATCAAATATTTGTATATTACTTAAATAAATAAATTAAAAGTTGAATAAATGACTTCAATATATAGAGTTATTCTAACCAATTTAAGTTTTAGTAAAAATATCAAAACTTAAACTAGATTTTTTTGACAGTGATGACTTAAATTTGATAAACAGATTTTTTTTTCTACTTACAAAAGTAGACTTAGCTTTTAATTTAGTATTAAGAAGTATTAGAAGATACATCACCAATGAATATGTGCGCTTTTAGCCTAAATTCATTTTTAATTGTTTCTCTATTGTTAGGTATTATTTTGAAAATTGCTTTTGATTAATTAAAAATATGTTTATACAAACATTATAAGTATATTTTTGGTATTTATAGTCTAATAAGTTTTAAAAAGTTCTTTAATATAAGATAATAAAAACCAAGTTTTTTTTGTAAATAAAAAAATTAATGAAGTTACAATTTATTTCTAATGAAAAACTAAAATTTAAAGGGTAGAAAAATTAACTTTCTCATTTGAATTACACAGCTTTGTTAAAATTGAGTTTGTGACAAAACATTTAAAAAAAATAGAAAAATCTTTTTTTTTAGACTATACAAACTTTGATAAACTAAAAGTTTCACGTGTTCAATAAATACTCTTCCAGGTGTTTGCACCGGACTGTCAATAAGCAAGGCTGAAGAAGAAGTCGTCTTCAGCAATTGCACAGTGCCGCGATGCAGTGTCACGTGCGGTAGGGGATTCGCAGTTCAAACCGTACCATGCGTTGAAGAAGGCTGCAGTGGAAACATCACAAGAACGATGGTTTGCGAGATGCAGCCTTGCGTGGTGTACGGCCCCTGGGTCGTTGGCTCGTGCAACGCCGCTTGCGGCTCCACCGGAGTGCGAGTCGACACGAGAACGTGCCTGCAAGGCCTTTGTACTGAGAGGCTTCAGAGGGAGGTTTCTTGTGAAGGCGACTGCGCTTCGTACGGCGAATGGTGGATGGGATCGTGCAGTGTCACTTGCGGTAGGGGAGTCGCAGTTCAAACCGTACCATGCGTTGAAGAAGGCTGCACTGGAAACATCACAAGAACGACGGTTTGCGAGATGCAGCCTTGCGTGGTGTACGGCCCCTGGGTCGTTGGCTCGTGCAGCGCCGCTTGCGGCTCAACCGGAGTGCGAGTCGACACGAGAACGTGCCTGCAAGGCCTTTGTACTGAGAGGCTTCAGAGGGAGGTTTCTTGTGAAGGCGACTGCGCTTCGTACGGCGAATGGTGGATGGGATCGTGCAGTGTCACTTGCGGCGCTGGAATGCGATTTGCTGTTAGAGATTGTCTGCAAGGCACTTGCACTGGTGATCTTATCAAAATGTTTCCCTGCGAAGTTGCTTGCTAGAAGTTTTTAAAAGCGAGTAGTCATATTAGCATGTATGACTAAACACGTTTTTGAAAAAGTTTTTAGTTCAAATTAATGTTGTTTGAACTTGGCATAAAATTTTGTTGTATTTGTTTAGGAAGCATTTAAACTATTTTAAAATGTTAGTCTAGATTTTATCATACTTTATGAGTACTTTAACGGGACTTATCAAAATAGAAAACTAAAAAATATTTCGAAAAAAGATTTAAGTAACCGAAAAGGTTTTTTCGTTCCTAGTCCTAGTTTTTCGTTCCAGGTCCTAAGACCAATTGTTTTGAACGTTGTTTTTTTGTCGTAGAATATACTATACAGTAAATAGGTGCTTTAGTATTTATTTAAAATAATTTGTAAAATATAAAATGTTAATTTGGAAACTGATTATGACTTATTGAGCTATTTGACAGTGTATTAAAGTTTTACTTAATGTTTTCTATCATTATAAACAACCTACATTATCATTTCTTTTAAATTTATCATTTTAGTTTATGTATTTTACCAGTTCGTTTTTAATATTTAGACAAATAAACTTTTAAAATAATATTACACGGTTTCATTCTTAAAGCAAAATCTAATCGGTAGAATTTTCAACGAATTTTTATAAATATGAGGTAGTATAAAATCTAGTTCATAATAACGATAAAGACATATTTATAGATAAACTTGTTTAAAAATGAAATTAATTTTTTTTTTAAACATTATACTTCATTTAATTTAAAGTATCTTTAAACATTCTAATAAGCAAAAAAAAAATTTAAGTGTTTATATAGAGTATTGCAAAATGCTAAAAATATTAAATGAAGTTTAGCTGTTAAAATTGTTTTGTATAAATAGTTTTTGTATTATTACGAGTAACTATACTTTAAATCGGGGTATTTGCTGCCAATATTTGTGTAATATTTGTTTTACAGTATTAAAACAAGCAGTAAGTGATAAAGTAACGAAGATTTCTTAAAGATATTTTTGTAATTGTTTTGCGTTTATATATATTTTTTATTTAGTTTTACTTAAAAATGGTTTAACTGCCATGAAACCAAAAGTTTTTTTAATTAAAAAACTCTGAATAAATATTTATTATAAAGTAGTTAGTTATAGAATATTCTTAAAAACTAAGTATTACTAAGTGTTAGCATTTTATTTTGTTCTTATAATTAGTTAAGTTTTATTAACAAAACTGTAAGATAAAAAGGTGCAAATCTTTTATAACTTAAATTGGATTTATGTGCAGTTTTATTAACTTGTTATGGATGGTAAAACTTGGTTTAAATATATTTAAGTAAAGAGGTTTTATATGTAGTAATAAGTTTGTAAGAATGTTAAAGAAATATAAATTCAAATTCCTATTTCAATTTGAAATCTAAGCTTTAATCCCTGATTTGTAAAAACAACAACTTTAGGTGATTTGCCTTTTATTATCTACAAGCTAAGTTTGGTGAAAATAAAACATAATTAAACTTAAACTTGTAAATAGTATAACTTTTCTTAAATAAATTAATAATTATAAATAATCTAAATAAAATTCAGTGCACATAAAAAGAATATATTATTCAATAGTTGAATATTTTTGATTAAATTCCACTTTTACTTGTTTTTACCAAGTTATAACTTTTAACTGGAGAAAGTTATGGTCCATACTTTCAATTATTTTAACTGTGGCAAAATGTCAATATGCTATTAAAAAAAATATATGTGGAATGTATATTTACTTCAATTCCATTCTTATTATTTAGAGTTTACTTTTATATTTTACACATTCATTGTTAAAGGCCATGAGTGGGGACTTAACAGTTATTTTTATAAGAGGTCCCAGTTTTTAAATTTTAAACTAGCTGCTAGTTGTTTTTAATGCACCCTAAGATTCAAAGTAACTTTTTAACAAACTTTTTTAACAGTAAAAGTAGGGGAGTTCAACAGGTGTCTTATGGAAGGCAATACCTTAAAATGCTAAAAAGTCTGTATCTTTTAATATATGTTTCCTTCTACAGCTTTTTACATACTCATTTTGAAATATTTTCAGTTTAATCTAATACATATATTATTTTGGAAATACTTTTATCTTTAATAAAATTGTAGTTGTTTGAAAAATTCCAACAATTTAAAATTTAATTGTGAATTGTTTACTTTTAGTTCATCAAAATGTTAATCATGTAATCAAGGAACATATCATTAAAACTTAGGTCTCTAGAATTAAAATCGTTGCTTGAAAGAATTATATAGTGATTTTTCAAGTTAAAAAATAATTAGCCACGAAAAGTTGTTCTCTATAAATCTGTATTGCAAATCTTTTATAAAACTGACATTACCTTTGTAATTATTAATTTTGTTTTACTTTACAGTATATAAACACCACTTCAACCTACTTAATTATAACAATAATAAAGTAAAGTGCCAAATTCTATCTAAAATTAAATAAGTTTTAAGTGATTTCTTTTAGTTTATCAAAAAAAATTAAATGTTATAATGCAGTTATATGAGTAACAATTATTAGATAATATCAAAGTAGAACTACACATATGTTGATTTTAAAATGATAAAACATTTAATAGGAATATATGTTTAATAATAAATCGTAATTTTGTCATGGTTTATAAGAACATTTTGAAACAAATAAAATATTATATAAACTTTAACACTATATTATTTCTAACATATAGATCTATCTCTATGCATATTACTGTGATTTTTTTATATATAACCATACTAATATTTAAAATGTTGTAAAAGAACTCAAAATTATATATCAAGTATTAATCAATGTGAAACTTATTTACAATACAATATGAAAAAATTTTTATGTACTAAAATGAAAAAATTACATATAAAGCTTTTTATCATATTACTTTCTAGCTAATTCATATAGAGTTTAAAGCTTTTGACTGTTATGTCATGAAATTTTAATTTCTTTTATAATTTCTATAAAAATAATTATTTTTTTATACTATTTTTGTTTAAATAAGAACATAGGTATAACTGAAGATCTCTTTCACAGTGAAACATTTTATAATAAAAAATTTCCTTAGAGTATAACAGTTGTATAATTAAAACTAAATGATTAACTAAAAGTTTATCAACTTGTTTAATTTTAAGTACTAGTACTCTGTCTAAAGTAACTAAATGCTATACTTATTTAAAGTAAGATTTAACTCTATAAATTTATATACGTATTTTACTTAAATTAAATTAAAATTTATTTTTTTTAAATGTAGAAATATAAACACACTTTCATTAAAAAAAAATTATTTATAACTCAATAAACTTTAAAGTTTATTGCAAACAAAATACAAAATAGAAGTACTTTTCGGACACGCTCTTCAGTATTTTTTCGTGTCAAAAACAGGCTGAAATAATGATTTACTAATAAAAACTAATAAAACTAAGTATTTAAGAAAACAAATTAAATTTAACACAATAGTAATAATTAACAAATTAAGGCAATCGTTTAATCAGAAATAATATAAATGTAACACAACTTTACTAATCAACTAATTTAAGTTCAACGAATTAAACAAAATGGTCGAATAAACAAATTTCTTTTGTTTACAGAGATCTGGCTTTAAGCTTAAAATGTATATAGCTTCTAAAGTTTTTAGGTGAAATTCATTACGAGCAACTGATATTATTTTGAAGTTATCCACTTTATAGTTTTCGACACACTTAGGATTAGTAATCAGGTGTTGGCCAATCGCTGAACTACTATTTAGTTTTTTTTAATCATCAAATTTCTTTTCCTCGTTACATGACTTTATCTTGTTTAAAAGGTTTTTTGGTATGTGTTGGTTAATTCTTGCAATCAAATTGTTACTCGTTCTACCCACGTATGTTTTTTTACATAAACATACAAATTTATAAATTACATTGCTGGTGTTTAGGGTGGGTAATTTATCTTTGTTTTTAATCTGAAACAGTTTATTGGTTGAGTATACTATTCGTAAATTAACAGATCTATAGCCATTTTCTACTATTTTCTTCAAATTATTATGCAAAACTGTATTCTGATTGTATGGCAACTTAAGGTATACCGGACACTTTTTTGGACCAAATTTTATTGACTCAAACCTTGTCTTTGTTTTTTGTATTGTGTTCTTTATTATGTCTAGAGGGTAACCTAAAGTTGTGTTACATTTATATTATTTCTGATTAAACGATTGCCTTAATTTGTTAATTATTACTATTGTGTTAAATTTAATTTGTTTTCTTAAATACTTAGTTTTATTAGTTTTTATTAGTAAATCATTATTTCAGCCTGTTTTTGACACGAAAAAATACTGAAGAGCGTGTCCGAAAAGTACTTCTATTTTGTATTTTGTTTGCAATAAACTTTAATGTATAAAAATTGTGATTTTTATAATGGAAAAACCATTATTTCAACAATCAATAAACTTTATAGAAATACTCTAGTTAGCAACTTTTTCATTATTATTCTTTACCTTCATTATTTATTTTTTTATTTGTTCATTTACATGTAATCTCACTAGACATACTACCTTAACTCTTTAGAGCTTCTAGCTAATTATTGTTACAACCTAACATTTGTTCTTTAAGTTATTGAATACTGCTAAACACTTTTATGCAAAAATTTTAATTTTTTGAATGATTACATACTTTTTATCAGTTATCAGTATACGTAACATATATATATATATATATACATATATCAGTATAGTAACTCAATTAAATTTTGTAAATAAAACACATTAGTAATTATATTCAATAACTAGTTTTTTCACTAGTGAAGTGTGCTAAAATAATTTTTTTTTAATCACTAACTTTTAAATAAGTTTTAAAATTATTTGATATAACTTTTTTAAATTTTAAAGGTTTTGTATGTATACAAGTTAGAAATATAAATATGTATTTGTCATTAACAATTTTTTCAAAATTGTAGCTTTACAACAAATCAGAGTTGATTTTAGTTATTTACTCGAAATTAGAATTAAAAGTTAGTCATATTAGTTTTTTATATTGGAATAAGCATAAATTGTTTAAATAGTCTTTTATTTTAGTATTAAAAACATTAGAAACGTATTAATAAAAGAATATTTTATTTCTGATTGAAACTTTGTGAAGTTGTAATTTATTATAAGTTGTTATTACAGTACATATTTTAGTTTACTAAAAAAACGGGCTAAAAGTAAGTCGAACCTGGGTCTCCGTTAGAAATAAAATAGTTTAATTACTATACTATATCTAGCAATGCATACTTCTAATACATGAACTGAACCTTTTTTTTTCCTATCTCTTTCTTTTCAAAACTTTGATGAGTTAATATACAAATTGACTAATATTTAAAATGAATAAAGAGTGGTGAATTTTTTACAAGTATGTTTGAAAAGTTTCTGTTAGTTTGAAGTTTGAAACTGGTATAGCTTAATTACAGCATAAATATATATTAACTAAAATTTTATAATAAATATATAAAAGTGTTGCACCTTTTAAGGATCATTTAAATAAAATATGTAATATAACTTACTGCAAATAAGACAGCTTATTGCTATCAAAAGTTTTTTTTTTTTTGCTTTCATCAAGGCTATTCTAAACATTAAATGTATAAACTGAATGTTTGTTTTGATTCTACTAAACTACTACTCTATATTAAAACAATAACCAGTAGAACTGTTAAAAAAAAGTGCTTCAAGCCAATGTTATGTTACAGTAAGTTTAAATAAAAAAATAACTGTTTCGTAAGTGTAAAAAACCTGATAAACAGTTTAACTAAGCTCAAGCATACATAAACATAAAGTTTTAACAAATATAATGTGAATTATTGTTGGTGCTTCTTTTATAATTTTAAAACTATAATCACAATTATCAGTATATCATCGTTTTTTAATACTTTAGAATTAAATTTATGAGTAAATCAAGTAAACATAAATTTTCCCCAAAAGGAACTTGAAGCTGGTACCAAAAGCTCATGAATCTCAGTCATTGACCGCGGGGCTATCAAGACTTTGAGCAGGACTCTTAATTTGAATATATGTTTTACAATTTTTTGATATTTTGCTTATATTTGTATAAAATTTTCATTTGTAGTTTTAAAACAAATGGCTACTATACTTTTCGTTGAAAATAAGCTTAATAACAAGATACATCTGTTTATTTTACATGAAACTTAAACGCAAGTATTGATATTTGAAAGAATTCCCAATCAAAAGCTGCATATGCAGTTCAAATGTACTTTTCAATGGCGGTTTTGATTTTTTGTTTAAAACAAATAGTAAAATAGTATTTATTTAATATCTTTAATATCAGAAGTTTGCTTATGCACATATTAAGTTTTAAAACTTTTTAAATTTAACAAAGCTTGGATTTATTAAGCTTTAATTAGCTACTATAAAAAAATAGAGGTAAATTTTACTACTTTTTGTACTAAAATGCTTATAAATATGAATCATTTTTAATATATTTAATTTTTCATATATTTTATTGAACAAAATAATATCGGAAAGTTTCAAAGTAAAAAAGAGGTAAGGTTGTCATTTTTGCATGTTTCTATTAAAAATCAACATTTTAAACTAATAAGTAGAAACTAATGGTACAGAAACTTAAAGTTAAATTTACAGCAAAAAAAAAACTAAAGATGGATGATTAGTATCGTTTTTTGCTCAATATTTTTATATCTCTTAATAATTTGTTCTTAAAAAGCGCAAACAATGTTTAAACAATCTATTTTGTTATTACTATCATATGTATTTGCTATCTGTTATACTATTTACTGTCTATATTAAAGACCGAAGATAGTACAAATAAATAATAGTGATTTAGTTAGTATATTTTAATATAGTTAAAAGAATATTTTAGTTATGATTGAAACTTTGTGACAGCGTAGTTTTTTGTAAATTACTTGTATAGTATTTTAAATTAAAAAAACGGTAAACAAGTGACTCGAGCACGGGTTCTTAGTATTCAAAGCACAAGCTTATACCGCTGCACTACCGTTCTTCTAAGACAGGGGTCGGCAGGCAGTTGGTGGTCGCGGGCCAAATTTCAAGTTTACAAAGTCTTCGCGGGCCGCAGTTTTAGTTTTAGTGACATTTGAATAATCTTTTGGTTTTAGTTTTAAAAACACTAGAGAAAAGTTTTACTTTTATTCACCTTATCATTTTAAATAACTTTTAGCTATACATAAAATGACTATTTAAATTAAATTAAATAAAATTAGAATAAAATTTACATTGACTAATATACTTAAGTGTTAATAAACTATGTACTTTCATAAGCAATTACTAAGTTAAATTTAATACTTTTGTAATTTTACATACAATTTAACTCTCTATAAAAACCAAGCTTGAAAGGTAATTTATTAGTTACTTTTATATATTTGTTATATTATCAACCCCTTTTTTCATATTTCTAAGAATATTAACTTAAAAAAAAAGTTTTTGCGTGTTAAATAGTTTACATTCATGAAAAAAATTAGTAATTAATTAATTAAATAAAATTAATACCTATTTGTATTCTAGAAAGCTAGAACAAATTCTTTAACATAATTAATTCTCGAATACTTAAATAAAATATCTTATTAGTAACTAGTCTTTTACATGGCTGTCACTTAAAAAGCAAAAATGTCTGAGTTGTATCAAACCAGCCTAAGTTCATTAAAAGTTTAATAAGCTAGTAAATCGTTGTAAATCAAGCTTAAGTACCTAGTAAAAATATCATCATTAAAAAGTACACAAAGTGTAAAAATACAAGAAAAAAATACAATTAGTAAACTACACTACAGTCATAAAAACTATTCTGGGAATTTTAAGATTTATTTAAAGTGTTTGAAATAAAAGTTTCACACACATCTGAGTTTTCAAGCTTTTAAAATAGCCTGTTTGTGTAGCAACCCAGTTAAAACAAAGTTCACAACATAAAGAAATAACGAAACTTATTAACAGTAAGCAAATTACATGCCAGAAAATATAAGTCAGCTGGAATGGACAATTAACTTTCTTAAACATTTTTAACAAAGGTATAAAACTTAATTGAGTCATTAGCGAAGAGAAAAACCTCTTTTTTATTAAGCATTACAGCAATTCTTTATCTGCAATAAAAATTTAAAAATATTAGTTGTAAAATAAAAGACGAGCAACAAAAAAAAAAAAAACGTTAGTAAGTTATTGCGAGAAACGATAAAAAAACAAATCACCAAAGTCAGTTCCAACAAAGCACATGATTATTTTCAGTAACTACAGAATTATCAGAAAAAAGTTGTTAAGGCAAGTTATAAAGTAGCAAAATTTATTATTAATAATGAGATACCGTTTATAATTGAAAACTTTTTTAAAGAATTTTTGTTGGCAGTAATGAAAAACTTTCGTTTATTTCTTCAATGACAACAAAAAGTCCTATTTAGGAAATGCATTAAGGTTATAAGGTCGCATAATTCAAATTATGACTTTAATCAATATGTTAAGATGAGAGCACTGATAGAAAAACTATTGCTCATCTGAGAATTTTTATTAGAGATGTTTTTTTAACTTTGACACTTTAGTATAATTTCTTGGTTTAGTTCAAACACGAAGCACAACAATCGGTGAAATTTTACAAGTAAAGGTGCAATGCACCAAAAGTTTTAAAAATGCAATTCCTTCTTTTATTTTTAGTATAAAGTTTAATTAAAGTTTAAAAAGTGTCATATAAAGTATATCAATATTAAAAAACACTGTTAAGCTACTTTAGTATATTTTTTAATAAAGAAATGTTTATTTGCTCAATTTTTTGTGTCAAATCGAAATTTCACTACTTTACATGTAAAAATCGTTTGAAACTCCAGGCTTTTTCAAAAATTCTCAAATTCAAGTTTTTTTCCAAAATTTTTAAGCATTAATTTTCAAGTTCAAAGCTTGAACTTGATGTATTATAACATATATTATAACTGAAACTAACACTTTGGGTTGAGCAAAACTTACATCATAAGTTTAATTTGCCACTCTTTTAAGCAAAAAAGCCAGCCTGATTTAACAAAAACATTCCTGATATTTTTGTATACAAAAAACAATTCTAGCCAAAAACTTATAAAATGACTTAGTTGGCCTGAGATTTGAAGCCTTCAAATAGTGATAGTCTGAGTGTGTGTCAATGTTTATAAACGATCCCTAAGTCTAGTTTATATTAAATAGGTAGCTCCAAAAAACAGCAAATGTGTGTATTGATATTCAAAGCATAAAAGTTAACTTAGTTTGACAAAATAAATGTTTGAAAAATGAAAATGTATACCTAACAAAAACTATATTAGTTTATGTAATATATATTGTTTTAATTGTGTCTGTACAAATTTAGATATTACATGTAGAAAAAGCAGACTTAGAAAATTATGCATAAACTAAACTTAAACTAACTAAAGTATTTTATAAAAAGTGGTTTAAAATATGAGCATTTTTTTAAGTTGGTGTGCATATAAATTAGTTCAAGTGCAAAGAAAACTTCTAAAAAATTAAAATGTGTCAAAACAAAACTTAAGTAAACCTTTTTTTCTTATTACTATGTTATTTTAAATGTTTTACACTAAAACATAACATTTACAAATAAAAAATATATAAAAGAAAATTAGGTATAAAAAATACTGGAAAGAATATCTAAGCTATAAAGAAAAGACACTTTAGTTAATTACTGTGCATTACTTTTGTACAAAATGGAAAACATTTGCATTTAGTTTATTTGATAAATAGGTATAATATAACTTACTTATTAAATTCAAGCACTCTTTTTACAGATAATTACTTGCTGTTGTAAAATAGAAATTATTATGAAACTCAGAAAAATATCCTGTTAGAATGCTAATCTGTATTTTGACATTTTTAAATAAAAGTAGTAACTTATTCTAATTATTTTTAAATGTTATACAGAGACTTAATCCAAACTAAACAAATTAAATCGAATTACCTTAAAAATTTTTACTTGAAATATATTTTTGCTCAGCGGGCTACTTTTACATGCTCGCGGGCCACAAAATTTTCTTTCGCGGGCCGCATTCCATTCAAAAAAATAACGTGCTCGCGGGCCGCAGATTCACCCTTCGCGGGCCGCAATTGGCCCGCGGGCCGCAGTTTGCCGACCCCTGTTCTAAGATATAAACTCAACTTTCTATTTTATTACTGTCTTTTTATGTTCAAAACTTATTTTTTTTGTTAGTTTGCAATAATATACAAATGGACTATTGTTAAAAATGCTTTAAAAGTCATTATTGTCTTCATAAACATGAATGAAAAGTTTTTGTTAGTGTGAAGTTCAAAACTTTTACAGCTTTATTGCATCACAATTCCGTTAAGCGGGCGGTAGGTGCAAAATAAAAAATCTCTCTGTAATGACTACTACAACAACTAATTTAATCAAATTTATAGTTTTCAGTTAAAAAAAAGACAGCCATTGTTGATAAAGCAAATTTTATTGAGTAAAACTTTTTTTTGTATAAATAGGCAAAATAAAAACAGTTATACAAATACACTTAATTACTGACATAAACAATAGATAAATTATTTTTTATTAACAATGCATCAAACTTTAATCAGTATTTTACACAATAAAATACGAAAATACTTTTGAAAAGTAAAGCTAAAACGTGTTTTATAAAAGTTGTTAATTTGAATATATATATTAATAAGCAATAAACATGTTAAATATTCGAAACTTAAAAGTTTATTCCTACATTTTCTCTAGAATATTTTCTACAGCTTCAAAAATTCGCTTTTCAATACTTTTGGCTTTTGACTTTCATACTAATCTGAAAAAAAAAAGATTAAAAAAGTTATATACATTTACATGTCAAGTTTTTATTTTACCAAACATTATAATGTAAGTTACTCGATTTTTTAGATCAGTCTACAAAACGTTTTGTTAGATTATAGCTTGTATAAACTACTAAACTTAAATAAATACTATGAATTAAAATGCACTCCTAGTTATATTGAATAGCTTTTGAAGATAGATTTAGTTGCTCAAACAAGGTAAATACTTTTAAAGTGGCTAAATTTTTTTATTTTTTAGTTATCCTTCTTATAAAAAGAAAATTATTACTTACAAGCATTTTGATTGAATTATCAAATTTTAAAGATGTTTGATAAAGCTTTTTAAAAGTTTGATTGTAAGTATGATTGCCTTTAATTTTGCACGCATATTTTAAGAAGATTTAAATATTTAAATTGCAAAAACCTAAATTAAAATTGCATTTAGTTGTATTGATTTAGCAATCTATTTGCATAGTTATTCTTTATTCTTACTTATAGCTACTATTTTTGTTAACTTGTCATTTAAATATGATGACCTATAGAAAAAATATATGGCCACGAAAAATGTACAACTTAGTATTAATGATCTCAAGTTTCATTAAATTGAAGGCGCTGCGATGGGAAGACCTTAAGGCCCTATTCTTGCTAATATTATCGTCGGTTGTTATAAAAATAGTTTTCTTTCAATATATAACAGTAAGCCACTTGCGTATTTTAGGTATGTTGATGATTTTTTACTGTTTTCCTTTCTAAAAGTAACGTCTATAACTTCCTTAGTTCGCTAAATGAGATGCATAAATTTATAGTTTTACCTTTGAATAAGAAATTTTCGGAAAAATAAACTAGACATAAAAACTATTAGAAACAGCCATAACATCTTTTTTATTTCCATGTTCAGAATAGATTATTTTACTGCGCATTACATTTCCTGGAATTAATTTTGTGCCACAAAAAAATTGAAAATTATACAATGCATAACTAATAGATCCATTGCGGTTTGCACGGCTGTTTTAGAATCGGACAATATTTACAAAAAAATTCTAATTAGGATACCCCGAAAGAGTCATCATGAAAAGAATCAAAACAACCCAGTCCAAAACAAACCGCTTACCCTCCTTTGGCCCACATCCTTGCCCAGTCAACATCCGCCTTCCTTACATGGATGAAAACTCAATTATATTGGCTAAGCAAACCTCATTATCTATAAAATCAAACTTTAAATGCGTTTCGCTACGTGTTGTGTACAACATCAACCTCCCGCTTAACTGAGTTGAGAAAGATGCCACTTCTACCCATTAATTGAGTAATGTAGTATACATTTTAAAGCGTCATTGTGAAAATGACTACGTAGGTCGGACTTCTCAATGTTTCATCTTCAAGCGAGGGCAGCATGATACGAAATAGTAAAACGATTTGTTTTTAATGGCGAAGTAAGGCCTAAAGATGAACATTCTTCCATCCATAAACATCTCCTCAACATGTGCTGAAAACTAAGTGGAAAGTAAATTCAAAATTCTATCTAGAGTGAGAAACACTTACAGAAACACTTAAAACACTTAAAGAAGTTCTATCTCTCAGTTCTTGAAGCACTTTTCATTAGAACTCGTAAGCCGAAATTTTTTAAACAACCTGAATTTTATAACTTGAAACTGTGTAAATAGCGAATTTTTAGTGTATTTATTGTTGCCGCTTTTTGTAAAGCTTTACTTTTTAATTCTGTTTCAAGTAAAACTTTCATTCTGTTGATTTTACCTTAAAAAAAACTTTAAATTGTAAAGATTAACTTAATTCTTTTTTAAACTTTAATACAGACTTTTACATTTGACTCTTAATGACAAAACTGTTTCAACTGAATATAATGAAATCTTTTTATTATACTAAATTTTGTATACTTTTGTCAGTTTTTAGCAGCTTTATTCTGATGACGTGCTAAACCAAACTTATAAACAAACTTTCTGAACTTTCAAAATAAGTGATTTATGTATAATTTTTCTAGCAAAACTCTGTACCAAAAAGTAGTGCCTTTTTTAATTTTCAGGCAAACCTTTTATTTGTTCACAAAATGTTTTGTTAGAATATAGCTGTTATAAACTACTAAAGTTCCTTACAAAAATATTGTAATTTTTACGTTATATAAAAAATACCAACTGTTTTTGTACTTTTCCTCATCTTAATTTTCTTGGTTATCTTCAATTCCTTCACTCGCATCAGCCAATGATAATGCTAATGGACCTTGATCATTTGTAATGTCACTTAGTGACGAAGGCTTTATTTCACTTAGCAGTCCAACTTCTTTAAAAGTTTTATTCATTTAGTCAATATATAAATTTAAATTAAATATTTTATATGAAATTGTTTAACTGTGTATGAAATTTTATTCTTTGCATAATTTATTATTCTCAGATCCAAAATGATAATTTAAAAAAAAAAACATGTTTTGTTGTCATTATTTAATAATAATTAACTGTTTTTCAACATAACCAACCATTTTCACTCACATCAACTAATGATAATGCCAATAGACCTTGATCAGCTAATGATAATGTCAATGGACCTTGATCAGCAAATGATGATGCTAATGAACCTTGATCAGCAAATGATGATGCCAATGGACCTCGATCAGCTAATGATGATGCCAATGGACCTTGACCTTGATCAGCTAATGATGATGCCAATGGACCTTGATCAGCTAATGATGATGCCAATGGACCTTGATCAGCTAATGATGATGCCAATGGACCTTGATCAGCTAATGATGATGCCAATGGACCTTGATCAGCTATTGATGATGCTAATGGACCTTGATCAGCTAATGATGAGGCAGTCATAAGATTTTAACTTTTTAGCTTGCTATTTTACTACTTGTAGCTTGCTATTGAATGTATTATTTGACCCTGAGGTAATACTTTAATAAAAATAAGTCCAATTTGTTTACGTATAATATATTAAAAAAAAAAATTAGTGCTTAGGACAGGGGTCGGCAAACTGCGGCCCTCGAAGTGTAAATCTGCGGCCCGCGAGCATGTTATTTATTTAAATGGAATGCGGTCCGCGAAAGAAAAAGCTGCGGCCTGCGAGCATGTTAATGTGGCTCTCGAGCATGTAAACTTGGCCCGCTAAACAAAACTATATTTCAAATGACTTTTTCGAAAAAAAGTATTTTTATTGGTTTTGTTTTTAAATTCCTGAATATCATTTAAAAACTATTTATTATCTTCACTGCTTAAGTTTGAATATGTGAAAAAAGACAGATAGCAGTTTTTGTTTAAAGTTTAGATTTTGCTTTTCCTCTCAAACAACACATCTTGGAGTGTATATAGAAGCTTATGTTCTTGGATTGGAGTGTTTCTTGGATTCAGTAAGTTGACAGGGCAATAATTTTTTTTAATTAGTATAAAAAAAAAAGTTACCGACCGAGGGTAAGGGGTAACAGTGATAGTAAAAAAAAATCAACTCGTGAAAAATTGTCTGCTCTTGCAAAAGTGACCCTTCGTGCAATTTTATCCCCTCGTGCAAAAGTGTCTTCATGTAATTTTGTCCCCTCGTGCAAACTTGACAGCTACCCAAAAGTAATACATATGAAGACTAAGTTTACCTTTAAACTATTCATTAGACATTTTTGCAGTTTATAATCAAAAAAAAAATCAAATGATTGTAGACCATTACAAACTAGATAAGTTACAATTTATTTATTGTAGACAAAAAAACGTTGACGTATGATCTTTTCTATATTCTGAGTTAGGGTTTAGCTGGAACCGTAGTTCTTCTTGAAATCAGATCTTAGTAATTATACTCGCTCCCTAGATATAAGGTATATCCCCAAAGAGTAGTAAAAAACAGTTATTTGTAACATTTGTCATTACGTTCAATTGGCTAGGTCTTTTTGGTGTCAAACATAAAGCTTTTTTTTATGTTTAAATGAAACAATATATTACTAAGTATTAATGTGGTGCTTTATATTTTTATTAATAACATATAAGGAGCAATAGTATTTTTAAAACCATTTTACTTACAGGAAGTTAAGAAAGGAGCTTTATATATTTACTTTATCATGCTCCTACAAACTAATAAACAGATACAATACAGTTTTAGCTAGTAATAATGTTTTATTATAGAAAATAAAAGTCATATTTTTATAATTACAAACACCGTTTTACTGATTTTACAAGTTAATTTGGTAAGAATTTATTTATCACCGGACTAAGTAATTGATGCTTATCATAACTTCATAAACAGTTTTGCACTGAAAATATCCATAGTTGTACTTTACTAGCAACAAAGTTTTGGATGTAGTTAATTTTTTCAAAGTATAACAAAACAAGCTTTAGTTTAAACCAGCATTTTCAATATTATCTCCTTAGTTTGATAATCACTAATCTGTATTTGTATAAGAAAAGTATAAGTTTTGTTTTTATTTTTTATTATTGAAATATTATTCACTTTGAATGAACATAATGACAAAAAATCAAATAATTATAACTAAATGGCACCTATTCTTAAAGCACAGCATAATCCGTTCAATTAAATAAATATTTTTTTTAGTTTTTAATGCAATAATCATACAGTTTTTAAAATAATTCAAACAATTCATAAGCTTACAAATATGATTATTTTATTTTTAAAATTTCCATAAATAAAATGCATCTTATATGCATTTCTATGTACATATTTATAAACATAATACTATCATCTTGATTCATCATTAAATGCTAATTGAAAATAATTTACGTATCAAATTAGAATAGTCTAATAAAAACATTTGATTTTGCACATGATTACATCATGTGATGTGCTTATGATTGAATTTTACTCTTCAGACGAAACATTTCTGAGAAACTTTCTAGAATATTCCACAGCCACAAACAGAGCACCGTTGGCGGGGTAGGTTCGCATCACGCAGGGCAAAAGACCGCTGTACAAAGCCCTGAAGCCTGAAAAATAAAAGTTAATAATGTTTATTTAACTTAGTTTACATGCAGTTGATTAATTAAATTGAAATAAATCTAAACAATTTAAAAATCACAAAGAGCTCTGTAAAAAAATTAAAAAGCAATTATAGTTTTTATACTCAATACTACGCATGTACCTGTAAAAAGACTTTATGATAAAAATACTTATATGCTTACCGTACTCCGCTTTTACCAACAACTTTTACGGTTGAAAACAAGGCAGTAAGACTTTAAAAAACAATAAATAAATTTGATTCGATTTGTATACTTAACAAAATCTTTTGGTAAAGCTTTCTGAAACTGCATTTGTATCTATAAGAAAATAGCAATCCTAATTCAATCGAAAGTTATTAACAGTATATTTAGCAATCCTAAAAGTCGGTGAAAATCATTAAAGCAAAAGTCTGGACTTTCTTGTGCTGTGAGACTAGCCAATACATATAGATTTGATCATACCACTTTGATTATCAGACCACGAGCGGACTTCAGGGTTTTTCAGTTGCGACTGACTGACGAGTTTCTTTAAAAACTAAATCCGGGTCTCACTTTACCGCTTGTGGTCTGGTAAGGTATTGTCAAACCTTTATGTTAACTTAAGTCTGTCAATAATAATAAAATGTTTACACTACATTGATATGCCTTATTAAACTAGGTAACTTGCCTAGCTAAATAGATAAAATTTAGTATTTATATTATCTCTCACAAACCCACAAATGATAAAATAATAACTGAGCAACTGTACAGACTAAATACTAACATTAAAAAAAACAATCTTAGCTTCTTTTGTGGAGCAAAAAATATTAATAAACACTTAGTAAAAACCAACTTTTTACACTGAAAAAGTTACAACTGTGAACAAAAAATTAGCTTTGACCTTAAGGTGGAATCTATTACACAAATGAAAAAAAAAAAAACAAATATCTTGACCATCAAATAATTATATATATTTTTTTAAACATTGAAACTTCCTAAACTAACAAGTGGCAACCATTTAATATACTTGGGTGAAAAACAAGTTAATTATTTATTAACTTGTTTTTACTTTTAAAATAACCACTTTTATTTCAAAACAAATTTCAAACATAAACTTCTTAAGTTGAACTTTAAACTCTGTGTTTTATAAAGCCTAAGCATATAGATACTTTAAAACTAAACAACATAACTTCTTTACATGGGTCTAAAATTTTTTATTTAAACTTGTCAAACTAAACTCTAAATCATATTTTTAAAGTCTAACCACACACATACCTTATAACAATAAAAACTCTCTACCTTCAGTCCTGATGATGATCCTGAGAGTTTGCACGAATCCCTCCTGCTTACCAGCCGCGGCCAGAACCTGAATCCTGGTTTTGACCACGTCGATGGGAAATATGAACGTCCACAGGCACAAACCTGCGGTTCCTCCCGCGAACGCGGTGCCCACCGGACCTATTCATTGTTTTTTGTTGAACAGTTGAGATTTTCATTAAGTATAACACAAGAAATTTTATATGAGTAAGAATTTAGTTATAGCCGAACTCTAGTTGTTACACTTAAATCAAGAATATAAGAAATACAGAAAAAATAAAAACAAACATAAAAATATTTTTTTGCTGTGCAATTGTGAAGTGTAGTCAGTTTGTAAATAAATATCAAAACTAACTTTTAAGATTTAAGCTTTTATGTGAACTACATTATACGCCTTTTACACTTAAGAAATAAGTGATAATAAAAAAACAACTAACAAAAAATATATATAAACAATAATTAACAACCACCCACCTACGTCATCCTTGGTGCCACCTTTTGGGGCAAGCAGGCCCCTGGTCAGCTCGTAACCATAGAAAAATGCGAAATATCCGGGCATTTCCCGCGCCCACGTGCTGGTAAGCCCCTTGTAAAACGAGGTGATTCCCCCCGATCGAAACATCTGCCTTGCAACCGCACCAGGGCTTCTGTGAGAAGATTAAATTGTGATAGCTGTGAATTATTGGTTAAGTTTTTAGTTAATTTTATAGCTTTATCTGAAAAAAAATATGCACAACAAAAATTAATTTAAGTACTAAACGATTAAGAACGTTGTAATTTACGGGGGAGTGCCCCGGAGTGGTGGGCACATTAGTGGCCATGCTAAACCGTGGGGAAGGTTTTCTAGAGGGTAGCTTTGCTACATCTAGACTAGAGGGAGGTTTATAACTAGGGTCCATTTTAGGTACACTTTTGAGTCAATTAATAAACAAAATCAAGACAAGGCAATGTAAAATAATGAACTTATAAAACTTTAAAATCAATACAAATCTATAAAATTGGCAAATTAGTCGAATATAAAAACTTAGCAGTGAATAGTTTAAATAAGTATCAGCCCTAATAAAAATTGTAGCAGTTAAAAATGTGTTTTATTTTGAACTGGAATCTAACTGCTGAGTTCTAATTTAACTGTTCAAATCCAAATACAGAACTTGTGTTCTAACAAGCAAATATTTCAAATCAAACTAGCTATAAGTGAACTGATTTCACTTACTCAAGACCCAAATACAGGATTGTAAAACTGACAACACTGAAGAGACTGCAATCCAGATTATAAAAACAATGAATTTGTTTTTCCTTAAGTTGCATCATGACAAATATAGTTTTATACATAATTATAGGTGATTTGCAGTTAGCAATTTGTTGATTATGATTGGCCGTACAGTATCATTTTGATATTTAAGACTTAATACCAGGGATGCATTACCATAGCATTACAACGTTGAAGTTTTTTCAAAATATATCTTTGTAAATAAATAAAAATCAAAGTACCAACAGTAGTTATTATACCTTATCTTAAGTATTTTTAGATATTCAGTGAATTGTTATGAATCAAACTAAATATTTTATATAACACAGAAATACATGTATAAAAACAGTTAAGACAGGGATAACTGAGTGAAATCACATAGTAACATTATAAACAAAAAAAAACAAGTACTTTATTTATTATGAACACTTTTTTTTTATTGACTAAAAAAAATCTTTTGAATAAGTACAAATAATCAAAACAGACACGTGTAGATTATAGATTAAAAAATGTATATTACAAAAACAAAACTAACTCTACCACATAATACAGAAAACCTTACCAATATGGTGAAAAAAACCCTCAAAAAAACTTAATTATTTGAAAAATAAAATTGGAAAATCTTAAACAAACTTCAAAGTTTACTGGTTAAAATAAACAATAATAACAGTTTTTAACTTACTACAAATCACTCAATTTTTTTCTTATTTATTATTATTAGGTACTTATTTTTCTTATTAGGTACTTTTAAACACTTTAAAGCAATTTTTATACTTTTTAGTTCTGTTAAAAATAAATCAAAAAATAAAATTTAATGCGTGTGTAATGATATAATATTAGAAAACTAAACTTGGACAAATTTACAGAGTGATTCAAAATTTAATCTGTTTCTACCTTTACCACCACAAGTAACCATAAGTGCAACTGAAAGCTTATTGCTACACATGTACTTTTTGAACTACCAAAACAAAAAAACACAACACAATGTGTACTGATGCGAAACTAACGTAGCAGCATCGGCAGAAAGTTTTCCGGTTTCCTTCATCTCAGTCATGGCCTGCATGCGGCACTTTATCAGCTCGGTGGGGCAAACGACCAGCGATGAAAATATTGAAGCTATGCTGCCAGCGCAGGCGTTGCTGAAATTGCTGGAAAAAATTATTTGTATTGTTTTCAATGCTCTTGGATTGTTTGAAGTACGTTGCTAAGATTTTAGTATTTGACAATTTTAATGATTGTTACTCAAAGTATATTAAAAAACATAGCATATCTACCTAAGACAATTTTATAAATCATGGGGTGTTAATTAATGTATTTACAACAACACGCTTTATAAGGTAGTACAAAAATAAAGAGGGCGTATTATTTTTAATATATTAATGTATAGTTTTAGTGTAGGTTAATTATAACGTAAGTAAACTTAAACGATTTTAAATGTTACTAATTGTTTTTGTCTTTTATTACTCTTTTGATTACTTTATAACTATTTGGTTACTAAACAAGTTTGTAAAATCTTATCTCTTATTAGCTTTGTACTCTATTGATGAGAACTGCTTGAAATATATTAAGTTTTACTAAATTTGTGTGTCTTGTATATCTTATTGTATAAAAATACTATAAAAAAGTAAATGTACACCAAATATAGAAACTTGTTTTAGCTTTTATAAACTAATTACCACTTGTAGGCCAAAATAAAACTTATATAACAAAAATATTCAACTAATTGTAAGAAATATTACCTGAGATTTTCAACTTTGCTACCACTCAGCTTTGCCATGAACTTTTGCGACTCGGCCAGGGCCAAAAACAGAACCGCGTTCTCAGACACGTTGCACAGGAGGGCAGGAGCCGAACCTTTGTAAAGTCCCAAGACTCCCTCTTGCCTTATCGTCTTCTTGAAGCAGTCCCACGTTCCTTTGTACATGGACGGGAACGTTTGCATTTTCACTTTTATTGTGTCCAAAGGCTGGCCGCAGTACACGCAGGCAACTCCGCCTTGAAAACAGAAGCTTTAACAATTTTAAAGTTTAGTATGCATGAAGGTTTTGTTTTTTTGCAAAAATTTAAGCCATAGCTTTTAAAATAAAAGTAGTGTTTACAATAAAAAATTTATTTAATATAATATTTATTTATTCACACTAAGGCAACAATGTTTCACCCCTAAGGGATCTTTGGGCCTGTAAAATAAAACAAAAATGAGACGATGGATAACTAAAAATATACAATAATGAAAGAAATTATAATTAAATTCAAAATAAGTTAAAAAATATACAGTGTTATTACTAGATAATTAATTAATAAAATTAAAAAACAATATAATGGGAAAAAAAAAAATTTAAATAGTATTTATACTTACAATAGCTGATTTGTTCTATACAGATTTAGATTTAGCTTATAACAACACAAAACAAAATGGCGTTTAACAAATAAGGGTACAAGCAATAACAAAAATAAGTGATAAAAGAATTAAATACGCTAAGTTTTAAAATAGAATTTCCTAAAGTGCGGGCAAGTGTAGAAGAGCTCTTGTCTTTTGTTTAAGATTCGTTTCTTGTTAGCATGTGCTATTTCTATTTTTTCTAGGTTGCAAGTCTTACAGATCTCCAAATAAAAAACAATAAAAAATCATTTAGCTTTTACAGTTTTATTTTTAGGTTATAAATTTCAAGCAACTTAGTGGGTTTTTTGATTGGTGTTACAGTAAATGAAGTATAAAAAACATCAAGAAAATTTTAAAAATTGTTTATAATAACTAAATAGAATTTTTAAAGCAAATAAAGAACCAAATAAGTTTTGAAACTGTTAGTGTTGCTATAATAAAAGTATAAAATTTAAACCTGCTGCACCAGAGGTAAACTCAGTCAGAAAGTCTTTAATGTTCAAAACCATGTCAAATTTATTTGTTTCTGTTCAAATTATTTTAATTTTTAAAAACTAGTAATAACTTATTACTAATAAGTATTTTGGTTGATAAAATTTCTAATCAAACGTTCATTAATTAAGTAAATTTTAAAACTATTTTATACTTAGAATTTTTTGTACTTTTTCTTATACTATTAAAATGCTGTAGCTTTTGTAATTTTTAGAAGAAGGCTTAATTTTCTAACAAACAAAAATCTTATTTAAAATTTTGGTTTTTAAAATCTTACTGTTTTTCAAATTTAAATCTAATATGTGAGAATTTTAAAACTATTGAATGATTACTTATTTAAAATCACTATTTCAGAAAACAGAAACATAAATATACTTTTAGTGATATTTTCAACTTATAAAAAGTATGGAAGTTAAAAAAAAGTGGTGTATACTTTTTTGTTGAAAACTTTAAAGAAGTTTGAAAATATCAAAAATTATTCTTTTTGTTAAGGCCATAGGGGGGTTATCCATGTTTTTTACAAGTTGATCTTATTTTATAGAGTAAGCTTCAAGTTGTTTTTTAACATTTCAAAAAATTCAAATTGATTTTTGAGGTATGACAGGTCGAAGTCAAGCCGCATAATAGGTTCCTTATAGGGAGGGAAAACTAAAACAGCAAAAAAAGATTATTTTGTTTAAAATCTATCTCCTCCTACATTTTTCAAGCAATCTTCTTAAAATTTTACAGTCTAACCTTTATACATTAACAAAAAAACGTTATATTAGACTTTCAAAAATTTTGAGTAAAAATACCTTCTTTAAAAAAAAAATTTATTTATTATTTTTTTGATAAGATTTTTGTTTCTTTAATTTACTAAAACTCATAAGTAAAGTTTTTTTCTTGTAATGTAAGGAAGATTTCCTAAAAATTTAAAAAAAGATTGCTTGAAAAATAAAGGAGATAGGTTTTTAGTGATTTTTTAAATTTTTGAGAAAAATGACCCCAAAAAATTTGCGGTTCATACATTTGTATCGGAAACTTTTTACAAAAAATAAAACATGTCAAAATATAAATGATATTTTTGAATTCTATACAAACTGGCTTGTAATTTGTACTTAAAGGTTTCAAATAAAAGCCAAAGCTATTTTTTTGTAAAAAATGTGTTGGACATTTTAATTGCCTAACTTTAATTTACCACATAAAGTACTCACTTGAATGCATATAAGTTAACTTAAATGTTAACTTCAACTCAAATTAAACAGTTCAGTATTAACTCGATACATGATAAATATTAACTTGAGATTTAAAACAAAAACCATAATACAAGAACCTAAAAATAGTTAAGAACTAGCCCCAAAAATGAATTTTTTTTAAACATACATTCCAAAATTAATAAAAATCATGTTCTTGAACATATTGGTTCTATAAAATAACAAAATGTTATAACTGGATCAACTAAATCTCATTCTAGATTTACAAAAAAATCTGAACTGAGATTTAAAAAAAATCAAAACTGTCCGGAGCCATCCTGATTAAAAAAAAAAAAAATATCCTTAGTTATCCTGAATTTTTCTAGAATTTCAAAATATCCTGCAATATCATGAGTATCATGAGTGTGTGGCAACCCTGTTATTATCATAAATCTAAAAGTAATCATTAATTTTTATATGATTTTGATTAAACTTACAACTTTAAAGTAAATTAATAAAACTAAAGCTATAAATAAAAAATTTCTTGAGTAACTAAATAGTTTCAGGTATTTGGTTAAACTATGTATTAGAAAAATAGAAAACTATGCATTTTAATGATGTTTGAAAAATTAAAACAGTTGAATTTTTCAAATACAATTTAATAACTTCTGATAGAGGGAAAGTTGATTACCATTGATGTTTATTGAGATTTTATAAACATATAGAATTTATTGTTGAAAACAGTTATAAGCTGGTTTTACTATTATTAGTCATAAATAGAGTTTGTTTTGCTCTTTGTCACCTAAAAAACTAGATTTTTAAAAAAACTAGTTTGCTGAAAAAGAAATAAATAAATATATTATTCTACAGTTTTTAATTTGCAAAAAAAAAAGAATTTATGTTTTGACTGTTGCTTGTTTGATCTGTATTCATAATAAATCATTTTTAAATATGGCCATGGATGGAAGTAAACCTTTTTTTTTCAAAAAAAAAACAGCCTTATTTTTTACAACAGTAACTAAGCTACCATTTGTTTAATACCAATATTTAAAACTAAAATTAACTTTTGAAATAAACTAGATCAAATTTGGAAAGTTTAATTGATTTTTAAGGGCATATGGAAGAAATTTCCACTTTTTTCACAATTTGATCTCATTTTATAGTTTTAACTAAACTATGAGAAGCTTTTAACAGATTTAAAAATTCAAATTTTTTTTTGAGATACAGAAGGTCAAAGTCGGAGGCAACATTAGGTTCCTTATGGGAAGCACAAACTAAGACCTCAAAAAAAGACAATTTCACTAAGAATCTATCTTCCCCTACGTTTTTTGAGATAAATACCTCAAACTTTCAGAAAATGTTCTTTGCATAATTTAAAAAATTTCTGTTGCAAGGAATTTTAAAAAAATTGAAAAATAAAAATTTGTATAAAAAATAAAATAAAAAAACACTTTTTTTTTGATTTTTGTCATATATATATTTTTAATTTTGTTCAGACAGATTTTTTTAAATATTGCAATGAACATTTTTTGGAAGTTTGAGGTATTAATCTTAAAAAAAGTAGGAGAGAGATTTTTAGTGTTTTCTAGTTATTTGCCGTTTTAGTTTGCATCTCCCAAAAGGAACCTACTGTAATCTCAGACTTTGATTGGCTATATCTCAAAAAATATTTTAAGTTTAAAGTTAAAACTCAATTAAATAAGACTAAATAGTGAAGGGTGATTTACTTCCCCCTATGCCCTTAATGGAAAATCAAACTAAAAACCCAACTAGACTACTTCACTAAAAATTTTTTCCTCCAGTTTTTGAGCAATCATTTAAAAATTTTCAAGTCTAATCTTTAATAAATCATGAACTACTTGTAGGAAAAATATATTTTAACTTCACCAAAACCATAGTTTTTATAAACTGGTCATAAATTTTTGAACAATTTATTTAATATTAGTTGTTTGTATTTTTTATAAAAAAAATACTTAAAATATTGAAACAAATTGCTTTAAAACTGTGGAAAAACTTAGATTTTTAAATATTTTTGAAATAGATGAAATAAAACTGGTAATGAAAAGTTTTTTTTTTTCTATATGTATCTACAGTAGAGATGAGCAAAATACAGCCACTACTGACCGGATCTAGCTTACCAATGTTTACAAGGTTTAAGTGGAATCCAGAACACAAAAGATAAAACTAACTGAGGCTTAATTTTAAAACTACACTACTTATTCTGGGATTTGAAATGGAAAATAAAAGTTTTAGATACAATTTACAGAAGATTAGAAACAGTGTAAAAAAGAAGTCACATAGAACTAGTATTTTACTAAAATGAACAATTGATTGTAAGACAAATTTTTGTTTATTAAGTGAAACTGAGAAATTTTGTCCCTCTTCAAAGACTAAACCTTTACACATCTGGTCTGCTAACTTAAAAATATTGCCCATCTCTAAACTATAAGGAATTTTTTTTTAAAGGTAACATAACTTTAAGAAAATTATTTTAATTTAAATTTTATAAAAAGTTAAGCTTTTAAGTATGAGCTAATGTTAGTTTTTGTAAAAAATAGATTTAGACCTCTCAAAAGTTTTAATGTTCACTTACCTAATTATAAGGAAGTACAGTAAATATTTATATAGTATATTTAAAATTACTTTTTGATTTTTAAGTTTCATTGTTATAGTGATAATAACCTCTTTTTTCTTCTTGTTTATTATTAAGATTTTGCTGCTTTTAAATAGTTGCTAAAAAGCCAGCCTTGGTGACTAAAAACTAGCCTAAGTTTAAAGTAAAATTTCTAAGCCACGTTTTGATAAACAAACTAAATTTGAGGTTTTGTTTAAGGTGCCTAAAATCAAAGCTTTCTTGGAGTTGTTATGTTTAAATTGAGACACCTTTTGGGTTTAAGTACTCTAACAATGGTGTATTGTATAGTTTTTTTGTTAGGAGGTCAACACTTTCATTATGTATATCTGCTTGGGATGGTGCTGCTGACTGTTACTTGAAAACAATTGCCTGAATAACAAATAAAGTGTGAGACAAGTTTGCCATGTGTCAGCTCTAACCATTTGTTTATAAAGATTTTTCCGCTAAAGTATAACAAGATGTTTGATTTACAAGTATCTAACTTGATGCAGAGTACTTAAATTGGAGCTGGTATTGACCACAGTAAATAAACACTTGATTCTTCAACTCATTCTAAAAACAAAATACAAACAAAAACCTAACATTTGATATTATAAAACCAAGAACTGATCAAAACTCATTTAAGTAGTTTGGCCCTAAGTTTTGGTCTAACCTTAAGATTTTTTTTTAGATTAAATAAGAGGCTTTAAAAATTTTATATCAAATCTTTATAATGTAAATTCTAAAATTCTACTGATTTTATGTTATTGCAATGTTTGGATTTTGCTACCTGTTGTACAGAGGAACAAAAACTTTTGAAATTTAGTTTTTTTAAAATCAAAATCATTTTGGTGCTTTTAGTTGATCTAACAAAGTTTCTGACTACTTACACAATGATCAGAATTATACTGTTCAAAATTAATTTCTTTTCATTGAAGTTCAATTGGCAAAAAAACATGTTTATAATAAAACCAAGTTCCTCTGTCTTCAAACTGAAGAGGGCTAGAAGAAACTTGATGTCTGATGAGTATGAAAAAAAATAATCACCTACTTAAACATTTCCCATTCACAAATAACTATCACTAATACTAACCTTCGAAAATTTTAACTAGCTTTAAATCAAAAATGCTTTATAAAGAACAAACAACTGTGAATTTTACGCGCTTTAGATCAAGTAATAATGTTGCAGCACTTTGGTAAAATTCTAAAAGCAAACATCAGTGACTTTTTGATAATGTATTAGAAACTTGAAACAATAACACAATTTTTAACTTCATATTTTGAAAAGATTGATCATTGCATTTGGGCATGTCATGAAGTGATTGAGCTCCTTAAAACTGACCCTATCAGACTATTAGTAGAAGTATGGATGTCTCATACTTTGGTTTAACTGGAATTAAATGCCATATAGCTAATAAACAGGGTTGCAACAGATCAGGCTGTAAAAAATTTCCCGACTTTTCCTGACTCAAATGCTTGATAAAAACCAATTCAAAAATACTAACCCAAGATTTAAAAGATTTTAATTTATTCCAAAAATTCAAGTAGACCCTTCAAAAAAAATTAATTGCAAAAGATTCAATCATCTAACTTCTATTACATCACTTGAACCATCTGTGTATGATTGATGTATTTGCAATAAACAGCTCTATCAGCAAAATAATTTTATTTTGTAATTTGATACAGTTCTAGTTAGTATGCATAAATATAATGTTTAACTCTTTTTCTTGATGTAATACTTTCTCATTTCATACTGTTTTCAAGCAGAGCTTTGTTAATACTTAATCTGGTTCGACCTCAGCCTGTTCATTGTGCAACACAAATAATGGTTGCAACAATTTTCCGAGAGATGATTTGGCAGGAAATTTCAATATTCCAAAATAGAACTGGTCAAAACAATCTTCCATTCGCTTGAAACTCTTGAACTTTAATGCATTCATCGGACAACTTACCAAAGTTCTTAATTGTTCAATGCTAGTATCACCTTCAGAGTTGGAGCACTTATTTTACTATGTTAAGGAGTGCACAATGTTAGCAAAACACTCAACAACAATTGTGACTCCTAATTTTTAATGGCTATGCAGATTTAGGCATGACATATTTTATACAAATGTACTTCCAATGGCCTTTCTGCTCCAGAGATTTTCAACTGCTTTTATAACTAACAAATCTACTTTTTTTTTTTAATTTAAGACTTTTTGTTCCTCAACTAGGTCTTTTTTCCTCAAAATTGCAAGCAAATTGGTTGCAGCACAACCAAGATCAAGGGCATGTTTTAGGAAAGCTTGATCAATTAATTAATCCTTGAATAAGTGGTTAAGCCGAAGTTTGTAACTATCACTTCTTTCATAATGATGCACAGCAATTTAATTACCAAGCATGAAATGTCCTCATGCAAAAAGGCAACAAGAGGCTGGGTACTCTGGTACAATATTAAAAAAGGCTGCATAAGAGATATCACATAACTAAAGAAATGCAAGAAATTTTGGTGTATATATCACAGTCTCACAATGGAAGTGTTATTGCCACAGACCATCAATACTAAAGAGCATTAAAAAAACTGCTTGTTCAAGTAGGGTAGTTGTTCAATATGTTGTTAGAAAATTTTGCAATTTTATAAAGGATATTTTATTAACTTATACTAGACAAAATAATTGGATATTAAATAATTTTGTACATTTCTAGGAAAATTTTGCAATTTTAGTCTGACTTTAAAGTATTTTTAACTAATTTGTTACTATTTGAAGGCTTTAGAAAACAAGGAATTTTGTAAATTAAATTGACAAAATCTGACCTTTTTTTTTTTAATTTTGTCAAATTTCCTGACAATTCCTTTTTGACTTTTTTTCAAAAAACTTTATTTTTTCTTGACCTTTCCTGACTTTTGTCATTTTTTTTTAGTTTTTCCTGACTTTTCTTGAGTTCCTGACCGTGTGGAAAACCTATTTATTTACAATTTTAACTAAATCTAAGTTTAAGATTAATATAAATTAAATAAAGAAATTAATACTTTTAGAAAAAATGGGTTGCACTCTATTTTAAACCCACTACTGCCAATATTTACTATGAAAACCATATTCTACCATGGGCACCACACCGTCTCCTCCCAAAGATTTCAATTTTCAAGATCATGTACGTTCACATTTTTCTTGTTGCCCTCTCTACATGAACAACTATAATCATTAAAATGTAAGGTAACTTAAAGAGTAACCCCATGTTTTTGAAGGAACAAGTTTTTAGGATTATTTTAGTATAAATTTTGCTATAAATCTTATTCTATACCGAAATTGAGATAACTATATCTATATAAAATTGAAAAAAAAAACTTAACAATGTCTAAAGAAAACGAATATAGGTCAAAGTTTTGAGCTAATTGCAGCTAAGTTTGCTTGAGCTCTGTATTTAGCTTTTTCTGGTTATAGATAATTTCTAGATTAGGGACTTTTTTTAATTAGCAGAGCTAAGAACTTACAAGAAACTTATGAAGTATGTAACAAACATTATATGTCTCTAATATATATTACATCTAATAAATACTTAAATTCAAAACATAAAAATTTTATGGCAATTATTTCAATGACATCTAATTTATAAAATCTTAAGAAGCTAGTTAACTAATTTAGTTCTACGGAACATACTTTTCATACCGAAAAAAAATATTTTTAATTAGTTCTGACACATTTTTATATCTCTTTTTTAAAGCAAATACGTTACAAATAATTTAAAAAACTGTTTAAAAATCTAAAAAAAACTACATTGCTTACAACCACTAGATTTAAAAATTAATTTAGAACTAATTACATTTAGATAGTGTCTTCTTTAAATTGAATCAAGAAACCTTATTAAAAAAGTGTAATGACATCGGTCATCAAGTATCACTTATAAGTATTTCTTAAATTTATGCTCTTTAAGTGTGTTCTAAGGCATATCAAAAAAGAAAAAAATTTGAATACCCTAAAGTCTATCTTTAGTATAAAATTATAGTATGTTAAACTTTCCGTTGATCAAAGTTAGTGAAAAATATTACAAAAAACTACATATAACTATTATTTAAGACTTTTTCTTTAGAGTTTCTGCTAGATAAAACTTAAATAAAGTTGAAAAAAAACATAGTTTTATACATTAGAAGTTTAAAAAAATACTTTCTAAATAACTTTATTAAATTAGTTAAATTTAACATTTATGTTTAAGCTTTCTGAATTATTAATAACTTTAATAAACAGACTAACTTTAATATAAAATCAAAGATCCTAAAATCGTTAAAATAAAAAACAGCTTTTATATATACAAAAAGAAAATAGTTAAACTGTCTCATATACTTAAACTAACTATATCATTTTATAGATAAGTGATACAGAAACACTTAAATATGCATACAAAAATCTTCACAATAAAAAAAATATTGGATATTTAAAACGTTTGTTAAAAAAGTTATTGAAATCTGGTTCAAATATACAAGTTTCTTATTATTAAAATAATGAAAGTTATATGATACAGAAATACTTAAATATGTAAACAAAACATCATCATATGCTTATAATTTTAATACTTACAATTTGTTTCAAGTTAGTGAAATAATGTTCACATATATAAATTTTCTTTATCATTTTATAAATTTATAATACAGAAACTTTAAATATGCAAACAAAACATCATAATAACACAAAAACATCAAATTTAAAAATCTGTTTCCAGATGTTGTAATATTTGGTTTACATTTTTAAGTTTTCTGTATCATTTAATAAATATATGCCACAGAAAAGCCTAAATGTGTAAGCAAAATGTCATGTTTTTTGCTCAATAAAGTAAACTTGCAATAGCCTATGACGAAACTTATTTAGTTTATTCAGTTCAGTAACATTTTATTAATTTTTAATTAAGGCTTCACAAAAAACACTATGCAGTTGACCTAAAACTATTTTAATAGTCTAAAAATACTAAAATCACATTGTACCTGTAGTTCCTTTTTATAAACAATAAATGTGAGAGAACTGGTAGTAAAAAGTTAAACTTACAGAGCATGTTAAAATTTAATTGAACTAAATACGAACTTTCATTAATAGTCCAAATCTGAGAGAAAGAGAAAGTTTTTGTTTATAGTAAAAATCTGCGAATTAATTGTGAAATACAAGTTAAAAGCGTGAGGACAATAAAAAGTACTTTGATCGTCTTATAAAAAAATAACTTGTTTCTTTGAATAGGTAATACGCATGTTTATTTAATCACTTTGTCTCTTACGAAAATTTGAAGGATTAAATGATGAAAGTTAATATATCATCGTTATGATAAATTAAGTTAGCTTCAACACGGATACTTTTATAAAAGTGTTGTACGTTTAATTAAAAGTTGTTACTTATTTAAGCTTCTGTAAAAGATTTTGTAGCAAATATTACTTAACTGTGAAGATATATTAAATGTGTAAACTCTGTGCCTCTATTTTATTGTTCTTGCTTTTTCAGCGTGCTTTACTGTGATGAATTTTTACTGTGATTATTTATTTACAGTTTTTATTAATAAACACAATGTGCTTTTTTTTCTATCTAGTTGTAGTTGCAACAAAAGCTTTAATATTATTTATTTTTTTTAATTTACACCAAATTAAACTGCTTAAAACTTGCTTTTTCTATTAAACAATTACTTTAATAACCACTCTTGTTTAACACCCGAATAAAAGTTAATTTTTAATAACAAGTAAGTTAGGTTTTCCTATAGAACTTTATAGCAAAAATAGCTTCAAGTTTAAATATTTTTGAAGTAAAAACAAAACCGCTACTGATAACTAAATATAGCTATTGATTTAAATCACCCTTTTAAGAACTTTTTTCGGTTAAATTACAAATTAGTATGTTCGAATATTGTCAGACAGCTTGTATTTGAAAACTTACTGATTCCCTATTTGTTACCTTAAGCTACCTTTTTCGAAAGTCTTGTAAAAATATTAAGTTGGTACTTTTGAAGTGCTGAAAAACTGAAAGTGATTTTATTTAAAAAAAGAACATTTTAAATATAAGTCTTTTTCTTGATTTTAAATATTAAATGCTGCCACAAGTGTATATTCGGTTATTATCTTGCCAATATTCCATTGCCTAACATGTATATGTACTAAAGGAAAAATGAAGCTTGTTAAAATTACAGTTTCTTCAACTGTCTTATATTATCGAGTTAAACCAAGGTAAAAAGTGCGAGCATATAAGGTGCTGGTGTTAAAAACATTGGCAGGTGAACACTTTAAAACTAATTATCAAAATTTGTTGTACGCACAACTCTTTACATAAAGCTTACTTGTAACTGTACTTGAAATAATTTTTTTTCACAGTTGCTACTTTTTTTTATAAAACCAGAATAATATCTGTCTATTGAAATAAAGACTAAAGAGCTGGTTTAACTTTGACACAGTTTGTATAAATAAACATTTTGAAACTACTACAATAGAAATTAAACGTGTTAATTGCTTTTTTTTTTCAATTTCACTTGTCTTGAAAATGTAATACAAGTATTCAAGTTTGTTTACATTGAGATGTTTATAATTTTCTTACTTTAAACAATCTTGAGTAACTTCAAGAAAAGTTTAAGTACCTGAATACTTTAAACTTTTGCCACTGAAAATGCAACAGTTTTATAATTGTTTTATTGAGTTTAATTTTATTTAACATGTATAGGTAAATTACATAGGATTGTGTCATAACCCTTTCATATAAACATTTTCTTAAATTACAAAAAAAAATATATGATTATAGTTTAATTTTTATTTCAAATTCTAACTTGTCAATTTATTTTTATGTTACCTTATATTTATTTTAATAAACAAACTAAGCGAGCACGTATAAGGTTTACAACACACAAAAGTGTTTTATACTTGTGAAACGAAATTGTAGCTTTACAAAGGTAACAACATTCTAAATAAACAAACATTTTATTAGTTAATAATGAAAAATGCTTAAACGAATGGTTTATTCTATTTAACTTAACGCATAAGTTTTAATTATTTCTAAATTATATTGAACAAAAAAAAATTCTATTCTCAGCACAGAGTAAAACAAATACGATGTTTGTAAGCAGTTGCTTAGCTGACAAATACTAAATAAATTTACTTCGAGTCAAAAATGTTTAAATTATCTTAAAATTAATAGAATTAGAATGAAAAAAGAATAGATGTGGTTGTTAATTTTAACAAGTTTCAGAAGTTTTGAATATTTGTTTCATGAACATTCCTTTATTGTCGACACACCAACATCTTCTTTTTCTACACTGTAAATATATATTCTTATATTCTTATATTATAGATTTTCATTTGCTATTAAAATACAAAAAAAAATCTTAAGAATAAATAACAACTATAACTTCACTTTAATATAACATTTTAAACAAACTAATATAAATATTTTATTTTTGCTTTATACCATTACTAACTTTATTATTGTATTATTAACAAACAATGAATTTCTTTGACTTTTTTTTTAAATAATATGTTTAAATAATTAAACTGTTTTATCCAACTAAAACATTATCAAAAAGTGCAAGTTACTAAAAGTACAGAATTCTCATAATATAAATATGCGTGTAAAAATAAAGTTGCGTGTTTCTAAATTATTTATATAAAGTAAGCAGTTTGTAGTAACTAGGTTAATAGCATTTCTTACACAACTCACAATTTTTTCAGTAGTTTTATATGAACCATTCGGATTACAAAATGGCTTCCAATACTTGTAACTTTCTTTATTTACTTTCATTGCTCTTTTCAGGTGTGCATTACAAGGTAGCTGTACAGAAATTAATTAAAAAACTTTAGTTTATAATAGGTTGGATTGACTTTACAATGAAATATTTTGTTTATTGTAATCACCAGGAAGCAAAGTTTAATACAGAATTTAAGTTTTTTTTTCTTGTTGTGTGTTCAAGCTTTTTAATAAAACTGTTTAGTCATATAAAAGGGAATTTCTAATGTCAATAAACACAACTTACTTTCTTATTAGAAAATTTATTCGGTAATATTTCAGTTCTTTCGATTTGTTTGTTGTTCATTTTGAGCTTTGTATTTTTGTCTCTACCAGTTTGGTGTGGTTTTAGACTTTCAGTAGAGTATTCTGCTTTTTAAGATATGAGCTGTTATAAACCTACTTTTTCGGTCAAATGAACAATTTTTTACAAAGTTTTACACAAAACATAAAAAAAGTTAAATGATACTTTTCTGCTTTAACTTAAGGAAATTAAAATAATTTACTTGAAAGTACCTTAGAGTTTAGCATTATGCAATAAGTTACTATTTATAATGTTAGACGAGTTGTCTACATTAAGTTTAAAACAATTTAGAATCAATATAGAAAATTACCCGTCATTGAAACAGATTGTTCAATATCAGCATTTTTCTCAGTTGCTCTTTCCACAGCTGCTGTTTCTTCGTTTCCTTCAACTTGCTCCTTTTCAGCGTTTGAGTACAATCTTCTTTCTTTTAAACCTTCGATCAACTCTTTGATCATGTCTTTTGCATCAAATTGATCTCGCAGTTGGTTATAAAACAACCCGATGCCAAGAAAATCTCCGAGGTGCCTATCGAAAACCCATGCAAACGAAGCGTTCCCAAAACGCTTGTAAACCTCACGCTTTTCTCCGTCAGCTCCGAAATACAGTTCGTCTCCGCCGTGCTGAAACTCGTCAAACACGTACTTCCGGTCGGTGACCTTCTGGACCAGATCTGATCCGAGGTCGTGCTTGTCGTAAAACTCCTTTTCAAAGTCCAACATGGCTCTTCCGCCTTCTTTCGTGACTCCTTCCAGCTGGTATTTAGTTTTGATCAACGCAAGCAACTTGCCTATTTTATATTGTTCCGCGTGAATATCAACCGATTTAAAGTTGCCAGGGTCCTCTCGGCCGTTTGAACGGAAGGCGTACAAAAGCTCCACCATGTCCACAACGTTGTGTCCGTCGACCTCTTGGTAAATAATTTCATTATCTTCGACCTTTCTTATTTTCCATTTATCATCGACTTTGATTAGGAAACCGTTGAAATATGACGTCAAATTACCTTCAGCAGACGAACCTTCTTCATTTAACTTACCTCTGCAGTAGCTTTCTGAAATATTACTGCGTTTGTTAGTTTTGGGATAACCCGGAAATACTTTTTTTAAAAGAACCTCTTTAAACCTTTTCACATCGTCAAAATCAGCACTTGTGTGTTTTTCGATGAAAAATTTTTCGTTGAAATATAGTTCGAGAATAGATAAATTTTCAAGTGAGTATTTTTCCAGAACTGTAGAAAGAATTTTGAATTCTTCCGAATCTTTTCTTTTAAAGGCAAATGAAGTGCTCAAAAGTTGGCAAAAAAGCACCAAAGTTATCAGTGAAAGTGTTTTCATTTTCTATTTGACTTAGTCTATGATCTACAAGCAATCTATATATTTAGTCTATATAAAATGATATAAATACGTATACATCTAGTGTTCCAAGAATATAAACGAATATTTTTGCTTTCTTTTTTACTTAATCTATGACTTTTTAATAAAAAATACTTAATCTTTAAATAATGATACCAAATATTTAAATACAATGCATCAAAAATATCAATGAAAGTGTTTTTGCTTTCATTTTGACTTAATCTTTAACCTATGTATAATCTATGTACTTAGTCAGTATACATAATCTAAATATAATGATACCAAGTATATGCATATATAATGCATTAAAAGTATCAATGAAAAAGTATTTATTTTATTTTTGACTTAACCTATGATCTATATATAATCTTTGCATTTAATCTTTATATAACTTGGTTTTAATAAGTTTAACAATCTATGTAATCGAACAATTAAGTACTAAAATGTCGAACTAGTTCAATTTTTAAGCTAGTATTGTTTACTGTTTAAAAAAAAAAGAATTAAGCTTTAATACAGTGTTTTTAAATAACAATGTCAGCATTACTAAACAAATTTAAAGCGTATTACAGTATAAACAGCTACTTACTTTAGATTTAAGTATTTAAATTTCAGGTTTGCAAAAGTTCTACGTACACTAGATTATATAAAACATAATTTGTCATAATAATACATAGTAAACGTCTTAAGAACTGTTAATGTACCTTACAAGAAGCTTATTATATTTTTAAACGACTAAAAACGACATTTAAAAGAATTTCTATGACCTCACTTTCAATGCACTACAATGTACAGGTGCACACTGTGAGGAATGCTGTTTTAAATAAGAGTAATTAATATGTATTTATTGACTTTACGCATTTGTTTTTGCATCTATGATTTTACTTTTGTCTTGTATCTTGCTTTAGATTTAAGTTAGTTTTATGAACACTGGAAGCTAAAAACATGCATTTTAAAACAAAAAAAATTGAAAGACACATAGAGTAGTTCACTTCGAACTTTGCTAAGATTGATCTGTATTGACTGTTTTTTGCTGAAGATGTTGATAGAAAAGTTTTTGATGTTAAATTTTGTTGTAGAAACATGTCTGAACTAATAATATTAGTTATAATATTAATCTAAAGAAAATGTTTTCAAAAAATCTAGATTAGATTATTAAATTAGATACATTAAACAAAGCATATAAGTAAACCAATAGAAATCAAACTTCTCATAAGAGTTGAATTAAAATTAGTTCAATGGTTTTTCCAATGTAAATAAACTTGAATACTTGTATTTCATTTTTAAGACAAGTGAAGTTTAAAAAAAGCAATTAACACGTTTAATTTCTATTGTAGTAGTTTCAAAATGTTTATTTATACAAACTGTGTCAAAATTAAATCAGCCTTTTAGTCTTTATTTCAATAGACAGATAGTGTTCTGGTTTTACAAAAAAAAAAGTAGCAACTGTGAAAAAAATATTATAAGTACAGTAACAAACATTACAGTTTGTACAACAAAGATTAAGCAGTACTTTTAAAGTGTTCACCTGCCAATATTTTTAACTCTAGCACCTTATATGTTCGCACTTTTTACTTGGGTTTAACTCAATAATTTAAGACAGTTGAAGAAACCGTAATTTAACAAGCTTCATTTTTTCTTTAGTACATATACCATGTTAGGCAATGGAATATTGGCAAGATAATAACCGAATATACACTTGTGGCAACATTTAATATTTAAAATAAAGAAACAAACAGACTTATATTTAAAATATTCCTTTTTTGAAATCAAATCATTTTCAGTTTTTCAGCACTTCAAAAGTACCAACTTGATATTTTTACAAGACTTTTGAAAAAGGTAGCTTGAGGTAACAAATAGTGAATCAGTAAGTTTTAAAATACAAGTTGTCTGACAATACTACACTAAAGTTTCGAACATACTAATTTGTAATTTAACCGAAAAAATGTTCTTAAAAAGGCAGGGTTGCCACAAATTAAGATGAGAAAAATTTCCTGACTTTTCTAAAACAAACTCTTAATATTTTATGTTTTGATCTTAGAAAACAAATAAAGAGATCTCAACTACTAGAGGAGATATAATGAATTTATTCTTTCAAGACTTTTTTTTACAAACAAGTTTCGGTCAAAGACCTCGTCAGTGCTTGAATAAATATTATTTAAATAAAAATTCAAAGAGAATACAAACTCTTAATTTAAAGTTATTCTAAAAAACATAATTAAACACTTGAAACAGTCTAAATGTTTCAATCTTATTTTTATACAGGTTAAAACAACAGTTTTTTGCTGAATTCAATCATCTAACTTCCATTACATCACTTGAACCATCTGTGTATGATTGATGTATTTTCACTAAACAGCTCTGTCAGCAAAATATAGTCAAATTTAGCACAAAAGTAGTAAAATAACCTAAAGCTAATTGTATCTAATAACAAAAAATATCTATCTAGAACATGTAATACTCATATAAGCTGTTTACTTATTTTAATAAAACACGACTCAAACCATGTAATATAAAATCCTTGAATTTAAATTCAACTAAAAAAAGGAGTAAAAAATACATAAAAATGTAAACCATATATCTGTTATATAAAATGTTTCCTTTATCATTTAGTATAAAATTTGAAACAAATAAATCTACTCTTATTTATTTTAAAAACTTAAGATATTCTACAAAAAATTACAATAGTATGTACCTCTCTTTTAACTTATTTTTCAAGTTTAAACAGCTTTAAAAATTTATAAAGAGGTATATTATACACATAAACTTGTTACATATAATACTAAACTTAGTGCTTAATTATAAAGAACTTTATTATTTACATAAACAAAAAACACTTAAGTTCTTAAACTCTACATTATAAACTTTTGTGTATATATCACAGATTCACTATAGAAGTTTCCTTCACACAAACAGGGCTGCCAAATAGTTTTTTCAAATTTCCTCCAGGTTTTTAAAATTACACGTTTTAGGGTCTATTTTTAGTTAAATATAAGTTTAAGCTAAAATTTGTGTTAAATAGTATATCAACATGCAAAAAGTATCTTAAAGATTCTTTAAATGTGTTTTTTAATTAACAAATTTTTGATGATGACAAAAAATTAATCATCTATATGACAGATTTTTCGAGTCAAATCAAAATATTACTACTTATTACATGTTATTATTCAAGGTTTTTGGCAACACTGTACAGATAATCAATACCAAAAAGCATATAAAAACTGATTGTTCAAGTAGGGTAGTTGTTCAATACGTTAATTGAAAAATTTTATTTTTATAAAGGGTATTTCGTTAATGTAAACCAGATGAAGACATTGGAAATTAAGAAATTATGTGAACTTCTAGGAAAATTTTGCAATTTTAGTCTGACATAAGAACTTTTAATTGATTTTACCATTTGAAGGCTTTATGAAATAAGGAATTACGTAAATTTGAACTGCCAATATCTATCTTTTTCTTAAATTTCCCTAATATTTTTCAATAACCCCCACTTTTGTCATTTAAAAAAAAGTTTTTCCTGACCTTCTGGCAACCGTGTAAAAAGATGAATTAAATCAATACAGTAGACTACCGCTTAAGTACGCAAATTGAACCCGACCAAAAAGTGCGTACTTAGCACGGGTAGTGCGTACTTTTTTTGACGACTTAGTATAAAATGAAATTTGGTTGTTTGTTTTCTTTCTTACAACTAGCCACCAAATAATTTAGCTAAATAAACAAGTCTTTTTATTTTAAATATAATTTAATACATAATTCTAATCTGCACAATTTTTTAATAGATTTTAAAATGATTTATTTTTTCTATAAAAAGTTTCTACATAATTAATACATACATTTAATATAGAAAGACAATGTCAGTCAATGATATAAAAAAGAATATCAAGCCATATTTTCCATATTTTGTTTTGTTAGAGGGAAAGACCAAACTACATTGTGTTTACCAAACATCAATGTGTGTACATTTAAGTTTAATTATGATTTAACTATGTTGTTTTGTAGGTTTTTTTAACTTTGTAATCTAGATTTATTTATTTTATAGCATTACAGCTCAGATATCATTATTCTTTTCACTTTTCTGCAACCACTACAAAAGTATTTAGTTTATTAACATTCAATAACAGGACTGTCACAATCTCAGGCCCTTTAGAATACTCAGGATTGCTCACCCTAGTTTAAAAGTTGCGAAAGTCTCCGGCTCACTCAGCAAGTTGGCCATTCTACCTGAAAACATATGATAATCTGGAAAAACTTAAGTGCGTACTTAAGGCGGGGTGCGTACCAAAAAAAGTGCGTACCTAAGCGGTAGTATACTGTAATTAAATTTAGATAACAGTAGCGATTTTGTTTTAACTTCAAAAACTTTTAAACTTGAGGTTATTTTTGCTATAGAATTGTATAGGAAAACTTAACTTACTTGTTATTAAAACTTAACATTAATTCAATTAAACAAGAGTAATTACAGTAATTGTTTGATAGAAAATACAAGTTTTAATCAGTTTAATTTAATGAAAACTAAAAAAAAAACTTTTTAAATGAAAATAACAACTACTGTTAACGCTTTTGTTGGAACTACAACTAGATAAAAAAAGCACATTGTGTTTATTAATAAAAATTGTAAATAAATAATCACAGTACAAATTCATCACAGTAAAGGACGTTAAAAAAGCAAGAACAGTAAAACAGAATCACAGAGTTTACACATTTAATTTATCTTCACAGTTAAGTAATATTTGTTACAAAAGGTTTTACAGAAGATTAAATAAATAACAACTTTTAATTAAACGTAGAATATTTTTATAAAAGTATCCGTGTTGAAGCTAAATTAATTAACCATCAGTGTAAAAAAATGAACGATGATACATTAATTTTCATCATTTAATCCTTCAGTGATCATTATGACGTCATATGAACGACTTCATGATGGGCTTGCCCTTCACCGGCGAGCTGGCGGCGGTGGACAGCAGTTTGAGGTTGTTCTTCAAATGGTTGGTCTTGTTGCGGTGGTGGTGGGCCACGAAGGTCTTGGGCGGGCCGCAGTCCGTCTTTGTCCTCACCACGGGCGCCTTGTATTCGGGGAATTTCCCTAAAATTTCGTAGTTCCACTGCATTTCCACCGTCTGGAGCAAAAAGTTAGATTTTTTGCTCAAGTTTTAGTAAAAAAATTAGATTAATTTTATTTGTGTATGTACACCAAACCTTTATACATTTAAAAAAATAAAAACCTAGTCAACTAAATGTCTTAGAACTTAGTAAAGTCACCTTCACAACCAGCATGCCCTTGTATTTTTTACCGATTTTGCAAGGAGTGAACGAAATGGTTATTTTGGTCCCTCCCTCCTCCTTTGTTGACAAATTTCCCACGCAAGGAGAAACTGCGAAACTGGAATCACTTTCTCCTGAGAAGTACGCTTCAAAGGGAACTGGGTGTCTGAAAATGCATTCGGTTCAGTTGACATATTTGATAAAAGTATTAAGAATTGTTAATCGTCCAAAGCAAATTAACAGTTTAAATAAAAATTAGATAGTAAAGGTTAGTGTCATTATTTGATAACACAAACACAATAAAACAAACCAAAAGTCAGTTGAATACATCATTTTACAAATGAAACTTGTATAAAGTTCACACCAGATTGTCTATTAAACGTTAGCAATTTGAAAAAAATGCAAATGAGATCAATTATGCAAAAAATATTTTATCCTCAGAAAAAAACAACAACTGCTAACTGACTCTGTTTTGCTGTCCAGCAAAAAAGTGACCGCAGATGTTTGACCCACCCCCTTCGATTCCACCACTATTTTGTCGTCAGGTTCCGGCTCCCCGGCCCTTATTCTCAGGGGGAACACCCAAGAGCCCCCCGTTACCGAGGTAACCAGCAGTTGGGTGATGTGACTGTTCGAATGAAATAATTATTTGCACTTTGTTTGTATATTTTATGAGTCAAATGAGTCTCAAGAAAATTAAAACTGAAGTTAATGAGATAGAATTAATTTAGAACAATAAACATTTTTTCAATTTTTCATCACTTTCTTAAGACACAAATTTAAACAAGTTAAAGTGTATAAAACTTAACCGGCCATAAAAATTCTTTTATTCAAGTTTAAAAAGTTAAGTGTTAATATCAGATGATAGAATCTTAACCTATTTTTATGATTTTTTGTTTCATACTGCAAATTAAATAATAAACCTTATATAAACTAATGACATTGTCAAAAAAATGAGTGAACAAACTTCATAGGCAACATTGGAGAAAAATCAGCTATGAAAGTCAATATGACAATTCCGTTGCTTGGGTTGCGAGTTTTGCCCACTAATTCTATTTTGAGACAATTTTCTATTTCTATTCTGCTCTTGTCACTACCATAGAAAAATTCGTAGTGAAACTCTTCGTTTAATCTATGACCTATTTAGAAAAATTGAGCTTTATATTAATAATATAAAACAAGCTATTGTTTTAAGTAATGAAAAAAATCTTTATATTATAAGTTAGTTAGTTGTTTTAGTGGAAATTACTTATAACTGTGAAAAAATATTATGACAAAAAATGAATAATTTCAGAAAATGTTTTTAGTTATTTTCATTTATAACTTCTCATACCAGTCTAAACAAAATTAAAACAAAAATTTAACACAACTAGTTGCTGACAAACCATCAAACACGTCAAAACTGAAGGGAGACTTGGACTTGTCGTCTTTGCTGACCCGGATGAGTGACCTGCCATCGGCAACTGACGGTGTGGCGCCCACTAGTGACACCTCCAATCTGTCAGATATGTGCGACCTGGCCTGGCAGAACACCGTCGCTTCCTCTGTTTTGAAATTTTGAAAGTTAAAACTTCACCATGTCTTTAAATTGACTGTTTCAAACTTAAAAATTAACTATTTACAAACAAAAACATTTAGATAAATATAACAAGTGTCAGTTTTGACAATGCGTATAACTTGTGTACATAATGTGCGTATTTTAACAGTTGCTTTTTAATATAAATAATGAATAAATTAAGAAACTCTTTACTTGTTTTAGCCACATTTAGCTGATTAACTAGTGGTAAGAAGTTATATTTAAATGAAACTTTTACAAAACTTCGCACTTTCACAAACACAACAGAAACAAAAACACTTGGAAATTTACATCAAAAACACACCTCCGTTAGGCTTGTCCATTTTGATGTGAGGGATTCCGTGGACCGGGTACACGTATCTGATGGCCAGAATTTCGTTGTGGTGGTACGTGGGTTTTATGTGCTCGTGTTGCTCCCTCGACTGTATCGCTGTTGAGTGTGAAAAAAACAAAAATCGTAACAAAAAGTATACCAAGAAGTAATCATCTGACGTTATGGTCGACAATATGAAGATTGTTTACGTCTTAAGATTTGTGCATCATTTTATGTCTAATTTAAAACGAGTATACGAATAGAAAACTTTATTAGTGAAAGAAAGCTATTCACAAACAAACTGAAAGTTTCACTGTAATAATATAACCAAATATAAACAAACATATATATATATAAAGATGTATAACAAACATACCAGATTGATGGCTGTTATCCTCGTATTCGTTTGGCCACATTCTGCCTTTCGTTCTTTTTATAGAGATGGCAATTGTTGCGAAGTATTTGAGCATCTAAATACAACATATCAAGTATATAACAGTAAGCACTTTAGTTAACTGTTAAAAAGAAGAGTATCTACAAACTAATTTAACAAAAGCTTTTACAAGTAAACTAGCTTTAAATCGTAGTAAATGAAAACAAAGGTAAAGTTTGGCCGAAATACTTAAGTTTTTATTATTTTTTCAACTAATATCGACGTAAAAATTACAAATTAAAATTAGTTGTGTTGGACAAGTAATATCCAATTAATCATTGCAACACTCACCCCGCTAGGATTGAAAGCAAAGGGGATGTCCACTGTTCCGTGGGGTTCCACCTCCAAATTGTGTTTTTGGTGGGTCAGAATGGAGAACGCGGGCTCTGTTGTCACGCTGCGTCTAAAAAAAATTTAAGTTCTTATAAAAAATGTGTATTTCACTTATTTCCTTTATAATCAAAATATAGGTATAGAGGCATGTTAAACTTTTATATAACTTAAACAATCAAAAAAAAAAAAATTTGAACATAAAATATGGACTATAATAACAAATCAAAATGAAATATAATCTTAGACAAAAGTAAAAACAAACTGTATGATGGAGGATCTGACTTCTCTGAGCACCTGATCGTTCTCCGTCAACTTTATGTCGGCGACGACGGTGGAGTCGGTGGGGTTCATGAACTGGATGACGTTGGAGTTGCCGGACCCCACCGAGGCCGATATGCTGGTCGGGGGCATCAGCTTGGGGAGGAGGCCCCTTCCGCTCACGTAGTACACGCAGTCGCCCAGCTGCTTCGACTTGAACACCACTGAGTTGCGAACAAAAAAAAGCGGTGAAGTTTACTAGTGTTGAAATATTGTTTAAAAAAATCAACTACAGTTTATGTTCAATTTTAAACAACAAGATGCTCGAAATATTTAAACGCAATAGTTTTAATCTTTGTACAACACTTTAAATTAAATACCGAGCCGCAAAAACTGAAAGTTACCAGTAGACTTGTGGGAGTGGATCCCCAGCGAGGTCGGGGAGAACTGGATGAGGACGTCCACCGTGGTGTCCTTGGTAACCAGGATCTGCTCCCGCTTCTCCTCGCTCGTCACCGAGTCCTCCTGCACCAGGTAGTTGGACTGGACGTGGAAGTTGGTGCGGTTGCTGACCACAACGTCCACCACCATGTCCTCGGTCTTGCACATGTTGTGGATCGGTATCGACCTTCGGCAGAAGCTGCCTGTTGGAATAGATTTCAAAAAAATTAAAAAGGAATTGGATTTTTTGTTGGCTAAACAGTAACGCAACGCTCTGTGGTTAGATTGTGAGAATTTTAATCATATAAAGTACAACTTCGAAAAAAAGATTACGCGGGTATTTTAATGTAATTAGATGTTTGTTGAGTTAATACCTATACCTGTGCATTGGTTTATAGTAAAAATAAACCAAAAACTCGAGCCATGTAACCTTAAAAACTAAAACTGTTGCGCAAATTCGTTTTTATTTTGTTGTATAACAAAATTTTTATCTACCATACCCGAAAATAAAGTACATTCTTACAATAAGTAAACTCGTTGATCCTAACAGACTTTTAAATGTGCAAATCAATTAAAACAGTTTACCAAGCTCGCACTCCATGGTGCGGAGGGACTTGGGCGGGGGAGTGGTGGAGCTGACGCTGATCTTGTACCAGAACTCTCCGCTCAGCTCGCTGTTGAGCACCAGCGACCCGTCCCACGCCCCCACCCTGATCGGGCTGAAGGTTATGGGGACGGTTCCGGGAATCCCCGGCATCAGAGTGAGCGTCTTCTGCGCCGACAGGTAATCGCCCAGAATTTCCACCTGAAGAAAGTCACGTGATTTAAGTTGTTATTAATAAGCATCATAAGAAAACAAGTATATTTGGAATTAATTTTAAAAAGCTTACTAGAGTTCGAAAGCTCATACTTGTTGTTTTGTTTGTTATCTACGAATATAAAGATACAAGGAAAAAGTTTGATTATCAGAATTATTATTTGATATCATGTTTCCGTGAACACGTCGTTATTTAATTTGATTTTCAAAAATTATTAAAATTATTTTTAGACTTCAAACAAACTATTGATTAAAAACTTCCTATTAGAAATCAAATTAAAATTCAATTAGTTAATATAAACTCTACTATTTTCAGTCATGGCTTTAAATTAAATGTTTTTTATAAATGAGACTCACGCTGAGGTCGAGTTTTTCGTTTGTGGGATTTTCAATTTTAACTTCAGTCGTCACAGACTTTTGCACCTCGCATTCTATTTGAACGTTTTTGATGAAGTCCGAAGGCACGACCTCGATCATCAAGGAATACCAAATTCTATTGATTAAAAAAATGTCATTTGTTTAATAACTTAAATTTAACACTACAATTTAGTAGCTTTTCAAAGTGTGTTGATACTTTAAATGACTTGACACGTTTTTAATGTCAAACATGAAGTAACTTTTATGTTTAGGAAGAAAAATAGCAATCATTACATACCAATTGAAAACAAACTAACAAATAAAAATGTAACACAAAAGTATGATATTATCTACAATAATGTTAGTTTGCTGAATGAGCATCTGAAATACCTTTTGCTTATAAAAAGTAAACAAACATTTTACATATTGTAATTTATACTTACTTTAAATTTATAAATATTTTCAATTATTTATCTACTGTGTAACATGTAAAAACAATTTGTTCAATATTAATCAAAGTTTTGTGAACTGTAAATATTGAAAAGAATATATTTTTCTGTACACAAAAACATGCTGTAGTATGTAAAGTATTTAATAACAAGTCGAATTAATTCTTTTATTTGAAAAGACTTGTCAAAAGAGCTAAAAAAGCAAATATGTTTAGTTATATCATATATATATATATTATAAATTATCAAAATTTGAAAAAGTAAAAGAACTTTACACCCCGTTTAAATTATAATTTAGCATTATAACTAAATAAACGAGCACTGTACATTTGCATTAAGTGAGTTCTCGTTAAAAGTTTAAAGTCATATCAACTTAAGTACTGTACTTTTGAAATAAGACATTTTAACTTTTTTTATAGACGTTTCAACACTGAATTTTACAACTACTATGCATATTTTGAGTTATGTCAAACGGGAAGTTAAATTACATTAGTTTTAATCGAATATTCTAATTCGGTTTAAAGCTTCAAATGCGCTCGGATCTTGACGTTCTAGCTACTAAATTTTCAAACAATTTTTTTAAATTTTCAGTTCCGACCGAAGTTCAAGAACACAGACTTAAATGAACATTATGCAAATTAAAAACTGCGTCATACTTTTGCCCGTGCTTCCGGTCCGCGTCGGTTCCGTTCGGCACCTTGAACACCGGATGCTCGTCGTGGTGGTCCTCGTGGTCGTCGGTCGCGTCGCCGTTTTCGGACTCGTCGTCGGAGGAGGTGGGGCCCGGGGGGTCGGGTCGGAGGGGGTCGTCGCACACGAACATGAGCACCCCCTTGCAGTTGCCCCTCTGCATCGGCGACAGCGTGAAAGTGAAGTCGCCCGTCTTGCGCGGCTGTTTGAAATGACGCGTGAAAAAAATTGGCAGTTCCTTTTATGTAAACAAAAATATTTAGTTTTGCAAGTTATTTTTGAACGAATTAATAGCTGAACGCTTTTAACTCACTTCATTTTCAAACACGGCCTTCCAAAATATAAACTTCAAACACAACTTGTCAATTTACTTTTTTTTTTGTAAAAACTAAAGACTTTAAGGAGACAACCAACAAAAAACAAATTGAAAAAAGCAAGTTGCAACTAACGGGAACGACCAGGTTGGTGGGGCCGTCGAGGAAGTCGATGTTGGAGTAGACGTCGTAGTTCAGAGTCGCCTGCGAGTAGTTTGGCACCTTCAGTGTCTGCTGGAACGAGCCTCTGCACTTCACCTTGCACCTGATTGTTTCCACCGACAACGAAGTCTGGCCCACCCCCTTCAACTCAAAGTTGTGCTCCATACCGTCCACTCTGTATGAAAAATGTCGTACAAAAATTAATCAAACACTTAAAGAAAAATGTTGCATTAAAATACCAATTGATTGGCTACTGCATAGTGATCCAATTCATAAAAATAATTTATATTGTAGAAATAGTTTTAAAAAAATTTAGAAACTATTAAGTTTTAATGTTAAAGTCGATCAATTGTATTTATTCTTTCGAGTGCAAAACTTTCAAAGTAAAATTGTGATATCACAAAGTGAAATTGCTTACTCCTCGGTGGGTTTCCAACCTGTTTTTAATGACGAGGTGGCCGTTGGCGCAGCACTCGCTGGTCGGGTGGAACGTCAGCGGGTAGTAGCTGGTCTCGTGCGCCTTGACCACCAAATTTATCGGTCCGCTGAACAGGTCGCCAGTGGTCTTGCAAACTAGAAGCCAGTCGTGGTTCGTAGAGTTTTGCTGTTGAAAAAATAGCACGGCTTTTGTCAGGTTTTTTAAATATATATAAAAAATATGAGTTTTATTTTGAGCTATAACTTTCCCATCAGTGAAATACATTTTTTATTCTCAAGAGTTATTTCAAAAAACTTAGTAGGTTCTTTTGAGCGTAAACAAAAACAAGCAAATAACTGCGCGGTGCCATATAAATAAATCTACATCTAGAAAAAAAAAACAGCGCCAACTAACGATTGGAATGTTTTGTGTGAGGGGGGTGTTGGCGGGAGTGTGGAAGTTCATTGTGACGTTGGAGGGCTGCTGGTGGACCTCGCACTCGATACGGAACGTCCTGACGTCGGAGTGGGAGGTCAGGAGGAGGTCGCACGCGTACATCCCCGCCTGCTCGGCGTAGAAGCTCAGCTCCAACCCGAACGTGTCGTCTGGCTGAAACGTTGTTGAAACGCTCGTTTGAAGCAGCAATTGTTTCAGTTGTTAAGTTTTAGGAACTTATAATTTTTTTGTTAAGTAGATGCAAAAGTTATTTTGAAAAGTACGGGCTAAAATGAGAGTCAAACATGCTTGGTTTGAAAGAAGGAAAGGCTGAAAAAATAGTATCAGCCTCGTTCATACAGATTCTTTTATGTTTCTACTAAGAGTTTAAAAAAAATTATTTACGTCTACTTGAAAACGTTTTGTAAACGAAACCTTAAAAAACACTACCATGTATAAACTTTACTTAATATAATTCAACAAAACTTAATAGCGGCAATGCAATTGTTTTTAACGCAACAAACCTGGCGGCTACTGTACCGCACGCAAGTGTTGGAAACGTCGCTACCCGGAACCTTCAGCACGGGCAACGGGGCCACGACGGTAGGGGGCGCCCTGAACTTGCCATTGGTTACCCTGACCCGGTACTTGCAGCTGGTCGGCTGCGTGGGGAACAGGGTCTTGTACGGCTGCAGGGACTTTCTCGTCTGGCTGTTACGGATGACCGCTTTTGCCGCTACTTTGCCGCTGTGCAGAGTTCCTGGATGAATTATTAGCGTTGAATTGTTTTGTTTATTATTTCAAACTAACCTATTTTTTAATCAGCAACATTTATTTAAAATATGAAATATAATTGCCCCAATTTTATCAATTCGATTGGATTACGATTAATCTAATTTAACTTACTGTTCTCAGAGTTTGAAACATGCATACAAACTATTTTTACTCATAATATAAAAACTTGGTTAAAATAAAGCTAGGTCAAGAATACGTATGTATTTTTGGTGTTATTTTATAATTAAGTAATTTTTCCACTTTAAATATTTGTTGACAAAGCTGCTAATGATCATGGTCGTACAGGATAGTTTAGAGCTTATTGTAAAACGGCAAAAACAATTCAGCGATGGTGAAGATAACCGTAGTATTGTTTGTTACTGTTATTTATTAGAAAAAACATATCATGAAACTTAAAATTCTTTAAAAGTATCTATTGTTTATACTTCAATTAACAAAAAAAGGGCTAACGTTAACGTAAGTAAAACTTTTGGACCCCGCCAATGAAATCAACAAAATTAATTTGATTTGAGATAAAAACTATAAAACTTATACTACAGAAGATATTGGTTTTTAAATTACCACCATCTAAAATACAAAATACCGGTCAACGATCTCCTTCTCTGCTCGCACTTGCTCATGGACTGCTGAGCGGCAATCCTCAGCGCTTTCTCCTTGGCAGGGTTGATCACCGGGATGTTCAGAACCTCGCTTATCCGCTCGTTTACCTGGCATTGCCAGTACAACACGTTCGGCTTGCAACCTTGAGAAATAAAAACTTTAATTGTATGTAAAAATTACACAAAAATACCATAAATAAATGCAAGTAATACAACAACCTGCATTTACAGCTAAAAAAACTTAGAAACTTCAAGAAAGTGTATAGTCTTTAATGAAGGACAACGTTTCAAACTATTTTTTTTTTATTTTTAACACCCGACTAGTACCTCTGAGCTTCTTGGTGTTCTGGTCGAGGACGGTGGTGTGACTCGAGTTGCGGTTCAATTTGAGCTGGGTGGGGACCGGCAGGAGGGCCTCCCCCTCAACCGCGTACACCATTTCGCCCACTTGCTCGTTCACCAGCAGGATGGTGCAGAAGTCCTTGCCCATTGCAAACGGCAAATATTTTATCTGTACAATTTATTTTATTTATGTATATACTTTGTAAGTTTCAAGTTAAAGTTATCTATTCTCTATGGGTGGCAAAACGTTGTCAGAATAATATGGCAACTAGGTATGAAAACGGTTGTTTTGATTTCTGGTTAGTTTTACTCGTCTGGAACTCTAGGATTTAACGCCTTTTTGCGTAACATCTGATTTTAAAATTTGATAATGAACAAAAATCAATATCATAAACACTTTTTTCTATCAATATAATTAAACTAAATTTTTCAAATCTAAACAAACACCAACCAAAATATTTTTCTTCTCCCCGGCCTCCATGTACACGCTTGTGACATCACAGTAGAAGCAGGGCACGTCGCGGTGCCTCCTAGCGCGATCCTCCTCCGGCTCCGTGTTGGCCGTGGTAACCACCTCCGTCTCGTCCGTGTCGAACCTGCGCTTGGCCTGGTTGCCCCTCCGCTTCGCCCCATTGGCGCCCTGCGGCTTGACGGGCGGCGAGTTCTGCTGCTCCTTCTGAAGCGGGTTGATCTTCGGCTCGCTGACGATCACCTTGAACTCGCACGCCTTGTGGAAGATGTTGCACACCTGTTTGGAGTTGGGGGTTTCTGGTTGGATTGTAAACTATTTTCTTTGGTGTTTTAAGCTAGTTATATTAATAATTAAAACATTTCACAAAAAAAAGGCGAAATTACCTGTATAACCACAAACTAAGTTAGTTTTCAAAAAAGTAAAACTATAAAATAATTTCATTCCTATTTAAGAAAGGTTAAGTTGATTGGACTACAGTATTGAAAATGCCAAAAAATATGCTGTTTTAGAATCTATAAAATTTGATATTTTAAATAACTTAAAAACCTATGATTTAAAAAATGAATATCTTAAACAATTGTGTTCTTGAACTTAAACTTTTATTTTGACTTCAAACAGTTGTTTTAAAAATAAGCAAAATATACGAAGAATATTTTTACTAGAAAGATAAACTAATACATATAACGAAATAACTGTAAAAACATTTTTAAGTAAAACGGATCATGAGTTGTGTATAATTAATAGCTAAGTTTCATTAAATTGTTTAGTTAGTTTTCTATGCCACATTAAGAAAGGGTAAATAGATAATTTAATTTGATTTTTTATTAATCAATTATTTAAATTAGACAAGATTTATACAAAATTCTTAAATCAGTCCAGAACACAGTCAATTTTTTATTTGTGACTTTTCATATGCATCAATAATTAAAAAAAAAAGATAGTTTAGAAAAATCTACAAATGTTTTGCATATTAGTTAAGATTGTTGAACTAAACTAATATGCAACAAATTTGTAGATTTTTCTAAACTATCTTTTGTTTTTTTTTAATTATTTAAACTAGTAATTTGTAATATATAATATAGCAAAATAGTTAAGTTTTGCATTTACAAATAGCAAATGAAAATAAAATTGTTTTAGCATACTTAAACAACGAAGAGTTAAAAAGTAATAACTTGAATTTTAATGTTGTACAGTTAAGTTAGATTTTCATTATTACGTCATTATTTTTTTGCAGCATCAAATGTGCAATTGCAACCAGTTAGCATGAAGTTTATTTGAAACACAAACTACTCTCAGTACTAACCACATTTAACTGGATTTTTTGAAATGAGTTCCCATGCGAAAAGTGAGTTTAAATCACTTTCAGAATTAGCACTAGAACTACATAACGTTTCATTAGACGGTCACTTTACCGATGAAACTATAGAAGCGATACGAGAACAAGACGACAATGTGTTTACTGAATTAAAAAGGAAAAACGAAAAGGTTTTGCAATATAAACTTACCCAAGACAGTTACCACAAATCAGCTGAAGAAGATGCAAATGGTGGAAACAATGTTCTAAATTCAATTGACAAACATGAGTCTTCAGAAGAAAAAGATATAAAAAAATTAGATGAACAAGCAAAAATCGGTGCACTTAATCAAGAATCTTTAGAAGAAAATGAGCTAAAAAATGGAGAAAGCCAACAAGAAAAAAGTAAAGTAAATCAAAATTTGGACACAACTTCTCTTCAAGAAACAGAACAAACATCAGAAAGTCAGCTAAAAGCATTAAAGACGACAAAGTTCACATTGAATGTGCAAAGCTACGAGCAAGACGACGTCATTACAGTTAAAGACGATGTTTTAGAAGTTCAACAGACAGAAGACTTTGTAGGTTTAGACACTCAGCTTAAAGAAACCCAGGAACAAATGACAGCGGACTTGTTGGGGCTTGCCAATGAAACAATGGAAAAAGTCAAACGCGCAAACAGGTTTCAACTCACGGACGTTGACGAAGTTCCTGAGTGGATCAGCAACCCAGAAATTAACGTGGAAAACCTCGACGTGGATCCTCTAGTTCAGAGTAACTTGAGCAAGATTTCGCTGCACCTACAGTCGGTCAGGAGGGAGCAGTCTTCCAGTTCTTCGGGATTGTCTTCTAAAAAAACGACATTGTCGAGCATTTCGGAGGAGAAAGAAGAAAAGAAGTTTACGAGAGAGGAGCTCGAGGAGATGTACTGGGAAGAAATAAGGAAGCAGAGCGAGTTGGTGAAGGAAAACACGCAGGTGCAGCACCACCTATGCAAAATACTTAGGTTACATATTTAATATTTGTTTATATACTTTGTAAAGGTTAATTACGATTTTGCAAGGTTAGTTTTTAAGTGCATTGCCAAACGTAACATTATTATCAAAATTTTAGACTTGTAATGATGAGTAAGCACATCTATTCTAAAAACTAAATAAGGTATATTTAACAATCTTCGAAAAAACTAATAGTTCAATTTGTATAACCCACGATCAAAAACAAACACTTATAGTCCTTTTATGTATATAACAACAGCAATAAACTATGATGTGCTAGTTCCTTGAGTTGACCAATGTTTTAAGAGATTTGTTTGTGATTTTTCGTTCTGATCTTAACTTCGTAAATACATAAACACATATCAAAAAAAAAAAAGCTTTGTTTTATATATTTTTTAAAATAACCTTGGTGTCTTTGTCCATAATTAAAAAAAAGTAATTGAAAAAAATTAAAAAGGTATAAAAGTTAGAAAATGGTAGTTTTTAACCAATCTAAGCTAATGAAATTAGACATTTTTTTTACGCTTAGCAAGAGTCATTTCACGTGCACAGGAAAAGTAGACGGGAAGAGTTTACGATCGAGCACCGCGTGGACAAGGAGAAAGACGACGAGCAGGGGAAGCGGTTCATAGCCAAGCTGATCAACTACGACCTGCTGAAGAAGCGCAAGCTGGCGGACGAGAAGGAGCTGGTGGGGCTGCAGGCCAGCTTCGAGGAGCAGTCGACCGACAAGGTGCGGGACTGCTTCGAGCTGTGGAAGAAGATGTGCAAGAAGCTGGTGAGGTACTGCCGCGAGGCCAAGTACGACAACTGCGCGCCGCTGCCGCAGCAGAGGCTGGAGCACCTGATGGTGAAGGAGAGCAACAAGTACGAGCAGGTGAGGAGGGTGAGGACGATCAGCATCAGGGTCGGCCACCAGATAGACCGGCTCAAGGCGAAGATCCGCGAGAAGAACGCCGACGCGGACGACGTGAGCCTGCTGGACCACGAGCAGATGAAGATGGAGATCCACCGAATGTTCGAGACCCTGCAGGAGCGCAACATCAGGATCGAGGGCATCAAGGAGGGCGTGCGGAGGAACGTGATCAGGGCGGCGCACATCAAGGAGAAGGCGCAGATGCAGCGGGAGGAGATCGAGAGTATGCGGAGGCGGCGGGGGAAATTAGAAGAGGACATACAGGAGCACAGGCGGAAAATAACCCTGCTGAAGCGCAAGAGGAACAAGGTGAGGAGCAGGAACTCGAAGCTGCAGAGCAAAGCCGGTTTGCTGCACCTCCCTCTCCTCATTTCCGACTACGAGATGACGTACGACGACATCAGCGACACGAAAAACAAAATATACGATCTGAAGGAGAGCTACCGGAGGACGGACGAGAGAAGGCGGAAAGTGAGGAAGAGAATTCGGAGCGTCGAGCCGAATCCGGTGCGCAGTTCAGTGAGGAAATCTTTTGATACCAAACTGCCGCTAATCATCACTTGATGTTTTTTTATTAACTTTTTATGACCACTTTTAATTTTTGAATTTAATAAACTTTTTTTTTACTTGAAAACATAGAACACTATCTCAAACCTTTACTATCTAATTCCAACCTATTTTTCTAGTTAAAGTACTTAAAAAGTCATTATAAGATTATTATTATGAATTCAAAATAGGTTTAGTTTTTAAAAATTTGTTTTTATTTTCTAGTACCCGTTTCCCAAGTGTTTTAAAATTTTTAAAGTTTTAAACTTAAAGAAACGTTTATAAACAGCTTTTTAAAGCAATTTAAAAAAAATGATTTTTGCAATCCTTATCACAATTAAACATATAAAACATAACAAGTATAAGCAAAAGCTAGATAAAATTATTTGAACTTTAACATATTGTAAGTGCACTAAGTGATACTGTATTTATTAAACGCATAATAATAAAACTGGTTTAGGAAAATTGAATCTTACAGCGCAGAAAAAATGCTATAAGACAAATGCTGGTCAAGTTTTTATTTTTATTTTTTTCTTAATTAATTTACTCACAATTATTTTTATGAAAACTGAAAAGTAAGATAGAACTGAACTGTACGCAAACGGGAAATTTTATTTTCCACAATTTATTTTTAAACAAAGAATATATACTCCGAAAAAAAACTAAGACTAAAACATGAATTTGAACAGTTGTTGTTAATTAAAAAAACATGCTTATATATTTTAAGATGCTACAAAGTCTAAACTGTAGTTTACTTACTTTTTCAAACTAGGTTGATATACAATGTTTTTTAATTATAATGACAGCTGAATAAAACAAAAAAAAAAAAAAGACTGAGCCTTAAACATTTTTTAAAACGTTGGGATGTGGTATAATGAAAAAAAAGCAAATACTTACTACAAAATGTTGATAGTTAGGATAGAGAAAAGCTATTATTTAAAAAAAGCTATTTCTATACCTTAAAAGTTGCTGTTACAAAAAACTCCTCGACAATTATAGAATTTTTTCTATAAACATTTAGTAAACATTAGAATAATCTTAAGCAATAAACTAACTAAAAGAGAGTTTTTTTAATTTATAATAAGTTAAATATAGTATTTAAATTAAACTTAAAATAAAATATTTTACACAACTTATTGTCAACATATAATTGAAAAAAACTTTTTATTTTAATCTATGTGTATTTTAAAATTTTTATCACCTATATCTTGATGCTTGCATTAAAAAGTTGTAACTATTATTTTCACAGATATCTACGCAGGGTTCCTACTAAAATTATTTAAAAAAATTATAGGGAAATCCATAAAGTATAGCAAATTTATAGGGAAATTATCAAAAAAATAACAATGAATTTTATACGTTACGAACATACTTTTAAAGTACATAAAGTAAAATATGTCATTAACCGTTTATAAGCACAGTCTTAATAAGAAATTTACGAAAGTTTGAGGGTTTTTGAGCTCTAATTTTAGTTAAGTTAGCAAACTTTAGATAAATTGGATTTAATGTAAATAAAGATAATTTTATCCGCCAGGTGGCAGCATGGAGTTACAGCTTTTTACTGAGATTGCAAAGATTTAGATTTAAAAAATACTTAAAACATTTTTTATGTGTTTTTCACCACGCGGTGTCACTGTTTTGCTTTCAAATTTCAACCATCAACAAAAAACAAACGTAATTCATAGGGATTTCTAGGGATTTTCACATAGTTTTCAATTTTTTCTAGGTATTTATAGGGATCTTTCAGAGTATTGCAAATTGGTAGGAAATTATAGTGATATATAGGGAAGTGGGAACCCTGTCTACGTGTAAACAGTTGAAGATATTTAAATAAATAATACAACTATAAAGCCAAATAGATCATATTTAGTATCTAAAATTATTTTCACAGCTTTATTTTTGATAACAAAAAACTTAGTAATATCTTGTTAAATAAACAAATAAAATTTAAGGATTTAAATAGCTTAAAAGTTCCACGGTGAATTTTGTTAATAAAATATCTATAATTACGTTTACAGTTGATTTTGTCAAAATTTCTTATAACCTTTTTTAATGAACAAAATTCTAAATAAAGTAACTTCTATATACAATTATAAAATCAATCTTCAGTCTTAGATTAAGCGAAGATGCAAGGATAATTTATATTGGCAATTAAAAGCTTAAAATTTTAATCAAAATCTACTAAGTCACGAGTGTACCATAAAACACAATATATTAAAACTTAATTTTTTTAACGAAATTCAAATAAAAAGTTTAGACGTTGAAGTAATCTAATGTAAATTCCCATTGTACAGCCTTTAATTCAAATTATCATTGTTTAACATCACTACAAGTATTTATACACTCCAGTTTTTATTTTCATTACCATAAAAGTAGCTATTACATTATACTTCTTTAAAGTAGTTTTGTTATATACTAGAGTAGTAAATAAAATTTCAAAAATATAACAATTTATCAAGTTTTGTATCATTAGAATTTATAAAAGTTTATTGGTATGTTTGAAACTTACTTATCAAAATATTTAAATTTTTCCTGTCTGTCACAGATTTAAAAAATCTAAAACTAAAACAAGCTATTAATTTCGTTTATATTTTATGCTTTAACAATAACACATAAAACACTTGTACAAGTTAAATTTATAACCTTTCAAACTTAAGAAGCATGCTATTTTATAGTGCAGTTTTTCATTAATTTTCTTTTTTTTACTTGAGTTGCTAATTTATTTTAGAATAAAACACGTCCTCAAACAAGTTTAAATCTAAAACTATTATTTTCAAACGACTTACGGGCACTTGCACGGGGGTGATCTCGTAGCAGGGCGACTGGCACGGGACGATCCTGATGGGCTGCACGTCGTTGACGATGGTGGACAGCTCGAACACCAGCGTGTCGCCGACCATGTACTGCTGCGACATGCTCAGCTTGGACGCGTGGTTCGTGTGGTTGGTCTCGATCTGCGTGGGAAACTCGAACTTGGACGTGAGAACGAGGTAGGCCTCGGCCGGCCGCAGAAGCCTGGACCGGAAGGTGACCTCGACGGGAGTGTAGACCCTGCGTGTATTCGTGACAAAAGTGAAACAAAATGCATTTTTGAAAGCTGATCCTTTTTGTTTTGGTTTTAATAAGGTAAAAAAAATGCAATGCGTTGTTCCAGAGTGGTGGTGAAAATCTTTTGCAGTCGGCAGGGAGGTTCATCAGAAAAAGTCTTGCGCAAGCCGCGTAATTAAAAAAAACTTACCATAAAAATTACCAACAACTTTTCAAAAGAAAACTATAACAAAATATTCATTTAATCAGTACTGCTGCGTAGTGTACTTAAAATTGATTTTAGATTACATTTGATAAAGCACATAGTTCATTTTTTGCTTTGCATAAATTGATTTTAAGCTAAAAATTACATCGCGGGGCGTATGTTGCTTGAACCTAGCTTAAAATATTTTTTTTGTTATGTTGAGTGTTATGTCTTGCTTTAAAACTGAGCCTAATTATATATTAGTACTCATTTAAAAGATTATTTTAGCTTATAATAACAAAAAAAGTTCGACTACTTCATATTTTATATACCTGGCCAGCGTATGAAGCTCCTTGCCATCTATAATATGAAAGTCATTTGAATCTCTACCCACAATTTTGCTAATGTACTTCACCGGCTTACCAGCTGAATTTTGCACCATTACCTAAATGCATCATTGCAAAAATATAATAATTTATTTACAATTTAACAATTAAAATTATTTTAAAAATCTATATAATACAATTTAACATGTTATAATGTTACTCGGAGACCTATTAAGTGCATATTACAAAGTTGTTAAATCATTCTGCTATATGCTTAATATTTATTAGATATAAAGACACAGAGCTTATTTAAGTTTGGAAAGTAGCTTAAACTCATCCAAAATTTAAATACAAAACCAACCTTTCTTTTAACGGTTCCTCCCAGAGATCCGAGAAACTCAACCTTGGCTTTTGGTAGGAAATCAGGTAGTTGTTGATACAAATACACGCATAACTGTTTAATAAAAATTTATAAAATATAAAACATTAGCCGACTGTTAGGAACAAAAATGTAACACAACAATAACTGTAAAAATTTAGAATATTACTAGCACTATAATTCTAAAACCATAATTTTAGAATCTCTTAATACATCCATGTAGTTAAATAAATTTTGCATGTTTTTTTACTAACTTAAAGTCGTTGTACAAAAATTTACTGCTGGTGCTATCAATATAATATAAAAAATAAATTGATCATACAACTTACTAAAAATTTTCTTAAATGACCAATGTTTCAAATGTCTAAGTTAAGCACGTTTCTTTTTTTAACACACATGTTTCAAACACTAACAAACAACATTGTGATGGGATTGGGATCGGTGATGTCAGTTGCTTGTATCTGGTAGATGAAGCTGAGCGACTTCATGGCTTTTATGAACAGCAAACTGTTGTGGAGGCACTCTTCGGCCGTGGTGGGCGCAACGTACAAATCTTGCAACACTTCTTCTTTCTATCAACAAATAGTTATGGAGGTTAAATAAACAGTAACATACGGCTGTAAATCAAATGAACTGTGAAGAAGTAGATGTTGTTTATATCAAGTATAAATTATTCGAAAGTGTGTTGTTACAAAAATAATAGATTAAATTTATTATCTCCCCTAAAAAACATTCTTTCATGTATTAACTTAATAACATTTTTCGTAAACTTTTAAGCATTAGTTTAAGTGTAAGATTAATTTTAATTAAATCTTAAACATAAAATATAGTATTTCTACCAAAAATTCACTATTAAGTTGAACTTTAAACCAAAACACCTCAAGTTACTTTGCTATCTCAAAATGCTTTATTAATCCGAATGTCATAAAATTAAATACTTTCAAATGTTTATGATGTTTAAAAAAAAAAAGGACGCAACGAACCAGCCAGGGACAGTAGACTCCGAGGGCGGCGCACAGGACCAGGCCGTCCAAGAGGTCGGCGTCAAAGTTGACGACCCACCGCGACGAAGGGGGCAGGCCCTCGCTGTTGGTGTAGGTTTTGCAGAAGTGCGCATAACAGTGGTTCAGCCACGACAGAACTATTCGCTCGCTCAAGCTGAAGCGGATTGAAAAGTAAATTATGTGTGTGTGAGTTTTTGTAATAAACAATGAAAATACTTATAAATACATATGAAATCACTTCTATCAACATTCTTTTAAACAAAATACGTTACTTTAAATGAATAAAAGTTCAATTGAACTTGTATGTGAAGCGCTACTTTTTATACATTTATATTTCAAACATAGCAGGTGTACCTGTAAATATTGCTGGACGCCAGCTCCGGGTTGATTGGCGGAAAGTTTGTTCCTTTCGGAAGCGGCTTCAGCTGCAAATAGTTTTGGTAATTCACTCTGGACAGAATGAAAACCTGGAAAGAAACGTCAGTTGTGGAGTCGACAATTTGTAAAGACTTAATGTTATTGCAAAAAAAAACTTGCTTTAATAAAAATAGTTAAAAAAAAAATAAACAAAAAAGAGTTGCACATAGCCTCATCAATAAAAACTACTTTACATGGAAGACAACTTGCGGCGATTTAAAAACTTGAAAAGCAGTAGATACGACGTTTCAAACACTAAGAATTATCGCCTTGAAACCAACGAAACAAATGAACACGTCTTAGCAACTCTCCAACACAAACGAAACCTTGTAAATCTGAATGAGCAGGTCGCACCACGCCTTCTTGCTGACCAGGTGGAACGTGGCCTCGTCGAACTCCTTGAAGTCGTGCCGCTTCAGCACCTGCATCGACGACAGCGTCTCGGACGGCGCCCCCACCGAGTCCAGCTCGTCGCTGTCCCTCGACTCCACCGACGAGTCCGACTTGGTTTCGTGGGGCAGGGGGGGCGCGTCGCACCTCACCTGGCCCTTCAGCCGCGCCCAGCTCTTGTAGTCGGTGGGGTTGAGCAGGTGCTCCGGCCGGATGCTCGCCACCGATCCGCCGTTCGCTCTGTGAAATTCAGTTTTGGTTGTTCAGTAAAGTTGTGCGTGTGTGTGTGTGGGGAATAGTTACTGTATGTTAGGTAAGTGTGTCTTTGATTAGATTTTTTTTTATTGCGAGCTTCGTATTAGAGTTAAAAAGTCCTTTATGGTTAAATAAGTTATTGAAGAACTAGCTCTAACTTAAAAATCGTTTGCTCATACATTTCAGTAAAACAGACAAGTAAACGTAAATTACCTGACAAGTGTTATGAGAGTGGCGTGTTGCCAGTGAAGTTGCGTGATTCTTTCTTTCGTGTTGCTGGGAAGCGGAGAATTGACCGAAACTCCTGGCAGTTGCCTGAAGTTTTATTTAAATTAAACTTAAACAAGTATTTGATTACGAAGCAGGGAGTATTAAAAAATTTCACTGTAGAATTGTATAGTGTCTTTATCTTATAATAGAGAAAAATATTTATCTGACTTTGTGAGGTTCCAGTTCTAAAAACTTTATAAATCAATCACCTTTTAGCTCTATTAAATCGGTATATTATCGAAATCTACTCGCGTTTCATAATCCACCCAATTTTTTACTTTATTTTCTTAATTTATTTTATATATTTTTTGCATTTTTTTTCACTATCACTGATACCCCTAACCCTCGATCGGTAAGCGATTCTCGAATTTGGCTGGGTGGATTTTGATTGCGGGTGGATTTTGAACGTGTCCCATTAAATCATGTTTAACTTATAGTTTAATCAAACAACCAAGCTACCTTCCAGTCAAGTGGGAGATCATGTCGTACAAGGTGTTGGAGTTGGTTATGGCGGTGCTGGAGGAAGTTTTGAAGTTTTCCTCGTCATACCTGCACGCGTATCTGCTCGTCAGGCTACAAAATTTTGTGAACGTTCAGTCAACAGTTTCAATTAAAATTTAAAGCACTTTGTAATTTATTAAAAAATATGGCGATCAACTGCTTAATCTTTAATGAAGATCAACGTTTTGAAATGTTAACTCAATGTTTCGATTGTAAGAAAAAATTATCATTTGAAAATAAACAGATGGTGTACGACTCGTAGACCAAGATGTCTTTTCGCACACCAGGTCCTTAAACCAAATTTGTCTGGTTCAATAAACTTATAATTAAACTGTATTAAATGTTGACAATAAAAATTTATTGAAACAACACCGACTTCCTGATGTTGTCGGGTATCTTGAAGTGGAAGGGCGTGTTCCACCCGAAGCTCTGGAACCAGCACTCGACGGTGCGGACCACGTCCGAGTGGTAGCCGTGGTCGTCGTGGTGCATCGGCGGGAACATCGAGTTGCAGTCCAGCTCGTTCTGGGACAGCGAGGAGTCCTCGGTCGGGTGGACGCGCACCTCCGAGCTGTCCTCGTCCGGGGGCAGGCCCGGGGTTTGCGAGGACACGTAAGAGTTCCTGATCTGTGGGAAGAGCGAAGTATAAAAAAATCTCCGCTGGTTTGGTAACATTGAAAGTTATCAAAAGTCTTTATACGCGCTTAGCAGGTATTTCTACTAAATCATGCAGAAAACTTTTAAATCCTCGTTTTAAGTTTTAACTGTTACATTTCGCAAACAGTGTTTAATACCACAAACATTTTATGAAATCAAAGCCGGAGTTCATTTGCAACAAAAAGGCTCGAGTTTAGTATTGCAACTTGAGACGAACCTTGTTAACAGATCGGTTTGAAATTGTTTTTGTTGTAGTTGAAGTCATAGCAGTTGATGATTCTGTACCTAAAATATATAAATAAGATTAACAATTTTGTTTTAGTACAGTTTTTATTACTTTAATAAGTATTTTAGTGATTAATTAATATAAAGATTTTTTTTATAAAAAATATATAATAGTTAATTAACCAGTTTACAGTTCATATAGTTGTAAAAAATCATATTTAATTAATTAAATAAAAAATTAAGTACTAGTTTAGTAAAGCTCATAGACTAATTTTAGAAACAAATTAATTTCTATGAATTGAAAACAAAATTTAACAAAAATTATCTTCTTCTTCTAACTTTATCAGTTATCAAATAATTTTTACTTGACTAAATAAAAAAAAAGGTTTTAATGCAAGAAAAAATAATTACTATAGATTTTATCAAGGGTATCAAGATATTCAATTTACCAAGGGTTAAACTTTTTCTTAGTGACTATGTTTACGTTTATTCTTACTTGGTAAAACTTGATACCCACTGTAATTTGATCAAGTAGTACAAGAAAAGTTTACTGACCAGTATCTGACTTCTGGTCGTCAGAGATAAATGTTTTGCTCTTCTTACTGTTTACTGCGGTCGAGCTAACTGCTGCCCTCTCAGCTGTCATTTCACATTTTAAACAAAAAGTCTTCAAAACAAAGAGAAGTAAACTTTTAAAAAACTGAATGAAAGTCTAAAACTACTGACTAACTACTGACTTACTTTTATTTCGTCACAAAAAACTGATAGTCAACTTTAGGGAGCTGTTTTACTAAACTAATCTACCCGTAATTTTTTTATCTTGTTTCTATTAACATCTAATGTAAAAAAAAGTTAAGCAAAATTATAAAACGGTTATCTGAATTATTAATGCAGTTTAGTACGACTGTACATCGGTGTTTGATTTTGAAAACTTTTTACAAAAAAATAACAAATTTGCACAACCAACCCTCTCTGTACCGGTACTCGAACTGACTTTCTCCTTCCCCGTCATACGTCATAGTGGTCGACATGTTGAAGCGCGACGTGGAGTTCGTTCCGCTCCACCGGCTGCGCGACTCTGATTGGCTGTTGTCTTCCAGCGGTATCAGCATCGCGTCGCAACCGGTAGCTGCACGGGAAGTTATTCAGGTGAGTTTAAATTTTTGTTGTGATAGAAAATAAAATTATTGGGTCGCAAAAACGATGGAAGATTATTTTTATTGTTTTACAACTTTTATAGAACCTAATTATAATAATAGCCGAAATAAGAATAGAAAAATAATTTTAGCATTCATAATCAAAAACTATTTTAAAACAAAGTAAATTTTTGGGGTCAGAAAAGTTATGGAATACGCTTTTATTGTTTTAAAACGAGTTAATAAAACAAGTTCTTTATCAAGATGTAAAAATGTATACTGTCGTATGTTTTCTAACTAATTAACATTTTTAAAGCTATCTTATAAAGCTCGTGCTCTCAAAGTAGTTTCTTTTATTTTTGTAATAATTTTAAACTACTCAACCCTAGTTTCAAACGAACTTTTAACAACTTGCGGGTGTTCGTTGTTGCTCGTCTGACCTATGAACGATTTAGCGGCGCAGACGATTCTGTAGTCGGTTTTGTGCTTGGCCATGAACGCGTATGTTGACAGTAAACTGTTGTCTGCAGTGGCCGTCACTTGCATTGTGTACCTGAACGCGATTTGAGTTTAAATTGTGGAGAAATAAATTTAGAAAAAATCATGAGCTAATACTTAATAAAAATCTGTAGCTCAATCATCAGAATAAAAAAACTCTGATTCGTAGAAAATCATTTTCTAAGAAACAAGACTTGATGTTTAAACTAAATGTTTGTTCATAGTTTAAATTTTAAACTTTAGTATTTAAAACTTTTTCTAGAAAACAATGACGGCGTAAGTAATTGTCTATTAAAAAACTAGAACGCTCAAAACACCCACTTGTTGTCATCTTCGTCAGTGAAGACGATGTTGATTGTTTTTGAAAAATGATTTAGAGATTTGAAACTCAACACAGCTGTCAAAGTGCTGTTCACAGACCCACCTAAAATAAAGCAGTCAAATATTTAATTATACAAATATTTGAACTATTAGTTTGTAAAAGTTCTTATAAAAACGCATCTTTCCTTAACTTTAAACTAAAATTCGGCTGAGAAAAATCGTAAATTTTGTTTTAGCTTTTTGCACCAACTACTAAAACTGGCCTTTGATATGCTTTTAAAACAAAAAAAAAAGTTAAAGCAGTTTTTAAAATTATAAAATAAATACTTCTGTCTTTGTTTTGTTGGTTAATGACAAGTCCATTAGGAAACTTGATATCAAAATGCTCGAGCACATCGTATTTTTCGTCATTCTTATTCTGTACCATTTCAACTCGGAGAGCAGTCGACCTAAAAGTACATGATTGCAAGTTATTTCAATTATTGGGGCAAACCTAAGGAAATCAAAGCATTGTAACTGAAGTTAAGCGTATAAATGTATGATAACTAACTTTGAAATTATCTAGTAATAGCTAATGCCTGAGCTTTAACAAAGTACCTAGACTTTGTTTTAGACTTTCGAGACTCTGTACAAAAATCAATTTTCAATGGACAGAGCCTTGGGTGAAATATATCAGCTTAAAAACGCAACAACGAAACAAACTTGCAGAAGCCGGTGGCGACGACGTTGAACTGTCCTTGCGCCTGTATTTGCAGTGGGACGGGGGTCAGGTTGAGAACGGGCGGCTGGAACTGGATGCTGGACTGCTTCATGAAGGCGTCCAGCTTTATTGTCCTGATTTTATGTTACTTTTAGTTTCAAGCCTGCAACTTTTTTAGTCAAGACAGTTAGGAACTTTTGAAAAGTTCCCAGGGATAACATTTTTATTGTTTTCAAACAAGCTTTTACAAATGAAGACAGATAACTGCTGACTTATATATTTCAACGCTTACTTACCGATATGGTACGTTTTGGAAAAACATAGACAGTTTTTCAAAAAAAAATTGCTGGGCTAAAAAAAAATTACGCGTTTATCCGACAACTAAAAATCACCAAAATTACAAGACCGCGCACAACCTCGATGAAAAAGTAATGACGTAACAAACTCTCTCATTTTTCTGAGTAGCAATTGATACCAGCAGTAACCTGTAAGGGCGGCAGTAGTCGTCGTGGTCGATGTACATCGGCACCTCGCAACCGTAGCTGCCGACTTTTCGCGGGCAAAACACTATGGTGACGCGGTAAGTTTCGCCGGCGGGTATCTCCCCCTGAATCTTGTTGGGGGGGTAGTCGGCGCCTCCCTGTTTCAGGAACCTGTCAATTTGGTAAAGTTTAAACACATTTGAGCATGCTTTGTTAGTAAAGGGTTATAATTAAAACAGTACTAACTAAAATTAATAAGCGAGTTAACTTATCTAAATAGCTTTGTTTTTATGAACTTTGTTACTTTGTAAAAAATTGTGGGTAGAAGACTAGCATGGCTGGCATCATTCACTTAAGTTAACTAAAGCAAAAAACATGGATAGTTATGTGGCATAAGTTAATAAACTAAACAACTTTTTTCAATTCAGTATTAACAAGCCAAACAAAGCTCTGCATAGCTTGTTAGCAGCTAACCGAAAACAAACTTTGTAAAATGTTTTTAAAGTCTTTGTAAACAGCAAACAAAAACAAACACGAAAGCGGTCTCCTTGCTCCTCATGCCATTCACCTTGCTCACCTTCAGCCGCCACTTGATCGTTTGTGACGTCATATTCTGCAAGTGGAGCAGTTTGCGGTCGCCGCCCGCGTTGTCGGGAACCGACATCTTCATGTAGGAGCACGGCAGAGTGAACTTGAACCTTGAAGGAAGTTTTTTTGTGGGTGGGAAAATTTAATGATGGTTGCTTTTTGAGACTTTCAAGTAAGTGTTTTGCATAACATTTATTATATAAAACAACATTTCTAATTTAAATAACATATTATAAGTTTTTCATCTGAATATAGAACGTTTATGTGATAAAATAAACAAACAGAAACATATTAAAAGCTAAACACTAAAAAAAAACGTCGGACTCCATAACAAACAACTAGAGAAAACACCAACTCGGTCTGCGACATTTTCAAGGGAACCCTCAACGCGGTGGCCTGGATCCTCCTGCAGGGGGTGATGACCTTGTCCCCTGGGACGGGGCCCCTCGAACCCGACGTGTGGCGCTGCTTCTTGTGGGAGGAAAACTGCGCCTGGGTGGCCTGCAGCTCGGAGGAGGTGGGAGTCAAGGGTTCGACGGAGGGAGACGGCGGTGGAGCTTCGCATTTGTTTAATCTGACGGGAAGCAGGAAGTCGTACGCCGCCACCTAGTGGATTGAAAGTATGTTCATTGTTATACTGCAAATTTGTTTATAGAACTAAACTATTATTCTACTAATTTGTGCTGCCTGTTGGAAAAAATGGTGCCACGATATACTTTTCTACAAAAAGTTAACATTGGCTGTTAGACGGAAGCATACGAAAGTTCTAATTATGAACATTGTTGTTAAACATGCTATGAAATGTTTAAACTATTTTATATAGACCTTACGTGGTATATAAGTATATATAGTTACTTCTAATTGTTAGAAGTTCCACTAGAACTCAGGAACTTTACATTAAACAATAATTATAAACAATAAACTGAAAAAATAAACTTTATACAAAACATACTTATTGTTTATAAGATACATTTTTACGTTTTTGGTTGAAATTTTTTTAAATTAAAGTTTTTAAAACTCTGCATAGAAATATCGCGAAAACAATGATTGTAAATGACACTAACGGCTCTTGGTGCGAACAGAAGGGAGCAGTTAATCGAGGCTCTGGGAGGAATTTCAAATTTGTGCTGCCTCGGTATGTCATCCGAACTCGTGCATATTTGCTCGTCTGTTTGTTTGTGTTGAAGTATTGTAAAGATAGCATGATGTATTAATAAAAGTAGATCGAAGCTTAATTTTTTAAGTTATTGATTGTGAAGCAAAAATTATGCAAGTTTAATTTGAGTTGCGATCAAAACAGCAACTCTTTTGTGACTTTACAAAACATAGAACACACTTTTAGACTCTTACTTTTGAACTAGTAAAAAAAAATTTACATGATTAAATTGGAAAAAAACGTTACAAACACATTTTGTTGTGTGAGATAGGTTTAGTTCAAGGTTGCCCTATCGTTTTACCTACCAGACAACATTTCAAAGAAAATTATTTAGGCGGGCCACAAAAATATCTCAACAAAAATCAGTTCAATAACATATTACAATTAAGAACAAAAAAAAACGTGAATAGAACTTGTTTATATTGTTATTATAGTGTAAAAGTTATTTAGTTATTTACATTCTAAACTAAAACCGTAAGTTGATAAAAAGACCTTCTACTATAATAGTAAACTTCGAAAATATAAATATAAACATCGATTATAAAGTTCTCACTGACCAACTAGTCTGTCCACGACACGGTGAAACGTGAAATCCTCGTACCTGGACATGTCCACTTCCACCAGGGCTTTCGTCATGGCCCTGTTGAACATTTTGAAGGGTATGAGGTGTCGCGACCCGCAGTACACCCCGTGGAAATTGAAGTTCTGCAATTGAAAATTGGTAGACACGACACTTTCAATATTGAAACATGTAACATTAGGAAAGGTTGCTTTAAGAAAACTGATTTGTTTAATGTTAAGGGTACAATTACTGCTATGTCTTAAAAAAAGTTTATAAAAGTATTTTACAACTTAAAACTTAAAACAAAGAACAATGCTGTGAACGACTTAAAATACTTGTTAACATATAAGCATAAACACTAAAGTTGATATCGTACTAACAGATATGTTTATATCAACTTTCGGTTCTTCGACGCAGCCATTGAGCCTCAACTCAAGCGGTTTGGCGCCTCTTATAAAGACTTCGGTGTATGCATCGTACTTGATCAAGTTTTGCGGCTGAAACTTTATCTGAAAAATTAATTAGGTTGTTTAAAATAAATTATACTAAATGTAACATCATGAGAGAAAAATATATAGAATGAATCACATACTTAAATGTGAAAACAATTAAAAGACTTATGTTTAGGTACCACAAAAATGGTACTTATTACGGTACTCATTGATTTTTTTTAAATAAATTAATACATAAAACATCTTCTTACAAAATATAACAGTAATGAAACCAAGTAATGTAACTTGTTTTCAAAAGTAAGTGTGATACAGTCTCATGTCTTTCATTTTTTTGACAATCTAAAAATTTCAAATTTACAAATTAGAGTACTTTGTAAAACAAATATATTTATATACCTGTTTATTTTTCACAATTTTTCAAGCAAAAATGACTAATTTAAAACATTGACAAAAACTTTAATTATTAACATCAAAAAACACAAACTTTCAGCTCGGTACTGCCCCCCACCGGTATTATCCCATGCACGGGTTCAATGGTCATGTTGGGGATGGGGTTGCTGTTGGCAACGTAGAACATGGCGTTGTAGGCGCCCACGTTGCTGAGGATGGCGGTCCGGTGGGCGACCAGCTTCATGGCAACGTTGCCGAAACCCAGGCGCTTGTCCAAAAACTGTGACGTGACGGTCAGCTACTTAGATAAGAAACAACGCAATTTTTGAACTAATTACGTCTTATAATGCCTAATTATGCTTGAATACGTCGACAACTTACGGAAAAACATTCTTACGTTTATTGCACTTTTAACAATTTGAATTTAAATACAAAAAATTGTTATTCCGAACTGCTTTGTTAATAAAAAATAATATTAAATCATGTAAGTAAATGAAAAGTTTTAAGCGTCAAGTAGTAACAACACCTTGTGGTTTTCACAAAAAACAACGAAAAACTTAAGGTAAGTAAACAAGCACAATAAAAAAATTTAAATCAAAAAATAGATAACATTGTTACTTTTACAGTAGGTGTGCCCAATCTGGCAACGCAGCTCAGTTTAAAAGTTTTTCCTCCGCTCACCTTCACTTGGAATTCACCCTCTAGTGGTGCAAAGTAACTTTGGTGAAAAACCACCTGTGTTTACAGTAACAAAGGATTTAACAACTATTCCAGGTAAACTTAAATACTTTATAACTTTCTTGTATTTTCACAATAAACAAACTTTTGCAGTTAAACTATTTTCAACTCTACTTTAATTTAAAGTAACGTAAAAAATAATCGACAAAGTAATTGCAAGCGTCTTATACCAAGTTATTTTTTATTAGCTAAAAGCATCTTTTCGAGGTGCGAAAGTTTGCTAATAAAAATATAATTTTTACCACTCGAGGCCCATTCAGTTTTTTATTTTAATCTGTAAACTTAATTCGGAAATTTCACTTTCAATGCTAGCTGTAATACGTATAAGTTTCACCCAAACAAAAACCTGTGTTAAGTCGATTAACCACAGCTTAAACTAAAACAAAAAGTCGTCAAACCTCACACTTGAGGCTCTTGAACGCGGCAACGGTGCCGGACGCTGGCCTGATTGAAAACGCGGTGCCTCGTTCGCCCAGTATGGGGGACCACTGGAAATCTGCCGGGTGGTTTCTGTCGTTGTGCAGTGTCACTGTCGACCTAAAAAGTTTGCTAACACTCAAATAAAATATTACTTACATGTTTGTAAGCATGCTTTAATCCTGAGAATAAAAAATAATGCATTGAGAATACCAATTACTAACTTTTTTTCTAATTCAAACACAAGTTTGAGTGGTTGCTTACTGTGGGGAAAAAAAAAATTTTTTGTAGAAACAAAAATTTTCTACCTATATGATGAAAATGTTTATATCCTTTAACTAGCTTTCAATTCACAGTGAAATGATTTCTTCCACACTACTGTGCTTACCGCAAAAACCTCTGGTACAAACATCAACTTACTTGTACGCGCAGTACACGGACGCCCCGTTCTCGGGATGCAGCTCGAGGAAGTGCGTGGACAGTCGGAGCTGAATGGGGACCACGGTGGCTTTCACCAGCAAGTAGCTGGTGTGGCTGGAGTTTATCGTGTACCTGTGCGAATTCAGCGCATAAGCAAATCGGTCAGTTTTGAAAGAATGTTTGTAAAAACACCAACTTGAGCGATCTGTCGAACTGTCCTTCCTGGTTCGACTCGAACACTAGAGGCAGCAGAGCGCGGGATTTCGGGGGAATCACCTGGGAAAGTGGGGATGTCCGGCGCAGCTCTTTGAACTTTATATTTATCTGAAAAATTTCGCTTGCTTTAAAAATTATGTTAGTTGTCAACTACTGACAAAATCACAAAACTAATAAACTATTTGGCTTGTTTTCGTGATTAAACGATATATATTATAAATAAATAAGTTAGTTCCGACTTATCTTAATTGAAAAACTTTAACTAATCTTATTTTGACACGTGTTTAGAAACTAGACTTTCTTGTCCCATTCAAATTCTATAAAATGCTACTACTAATAGAAAAAAGGTAGCTCAGCTATACTGTACTATGATAAACCCATAATTCAAAACACGCAACTCACTTGAAAGTAAATGTACTGATCAAGGTTATTCAGTATTTCAACTTCTTTTTTGCTGGTGGACCTCGCGCAAACGTTTCCGAAATCCAACAGCGGTGGACCAATGACCACATTAAACAACTCCTGTTTGATTTTTTTTAATAGTTAATGAAGTGAAACTTTAAACACTTCTTGATTCACAATGTTTATTAAACAGCATTTCACTCAAGTAATGAATGACATTAACAAGATCCTCAGATCCTACAATAAATTTAAAAAAAACATTTATGGAGACGTCAACGCTCTAAAAACTCTACAATCAAAATGCAGCCACACGGCAGTGAGCTTATAAGAAAACTAATAGAACAAATAAAAAAAATTAACAGAACACCTAAACTCCCAACCCAAAACAAACATCGACGGATCAAACCTTGGGAGTGAGAACTCTCTTGCAGTCTTTCACCTCCTGGCTGGTGGTGGGTTGCGCGTTGAGGCCTTCCTGCGCCGGCTCGCACCTGACGGCGTCCTCCTGAAACTTCAGCTCCCTCGTGTTCATCAGCCTCCGCTCCCCCCTGATCGCAGCCACTTGCTTCTTGTCGGCTTCTGAAAGAAAAATAGTTAGATTCGGTAAAAGGGTGCATCAAGTTGTGTTTGATACCGTTTCGTGCTCAAGGGGAAATCCCAGGAAGAGCGATGGTTAAATTACTGATGAAGTTTCAATACAGTAAAGATAAGGAGAAAATAAAGAGCAGGTAATAAATTACTGATGTAATGTTGAACAAAGTTCAGAACATTGCTACATAACCAGCCACAGAGAGTGGTGGGCCATTCTAGCTACAGCCTGCTGCAGTAAACATGCTATTTGAAAATAGACATTTATATTGTTTGATTGTTTTGTGTAAATTTTTTACATAAGAAAGTTTTCTTCTCATAAGTATCTTTATACTTTTAGTTTTAAGCAGTCAATTTTCATTTTAACTTAAAGGTTCCAAAGTAAAACTCTTTTAGATTTAAATTGCATTTAAAGGCTTAAATAACATTCAAAATAATTTATAAAATATAAAGTTTTTTTATATTTTACATGGTTTTATATATTTAATAGTGTTTGCAATGGTTTGTTAGTGTATGTCCATTCATTGGCATGACTAGTTTTATATAGAGTAGCCCTAAGTATCATTTAATATCAGCATTTAGTATGATTTAAGTACAAATTAAATTATGGTTTTTAGCGTGGTAGTACACTACACCATGATCCTACAACATCGTTTTGTTAAAAAAACTAGTAGGTAACAACTTTTTGTTGTCATAACTCTTACTAAAAAGTCTAGGCACGTAGAAGAGCGAAAGGAGCATTAAAATAACCAACAACAAAAATAAACCAAACTTCTTCAGCCTAATTTTAGACAGTCAAATTTTCTAACCAAACTGCTTTTCAATTTCTTCGTGACGCAGCTTGAGCGGTTTCAGTCCTTTGCCAGGCTGAATTCCTATGTCGGTGCTGTTGCTCCATTTAAAGTGATTTCTAAAACAACAAAAAACAAAAATTTAACGTTCCTAACTTTTCACTACTTAAAACAAAACTAAAAGAAAAAAGTACTTAAACTAAAGTTTGCATGCAACTGAAATGTAAACAACATCAAAAGACACAACTTGTACCAACAGCGTGTCTTTCTTCCTTATCCTGTTCTCGTAGGAGGTCCTGACGAACTTGAGGTACTTGTTGTCTTCCCGCACTTTCTGCATCTCCTCCTCCTTGGTCATGGCGAAGTCGGGATCCACGTACTTGTGCCTCGGCATTCCCAGCCTCTCCGTCTCGTAGTCCTCGTCTCTGTGCGACGGTCGGATGCTCTGAGGCCTGCGTGAGTTGCTAGAGTGAAGGGAAACGAAACAAGTTTGCAACATCAAAACTATCATTATGAATTAGGAGAATGCAACTCTAATTGGATTTTTCAATTTTAAAAGTTCATATAGGTTTCCAGATTCTAGAGTTTTTATGAGCTATGAATTTTGATTTTTAAATTCAGAAACTACATAGATCGCATCTTATTAGTTCAAATGCAGTATTGTAATAAAGTGTTAAGGAGATTGTAACTCATACTTTAACCACTTTATTTGAAATTTTCATTCAGGTCAACAGTTTTCAGAGTTTAGGGCTTACGTGAATATTTGCGTTAGTTTAAATAGTTTAAATTTATAAACATTTTTTTTGTAATTTTATTTAACTAAACTTGTTTGTCTTACTGCTATTTAAGTAAAACTAATTAGAGGAAGGAGCTAAATTTGTAATATTATTGATCACCACTATAATAAAGTATTGAGAAAAAAGTAACTCAAACTAAAATGTTTTATTTTAAATTCTCTTTTAGCTTTACAGTCTTCACAGATTACATGAGCTTAAGTACAGGCTATCTGCCTGCCAAAAACTAAATAGATTGCTTCTTATCAGTTAAAATTTAAGTAGAACAAATTTTATTAAATTTGTTTGTGTTCAAGCAGCCTTAGTATATAAAGTACAAATTTAAAACTTGTATAGGTGATATTCTTATCTAAAAATCTTCTTATATTCTACAATATACTTCATGAACCAAATATGGTAGGTAACCTGTCATTGAGATCAGCAACAATCACTCCATTTCTTTTTTTTCTGATCATCTTTTTACTTTCCGCACTCATACGGTCTCTGCATTAGAATTTAATTATCAAATTAACATTAACAATACAGTAAAATATGTTTTTAAGCTGTTATGTATAAAACAAACCAGTCGTTATCAGCTTTATTCATACAATCCACATTATACGAGTTAAAGAACTGTTAAACAACATATAAAGATAGTTTGTTTTTGACAAAGAAGCTAGTCATAAATAAACATACATTATATAATTAAATATATAATATGTCATGTACATGTAAAGAGAGACGTTGCAAATATTGAGCCCAGCTCGTACACTTTATAGCTAAATAGAAGCTTGTAATGATAAAAGAAGTTATTATATTTGTAAGATATCAACAAGCAAGCTTACTTTGCGTAATTTTTCCCCATCGTACAAGCCCCATTCAATTTGAGCTTGACTGAGTGAAACGAAGAGAATTTGAACTCAGGTAAGTTTCCTGGTTTTTTTGAATCCTGAAACACTCTGCCGAACAACTCAATCAACTGGAGCTTTTTGAAAGAGCCCGGCTGGTTTGGCTGGAAAACAACGGAGAACTCCTGGAGTGTATTAGATAATTTGCGATGCATGACACGTCTTTTTAGTCCAAAATTGTTAATAAGTAGTAATGATCAGAAAACAAAAATAGCAAATGTAGATAAACAAATTTAATATTAACAAAAAAATTGCATTCAACAAAAACTGGGTTGAAATGAAAAATAAACTTAAAAACTCAAAACTTATGACAAATAAAATTTATAACAATATCACTCAAGCATAAAAGTATTATACATAAAGGAGCTACATAAAATTTATCCAACTTATCTAATTAGTACTGAGACAAGTATACTCAATCAGGCAATGACAAAAAATTAAAACTGTGCTTTAAAGTTTTGTAATCTGTAAAAGAAGTTTCATCACAGCAAAAAAACTACTATAGAAACAAAGAATAATTATTAGTAGTCAACAAATATTAATGTTTAAAAACAATTGATTAGTAATTTAAACAAGTTTTTAGTTCTGAAACCACCACAAACAGACTGACCTTTTGAGAATTAGGTTTGATGTTAGCCTTCTTGGGAATAATGTTGAATTGCGCCACCTTTTTAAACTTTAAATCCAACGAAAGCACTGGAGATTGGTTAACGAGAGTACATGAAAGAGTGGCACTTTCTCCAAACGTTACCTTTATTACAAGTTTGAACATTTATTCTCTTAAAAACTTAGACACTTTCAAATTAACTCTTAAAGTATTATTTCAATTTGAGACTTTAGTTAATTTATTTTTGAAAATACGAGTTACACTTTTAAACAATAAGAAAAACAACTCGAAGTTGTAATGGATACATAATAAGTCAAATACTTTTGTTAGGAACTAATTTATGAATAACTATTAAAAACCATCAGTAAATTTGTCATTAATCATAATAAATTTTCTTTTAATAGATATAATATTTGTAATAGTAAACATTTAAGAATTGAATACACTAATATAAGATGTGTTTTGAACAAAGTTGATTTTTTAGAAAATTATTTGTACATTAATAATACTGATTTATTCTTTCGTACAGAAACATGGTTAACTCCTGAAGTCAACGATGCCATATTCTGTCCCTCTAACTACAATATAATCCGTAACAATAGGAAAAGTAGGGGTGGAGGTGTTTCTGTCCTTTACAGAAACTCTCTAAAGTATTTATAGTTAAAAAATATTTAATCTTTATTAACAACACAAATTTTGAATACATATGTATAGACATAATTAAAAAAAAAAGACTTTTCTGTGTCTACCTTCCCCCACTGTCTGCAAATTGTGCACTAACTGTTGAAATTTTATTAAATATTTTTTTTCAAATGTTAATTTCTTTATGTTCTTGGGGATTTTAATCTGCCAAACATAGATTGGACAATTCCTGGCGCAGACTTTAGTGAATACCATAAAAGTTTTCTTGATTTTTGCACGGATAATTTTTTAACTCAGGTAATCGAAAGTCCAACTCATAAAAATAGAAACATACTTGGTATCTTAATTTGCAATAATTTTGGTCTAGATAAGACCATATCTCATTAATTAACTTTTCCATTAACAAATACGTGTGACCATAACTTGATTTCATTTAAAATTAAAATTGAAAGTCAAAAAGTTATCAATGTCAAAAAAGATTCATATGACTTTAAAAAGGCAGATTTTGAAATCATCAGTAATTACTTGTCAAAAAATAATTGGACCTCATTATTTAACAAGTCATAAAATCTCCAACTTTTTTATGAACAATTCATCAGCGCAACTCAAACCTCAATTAAACTTTTTACACCACTTTATTCTAAAAATAACAAAAGTAAGAAATATTCATCTCACAGTTAAAAATAATAAAGAGAAAAACTTACTCTGTACAAAAAAAAAGTAAGACAAATAAATCATTTTCTAGATTATAAAAATAAGTCAAAAGAATATCAATTAGCTGTTAAAAAATACAATTTTGAATATGAAGAAAAATTCTGCAAAACCCAAATTTAAAAAAGTTTTATAGTTACGTAAAATCTAAACTTAAATTAAGTACTGCAATATCCCTTTTAGAAGACAATGATAAAGATAAAACATTAACCTCAGATTTTGAAATAGTCTCACATTTTTACAGAAGTTTTCACAAAGTATTTTAAAAAGATGATAACCACCAAAGTTTTAAACTAACTCAAAGTGTAGTAAAATGCAAAGCTTTTTTATATCTTATGAAGACATTAAAAATTCAATTAACCACCTAAAAAATAAAATCATGAGAACCCCAGAAAATATCCCGCCCTATTTTATTAAGTATGCAATTCCATCTATAATTTTTCCATTTTCACTGATTTTCAATTGTTGTATAGAATTAGCTGAAGTACCAAAACAATGGAATATTTCTTTTGTAATTCCAGTCTATAACAAAAGTAACAAACACAACGCGTTAAACTGTAGGCCAATATTTTTAACTAGTGGCTTTTCTCGAATTTTTAAACACACTATATCTATGAAAATTCTAAATCATCTTTTTGACTATATTTTACTATCTGATAAACAATTTGGTTTTGTCCCTAACCGGTCGTAAAACATTGAACTATTAACATGCTTACATTCATGGATAGTTCTTTATTTCAAAAACAAATGTATTAAAATAGTTTACATAGATACAGTAATTCATATTAAAAAAGCTTTCGATTCAGTATCATACAAACGATTATTAAAAATATTGAGTCAGTTTGGACTACATGAGTCCTTAGTGAAGTGGTTCAATAATTTTTTAATTGGTAGATCACAAAGAGTGGTCATTAATAATACGCTGTCAGACCCTTTATCAATATACAGTGGAGTACCACAGAGTGTAATTGGTCCCCTTCTTTTTTTTAATTTACATTAACGACATTAGTTCAAACATTGATATTAAAAGTGATCTGAGTTTACTTGCAGATGATACAAAAATTTTTAGTGCGTCAAATATCTCTTTACAATTTATCTAGATAATATCTACAAATGGCTAGAAACAAAAAAACTCAAATTAAATCCTTAAAAATTTTAAATTCTAACAATTAAGAAAAAAAAACGTTTGACCCGATTGACCTTTTAATCAATAACACTAAGATACCAACAGTTAAAGTTTCAAAGGATTTAGGAATATATCTCTGAAAATTTAAAATGGAACGAACACATAAATTATTTGTATAATATTGCAAAAGTTTCATCCTATCAAATATCAAAAAAACTTTAAACTAATTCAGCTACTAATCTGACAAAACTATTTAAAATTAAAATATACGTTCGTCCTAAGCTAGAATATAATACACAGATTTATTTACCATATTTAAAAAAATTCATTAACAAAATTGAGTCTGTGCAAAAAAAAATTACCTGTTTGATATGTAGTCGTTGTAACATATCCAATAGATCGTATACTGATAGATTTTTTAAACTTGGAATGAAAAATCTAGAATATAGAAGATAGGAATTTGATTTAATTACGCTTTATAGCATCATTTTGGTAATTATAAGATTTTTTCATTCAATTTTTTCAGTTCATAATAAAAATCAGTTAAGAGGAGATAATAGAAAAATAAAATGTAAACACAACTTTAAAAACAGTCAGTGGCAAGGTTCATTTTTTCACAGAGCAAAGACTAGTGGAACAAGTGACCAAAAGACGTTGTATTGTGTGAGATGGTGGAACATTTTCGCCTAAGACTGAAAAGATTTAATTTAAATAGTATAAATGTCAGTAAAACTCAGTAACTTTCTACTAAAACCATACAGAAGAATAAACAAAATATTTATAGTATTTATCCCATCTAAATTCACTAGTGATTTCTTCCTTTTTCTATTTGTAATATTAGTTAGTTTTCTTTTCCTACGCCCCGCTCTAACAGACTATTGATTTACTTTTATTAATTTTGTACAAATGTGTTTGTATGCATTAAGCTGTTGCATTTTATACAAAGCAAACAAGTTTAAACTTATTAATGAGTTTTTTATAATTTTAACTTTGTTTAATGTTTTGTTTACGTATATTTTTTGTAAAATATAAATATTTTTAATTTTTATTTTTCTCATTGTGTGTCCTGTTTAAGTGGCTCAGATTTTGATGCCTGGATCCTACATTGTACAATAAACAATATAATAAATATAATAAGAAAAAAATTCAAAAAAATTTTCTTCAAATAAACTCCAAACAATACCTGATCAAAATTGAAGTTTTTGTCCGGTTTAATTTGTATTGAAACAGGGAGTGCTGTTGCTGTGATTCCCACTTCGAAACTTTTCTTTGCTAGAATGTGTGGTTTGTTATACATAACTGTGCAATTGCATTGAAAAATTTACAAACTACTGTGTAAATTCTTTAAATTATCGATACATGACGGATAAAAGTCAGTTTTTAACCCAGTGTTTCTGAAAGTGCGCACCAGTGCATAGTGGTTTGCATAGAAATAAGTTTTTACTGTGCATATGAATTTAGATGAGAATTTGAAAACGTGTTATATAATTCAAATAGTTAAGAAAAATAACTTATTATTACTTTCATCTTTTTTAATGTATACTTACAAAAAAAGTTAACAGGGGAAAGCTAGTTAAAGAAAAATTTATATTAAACTTTTGGTGTCTACAGATATTTCCTGGGTATTTTGCTATACACGGCTTTTAAAAAATGCTTAGAGCCACTTAAATTACATAATCGTTTTATCTCAAAGTTAAACCAAATACCGTTTGTGTCTTCGAAGCTCTGCTTACTGCTGATAATGTCGAAATTGACGAACAAGGCAAAGTCCTGACGCGGCGGATCCTCATGATTCATCTCCCATCCCAGCTCGGGTCCGTTGAAACGCGGTGAAAATCTGCGAGTTGTAATGAATTTAGTTGTGTCATGCAAGTTGTTTAAATTTTTAATTGAAACGGCTAAAAAAAGTTGATATGATACAATATGATACCAATCAAAATCTGTTTACTCGAATTTTAGCACTACAAAAAAGTATTACGTTTAAGTTATACGCTTTTATTCAAGTTTCTACAAAGCGCTTCCAAATTTCAAAGTGCCAAGCTTAAATTGCAAACCAAAGCTAAACAAACAGCAGTCTTATACACAAAAACAAAATAAACGTTCAAACGCGGTTACTGTTGTAAATCAAAGTATAGTTTGCGAATATCAACCTGAAGTACACGGGGCAAGTTTCGTAGGGTTGCAAGTATCCCTGCTGGGGAAACACCGTGATTAGAGAGGTTAGCTTGTCGTAAGCGCTCCCCCTCAACATGCTTGTTTCCTCGTGCGTTATCAGCGTTGCCGTCGTCAGCGTGAGGTCAGTACCCTGTTGCAAGTTTGTTTGTGAGATTTTCAAAGAGAAAGCGATTAAGTCGCGAAAGAAACCTTCAGTTTTTATGTATTGATAGCAAAAAGAATCAGGTAATAATGTCCCTTTGAAAAATTTTCAACAAATATCTTTGAAATCATATTGCATTAGCACTAAATATCTTGAAACTATCAATTTAGATCTAAAAAAATTTTTAAAACTCAAAAACACTAGCAGTGACTTATTAAACTTATATAGGCTTACCCAAAGAATGTAAACCTAAAACTACTTCAACCTCATATCGAGCAACCAAACTAACGGCTTCTTCACCGGCGACACCCTCATTCAGCACCGCCACCCACTTGACCTTCTCCGGCCCGTCGTTGTACACCCACGCCGCTTCGATGCGGTCCGTGCCGTAGTAGACCGGACCGAAATTTATGCACGGCTCCTCGGTGCTCCTGTCCTCGAAGTTGAGGACCTGCAGCCTCTGGTTGACGATGTTGGCCCGGATGGTTACCGTCTTCTTGCTGCTGCCGTCCAGCGAAATTCTGAAAGAAAAGTTGAACCATTTGTGTTTGTGTATTTATCATTGATAAGAAAGGTAATTTGTATAGCACACTTGTTACAAAACTTATTAAGTCTTAATAAAAAAAAATTTAGTTTGTATATATTCAATGCACACAAATGAGAGCCATTTTTTTTAGACACTATTAAACACGTCTATTGTATTATACTCAGCTTCACAGATAAAATTAGAATAAACTAGGTTTTAGCTGGTTATTTTAACACTCTAGATGTGAAGCAAATTCCATTCTATAACATGGTGTAAATTTTTATGTATTATGTAGTATAGATTGTTATAGTAAAAAAGTATTTTATAACATATAGGTATATGAAAGATTACCACTCATTTTTATAAAAAAACTACAAATTTTCAAATATTTTAAACAATATCTTGACTACCCTTTTTAAATTAAAACTTATAATTAAGGCAATAAAAAAGGCTGTTAAAACTGACTTGAGAATATTTTATAATTAGAAATAATTTAGCTAAAATTAAAAAAAAAAACCAATAAATGATTGCAAATGAAAATGAAAAAAAATTAATACACAGAAAAGTAAAATTTTAATACATGTTTTGTTTAGTATAACTTCTACACAATTCAGCAAAATATAGTCATAATATAATAACTTATTTACTTTAGTTGAAAAAAACTCTATTAACTTACAAGATTAACTTCCAAAACAAAATTTAGACTCTGTTATGACATCAAGTGTTTTATACGAAATAATTGTTAGACAACTTTAAGAAAATATTATAACTTGATAAAACTTTATATATCAAATTTCATTTATACCTTTGAATTTTATGTATTATTTATATCAGTCTTTTTTTTTAATTATATTGAAATGTCATCACAAACTATTATAATATATGTCTGCATACTTTAACGGAAATATAAACTACTCTTTAAGTATATTCTTTTTAATACATTTAAAAAGTTACAACAGTACAAAAAGAGTACAAAAAGATCTTATAACTTTAAGTAAAATAGAACAAACAATTACATGTAAATTACTCTTATACTTTTTTTTATTTTACTAACTTACAGTAAGCCCTTAAAACAGCTCAAACAGTATAAGGCTACAGTTTAAAAACACCAAAAAAAAAGTAATATTTCAAATTATCTTCAATTTAAAGAAAAAATGTGAGTTTAAAAAATAAACAAAATTAAATGCGTTTGAAAATATAGAAATTTTTTGAACCTTGTTTTGATTACATGTTAACAAACTTTTAAGCATTAAATATTTTATAGTATTATTAGTATATACAAAATAATAAACTTTTAACAAAAACTTAATTTTTATTTGAAAGTTTAGAGAAACTTGTAAGATAATTATAAAGATAAGTTTTAGCAAATAACAAACTTTCTCTTTCACATATACGGATCCTTAAATCTATATCAAAAATAAGCTACTCATATTAAAGTAAGTTCTGTCATAAAATTTTTTTTTAAGTATCATTAAAATTTATAAAGACACTCAGACTCTCTTTACTGAATACAAGCTGTTCAAAGATCATAAACTTAACATCAATGCATTAAACAAAGTTAACAAAACTTTTACAGAAACAACAAAATTAACCCAAAATTAATTCTAACACGCTTTAAGTCATTAGAGCACACATTATGGTACCAACTTACAATTTTACAACTTTCACAGATTTATAATATTTTCAAAAAATAAAAAAACAAGACAATGCAAACTGACTCTACTTTTTCTTCAATTTTTGCAAATTTGCCTGTAAACAGCTTCACTTCAAGCTTCAAAGGTTTGTTTGGATGAAGTTTACCACTGATAGGTGTCACTTGCAACTGCTTTGTGCCACTGTATATCACCTTGAACTGGCCCGTTTTGGTGCCAACATTGTTGATTACAAGGTCATTGCTTAGAAAGTGGCTATTGCTAACCACAATACCAAAATCAATTATGTTTTGAACATCTAGCAGTGCTACAGGTGCATATCTGAATATAAAAAATAATTCTTATACCTAGAATATTTTTAGACACATTTCAAGAAAATGCATTTTTAGTAATATTCTAAGCTAAATTATACTGCCTAAAACGATTTAAAAATTAACTCCATTTTTAAGATCATGGTAAAGAAATTGTTAAAAGTAGTTGGAAAAAATATTTTGTCTGAGTATAATAAAAAGTTTTTCAAACTATAGGTTTGAGTAATAATTAAACTTGAAATTAAATTTCTTAAAAAAGAAACATTTGTAGTTTGTGATTTACATTAAAAAAAGTATAGGATTGAGTATTCAAACTTTTATTCACTAGTCAAATAAAAGTTATCATTATTGCAACTATAGTAAAATTTTTATTTAAAACTTTTTGAAACTATGTGTCCAAAATCAAACTAACGCATAAATAGGAACTTCAACAACGTTTGTATCAGTCAGTAGTACCAATCTATCCGCACAATCAATAACTTTATCTGTTTTAAATCTTACTTTAGCAGTAAAACCAAGACCTGGAGCTTGTGGTTCTGTTGGATTGTTAACTTCAAGACTGAAGTTCTGAAAATTTGATTAATTTTTTAATTAAGATAGTGTGTATGTTTAAAATTAAATAAATTTTTAACTATCATTTTACTAGAAAATAAATATTATATATGGATATATAAATAAGGATGTAAATAAAACTGTTTATGTTTTTTTAATTAAAACCTTTCAAATCATAGATAAAAATCTTTGTTTGTTCATAAGTTTGCAAAACTATTTCAAATATTTTTAACAATTTAAAAAGATAGCTACAAAAATTACTTAAATTCAAACAACTCAAGCTTGCCAAAGTATTTTTTGAAATATTTGTCAAATTCTATTCTCAGAATATATTTTAGTTATTTTTGTCATATTTAGAGAATACAATCATGTTATAAAATTTTCAATTTAATAGTATTAGGCTTTGTTTATAAAGTTAAACTTATTTGAAGTTTTTCTGTAACTACTTTGTACAGCTTATCAAATTTCAAATAAGTTCTTAAGAGACAAGGGAACATAATTGGATAATTTAATATATCATATAGCGATCACAAAAAAATATGAAAAATAATAATAACTTGTTTTAAGTAAACATACAGATTTGTATAATCTTTTTTAAACTATTATTGTAAATCTTTAGTAAGTTTTACTAAGATAAAACTATTTGAAAGAAATCCTTTTTTACAAAATTTGTCTTTTATAGAAATTCCTTTCAACATATTTTGAATTTTTATATTCTGGCTTTCAAGTTGTAAAAGCTATGTATTTTTTCATAATTTAATCTTAAAGAGTTTTAACTAAGGTACATGATGCTTTTTACAGATTTTGAAAATTCAATTTTTTTGAGATATAGCAGGTCAAAGTTGTAGGCAACAATAGGTTCCTTATGGGAGGGGCAAACTAAATCGGCTAATAACTAGAGATCACTAAAATTCTATCTTCTCCTACGTTTTTTGAAATAAATACCTCAAACTTTCAGGAAATGTTCCTGCAATATTTCAAAATTTCTGCAGAAAAGAACTCTTTTTAGAGATATAAAATAAAAATTTTATGACAAAAACAAAAATCAAAAAAACTGTTTTTTTTTACAAATTTTATTTTCTAATTTTTTCAATTTCTTTCTGACAGAATTTTCTAAATATTGCAAGGAACATTTCTTGTAAGTTTGAGGTACTTATCTCAAAAAATGTAGGAGAAGATAGACTTTTAGTGAAATAGTATTTTTTTTGTTGCTTTAGTTTGCCCCTCCCATAAGGAGCCTATTGTAGCCTCCAATTTCAACCAGTATCTTAAAAAAATAGTTTTCAAAATATGTAAAAAGCATCATGTGGCTTAGTTACTCTTTAAAATAAGATTAAATTGTGAACAAAGTGATTTTCCCCCCTCCCATATGCCCTTTATAATCTTTATTTTACAGTTTAATCTAAAGCAAAATTGATAATTAACTATTTTTAATTAGATTAAGAGCTTATTTTATGTAAAAATTTTTACAATTGAGTATATCTTTTTAAGAAAATTTATATATCTTAAAGTAAAAAAGGCTGATACAAACTATTAAAGGTATTAGGGGACCACTTTGTTTTTTATAAGGCTTTATTTTAGCTATCTAATGATTTGTACAGATTCACAAATTTCAAGTATTTTTTTAAAATATAAGACATCAAAGTTAATCACTTTATAAGTTCTTTATTAGAACACAAACTAAAACATTTTTTTTTTTTAATTTAACAAAATGGAACTTATATGATTCATATTGTTAATACTTTTCTCCAAAATTTTGTTTTGTAATATTTGTAAAATTCAAATTTGTAAACAATCAATTTTAACCTATTCATGATCTTTTTCTGAAAAGTTTAGGTTTCTATCTCAATTACAAAAACAAGGTAAAATTTTTGTTTTTTTTTAAATTAAAAAAATGAGATTTATATGTTTGTATAGGAAACTTTAACAAAACTGACTATATCTCAAAATTTAATTAAAGTTTTTATGTTCTATAAAAGGTGACTTAAAGGTCATACTTTAAGCTTTTGTATAAGACTGTTTTTGAATTTTATGTAATAAAAATATCTTAACTCAGCATTTTGCCATTGTCTAATTAAGTTAATTAAGTTAAAACTATTTGAAAACGTTTATTGCAAGGGGTGGAGTTTGAGATAGATGTTTTTTTACCATAAAAAAAAAGTTTAAAAATTACAGTAGGTAACTTAAATAAAACATTTTCAAATAGTTTTATTTGAATTTCCTAATTTTAAAACTTATAAATATGCAATATTTAAAATATATATGGACTTACCTCTGATAAAGGACCTTGAAGTTTAATTCTTTTGTTATGATTATCTACATTTAAAATTTTGACAGCTATTTCATAACTTTCATTTTTCTTAATATCTAAAAACTCTATAACAGGAGGAATTACACGTACACCCCCGACATCACCTTCCATTCTATCAATTGAGTTATTGGAAATTAATTACACTGTTTTCATATTTAGTTAGTAAATTGTTTAAACATGTGAAAACTTAGCTGTATTTTCACTAAAAAGTATCTATAGTAACTTTTAAATGTTTATGACTTTTGAGTGAAATGTAGTAAAGAGATCAAGGCTAAAAGTGAAGTAAAATTTGTTATTTTTAGTTTTTACCAAGAATGTTTTGAGTTTGAAAGTTTATAGCATAATTATGTGAGTAAAATAATTATTAAATTAAGCACATTTATAGCGTGCAAAACGTGTTTTAAAATTTTTTTAATCATGAAAACTATTGTTTATTTTAATGTTGTTTAATCGCATTTAGTTTCTTTCGGAAATCACAAATTGGTGTCTAATTTTATTTTTAACGATTAATCTTAAATGTTTGTTTTTATATCTGTTAAAGCTTATAAGAAAAAGAAAAAATTCTAGTATTTTTTTCGTCGTTTCATAGTAAAAAAAATTTTCTATTTTACAAAGAAAAAAATAATAATTCTATTAATTGTACATCGTTTTACCCGTTTTAGTTAACAATAAATATCTAACATTAGCTCGAGGTTTTCCCAGCTAAACTAAAATATAAATTTATAAAAAAAAGATAAAGATTTTAAGATTATTACTATATTCCAGGGACGTAGCTAGCTCAAAAAAAGTTACGAATCTACAAAAATTAAAACATCTGACATGACGGCAGATAACGTCCTAGCGGGAACACAGCAACTTAGACTACCTCTAATGTTATTGAATTTAATCTGAAACTATGCAGTTATGTTAATACATCAAAAATGCAATGTTGAAGTACGAGTGATAACTGATCAGAAGGCAATTTATTTTACTCCACACCCTTTATGACTCTTTACATCATGACACTTATATAACCCAGAAAACATTTATTAAAATTAAGTATAAAAAAACACAATTTAACTCAAAAACATTAAAAAATTAAACATTTAACGTAGTCAATAGTAAAAACAAGTTATGCAAATTTTTGTAACATAAAGTTGTATGATTTTGATTTTTGAAGCTACAGTTTCAAAAGCATCAATTTTGCATTGTAGCTTTTTGACAAAACAAAGCTTTAACGCGCTAAATGTTACAATTTGGATGTATTTAATTCGTTCAATTTTTTTACGACACTAAAAATGCTAAAGAGTACATATATGTCAAAATTATCTCTCAGGAGTGCATAACTAAGTTTAAATGAATACTTTATGCTAAGAAAGCAGAGTCTTATTAAGCTGAAATAAAAGCAAGTTTTTTCGTAATAAGTATATGTTTCTGTAGATTTGCAGAAACGTACCAAGCCACGTGCCTGCTATATTCTAACACATTTAACAAAAAACAATATTAAGTTAATCATTTAGTCACTATTAACGTACATTTTAATATAATATTCTGTTTTACAAGTTTCTAAACATCTTATAAGGGTAAATAACATATATAAGAACAAATTTACTAAAGAAGGTAACATGATTACTCAAATTTTAAGTTTAAGATTTGTAGGGACCATTTAAAATAAATTATTAAAAAAAAACAGTCTAGATTCGAACCAATTAAGATTATGATAATGAAGAATCATTATAAAGTTTTATTTCAGAATTTATTAAAGTAGCCTTTTTTAGATTTAAGTATATATTTACTTTATGTAAAAATGTTAAACTTAATATAAAACTAGCTGAAACTTTATTTAATACAAAAACATTAAAAACGAAATTACACTTATGTATTGTTGTATTATAGTAATAAAATTGTAAAGATATTAGTGTAATATTTCGATCAGTAAAAAATTTAAAATTTCGGAAATTTAGTTTTAAGAATTTTAAGGTACTCTTATTCAAACATAAATAAAACCTTATTAAAAGTAAAACTATTGTACTAATATTTATTTAGTGATAAATAAAAACTACATTTACTTTATTTTTAAAAACTTTTTTATATAATTTTTTAAGATTTTGTAACCTACCCTTGCTTTTATACATTAAAAACGTATTGTAGCTAACTTTTACAATTTTTTTATGCTTAACTTTGTTTTATTTATTTTTATTACCGCTGTATACTGTTTTTTGGCTTTTTTATGTCTGAATAGCAATTGTTCAGCGAATCTTCAACACTCAATAGGCACTAAATTTAAACAAAAATTACTGTGTAAACTGTATCTCCTCATTCGCTTTTATCAAAAGTATTAATATTAATGTACTATTGTCATTAGTGACCTACTGAATCCGGCCGGATCCTAAAATTAAAAAAAGATCCGTAAAAAAAGAAAAGTACTGCGTCACTTTAACAGAGGGTGACACTTTAGCACGGAAAGACACTTTAGCATAGAGAGAAAATTGAGAACGGCGTCTCTTTAACACGGAGTGCCATTTTAGAACGGAGTGCCACTTTAGAACAGATCGATATTTTCTAAAATAATTTATTTTGCAACTTTTTTTAATGCTTAAACAATGTTTATACTTATATGTTCGAAAATATAAAATGAACTATGCAACATGTAAAATAAAACCTAACATGCTTTAAATGAGCTACAAGTTAAAGATTTAGTTAAAACTAAAGTAAAACAAAATTGACAAGCTTTATTAACTTTTTTTACTATACTATTTTAAATGAGAATATTTCGAAACTTTTATTTTAAAGTTTTCGACATAAATCTATTTTTATAAAGCTGGCATTCTATACAAGCTCTAGAATACTTAAAACTTTTTAAAAGGCTTAAATTAATTTTGATAAGGTGTAACTTAAAACGTAAATTTTAAATAAAAGCTGATATATATAAAGGTTGAAAACCTAATATTTAACTTTTAAAATACATATAACTTCGAATATTATAATATATAAAGATTTTAAGTTTTTTTAATTTCTTAATGCATGCATCTCGCAACTTTATATTATGTTATCTATGTGTTATAATAATTATATATAGACTACTACAAGGGTAAATAAACTTAATTCAACAATTTTTCTACCCTTTAGCTTTTATGTTAATTTTATTGTTTTGAAACTTTTAGAAACAGCTTAACTTAAAGAAAAACTTTATTTATAACTTTCCTAAGACAATACTTTCAAGAGCTTTAAAACTAATTTTCACATTTATTTGTTTGTTTGTTATGTTAATAGTTATAAATTAATTAAACATTATATAAATAGATATTTTGAAAGATTTCAAGTTATTCCGTGCAAAAATATCACTCCATGCTAAAGTGACACTCCGTACTAAAGTGTCGTTGTGCTGAAGTGACACTCCGTGCTAAAGTGTTACTTTGTGCTAAAGTGTCACTCTGTGCTAAAGCGATGCTGTGCTTTTCTGACACCAACCCCATTTTGCCAGGTTTGCAAGAAGGTATGTTCCGGTACCACCATCTTCTGTTTATTCTGAAAGGTTATTTTCAAACGAACAAAATCGAAATCGATTGTTTCCAAAAACCGGCGAAATACTTTTATCTCTTCATCACAATTTGAAAAAAACAAGAATAGGTTTTTTTGTAGCTTAACTTCTTTGGTATGAGTAAATGTTATTTACTTAGTTATTTACTTTTATGTATGTAAGAAGTTGCTATAAAAGTTATTGTTCATCTTATAGTTCGAACTTTTGCAAATAAAAGTATAATGTAAAGCTTATCATAAAAAATAAAGCTCGTTTGTTTTTTAAGCATTGCAGAGTTTAGTTTGTTTTTCTTTTACGTCATACAAGGTAAAAAATTTAAGTTTAGTCGTATAAGTAGCTTAAAAATTTTTCTAGTGATCAAATAAAGTATTTAGACAAAAACATTGTGTTTTTTTATCAAAATGTTTCTATCAAATAATTTTTACTCATTAATGGTATTATAATAATTAAGTTTCACAAGTTTGTTCTCTATTGAAACTACATAAAACTTAACACATTTAGGATCCGAATCCGGCTGGATCTTAAATTAAAAAAAAGAGGTCCGGATCTGGATTTAGCCGTATCTTAATGTGAAAAAACATATTTGGATCCGGATCCGGCTGGATCTAAAATAGTGGATCCAGTAGATCACTAGTCTTCATAAGTTTAAAGCTAGTAAAACAGCAGAGTTCAAAGTTTAAACGAAATAATTCGCTGAATATTTTGATTAACTGATTTTCAAAGCTTACATATAGTTCATTTTACTTTGTTCTTAAAAAGATTTTTAAATTGATAAACTATCACAAGTTTGACTAAAAAGGACTAATTAAACTTGTTAGGAAACTTCAAAAAAATATTTTCAAGTAATTTAATATTAGAAAAAACTTATTTAAGCTTTTGCACATGGTTAAGATTTTTAAAGAAAGAGTTAAATGTCTCTAAGGTTCAATTCATTAAAATGTTTGAAGTTAATAATTTCCTTTTAGTGCTAAGTCGGAATAACATAAAAATTATTTCATAATTTTTTCTACACAAATCTATAAAATGTATTTTACTATAAACCAGGGACGTAGCTTGGTAGGTTTCTGCAAATCTACAGAAACGTATACTTATGTGCGAAAAAACTTGATTTTATTTCAGCTTGAAAAGACTCTGCTGCCTTTACTTTCAGTATTCATTTATACTTAATTTTGCACTCCTGAGAGATAATTTTGACATATATGTACTCTTTAGCAATTTTAGTGTCGTAAAAAAATTGAACGAATTAAATACATCCAAATTGTAACATTTAGGCCTTAGGGCAGGGTTTCCCAAACTTTTTTGCTAATGGCCCCCTTTAAAGAGTTTGAAAAAGTAATGGCCCCCTTCAACATATAGATTACTCATAAACTTCGATAAAATACACATAAGACCTTTTTTTTTTTTTTGCTTTTCATCTGGAACTCAAGAATATCTAGTGTAAGTTTCAAGTTATGGCCTCATGGCCCCCCTGCGGCTCCTTTACTGCTCATGGCCCCCCCTCTTCCCCCTTTGCTGCTCATGGCCCCCTGAGTATCTGTCATGGCCCCCTTCGGGGCCACTTGGCCCACTTTGGGAATCCCTGCCTTAGGGCGTTAAAGCTTTGTTTTGTCAAAAAGCTGCAATGCAAAATTGATTCTAAAGGAAGCTGTAGCTTCAAAAATCAAAATCATACAATTTTATGTTACAAAAATTTGCATAACTTGTTGTTACTATTGACTACGTTAAATGTTTGATTTTTAAAACAGTATAAGTGTTTTTGAGTTAAATGGTGATTTTTTATACTTATTTTTTAATGAAGGGTAGGACTTTTTAACTTTTTATGGGTAGTTTTAAGTATTGGGTACTTTTAATTGCCTCAATTTTGCAAAAAAAAAAGTACCCAATATTTTGATGATGTCATTAACTTTACTTTGGGAAGTTATTAAGGTTAAACTTTGTAAAAAAATAAACTTGCTGTCTAGGCCTATGATAAATTCACTTTGTTTAGTTTTCTAAATATAAAAATAATTGTATCTGAAATAAAATAATACTAAACATTTCACTATGTTAACAAAATTAAGGAAATATAACTTTCAACCTTGATATTTTTTGTGTAAGTTACAATTTTAAATTCAACCACAAATTAAGCTATTGACTTTGAAAATTTTTCTTTTATAGATTTTTGATGACCTTAAGTTATCATATTTTATAAAAATTTCATTATTTTACATGTAAAAGTAGTTTAAAAGTTACAGATTTTTTGATGATTTTTTTTTAAACACTAGATTTTTTCAAATTTTTTAATTTCAAAAGTTCAAGTTTTTTCCAGTTTTTGTTTAAACTGTCAAGTTCCTGGATTCCAGGTGTTTTGACAACCCTACTCAAATTTTAAGGAAGTATTACTTTCAATATTTAAAAAATAGTAAAAGATGACAATTAAAAGCTATTGTACTCCCTATTCTAATGTTTTATATCAAAAATTTGCTTTGGTATAAAAAATCTGTATAAAGATACTTGTAGTTTAGATTAAATTTCATAAAGTGACATCAACTTGTAATAAAAGTGATCTACACCCTCCCTGTACCAAAGGTGGCTCTTAAAGTTTTTTTGAAACTTCTTTCAATTTTTCAAAATTTAATATATATTTTTTTAAATTCAAGTCTTATTTACTTTTCTAGACAAAATAAGTGATCAGAATTTCAAGTCATTCTAGGATTTTATATAACATTCCAAGATTCCCATAAGCATTTAGGTTTGATGGCCACCCTGTTAACTTTATTTCAAACTATAAAAAGGTAGCTTTTATTGAAGTACATAACTCATGTATAATTAGTTCAAACTTTTTTATGAATTAAATTCATCAATAAACTATAAAAAAAAAATTTAAAAATATTTTTTTTTAATTTGTGTTTGAATTTAAAATTGTAACTTTATGTTAACAAAAAATATTTCTATAATTTTGTTAACATAGGGAAATGTTTAGTATTATTCTATTGTTTTATTTCAGATATGATTATTTTCATATTTTAGAAAATTAAAAAAAGTGAACTTGTCATAGGCTTAGAGAGCAATTTTGTTTTTTTAGAAGTTTAAGCTTCAAAACTACCCAAAATAAAGTTAATGACGTCATCAAAATATTTGGTACTTTAAATTTGCTGCAATTGAAAAAACCAAATATTTAAAACTACCTATAAAAATTCCTACCGTTTAATGAATGTTTTCTTGGTTTACACAAGTGGCAAGACATAAAGAGTTATAGGGGGTGTGGAGCAAATTAAATTGTATTGTATACAGTTATCACTCGTACCTCAACATTCCATTTTTGATGTATTAACATAACTGAATTTTTTCAGATTAAATTCAATAACATTAGAGGTAGTTTAACTTGCTGTGTTCCCGCTAGGACGTTATCACGAGTTATTTCAGATGTTTAAATTTTTGTAGATTCGTAACTTTTTTGAGCTAGCTACGTCCCTGCTATAAACTAAAACAAAAAAAAGTAGATTAAATTTTGGACGAAAATAGATAATTCTATTCTTCTTCATAATCTAGTTAATTAGTCTACATAATTTAACTTACATATTTAACATTTAGTGAAAAATGTTATTTTTTGAGTTCAAAATTTGTTTAGCACGTGCTTATTCCAAACTCTTAATATTTTTTTTAAGTTTCTAAAAAACCTAAAAGTCTTTATTATATTTTAAAGAAGTGGTCAGTATAACTTTCACATAAAATATGACTTGATTAAAATCAATTTTAACTCCTCAAGGTTCATCGAAAGAATGAGAATTTAAAAATTTATTATAAAAAACTCATACCTTTGGACTTCTGAAACTCAGAATTGACCTGATCTTAAGTTATTCTGAGACTGTTTAAGCCTTTTGGTGTTTAACTTAACTTTTTGATCGAGTATTTAACGAAAGTAAACACCTTTTTAAAAATTTAGCAATGCTTATTTTAAAAAATGGCAAAAGCGTTTGTCGTTTTCAAATACTACGTTTTTGTTAAGCAGGCTATAAAACTATTATAACCTATTATATCTAAAAAAAGGATAAATAGCGTTTTCCGGTTTACGATTTAAGTACAAATTTGTAATTTAAATAGCTCTAAGTTCGCTATCAAAATAAAATAATATAATATTCGTGTTTACCTTTTTTATTTTAATTTCATTATAGAACATATTTTTGGTAAAATTAAGCTTATCTACTTTAAATCTTATGAATTTTACTTTTCTTATTTTGTAGTACTATTAAAAGTGTTAAAAAATATTAAAAACTCAACATGCTTTTTTTTTTATTTAAATTTATTGCGCAAGACTCCAAAACCTATTTCTGTAAAACCTGAAGTTTTTCAGTTTCCTCTTGAGGAAGATGTACAATTCGGTGGTCATTGCGGCGTCCGCTCCGGAGTTGTGGACGTTTTCCGGAACTTTCAGGCGGTAGTACTTCATCAAGTTGGCCAAACCGAACTTCCTGACCTTGGCGAGAAGTTTGTTTTGCGTAACAAGGTACTTCAGGTCGAAGAAGAACGGGAAGTAAAATTCGACGAGCTGCAAGAAGTCTTCAACTCTTTCCGGGAGGTTACATCCAGTCAGCACTTTGATAAGGTATGCTTGGTCTTTGCATCTAAATAAGAAAATCAAAGTTACAGTGCATATTAAGTAAACTATCAGTATAAATAGTTGCAAAAAAATTTTTGATTTGTAAAACTAACTTACTGAAATACGTGATTTGCATCGTACAAAAAATATTCAAGTTAAAAGCTGAATAAAAAACTTTATAAAGCAACCAACAAGCTAAACCTTTATAAAGATTCAACAAAATGTGCTTTATTTTAATATTAAGTGTACATAGAAAAACTGACCCATGAAAGGAAATCCACTTTCTATTTCCATCACACATCAGGATCCGCAATCCCTCAACGACCTCCTTTTGGTCGCACCCTTCCTCTTTCAACCTTTCGAAATCGGTCCCGTGCTCCCTCAGAAACTCCACCGAGGCCGGCTCGTGCACCTCACGGTCCAAATCGAACCTCATGTTGAAGTGGAACGTGTGGATCACGTCCCTCCTCCCGTTGTAGTCGCTGAGGGAAATTCCCAAAGTGACCATGTTCGTTGCGTCGACGTTGCGCTTCATCACCCGGTACGCCTCCTGCTGCCTTCCTTGGACCATCCAATCGTCGTGAGTTCCCATCGGGGCCCCAGGAAACTCGGTGTCCACGGCGACCAGGAAATTGGTCGTAGACGCGAGTTTTATTTGGGTCAAGATGGACTTTAAATTGTGGTTGAAGACGTCTACGTGGCCAGTTTTGCGTTCCATTGTTATTTAAAATAGCTCTTTAAAAATTTAAGTAAGCTAAAATGAAGTGAAATGTTTAAATTTGTTTGATAAAAGCACTTATTAGTAAGACAGAATGTATTAATAAGCTGTGTGTTTTTATTATGCTAAAATTTATACTTTTATCTCAGTGGTCTTCAACCTTTTTGAAAGCACTACACAGTGAATTACTGAAAAACAATTCTGTGAACACCAAAATATAACAAATATACATTATTATTTAAAATTATCATTTTCCATTCGAAGTTAAATTTATAAATAATGTTTTAAGAGCTGCTACTTTTTATTATAAATAGCTTTTAATAAAGAAAATAAAATACAAAATAAACGTGATTGAAAAAATACTTTTTTGCCTTATTAAACTTTTGTGTTCAGTAAAGTAAATCTAATGCACATCGTCAAAAACACTACTCTAACTAGTTTATAAAGTTAAACAATAACGTATAAGCAAATCTAACTGCAAGATCAAATATTTTGATTGATGTATATAAGCATCGAAAACATATCACTTTTTATTAGAAAACATTAAACAACTTATTACACAATAAAAGCATTTGTAAAATTTCCTTTTTGTAATCGCAAACTAAAGTAATTTTGTTTTTTGTAACATACTTAGAGTCCGTTTATTTTTTACAGTAAATAATTGTTTGTTTTTTTTGTTTGAAGGAATTTAAAACCTAGTTATTATATTTTTTTTTTACTTAATAAGCTTACATTCTTTAAATACTTCTTAAGTGTTTAATTTAATCTTTACTAATTTAATCACTTCTTGATTCAAACCACTTAACGTTTACTTATTTAAATTGAAAAAATGATTAAACAAAAAGTGCAAAAGTTTGTATTGTGTTGTTGCTTTTAATAATACATTGTTATCCAGTAATTTAAATTTTATATAAACTTTTAATTCCTATAAAGTTCACAAATATTTAAAACAATTAAACCTTTCTCAAACAATAAAACTCTCGTGGAATTTAAATACTTCTTCAATTTAAAAAAACCTAAATTTTTTTATTGATATTTGTATGTAATAAGTTTATGCGATCTTCACAAAACTAAGAATTTATAAATTTATAACGCAAATTAGATTAATTAAATTTTTTCTATCAAAATTTTACTTGGCTTAAGAGTTTATATTACATCTAAAGCTAGAGTTTTTTGATTGTTTTGCTATCTGTATTGTGGCGTGGTAAAAAAAACTCATAATTTATAAAAAATATTTTAGCTTAAAATTTTTGTTTTTAACTAACTTATTTAATTTTTATAAATTGAAATTATTCTAAACCTAAACTAAAAAAGAAGTTGAACAAAAATTTTTTATTTTATTCAAAACTTAACAATTTCTATCAATTAAAGTACTATTTTCTTTTAATTAAAAAAAAAAACAATACTTTTCTCTACCATAAACAAAAACATTTTTAGGTTTTATATTGCATAATAAATTGCAATAAGTTATATGCATTTAAAAAAATTCAATTCAATTATCAGAAAAAGTAATAAGAAAAACTTAACAAAAATAGTTCACTGTACATAATTACTCGGAAAGTTTGTTTGTCGTATCTATAATAAAAATTTATTCTAACCATAATTTTAATAAATTTATCCACATTTTCCTCATCAAAAATTTGTAGTTTTTAATAAAATCTAGACTAATAGAAATAACTTTAGAGATCTTGTTCCAGATTAAATCATTTTCATTAATTTTTTTTCTAAAGTTTAAAGAATTCTTTCATCGTCCTGTGATGTTTTTGTTTAAGAAAATACTAAGAAGCTTTGTTGTTTTATTAAATATATTAACTTGCTTTCTTATAAATTAAATTTAAGCCTGTGAAAGTTTTGATAACTGGCACTTATTAAAACAAAAAAAATATTCCTACTAAATTGTTAGGTAGATCTCTGCAAAATTAGTTATAGAAAAAGTAAAGAACAAATTAATTTAAATAAAATTTATATTTTACTTTTACACAGTCAAAAGCTACAAGAAAATGAAATAAAGAGAAAAAAATTACTTTTCACATAAAAAGATTTTTTCTTTAATTCTAACTTTAAAACTTATAAGATTTTTAAGTTTTTGTTTATCTTAAAAACTTTCCTTCTTTCATCTAGTTTGAATTAAAAACTTGAAAAAACTACAAGTTTATAACTTAATATTACACTTTTTATTTATTTCAGTTTATACTTTTTAGCTCTTTTCAGGGTTGCCACTCGTTTTTTCAAAATTTTTCCAGGTTTTTCAAATTTCTTACAGGTTTTTGAAAGTACACATTTTTGGGTCTATTTTTAGTTTAAAGTTATATTTAAGGTAAGAAACTGTGTTAAATAGTATAAAAACATTGAAAAGATACTGTACAGCTACTTAAAATGTGTTTTTTAAGTAAAAAATATTTTGGTCATACAAATTTTTTTATCTATATGATAAATTTTTCGGGTCAAACCGAAATTTTACTACTGAACATGTTAAAATTCTTAAAAATTCCAGGATTTTTCTTCAAAATTCAAGGTTTTTCCAGGTTTTTTTTTTACCTAAATTGTCAAATTCCAGATTTTTCCAGGATTCCAGGTAAAGTGGCAACCCTGTCTTTTATAAAAAAAGTCATTTTTTCCAATTCTTAAAATATAAATTAGCTTTAACAACTACTTCAAAATATAAGCTTGAGAAATTTGACAAAAAAAACTATTACATCAAGTCATCTCTATTTTCAAAAGTTAAATGTTTAAAAACTTTATTATAAAATTACTATCAAATAGCTTTAATAATTTGTTTTATTCTACAACACAAACTTAGTTTACAAATATATTGAAAATTTCTAACAAAAATATCACAGTTTAACAAAATATCATCCCTGGTTATAACAAAAACCATACTAATAACACAAGGACCAAATATTCACATTAAAAAAAAAATAAATCATACTGATTTCAAAGTCAAAAAATCTACCCGATTTTTTTGAAAAAATAATTAACAAACCTTAGTTTAAAAAAAAAAGTGCAGACAAGCCTCAGTCAGCATGGGTTTATCAACTGACTTGACAAAATACTAAGCTAGCCTGAGTAAACTTTGCTTAGCATGAATCAGCATAAGTTGTTTTTAATATCAAACAAGCCTGAGTTAACCTGAGAATGAAACTTTTTTAAAAAGGTTTTAAATTAGTAAAAAGATAAAACGTTTAGTTTGAAATGCTTTTATTTTATAAGTTTTTACTCTTTTCCTGTAACATTAACACAAAACTATTACATTTTTTAATTAAAAACATTTAATGTATGTTTTGGACTATACAACTTTACTTAACTTTTGAAACTTTAAAATTTAATCCAGTAGATTATAACTAAATAAACTTTTAAAAGATATAATGTTTTATTAAATTCAGAAAATAAATACCAAAATATTGTGTTCAAGTAGTTAAATTTTTCTTAAATCTGATACTTAATATAATAAACATACACTAGAATGAAAAAAAAGGGGACAAGGGTTTAACAACATTTTTTTAAATTGACATTGGCGCTTATATAAAATGTAAAAGTAGAAAAAAATTCAACTTTTATAGTCTAAAAATTTAAAGTATTTTTTAGATATAGTCATCCTTGTTAAAAGTTACGGCAACTTTCAGGTATTTATTCCTGAAAAACTAAAAATTCAATAAGTAAATTTTTACTTTTTGATTTATAAGCTAAGTACAAAAACTTTAGAAAATATTCTATAAATAAATTATTTAAGTAAAACATATTGAAACTTAAAAATTAAAAATATTAGATTAAAAATGTAGTTTATCAATATTTTTTTTTGTGGAGAAGCTCTGACATTTTTTTTAAATATTAGTAAATGACTAACAGTAAAAATTAAAAGAAGATATATACATATATATATATATTTCTTTAGTTTGCACCTTCAATTAGAATTTTCTTTACTTCTTTAATAATTTATACTTCAAAAAATACCTTGTAATTTTTTAAGCTATTAAAATGTCTAATAGCTTATACATATTTTCATGAAATAAAATCAGTTTGTAATAAATAGGAAAAATTTTTATCTATGTCCTCAAAATCGCAGGTTATAGCTGAAGAATTTATTAAAGTTTTGAATATTATTAAAAGTATTTAAACAGTAAACTGAGTTTTAACTATTGAAAGTTTTTTATTTTGATACACAATTTGAACTTTTTTTAGTATATTTTTATAAAAATTCAAGTCTCAAAAATTTTCTCAAATAATACGCTTGTCCAGGTATGTTTCAAAATTTTACAAATTTCATAGTAATTCTTTTTTTTTTAAATAAATTTCACAATAATAATTTCTTGGAATTTAATAAAAAGTTTCTAAAGTAAATTTCATAAGTAATGTTGAAAAAATTATTCTTTTGATATATGAAAATGTAAATTATTTTACTAAAAATAACTTAAATTTTTTCTTAAAAACCCAACTAAAAATCTAAAGCACATTCTACTAGAAATTTTGACTGATACTCTTTTTCTTTTAAAAATGAACTGGACTATGCAAAAAATGCATGCCGTTTCAAACAAAATGTCCTTATTTGAAATTGTAAGTTTTTACCAAGGTTACTTTAAAATCAAGTTTAAAACGCTTTAGACAACTACTTTTCGCCAAAATTTTTAGGTGGAGCTACTGCTTAATAGCCTAACCCAATTCGTTGCACCTACCTTTTAATACATCTTTTTTTTTAATTTAAGTTAAAAAATATAGGTACTTTACTTTATTTAACCAAAAAATAGCTAATTTAATGACTTAGTACTTAACAACTTATTTTTGAGTATCAAAACACAAATGATAAGAAAGTTATAAGATTTTTTATAATAATAAATGCGTATTTTATTCTTGTAAATAAAAAACTATATTTATTGTTTTTTTAGTTACTTGAAATAACCAAACCTAGATTTACATGCCTTATAACTGTTAGTATTATATACGTTATTTTAAACGTATAAGATTTAAACTTTTCTAACTAAAATTGTAAAAATAGGTTTTATAAACTTTATTAGAATTTTATATGTTTTAAAATAAAACCTGAGAATAAGTGTATCTAAATAAATTTAAGTTGACCAAAATCATAGCAAACGTTTATCAGTGAACTATAATGGTTAAAACTTGTATGATGCAATAGATAGTTGTACTAAAATGATATGTTTTACAACTAAAACTTAGAATTACAATATAGCTGTACTTTTGATAACTTAAACGACTTATAGATTCACTTTATTAAATCAAAGAACAGTTAAGTTTCTAATATATTAAATTAATGTTTTATATTTAGTGTTTAAAATAACTTTCAAAAAACTTTTGTTGAATTTATTTTTTTCGAATAGATTTAATTACTCTCTTACTAGAATAAGTGAGTTTACCTTTTTAAAAATTTACTTTAATCTTAAGGTCGAAAATACTTAATGTTTTCGTTTCTTATGAGTTATGAACAACACTTTAAGAACAAGTTTATTCTAATAGTTTTTAAATTACAACATACAATACTATAGTTTTAATTTATATGTTTAGTTTTTCTATCATTTACTTTTAAAACAGCTCATTATATTTACACTTATTATGAACTATAAACTTTTGGTTATAATATAAAAGCTGTAAAATTTAAACTTGATGCCAAATAAGTAAAATTCCGTTTTTGCAGTAAAGTTTAATTAGTCGGAAAAAGTCGCTAAAACTACTTTTAAACGTTTTATGATGACAATACATAAAAAGAAAACAGTAAAAATGGCAGACGAAAGCAAACTACGAAACATTATCTAGGAAATCACAGTAAGTCATGAAAACACTGTAGAAAACAGAAAGGAAAGACAAATATTTTGACAAAAGAAAAAAAAAAAAACAAGCTTGGAAGCATTAGCTTAATGTTTAAAATTGTTTACAAAAACAAAAACTTTGCAGACTTAACTTCTAAAGAATTTTCAAAAACAGACAAAGATATTTAATAATCAAGTGCTGTACAAAGCATGTTTTGAAATTACTAAATCAATTAACAAAACTACAATGTTTTTGTTAAATTTCTTTGTTTAGCAAAGGTCGTTGGCGTCGGTGTGAACCACCCTGCGTATCCAATCCGTGAATGACGTCACTCTCGCGTATATTCCCACGTGACCTTTGGTCCCGCACACCTTGAAGCTGAATGACGTCACCCCGCTGACGTACCAGCGGTTGTCGTTGCCACTGTAGCAACTAAGCGGGCCGCCGCTGTCCCCCTTAAGTTTTGATTTTGTGTTTTGGAAGACTTATTGGTGAAATCAAATTTTGAACAAACAAAAAAACTAAGACTAGACTTTTTGATTTTAAACCTACGTCTTGAAAAACTTTAAAAAAATAAATGATGCAATAAAAAAGTGTCATTGTCAACTATTTTTTAAGTAGATTATCTTCTTCTAATAAATATTTATTGTTCAAAACTATGCAACAAAAGAATATCATTGTAAATTCTTAATTTTTTTTTCTTACCCTGCACGCATCGCGCTTGCCAGTGACGGGGTCTCCGGCGCACAAATGCGACTTCATCTGCAGCTTCTCCTTGTAGTTCTTGCCTAGCTTCTGGCACTTTTCGAAGTTTAGCAGGGGCAAGGGGGCTTCGCGTAAACCCGGAAGCTCCTGGGTTTGGTGGTCGCTCAGCGGACCTTTTAAACATGAACGAGATTTTTTCATTAAATATTAGTTGTTTTGAATTGATTTAAAAGCTTGTTTAGTTATATGTAGTAAAATCATGAATGCTGAAGCTAGATGAGGTATTTTAAACTTCTTTGTTAAAACATTTAATTAAAAGCTCGAGCTTAAGGTCAAGTGTCAGCTGAAGTTTATATATCTAAGTTGAAGGAAGCTTATAAAATCATAAATAAAAACCTGTGTACCCCCACCCAGTAACATAGCAATCAAAATACGAATTTCCTTCATCAAATGGAAGGCACGCTGGCATTACATTTTCGTTGAATATTATTGATTGCTTCAGTTTTACCAATGCTACGTCAGCTGTGAATTATCACTTTGATATTAAATACTTTTTAACAAACATTTACTTACGGAAAATGTTTTAGATATAATATGTTTCAAGTTCTATATATTTGTGAAGATGGAGAGTTAACAAACACTACACGTTATGTAAGTTTAGTCACATTAATTAGAAAAAAATATTTAAAAATATAAAAGGTATTATCAAGTTTATTTTAATATTTTGAATTTTTTAGTTTTTTGTTTTTTTTATATGAATTAGAATTAAGACTTAATTTAAGGCTATTTAAAAGTGTGGTTTTAAATAAAAACATCCTGAAAAAACTTTAAGTTACGCATTAAATAGTCGCAATTTAAAGAAAAAGGTCATGTGCAAAAATAGAATAATTAAAATTTAATTTTCACTTAAATATTAATGTTTTCACATTCAAGTCTGTAAAGTTTTATTTTTATCTAATTGCAAAAAAAAACACTGTAGGTGATACTCGGCTTTGTTTTGTAACAATACAATCTTAAAACCTGACTTTATCTTTAATCAATCACTCAAAAAAATTAAATGGTTGCGGTCTCGGGGCTTTTGAGAAAATTGTTTCAGCGAAACAAGTGCAGGGCTCCAGCGGTCTGCCGACAGCTATTCTATTTGGTTTAAGAGCCGTTAATCCAATTTACTGTTTAACCGCGAACATAATTGCAAATATGCCTTTCACCATTAAGCATTATCAGCGCGCCTGCCCCAATCAATTAGCTTCAAAACCGTTAATTTTGCTTGGTACGTGTGAGTTATGTTGGACTACTGTAGTTTGTTTTTGAATAGAAAAACCGACTGTTCATGCCATCAAAATCACTCAGATAAAGTTAAAACAGCAAAGTACTAGCTCAACTTCTTCAGCTTAGAGAATTAACTAGATAAGTGGGTTAACTTTTGTTGAAAATAGATAAGTGATAAGATGTTTTTACAAGCTGAGTTTAAAATTTTTCCTAGTTTGAAAATAATTTTTCATGTTAAACAATATTTTTTACGTTTTTTACTTAAAACAAAACTACAATAAAAGTTTTTACAGAACCAAAAATTTGAACTTGAGTAAACTGTCTAACTATAGTTTAAAACAGTTTTAAATGATTCCAATATTTTACTCACAAGCAAAAAAATATTAAGTATTAATCCTATCAAGAAAAAATAAAAAATTGAATTTCTTTAAGCGATAGTAGACTAATCCTTTAAGTTTTTAGAGATAAGAAGTCAGTAAAAACAAAAATTGTTTAAAACTATAAGCTGTTTATTGCATCTTTTTTACCTACATTTCATTATTTGTAAGTATATTAAAGTTTGTGACTTTAAAATCTGAATCAATTAAGTTTTTTTTTTGTTTGACAGCTTTTTTTAATTAATACATTATTTATTTACTACCACAGGATTATAAACTTATATTAACATTTTAATTAAGTTTTAAAGGATTATATCATTTTCTTCTTACGTAATATAACTAAGTATGTAGATATTTAAACAAATAAAGTTTTTAATCATACTTGTACTTATATGACAGTATTTAATGTGTTTTTTGTTTAGCTTTATTGCTTTTAAATGTCATGTATTTAAATACCTATAATGCGAGAAGAAAAAGGTTAATTTGATAAAGACTTCTTAATTTGTCAAATTAATAAAATGTTGTATTGTACACTAGTCTTTAAGATATCTTTCTGATTTCTTAAAACAGAAACAATTTTTTATATGTAACTATGTAGTTATAATAAAAAGGTTTTTGTTATAGTTATAGTAGTATACTTTCATATTAACTACCTCTACTTAGTAGCTTTTAAAGTAAAATATTTTAAGACAACTTGTTAACATTAAACTATTATAAAGAGTAAATACGCTTATATAATTTTGCTTTTACATTATAATCTATAAAAGTCTTGTTTCTAAAATCAGGACTTTTCAATTTTCATTTTAAACTTTGACATTAAATCTGAAAGTATTAATTTAAATACAACATGAAAGCTTTAATTAAGATGTTATCAAAGTACAATACTTAAGTATTAAGTGTATTGAAAATAATTTAAAAGTTCATCAAACTCAAAGTAAAGTATTTTATGTTTTCTATAAATGATAACTTTCAACGACTAAAATGCCATAATAATCTACAGACAATATTTTCAAATTTTAGTAAAACTGTTTAATATTTTGTACACAACCGACCGTAAGTAACGTATTTGTGCATGTAAGATGGGTGAACAAAAACTCTGTCTATCATCTTTCTCTGGCCGCCTACGTACAAATCGTTGGTACCGACCAGGACACTCAGATCATTTCCCGGACTGTCCAGGTCAAAATGCTCGTCGTTTCTGAAAAATAAATTGGTGTTTCAATTATAAAAATCTAAAAATATTGAAAAATGACAAAGTATCAAGTTTAAGTTTTTATCTACAAAATGCTGTTAATTTGTTAAAGCTTGAAAAATGAAATTTCCGTCAAGATTTTACTGTATTTCTAATGTACAAACGAAAGCCAACATTCTGTTGACGCAGTGACCGGCGCTCAGCATCCACCTAGCGGAAATAACTGTGGTTCCGCAAAAATGGCGCCACCAGCACAATGAGCAGTAGCGTTGCTGCCAGGACGCTTGCCACGGCCATTTGTCCGCTACTTTCTAATTAAATAATTTATCTTTAATATTTACTTTAACAAGACAGAAAAAAGATTTCAAACGTAATTTTTTTTTGTTTGCTACTTTCTGGTTGGCAAAAACTCAAAATTAATTTCAATATGAAACAAAAGTTTAAATTAAAGTCTGCAATCTTGATATTGACTCACGTTGCCGCCGAATATCTTCTTTATTGTGACGTTTCTGGTTCCGCATCCGGGTGGGTTCAGTAAAACGGTGCTGGTCAGGTTGCAGGGAGCTGCGTCGCAAGAAACAGTCTCCGTCGTGTTTCCTTTGCACGCTGAATCTTTGACAAATGTTCAAGTTGAAATTAAACCGTTAAAAATAAAATTATCTTTTGGTCTTAAAACGTTTTGAAAGGCTTTTTACTTGCTGTATAAACATGTTAGTTTTACAATTTATCAACCGTTGTTCCGCTCATTTACTTTAACAAACCACCTTTTTTTTACAAAAATTATACATTGCTTTGTTGAGTGTTAAGATAGAGTTTTCAAAGTTGATTTTACATTTAAAAGTTTTAGGAGATTAAAATTATAACCTTTTTCATAAATATGTATGTATAAATATATATATGTATATATACCCTTTCACAACAAGGTTATAAGTGTTTTCTAGAAAAGTTTATGGTTTAGCAAAAAACAACCTCAATATTGTATTAGCATGACCGTATATGCCACAAAAAGACATAACTCAGTAGATGGTAGAAAAATTAAAAACTAATTATGCATAACACCTTTATTAAATCACTTAAACTGGTTTTTGACACTTTTTAATCATTTAAGCAAAGCAAAGCTCGTTGAATTTATACAATGAGTATGTAGAAAAAATTAAAAGTCTTGAAAGAAGTACCTTAAACAAAAGTAGTTCTAACAAGTTTCCAAGAATAAAAGTTCTATAATATTTTTCAAAATATTTAAATGTTATAATAAAAGGTTGTTTTACCAACTAAATGTTATATAAGTTTTAAAAAGTTCAAATAAAAGTACGGAAAGTATTAACTCATTGTTTTGTAAGTTTTAGAAGATTACGTAAATATTTATAAATAAGTTGTTATAAACATAACGTTCTAAAATTAACTGAATTACTTTAAACGGATATAAAGCTTGAGGTTTTACCTACTTAAACATTAGCAACGGAATTTAAATGTAGTTTTGTAAAGCCAATTAGATTTGTTGTGTAGACAAATTCAATAACAAGAAAGACCTTGCTCTGAAACCAAAAGATTGAGATATAGGTCAGTTTCAAAAGTTTTGATAACAAATTAAGAACAGAAATGAATATTAAATTACTTGTAGCCAATACTGTCAAGTGACATATTACATATTATTGCTTCTATTTACATATTTTAGATTTTAAGATGTTATCGATCATGAAGTCAAGTCTTTAACCTTTCTGTCAAAAACACATGTTACTTAAGAATATTAATGATCTTTTTTTTTTAACAGTTAGGTTGTAAAATATTTTTAGTACTTAAATATTTGTTTACTTCCATTACGTTTTATGTTTTTAACTTTTTTACTTACTAAAATAAACAAAAGCAGTCAAAAAAGTACTCTTAAATATTTAATAAGACTTAAGCTTGGTGTTATATAAAAAAGTATTTGAACATTTATAAAGTATTCAAAGAGCTCTACGTTATTGTGTACAAAACCATGTTTTTTTTTATAAGCTATTACTTTCAGTATAAAAGATGTTTTATAATCTTACTGCTTGAATAAAAAAAAATATATTAAAAAAACATAATTGTTTAGTTGCTCGTTATTCACAATTCAACCTGATAACTGCTTTAAACTTAAAAGTGTGGCAAATTTTGATAGTGTATTACCTTCGTTGTTACTGCTGCCCTCATCAGTACACTTCCTGGTACGCGTCCTGGTACCAACCCCGCAAGACACGGAACAGCATCCAAACCTGGACCACTGCGTCCAATGATGCAGGCAAGACTTTAAAACACGGTTTGTAATTAATATTGTTTATTTTTTTTTTTTTGCAAAAACTTTATTCTATAAAGTACTCTAGTTAAGATTTGACAATTAATAACTTTACAAAGTATTATTTTAATTTGAAAATTTTTTAAAGCAAAATAGTAACAAAAAATCTAGATTAGTTAGTTTTTTCTTAGCTATTAAATTATATTTAAATTGTTAGATCAGTTTAAATCAGTAAAGCATCATATACTTCAGAGTTGCACAGAAGCACTTCGTAATTTTTTCCAATGCACGGCCTCTGAACGCACCTCCTGGTTCTGTACTTGGTCCCTTCCCCGCACGATTTCGTGCATCTGCTGAACTGCGTCCAACCTCCCCAAGACGGGCAAGGCTGCAAGAGAGTAAAATAAAGGCGAAAGGGGCCAACGTGAGGAAATAAGTACAATAAAGCTATAGAAAGAAGTACCGTTACAACAGTGATATTTTTAGTCCTTAATAAATCAAATACTTTTCAACTACTTAGACTTAAACTTTTTAAAAGCTCACAGTGAACTTAACATTAATGTTTAATTTTTGGAAATATCTTTATTCAATCTTTTAGACTCAGAGTATTTAAAAGCGCAATTTGTAAGGGTCAAAAAGTTAAAAAAAAGCTTAACATTTTCCACTGAATTTACAAATAGTTTTGTACTTTTACGAATCTCGCCAACGAACCTCCTGGTTGCACGGCTGCTGGTCGAAGGAGTTGCCGCTGCACGGCGGCATCTTGCGGAAGGAGAGCATGAAAGCGGTGACGCACACCCTGCTCCTCAGCCTCACCTCGTTTTTCGCCCCGCACGTCCTGCTGCAAGGACGCGTTTCCACCCACTCGGACCAGCAGGAGGGAGCGAAGCACCTGGCCGTCTGGTGCTGGGTTTCCGTGCACACTCCTGAAAATATTTTCAGAGTTGTGCTTCTGTTAGGTTTGGTTTGAAAGGTGGAAGTTTTCACTTGATGTGTTAAAAATTCTGTAATATTTTTTAAGAAGTTTTTCAAAAAAGTTGAATGAAAAAGATAAACTTTATAAGTTCCGAATTGTATGACACATTTCAGTTGGTTTATTTTCTACTCATGATTTTGTAATACTTTTTTTTAGGGTTTTTGTTTACATAAATACAAACGACATATGATAGAGTTAGAAAGTTAAAGAAGAAAATTGTTTACAGTTTATGTTTTAAACAAAAGTTTAATTTTATAATTTAATTTTGCTTATGATTTATTATACTCGAAAAAAAAAGTTATAGAACAAACATAGTTTATGACAATTAAGTATTATTGGGTTTTCGTGAAAGAAAGTTGTAAACTAAAAATACCTACATGAGCTTTATTCTGAAACTTACAAGGTTAAAATTAAAACTTAAGTATTTTGTAATCCTTAAAACTATAACGTGTTTAATTAATTTTAAATTTCTCTAAAATATACTTTCTTTTAAATTTCAAAAGACTTAATGCCTACAATTTAACATAATTGTTTAATGGGGTACAAAAAGTAGAAATCTCTTAAAATTATGTCTCAGTTTCTCGTTTATTATTTTGTTAAACATTTTATTAATTAATCGATGCTTTTTTAATTCTGTAAGTAATGAGTATCTCGTACAAGCGTTTGTGCTACTTATTTTTTCAATCATAATACATTTAAAATAAATATTTGACTTTTTGTGATTTGTTACAAAGTTTTTAGCTCAAAGAGTTTAGCATATGTCATTTGGTTATATAATAAATTTTCCACATCGACTGACCGCGAAAAGCTTGTTTTATCTGTGCTTTGAAAAACTAACTTCTGGTGGGATCCGTGCACCTTCGTTCCCTTCTTCTGATGCCCTTTCCGCACGTCGATGAGCATTCCGACCATGCCGACCAAGGTAGAAACGCTGTGTTTAAATATGTCTATTGAAATCGTTATAGTATTACGTTTTGCTCAAACTAAAATTACTTTTTTTCGCATTCTAAAGATTGTCGTAGTTGAATTTCGTAAAAGCCGATAAAGCGTTTTTATCAAAAAAAGATTTAAATTTATTTGTTTGTAAATAAATTTTAAGACAAAACTAACAATAAAGAACTGTATGTTTTATTTAAAACTTAAAGTTGTAAAAACTTTCTGTAAATTACTTTTTTAAACACTGGAAGTTATAAGGTTAAGCTTTTTCTGAGCCTTGATTAATTTAGTATGACACGGTTTAATTTGTGAACAAATATAAGATACTACAAATAGAAGGCATTAACTTAGAAAGAAATTCAAAACAGTAAAAGCTACAACAAAAAGGTTTCATAAAACGGCGATGTTTGTTTTTCAATTTACAAAAAACCAAATAAAGGTTTTATGCTTCATCCAAGTTTTAAGAAACTTAGTTGTTTATGTATTATGTTTTTTCTATTGCAGCATTGGGTAAAGACAAGAATAAGTTTATTTCTACTTCTTTCGCTTTGCAATAGTTTAAAGATCGAACTAATTTCAAAAATTGGCTGAAAATAACATTTAAAATGGCGTTGACATATGGCACCTCACATCACAGTTCGTCCTGATTGAAAAAAATCTGAAAATAGTGAAACAGTCGGTTGTGTTTCACGGGGACGAACTCAATTTAAGGTAAGATAAATAATTTTGGTCATCGTTGTTTCGGTAAAAACAAAAAAGTAAGTTGGTTAGTTGTGAATAAAGTTAATAATTCCGAATTCTTTGTTGGTTAATGTATTTTAAAAACACTAAGAAATTGTGTTATATAATTATTAAATATACTTTTAAATCTTAGCTTACCAAAACTACTAAAAAACTATTAAAAAAAGGATTTTAGAATTCATAAATTGTCTGAAAATTTGTATATGTTAAATAATCAAAAGATCTTGGAACAATTTAATTTCCTTATAATCATCTAGTTTACTTTCTTTTATTAATATAAATTAATGAAATTTAAAACTAATAACTATACCAAAAGTTAGATTCCTTTTGTAAGCAAAAAAGTATTTTAAAAAGTTGTACGAGTTGAAAATTTTAATAATATACACGGCATTGCTTTTATTTAGACTTAAACCTTTTTATCATACATACTTTACTAAGCAACTTAAGATATTTTGTCTTTTAACTTCATTAAGATTGTTAAAGCTACCTACCGCTTTAACAATGTGAAAATATTTATTTATGTTATAGTACAGTTACTTAACACAGTTTATAATACATAAAAGTTATTTACTTTGTGATTTTTACAAACAACTAAGGTTTTAAAAGCTGAAAATCAGACACATTTTTCTCTACAAGTCGTTTTTTGAAACTTTAGTACACAATTTTATGTCAATTACCAATGAAAAAAAATCGTAAAAGTTCAAAACATCTAACTGTAACTTAGAAAAAACATTTAAACAAGTAAATCTAAAAAGAAATTAAATAAAATTGTTAAAAAATTAATTAATAAACAAAACCCACCTCCCATAGTTCGATATGCAAGCCGGGCTTGCTGAGAGAGCAAAGATGCAAAAGCCCCAGTGGAAATGTAAAATATGAAAACAATTAAACTTGTTTTAGTTGCAAACATTTTATACTCTGCTGAAAACGTAATTAAGCTTACTTTAGGTTTAAAAAAAGACTCGCTAGTTGAACGTAACACACACAACAAAAAATTTAGTTCAATACACGACCTTTATATAACATACTTATGCTTATGTTATAAACCAAACAACGTTAACAGACTTAAGTAAATGTTAAAACATTTAGCTTTGCAGTTGCAAAGCTGACAGTTGTATTCCTATTAAACAAAATCGAGGACTTTAAGTAAGCACAATAAATACATTGTTACACCTACTGTTATGCGAATTCACAAGATTTAAAATAAAAACTACTGTAATGTAACCTTACAGTTTTAATCTTTAATAAATAAAATGTTCTATAACAAAACTAAACAGATTTAGCTCTAATTAGTAATAAAGAACTTTATAAAAACTAAAAACACACACGCGATTTATATTCGTGAACAATTTTAAAAAGTTAGTTTTGTGTTACAAAAATACAGTTGAACTTTAAGGTTGCTAACTTAATAGATATAAAATTAATCATTATTAACTCCGTATATGAAATAGTATTACTTTCTCATTTAGTAACCGATATAAATAGTAATCATTTGTTTATAAATTTACGCTAAGCTTTAAATAGCATTTTCAGATTACTGCTTTTCGACTGCGTTTTAATTTATTTCTACTTAGTTCCGATTAGAAAAAGTTAATACTATCATAGCTTGTTTTAATTTTTCAGTGTACCTTACTTTAACTATAGATATACGTGTTAATTACAAGTTAGTATTATACAAGCACGAACAAAGTTTAATACTTTAAGCAGTTACACGTTTTAAAACTTTTTTCATACTTTAATTAATTTTTTTCTATAATACTATACTTGTAGCACTAAGACCGTTACACTACTTTAAAACAAAACTTTTTCGTTACGCAACTCTCTCCAAGAGGTACTAATTCATCTTCCAATAAACGTTTGACTAAAACAGAACTGCAAACAAGTAAAGTACTCCAGAAAAAAAAAGACTTAGGCTCACTGAGGCGAGCTCTCTGATCGAGCAATCACCTTCAAGTCTGAAGTTGGTTGTCAGGCGAAATAAAAGGCCATTTTACTGCGTGTTTACGGTGTACACACGCGAGACAATGAAAATCGCAATCACATCGCTTGATAACCCCGAGGCCATTGTTTCGCGCACTTGTAATCCGAAATAGCTCCATTCTTCCTCGCAGATTATCTCCAGCCGCCGCGGTGAACGGTGCGCTTTCAGTGCGCGCGCTCCGTCAAATAAACAAAGTGGCTTCTTTCGCACCTGGCCCGCGCGCGCTCTCACCGGCTGCTTTCGCTTCTGCTGGCTGCCGACGCACGGCTTCGGTTCGAAGCGTTTTAATCGATTGGCCGTTTCTAGTTACCCGTTTGCTTTCAACTTTTTTTTTCGGTGGTGAATAAACGAAAGAGCTCGTGATTTCTCATACAAACAATGAGCGAGTTTGTTTGAAGCTGAAGAGAGTTTTTTGATTAATTGTTATGGCTCGTGTAACTTTAATTTCCTTCTAAGATTTCAAGAGCTTAAAATAAGTTTAAGTTGATCAATCGTTGTTTCTGAAATATTTTTGTATAACGTTTTCTGAAATATCTTTTGTTGCAATATGCAAACACTCAAAACCGTGTTTTAATTGAAGCGGATACTGTTTACTTTTTACATAACAATTTCTATTAACCTAAAAACCATAAAACCCGTATATGTAGTTCAGTTACATAAGAACATAAGAACACTTTAGAATTTTTGAACAAATTATATAGTTTTTAATTTGATACATAGTTTTTCTAAAACTTTCACAAAAATTGTTCTAAATTTAGACGCTGGCTTTGCATCGAATCATAAATGTATATGCTAATTATTGTAAAACTAATCAATAATTTAGAATAAGTATGCCATGAAATGGTGAAAATTTAGTGTTAGATGTTCCATATAAATGCTTTAAAGAATTTTTTTTTCTTAATTGTAAAATAAATGTATAGTTTTTAAGTAAAAGCTGTTTTTAGGTTGTAATATTCCTTTCTTAAACTTTCTTTTTTCATATTATTTTAAAAGTTTAGTTGAATAATCGCTTAAAAAAATATGATTAATTTAGCTTATTTTACCTTAATAATAAATACAGGTTACAGAGTGTTACAGTGCAAAACTTAAATTTTGCAAAATCAATTTTATTTATCAATATCATGATTAAAATATCATAGACTTGAATATCCTTTTCTTACTTTAAATTTTTTTTTTGCATTATTGTTTAGAGTTTCAAGTTTTATTTTCAGATAATTAAACTTACATTAAAATACATATTAAGTTTAAATTACTTCATTAAAAAGTTAACAACGTGGTATAACTAAACAATAACATTTGAAGGCAGTGCAGTCGAACTCATGACACTCTAAAGAACCAATATATCAATCATAAAATTAAAAGTTTTGCTTTAAGTATTGTACCTAAACTTTAAACTTTTAGGCATTAACTTTTTTATAAATAATAAATTTTTATATATTTTTTTATAACGACAGTTCAAAAACTTTACTATTTTTGATATGATATATTTTTTAGATAACAAACTTTAAAAATTCGAGTAATTAAAAATTTATAGTAATTAAGACAAAAAAATAATTGCAAAATTTATTTTGTTTTTAGGATTAAACTTACTAATAATAAGAAAACTGATTTATTTGATTGTCTGTCACAGTTATGCTAGAATTTTATTTGTTTTTTCTATATGGACTCTAAAAGATTAAAAACGCATATTTACTTTCTAAGCTAAATATATAATTCTATCAAATAAACGCTTATAAGAAAATACAATATGAAAAAATAAAATTCAGTAAAGTAAAAATAGCGGTAAAAAATTTGTAATCGAAATTAGTTAACTTGCCTCACAATTTCAAAACATACCCATTGTAAAAAATAACCTGTTATGTCGTATTGAGAATTGATGTCTTCTTTAAATTTTTAGAGACTTGTATAATTTGTTTAACGCCAAAATTATTTAAAACTTAAAAGAAAGTTTCAAGCTGCACTTTTAAAGAAGAAGTTTTAAAATTGTTTACATGCTTTAAAGAATTATCTACATACAAAAAATATTGTTTGAAATCAAAATGCCATTCATTGCTACTGTTTAGGTTTTGTTTGAGAACTAGAGTAGGGTCAGGATTTTGTTTTTTCGGGATAGGTTTACCAAAAATAGTCATTCGCGGGCCAAAAGTTTTAAGAAAAGTCTTTGCAGGCTGCGTAATTTTGAAAAATATTATAATAAAAGTAAAATATAAGATTATTTGAATTTTTTTTAAAATTATTTATTCAACACTGTATGTGTACTTAATTTTGAATAAATAACACAGAAAAATTTAGTATATAAAGTTTTCATGTTAAAAATGCTCAATGTTACTTATATTTTGTATGCTTGTTTAAAGCCAAAATATACGTAAGTCGTCGATACTTAAACTAGAGAATATAATAACATATTTATTAAATACGAATTGTATCTTACCGTTTATACCAAAAAAACTATAGTTATAGTTCAACTTTTATTAGTTGTTTTTTCTTATAAAAATAAATGAGATAAATAAAACGGTTTTGTAAAAGAAACATTTAATTTCATGTTTTAAAAAGAAATTTATTTCTTCGAGTTTACTAAAAACTATACTTTTATAACAAATGATTTACAACTGGCAGAACTTTAAATAGTTTAATGATTGAAAAATTAAAATAGTCTTGATTAAGTGTGATAGAAAAACAAACAGCTTATAAGATTGTGTACCGAAACACTTGAACAAATACGAAAAAAAAAAACAAACAGATGCTGCCTAATAACACCCAGGTTGGCGAGAATGCTAAATAGACTCGTCAAGCCGATGACTTGAAATTTTCGCATTGTGACGTAATAATGTGGTCGCTTTTATTGTTGAAATGTTTACTTTAACTACAAGTGCTTGGATACGGACAGTTTTACAACCTACAACTTTTGTTTTATTTCGTTTCAGTCTGCCTTGAGTTATAATCCTTTAACTTTTAATTTATTTTCAGTGGTTGTGTTTATTAATTACATATTTTTTTATTTTACAACCATTTTCATTAACAGTTTATATGTTTTGAGAAAATACTTTTTGTTTTTTATATGAAATAAATGTACTATTGCTTGAAAACAGAAAACTTAAATGCTAACTCATGACATTGTTCCTTCAAGGGGAAACTTGCACGCAATAAAGCCGCATGAAACTTCTAGTATTTTGTTTACTCCAACACAGTATGACAGACCTACTTCAAGTGCTTTAAAGTTAGATTTGTTTTTAATTTTTTAGTTCTGTATATTATTACTTTACTTTAGTTATTTGTAGTAAAAAGTTTAAGTTTTGTTTTTAAAGGTTAGCATTGCTATTACTTTAAATGTTATAATAAAACACTAATTTGTATAAAATTACGATAGGGTACTATGCACAAGTGTTTTACACTACCTGTTTTAATTAAAGCTTTGAATTGATTTTGTATAAAACGTTCTACAGAGTTATTTTTTGATTTGTATTTTGCAACTTTTTAATTAAGAATATCGCTTTTATGTTAGATACTTTAATTCTTAAATCAATACGCAGTAGACTTAATAAAATAAAGAATTTTTACTGTCCTGTACTATTACTTTTAACTTGTTTATTTAGTACACACAGTTAGCTTATAATTTCTTTATGAAAACAAATTATATTTTTCTATAAACTATCTTAGCAATGAAAAGTAATGTTAAAATGTTTTTTGTTTTAAATGTAAACATTACTGTTTCTATAGAAAGTTTATTTAGCAATAAATGACTAAAACTATTTAATTTTCTTGTTGTTAAATTAAATCTTTTTCAGGTATGAAAGGTATATAAAGTCTTTGCGCTCAAAAGAAAATAAACAAACACTTAACAAACAAAAAGTAACAAAGTTTTTTAGAACATAAAAAAAGAACTTAAATTAATTTTGTTTGAAAACTTTAATTTATAATATTAGCAGCAATAATTGATAATTATTAATGCCGTTTTTATTTATATGAACCTCTTAGGAGTTCATATATTTTTAAAAAGTAAACTTTTATAGTTGTTTTTTTTTTAAATTGATGTTATAATTCTGTATAAGAAAAGTAGTTTGACTAAAATATTCGTTTGTATTTCTTTAAAAACCTTAATTAATTATTTTTTAAAATTATAAAGCAACAAAATTTTATCATCAGAACAGTTTTAATAAATTTAAACAGGAAATTTTAGACCATTTAAAAAGTAGATCTTACGATGTAACATCTATGAAAAGAAATGCAGCTAGACTAAATGACGAGTTGATTAAGTCTTCCAACCTAAACTATCTAAAGTAAGCAAATTTTTTGAGTAACACAACAACTTTTATAATAGAAATAACAAAAAGTTAAAAAAATCTACATTGCTTAAAAAAAACCATAATGAAATTTTACAACACAAGTTTATAGCTTTAAGATATTTACTTATCAAACTTGACTTTCTCATTAAAATTACCCAGTGAACACCAAGTCGCCCTGCCGTATCCTGCAGAGCACCCTTACTCTTCGCATGTCTCCAAACTGTCTCTCTTCCCTGAGTTCACTGCTGAGGACAGCGAGTCACAATACTACAAAACAAATGTACTACATAAAACAAAAGGTGTTTAGTTAAAATGATGTGTATGTTTTAGTTATCTATGTTATATTTTAAGCTTCTTGAAGAAAAAATGCTTTACTGCAAGTTTAATAAAATGTTAAACTCTAGCAAATCAACTATACGTGTAAAGTATTAAGATTTTAAGTCGATAAAAAGTCATTACAGGTATAAAATAACTTTTTTAGTACTGTACGTCAAAAAACAAAAAATAAAAGTTTAAATGAAGTTCGATCCCTAAACTAAACTTAATATATGAACTGTATTGTAAAATGAATACACATGTAAATTGAAACAGATTTTTGTCTAAGTTACCCATAAACTAAAACATATACTAAAAGCTTGATTCTAAATTATCGCCGTATGAATTGAAAAAAAAACTAAACTAAATGTAGCTTTTGATAAAGAAGTTTATTTTATCAGCTATTCTGTACGTTGACAAAATCATACGGAAGAATATTTTTTTTTACATCAATATAATATTTTTTAACTAGGTTCACCGTTTCGTTATGAACATCAAAACGGTTATGAAAGTAAACCAAACCATGGGGAATTCGGTTTCGAGCAGTTAAAAAGACCTGATGGAAGGACTCAAAGATTCTATCCAACTCCCTCAAAAGCTGTAAAAACTATTTATTTCAAACGAGTTTTAAAAGAGAAATTATGATAAAAAATTATTGCAGATATTTCTGAGCTCCAGAGAAAACAAAGTTCGACCGAAAACAGCTGTGAGTTTAAGAAATATTGAGCGAGATCATCAAGCAACAACTTACAATTTGAACTACACTGGTGAGTATAGCATATAGTTTAAAATATAATATAATTGATTTTATTTTATAAATGTAAGGCTCAACAGTGCTATGATATAAATTCAATAGTACTTCTTTATAAAATCTTGTAACAAAAAAAAAATTACAAAGACAATTAAATGCTTGTACTGCGTTTAGAAATAGTTAATGCAATAAACAAAGTAACTAAACTTCAAAACTTGTTTCAAAATCTTTAAGGTGATGGACCTGTAGGCGGTTTACTTTTAGACAGCTATTCTAACTGGTACAAAGAAGACGAACAATCAAATACAAAGTCTATTAGCAACTTGGTTGGTTTTACGTTTTTTTTAATGCAATAAGAAGAAAACTAAATTAAATGTAACACAGTTATGAAGAACTTTTGTCTTTCAAAAACTTTTACATTCTCTAAAAACGTTTTACGTTTCATTTAACTTTTGACTGGGAATCAAATATACTTTTCAAAAAGCTTTAGGTGTATAAAATTATTAAAATGAGTAATATAGTTATATTAAGTTGCAAAAGTTATTTTAATACAATAAAATTCCTTTCGACAATAAAACAAATTTTTTCTTTTGATTTTTAGAAGCCATTCAAAAGCTCCTACTCTTCTTTCGTGCGGCCGTTCGAAGGCAGGCACGCCAGTTCGTACAAGGACAGGTACAACTCAACAAGGTCTCGCGATGACGTGTCCAAGTTGAAAGGTGTTTGTGACGTCCTGGACACTCGTTCTTACGTTTCGCTTCCGACGGAAAAGGTTTTTACTTTTTTTCTTAAATTGATCGAAAACTAAACTTAATTTTTTTCACAAACAGGAAGCTATCGGTGAAAACAAAGAAAGCGTACAAGGTTTGTGTTTTGTGAAAAAAAAAGTGTAAATCACTTTTTTATTATTAGTTAAAATATTTTGGTTGATTACAAGCAAGCACCTCATAAACTTTATAAAATATAGAACTTATTTTACTTACAGAACCATTGAGTGATTGCGAAGATATCAATAGTAGTTTAGAAGATCTAAACAACAATAATCAAAGTCTTAAAGAAAATGACTATTTAAAAAGAGTAAACAATTTTAAGGTAAGATTATCTAGAACTCAGTGCTATCTAAAACTAATTTGTAACTTTAGCTATTTGTATAAGCAACGACAGAAGCTTAATTTTAACACAACTCATTTATTGGTCCATTCTTGACTCTTTTTTTTTAATATAAGCTTTTATAATTAATAATTTTTATTTTACAACTAAGTTTCAAACGCAAATATAGACAACAAAAACCAAGTTTAAGTTTTGATAATTCGAATCAAATTTAGTCCGTTTATACTTTCTACGAAATAAACCTCAATGTAAAAACAACGCAATAGTTTAAGTTAGTTGTGCCTGTTTTTATGGAGGACAGCACTCAAACTAAAATCTTTTGAATTACACTTAGTATTAAAGCTTTAAAAGTTGCGATTGTAAACAAAACTTAGGTTTTATAAGATTAACGTTTAGTTTTCTTATTTTAAGGATTTGGAAGAAGACAACTTGGTGAACGTGCTGCAAATGGTGTACAAGCCGCAGAACCAGGTGATGCAGTTGAGGCAGAAAACAAGTCAACTTCCGCAACGTGAAAACCAAAGAGCTGTCTCGTACCAGGACAACTTGGTTGGTGAATATTTGATCTAAAAGTTTTGGCTTGATTTTGTACAAAACTGAATAAGAATAGCAGTTTGAAAGGAAAGTATATGACCTTTTCATTTTATTCACTGTACTTACAGCATTTTTCAACATTTATTTATTGTCATTGGTGTATTCATAAATTAAAATATATATCTGTTAAGCTGTTCAAAATAAATAAGTAAACATATTTTTCATAAAATTTTTTTTCTTCTACAAAAAAAATATAAAAAAACGTACCAAATAAAAAGACTAACGTATAGTACATTGCTGTTAATTGATTATTAGTTGATTATGAGTCTTCAAACAATTTTAAGTTGGCCTCTAAGACAAGTACTTTAAGTCTAAAAAATAAAAAACGATGCTTTTTTAAATTTTTTAAAGCAATGCTAATTAGAAAAATCCCTTATCACTAAAATGGTATTTAAACTTTACAGAACTTTTCTACGCTTTAGTCAAAAAGGCTTATTACAGTATAAAAACTGGCACATACTTTTATCTAATTGAGCTATCATAGTGTTTAAATAATTTTCTCAGTATATAGTTTGTGGGAAGGGGTCAAAATTGCACGAAGACAAAGTTGCACGAGGGCACAAAATTGCACGAAGTCACTTTTGCACCAAGGGTCAATTTTGCACAAGTTACAATTTTGCACAGAGGGTCATTTTTACACGAGAGTAAAAAAAAAAACAGAAAAAAAAAATAAATAAAGCAAAAAAAATAATAAAAGATAAATAAATAAAAAAAAACAAAAAAAAAGTAACTGACTTTGGGTAAGAGTTAGGGGTAACAGTGATAGAAGAAAAAAAACTTAAAAAAATAAATTACCGACCGGGGTAAAGGTTTGGTGTAACAGTGAAAAAAAAAAAAAACTAAAAAAAAATTAAAATAAAAAAAATTCAACCGGTGCAAAAATGTCTCCATGCAAAATTGTCTGCTCGTGCAAAAGTGACCCTTAGTGCAAAACTGTCTTCGTGCAGTTTTGTAGGCTCGTGTAAATTTGACAGCTACCCCTGGTTTGTTGTTATTTTTAGCTCCAGCAAATTTACAATCTCTAGTTTTAATATTAATTTCAGCATACTTAAAAAAAAATTAAAGAAAATTACTTTTTTAGTTTTTTGTTAATAAAATGCTTAAGGTTTTGAGCAATGTTTTAAAAATTCAATAACTATTATTTACTCTTATTTTGTAAACTAATTACTAAAACATGGTAAATATATCCCTAAAAAATAGTTGTTTTTTTTTAAATCATCCAGAAATTAATACAAGTACAAAAGTGGCGAGCAAGTAAATTAAAAAATTAGCCAATTCTTTTCACTACCTTAAACAAACATAATTATAATGTTAATCTTAGAAATTTACAGTTTATTAATTTAAATTTAGTAGTAGTAGTAGTAGTATGTTTTATACGGTTAAAATACTTTTTCAGTTATTGTAAAACATGCATTAAAACTTAACGTTAAATACTTGAAACTATACTTCTACCACCAGAGTGACCTGTACGAAACAAAGTTAAAAAAATTAGAAGGATCTATAGAGCTCGACAAAAATATACATAACAACTTAATGTGTTCGAGCTACAAAGAGATTGGAGTTGAAAAAGTCAAAGGCATCATCAAAAGGTTATAGTTTGAAAATAAGCTTTTTTTTGAAATAGATTTTAAGTTGAAAGTTTTTAAGTTTGGGTTATATTAAATTTAAAGTTTATAGACTTACGAACTTATTGTAAACAATGTTCGTTCAATTAATATTGGTAATGAAATCCTAAGCAATAAGTAATATCTCAGGTAAACAGAGTTATATTAAACTTAAATAAATTTTAATAGACAAATTGCTGAACAATCAAGAGCTAGTGAAAACATTGTAGTTAAAGGCAAATCATATCGCCGAAAGGGTCAAAATCACGGCGCCGAAACTATTATGGAGTACGTTCCCAAAACAAACCCGTATTCACTAAGCTCAAACCCAAATCATCCTGAATGCAATCAAAGCAAGCACAAATCAATTTTAAAGAGGCCTGATTCGCCAACTAAATGTGGAAGAATTAGTTTCAATGAGGTTGTTATTTTTATGTTTGTTCAAGAAGTCGATGCAATATTTTTAAACTTATTTTCCTTGCTAACAATTTTTTATCAAAACTAATAAGTGTTAAATGTTAAAGTTTTGGTTTTTTATTTCGTCAATATAAGCATGTTTAGATTTGATATACTCTAAATTACTAGAATTAGATGTAAGTCAGTAATACTTAAAACACTACTTATTGTTTTAGTAGCTTTTAAAAAATGGAAACTTGAAATTATAAGGTTTTTATTTTAACTTTACAAAATAATCAAGCCGAGTTTTCATCAATTTTTTTTTTCTTTTGAATAAATTTAAATGCTGTTTCAAACTTGTTATTTTACTCACGTTTTAAAAGGTCGTAAAAGTGGCAAGTTCTGGTCATCAGGACAGCTTGGCAACGACCAGCAAACTGCTGAACACAACACCCAACAATCGTCCTGCAACTGCAACTGGCTGTCTAAGAAGCAACCTGGCTTACAAAGGTAGAATGTGCTTAAAACATGTATTGCCGGATTTAGAGAGTAACTGGAAAAAACAAATTCGTAGTATCATAACTATACCTTTGTTTTAAATTTTTGTAAAAAGCCGTCTTTTGTACTAATTTATACTATTTGTATAAGTATATGAATAATTTGTTATACAATAATTAGGTAATAAGCTCACTTTATTTATCAGACGCTTAGAAACTTTAATTGTTGAAAACTGTATTAAATCAAGAAAAAAAACTTTGTGTTTATTATCATTTTGAAACAAAACTCTAAACTTAAAATATTAAAGAGTACTTATTTACCTTTTATAAATACTGTTAATTTTTTTTTTTAGTTTAATTCTTTATCACAAGCAACATTGAAGTTTTTAAAAATCAAAGCTAATGACTTATGTTTTTTTGAAATATATTATCTGATTTAAAAACAAATAAGTTTATCGAAACAGCAATTGGACCAACATTAAGACCGGATGCAGTTAGGAAACGTGTTAGTAGCACCTGGGTCTCATCTAGATCACCAGGAGACAGACCGGACTTGAAACAACTAAGAGATAGCTGGAGTAAAGTAAGAGATGTTAATTAGAATCTTTATCCTTGAACTTTCTCATACTGTTAATTATTCCAGAGTGCTGCTTATAAAAAGTTCTATGAAGCTTATCCTGAATTCGCTCCAGATTTAAGGTAAAACAAGTTTATTATGTACGAACTTATCAAATATTGAAGCAACGCTAAACTTTGACAGTTAATTAGTCTAATGTGAACAACTAAATTTGAATTAAGTAAGTATCTTTTTTGTGATTAACTAAATTTAAAAATAAAAAAGCAACATTAATCTGTTTTACACAAAAGTACACGAGTTTGTTATGTTGTAATGTTATATTTTTGTTAGCAAGGTTTAGACTTTTCATTACCAAAATTACTCAAAAAAGTTAAATACTTCTAGCACAAGATAATCAAACGAGTTGTTTCAAATATTTCTCAACTGTAACATTTAACAGGTCGAACCCACGTAGGCGTGAGTTTGCGGACCACTCTGCTGACCTGAGGTACGCTCATTCGGTGCCACACAGGGAAAGGCGCCATACTTTCAAATACAGGCACTGGTAAATTAAAACCGATGCTAGGATGCAAGACCTTTGTTTTATTTGTTATGTACAACCACGCTCAATCTTTTATCTTTACTACTCACATTTAAAATCATTGTGAAAATATCTTTTTTAATACTTATTTCAGTGGTCTTATTGGTGTGCCTCCGTGCGCAGTAGTGTGCAGATAATTCACTAAAGTAAAAAAAGTGCTTTATAAATAGTTTGTTTTTTGTCTTTTTCTGTTAGAGAGACTAACTATAAGATAAATTAATAAATTTCCTTTTTACGTTGTTTTTATGTTCAGATACTTAAGACAGAAATGAAAACAGTGTTTTTGATAACAGTTTCAATTTTTTATAGTATAGTGTGCATAGAATTTATATTCCAGCAAACTACTGTGCTAAACTATTGAAAATTGAAGCAACTGACTAAATTAACAATTTTATTATCATTAAGTAATTTTGAAAATAAAGAAGTCTTATTTTTATTTAGATCAACAACATGTTTCATACTGTTTTTTTTTTAACTATTTAAAAAAAACGTTTTTATTATATGTTATGCAAGTAGATTAATAAACATAAAAGTATAGTTGTTTAACACTTTCGCTTCATTTTTCTCATAACTACTTTTAAATCATATAAATTGAAATAAACTCTTTTATTTGATATAGAAAAACTCTAAACAATCAATTTTACTAAAATAGTAAAACTAAACTACAACATTTTAAAGTTTATTAAACAAACTAAACGACTTAATGCACTGATAAGCGCATTTAAAATAGTTTACGTGTTGCAGCAACAGCCGCTTCATCATGTATACACTAACATGAAAGTTAACAGCTTCAATGTAAAAGGTAAAAAATAGACAAAAAAAAGAGAAAATCGAATTTATTTTGCTTTGCTGTTTCAATAAGATTTAGAGTTTCTTGCCTGAAAGATAACGATAACAAAACTTTAAAAAATGAAAAAATGATTGAAAGACGGTAAAAAAACGAACAAAATTTTTAACTTTAGTTTAGCTAAAAGAAACAATTTGTATATCGAGTTGTTTTACATTAAAAAATAGATATAAAAACTTAACCAGTTAATATATTTACTTTTCTAATTTTATTGCCAGTATAAAATTTGTATAGAAAATTATTCTAGGTATTACGTAAGTCACGATAAACAAGACGGTTAAGTAAAACAAAAAATGAACGTGAAATAAACTAGAGGCTTGTTAGTGAACTTAAAACTATAACACAAAAGTTTAGAGTTTTTTAGCCCTTACACCGGTCAGTGGACATTTCAAAGTTAGTTGTTAAAAATAGTCAACATTAAAAATGTAACATATTTCATCCAAAAAAGTTTAAATTGAAAACATAACTAAGAACAACTAATAAAGATCATGCAGCGATAATGCTACTTATCTAGAAGCGTTTTGAATACTCTAACTCTGTATATTTCGATTTATATTTTAAAATATTTCATGTATAGAATTTTTCTTGAAAAGTGTGCATTAAAAGTTACACAACTAAATTAAATAATTACATATCAATGTAAAACTCAATTATATAGAACAAAGAAATTATTACAAACAATTTTAGAAAAACAGCTTTGTGCATAACTTTTTTAAGTTGAATTAAAAATTTAGAAACTACTGATAAAAGTTTAAACGGTATTATAAAAACATCTTAAACACCAATAATAACTATCACTTACACCTCAATGCGTCCTCAAAAAAAAAAACAGCGGTAATTAGCAAGCAACCAATCGAAAGCCTCGATTCCGACCCGCAATCAGTTTACAACCAATCAGCAGCGCCGTTTCGGCCGATCACGTGGAAAACGTGCGCTTCTTGTTGGCCACGTCCCGCTGGTAGAAGTACATGAAGTTGGACACGATGACGGGGACGGGCAGGGCCAGGCACAGGATGCCGGACATGGCGCACACGCTGCCCACCACCTTCCCCTGCACCGTCACCGGGTGCATGTCCCCGTAGCCCACCGTCGTCATGGTGACGATGGCCCACCAGAAGGCGTCCGGGATGCTCTTGAAGTAGGTCTGCGGCTGCTTGCCGTCCAGAGGGTTTTCCCCTTGGTTTTCTGCACAAAAAATTTTTAGGATGCTCATCATGTAGTTGTAATGCCAACAATAGAGTTAAACTATGTTGTTTTAAAAAGTATATCTAATTTATCCTGTTTTTGGTTTAAAACAAAATTGGGTTTAATTATTTTAATTTCAAGCACATCTTTTGAAATACTCTTAATTCACACAATTAAGTCAAAATGAATTTTTTTAAGTTCGTTTCAGGTTTTAAGCATCATTACAACAATAGTTTATTAATTTACCTTTTAAATACATTAGGATTAAAGCTGAATTATTGTTAATAACTTAATTTTTTTTATTTATCAGTTACTTCTGTTAGATGTTTTAAAATTGTGACAAATAATTGATATTGTTATGTTTTATAACTTCCAACGTATTTCTACTATTAATTTTCTTAAAATATCTTTAATAAACTTTATGGCTTTTAATTCGATCAATTAGTATTATTTTAGTATCATCCATAATGCTTCTTTTTTACTGTTCTGCTGGTAAAACTGTTATGAAAAGCAGTAAAATATATTTGTTTTTTAAAAGAAATTAAAGTTGAATTTGGTGTCATACCGTTTGTATGAAGTTGAAAAGACTTATTTTTATTACTAACGAATTATATAACAGTTCGCCGAAAAAAAAAACAACAAAGCTACATTTTTACTCACAAAAGTGTTGTTCAGATTATAATTTTTTTGAAAACATGTTTTTGAAGAAACATTTATATCAAATAATGTATTTTTAAAGTTGTTTCACCTGCAAAATAAACAGCACTTGAGAACAGAACAACTCCAATCAGTACAAAGAACAGAAGCAGGCCTAACTCTCTGAAGCTGGACTTCAGCGTCTGACCGAGGATTTGCAGGCCAGTCGAGTGCCTTGAGAGCTTGAATATGCGAAAAACTCGCACAAGTCGCACCACTCTGATGAATGCTAACGATATGCCTTTCTGGTTTGCGGCCTCGTCAGCTAAAAAGTTTACATTCGGTAAAAAATTTAATTGATTAAATTTTTTGTTAAAAATCTTTAATCGATATAATACCAATTTGTAGATTTAGTATTTACGATGCAAATCTAAAAATGTAATAAGAACAAACACAGTTTAAATTAATTCAAAGTAAAACTACACTTAAGAAATGACTCAATGACGTTATAACATTTAAAAGTGACGTCAAAAAAGTATTTTTTTATAACTAAGTAAGTAGTTTTTGTCTTGTGTTACACAACAAAACAAATTGTTTCTTCAAAAAAATTTCAACTTTAAGTTTATAAGTTTTTTTAAATACTTAAAAAACTATTTTGTAATTTTGATGAACATTAACTAGCTAAGAACTCGAATATTTTCCACATTTATTGAAGAAGACAGTTCGATAAAAACGTTGTTAAAGATTAAGCTACAATTACTGTATTAATGTTTAAAATTTAAGTTTAGCTATTTTAAGCTTTATATATTTACAAAAAAATCTAAAACTATGCAGAACAAAACTTTATATCAAATTAAATGGATAGTGTTTAATATTTATTATTAAAAATAAAGAACACACTTTAAAATTCTTTTGTATTTTTGTTCACTCAACTATGAAAACTAGTAGAATTTTAGTTTTTATTTAATATAAACTTGATATTATATGTTTTGGTTTTAAGAAAACAAATAGAGAGATCTCAACTACTGGAGAGGAAATAATGAATTTATTCTTTTAAGAATTTATTTTACAAACTAAGTTTCGGTTAAAGACCTCGTCAGTGCTTAAATAAATCTAAAAAGATATGTGACAGTCATGGAAAATGGCATTTATTAAACTAGATATAAAAATAGTTTAAAATAAGAAAAAAACTATGTTTTAATATTTTATCAAGTATACTTTTAAAAGCAACTTTATAATAAACACTAAATAAACTCTTCTAAACTTCAAACATTACTTTATACTTTTTATTTGGTACTGATAAGTAATATTCTCTAAATTTTTTGTAACAGTTTAATATCATTTATGTGTATTTAATATAATACTGTATATTTTACTATTTGTCCTCAGAAACTTACAGTAAAAACAAAACATAGTGAAAAGTTATTTATGCCTATATGTTTAGTTTCTACTATAACTTTCTGACGATAAGTAGTGAAGTATACTAAACGATCACAAAAATTTACATATTCTTACTAATCTGCACCTAGTTGAACTATTTTTATTTATGATCATTAAAAAACAATCAAGTAGAAAATACATAAGACTTTTTGTCAAACGTTAAATAATAAACAGAAATAGCAAATAGTTGTCTGGAGCTTACAACCTTCTAAAGACATTCTGTTTAAATCATTATAAAATTTTATTTTTTCTAGATAATTTAAAACTTAAGAATACATATGTTTTTATTGTATATGTAAAACACTAACGTTCCTGTTGTTAGGAAATTTAAGTAATATTTATCACTATTTTAGAAAAAAATTACAAATGTAATAATTAGTTTAAAAATTTAAGTATATAGTTTTTTTAAGTTCAACAACTGTATTGGTTTCTGTTATATTTGAACAAATAAACTATTTTGTAAAGTTTAACTCCATAGCAAAATTAAGTTTTTTTATCTTAATTTTTGACTTTTGACAAAGAATAAATTGACAAAGTGTTAAAAAGTACTTTTTGTTAGTTAAGTGTACCACTTTTCTGATATAAAACTTATAACGTAGGTCTCAAAAAGTTCTTGAAATTTGTGAATTGTCCAACTGGTAAAAAAAAATTAAACATGTACAAGTTATCTAGAGTATTTATTATAATGTTGAAAGTTAAACATTTTTTCCTAAAAAGTTATTAAAATTAGGGTTAATCAAGCTATACTTAAAATAAATATCAAAAAAATAAAAAATTCAAATATTAATTTGACGTAATAAACTTTAAACTAATTTGTTTATTTTTATCGTTTTTCATAATGTTATTAAATTTATAATAAACAAATTACTTAGATGTTTAATACTGTTTTTACGTATAGCTTACAAAAATTGTTGTTCAATATACGTAAAAACTATATTAAACATCTAAGTAATTTGTTTATTGGAAATTTTATTACCTTTTTAAAAACAGTAACCATAAACAAATTAGTTTAAAGTTTATTACGTAAAACTTATATTTGAATTTTTTTTTTTCATTGATATCTATTTTAAGTATAGCTTGATTAAACCTAATTTTAATAACTTTTTAGGAACAAATGTTAAACTTTCAAAATTATAATGAAAACGTTATAATGAAAAAAAAAGTTTATTACGTCAAATTAATATTAATAACTTATGCAAATTATTGTTTAATAGTTTGTTTTCTGCAGAAAAAAATCAATACATCTATAAATACAAAACATTTTGAAAACAAAAATTTAGTAAAATTCTGTGAAAAAGTTTTTAAAACAAATAATCACGACTATTAAAGTTAGCCAATTTTAGTAAAAACAAATATAATTTACCATTACAACAGTAAAAAGTATTATTAATATAATCTAAAGTAAAAGAAAGAGTAAACAAATTTAAAAAATAAAAATAAATAAAGCATTAATTTTTTTAGTGGTCAACTAAGTTAATTGTAACGAGTAAATCAATGTTAAAATCAAATGTTACTTTAGTATGTTTTTCGAGTTGATCAAATGCTTTTTAAGAAAAAAAATTGTTTTTGATGTAGTTCATTTTAATCACTTTTAATATAAAAATAAACGGTCTGTTGTCTGACTTGAAAAGTAAATTATTAAAATATGAGTAGTTATGCTTTTGTTTTTACTTTAAACCATGGAAAGTATTTACCATTTATTTTTCGTAAGTTTAAATAAACTGTTTGATTGTTTTACTGTGCAACTATACTTTGCTTTTAATTAAAAATAGTTGTAGCTTTTATTTAAAAGTTTTAGCTAAATACTATAAATATTTTACTAACCGACTAGTAAAGTTTTCTAATTATTTAACCAAAGTATCATTGGCAGTATAAAAAAAAATTTTGGAATTCATGATTCCAAAAAAGAAGTTGTTAGTGTACGATGTAAATAAATCTGTAAAAGAAAAAGCTTGTTTCATTTGAAATCAGACGAATTTTTATTTATGTTTAGTGTTAGCTTAAAGTACTGTAGCTTGTGAACGCAACAACATATGCTGAACATGTGTTAGCAGCTTACCGTGTGTGTTCCGTTATTTTAAAAATTTGCAAGCATGAACTTTGAAATTTTCACTGCTGCCAAGATAAACAAAAACGCTTTGATTTTTACGATCTGAAATTTCCCTAATGCTGTAGAACAGTCTTGTAGTATAAGTGAAAATATGTGTTTATGAAGCGTTTTACTTTACATAAAAAAATTTTCATTAACTTTTATAAAGAAAGTTATTAAACTAAAGGATACTACTAAATCAAAAACAAAAGAACTGAAACAACATTAAAAGCTGTTGAAATTAAAATAATGGATTAGACAACACACTTTTTTAATGAGTAACCATAAAACTCAGGAAATTGATTAAAAAATACATCGCATTAATAAGCATAATGTGGAAATTCCAATGAACGATCTTAGCTTTAATTAAACTCATGATAAAACCTTGACTTTCATATATTACCGCTAATTCGACTAATCAAAATTACAAATGCTGAACAAACATAAGACATGAGATATTGATTGACAAACTTTTAACAGTACAGTACATATTTAATAACAAATAAGTTCTCTTATTTAATAAACTAAACAAAATAATTTAATTACAGCTTTTCAAGTCATTTATCACCTAGTTAATAAATAAAACTAAAACACTATATCAATTATAATTGCACAAAATTAGACTGCACAAAAATACACAAAAAAAAAAGTCGAAGAAATGTTAATAATTAACATATGATACACTGCATGCTATTTAAACAACAACACTTACTACTTTCTGAGGAAGCTTGGGAGGCAGTTGTCACAAAGTAGGGAATGATAGCAATTAAGTCGATCACATTCAAACAGTCAAAACAAAACTTTTTCTTTTCCGGAGAGCTTATGAATCGGCAAAAAAGCTGAAACATTTAACAGTTTCAAAACATTTTATTTTAATCTAATATTTTTTTAAAACTATCAATTTTTACTAGAACAGATTTTTTAACAATGTTATAAAACTATGATTTTTACCATAAAAACACACTATATTTTATTCTAATACTAATATAAAACAATTATTTCATTACTGTTTTTTTTTTTAGATAAAAGCTTCACTGGACAGAACTCACTTCAATGCAAAACCAGCTGATGCAAATGGTCTCGATTATCCAGAACGGGTTTTCTTCCATCGGCTTCCTCTTCCACTTGTAATGGTCGATCGTGCGATTTTTGTAGTCGGACTTGTTGAAGCCGAACTTCAGCGACTCGTTGTACTTGAACTCGCAGCTGGAGCCGTTCAGAGTGTAGTTGGCGACGCTGAAGTTGCCGCCTACGGGGCTCCAGCAGCTGTGTTAGTTGTTAAAGCAATTTGATATCAATGTGCAATAATTCTTGTTTTTCATAGTTGTTTTTCGCGTCTAACAAAACAACTAAAACAATTTAAAACTGCAATACAATTCTAGTTTACAAGTTTGGTTTATACAAAAATTTTGAAACTCAGCCAACAGTTACACAACTATTATTCAAAACCACTCTCACTTGTGCTTGGAATCGAACCCCAGGTAGGGCTTGTACGGCTCGGCCAGCTGAGGGACGGTTTCCAGGCAGAAGCAGATGATGGAGAGGAATATGATGGTGATGGAGATCACCGCCACGAACCGCGCCGCCCTGCTGCTGTCCGACTTCTCGAACAGAAGCCATATTTCCCGCTGCAGCCGGTTCTCGGGGAGGACTTCCCGCTTGCGGTCGAACACGTCCGAGGTCGCCCCGCACTCCGTGAACTCTTGGTCTGAAATAAAAATGTCTGTATGGTAAATGCTAAAGTTACAAAAATGTTAGGTATTTTCAAACTGTCGTCTTTGTCAATAAAGGTAGTAGTTTTGTGTAGAATTTTTACTCTTACTTTTCAAAACGTAATGTAGTTCTGTACTTTAGGTGAAGCTTGTTTATTAAAAAGCGTTAAGTATGTCAATGCTTTACGCTTACTAATTAATAACGTTAAGTATTAAAATCGTTACACTAACTCGAAAAATGCTAAACAATATACTTTTATTCGATTAATTAGCTACCATTTGTGTATACTTATTTAATTGAATTAGCTTTTTTTTATTCTAGAAATATATTTAATTTTATAGTTTATAATTTTATTTCCTTATAATTCTAAAGCTTGTAAGTTGTGATGTAGTCAATTTAAGACTTATTAAGCTCAATTTCGATTAAATTAAGTTTGACAAGTTAAAAAAACGATTAAAACGACTAGATCTAAACTTTTGAAATACTTAAAAAAATACATTAGTAGTAACTAACTTAGAGGTTAACTCAATGCCTGTAAGAACATATTTTAAGTAAACTATTTTTTATCAAAATACATATACTACTATGACCTATTTTAAATCGATTTTTTTTAATTGCTATAGCCTTAAAACAATTTCGGTAATTAAAAAATTAAGTTTCTGTATGTTTTCTTAAATGCTCTTAATTATTGTAATTAATTTTGAAAAATATCAAGATGCCTCTTTCGACTACATCAAATAATTACAAATAGTGTTAAAACAGTTTTTTGTTCGATAGATATATTATCTATACAATAATAATAAATTCCGTTTATATTTATGTAAAAACACAATCATTTTTTTTACTACAATTAATACTCATTTATTTGTTAGAAAAGTGTTTGTGTATCCATCTTTTTAATGAAAATCCTAAAAACTGTAATACAAATTTATATTCAAAAAAGTATAAAGAGTAAAAAAAAAGATTAAACTTTTTATAATCGATATCAGTACTAATGAAAAACTAGTTTGAGTAACGATTAAAAGTGAGTAATAAAATGAAAAGTTTGAAAACAAAACACACTAGGTAAGTACAACTAGACACAAACTGATCTTGTTGTTATTTTTTTAACTTTAAAACTCATTTTAACCTTCGAAAACGTAGCCCTCGTCTTCCTGGTACATCTGCATGGCGCCAGGCCCGAGCTGGTAGAAAAGTATTTCTTCGGCGAACACGTCGACGGGCACATTGCGAGGCCGCTGCAGTCTTCCCCCGCTCTTTGATGAATTTGCATTGTTTTTAATGGCACATTTTTACTACCAATAGTTTCTAAACTATCAAAAAGGTTTTAATTTAAAGTTTATAGATTTTATCTGTTTTGTGTCTTATCAATTTCAATGTTTTTGTTAAAATTTTCATAACTTAGTTATTTTAAACTGCTATGTATTAAACTTGATTTAAAGTTTGAAAATAAGTTAAAAAATAAACTTGTGAAACGATTATGTTTCAGTAAACACGTTTATAACGATTAATTATTTTATTTTATTAAATATTTTTGTACTTAATCTTTATAAGTTAAACTTTCAAATTTTTATTAAGTTATAACTTCTTTTGTTAAAAATGTTTCTTAAATTGGTCAAATTTAAACAAATAGTTCAAAAAATAAACAGCATTTAAGACATTTTTAATGATTTATTTAATATGTTTATTATATATCAAAATAAAAACTTTCTTAATGGTTGATTAATAGTACCAAAAAAAAACAAGCTGTTTGCAAATTGTGATTGATTTTTTAAAATACTTTACATAAATTATATAGGCCATTAGCATACAGCAAAAACTCGAAGCACTCAATCACCTGATAGTACTGCAGTATGGCATCGAAAGAGCTTCTGCTCCTGTCGAAGAAATACTGGTTTCGGACGTGGTCGAAATACGGCTTCCGCTTGTCGGCGCGCCCGAGCAGCGTCTCCGGAAACCTCTCCAGAGTCCTTAGGTGGGTCTCGTATATCTGACCGGAAACGTTTATGGTGACCCGCAGCCGGCAGAAGCAGGGGTAAGGCGGCACTTCTGAGGTTTTATTTTTGTTTTAACTACATTTGTATTTAGCGCAGCAATATAAAATTGGCTTCAAGTGATAGTAGAGCTAAATGATCATTTAATGATTTTTTTTTAGAAAAGTCCATCTAAAGAAATTTTAATTAATACACTGTTGTAGTATTTTAGTTATTTGAGTTGTTATTCAAAAGTTATTTTTCTAAAACAAAAAATAACTTATTAACTTCACAGATTAAATAAAAACTTGTTCAAAAAATCATCAAATAAAAAAATCTGAATCACCATCGCTGTTCTCGTAAATGTTTTGCTCGCGGTCGCAGCAGCACGTTGGGGTCTTGCAGTCAACGACGTCATGGCAACGGCTCGACACCTCCTCCCAGCAGCAGTCGCTCTGCGGGGTAATCCCCGTCCCCATACCGTTCTGCTCCCGCGCCCTCTTCCGCTGCACGGTGGGGGTTAGGAGGGCGGTGGCTTGCGGTCGGAAGTCGTTTGTGACGTCACAGTCGTCGCGCGAAGCTTCGTAGCGCAGCCCGCCGCCCATCATCGGCGAGGTTTGCACGCTGGTGGTGTTGCGAGCTTGAAATATTATCATTTCTAATTAGTTTTTTTTTTCTGTTTTTTATATTTTAAACACGAAATTTTTATAAACTTTATTTGTATGTTTTTAGTTTTTTTAAATTAAATGTTAGCTAGTAATTTTCTGTGTTTTTAAACAGATTGTTTTTTTTTTACTGTAGTTTTGACGGTAAACCTGCAATTTTCTATTAGAAGTTTTTTTTTTCTTTTTCAATAAATCAATCAATCACAATTTTATAGTATTTTACTATTTGCGAACATCGTGTTTGGTAATCATCTTAAAAAACTGTTAAATATACAGATGAATCCTGATAAATTAATTTCAGAAACACATTTTCAACAAATAACATCTCTAACTTTACATTGTGTATACGCTGAAAATCTTTTAATCAATATTTCAGCGAAACCCTTCATTGTTTATCAATGAATTTTAATCAAAAATTCACATATGCACATATTTGTGTAAGACAGATTCTATTTGATATTAATTGAAAGTCGAAGCGGTTCTGGCTGGAAATTTGAATACAATAACAAGCGAAATGGCCTGCAATTTTACTGATGCTTGTAATGCGAGCACTGACCTATTGTAAAATTTTACCCTTTTAATACTTCGTTCGTTAGTTTGTTTAACCTGCTCGTAAACAAGTCTTGGTTGGAGAAAATGTTTCATGAGGAATTCACCGCTTGCGTACGGAAAAAGTACGCGTACAAAACCCTTTTTTTAGAACTTTTTTTATTTTTTAAAACTTTCCAACTTAACTTATAAACTAGTTTTTTGGTAATTTTGTTTTAAATTTCTCAAAACTGTGTATTAGAAACAAGTGTTAATGAAAAGAGCGTGAATAATTTATGTTTTTACCACACGCGATTTTTATAGCTTTATTACTTATGTAATTCCAGTAAATCGCATATAAAATAATAAAAAACAGGTTTTTTTACAATTCGCGTTCTGTACAGTATTACCAAACTAAGCTCGCAGCAAAGGTGGTAGGTTTTGTAAAAGAGAAAAGCTGTTTTCATACTATTCTAATTAGCCTTTTCGAACACAAACACTAAGCAAAAACCTGTTTTTTATCTAGATTAAAATTCTTGTTAGAACAAAAGATAATGAATTGAGAAGGAGACGAAGTTAACAAAATTAAACACAGAGGATTCAAAAGTTTGCAACTTCTTTAAGTCCTATGCGTTTCTTGTTTAAACAAAAAGCTATCATTGATTTTCTGACCTTATCGTAAACAAACTCTTGATTATAATTTGCCTTTTAAGATGTGCTTAACATTAATGGTATCCAATGCGGTTTTTATCATTTAAACCTTAAACTTTTTTTTTTGTTTTTTACTTAGGTATTGATTTTGTATTTAAATTTCTGGCGCTGCATAATTAGCTTAGCTTATTTTGGCACATGGTTGCACAAAAGACAGAAATATAGTATAATGAACCTTTTCAGATGCATTTGTTTAGATTTTTTTTAAATTAACTAGGTTATGAGTGTACTAGACTTTATAAAAATAAAGTATCAAATTAAACCTATTGAACTATCTGTACAATAAAAAGCTTAAGTGTATTTACTCATATACTTTTCTAGAGTGTTTATTTTAGCATGCGATTTGCTAGCAGCTATGCCTACATTAGTAAAAAAAGAAATTTAGTTTTTTACTTATAGCTTATTTTTTTCTGAAAAATATACAGAACACTGACGTATCTATTTATTCTTAACAAAATACTACTCAGCTTTCAATAAGAGTTTAAATTATATTCATAAGCTGCCAAGCGTACACTTTTTATTAAGTTAATATCTAACGATGTAGTTAAACTAAGTTTATCAATGCTAAGTCTGTCATGAGTTGTATTTTTTATACTAACTTTTCATTAAAAAATTCTAATGAGCTAATAAGATCTTGATTATAACTGTTTTAGCTTATATTTAGTGATGTAAACTTTTTCTACATAAAAGCACCTAACATCTGTAAAAAAAACGCACAACTGAATTCTTGTAAAACGCTCGTGTACCAAAACCTCAACTAGCTGAGCACAACAAAAACAACCGAGGCCGAAGTGAAAACAAAGCAGAGAGATGACAAAAAGAAGGGATTATTGTTCGAATTTTAATTTGCGCATTCACAAAGCACACGTGCTTATAATGATTCAATTCTACTCTTTTCTTCTTCTTTTTTTCCCGACGCGCGTTTTAATTTTAACTCAATGTCGTTCATTTTTGCGCGACTGGCGCTTTATTGTAACACGTGGATTATGTTTACAATCTGCCGAGTTTAAATCTACCCTCACCTTCCTCTGTTTGCGAAATCTCTGTTGCCGACGTAAAAGTTTTTATCAGCGGCTGTGTGGGGTGTTAATAATATTGCCGTTTGTACTGACTTGTTTGTGTGTTGGGAGTATTAAAGTAAGCTATGTCGTCAAAAATGAAGTAAATAAACCAGACAGTGTTTGATGTCTAAAAAACTAAGTTATATATGCACAGAATGACTAAGGGCTACTTGAATTTTATTTTTTTAATAAAAAAAAAAATATTATACTCATAAAAGTTAAAATCAAATAAACTTTAGAGTTCAGAATATGTCAAAACTTTTTAAACTTATTTAAAAAATTAATTGTATTAAAAGTAAAGTTGAAAATTCAAGGATTAATTTATTCACGTTATACTTTTTTACTTTATTTTAAGCCTTGATGAGTTGTTTTACTATAAGTACTCATTTTTTAGATACTTTGATGACTAAAAAGAGTGACACTTTATTGATTTTTTGTTTAATAATACGTTTTTTGTGAAAGTATAGTAAATATATTTATTATTTTGCTATTTAATACTTAGCTTAGCAAAACTATAACTTTTTAAAGCTCAAAGAACTAGTTTGTTTTCAATAAAGTACATTAGTTGATAGTTTTGATTAATTGGGAGCTCCTGATGTTTTTAATTCTAACATTTTGTGCTTTGTACTATGCATTATCAACACTTCTAAACTTGTACGCGCCCAAAGCTAATTTTATGATAACGACTTAAAGAGTTATGATGGTATTACTGTAAAGAATATAATGGTTTTTACGTTTTTACTTTATAGTTTTCGAAATTTTGCAAAAATTTCATAAAACTTATATATAGAAAAAAAAAGTATTTGTAATAGTAAATAAACTATCAGTAGAAACTCGCTGATTAATAAAAAATATATTTGTTTACTTTTAGAAAATTGTGAACTTTTTTGAAACTGTTCATTGTACTAGAAATGAAAAATTGAACAAGTTTTATAAAAAAATATAATCTAGTTTATAAATAGTTTTTTAGTTGAGTACTTGTTTTGAAAGTTTTACCTTAGACTAAATTGTTTCATTTAATAATAAATTAAAAGTTTTTCATATATTTAATTACACCCCTAATTTTGCAAAAAAGAAACTTATTTTCGAAAACAAAATTATTTTTTTTATCAAAAAGTGGTATGATATTACAAAACTATGCTCTATTACAAAAATACTGCGAAAATCCCGATGACTAGTAATATGTTAAATTATTTAAATGATTAGATAAAACAATAGTATTCAACACTAAAAGGTTATTGTAGACGTCAATAGCTAAAAAATCCGTTCATAATAATTGATATTCTAATTTCAATGATTAAAAACATCTTAAATCTTTTTTATACTTTAATTTAAGGTAAAAAAAATCCTATGAGTTTTACCAAACTACTTAAACAAAAAATAAACTATCAATATTAAAATTTTACGTAGAAAGTTTAATCCTGTAGTTAAATTTTCTTTAATCTGTCAAACTTAAAGTTACATTTGAACAGATGTATTATTAAAACAGCTTAACTAAAATTCAAAATAGAAACGACAAAAACCTTATGTTTTTGTTTAACTTGAAAAATATTTTTTAGTTATAATAAAAAATATAACAACAATATTTATTTAAATTAATCCATATCCGAACGAAATTAAAATACTCTTTTAGCTATTAAGTTAAGTTTTTCTCTACATTAGCTGAGTCATAACAACTACTTCTAAAACGCTAAGAGGCTTAAGCAGTATTTTTCAACATTTATCTAACCTTACACGCAACAGTAAACAAATGTCTTTATCTTCGATTAATTTTTAATTTGATGTATTAATAATAAATTGGCAACTTATAATAAATTTTAAAACTTTTTTTCAAAAACCCCCTTTAATGAAACTCACCCAGGTGCGAAGATCCGGTGTTCTCGGAAGCGGGGGTGCAGAGGTCGCTGCTCTCTAGCGTCTCGTCCCTCCTGAAAGTCTGGTACCCGCTGTTGTACGAGCCCACGTTTCCCTGGTAGGGGGGAGTGTTTACGGCGCCACCAAGCGTCTGGTCGCTCTCCGGAGACAGCTGGCCCTCGGGCAACGTGCTCTCGATGATGTTGCTCTTGCACCGCTGCAAGTTTGAGTTGAGCTGGCGACCTGAAGTTGCGACAAAATTTAAGTGTATACTATTGTGAGTGGTGTGTGAATACAGTTCAAACATGATTGTTTGTTTTTATGAAAGACTCGCTATGAAGGTGCATGTTTTTATGTTATTTTTATACTTTGTTATGTTTTTTTATTCAAATAACATGTAATAAATAAATATATTTGGAATGTCATTGTTTATATTAAGAAAGAATCTGTAAGTTACGTTATTTTTACTCAAAAACAATAACATTTAAGCTTGATTTTGTAGTATCAACTGTTATATATTAAGTAAATAAATCAAACTTAAACACTTCCATAGACTCTTTTATTTGAAAAAGTTGTTTTTATGAAATAGTCTAAAGAGACACGTGTCTTTATACTTCTTTCCTTTAACAGCAGTGCAAGCTCATTATAAAAAAAGCAAAGCAATTTAAATTAATGCACATACGCTTTTAATCAAACAAAAACTATATTCTGTTACATTTAGTTGACATAAGGTTCTAAAACTACGCTTGATCTAGTTTTTGCAGCACAACTAAAACAAAAAGTAAGAAAAAAACATCAATAAGTAAATATGCTCGTTTGTGTGTAAACGCATTCAAAATGTTTTTTGAGCTTTTATGATAATTACCTTCTTTATCATAACTGTTCTAAGAACATTTTCTGATTTCTGTAAGTTTTTAGCATAACTTTGCTGCAAAAAATAGTTGTAATAATTCAGTTTGAAAATTGCTACAACTACACTACTATACTTTGAACACAGAAAATAAAACAAATTTAATTTGTTGACGTTCAAAAGACAGAAATGACGTTTTAAAAATAGCTTAGTTTAATGCTTTTTTGTAAATTAAATATACAAAATTTCAAAAAGTTTTAAAGGCTATGTTTAAAAAGTTTAGAGATTAAAAAAATTAAATTTAAGTAAAATTTTTTAATTCTAAAACGATTTGTACTTAATTTAAAAAAGTTAAAACTGTAATAGAGAATTAAAGTTTTGAAATCGGTTTCCATAACTCACAAAAGAAGCAATAAACTTTGAAGTTATAGAAGAAAGAGTTTTATCAAATATTAAATTGCTAGGTTAACAACAAATGCAAGTATTAAAAAATAAAAATAGTTTTAAATGATGTTAGTTTCAATACTGGTAAAAAAGAACATACCTGTTTAGTAAGTTTACTTATATTTTTATATTTTGTAAAATAATGTAGTTAAATACAATTCATTTTTAATCTGTACACAGCAATTGAGTAGGTTATATTACTGCCTTTAAACAGCATAAACATAAAGATGTGCTCAAACATTTATTAGATCATTAAAATATAAAAACACTCACTAAGTAATTAAACTTTATGTTAGGTTTATTTTAATGACTAAACAAAGTTTTTTATTGTCTTTACTTAATTTCTCCAACTTATTTTTGTGTTTTTTAAACTTTACAAACTTTTATAACTGCATACTTTATCACAGGTTTTAAGTTTTAGAGGTTTGTTGATAATAATTCTATTAAGAATATGACTAAATTCCGTTATCTGTAAAGAAAAGTTAATTGCTCTATTATACAATTTTTTGGAATCAAAAATGCATTTTGAACATTTACTCAGAAAATAATTCTACTTGTAAAATGTGCTGAATATTAATGATTTTTTTAGTTCGTTTTATTATGTTACCTTTTATTAAAATGTTTAAAAACTCTTAAAAATTTATAACATGTTCAAATATTTTTTTTTTCAAAATAAGTTTTACGAATTTAGAAAAAAAAACTTTGGTTATGAAATTCTATTGATTAAACAATCATTAAAAAAAATTCATTTCTTTAGAAAGCAACTAAAAGAATTTGTTCAAAAAAGTATTGCTGATTTTTTCTTGTCTAACATAGTTTTGAAATTTTTTAATTTTATTTTTTTAAAAGGGAACAATATTTAAATACAACTTTATTTGTTGCGGAATTCTTTTTTAACAATTAAAATTACATTTTTATATCTTAAATAAACTAATTAATCATCTTAATGGGAAGTTAATTAGACAACGACATATCACGGGGAGTTTAAAAATTAATATTACCATAAAAAAGATTTATATTTAAATTTTAGGTTAAAAACAAATAAAGTATGTTTTGTACTTTTTTACTGTTTACTTATTAAACTTTAAATAAAGAGCCTTTTGTTTCGTCTATTATATCAATTTTTTATGCCTTGAGCTTGATATCATTATTTGTCAATTTAATGAAGATGTTTTTCATTTCCAAACCTTTTTCGATAATGTATTAAATTCAAAAAAAGTACATGTTGTTACATGTTCTCAATATATAGATAATTGTATTAGTACTGTTTTAATTTCCTCTAACCGCATACAACTTTGTTGTTGTTACAGTATAAAAATCACTGTTTCTTAATAACAAATATTACTTATTTCGGAATAAATCAAACCTCAACTGAGTACATAAAATACATAAATTTCAATACACAGAAGTACTTGAAAAAATACAACAAATCAAGTGGTTTCATTCAAAGAATCTTTAAACTTTGTTTTCCAGCAACTGCAACGACTTTTCTTTGCAACAGATGACGTTCCCTCAATAATAGAGACATTAATGTTGGGCTTGACCAAACCTTAACTCACCACATTGTATAAAACCGTAAGTACTAAAACACTGAAACTTTTGCACAAAAACTGTCACTTTTACGAACTAACCAGTGTTGAGCTCCTTGTGGTAGGTTGGCGTTATCTGGGAGCTCCTGTTGCCCCCCGCTCTGGTGGTCGAGCGGCGTATGGGCAGGGCCGAGGGCTGGTCCAGGTGCTGGCTGTGGTTGGACGTTGAGAAGCGGGTCGTCGTTAGCAACCGGCTGCCGTTGTCAAGCATGGAAATTCGCGACTGCTGAAAAACGTAGTCATGCTTTAAAATGAGTTCAAGCGTTTAAAAAGAAGTGTTTTTTTTAGATTGACTTTAAGACTCTGGAAATATCTTTTGTAAAAACAAACGTTCTAGATGAGTATTTTTTTAAGTATTATACTTAAAAATTAAATCGCTTCATTTATACTTGGTGCTATAAGTCTGCAACACCATTTAAATATTTTCGTCTCAATAAGTCAATATAAATCAACTAGTTTAATATTAGTCACGGATCTTTTTCAATGACATGCTGAAGCTTATTGATTTAACTTTAGTTTTATCTAAAAGCCAATTGATTAACTTTGTCTTAACAACTTGAAAAAAATGTTTTAGATTTGATGATTTGCTTTTTTGTAAAGAATTTAAGTTATATTAAAATAACCAAAATCGTACCAAAGTAAAAATTTAAAACTGAAAACTTGAAAACTACCCACAAAAAATTACTCTTATAGTCCATTAAAGTCGTACACTTTTAAGATAATATACTTATATTAAAAAACAAAAAGTTAGCTCTGGTGTATAAATAAATTAAATTAAAAAGTTAATTGATGCATATCGTTTTTCTATAAAAAGTTTAAAAAGTAGTGTAAGATTTAAAAAATGAGCTTTTATACTTTTAAGTTTTTCAAAGCTAAATTTAAAAAAAAAGTCAACTCTATTTTTTTTGGCCCAGTAAGGTACAGCTTGACATGATTTCAATTAAAACTATATTGATATTAATTTCTATTTAGCATTTTGAAAACAGCACAAAAGGGATTAGCGTACACAAAAGGAAAATTACCTAATGTATATAATAAATATTTTACCTTTTAAAAAAGAACAGATATATTTTTTATTACTATATATTACATATTTATATTAATAAAACACTAAGTTTTCAAATACAGTTGTTTCACTTTCATATCTATATATATATATTATAACAATAATTACTATGTAAGCTAGTATGCTGTTCTTCAAGTAGTTATACCAGGTAAAAAAGTAGAATGCAGCGAAAGAGTAAACTTTTAAAATACTCACACTCAAATAACACATATACAATTTTTTTAGTTAATAAACTTCTACGTATATAAATATATTTAAAATACAACTTGCTTAGTTAAATACTAATATTTTGATACAACTTAAAACTTAAACGTCTAGCTAAGAGCGTTAAGAAATAACTTATGCAGTTGTAGTCAACGCTAATCCTAAATAATGAAAAGTTATTCGGCTATTTTTAACACAACTCTCGTTTGGCCGAAGAAAAAACTAAAGCGGTGCTATTTTCGTACAACTGAAACGGCAAATATTGAACTTGACATGGTCAAGTCAGCTGGTAACCGTCCAAATCTTTCAATTGTCCAATTGACCAGGTAATTTAAAATATCGACACGATGCTTAATCCAAGAATAGTAAGGTAAGACTTGGTTTATGTTAATTCAAAGACTTAATTGTTTTTAAAAATGTCAGCAAAAATGGAAGATTTACACAGGTATGTAAGTAATATTGATTGACATGTGCATACTAAATATTTTTTAATACTGTGTTTTAAAATAGTATAATTTATTTTTATCGGTATAGATAATTGTCTTTATAGAAATAATTGTACACGATATCTTTTCATAAATTGATTTTGAAAGTAGTGTTTTTTTGCATGTGGGATTGTCTAAATTGCCTATAATACAGGAACACAAAACAGCATTTTTAAAGTTTGGCATCATTTATAACATGGTGTCTTAATTATTTAAACATATTTGTTTTAGTTCACTGTTTTTTGTATTAAAAATAAATGTTTAACAACATGCTTCTAATTTTTTGAGTTTAAAAACTCATAATATGCATTACGTATTTTTTGCCAGACATAAAATTCCAACCTCAGTAACAAAAAAAAGTACAAAAAAGGTATTGTAAATGAACAATATAACTTTATAATGTTACAATACGTGATGACCAAACGATTTTTTCGTGCACCTTGTCCTGGGATAAAAATTTTTTAACGCTTTTTTTTATGTTTAATATATGTATATAAACAAAGTAACAAAAACAAACCCACCGTTTTGCGCAGCTTCGGGGATTTTTTAGGGTCGTGGTCGTGTGAGTCATGAGAGGCTTGCTTCTTTTCCTCCTCTCTCTTGTCTCTCTGCGGAGTTTGCTTGTTTAAAACTACCTTAGTAATAAAATAACAGCATTGAAACAAATTCAATTAGCTCAGCCCGTGTCTAAAACGTTTAAAAATTAGACAAATTGAAACCAAAGGTCAAAGTGTTACGGCAGTTTGTATTTTCAAATGTTAATCTTTAAAACAATTGATTAGTTCAACTTTTTTGCTTTGATTTCTTTTATCATACAATTATTTTGAAAAAAAAAAACGGAGTGTTTATACCTCTAATGCAATAATTTTCGCTATTTTTTTTTAATTGCTGCGCTTACTACTGAGATTTATGGATAAGAAAAGTCAGCAATTATATTGTAGCAATTCATCTAACCGATCTAACAAGTACCTTAGCTTTTAAAAAAATTTCTGTGAATTTTTTAGAAAAATGCTTTATTTTCTGTGAAAGTTTTACAAGGTATGATAGTTATAAAATACTTTAAAAGTACAAAAAATTTCAGTGTATCATTTTTGCTGGTGTTTTTAGTAAGTGCAGTAAACAAAAAATAAATAAAAATAGCTGTAATTAAAAAGATAATTAAAGTGAAAAAGTACCAACTAAATGTAGTAGTATGTTTATACAAAAAGGCTTTAAACTAATAATTGAAATCATTATTTTTTTAAATTGTTTTAAAATTAAGTAAATAAATTTAGTCGAACTCGACAAGTAAAAAATTGAACAATTGTAACAGTTATGTCTATAAAGTTCTTCATACCTTTTTAGCTATTAAATTAATTTGATAGATATAATAAAACTCAAAAATTAAAAAAACTATAATCATTAACGCTAAACTAAAACAGTGAACTTTGTTTATACTTTGGCTGAAAAATATACTTTACTGAACTTTGCAATTACTTTCACTTTTTTATTCACTGTAGTTAGTAAGAGGCTTAAACAGAAGTAGGTACATTACAAGAGATTCGTACTTTTTTTGTAAGAAATTGCTATAGAAAAATCAATAAGCTCTGAGTTTACAAGTGAACAAAAACTTAAAGTTCTAAAAGTATAAACTTCTTCACGAACCATTAAAAAGATAGAAATAGTTTTACTATTTTATCTTTTTTAAAACACTAGCTGAATTTATTATTTTCAAAAAAAATTTTCAATTAATCTCAAACAATACTTGAATCACAAAGACATGTATTTTAACAAACAGAATCAGCATAACTTTTTGAATTATAAAACAACTGAGTATGTTTTTATTTATTCTAACTGTGCTTTATACGAATCAAAAAACGACTTTCAACTAGCTTATTAAAACACTGAACCTCGCTAAACTCTGATGGCTGTAAACAAAACCTGATCATTTTTCCTTGAAAAAAAGTTCCAGGCTCCACCTCGCCTACTTAAGTGCCGTTTGTTTAATTTGAAAACAGCCGACTGAAAACTGCGATACACAATAAAGCTTTCAGGAAAAAGTTCTGCGCACATATTCGCTCGTGACGCCTGCTTGGCACGGCTTAAGTGACCTTGCAGTGGTTTAAAGCCGCTTTAATTTCTGCTTTCCGTTTTTAGCGATGCCTGAAAACAAAGACTTTTTGAAAATTTATATTTTCCGACTTATAATCAATCCAGCTTTCAAGATTGGTTAACGTTTAATCTAGCATGAAAATAATAAAGCTCATAGAAAAGCAGGGTTAAATGCATAGCTTTGGTTAACGGACAAAACAGTAATAACAGATAAACTAATTCCACACTTTTTTCTAATTTTTGTCCAGTAAAAGTTTAACGTCATACAAATGAATATTTTAAGAGAAGGCTTTTAAAGCTTGAAATAAACTTCAACTTAATATCTTGAGTATTAGTTTTGTACGTATTTGGTAATTAGAAACATTTTTTATTTATTTACCGAGTAAACTCACGATGATTGATTGTTTAGCATAAAACTAGTATTCACGCATAAAGTATGTTTGATGTACAAAAACTGTTTACAAAACCAAACATAATAAAAATACTGCTATAAAATCCGTATTTAAATTAGATGTATCACACTGTAAATAACTGCAAAACTACAAGGGTAATTTTTTTCACTCATACAGATATATTACGAGCTTAATCTAAAGTTTTACAAATAACATAAAAAAAATTAAGGTTACAAACTAAATATATCAAGTCTATTTGTAAAACTAAATTCATATTCTAAAGTGTGAAGTCAATCTAATTGCTGTAGCCAATGTTTGTAACTGTTTTTAATGAGTCACAAGATTGTTTTGACTTTATTTCTTGCTTTTTTATCTTTTAAAACTCATAAAAATATTCTAAAAACAGACCGTATTCAAATGTACAGTTATTTAAAATAGTCTAAATAAATAAAAGTAAGAAAAGTTCAATATATACTCAAATCTTTTTAAACCCTTTAGGTTCAAAAAAACAGATTTACTTTAAGAAAATCATGTAAAAACAATCAAAAACGCTTATGCCATCTATGATTTAAGGCAGTTTAAGTTAAATTCATACAAAAAAATTCTTTTTTAGTAAAAATATAAAACAAAATCAATTCTAAACTTTTAGATTCTAAACTCAAAAACACTTCGAACAACAATTATTAACAATATTTACTTTCTACACCACTAAAAACTATGTTGAACTTGACATCTAGTTTAATTCACTAAGTCTCAAGCCACGCTGTGGTATTTGAACTGATCAAAAGTACCCTGCAGATTACGGCAAGGCCGAGTTTCCTACACTTGAAAAGCCTCGTTTGCAAAGTACAATCATTCGCAATTAGTCTGCGCAAATTACAAAAGGTCAATTAAACTTTAAAAATCGTTATACGGTCTGTGGTGAGCTGCTTGCACTACTCTGCATGCAGAACAAACAAAGAGCTCTTCTTCATAAAAACAAAAACTAATTTGGTTCTCCAGCGCTTACCTAATGCGCTGATTAAGGCAGCGCGTTATTTTTCTGTGCTACCCCCAATAAATGTATAATCAATTTTTTCCTTGAGCAGTTTTTTTCTACGGATAAGGAAAAAAGCAAAGTTGGCGCTCGCACGGCTCACATACACTCAAAGTCACAAATCCTTCGTCGCGCAGCAGCAAAACTGACATGAAGGCACTCAATTATAACAAAGTCGTTCTGTCACACAAGCAGAAAGCCTTCAATCTTCAAAAAGAACTCCTGTTGTCGCTCTTTTTCGCGTCGTCGTATTGCTGCGGGCATATTGGCATCTCGTAAATGAAAAAGAGGTTCTTCGCTCCTCCATGCACACCCCGAGGATTATTGACTCTCATTCCGAGAGCTAGTCTCGGTAGTGGAGAAAACAGGTGCGCTGCTGCCAGGGTCAAACTCAAGAGAGGGTCGCGAGGCCGCACGACGCACACTCGCTCTTTCTTCTATGTGTTCGCAACGGCCCGTTGCTCCAACGCCGTTTCTTCTTCTTCTTCTTTCGCTTCTGCGCGCGCCTTTTGGACCGTTGCGCTCTTCTTTCCGCGCGAGCTTGCCTGTGTCGTTAGCGAAAATCGATCGAACAAGAAAGTCGCACATTTTTACCTCTTCACAACGGAGCGACCAGCATGTTTCAATACGCGCGCGACATCGCTCGATTTGGCCTTTTCGTGTTTTTGTTGAATAATGAAATGCGAACGGCTCGACGGCTGCTGCAACCTTCGCGCGCGGCAATTTTGAGTCGATTTGGCGAAAATTAAGTTGCTGACTCGGCGCGGCCATCAAAACAATAAAAACGCATTTTCTTCGGACACTGAAGAAAAATCGATGTTCAAGTTTAAGTTCAAAGTTAAAAAAGGCCAGCAGTTTTTAGCGCCGGATGAAATAATGTTTGATTAAACTATTTCTTGTAACAACTTTTATTAACTACATACTTAGTTTAAACATATCTGCTAAACATTAGACAGCTAAAGTATGCTAATCAAAAAGTTAATTTATATAGGAAATTTTAAAAAAAGTGATAAAAAAATGAGTTTGTTTATTGTTTGTAAAATATATAATATTTATATTTTTAGTACACAAATTATTAGTATCGGTCACGTTTTTTTTTTTTTTGACTACTTTGCAGCATGCAGTTTACTATCAAAAACTTCGTAGGTATAGTTTTATTGTATAAGTTAAACTTTAACTTTATGAAAAAATATATAAATAGATCATTACTAAAACATTTTTATTTTGAGATGGTTTTTTGATACGAAATTTTAAATAAGTTTAGTATAATAAGATACATACTACAAAGTTATTTAGTTTTTTAGAACCGAAAATTGCTCTTTAATCAAAGTCAAACAAACTAAACTTAGCAAAAACTTATTAAAGCTCAAAAAACAAAATAATGTTAAACAAACTTCACTTTAAAACTTATCTGCTGAAGTATACTAACAGAAACAGCACTAAGACTTTATTTTTTAATCCTTTTTGTTTAATTCACCAGGATTGACTTCAAAGTTTAAAATAGTTTACAAAAAAAAGACTTTAAAAGCTGAGTCAATACTCACTGAGTTTCCCATTAAAAAAGAGCGATATTTCCTTTTTTAAATGGCATTAAATTGGTTTTTGATTGCAAATAGATTAACTTGAAATGCACGCTTATCAACCACCTCGAGAGGCCCGAGTCGGTGCAGTTGCCCGGGAAGGGAAGCAAACATAAAAAATTAATTAAATCAATGAACTTATCGCTGAATAAATAATGATAGAAAAACGGCCGTCTTTTAACTTTTCTATCAACCCTGTCAAAGTTGATCAGATATGCTAGACTGGAAGCAAGTAGAAAGGCATTTGCCTTCGATCTTGTTTACTCGCAACACTCCTCAAAAACAGATATTGACGTTTAAATAAACAGCTTGAATTATTTTTATTCTATCAAATGGTTGCAACAAAAGTTTTTTCAAGAAATGTGAGTAACCGCAATTCTATAAATTAAAAGAAACAAAAGCTTTTAGACATTACTAAAAGAATTTGTAAATTTTTATATACTTTCAGCTGATATTATAACAAATGTAGTGGTAAAGTAGAACTATGACTTAAAAATTAGTTTCTACTGTTTGCATAATTAGTAAAATTCTTTTTTTTATTTTTATTAAATTGTGCTCACTAACAACGTCCGTTTAATTTTAAATGGTAAAGTAAATATATTACAAAGATTTAAAAACTTTGCATAAAACATTTATTGACTTTCTTCATAGTAGGCTTAAGAGGCCACACTTGTTTATAACTTAGCTCTTAAATAAAAAATAGTGCATTAAGTTTATATAAATCTCAATACTGGTTTAGTTTTGTGCTTTAACTCATGGTCTTTATTAAGCCTTTAACTAATTTCCATAAAACTGACAAACTGTCTTTAAACTTTATCAAAAATAAGCAAGCTGAAAAATCTTCATCAAAAAATTATTTCTAATATCAAATGACCAAAAGCACAACTAGAAGTTTTAGAATTATTAAAGTAATTAATAATGTCGCAACTAAAATTTTTAGCAATTAAACCAATTAAAAAAGACAATGATCGGCTAGTCGAGTTTGTTGAGCGCTGCGTGGATGTCGCTTCTTACATATTGTGACGTAAGACACAAATCAAGAATGTGATATGACGTAATAGTTGGAAGAGATGTAGTTTTTAAATTTAGTGAAAAGGGTAAAAACTAAAAAGTTTAAACTCACTACAATGAAAAGGAAACATTAAATTGACTAATACGAAACTTTATAATTTGATAGTCAACTTTTTCGACAAATTCAAAACTATAAGACATATTGTTTATGAGAACTTATTGTTTTTTTTTCAACTTAAAATTTTAATTTTATACCTTTCCTAGGAAATTAAAACAAAGTTAGTGCACACTTAAAAAAAGTATTTTTAATTTATTTAGTTATGACAAACACAAATTCAGTTACATTACAGACTTTTACAAAACAAACAAATTGCACATTTTTAAAATTTTTTTTTATGTTATTTTAATGATAGTTTTCTTTAGTTACTTATTCAGTGTTTTGAAAAGGTTACAAATGAGTTTTAAATTTGGTAATAAAGTTCTTTAATTATCAAATTAGTAAATGACTTGGATAGTTAAACTACATTAGTAAAATATTAAATAAAGCTTTTAAAACATCACAAAATAAGTTTTACTTAAAAGTAATTTACAAAACCAATGAAAATAGTCTATTAACATGTATTAGATTTTATTTTCTAACTTAAACGAACTTGTTTATAAAAAAATTTAACTAGAAAATAAACTATTTAATGATAAATTAACAAAAATGTTTAAGCTGGTGATACTATTACTAAAAATAGTTCTACACAATAAACAGTTTAAGGATGTTTTTGTTCACATTAAACGAAAAAACACACATCACTTGAGAAAAAATTGTTTTTGTAGTTGTTTATTGTTTTATTAAATAAATTATCTACAAAACGCTATACTGATAACGATTAAAAAATAATGTATGCAAACTAAAACAAAAATAAACTTCGCAGGTATATTTTTTAACATCAAGTTGTAGTGTTTTTTCCGCTATTGTCTGAATGTTATTTGGTGGCAAACGTCATACACATAAGTTGTATTAAATAACAAGTTATATTTTTATAAATCAAATTTCTAACAATGCAGTGCTTTCAAATTTATAACGCAATTATGAAAACTTACGAACAAACAAAACAACACGTTTTCACGATTAAACATGTTGCTTTTATCAAACTTGTTCCGTTTCAAAACAATTAACCTGGTGCTTTCTGTTGCTTTTACTGCTGCGCACAGAGTAACAAGGATCGTTAAACCCGTGCGAGTTGTCGTGTTGGTATTTCTTGTACAACATTTCCTTTGCGTTGTTCAGCATTTGAATGCTCAGCGTTTCGCTTCTCCTCAGCGAATCGTCTTTGAAAATGTACTCTAGGTCTGCATTGCTGCCAATGCACTTCCTCTTTGCCATTTTATTACTTTTGTTTTTGGTTGTTCCTACTTTTCAACAAATCAATGACGTTTGAACATTTTACGAACGAATGATTTTTATTAAAAGTTCATTCAATTTTTTTATAAGGTCTAAAATGTATAAACAAATACATAGACAGACAAAGTTGTTTAACAAGATATTTGATTAATTATGTATTACCAAAAATTTTGAACTTGTTTAAATACTGCAATATTAGACTTTTACAAATATATTTTCTTAAAAATTGTTGTTTTAAATTGTTGACGTTGGTAAATGAAAAAGAGCAATATATAAAAAAGTCTCAAGGTGCATTTAAATTTCAATTGCTTTTTAAGATGAAAATAAATAGGTACATTAATCAAGACTAAGGCAAAGAACAGATAAAAATAGAAAATTATGTAACACTCTGTTTAGGACTTTGCTTTATAATCGAATATATTTTAAAATAAAAACTCAAGGTTATTTTGGGTAAAAACTTCGTTCTTTATCTTAAAAAGGTAAAAATACAAGCAAAGTCAATTTTACAGTTAAAGAAAAACACTTCACACTTCATTAACGAATTTCCAGCAAGCTCAATATACTCAAAGTTGCCACTACGACTTTACTAAAACTCCTCTAGAACACTTCCAAAAAAAATATCTCACCTCAAGCTGAATCCACAGCTACAAAAAATACAAAATCCTGCACTTCTTACGCTCTTTGGTGTTCTGGAAAAAATTTTGCAGCAAAAAACTGAGCCGAGCAGAGTTCTCTGTGAGTCTCCAACGTCGCGGCTTTTTCTCGTTTCTTCTTGCGGAGCGCTCATCTCGGCGGCCGACGCGCGAGTCCCGCGGGACCCTCGGCTCCGTCCTTCTCTCCTCGGGTGCTCCATCCAGCGCGGAGGCGAAAGGCCTCTACGCGGCAGTTTGCGTGCGTCCGAAAAGCGTGATGGATGCATTTCGTTTTCATAAATTATCTCGTAATAAAGTTTCGTTTTATAGGCATAGCTTTTTTGAATTTAAAAATAGTATGTTAACAATTTCATATATATTTAGTTTTTTTTTTTCTCTCCCTTTAAATAGAATCAATACTTTTCATGATTTCTTGTATGTTGCTATCAAAACTAAGGTTTGGAAGAACAAATTTTTACGTATTTATAAGTTGCAATAACATGCTTTCTTACCAAAGCTCAACAGCGTGAATCTATTTGATTGAATATTTCTCATTCATTGAAAAAAGATGCAAACTTGCTCAGTTTGAATTTTTCCTTGTCTGCTATAACTAAAGTTTCCTTTTAGTTTCAAAATTGTTCACTATCAACTCGCTTCAAAACCAGAACACCGAAGACTTGTTCGAAACAAGATTTACAAAAAAAAAATCAAACAACCAACTTTTCGAACGTGCAAAAGTTTCAACGCGTCGCGCACCGACGCATGCACGTCAAATCTGGTGGAAGCGTTCCAAAAACAAACATCAATGAGCTTGGCATCTTGTTAAGCGGTCCCGTGACGAGCATTTTAATATAATGTCTGCTACTTTTGATTGATTTTTAAGTCAGGCATCCGCTGATTTTCATGCACCTCACATTGTTAACTTAGTTCCAAACAAGCTAATGAAGTAAAAATTTAGAATGCTGAAAGTTAAAAGGACTCCATAAGAAAATGTTTGTTCATAAACAATTAAGATTTTTAAAATTTTCAGAAACTTTTTCTTTACTTTTTGTCGTTTTTTTATGTATAGTTCTTAAAAGAAAAAATTAACAAAGTGAAAAAGGTTAAAGAAAACTACTTTATCTCTTTCTAATTCATCTAGTCATCTTTCTGCTAAAAGCTATAACTGCAAAATAGTTTTCTTTTATACTATATTAAAGTGTTTAATATGTTACTTAGGTGGTATGGTTTACAAGTAAAATAATAAAAAAGTATTAAGAGAATAAATTTAACTGTTTGTAACATAAATATTTTTCTTTATTTTATCTAACTTGTAACTTGTTACTTCTCAAAAAAATAATTATTAAAAACCATAATATCGTGAACTTAAAAATAATACTTTTTATAAAAACTATTATGAATTATTAAAGACGAAAGTTTTGCTTCAACATCAAATAGGTTTAGCCCTAATCAGATTTGATTTGATTTTGTTTACGTTTCGACTAAAGAATAATTTTAAAGCGGATGAATATGTATTGCTGTTACGTCTTACTGATTTTTTAGCTCCAATTATTTGCTAAAAACTAAAGTCATTCACAAGCTCAAAGTTTTGTAAAAAGGCCATCCGCTTGATCAAACTTTTGCACTATTTTAAATAGACTATAAAGCACTCTTTACAACTTTTTGATAGTTAAGTCTTTTTTGAGTAACTGTTGTTTTATTCGCTTTTAAAAATGAATTCATTTAAGTTTCGTATTTTTTAGAACTATATTTAGAGTGCAAAATATTTAAATCTAAATGTATTGGTATTATAACTCATTTATGTCTTTTCGCTTTCTAATAGATTAGTTTAGTTAATTTTTGTGGCTTTGGAATTCTTCAATTAATAAGTGTTGGTAATTCTTTAAGTTATTTAAATTTCGTTTGGTTACAAAACTAACATAAAACCTGCCACTTTTTAATAGATTGAATATTATATGATATAAGCTTTTAAATTTTTCGTAACAAAAACTGTTAAGTTCAACTGCTTAAGTGCTTAATTTTGTTTAATAACTTTAAATCTGTTTAGATAAAAACTAAGTGTTGTGTTTTCAAACTCCTAATAAAAACTATTTTACGTCAAGTCTATTTATATTTTTATAAAATCCTTATTTTTTAACTAAACTATTTGTTCAAGTGTTTTTATTTGCAGATATTTAAAACAAATACTTAATTATCTCTATGATATAGATTTTTCCAGGCAATAAATCTGTCTTTATATATACTATAAATTGTTTATATATATATATATCATATTTTTCATTGACTGCAAATAGCAATAAATAAGGTAGTGTAGGCCATTGAATAAAATTAATGATATTAAGCGTTTTGACTATGTATCTTACTGTATCTAAAATTGGTGAACCTTAATTGAATTTTAAGTTTAAATTTTAAGGTGAAATTTCTTAAAAATTGCTTATTGTGTTTTTAAACGTTTTAAGAGAACGAACAAAATTAGTTCTTTATTTTTAACTTGAAAGTAAATTCTTACAACTAAACACATTATTATTAAATGTTGAAATATCTTTTGATTTATATAACATTTTAAAAATATGTTTTCGCCTTTTTTAGTTTATTGAAAAAATATTTTTTAGGAAAATCCAAACATAAAAAGGAAAAAAAAGTTAAAGATTTGTTTTAAAGTTTAAACATAAAATATAAACCCAAATCATACTTGTGCTCTAGCGACATCTAGAGTAAATAATTATCTCAAACAAAGCAAATTCTTTTTTTTAAGTATACGAGCTAAAAATTTTAATACCAATAATAAATTAAGTTAGTTTTAAAAACATGAAAGATAATTTATATAGTTATATTTTTAAAGATCGTTGCTGTTTTTTTTTTTTGTTTTTGTAAAAAAGTTCAAATTTTATTTATAACTTTAAAACTTTATTTATAAAAACTAATGTTTAAAACCCAATTATGATGTATATAATTTCAAAAATAAAACTTAAAAGCTAAGATACGTAAAAATTTTAGGCAGACTTTTTAAATGTTACTTAGAGAAAATCAAATTTATAAAATAAGTATTTGCTTCAAATAAAAAAAACTTTTATATCAAATTTGTAAAATATTAATTTTAAAAATACGTTTTTTTATACAAACAATCATTATTTATAAAAACTACCAGTATAATATGCAAACAATTATTAGTCAACTAATCTTTAAAAAAAAACTTCGCTTAATTTTACAGAAAAGTTTTAAAACTAAACAGACATGATTTTAACAACAAAAAATATTACAAGCAAGTGTTATCGATTAAAAGTAGAACTAAAAACTGAAATTTTTAAAGAAACCGTCAGCTTAAAATGTAGTATTAAAAAACATATTTCTGCATTATTTATATTTTTTAATTGTAATTAATATTCAAAAACTTTTATTAACACATCTATAACTGACTATAATAATATAAGCGAATTTTGTTTGTTTTTAAGAAATTCTCCATTAACTAGAAAAAAAAAGTAGTAACGAAGTTTGTCATTTAAATTTTGTGTAATAAAAGAAAATTCTGTGAAATTCTATATTTAGTAAAATAACCTTTGTTTCTAACGTTTTGAAACATTTTAGTACTTTTTTAACTCTTTAAAACTTTAACCAAAGTGCAACAAAGAGCTATTTTTGAAACTAATGAATTGCGAACAGCAGGCGTTTAGATCGATTAATGGAAGAGGTAACTATTGATGTCAATCGGTATTAAAAGTTTTATAATTTACCACTGATATCTTTAATTTTTCTATACGAACTGTCTTAATTCTTAGACTATAAAACCAGTCAACTGCAATTAAAGAAATTAAAAGAAATACTATAAAGTTTTAAACTCAGTGTAGAAAGTTCAAGGTTTCTACAATTAATATTTTTTATTGTTGTTTTACTTCACAGTATTAGAACAACTTCGTTTGTAGTACTACAAAATGTTTCTTTATTACTTTATACCATAATGTAGTTTTGAAAAGGTAAATTTAATAACGTCCTAAAGAGCAATACTCTGAACTACGCCCTACAAAGTTCACTAAATTGTTATGATAACTATTATTAAACTAAGCTGGTTATTTTTAAATTTTATATAAGTGTTAAAAAATTAACACAGTGTTAACTTTAAAAATAAAATATTCTAAATACTTGTGCTCTTTTAATACTTTAAATATCAAAAATAGTTTTACGAAATTACCTTTGAATTTTTTATACAAAACTAGTTAATTGCATTGGTGTTCTTGTAATCTCATTGTAAGAATAACTACATAAATTATGTACAGAAACTATGTTTCTTATTAATTTTTAACACATTTATTAATTTCTTTTTATGACAAATGATTAAATAGGCATATCTTAAAAACTTTAAAGTTATGAGTTACGTACAAGAAAAAAAATTGAATCAAAGCTTTTATTTATCGTTTAAGTACTATTCTAACACTAACTGAACAAGATTCATCTTAATTAAACTGTGTTTTTAGTTGTAACTGTTTGCCTAATTTATTCAAATGATAACGAATGATCAACTGTTTTAAACTATAGTCTTACTTGTTACAACAACACTTTTGTGCTACTTAACCTTAACATATTTTGCATTGAAGGAAGCTTTACTCGTAATGGATAATTTAAATGCATTACATCGTTTACAAGGTAACAAAATACCCTTAATTATTAAAAATTCGTTAAGAGTAAAAATATCGTTTCTTAATAATAAACAGCTATATATATTAAATATATTTTTAAATATATAATTTAGTATTTAATTAGGTAAGTATATTTTTATACTGTAAAATAAAGTGTACCTTTATGTTTTGAAATAATAGCTTTTTAATTTTTAAGTTTGACTAACTAATCAACTTTGTATGCTGTGTTAAAGTTTGTTTTACTAATTGAAGAGTTTTAAAAAAATCAATTCGTTCTCAATTTTTTTAAAGGTTATTTTTATCATTCTGTAGTTATCTGTTAAGTTTTTTTAGATTTAGTTAAAAGGAAATGATTTTACATACAAATATGCTTAATTTGCAAGTATAACCTTAGACCTAATATTTAAATATTTTAAGCGAAGCTAATCGAGCGTCTGTAGCAATTGTGTTTATTTTTTACAGCTTAAAAGCAAATACTATACATTGCTACTACAAAATAAAAAGCGCTGTACAAGAACTGCGGTAAACGTTTTTAACTTGATACAGTTCAACAGTCTTTGAAACATATTGAAAAGTTTAATTTGTTTTTAATACTACTTGCTTGTTTATCATATGTTAACTAAATTTTATTGAAATAAAATGATTGTAAGCTTTTGTATACATATACTTACTCTTTTTATTTTACCATTTACACTATTTAAAGTTTACTTTTGATATAAATGTTTAAGTAAAATATGTAATTAATCTTTAATTAAACTTTTTTTGGTTATCATCGTTTAAATACATATATTTTATAAAAATACTTATTGTTGTCTAAAAGTAGAATATAACTACTTAATAAAGTTTTTTAGAGTTTTATGTTAACAACGAATAGGTTAAATAGATTTTGAATACTAATTAAACTAAGGTATCTGTTTGGTTAATTTGTGATTGTGTTTTACTCTCTTAAATAAAACTAAAAGTTTATATCTAGTAAGAACCGTTTCCAAACTAGTATTGATTTATCGATTTCTGTTAAATTAACACTAATAAATTACATTGTACTTGATTTAAATTATTACATTCCTTTTAACTTTTTGTTCTGAACTTCAAAAAGTTTTTAGGTCCAACTAGTTTAAAAAAACTGTTTTTTACTATAAGTTATTTTTGAGTAATTATCAAGTCTAAACAGCACTACTTTTGTATAAAGCTTTCTTTACTTACTTATAAGCTTTCAAAGTATTCGGAGTTCATAAGGTTAAAAATTGAAGTGTCTATTTCCGCAACTTTATAACTTTAAATATTAATGGTTAGCTTTTATTCATGATGCATTTTACTTTAAAACCTCAATAAAAATAACCACTTAACATTTAGTACTTGAAACTATTTCGTGAACATTTAGATATTTTCTTATCATGATGTATGTACGTTTACATTGAAGAAGCTAAAATAATTGTAAGTTTCACTATGTGCTTAATTTGATATTAAAACTTGTTTAATAAGTATCTATAATAGTAGTTTACACAGTCCTTTGTTAATACACGGTTACATTTATTAATACTTTTTACTCTGATTGTTAGTGTTTAATGTTTTTTGCAGTACAAAAAGCAAAAAACAATTTTTGGTATTTAAACTTAGCTACAATAGTCTTTAAAACTTTATAGTATCATTGTGAAAAAAATACAGTAAAATAAGAACTTTTTTCTTAATTACCATGTGTGAAACAGCTAACCCTAAATATCATGAATGTAAATATTCTAGACAATTTGTATTGTTTTGCACAAGTCAGCCATTTTAACCAGTAAACTTATTATAACTTAAAAATTTATAAACCCTATAAAGTAAAACTACTTCACCTGATGCTGATGGCTGTAGTGATGACCGTCGGATGATCCCTTCGGGTGCATGGAAGATGCCGTCATAGAAAGCATGTTTGGTGGCAAGATCGTTTTGCAGAAGAGTCAAATTTCCAATTTAGATTTTAATATTTTTTTCTACTATAAGTAACTGTAAAATTGTGTAATTAAAGTATTGGGACTTTTATAAGCTTTAGTTGAATCCTTTTACGTTAATTAACCAAGGCTGGTCAAGTTTATAACTGTGTTTACATTCTTTCGTGTAAACGATGTTTTGCTGTAAAATGAAAAAATATGAAAATTACAATAAACAGTTTTACTTTAATGACATTTTAAATATAAATAAACACGAGCTTTTAATGTTTTACGTCAATTTTACCATACAAACGTATATTTAAAAAGAAAATTGTGTAATAAAAATTCCAAGTCTTTTATTTTTTAACATTTCAAGTTTTCAAACCAACTTTCCTGCACTTTTTTAACAAAGCTACAAGCTAAAACAAACTTTCTTTTCAATTAGACTATATTAAAAAAAAAAACAAAGACACAAAGTTCTACTGCTTCAAAACTGGTTTTCACATAAAGCCATTAGATTAAATAATCCAATTTTGTTCCTATTAAACTAAATTACACCCAAATTGCGTCTCATTAGCAAACTAAAAACTCTAATGAAAATTAAATTAAGTCTTTCTATCCGGCTCTGAAGGCCGCGGGCTCTACAATGCAGTGCACGCAATGTAAATCAAGATAAAGCTTGATACGTTATCTACTACGGCGGCGCTACGTCATCGCAAGTGGCTACGTCACACTCGACTCGGCGAGCCATCGCGCACCAGCGGCACAAACAACTCCCGCCCACTTTTGCCTTCGGTCATCGTGCGCGGCTCAATTAAAAAGAACATTGACCGCAAAAACCGGCAGCAAATCAATCAGACATGTGCGAGTGACCGCAATTAGTAAGATGTCGCGTTCTTCTTTGTACTGGTTATTTTTAGCGGCTGGCATTTCTATTTTCGTCGGTTGAATGTTCTTTGAACTCGTGCTTTTAAACTTTCGTCATTCTCGGTGTTTTTTTTTGCTGTCGAAGGTTTGTCGTTCATGAGAATAGAGATTTCGAACTTTATACATTAAATAATGTCTCATTTGTTTGTAGTAAACTTAATTAATTAGTATTTTATTAACAATAAAACAAAATCTCTTTACGGTACGTATTTTATTTTTCATTTTTTTATTTATATAGTTGTAGAAAACATCGAGTTTCCTTACAAAGAAAAAAATAAAGTTTTTGACTTTTATTTGTGTGAACTGTTCAGTTCATTTTGCTTAATTTTGAATTAATTAAGAGTTTTAGTAAACAAACTGATATTGTGTGTACTACATAGTTTATCATTAAATGAAAACTCTGAACAGTGCCAAAATCTACAACAAAGCATAAAGCGTATTTAAAAAATCGATAAAAGAGTTTTAGAAGTAATGTCTTAGAGGCTTGTGTTTTCTATTCTTTCTCTAAATAAAAAAAAATAATGTTTTTGTTTAAGAAGAATATATGTATTTGATATTTTGAATAAACTAACTACAAAACCAATCCTTTTTAAGCTGTGTTATGTAAGTTTACCGATGTAGTACAATAAATGCACATGAACAAACTTAAGTAATTTATAGTAGCTATAAGATACTGACTTATTTGTATAAAATTTAATTCAATTCCATTTTTACAATAAAAAAAATTAACTTAACTTTTAGACTTACTAGCTGTAATTTTTCAAATCAAAAAAAAAAAACTCTCTTATAAATTTTAAAATGACAAACCACAAAGTAAAACTATAAACTTTTAAATGTATACTTTCTAACCAATTAAGCACAAATTGAGTTAGCCTCTCAAACTTTAGTATTCATCTAACACAACAACTCTGAGAAAACGCAAGCATCAGTAACAATTTCATATACAAAACGTATACAATTCAGCTCTCTTGAAAAATTTTCCCAAGAACTCAAGGTATTAGCGAGACAAAAATAAGTCGAATAATGAAGCTAATGCCCTTAGCAAAGTTGCGGTCTTGTACGCTGCGCATCTTACCTGGAGTCGCAGCGCTGCAGCAACAAAAAAAAGTTAAATGGAATTACACCGAGATGCGCGCCCTTTCGACATGTGGTAAGCTGCAAAAGCAATCCGGAAATTAGTTTAGCGGCTTGAAATCACCTTCGAGCGCATTTCGACCTACATAAAACACGGGCGGGACAAACATGCACTTTGTAGCGCTTTTTTTTTTCAGTGCACACCAAACGTCGCAGCCAAGTTTTTTTTTTAATTAAAACTAAGCGCACGTTAGTTAGAACATTTTACCAGCAGCATCTGAGTTGAATACACAGCGCGCGCGCTATTTTTGTTAAGAATTACAACGCAAAGCTGTAAAAATCGATACAGTTTTGACTGATTTGCGTTCAAAGCAAAAGCAGAGAGGCAAAAACAAAGTTTGAATTTTAAGTTTCACCTCTGATTAGAAAAACTTCATGGATGCATATGCTTAGTGTGAAACTGCGCTTTTTATTTACATAAAAAATCAAAAACATTACTTATACTATTTTATACTTTTTGTGTAACAGTCACGTGTTATGTTTGTTATTACTAATAATACTTGAGCTGTGTTTGCTTGTGACTCGCTATTTTGTTTTGATTAATTAATTATCGCTTTTTTTTTCCTACGTGAAAAAAATTAAAGCTAAAAATAAAAACTTTAGACTTTTAGTGGAATTAAAATAGTCTGCAACTGGTAAAAAACAACTTTTGCTGGCAATGTGTTTTTTTCAACTTTGAGAGAACATAACCTAACTAAAAAACGTTTTACATTTTAAAACTGACGTTTATAGCACTTTAGTTTTTTATCTAAAGCTTGTTTTAACACTGAGCGTAAAAAGTTTAAAAACTTAAACAAAAACAATTGAAAAATATGAACTCGACTTACAAAGCAACCAGCTAGCAAACTACCCAAAAAATTAAAGTCTTAAACTTCCATCTCAAAGCTGAACACCAAAGTCGTTTGAAAAAAAAAAAGCTCCAACTCTAATTAACTTCAAAGCGACAACACAAAGCCGAGATGCGAATTTTCGCAGGAAAAAAAGGGAGGCTTTGATTGAGGTGCGCGCAATTAAAAAGCTGAAGAAGCTTGTGAACTTGAAGTTCCTTCTTCCCTTTGAAGCACGTCACTGCGGTCTCTTGCTCGGAGAGATTCCTTCTTTCGCGAGTTCTTTTCAGTTTCGACCGAGTTCAAGCGTCGTCTCGTCGAAGCTCGACTTTTTTAGGCTATCAGGGCATTCGTTGGTGAATGCAAAAATGATTTTCGTTAAAGTATCAAAATCATTCTGTAACATGCTTTTTAGGAAACTATTAATACAAATGACTTGTTTAAAGTTTAGCCCTCGACTGCAACAACATCGTACAAAAGTACTTTTAAATTTTAGTTTTATAAATTTAATCTTACTAAAGTTTAAAAATAAAACACAAAAAGATGGTTTTAACATGATAATAAGAATAAGGAATTTGTATAGGATGCAAAATATAAACTGGATATAGTGTAAAGTCGTAGTTCTTTACGTATTAAGGAGTTAATTAAAAGTAGCTAACGCGTTTGTTTTTATAATCAAAATTTATCTATAAGTCAATTTAAGTAAAATGCGGTAGCGGCAGAACTTTATTTGATTTTTAAATTTTATATTTGACAAATATGCATTTAAAACCACTTTTCTCTTTTAGTTTTCCTATTAAAGCCTCTTCAATAAATAAAATGTCTTAAAAACTTTTTCTCTATTTTATGAATTTATTATTCTGACATAGGTCGTCCAAATTTTATTCGAAAAAATGAACCTACATGGCATTAAAAAAATTTTTTGTTAAAAAGTATTTAAACATTATCTTTAAAGTGTGCAGTTTCGTATATTAAAAATAAGACTTAAAAAAACAAATACATAAGCTTAATGTAATATAAAAAGTTTTTAAATCTTTATTACAAAAGTGTATATGCAATTGCGCAATTAAAACTAATATTTCTGTATCTTTAAATGAACTAATAAAACATAAAATGCAAATTATTTTTAAACCATTAAACACTACCCACTTTAAGTTTACAAACAACAGACTTATACATATAATTAATGATAGATCGTTTGGAACTTTTACAACAGTTTGGAATTTTATAAAGTATTTCTATTTTTATCAGTGTAGTACAGGTTAATTCCAGTGTACTATTTAACTTAACCTGAGCTTTGATAACTTTCTCTACAGCAGTGTTAATTTGCCGCTCCTTCCGTAAGTTCAACAATGTTTTGAACTTGCTACATAAATTAAGCATAGTTACAACGTTAACCAGTTTAAAAATGAATTACATGTAAGTACACGTCTAACTTGTGTTTTATGTACTCGTAAGTATTCAAAGTAAAGCTTTAAATATCTTTTTTAAACTTTTACTATAAACTAAAACTTGTACCTCTATTATAACGCTTAAACTTTTTACACTATTCCAACTTCGCTTAGTAAAATAAATTAGTTTTCTACTCTGCGTTTATAACTTTTTATTTGACTTTTTTTTCGATTGATTTATTCTAAACATTTAAGTGAGAGTTTTACTTTTTTCTTCAACACTGACCATTTCTCTACAGTTTTCAGCCACTCTAAAACAATAAAAAATTCTCCTTACGCAGTTTCAGTAGGGTCTCAGTCAATTGCAAGCTTAACATTTAAGCTTTTGTTTGATTTCAAAAAAAAAGTAATCTGCAAACTCGAATTATCACGTAAAATCAGCTTGCTCATTTTAAAGGTTATTTTACGAAAATTCTCAATTACGACGAACCCGGTTGCTTTTCCCTGATGGGTTTCACATTTCGAAAAATCACGCGAAGCCGCTGCAAGCTGAGCGCGATCCAACTTCGACGAAACGTCAAAGCAGCGGCTGGCACCGGCTCCAGATTCAAATCACAGCCCTTTTCGCCTCCAGGTTTTCTGAACCTCACTCTCAGAAACATAAAAAGCCCACTTGAGATCCGCAAGATTCTGAGCCTGCTTGACCTCTACAAGGTTCTGTAAAAATTTCTCAGATTCACGTCCTTCGTCACCCGCTGCTTGTCGTCGCCTTGACACTGCGCACGAAAGCACGCGGAAGGTAATTAATCGAAAGCAGAAAGGAGACTCTGTGTTTGCAGTTTGAAAAAGACTTTCAACCTTCAGCTGCGGAAATCGATAGAACAAGCGCGCGTTCAACGTGTGAAGGGCTAAAGTTTTGTGAAGGCGTCTTTGTTTTCGCTAAACATATTTTTCCTTAATATCAATCACTGGTTCTCTTTTCGGTTCGGTTTTTTTTTGTGTAGAACTGAACTGGACTTAAATGGAGCTGGAAATATCACCACAGTATTGTTGTAAAAATGTATCAAATCTCTTATTTTTTTTGTCTAAAACGTCATTAAATAAAAATCAAATGGTGAGTTGTAAAAGACGCAAAAACATTTTCAAAATTTTAAAGCATTGGGTTTATACTGTTAAATAATGTACAAATTTAACCAAAAAATAACAACCTTATTAAACTTATAACTGTCATTTAACAAAACTTTTCTGGAAACTAGTTTTAAGTTTAATCAGTGTCTTTTGAGAATATACTACACTGCTAAATAAAAAAAATCATTTTGTTTTGTTGTTAAGTAAAGTACCAATAAGCAGTTGTGTAACTAACATTAGGCAATGCACCTGCGAGCTTTTTATGTATAATACAAATAAAACTAAAAAATAACCTAGACTGACTTATAATATAGTGTACAGAATTATAACTAAAAATGTTTAAATCGATATTTTAGTGCGATTTTCATAAACAAGCTCTTTAAACAGTTTTACGTTTAAGTGAATTTGACTGTTTTATATGTTATTGACCTGAAGGTAACTTTTGCATGTTTACTTATTATCTATGTTTTCAAAAGGTTACTTAAGTTTATTGGATCGCTTTTTAAACTTATACCTTTATTAATCAATACTTTCAACTACATGCCTGCCTACTCTTAGTAGAAGCACAAGTGGTCTAATAATATTAGCTGACAATAACAGTATTATAAAACGAAATTAAACTTATTCTTTTATCTTTTCCTGAAAGCTACTATTTTTATAATATTAATCCTTTCTCATCTTTTATAATACTTGCTAACTAGATCTAAAGATATATATCCCTTTCATTAACTATTGACGTAGTCGCTAAAAAGTGCTTTTAACTTGCAATTCCAAATATTAATAGACTAATTCAACCGTTCTGCAGTAGATAGACTAACTTTTTTTAAGTCCTGATTTTTATCGATTAAACTTTTTAATGAAAGTGTATTTGAATTATAAAAAAGGCATACTTTTTTACTATATTATTGTCTTTAAAAAGTTTTTGACTAAAAATAAATTAAGAATAAGTAAATATCTACATTTAAACTTTACTTATATTTAACTTGAACTTAAAAACAAGTAGTCAGAAAGTTATTGGATCTGAAAGCTTATTCTAAAATGAAAACAGCTAACTTCTGATACTTTTAAAAAAGTTTTAAATTTTCACATTTGTTGCCATTAAAAAACATAGCTCAGATGATAAATAATATTTTTAATATCTTTAGATAATTAGTGAAACTTACTAAAAAACTATCTTTATAAACATATTAACTCACTAGTTATGATTATATATACTTACTAGTATCGAAATCATTTAAGTTCATTGAAATAAATGAAAAATATTTCATAGAAATAAACTTTTGAGCTTGAATATATAGTAATGTGCGATAGAATTGTTTTTTATATTTACCCTTTAGTTTTTTAAAACTATTTAACAATGAGAATAAAGTTTTAAATTATTTTTTTTAGCAATTTAGTTTTAAAAACTTGAACGATTGTTTTTAGAACGACATACTTAAGTTTTAACTTGATGTAGTCTAGTATATAAAAAATAAAAGAAAACTTATAACATTTTTTTTAATTTTCTTTAAACGTTTGTATAATAACACATAGTACTTCAAATAGAAAAAAAAAACTTTAGAAAATAACTGAAGTGTTTCAAAATTGTATTCCTTATTGTAAGAATTACTACAACAACTCAGTTCTTTTTAAAATGATAAAACAACATTAACTCTAAAGGTTCGATAAACTACTCCGTGTGTGTATTAAGTGACCTACGTGACCTTTCTATATCTATAATAAACTATTTCCAAATAATATTTAAACAGATAAAACAGTGTATAAAATTTATAGCTTAGTACTAGTTTACTAATAATAATAAAATTAGCTTTACATAACAAAAAAACCAATACTTGATTAGAACTTTTTGTTTAATAACTTTTTTTACTGAAAAAATAATAAATATAAGGTATAAAAAGACATTCAATTTAATTTATCAGGCTCATTTTTTATTTAAATCAGTTTTTAAAAACAAACAACAAGCAGCTGATGAAATAATTCATATTCACTAACAACTGTAAACTAGTATTTAAAAGTAAAACTTTGCACTATTTTAGATAAAACTTAAAAATCATTATTCTTAGACATTGTTTTAATAATTTCCTCTAAAACACTCTTGTGATCAATTTGTTTTATGATGTATAATTTACGTTTGAACTTTTTTATTACACTACTGTGAACTAGTAAGTCCTGTTAGTGATAAATTTTAATCAAGTAGTCTATTATAAAATATAACTTGTCGTACTAAAATTATTTAAAAAAAGCTGTACATCGTACTTTTTTAATTAACTAATTGAACTCAGACTTATCAACAATTTTTAATTAGCAGATTGACAGTTTTATCTATTTTAAAACTTTGAAACTTTAAATGTACCATTAACTGGAAATTTTTAAATAGGAGTTTTTGCGTTCGCGAACACTTGTGTTAATGACGTGAATGACTGTTCAAATTAATGCAGCTTAAATACGACCGTGGTTTAAACTGACATATCCTTGTTAATACCCGGCTTAGCACACCTATGATAACTTAGGCCAGAAAATATTCATGTGTTAATCCTGGTCAGCGTAGGCATAACTTCAAAATAGCAATTAAACTAGTGTCAAGTCAAAAATATTGCTTGTTGTATATTATTTACAAATCAATCAACACTCTCACCAAAGCAATTACTTTATAAGTTATAACATAAATGTTTTTTTTGTAAACTTTTTCACTTTTCTAAACATTTTTATTTTTGTTTTATAACTAATATTTAAAAACTAGCTGTATAGCTTTCTGCTACATAAACTAAAGAAATACGTAAATAAAAAACAAAGTATAAATTGATGTGACATTTTCGTTTCATATCTACTGTTCAGTGAAGTATTTTTGTACAATTTTTTTTTTATCAAACCAAAAACTATTTTACACAGGTAGTTTAATGATATTCATTAAATAACATTACACTATGAGCTAGCTAATATCCTAATATACATACTTTACCCATTCCCTACATACAAAAACAAAAAGCTTGAGATTTACCAACGGAGCAACAACCTTTAGACTTTCTGAAACGGATAACTAATTACGAAATTAAGATGTCTAAACTTGTACATCCTTTCAACACACTAATGCTCATAAATTAATTGTAACTAATTATAACTAATACTCCAAAACAAGTATTCTTCTACACTACTCGATACGTAAATAAAAAGCTAAGTCTAAAGTGTTGTGACAATTTCGTACATTTCTGTTATTCAGTGTAGTGTTATAGTAAAAAAATACCACTAAAAACTTCTAGTGTAGCTAAAACATTATTTGGTCAAATTCATTCAAACCAAAAACTATCTCATACAATTAGCTCAACTGAATTCTACTAGGTCAAAATACAAGCTATCTGTAACCTAATACTTTACTCAAACCGTATGTCAAAAAACACAAAGCTAGAGACTTACGAACGCAGCAACAACCTTTAGACACTCTAAAACGGATAGCTAATTACGATGTTCAAGCTTGTACATCGTTTCAACACACTAATGCGCTGAGATTAATCGCGTCTCGAATTGAAATGACTTCTGCGTGCGTCGAAGAACTTTTGATGCGGTCGCTCGCTCTCGTGATATCCTCTCCAACGCATCCTTTTGAGCGAAGATCAAGGCTTGAGAATGCAAGTTACAAGGTATCTACATTAGCTGCCTTTTTTATAATTCAAACTGCCGTAGAAAAAGTTTTGAAACAAAACGTCAAAGTTGTTGTTTGGTTGTTGAAGTTTGCGTAACAAAAACTTTTTTTTTTACTTTTTCGTACTCTTAACCAAATTTGAAATTATACTTAAACTGTTATTTAGTTTCTAAAAATATTTATTGTGACTGAATTAAGCTTAACAATTTGAGTTAAATTTTTTTAACTTTCTATTTTAATAGGACTTTTGCTTTTGTAGCATAGTTTTTCATTAACACATTTAAAATAGTGCTATTTAATATTTCAGATAACTTTAAATAAAATCAGTTACCAATTAATAATTCATAAAAATATAAGAAAGAGAGTCAGACTTTCACTTTAGTCTCTTAAGTAAATAAAACACCGATAAATTTTCTATTTTTAAACTTTGTATCACTTTGAAAGATAAAAAAAACTTGTTAGGTCAATTTTCAAATGGGTATCTTTACTTTAAATAGCATCTTGTATAACGAAAACAACAAAACAAAGCTTTAAAAAAAACAAACGGCAAAGTTAAACGAATTAAAAGTCTACCCTCAATGCATGTAGTGCTAATAGATGGCGAAGCGAAAACTTGAAAAGCGTTTTATAAGGGAGCCTCTGATGAACGAGATAATAAATAAATAATCTCCGTGCGCTTCGTGTGCAGCAGTGCCACCTCTGCCTTGCTACAGGAACAAAAAATTGATTTAAGTTTTAGCCAAGTTTTAACAACATAGAAACGTCGTATTGATTTGTATGAAACGTGCGAGGCTCAGCGTGCAATTTGTGCGATTGTGTGACGCTGTTCGAGCGGTCTTTGTTTGAAAGTTTCGAGGAACGTTTGTGAGCTAGATTTTGAACCGCTGAAGTCTTTGATGATGATTTTTTTTGCAGGCCCTTTTTGATTGAAAGAAAACTGATCACTGTTTACTAAACTCTTCATTTATTTGTGTAATTAACTTTTATGTTTAGTAGTGTTCAATGACTTTTAATAATTTAGCTGTGACAAAGTGTTTTAAGTACTTTTTGAACGTAACAAAGCTATGTCATAAAAACTATTTTTGTGTACAACTTTTATATTCATGAGAAATTTTTAGCAATAATGTAAAACAAAACAGTTTTCTACTGTGACAAAACCCTAAGTTTCTCGCTTATTTGAAAACTTTTTACTGTTACCTTAGAATAAAATTTCTAAAAGAAGTGTTTTTTGTATGTAATAAAAACTTTTTGATCTAAAAATAGAAAAAAGAGAGTCTAAAATAAGTTTAAGTTACACAAAGTATTTATCTGCAATCTTTGTAACCTTTAAAGAATGCTCAGTATACACTAGAATTTACTTTAACCGACTTTAATGTTTTGTTAAAATTTAGTATTACATTAAGTTTTACACTTAAAGTATTAGTTTTAATTAGAAACTAAACTCTCTTTAAGCTTGTAAGTCTTAATTGTAAATAATATATCTAAAACCTGCTTTTGCGAAGTTTTAATCAGTGAGCGGAACAAATAGATAAGGAATTACAAGCTTTTTTCAAATTAAATTTCTTAAATTAGATATTTTTAATTTTTTGTTTTCTTTGTATTTTGTTTGTTATCTCCCTTGACCTTAAAATCTAAAAACATTTCTACCGATCAATACTTAACCCAACTTTAAACTGCGTTTTATAAAAATTTACCATTAGCTATTTTTTTAATCTAAACTAAAGCTGTACAACTATTTTGTGTTACATTTATAAGATTTTTTACGTAGTTATCATCAAAGTTTTGTTCAATTAACGAATAGCAAACGGAAGTTAATAATAGTATGGTTTATTGAACGACAAAAAAAACGCTCAAAATAATTGGTCTTCGGACTTGGTGCACGAAGAACCTTTTGGTTATCGTCAACATGATGTTTTGATTTCTTTTTAATTTAAACCTACACAGTTTATCAAAAATAAAGAACCGAAAATTTATTTGTATTTAATTGAAAGTTTAAATCCAAAGCAAGAAAACTCATAAGCACCAAAGTTTGGTGTCACATTGGTATCTATTAAGTTTTGACAACACCACCTGATACGACATTACAATTGTAAACAAATCATCTTTTTCTTATTAATTTTCGTTGTGGATAAGCGCAGTCTTTCAATATATTGTGAAAGTATTGATTTTTTTTTAATTGTATAAACTTTATTACTTTTTCTATGTCTTTATTTGAAGTGATTATCTGATTATAAAAGTTATACTGTAAACATGTACAAGACTATAAAAAGTTGAATTAAAATAACAACACCATATAACGCTTAAGAAATGAAATATTAGTTACATTTATAACCTTTTAAATATTATAACTTTTATAACTTATTTAATGAAATCAATTCTTTCTATAAATAAAATTTAATTCTAAATTTAAAAAAATGCAGAGCAGGTTTACATACTATACATCTTTTGAAGGTTTTATATTTTGCTAAAGATGAACTATGAGGTTAATCACATACATCTTTCAAAGTAAGTTATATGGTGTTTTTTTTTTCAAAGCTAAATAAATACACTTATAGGCTATCAAACTTACAAGCTGTACGAAGGTATTTAACTTTTATATTTACGTAGTTTGATGTTGTTTTTTAAATAATAAAGTATTGTTTTCATTATTGTGTAACAGTTTTTTTTTTTTGAAAAATATTTAGAGATTTTGTGTAGTATAAATACTCAGTAAGTTAGCTCTTTTTGTTTGTTTTCCAAATTATCTTTGAATTTTAATTACTCTTTTTTAAATTAAGATTTTTTCTTAATACTAAGAGTTGGTTAACAATTTTTTTATTGTTTTTTAAAAGGTCAAGTTTAAAAACTGTATTTAATTAAAATTAATTTTGGTAAAAAAAGTAAAAAATATTTATACTTAAAATAACTGATTTCAAAAAGTAGGTATTGGTAGTTTTGTAATCTTTTTATTCTATTTTTCTCCTAAAAATTTTAATGTGAAACAACAGTCTAACTTAAATTAACCATCTTAAAACCTTTAAAGATAAACTGGTTAAGGCTTATGATTTATTTGCAAAGTCTCTTTCCACTGCGTGGTAGCAAAGCGCTGTGAAAAGTTATGAATTAGTAAAACCGTGTTACGATTGCTTAATAAACTATATGTTATTTGTTTTTTTGTTTATGTTTTAGTAAAGTGGTTATGCAACTTTTGATTTTGAAATAGTTCTAAAACTAACATTGAACTGTTCCAATAATGTTATTTAGACTATTGTGCTCGTGTTTTATTAGCGAGTTGTAATATTAAACTTTTATTAAACTATCACCATATGATACCCTTATAAACTTATGTGTTAAAAACTGGTTAACAAACCTATGTGGTAAACTTTGGCTATTTCTGTTGTAAAATTTTTTTATTTTAATTAATATCTTATTTATATAGTAAAACTGTTTTACAGACGGCTTAAGCTATGCTTTAGTAATTATTGTAAAAATAAAATCACTAACTAGCTATAAATTTAGTTTTTAAAATGTTAAGTATTTTAAGTACCTTAAGTTTAAAACTTAAAGTTAGACCTTAAAATAACTTAATCTTAAATAATTTCAAAGCCTTGAAAAAAAAAATATTACCCTAATTTATGTAAGCATATCATAAAAGTTTTTATCATTTACATTGCAATTTTGTATGTTTTTTGTTTATTTATAGTACTGTTTCGTTTATCAGGTAGTTTTTATAGATAAAGCTTCAACATCTTAAAAGCGAAAATTTTTGCTCTAATTTTATTGAAAACTTAGAAAAATAACTAAAATACTCAAACTAAACTTTATTAAAGTTTATCTTTTGATACAAAAATTAAGCTTAGTTTATTTTTTTTTTTTATTACATAGTAGCTATGTAGAAATTCTTAAAAACTCGTGTTTTTCAAAAATATACAGTTAAAAATAAAGTAAACGTTTAGTAATAAAATTTTTATTTAATTCAAAACTCCTATCTTTTTATGTACCAACTACATTTCAAAGTCTTTCAACTACTTTTGTTGTACTCAAACACTGGTACTCTTTTATATTATAATCACTAAATTATGTTTGAAAGTTTTGATTTTGCTTTTTCAGTTTAAAAAGTCTTAAAGTAATTTTCCATTTAAGGCTACTCATATAGATATTTTGTTGAAATAATTTAATAATTTTGTAAAATATTTTAAACACTTTTTATTATGTTTTAATTGTTTTGCATAACTTATTCCAAAAACGCGATTATAAGCTTGTCTTCCGCTACATGCAAAACTTTTGTAATTATGCAAGTTTGAATAATTCAACTAAAAGACTTTTTCTTGAATATTTGATGAGAGCTTTGCTTTTACACAGATTTATTTGTACATTCTGAAAGCTCTCTAAGCCACGCATGCAATGTGCGTAATAAATACAAGTCGTGAGTACTTTTTGTTATTGTATTTTGTTTTTCTATTTAAGTTGAGCGAGTTAGCTATTTATATTTCTAGCTGTATTTTATATTAGTTTGCTTTGATAAGTTTTCCTAGAACTTCATGAGTGAGATATTTATGTTTAAAAACTAGCTCAGGCTTTAGTGTTGTTAAAACGTTACAGTTTTAATTCCTAATTAACAAAGTCAAAGATTTACATATTAACAAAACTATTATTCTTCGAATAAAAATAAGTACCAGCTTGTTTTCTTAAACTTCTTTTAAAATATCTCAAACTGTTTTATGATTTACTTAAACTTTAATCTTTTTGTAAAACTTACTAAGTTATAATATGCAAGAGCAGATAATGCTAGCCAGTATTTTATGATAATTGTTTCATAATTTTTACTATATAGTTCATTTTAATTTTGATTTTAAATTAAAATTAAATGAAAAAAACTGTTCTTTACAAGCCGTAGTAGAAATAATTATTATATGCAGTCTGCATTTTAAACAAACCTTGTTAAACAAAGTAGAACTATTAGTATTTTACAGTTTTAATGAAAAATGTTGTTAAAAAAAAAATTAAATAGTTTTATCAGCTATACAAAAAATACGATAAACAAATCGAATCTAAACTGAATTTTTGGCTTAGTACGCATTTTTGCACAAAAAAAATCTGTATTTGAGATGCAACCTTTTCTATTTAAACGTTTTCTCTCTGAATATCATTCAAAAAAAAATTAATTAAATAATCAGATGGTTGTTCAATAAGTTTATAAAATCATTCTAAACGTTTACAAAAGCTTTTTTATGACAAAAAACAATTAAACTATTGTTAATTTAATTTTAAGCTAAGCTACGAAAGATAACTTACAAAATTTTCAATTTAATTGCACACAACTTCTAGTAGTTTTCATAGGAATAAATTTTAAGTGAATATTAGTCCTTTTAAGGAAATTTTGACAAGTTGTAAACATTGATGGATTGTATCGTATTTAAATTAGTGTTAATGTACAAAACTTTAGAATAATATACATACTTCTTTAGTTCCCACTTTTTGGCATTGTTCGAAGTGCGTACTAAAACGGAAGACTAGTGTATAAGTTGATTAAAAATATATGAAAACTTGATTTTAAATTTCTTAATGGTAAAACTTTTAAAAAAGACCTCAAGTTTTGTAATTATTTAGTTTAGAAAATGTTAAACTTTTATCTTAATTAAAAACCACTTATATTTAAAAATAGTAATCTAAAAGTTTTTGTTTTGTACTAAAGCTGTTCTTTTCTAAAAGTTGATAGTTTTTCAAGCTAATCGGCATATTAAAAGAATTTAAATGGGACACAGCTTGAGTAGGGCCGACTCTACTTGGTACACAAGTCAGGCCCCAGTCAAGTCTAAAAGAAAGAAAAGAAAGAGTAAGAAGGGGAAAAGTAATGGGATAAAAAAGACTTCCGATGATCTTTACAAGAAGGCGCTGGTCGAGGACTACAACCAGTGGCTAAGAAATCTTCCTCCCACCGACAATGACATCATAAAAGAGCAGGAGCGAATCAAAGCAAAAGAAAAAGACCAGACTTTGATGAGAAAAGTAAGAGTTATTTACCAGCTTGTCATTTATATTGTAACTATCTTTTGGTGTAAGTTTGACAAGGCTATACGCTTTAGGCAAATGAAAAAAAAACATCTTTTCTTTAATAATATTCGTTTTTTCACTTTATTTTTGTTGATAGTTTGTCCATCTTAGTATTTAAATTCAGACGATTGATTATAACAACTTTGTCTACTTAACACGTAGTTGCCTGTATACTTCTCCAACTACAAAAGTATTTTCAGAAAAAATCTATTTAAAGGGTATATACTAAAAAGTTTCATTAACTTCAATTGTTAAACTGAATTTATAAATGTAGTGTAAGCTCTTTCAAAATGTTTTTTAAATTTGAACTGATTTTTAAACATATTTTTTTAACTTAAACAAACTAAGTAGCTTTATATTTTGAATTTGAAAAGGTTTAAGAAATGGTTTTAGAGTAAACATTAATATGCTACACTCAATAAGTTTTATTTTTAATAAAACTAAAGTTGCTGGTCTTAAACAACAGAGTTTTTAGGTTAAAAACTTGTTGTGGTCGAAAGACCATCGTAAGAACGCTGTGATATGGCCGGACACGAATCCCGACGATGATCTGACCGTGGTGCCGAGGATTCAACTCTCCTTCCAAGACGATCCGTATTACAAACAGAACCTGCCTGAATACGATAGGTAGGCAACAACTTAAAACTATTTCACGTTATATAAAGGAACAAGAAAGTGTTTAGTTCAGTAATTTTTCTTTGACCTACCTTTTTTCAAAGTGTTAAACTTTACTAAAGTTAGTACTTAATGTTTGTTTTTAAAGTTTGAAGCTTATAAACAATTTGTATAACAAAAGTCAGTCAACAGTTTTTTTTAATTAGAATAGAACTAGTTTTGAAAACCCCTTATTTCAATAAATTGGTATTGTTATAAATATTATGTAGACAAAGTTAATGAAAATAATAATAAAAGTATTCTGTTGTATATTTTGTACCGCTAATTATTTTATAACGGTAAAGTTAATGAAATTTCTAAGAATATTTAATATTATCAGTTTTCGATTAATAAATGTTTTTGCGTGTAAGCTATCTATACAAAACTTTTTCTAGTACATTCATCATTTTTATTTTGTATCTAGAACTTCATGGGATTATTACTACAATGATGGATTTCAAATCGGAGGCTCATACAGCCCTTCAGAAAAGGAAAGCTACAGACAAGTATCTTTTTCTTTAATTTTTAAATTAATAACGTTTTAACAAAAAATATATAAAATCAGGGAATGGAATACTCGGCACCTTTGACAAGAAGCTTAGGGACACAAACCACGCCTCCGAGAAGTTTGTTTGTTGTTTCTTTTCTTTCAATCTAATTTTGCTTTACAATATCTATTTTAGATTGTTTATGTGTTGATATATTTTAAACACAGGAAAAACCTGTAAAGTATATAAAATCTGTAATTTTTTGGGAACTGAAGTTACTTTTTTAATTTTGTTTTAAATGATTAACATTCACTTATAGAGAATAAATGCTGGTGTTGTGTAATAGAAAATACTTTAAAATATTATTTTTATAATTTTTTTTTACGCTAAGATTATAACTAATCTAGAATATTTACATGATAGCTAGTGAAGTTTTTTTTGAATGCATAAACTACAAATACAAGTTTATGAACAAAAACTTGTTATAAACTTGTCAGACACAAACTCGCTTGACACTCTGAGCACGTCAAGAAGCTCGCCGAGACACAAGTCTCATCACAGGAGTGACAGGAGCGACGTGAGAAGTCAAAACAACAGCTCGAGCTCATTACACGAAGGTGGGGATTTTAAATTCGATCGCTAAATATAATTTTAATAGTTCTTGTTTGTTTTCAATGACTTGAGTTGATCGGCACAGTTTTATGTTGAATTTGTTTACCATTTTATATGGTTAAAAATCCTAGAAAACTTTTGATGAAATGGCTGAATTTAAAAAACATGGTTTACATCAGATAGATTTCTTAGTGATATAACTTATCATAATCAACGTTTACACCACTAAAAATTTGACTGAAAGTTATTATAAGTTTTGTTTCGTTTCAAACTCTATTAAACTGGTTATTTTTATTTTGTTTATTAGAAAGCAACAGCAAGCTTAATAAAACAACAAGTAACAATAACTATAAGTTTATTTTGGAAAGTATACACGTTTACAAAACAACACCTTTTTGTAAAACTTAAAAGTACTAAAGCATATTTTACCACCAAACCACATATCAAAAACTAACCCAGATTTAAAGCCGAAGCCCAGAAGCAGCCAGAAGGACCGGCTCGAGATCAACCACTACCACCACCAGAGGCGCCACAGCGCGGGCGAGTACGAAGAGGGACTTTCCCCGTCCGCGGCCAGAAAGAAGCGGCACGAGGGACACGGGCGGAGAAGGAAGAAGAAGACCTCTAGCGGCAACCGAACGAGCGACTACGAGAGCGGGAGCATCCGCAGGAGGGAGCAAAGGAGAAAGGGGAGCGGGAGGTCGAAAATGGGCTACGACAATTTCGTGATGAAGGAGATCAGCCACCAGGGCGGTTTGGCGCAGCAGCAGGATCCTAGAAACCGTTTGTGGCGGAAAAACGAGGTAATAAGAAAAAACAAGGATGCATTTTTTTATAAAATATATAATTTTGAGTGTAATCTTTTTTTTTCAAACATTAAAGCTAAAAGGTTTAACTATTGAAAATATAATACAGACATTAAAGTGAATTTAAACTTTATTTTACTTTCATACTTTGTCTTCTTTACGTACCTGAATCATATAAAGCATAAACATGTAATCATTAGTTCACTAACTTGTTAGAATGCTACACTAAACAATCAAAGCTAGTTTTTGTAATAAATTTTTGTTAAAGTTTTAATTTATTTTTATCTTCTAGTTTCACCATTTTATTCACTTTTATTTTTAACTAAAGTTCGCTGGTCAATACATGGACGAGGGAAAATATGAAGAATTTCCGTACGAGGTGCCGACGACGATAAGATCAACAAGGTCCAGCAACAACGAAGAAGTCGTTGACAAATACTCACATTCGAGTCAAGGTTTCGTTTGTCAATATTTAAAAGTTTATTACGTTCAATGAAGAATGTGTTTTTTATTTCATGCTGTTTTGCAGGTGTACCCAACGTCTTTTCAATTTGTCATTTTTAAATTGTTAGTACTTTTATTTCTATAAACATCGTTTTTTGTTGCTGCAAAAGTATTTCAAAATGAGTAATGAATAGTTGTAATTCAATGCTTTATAAAACAATTTGGTATTTTTTTCTTGTTTAAACGTTCAGTTTTCATTAGATACTATTAGCTAGTTTCAAGAAACTATTTTGTAAAACCTGTTTTAATTATGAATAAACAAAAAATGATAATTGGTAAAATTCTAAATTTAAGACTGCTAACATGTTAAAAAAATAAACAACTAATACATTTTGGATTTTTTATGTCAACTGTTAAAATTATATACATATCAATTAAAATATTTGAAGTTAATGTATACTTTTGACACTTAGTACCAGAGTTACCATTGAAGATCCGTTTGATTAAAAAAAACACTTGGACATCAAGTTTTTAGTTAAACAAAACAATACTTTTTTAAGTATTCATTACTCAGAGTTCTTTGTTTCTGGAAAACCTGCTTAGTACTGTTGTTGCTCTAGCAAGTAAGAAAACAAAAAAATCCATGATAACGTCAATAACAAGCAATCTCATTAAACTTCAGAGGTTAGTTTCGGGAGCAACGGAGCTTACTACGAGAGGAAGCGGCACAAGGCGAGGAAGCACAGAAAATCTTCCTCCTCGATCATGGAGATCCCCACTCGGAAGGCACTCGACCTGGACATTGAGAAGATGGTCATCAGCACCATCCAGAACAAACTGGGCGGCGCGGACTCGAATGCGGAAGGGGGAAACCCCGACACGAGTGAGGAAGAAGTTCGGATGAGGGTGGAGCAGCAAATTGCGAAATTGTTGGCAGACTTCATCAAGGAGAACAGCGGTGGTGGAGACGCGCAAGATCAAATATTGTGAATGTTGAATATATATGTTTTTTTACAGTAAAAGTTTGATTTCGCATGATTTTTTTTTAAAGTTTAGTTTATTTTTTATTTCAAGTTTTATTCAAAAGTAATCAAAATGTTTTGCACTACGAATGCATATAAGAGTATGTAAACTCTTTTAAAACGACCTACATTTTAAAATTGTTTTTATAAGTTATTTATTAAAATAATCCTTATAAAATAATTGGTACAAAAACTTAAATAGTAAGTATAACTTTGTATGTATATTTCTTTTATGACTAAAATAATCACATAAAATTCTTACAGCATAAAAAATCATCATTATAACTTAAAGAAATATTGACAGTTCTTATTTATAGTCAGTAAAATAATGCAACAAAATGCATTGTGAGTAATAACATTTTATACTATAACGAGCTATAACTTTTAAACTATAACCTTTTATGAGCTTTTTAGTTAATTTTGTACTTAAAAATGCTTTGAATTATTTCATATTATTAACTGCATTAAAGTTGTTTTTTGAAACCACTTTACGTTTGTTGTTCACAGCTACTTTTTAGTCTTAACAAATAAAGTTTATAAGACTAAAATATATTAATAAGTTGTTTGATATTTTTTTCTTTTGTTGTTATAACTCTAAACTAGCGCATTATTTGTTTAAATTACCACTTAAAATATTGATAAAAACCACAGCAAGAAAATAAAACTTTTATTTACTTAAAGAATGGGAAACACTTTATTTTGTTCTTTTTATTGTTTTGAAAGCTTCGTAAGTTGTAATCAGCTAATCAATCTTTGAACTTGAGGTATTAGCTTTAAATAATTTAGAACTTAAATTAATGTTTTTTAGTTCGGTCAATCCTCGTGGTGTATAAAGTATTTTTTTATTTTAAGCAGTTAAAGCATTAGCTTTTAAGGTTTTTAAGAAAAAAAAGCGTAAGACTGATTGTTTTTAAATTAACAAAAAAATTATAGTTTTAAAATTAAATTTTTAGGAAAATTGTCAACAATAACCATTTTGCTACTGTTTTATAGTATTTAAGGTTCCTAGATCAGATTGAGTATTCATACATTTTTTATTAGGTCTTCAAAATTAAATAAAATTTTTATTTTAATTTCTATAAACACAGTTATAAAAATAAGAATTTAATAACTGGTTTATTTTTGTTTTTTGAAAGTTGTATGAAATGTATGATGCAAAAAAGTGTTGAACTTTAAAGAGTTGAATTTTTTTTTTTAATTTCTAGTTGTTATAAAACCTAAGTATGAGTTTATCAAATGAAATAGACCGTTGCATAAATGTAATTTGTTTTAGTTTCATTTGAAAAAATGTCATAATAAACTTAAACAGCGTCTTTTTATTATAAGTTTTTTTTACACGTCTTATCAAATTTGCAAACTACTTCAAGTAACGTTTTTTTTGGAAACTATTCTTAACCTTTAGAAAGTATATAGAAACATGTAAATATCTAAGTAAATGCGAACAACTTTTTTGCTTAGTAATTTTTGGGAATTTTTAAATTTTAATATAACTCTACCTTATTGTGATTTCTTTTAAAATAAATTAACTTTTTAATTGAACTATTCCAGTTAGTTTTTAACATTAACTAGTTTAAAAAGCAAATTTGGTTTACTTTTAAACTATCAATAACTAAACTAATTTTTTTAAATAACAAAATCTACAAACAATTTTGAAAAAGTGAAACACAAAGTGTGCAGTGCAAATAATCAAAATCCTTTGAAGAACTTGTAAAATTTTTTAGCAACAATTTTTAGTTTTTGGTATCAAATAATACAAGGTTTAAAAGTAAATTAATGTTTTGTTTACCTTATTTAAAATCTAAATGAAATAAATATTCGGTTAATTATATTCAAAAAATTTAAAAGTCTACTATTAAAAAATAAGTTGTTTAAAGTAAAAAGAAAACTTGTAGTTTTGAAATTAGTTTTTATAAAAATACAAAACAATTTTATTATGAGTTTAATTTTAAAAATATTTTTTTACTATTTGTCGCTTTCTTTTGATAAAATAGTAATTATTTTGTATAAAAACTATTTAGACTAAAATACATTTAGTAGAGAGTAAATAATTTTTTATTTGTTTTTAATTTTAATTACCAACTAAAAGAGACTAATTGGCATTAAGAATAGAAACATACTGCCCGCAAGGTGAAAATGATTTGCCCCCAGTGCTTACAAAAATTAAAAGGAATCCGTCCGACCTGCGAGCTTGTAAATCTGGCCAGCTAAACTAGTTTTCAAAGTTGACATACTAAATATTCTTGACTTGAAATGAACAACAATAAAAAAAAGATATATACTTATACAACTGAATATTTTTTGTGAACTAAATAAAATTAAAACATTCCTGTCAGTACGCCAAGGACTAAAATGTCCCACCCACCGACGAGAAACTTTGCCCTTGCCTAATTTAAAATTTGTCATTGTGTTGTCAGTTGTGCTGTAAAAATAATAATTTCAATTGCCAAGAACCTGGTAGTTAAAAAAAAAAAGCAAAACAAAATTAAACCTAATGATCAGGCTAATATGCATGTTTGCTGAGTCAGCAAGTTTTTTTAAAGCTTTTTGATTTTTTATATACCTTTATCCCTAACCCACCTTGTCAAAAAATATTAAAAATTAATCGAAAAATAGTTTTATTAAGTAAAATAAAAAAAAAAACAAAAAAAGATTTTATTTTTGCCGACTCAGCAAATATGAGTGACTGTTATAGTCACGACTGAGCTTTAAGTTTAATAGCCAAGTTTAACTTTTTCTATTACAGAACATTTTGAATACTGAAAAAAAAATGGTTGGCGCTACATACAGAATGTGAAACTTCCAAATATGCACCTTCAACCCAGCAAAAAGTAGTTACCTTCAGGTTTAGTAGGAAATGTTCTCTTTTCATAATGCATAACAGCTAAAACACGTTTATTTATAAAAAAATACACTCTTATCTAATTTAGACATCTTTTTCCAAAAAATTGTGATATTTACACTTGCATTAATTGTAAAAATAGGTTGGCCATTTGAACTAGAGCCATAAAATAATTGGTATTTAAAAGTTTAGTCAAAAAATTTTTAACACTTTTTACATTAAAAGTAATAAAACTTGCATTATGAAAAAAATATATATATTAAGAGTACAGAGTTCTTGAATGATTTGATTTTTTGCTGCACATATGGATTGGTTGGTTTTGGTTACTAAGTATTTTTTTCAGCAAGGACTAACAACCTTGTTTTAAAAACCTTGACAAAGGTCAGAAAATCCAGATTTTTTAAATTTGCAAACTTGCATAATGTGTAAAGTTTCACCTTAAATTATTTACTTTCTACAGCTTTGAAAATCAAAGAAATATAAAACAACTATCATAACAAGTTAATTAATATAATTTTTAAGACTTATTTTTTTAGATTATTAAGTAGAAAACATACTCTGTCTAGTTTAAACTTTGAAAAGAAAAAGACTAAGTGCAATTCGTCCTCAGGATAAGTGTGGCCTAGGATGTACATTTAACAGGGTTGACATACACTCAGAAAACTCAGGGAATTTTCAAGTTATAGAAAATCTCAGGGAAACTGAGGGAATTTTGATTCTTTTTTTAACTCAAAGAAAATTAAGGCAGATTTGGTATTTTAAAAAAATCTCAGGGAAATTTTTTTCTAGGTTTAGAATGAGACTTAGTTAATCCAGTTTCAATATTTTGTTCAAAAAAGTTAATTTTACTTATTTTTAAGTGCTTGTTTATAAAATTTTTTAAACTTGTGGCTAGTTCTTCAATATTCTTAGAACTAACATTGTAATTTTTAAATAAATAATCAGTTTTTTAAGGATTAAAAAAAAAGAAACTTAGGGAAACTCAGGGAAGATTTTTGACTCAAAGAGTGGCAACCCTGTATAATAAAAACTAAACAACAAATAATGCAGTATAAGCATGTTCAACCTTTCTATTATAAAAATTACAAATATGTGTTTTTGCTTGTGAGTAGACTACTGTTTATTTTATTAGTATTGCATTACATATTTTATCTCATTTGTATGTTTTTAGATTTGAAGTTGAATTAAAAAGTACTGTTGCCTGCAAAAAACTTAATCCTTTTAAAGTGGTAAGCAAATTAATTTTATTCAGTAAATTTGGCTTTTTCTGTATTAACAGCTTCTGACTCTTGTTTTAAAAAATAACGCCATTTTACAAAAATTGACATTGTCTATTATATTAAAGCTTGAAGGATTAAGTTCATGTTTGTTTTAATGAAATATACAAATTTCAATTAATTTTTGTAAAAAGTTTCCAATGCAAACATCTGGACCACAATTTTTTATTTTTAACTTTCTGTAAAATTTAGAAATTCACTAAAATCTGTCTTCATCTTCACTTTTTGGGCTAGAGACCCCAAATATTTAGGAAACATTCCTTTTATAGGTTAAAAAACTTTATATGTTATGATTAAAAAAAAAAAGTTATATACTAAAACAAAAAAATGGGTAATTTTTTAAATAAAATTTTATTTTTTTAAATTAAAAAGGTTCAACACATTGAATTAATTTCAATATTAGTAATGGACTTAAAGTAAAAGTTTTAAGAATTTTTGTTAAAAATGAAGGAGAAAATAGATTTTTAGGGGTAGCTTTAGAATTGTGCAAATCATTAGCATAATGTAGCAAACCATTTGCATGTTTGCTGAGTCAGGAATTTTTTTTAAAGATTTTATTTATTAATAACCTTATCTCTAACCCACCTTACCCAAACATAACAAAAATAAATCAAAAAGTTAAGGTTCAATAAATAAAATAAAAAATAACATAAACATTTTATTTGCTGACTCATCAAACATTATTTGCTACATTGTGCTAATGATTTGCACAGTTCTCAAGCCACCCAATTTTTAGTCAAGTCTAAAATGGTCTTTGTTGCGGTTTTAGTTTGTGCCCTCCATAAAGAACCTATTGCTGCCTCCAACTTTGACCTGCTATATCTCGTAAATTATTTGAAATTTTTAAATCTGTAAAAAGCATCTTGTAGCTTAGTTAAGAGTCTATAAAATAAGTTCAAAATAAGTTCAAAATGTTTACCCCCTATGCCCTTAATTTCTAAGTTAATTCAATTTTTTGTGTTTATTTTATTATTGTTTTCATATTTTTTGGTACTTTCATGGTTGCCACACACTCAGGTTACTCAAGATAACACGGAATTTTTTGAAAATATCACAATGACTCAGTTCAGCTCTCAATAACTGAGGATATTTTGAGTTTTGTTTTAAAGTCAGACTGACTCAGGATAGTTTTGTTTGTTATAAAAAGCTCAGGTTAGTTTTAAGTTTTTTTAAATCTCAGGACAGTTTTATATATATTTTTTGAATGTGATTTAGTTTATTAATATTTTGTTATTTTATAACTTATTTTGTTAAAAAAATTGTTTAAAAAAAATTGATAGTTAGAATTTGTTTTCAAAGAAATTGAAAAAAATCAGGATGATTCAGGACAGTATAAGGTGACTAGGACAGTGTTTTGACTCAAAGAGCAGCAACTCTGCTCAAGCTTGACTAACAGTTATTTTTTTATTTTTTGCTCATACTATCTTTTTTCAATTGTTTAATAAACTCAGTCTAGCTTTATGTAACTCAGACTGGCTGGCTTTTAGTCTCAAAGGCAACCCTGTGATTAGCACGAGGTTTTTATACACCTGGTAGAATTTAAAGTGATTAAAAAATTCTTAAATTACCTGGTAGAGTAATTAATAGCAAAATACAAACAAGAATGCCTGCGTTATTTCAAAAGTTGTTTTAAGTATTAAATACTATTGTTGCTTACTATTTATGTAAAATTACTATTGTTGTTAATGTAAAAAAATATCTTTAAAACTCATTTTGGAAAATGGTACCGTTTTTTTAATACTGTTTAAAAAAAATAAATATTTTTAACCAACATGATACTTATGTAGGATGTTATCAAGAGTTACTACTTAAGCATTCTATTTTATGGTTTCTTCTGATATATTACCTTTTTTATAACCTGGTATTTTAGAAAGTGTTATATTTAACTTTTTCATTAACTTAAAAACATTGATAAGACTAAAAAGTTGAGGAGTTATTTATTTTGTTTTAAACTGTTGACAGTTACTTGAGCTCTGGTTCCTAAATATTCTAAAAGCTTAGGAAAGAGTAAACCAAAGAAAATACTTCTTGACAATAGTTTTCTTGATTGACTTATATCCAAAAACTTAACTACTCTTGTACTTGCTAGTACAGTGCCTATTCACTTATCCCGACACGTTGGGCAAGATTTTTCTGTAAACATGTTCGGATAAATAAAATTCTGGATAAGTACAAAAAATCAATCTTTTCATATAATAATATAACTGCTGCATATAGTGCAATGCATAATACAAGTGTTATGGTAAAAACAATAACATAGTAATTGTGAGTAACATAGTAATATATAATAAATAATAAAAGCTAAATTTTAGGTTAATTAGATTAATTGTTTTTAAGGTAGAAAAACATCAGACTTACTAACCCTCTGCAACTATATACCTTTTTTGAAGGTCAAGCAGGTAAAATTTGTAATTCCACCTGCCCTAACTATTAGTTTTAAAAAAAGATCAATTTCTGTTTAATAGAAATTATAAATAATTTTATCTTTGAAAACAAAGAATAGTGTAAACCTATATCTCTTTATGAAAAAAACTTTTTAAACAAAAAAAAAAACGATATAAAGATAAACAAAAAACTTTGACTAAGTTTAAGTTAGTTTAACGGAAACATATCACTCCTAACAAACTAGTTTTTATTGGAAGTTTTACTAAATAAGAAAGAATAGACGTCTGTAGATTAATAAAATCTTTATTTAAAATATTAGCTAATACTTTATCAGAGTACTGAAAATACTGAGTTAAAGATATGATAAGTTATGTTAATTTTAAAAAACAAGAGAGTTGATTTTTCAGTTTAAACAGCTCTTACACTTAAATTGATTTGTGTTTTTGAGAACTTTATAGTTTCCATAAACATTTTCAAGTTTTTGGTAACACTGATTGCATAAGCATTAAATCTGATAAATTTATAATTGATCAGTTTACTTTTTGTCATGCAAAGTTTTAGTTTCTCAATAAGCTGTTGTTCATTAAAGAAACTGAATGAAAAAAAAAATATATTATAACTTAAGTGCAAAGGAAAAAATTAATATAGAATAAGATAGTTCTTCAAAAACAAGTTCTTGGAGAGGAATCAGTTTTTAGTTTATAAGATAAGATTTGTTCAAACTTTTTCATAGCTAAGTAATCTAAAATATGTGGTTCATACTAAGTATGTGTAAAAATATGTTGTGATAAAAACATAGGTGGCAATAGATAGCATATACTTTTATTTGTGATTACAAAAGTATAAGAAAAACAAAGTTTACAAAAATAGTACATTGTAATTTAATAAGTTGCACATTATTACCAGAACTCAGTTATGATTTAATATTAAAAAACCTAATTGTATAAACAATTTATTAGGTTGCAACTGTATAAAATGTTTATCTTTTCAAATTGTTTGTTATATTGAATTATTACAAAATAAATATTTTTACTGCAGATTTCTAAAATAAATACTTCTAGTATGTATTCATCAATTACTTCTAAAAGTTATATTGTTGTTAGTAAAAAAAACAGCAAGTCAGGGTTGCTACACTCTCCAGATAATTTAAGCTAGTTGAACTTTTTTTTTACATTTGACTCAGGTTTGTTTGAATTTTTATTGTATAACTCAGACTATTTTTTACAGAAGGCAATATATTTTTTTAAAATTTCTGACTCTAATCGTTTTTTCTTCTAATTTTCTAATAAACTCAGACTAGTTTGATTAAATTCAGGTTTGTTTTTTGGTCTCTAAGAGTAGGAACCCTGTTTTTTTAAACAAATATTGAAAATTCAATAAATTTAGTAAAGATAATGTATTCAGGGTTGTCACCAACTTAGACTAGTTTTGATTTTTGAAAAATGCCAGCTAACTCAGGCTAGTTCAAAGGATTTAGAACTACTCGGGACGCTTTTTGTTAAAACTTAAAAGAGATTGAGTAAATTAAATTTAAGATCTCCTGTAAATTGTGCCTATAACCTTTTTTGCTTTTCATTTTAAACCCTAGAGTATTTGGTGCAAATTTCAAAGTTTGGTTTTACAGACAGCAGTTTTATCTTTTACTGGCCAGATTTTGGTAAAAATTTGGAGTCCATACGTCACCCACTTCTACTTTGAATACTAACATATTTGATGATCCATGAACTATAAAGTTTAATTATAAAACTGTCTTTATTAAACTATTGACAGCTTAAAGTTAGCTTGTATGTATCAGTTGGTGCATATCAGTTGTGTATATCAGTGGGTAAAATAAAATAGTAGTACAATGTGAATGCAGAAATTTTACACTTTGTATATCTATGATCTCAGATTGCAACAGTTATGATTATTAAGCTTATACCTTCTCAAAATGGTAACAATAGCTTATATTTGTTTCTAGCAATCTTAAAATTAATATAACTGGGAGTATTCTACCAGAGTCATGATATCCTTCCCATAAGTTTAAAAGTCATAGTATAGCATCAAACTATCTAAATAAAATTTAACAACAAATATGTTTACCTGAGATGCTTAATGATAAATTTCAATCTTGAGTCAATTTTTCTGCTAGGTTTTATTAAAGCTGGTTTATTAGTGCATATTTTACAAATATTATCTTTTTCCATCTGGAAAATATTCAAAGTAAAATTTTTGAACACACAAGTAATACATTTTAAAACAGCAATCTGTATAAATTTCAACAGTAAATTATAAACAATTTAACTGTTTTTCAAACTAGATTAAAAAGTGTAACTAAGATTTTTTTCTTATGTTTTTTCTTAAACATGAATAATAAATATGCCGTGTAATAGGGTTGTATTTTACCACCATATTATAACTAGTATGACTTCTTTTACACTTATAGAAACTAAACTGTAAAGTAATGTTCCATATATAGTTTTTTATTTTTTAAATTTATTAAATTTTGTCAAAAATAAATAAATTTTATACTATTTTATTGTAAAATGAATAAAATTAATAAGTTTTTACTGTTTTGAAATAGCTATTGGTTGCTAAACATAGTTATTTTTGCTTTGAAAGTTGCAACCCTTGTATGTTATATACACTGTAAGGTAATAAAAAGTGTTTAAGAAAATAGCTTACTTATAAAAATATTACAACTATCATTTAAAACTTACAGATATCCATAGTTTTTTTTAACATTTTATCATTTATTATTTTATTTGTAAAATTTAACTAATTTAAAATTTAAATAGCAGTGTAAATACAAAAAGTTAGTCAATGGATAGTTTTACTGAAATCTTAAAACCACCTTTAAAAGTTGAAGAAATAAAAAAGTTAAATTGGAATCGTTTAAGTGACAAAGAAAAGTTAGAAATTAAGCTTAGAGGCAGACCAACACCAGAAATTAAACTAGTTCAGAGTTGTTCTGCAAATGGCAGAAAGTTTTGCAGAAGGTTCAATAAAAAGTATTTAGAAACATGTTCATGGCTGTGTTCTAGTGACGTTACAAACTCTTTATATTGTTTTCCATGTCTCTTATGTGGCACTGATTCTAAAAAAATTTCAAAATTTACAAGTGAAGAAGGATTTAAAAGTCTGTCCAAAATTAGTGTGCAAACTAAACTTCACTCTCAAAATGCTGGTCACATGAGAAACTGTGCACAGTTAAAATTATTAGGAAGTTCTGAGGTTGGTAAATTAGTAACTGTATGGATTCAAAAAAGCTGTTATTTTTCAAACAACTTACCAATACTAAATGAAGTTGTCAGTGCAGTTTTTTTCATGGCACATTGTGAGCTACCTTTTAAAAGAGAAGATTGTTATGAAAATACTGAGACCAAAGATGTATATTTAGGATATTTAGAAGAAGCTGCTGAAAGATGTCCGGAACTTAAAAGTCATATGGTGAAAAATATTGGCCCTAAGTTAACTTCTCCTTTAAATAAAATCTTGGACAGTGTATTTACAGTGTATCGTGACAAAATAAGTTTAGAAGTTTCTAATGCTGATTATTTAAGTGTTGTTTTTGCTGAAAACAAAGACATAAGAGGTCAAACTCAAATAGTCATAAACCTAAAGTATATAAATAATACCACGTTTAAAGCAGTTAAAAGATTTTGGGGGTGTTTTAACCTGAATTTTACTACCGAAGAAGAATTTTTAAATTGCTTGCATTTTGAGTTGTATAAAATCTTGCAAAATAAAACAGAAAAACTCATATCTCAAACATTTGTTGAAACCAGATCTGTGTTAAAAAAGCATATTCAGTCACAAATTAAATTGACCTACCCCAATGCATACTACAATGATCCTGAATCTCCTGGAAAAGACCACTTATTTGTTGCAGTTCTATTTAACAAAGAGTTTTATAACAGTTCTTCAAAATATAAGCTTCATGACGTGTTTTCATATGTTTCTGATTTATATCCTTCAGTAAATCCTACAGTTTTAATATCAGAATTGCATGTGTACTATGAAAATTCAAAGCTGTATGAAACTTCTTTTGAACTACTTTTACCTAAACTGATAGAAAATGACTTAGTAGATACATTCAAGGAAATGGTTAAATTACTAAAAATTTTAGTCACAGTTATAACAGATTCATCTTATGTTGAAAAAAGTCTTTCAACAATTAATCGTATACAAGCTAGTTCCAAAATTTATTTGAACATTGAAAGACTAAATGCACTATACATACTTTCTCTAGAGAAAGTTTTAATTAAAGAACGGACAGAAGATGGTAAATTAGATTTTAAAAATAAAGTAGTAGAAGATTATTGTGCAAAAGATAAAAAGCAGTCTGACATTTTTAATAGTGCTAAAGAATCATAGAGTTTTTTATTTTGATAAATTTTTAGATAAATAGTTTGTTTAAAAATATATTATTTCTTTGATTATTCTTTACTAAATATTACTTCATACAAACAAGTTTTTTACTGCAGAATTACACATATTCAAATAAAATAAACTTTGCCAATGTATTTTTATTATTACTGATTTAAGAGTAAAAGTTTGTTTTAAAATTTAGAATTTGATTTAAAAGTATTAAAAACATTTTATCTGAAATTACTGTTTAGTTAATAGATAATGTTAAAATAAAATAGATGTGTTGTATAGTCATAGATTGTCAAAAGTTAATCATGTATAAAATATCCTACTTAATATCTTATTACTTCTCAAATAATTCTTTACCTTAAATTTGCTATGATTCAACACTTATGAAAATAAAAATTAAACTGTTTAAAATAGTAGTAGCAAATCACTTAAGAATGAAACTATAAAAGTACTTGAAATCATGCAATATTTACATGTTGTATAGTTAATTGTTATTATTGACGTTTTTATTTGTATGAAGCTCAATTTTATGTTGTATAGGCAAAATGTGATTAGGATCATTCTAGGATTTTTTTGTCTTTCTTCAAAACTTTTCATTATAACTTAGTTCTATGAACAAGGAGTATAGAAAAAATAATTTGAAAGTATAACTATCTGATAAGCTATTCATAATTTTTGATATATCCTTAGTTGTTGATAATGATAAAATGAGACTAAAATAACTCTACCACAGTTGAATATGATGTCTTCCAAGTCTTATCAATAGAACTATTTTATTTATTTTCATAATTAAAATTTTAAACTAAAAGATAAAACTTAAGTATTAAAAACTTGTTAAGTAGGTTTTTTCCATGTATACATCAAGATTAATTTTTTCTTTGAGCCAACAAAACTGGAGACAACATTTTCACAATGCAAATCTTTTCAGCCCATAAGCACATAAAATGGACCCACTGTACGAGAACCCCAGGCCCCGCATCACCACCGAGCAGATGGGCTGCTTCACCGGCGCCGCGGTAACCATGATTGGCATGGTGGAGGACGGGTCCATTTCTTCCAGCGGCGACTCCCTCGTCCTCGCAACCAAGTCGAAGGAGCAGGGAAAGGTGAAGGTGACGTTCGCCTCCCCGCTGAACGAGCTGGTGGAGAACCTGGTGGAGGTGACCGGGACGGTGATGGGAAACGGGTCGATCAGGTGCGACGCGTACAAGATGCTGCCATCTGGCGAGCAGAACCCGTTCGATTTGGACACCTACAACGAGGTGCTCAACTTGAAGCAGCAGCACATCAACGCAGGACTTGATTAAGACAATTTTTATTAGTGTATATTTTGTAACGCTTTTAGGTAGAAAGTGGTTTGTAAAAATGACGTTAAAGTAGAATAATGTTGAAAATTTGTACATATTTTATAAAAGTGTTTTTTTAGTTACTTGAGACAAACTAAGTAATTCTGTTTCTTTTTCTTTGTTTTCATTCTCATTATGTTTAGTTAATTAACTTTTGTGTACATAATTTAAACTAGGTTTTTTAAAATGGCTATTGCTAAAGAATTAAACGATAAGATCCTTAAGGAGTTGTTTGGAGACTCTTTAGACGATCATGATGATGATTTTATGTGTTTTGAAAGAAAAAATAGTTCTTCTGAAACAAAAGCAGACCAAGTTGAAATAGCAGGTGTACAGAGGTCAGTATATGAAAAATGTATTTAATATACTTTTATAATTAGATTTTATTTAATATTGTATAGTTAAGAGTTATTGACAGCAATTTTTTTTGGTTACAGCCATAGTTTCTAAATAACATCATTTTAACAAATAGTCAAAAAAAAAAGAACAACTTTTTTACTTAGCTCATTCAGTAAAACAAGATTATTGCTTGAATCAGAATTATTTTGTGTCTCATATCTAAAAACATCTTATTTTTGAGTACGCGTTTATAAGTATTCATTTTTGGCTGCGTTTGAGTTGCGTATTCAAGAAGAATATTTCTGTAGTAAGCAAGCATTTGCAAGATAATTACTTATCAGTATACTGTAAACAGAAATAATTTCTGCATATTTTCAATCTACTTAAGTTTTTAGTTCAAGAAAAATTTTAAAAAATTGTTTGATAGTAGCATTTAGCAAAAGCATGTTGAATTGCTATCACTTAACGTGTGTCAATTGTTAGTTTGTTTTACTAGAAATAATCTTTAGACAACAAAGAAGAATGTAATGCCTTTTATTTTCCCTGACAATCTGATAAAGGTTTCTGTCTAAATTAAAATCATGAAGTTTAGTCTTTCAAAGTTTTATTCAGCAAACAAAGTTTCGCTCAATGAGCTCACCAGTACTAATATTGAAATCTTATTCAAATAGAATAGATCATTCTATTAAAATTCTAAATAAGATTCTATTCGAATAAGATTTCAATGTTAGTACTGGTGAGCTGACTGAGCGAAACTTTGTTTGCTGATTAAAGTTTTGAAAGAATAAATTATATTAATTCTTTTATTAAAATAGAGATCTCCGTCATTGTTTTCAAAACATATAAACATCAAAACATATAATGATTAAAAAAATGATAATATGAATTATATCTAAAGAATTTTAAAAGTTAGTTAAAATAGCATTTTGTAATATTTTATTTTGTTTATTTGTCTTAAAATTAATAAGAAAGTTTTAATAAAAACGTTCTTAATTGCAGCTACACTGACTTTGCTATTGAGGAGCACAACAAGTTTTTCTCTAACCTTTACTGTGAAGTGGCACCCGAAAAAATGAAGGAAGGACTAAAAAGGTTAAATGCTATGGACTCCAGTACTTCTAAGGTACGATTTTTTAATAATTCAACAATTTTGTACAAGTTGTCTAAATATGATTTCTGGTAGAAAAAAAAGTAAGAAAACTAACCTAGTTTTTATACTTTTCAAAGTGTACCATAAATAATTATTACAAAGTATTTTTTGTTTATAAAACTGCTACTTTTTAAGTTTTATATCAAGTAAGTTAATTGAAATTTATTTTCAGGTCATGAGCTAGCTCTGACTCATTTGAAAGAAATTTGTTCTTACTTAGAAAAGTATATTACGTATTAAATATATGGTTTAGAAACAGTTTTATCAAATAGTGAGTGAAATTATATCTTAAGATAAAGTTGATTGAAAAACTTTTTAAATGACAAAAATTAATTCAGTGATTTTGATTGTCAATAATGTATTGCCGTTGTAAAATACATTTTATTGGATGCATACATATTTAATTTTTTTTAAATTAAACAGAATTTCAACTTTTTTATGTAAAAAGATTTAAGTATGAACTTCAGGCCTATGTTTTATATAAGACTTAGAAATAAAGATTGCAATTTTTCTTACTTTTGAACCAATTAAAATTTAGAAAGATTAAAATCTGCCAAATTTTTAAATATGATAAAAAAGTACTTAATACCTTAAAGGTTTTTATAGTATAACAAAGCTGGTGAAGTAAAAAAAAACAAAAAAGAAATGCACGTAAAATTTAGAACTTTTTCAAACGTTTATATTTGATAGTAGCTAGTTGTTGTTTATATTCTGAAGTAATTAAACTTGGGATTTACTTTTTAGTATGTGTGTTCATTTCTGACGATTGAAAGTGGTATTACAGTTTTAATTTAAAAAATAAATTTTAAATACATGATACCAATATATTTTAAACTTTCACATGGTTGAAATAAAGTTACCGTTTTTATAAAAAATTTTTGTGTGTTGATTTGTATGTTTGTACAACCGAACAGAACGAGGTTGACTTGAGCAAAGTCAGTTGCTTGCAAATCGACAAAGACGACTACAAGTCCAAGCATCAGTTGAAGAAACAGGACAAACTCAGGAAGAAGAATCCCACAGACGCTGGTAAAAACTGGTAAGTTTTTTATGTACTACCTTTATTGATTTGAAAACGAATCTTGCTTTTTTACTGATTTTTAAGGTTGTAATTTCTTATTAAAACTTGTTTCGTTTTTTCGATCAAGTTGTAGTTTCCAAAGAAGTTGTTATTATTTTTTGATACTTGACATATTTCAATAGTGTTTGACTTTTTAAAGTTATAAGTGTATTCACTTCAATTTAACTTAAACTCCTATAACAAAGTTTAAGTTTTCTCTATGATTTTATGTAAAACATTGATTGTGTTTTGTTTTTCTTTCTAATTTTTTAAGCATCGCGTTAATAGTTAGTTCAGCTCTACTTGTTCGCAACAAATAAACTTTTGCAATGCACGACTGCAGGTTTAACATGAAAAATCCGGAGATGACGCCCAAACTAGAGGCGGATTTGAAATTGCTCAAAGTGCGTCACGCTCTTGACAGGAAGGTCTTCAGAAAGGCGGAAAAGACTCTTCCCAAACACTATCAGGTTTGAGAAAACTTCGTTTGTTTTTCAAAATTTTTGTTTATTCTTAACTTTAGTTAAACTGATGGATTGAGCCTTTCTGTAAAAAAACAAACAAAAACTAGTAGCTCAACAAACAGTTTGTTTCCACGAGTTTTGTATCTTTGTACAGAATCATTTATTATAATGCACTGACTAGTTTTTAAAAGCTTTGGCTGAATAAATTTTTGAGAAATAAATACATTAAATTGAATGTAATAAAACTAATTTTATTTTGTAGTGGATGTTCAGTTTAAATTGTTTTTACATCAAGATTAAACTTTTTAGCTCACAAGTACTTAAAATATTAGTTGATATATCTTACAGTTTTATTAAATGTGCACAAAACTAATAACTGCAGCATTTTTTTTAATGTGTAAGAATGCAATCTAATATGAAAATGAAAAACAGTAATTTTATCTGTCGTATGAACAAAAAAATCACATTATCCATATGTTGTTATAAGTACAACTTTTTCACAAGAAGTTTAATATGCATAACTATTTATGTACTGTTTTACTATTATAAAGCTTCTTTTAAATTGATAGTTTGTGTTTTACGGATTCAAACTTTTGCTAAAAGTAGTACACAGTTATAAAATCTATTGCTTACTAACTACAACCCTTTACAATATGTACAGTGTTTAGACTTAATTTTAAATGTAATGTTTTGTATTTAAGTAAGCATAATACATATTAGCTTATTTTACTATCTTTTGAGACAAAACTTTTTAAAAGGAAGGTACAGTGATGAATTGTCTAGAATGATAAAACAGTAATCTTAAATTGCAATAAAACACTTCTTTGCAGTTTTAATAGTTTTAGTTGTATAGAAAGTTGAAATACAGTAACCACTCGCATCTTTACGCACTTGTGACGTTACGCAATCTCGTTTTGTTACGCATTTTAGAATTCTAAAAAATTGAATTTTTTGTTTCTAATATTGCACTAATTAGGTTTATTATATATTTTTAATTTAAAATATATTTCAAAAGCTAACTCATCTCTCTATATCTTTAGACTTTGTAAACTTATGTTTCTTGACTAATTGATAAATGTTTAGTTATACCTCATTATATCAGAAATTATGTTAATCAATAAGAGATTAAATTAAAATTCTGAAAGAAGTATGACTGTGTTAAATAATAATGAAAGTATAATGAAATAATGAGAGTTTAATAAATAATACAGCACTCTTGCCCTATATATGAATAAACATATTTAAAAGAAATCTAAAGAAACTTCCTAACAAAAAGTAGCAGTGATACTTAATAAGTATAGAGCTTACAATTAACACAAGTCTCAATTGTTTTTTTAGTAAACATATCACTAATTTTCGTTTGACTTTTTTTTAGTTTAAGTTCTTCTTCTGTAACACTTGCTTTTCACAGCAAGCGTTGAAATTTGTCGCACGTTGCCTTCAATACTTCGTAATGCTCCCCAGCACCAGTTACAGCTTTTGAAGAACACAAAACTGCGCGTTAAAACTGATGGTTTTCATTAACATTGGTTATACATATATAGACACCACAACATTTCTTAATTGTAAACAAATGCTTAATTATAAATTGAATTTGCTAAGTAGTATAGAATATAAATGCTAAGTATCAAATAAGTCGCATATAAATAAAGATAAAGATAGAATCTACTTATCATTTCAATTAGTAAACATTTTTATTAAGTATTAATATTTTATATAAATTTAAATCTTTTTTTTAATATATGTATAGTTTTATATTTTGTTTTTATATTTATAAATAAAGTAAACAAATAGTTAAAAGTGGGAAAGTCTCTAGTTTGCTTTTATCTAGAAGCAATATCATAAAACAGCTATTACAGTAAGTATATTTGGTACCTCTCGTATCTTTATGCATTTTTTCTGTGGACACAATGTGCGTAAATAAGCGAGAGGTTACTGTATAGCATAAAATTAACAAGTAACAACTATAATTTATCGAACTAACAGGTGGGCAAGATAGTGTACGACAAAGCAGACTACTTTTCGCAGCGAGTCCACAAGAAAGACCAGAAGTCATCGTTGATCGAAGAAGCCATGGCGGACAGGCAGCAAGCCCAATACAGAAAGAGAAAGTTTGTTTTAATAAATTACAATTTTTTGTCTCAGTTGTTTGATATAAACTGCGTTGAAAAAAACGAAAAATAACAGTAATTTTGTAAGTTTTTTATTTATTCACTTCATTATCTTTGAAATTACTTTTAGAATTATATTATCAGAGTTTTATATCTACTGACAAATTGAAGTAAAAACATAAATTTTTTAATTGGTTTAATTGAACTTAATTTATCAAGTTATATGTCTTCTTAAGCTTGAAAATGATATTATTTAAAGCAAAAACTATCTATACCAATATGTATAATTATTTCAAGCTTGCTTAATAATAATATTAAACGCAGAGTCGCAGAAATCCACACAAAATTCCAACAGTCCAACGGAGTAAAAAGATACAAAAAGAAAAACCGCGCTTTGGACAAAAAGTACAAATTCGACAATTAATTGTTTACTGCAATTTAGGAAATATATTTTTTTATCATGTGTATTTTTCCATTAAGTTTCAACGCCAACTTTTGAAAATGTGTTTTTTTTTTAATTTGGGTTTTATTTGAACATTGGTTTTAACAAAAATGTTTTAGACTTATTAAAATCTACTGCTAAGTTTAAGTACATCAGCTAATTAACTTTTAAGAATAAACTGTATTAACAGTAAAAAATTATTTACGTTTTACTTGTACTAAATTTAAAACAGATAAAACTAAAGGGAGTATTAATTCTAATTTACACATTTGTTAGAAAAAAAATAGTTGCAAAACCATAAATGTATACATAAGTTTATTGTGTACAACATAAAGAAATGTATAGGTTTACTGTACTAATACGTATCTATAAAGTTTTAACTTTTCTTTAATTAAAAGCTTCTTTTTTATTTAATTATCTTAGGTGTCGCCTACAGTACAACAAATATATACAGGGTTGCCATAAAACCTGGAAACCTGGAAAAACCTAAGGTTTAAGAAATTTTAAAAGAAACCTGGAGTTTTGAACAACTTATACATGTAAAACAGTTGTATTTGATTAAGCTCAAAAATTTACATACATGTTTTATAAAATTCATTTAGAATTATATGGTTTTATAAAACAAATTTAACGTAGCATTACAGTATCTTTTGATTATTTTAAAACTATTTAAGACAGTTATTTACCTTAAATTTACTATATACTAAAAATGGACAAAATAATTTGTACTTTCAAAATCCTTGAAAAAATTTAGAAAACATGGAAAAAAATTCAAAAAACCGGGTGGAAGACTATTCAAATTTCGACAATTCAAATTCTCAGAAAAATATTGAAAGGGCCACAAATAAAAAAGTATTATATGTTTGTCAAATATAAAAAATACATAGTTAGGTCATATTAGTATCTACAAGCCATTTTTTCTTTTTGCAAAACATTTAAAGTTTTTTGAGATATGGCTTAAATAAAGTAAAAAACATTGTTGTTTTTTATAATTTTAAAATATCTTGAAAAATATTTAAGATTTTGTAAAAAAGAAAAAAGTGGATTGTAGATATTAATAAGATCTAAATTTGTATTTTTCATTTTTTTTCAAATTTATATTATTTATAAATTTATTTAATTTATAATATATTACTTATATTACAATTTTTATAAAAATGTAACCCAAAGAACCTATGGCAACCCTGTACAGATACCCAATACAGATTAAAAGTTCTTTATCAAACTTAATTGTAAATATTTATACAGATCACAATCTAAAACTTCGCCTTGATGCATATAATTTCATAACTTAATATAAAAATAATAACACAACTTTTGCTTAATTTTTATTGTTTTTTACAGTTCACTTTTTTAGTTTGTTAACAAACATTATTGGTTTATAACCTGTAAAAACAGATTACGAAACTAAGTACCAAAATTTAAGTTGATATTGAAACTCTTCTTCACTTACAAATGGTTCATACTCTTTAAGGTTTATCAGTTCATGGAAAAATTAACGAAGCTTCAGTTTTTTTTCAAAAGCTTGAAACTTTCTAAATGCCAGTTTTTGTCAATTCAAACGATAAAAAACTGCTTAAAACCAACTTTAAATATGCTTTTTTTTATTGATTACACCGTTAAATTAACTTAATTATTCTTAACTTAATAATTAACAATCCAACTGTGGGATATAAAAAAAATAAAAGTTTAAATATAGTTTTTCTAATATTTTTTCAATAAAAATATCGATTTTTTTCTTCTTTAGGTCGTAGAATTTTTAAGATTGCTACAACTAGATTTTTTTTTATACTTAGTCGAAAACATTTGCTGAAAATTTGAGGTCAATACCTTAAAATATTGAAGGAGAAATAGATTTTAAGTGAATTTTTAAAAATTCAGAGAAAATCGGCCTTGAAATTTTTTAGTTCTTTACGCTTTTATCGGACTTTTCTTTTCATATAACTTTGGTTGTATTTCAAAAATTAATTGAAGTCTTGTTTGTTCTATAAAAAGTAACTTAAAGTATAGACTCTAAGTTTAGGAAAAATAATCGATTTTAATATTTGTGAAGAATTTTGTTGGACCTCCCTAACAGGCCCTTAACATTTAAAAATAGAATATTTAACACAACAGCTTTAATACTAGTTCAGGATAAAGTATGTCTGTTTTTTTGGCAACTTTCCTAAAAGTTGTTAATACATTATGTTATAATAAACTAACATGTACTTTAAAATATGAAATACGCTTAAACTATAAACTTCCATGAAAAGAAACAAAGTAACTAAGTATCGAAACTCTTTGCACGGAGGGTCACTTTTGCACGAAGGATCATTTTTGCACGAGAGTAAAAAATTATATTAAAAAGAAAAAGTAAATGTAAAAAAGAAACAAGAAAAAAAAAAAGATTAATTAATAAAAAAGCAAAAAAAAGTTACCGACCGAGGGTAAGGGTTAGTAATAACAGTGATAGTAGCATAAATATTAAAAAAGATAAAAAACTAGAAAAAAAAAACTAATAAAAAAAAAAGTTAAAAAAAGCTATCGATCAAGGGTAAGGGTTAGGCATAACAGTGATAGAAAAAAAAAAGTATATACCTAATGTAAAATATTAACCAAAATATAGTAGGAAACAAAAAAAATTATAAAAATACATATATATATATATATAAAACCGACTGAGGGTAAGGGGTACTTCTAATATATAAACTAAACCTTTTTCTTTTTTAACTGTCTTTTTCAAAACTTCTGTTAGTTCGAAGTTTTGGTATAGCTTAATTTCAGCATAAATATCTACTAACAGAAATTTGATTTGAAAATAAAAGTGTTGCACCTTTTTAGGAACATTTTAATAAAATATGTAATTTACGGCAAAATAAGACAGCTTATTGCTATCAAAAGCTTTTTTTCTGCTTTCATCAAGGCTATTATAAAAATTAAATGTATACACTGAATGTTTGTTTTGATTCTACTAAACTACTACTTTATATCAAAACATAATCAGTAGAACTATCAAACAAAAAGTGCTTGAAGCTAATGTTATGTTACAGTAAGTTTAATCAAAAACGATAATAACTGTTTCTTAAATGTAAAAAAAACCTGGTAAATAGTTTTACAAAGCTCAAACATTCATAAACAGAAAGTTATAACTATTATAATGGGAAATATTTTTGATGCTTTTTGTATAACTTTAAAACTATAATCACAATTGTTAGTATATCATTGTTTTTATAATTCTTTATAACTAAATTTCAGAGTAAATAAAATTAAATAAAACTCTGGTACTAAATGACCGTGAAACACAGTCACACTGCGGAGCTATCGATACTTTGAGCAGTACAATAATTTAAATATAAATATTACAACTTTTTGAATATTTTGCTTATATTTGCATTAAATTTTTAGTCTTAAAACAAATGTACCTTTCATTGAATATAAACTTAATAAGAAGATACATCTGTTTATTTTACATAAAACTTATCGCAAATATTGATATTTGAATGAATTCCCAATCAAAAGCTGCATAAGCAGTTCAAATGTACATTTTAATCGCAACTTTGATTTTTTATGTTTAAAACAAATATTAAAATAGTATTTATTTAGTTTTTTGAATATCAGAAGTTTGCTTATGCACATATTAAATTTTTAAAGCTTTTTAAGTTTAACAAAGTATGGATTCATCAAACTTTAATTGACTATTATAATGATGTAAATTTTACTACTTTTTGTACTAAAAAACACTATACAAAATTCAACAACCTTTGAAAACATCAAACTAACAACAGATTTTGACTTTTTTAATGCAATTAAAAACTTATCAGACGAATTTTTCACACGACTTTTTGACCTTAAATTATTAGAAAATAAATTCAGATCCTATAAAACTTCCACAAAAACTATTTTGTTAAAGTATAGCGCACATTTACAACAAAAGTTTAATACGTGCTATAGCTTGATTGATCTTATTTTTTTCTAAATTATGTAGTACTATAATTTATTAAAGAACGCGAAAAAAAGGCAAATAAAAACAAAATTTGTCAAAAAACATTGTTTGAAAACTGAAAATATATACCTAACAAAAACTGTTTTAGTTTATGTCATATATATCATTTTAGGTAAGTCTGTACACACTTAGATATTACTTATAGAAATAACAATAATAATACAATGTTTTTAAACTAAACTTAATCTAACAAACTATTAAATAAAAAAGTGGTTGAAAAAATGACTATCTGAGTACATTTGTGTGCATAGGATTTAATTTAAAGTGCACAGAAAACTTTAAAAAAATCAAAATGTATCGAAACCAAAATATAATAAACCAAAGTTTTTATCATTATGTAATTTTAAATGTGTTTGTGTACACTTAAATATAGCATATAGTTATAAAACATCTATAAGAGAAAAATAGGTATAAATTACATGTTAAACTAAATACTTAATTTGTAAAGAAATGACATTTTAGTTAATTACTGTGAATTACTCTTGTACATAATGAAAAACATTTGGATTTAGTTTATTTTTTGAATAAGTATTATATATATAACCTACTATTACCAAGCACTCTTTAGACTCTAATTCAGATAATAACTTGCTGTTTTAAAAAGAAAGTTATTATGAACCTGTGAAAAAAGTACTAATCGCATGCTAATCTGTCTTTTTCACATTTTTAAGTTAAAGCAGTAAAGTATTTTTATTTCTTTTAAATGTTATACAGTGACTTAAAACGAAGTTAATCAACTTAAATAAAACTAATGAAAAAAATTTGACTAAAAATATATTTTTGCTCAGCCGGCCACATTTACATGCTAGCGGGCCACATAATTTTTATTCGCGGACCGCATTCAATTCAAAAAATAAACATGCTCGCGGGCCACAAATTTACCCTTCGCGGGCCGCAGTTTGCCGACCCCTGGTTTAAAGCATAAATACAAGATGACTGAAATTAACTTATAAAACTACTTTTTAAAGTAAAAAAGAAATTAGTAATTTTTGTGTAATGAACACAAAAAAAAGACTTGAATTTACAGGAAGTCAACTGACAAAAATTTTTCTAGACGTAAAATCTTCAAAAAAAATGTTTTAGATAAAAACTTTTGTTCAGCTGTAGCGCTGTTTTAATTCAAAAGACAAGTTTTTAAGTTTAAGCTAAGTTAAAAGCTTACATTTTGAGTTAAAGCATTTAAAACAACAATATAATAATGTTTATGTCTAAAAAGTTAATTTTTCCTTAAATTTCTTCTTTAAAGGTAAAGACTTTTCATTTATGCATCCATTTAGCGAACTAAGGAAGTTATAGACGTTACTTTTAGAAAGGCAAATAGTAAAAACATCATCAACATACCTAAAATACGCAAGTGACTTACTGTTATCTATTGAAAAAACTATCTTTATAATAACCGACGATAATATTAGCAAGAATGGGCTTTAAGGTCTTCCCAACGCAACGCCTTTTTATCTGATGAAACTTGAGATCATTAAAACTAAGTTGTACATTTTTCTTGGCCGTATATTTTTCTATAGGTCATGAAATTTAAAAGACAAGTTAACCAAAATAGTAGTTATAAGTAAAAATAGAAAATCACTTTGCAAATAGATTGCTAAATTAATACAACTAAATGCAATTTTGATTTAGTTTTTGCAATTTAAATATTATTATTATTATATTATATTGTTTATTGTGCATGTTGGACTCAGGCATCAAAACCTGAGCCACTTAAACAGGACACACAAAAAGAGAAAAAGAAAATAAACTTATATTCAAAATTTTAAGATAAATTATATATATATATATATAAACATAATTTAAATGAAAACACAAAGTTAAACACAATAAGATATACAAATGAACTAAATTAAAAATTCAATTCAAAAAATTCAAAAAATACAAAGTTATATATTAACTTAGTATCACAATAAAGAAGTTTGTCTAAAATCATCGCTTATAAAACAAAATTCATAATTACAAAATAAATAAGTAAACTAATAGTTTGTAGGGGGGAGGCGTAGGGAAACGAATATTTTTTCTTTTGTTTATAGTGGAAAATTAGTGAATTTTACTGGTATTTATTGTATTTAAATCAAATCTTTTTAGCTTTAAACGAAATCGTTCTACCCTCTCACAAGATATTATATCCTGAGGTAGTCTGTTCCACATAGCTTTTGCTCTGTGAAAAAATACGCCTTGCCACTGACTGTTTTGAAAATCATGTTTACATTTTATTTTCAAATTATTTCCTCTTAGTTGATATTTATTTTGGGAAAAATTAAAAAACTGGTTAAAAAAACTTTTAAATTTGCCATTGATAATTTTGTAAAGAGTTAATAAATCAAATTCCCATATTCTATATTCCAGTGATTTCAAGCCAAATTTAATCATTCTATCATTATATGATGTGTAAGATATGTTGCAACGACTATAAATATGACGGGTAAAACTCCTTTGCACAGATTCAATTTTATTGATATCCTCTTTTAAATGGGGTGACCAAATTTGGGTACTAAACTCATGTTTAGGGCGAACGTATGTTTTAAATAGTTTTGTCAGAATTGAAGCAGAACTAGCTTTAAAATTTTTTAATATTTGATAACATGTAGTTTTTGCAGTCTTATATAAATAGTTGATATGTTTATTCCATTTTAAATCTTTGGAAATATAAATTCCCAAATCTTTAAAAACTTTAATTTTTGGTAACTTGATGTTATTGATTAAGAAGTCAGTTGGAGAAGATTTTTTTTGTTAATTGTTAGAATTTTACACTTGCTAGGATTTAAGTTTAGTTTTCTTGTTTTTAATCATATGTAAATATTATCTAAAGATAGTTGTAATGAAGTATTTGACTGACTAAAGATTTTGGCATCATCTGCAAATAAGCTTAACTCACTTTTAATATCAATGTTTGAACAAATATCATTAACATAAATTAAAAAGAGAAGGGGACCAACTACACCACCTTGTGGTAATCCACTGTAGATTATTAAAGAGTCAGAAAGCGTATTATTGATGAGTACTCTTTGTGATCTATTATTTAAAAAGTTATCAAACCAATCAATTAAGCTTTCATGTAGCCCATACTGATTTAAAATTTTTAATAATCTTTTGTGTGATACTGAATCAAAGGCTTTTTGTATATCCGTATAAACTACTTTAGTAAATTCTTTTTTGAGATAAGGAACTAACCAAGAATGTAAGCATGTTAACAGTTGAATGGTTGATGAGCGGTTTAAGACAAAACCAAACTGTTTGTTAGTTAATAATTTGTTATCAAAGAGGTGATTGAGAATTTTTACAGATACAATATGTTCATAAATTCTTGAAAAGCCACTTGTTAGAGATATTGGTCTGTAATTTAACGCATCGTGTATATTACCTTTCTTGTGCACAGGAATAATAAAAGATGTTTTCCGTTGTTAATTTAAGTCTTATTAGTATATTTAATATTTAATATTAAGTTAATAAGTATTTAAGTCTTATTAGTATATGCGTGCAAAATTAAAGGCAAGCATACTTATACACTGATATACTTTTAGTAAGCTTAAGAATAATACTATTTACATGTTTATTGCTATAAAGTTTTTAAGTTAATCAATAATTCTGTGAATTTTTATTTCTATTTAATGTTTGTTGATCAACACCATATGACTACCATTATTTTACTAAAAAATACATTCATTAATAACTTCGAAACTAGTAAAAAGCTTTATAGAATATCTTAAAAATTTGATGTGTCAATTAAAATGCTTCGAAAGTATTAATTTTCTTTTTATAAGAAGGTTAACTCAAAAACAAACAAATACTTAACCACTTTATAAATATTTACCTTGTTTGAGCAACCAAATCTATCTTCAAAACCTGTTTAATATAACAAAGAGTGCATTTTAATTTATAGTATTTGTTTAAGTTTAGTAGTTTATACAAGCTATAATCTAACAAAACGTTTTGTTCACTGATCTAAAAAATTGAGTAATTAAAAAATACTATAAAGCTTGGTAAAATAAAAGCTTTTAATTGTAAATTTAGATGACTTTTTTGATTTTTTGTTCAGATTATATATACTTTGGAATAAGTATGGAAGACGGAATTTTAAAAACTGTAGAAACTATTTCTGGTACTGTAGAAAAAATGTTGAAAAAGATGTAGGGATAAACGTCAAAAGACCTGTTGAAATATTCTTAAATTCAAAAAAGTCACAGTAAATTTTTATGAAACTGTTTAAAAGTTAAACGTTTTTTTTTTTTGAAAATTCTTTAACTATAACACACTTAATTTACTTGTTGTTTAGATTAACAGCTAATATTACAATTTAGCTTTATCAAAAGTAGTGGTTAACTTTTGTACGTTTGAAGTCGATATAAAATCATCCAGAGTTTGTAAAATTATTATAGTTCTTTAGAAGACTAAAACCGACTTTTTTAGTGAAAAGGGTAAAAACTACTAAAATTGTTTGGGCTAAAAATGCATACGCTTTTTAATCTAAATAATTTGAAGTAAAACAATATGTGTGTGAATATACATTTTTCGGAAATAAAAAATTTTGCTCAGCTTTAAAAAAGTTTAATTATAAATTACTAACTTTTGATTTGATTCAATCAAAATTACTTTAAAATTACTTGATGATAAGTTTCGAATACTTGACATTTTTGTTTCTTATATATATATATTTAGATTAACAACTTTTATAAAACACGTTTTTGTTTTACGTTTCAAAAAATTTTTCGTATTTTATAGTAAAAAATACTGATTATAGTGTGAAGTATTGTTAATAATAAAATGTATTATTCTTAGTTTACGTCAGTATTAAGGTGTATTTACATAATTGTTTTATTTTGAAACAAAATAAAGTTTTACTCAATAAAATTCGCTTCATCAACAATCCTTGTCTTTCTTCTACAAATTAGTTTCTATAAAACCTATAAAATTAAAAATTTGATTTAATTAGTTGTTGTAGTAGTCATTACAGAGAGATTATTTATTTTACATATAAAAATTAAAACTTGAGAATTTTTATTAAGGTACAACAACAAAGTTAGAGCATAAAAGCAAAATGACTTCAATAAATTTATAAAACTATTTCTTTTAGTAAAAAATGAATTAATTTGTTTTTTTTTTTTTGCTTAGCTAGGGCTTTTGTGTGAACACAAAGTAAAACCGACTAAAATTTACAGGAAGTCAAATGACAAAAAATTTTAGACGTAAATCTTCAAAAAAATTGTTTTAGATAAAAACTTTTTTTCAACTGTAGCGCTGTTTTAATTCAAAAGACAAGTTTTTAATTTTAAGCTAAATTAAATGCATGAATTTAAAGCTAAGGCATTTAAAACATAGTTTTTTTTGAATGTATTATTACTTTAAACAACTAATTGCTCAATTTTGTAAAAATTAAGAGTGTTTGAAGTTTTTTAAACTAAGTTAAGTAAACTACAAAAGAGTTTTCCTGATTTAAAAAAAAAGTTTTCAAAAATTAGCTTTCAATGATTCTTATTATAAATTAAAAAATTTTTTGAAGCCGTTATATGAAATAGCTATTGTTCAATTTCAGTAAAGTATAAAATCGAATTTAAATGTTACTTTACAAAATCAATTATAATTCAGTACAAAGTATAAAAGTGAATACCAATTAGTCTTTGTTTTGAGCTTTTAAAGTTGATATTCAAAATTTTATTTAACATACATTATACTACTTTTTTTATAATTCAAAAAGTCTCGATTGTAATTATATTTAGACTTGGCAAAAAATAAACTTATAAAACAAAGTTAAAACTTTTAAAGTTTCATTTTTGATGGTTGCTTGTGTCAAAAATAGTTTGCTTTTAAAGTTTTTTTTAGTTGACTTTTGTAGAAATGAGTGGTTTTTTAAAAACCCAACAGCTTTTACTTGTAATAAAAAAAAATATAGTTCTAAATAGTTAAAATTTGTATAAATATTTTTACGGCTGGAACTACTACAATAGTGAAAAAAATGAATACGAGATTATATTAGTTTATATAAACTAAAACTATACGTTTTGTGGAACTAGTCTATTGAACGACACTAAAACGCTCAAAATATTTGGCTCTCGGACCTGATGCACTAAGAACCTTTCGGTTAATCGAGTTGTGCACCATGCGGATACCTTTTACTTACTTGTTCACGAAAATAAAAAATATAAACTAAGTTCTTTATCATTATAATTAATGAGACTTTCTATTTAACATTGTACTAAATCAGTTTATAAACTGTATATATCTAGATGAAAGGAAACAGTTCGTTAGCTTCGGAGGATATGAGTCAACCTGTGAAATAAGTGGAGGCTCAGTGTTAGGGCCGTTGTCATTCCTAATACATGTAAATGAATTACAGAATAACACTAGTCTTAGCGTCCTCGATTTTGCAGAGGATACAATGCTAAAAAAACATTTTTTAAAAACGCATACTTAAATGATAGTAAAAGTTTAAACACAGAACTTAAAAAAGATATCAGATTGGCTAATGGGAAACAAACTCAAACTAAAATTTAATAAAACCAGAAACATGATTCTACTTTAATCAGAAAATTGTTTTTTAAAAAGTAGAAATTTTAATCTAAAAATAGGTAAAACAGTTAGAACAAATACAAATAGCTATAAATACTTGGGAATAATTAGAGACAGAAACTTAAAGTTGTCAGGATGTATAGAAACTACAAAAACAAAATTACAAAAAAAAATTGGGTACATCATATAAAATGAAACACTTCTTAAATGAAAAAGCATAGTATTTGATATCTAATTCTTTGCTTATGAGCAGTGTTAGATATGGCTTGTTGTGCTGGGAAAAGCAAAAAAAAAAACATAAATGACACTAATGTTCTCATAAACAGAGCACTTGGACGCATACATTATAAAAAATATGATGATAGTTTAATAGAATTAAAAACTCAGAAAAAAACTTATGTTGATAATCTGTATCTATATGAGTAGGGTCAGTTTGTGTTTAAGTTAAAAAAATTTGTTACCTGCTAACTTTGATAATTACTGAAAAAGTGTAAAAAATGTCCAGAACTATCATACGAGGTCTTCAGAAACAAATTTTTTCGTACTTAAATTAAACAGCAAAATAAGTCATAAATTGCTATCCTACCAACGTAGTAAGTTATTAACTAAGCTACCATTATGTTAAAAAAAATAAGTCATTTTGGAAAGTACCAGGATGAACTTAAAAGTTTTATATTAAATAGTGTTTACAAGTTTATTAGTGATCATTGCTACTCGTCTGTTTACTTTTGTTTAAAAAGTTATTAGTATTTGTCATTTACTCAAAATGTTTTTTTGTTCTAAAGTTGACTTGTTTGGTTACAATAACGGTGGTTTAGTAAAGATTGCAGCATTTTCTATCTGGTTATTCTTTGGATTACTTTTTAAGTTCTGTTATGGTAGAATTCACTTCATTAAAACTATAAAAAAATTGTACAATAATTTATTTATTTATTTAAATGTAAAATTCTTTATACTGTTCAAGTAAACTTATTAAATAAAAAATAAATGTTACACTTTTAGCACAAAATACCGATAAAACTTAACGTAAAAATATTTAAACGTATTACATTTTTACCTTCTTTAAAGAATTTGTAAGTTGTGACTATCATTCAAGTAATATGATGTTTTCTATTAGTATTTTTATCTCCTTTTAAGTTTATTTAATTTATATAAATGCATGTTTTTAGTTCTTATGTTAATAGACTAGTTGTTAAATAAATTTTTTAATTAGTTTAATTTTTGTCTAGTTTTCTTTTTTTTCATTTTGTTTAACTGATTGTCTTATTAGGAAGAATTTAATTAAACAGATGATAAAAAAAATTATGTGTATTAGCTCGTGAGAGTTTGTATAAGCATGTGGTGTACGACTCGATAACCGAAAGGTTTCTTTTTACACAAGGTCCCTAGCTTAAACTTTTTAAGCGCTTTTTCTATCGTTCAATAACCAATATATAACTGTTTTATTTTGAATAATTTAACAAGTGTTTTCGAGCGTTTAAATATTAGTTTTGTTTTAGAAAAAAAAAATTGTCGATTTTATAAGGGTATAAAAATTATTAATATTTTAAAGTTAAATTAGTATTGCTTTATATATCTTTTAAAAGTAATTGTTTTTTTAATAATTATTTTTTTGATTTTTCTTTACAAAATTTCTTAAAATTTTAAAAGCGATTTTTTTTATTGTCCGTATTAGTAGACAATTTTTTACCAGTTTACTTAATATCAAAACCAACCGTTTATTTTAGACTTTTGTTTTGTCATTTAATTTTGAAGTGTGTTATTAACTAACTTTACAAACAACAGTTTTTAAAATAGTTAAAAATAGAGCCTCTCTTTTATCTTTATTCTCTGTATTAATATTACCTATTAAAGAGCAAAAGTATAAAAAAAGCTACTAAATAAAACATTACTAATAGTTGTTTTGTTTCTCTACGAAAAGATCAAGTATAAACATTAGATTGTCCTACATTAGAGACAAAAAGTTTACTTTAGCTCAGTTATGACACGAAAATGTTTTTTTCGAAAACGAGCAAAAAGTACACTGGTGAGCTGTAACTTAGCTGTCGACGTAGCAGGAAGGTCAGCAGTTACAAACAAATAAATAGTAAGTAGTAAACAAATAAAAGCCACAGTAAGAAGCTCAGAGCAACATGAGGTAGTTGAATTTTTAAGTCTGTAGTAAATTAAGATTTTTAAGAGTAAATTAATAAGACTGTTAACAGTATGGTATGGTAATATGTTTCATTTTACAATTAATTTATGTTATAATTTACCTTTTTTTACCTGCAAAAGTAAAAAGTAATGCAAAAAACACCAGTGAGTAGCTAAAAAAGATTAAGACGTTTTATATTTCCTTTTTAAGTTTCTAACAAATCAGGTAAAATCAGTAAATTCGAGTAAACAAGCAAAAAAAACTTTAGTATATTATAGTTTGATGTTGATCTTTATAGTCAATTAGCCATTGCAAGTATTTGTTCACAAAGAAAACTTTTATTAATTGGAATCTACAATTGTTAATTTAAATTGTAAACTTTGGCTTAAGAAATCTTATATTTTTGAAAAATGTTAAGAGTTTTGAGTACTAAAAAAAATGTTAGGAAAAGTTTTTATATCATAATTTAAATAAAACTGTTATTCATTTATTATACAAGATTTTTTGTAGAAAATCAAGATAAGGTAAGTTAATATTTATATTTAAAAAGACTCATAATTGACTGAAATTATTTTAGGAAAGCTACACTTTTAGCTTATAGATTTAGACTAAAAATTTACAAACAAATTATTAGCATAGTGACTAATATTAAGAATTTTATTTACACAATATGTTAACAATAAGTATATAGTTGATTATCTTATTTTGTTATCATTTTGCTTAATTTTGTAAAACAAATAGTGGGCTATGTACTATCCTCCAACAAAAGTAGCCTTGAGTAAATTCTAAAAGAATATATTAAGATGTGCTCTTAATTTTATTTTCAGCATTTTCTAGTGCTTATTATAATGATAACTAAGAGTCTTTTTAAGCTTTTTATCTTTTTAAAGTTAAAAGAAGTTTTTATTGTACAACTTAATAAATAAGGCGTCCAAATAAAAGTTTTATGTAACAAGATCAGCCCGCATCAGACCTTTACTGGTAGATCTAGACCACTGGCTAGAAAGGCTGCCAACTAGGCACGCAGCCCGGTACGTTTCTGAAAATTTGCAGAAACGTATACAATTTTGCAAAAAAAAAAAGCGTTTTTGTTTCAATTACTTAGCCTTAAAAGACCCTGCTTTGTTAGCTTTTAGTATTTTTTTTTGATACCCTGTTTTGTTCTCCCTTAATATAACTTTGAGGTATAAACACTTTTTAGCACTTGAAGTGTCTAAAAAATTGAAAAATGAAATACATTTAAGTTGTATACATTTAACTCAGCTCATATTCTGTTTATCAAAAAGCAAGGCACTGTAAAAAAAACCTTTGTTAAAGCTACAGATTTTTTATATGTGAAAGAGTGTAAATTAGAAATCATGACCTTGCGTTGTAAAAAATTCACTACAACGCGAGAACAATAAGACGGGTAGTGACAAGTTGAGTTCGAGCAAGAGAAATTCAAGCAAGGACAACTTGAGCAAGAACGACTCCAGCAAAGACAATTCGAGCAGGGGCAACTCAAGCAGGGATAACTCAAGCAGGGATAACTCGAGCAGGAGCAACTTGAGCAGGAACAACTCGAGCAGGGACATATCGAGCAACGGAAACTCGAACAGGATCAGAATAGTCTTAGCTTGGAAAAAAGTAGTTTTAACTATTAAGAAAACGTAAATTGTCCAGTACCCCTCATCTGACATCATGCGTCGTCCCTTCTGTTTTTTGTATCTTGCAGATTCGTAACTTCTTGAGCTAGCTACGTCCTTACTGCCCACTATTATGCTCAAACGTTGTATTAAGTTAAAAGACTTAAAGTTAACAAAAATAATTTCAATTACACACTACTGTTAATTGGGCTAAGTGTATGAGAATGTAAAAATAAAATAAAATATTGAAATATTTTTTTTTCAAATAGTCTTAACAGATAAAGAAAAATTATATTAATGATAGAAGCTGTATCATCTGTGAGAACTTCGTCTTTATATAAAGGTTTTATGACTTTTTTAGGTATAATTCTTAGCTATGGTTTTTGATAGCTTTTAACTCATTTTAGTATTTTCTAATCACTTCAGCAAATAATTGTTTCAAAAGATACAGTGTAAAACATTGAAAATTCCCATTAGAAAATTGTCTGAATGACCAGGTACAAACTTTAGTTTTCAAAGCAGCGAAAGGTACTAGATACAACCGTACAACTTCGAAAATTTTAAGACCTTGTACAAAATTAAAGTAATAAATAAGTTTAATTTTTAAAACCAATTAACCAACAATGAGCATTTTTACTCCAAAATCCTTTCTATTTAAGTGAAATTTTAGCTTTTGCGGTTTAATTAATAAGATATATGTAATAAACAACTTTTATAAACTCTTTATGAAAGTTAATAAAGCTCTTTTATTCTCAAAGATAAAATAATCAGTTTACAGAACAGTTTTTATAAATGACTTTTTATTAGGCTGATAGTTTTGTGTAACTACTCAATATGTGCATAATTGATGCTCAGAAAAGTTTTTTATTTCTAAAATTAAAAATAAATTGGTGACGCATTTTGTGGTAAGAAAAATAAGCATTTAAATTGTTTTTTATAATTGTACAATTTTTACGTATAGCAGTTCTTTTAGACTGTATTATTTCTAGTGATGTACCGGACTTACTATCCAGGTCCGGATCCGGCCGGATATTGCCATTTTTGTCTGATATCCTGATCCGGTTCCGGCCGGATCTTGATTTAAAAAAAAAAAGGTTCGGATCCGTGTCCGGTCCGATCTTAACAGAGATCCGGCCGATTCGGATCTAGTTAGTAAAAAAGAGCATACAGAAAAGTATTATTTCAAAAACAAACCCTGTTTAAATTAAAAAGAGTCATTTTCGTCAATTAGAATTAAACACCTACTGTGATTGGCTCATTTTGTACAAGTGACTAGTTTACATTTGTTTACGTTTAAATTATGAAATAAACAGTTCAGAAATGCAACTCTTTACCTATGTTGTAAAATTAAAAACTTTACTACCAAATTGTCAACCTTATGGCTAGCTGTTCTACTGATTATTAGTTTAAAGTATTTTTTCAGTTTTAAAAGCCTCATTCTGACTCAGGCTAGTTTATACTCACTATAACTAGTTTTTTTTTTGACTTAAAACCATGCTAGTTTGAAAGTTTTTAGGAATTTTTGAAAATCTTAGGCTACCTCAAGCTAGTTTAGTTTTTTATAAAAACTCAGGCTAGTTTTAAGATTTAAAAAAAAACTCAGACTAGTTTTTAGATTTTGAACGAGTTTGAGCTGATCCAGTTTTCAATATTTTGTGATTTTCTAGTTAATTTTGTTCAAGAACTTGATTTCAGATTGTTAATTGTAAATATTACCTAAAATTGTCAACCTTGTGGTTAGCTGTTCTACGTATTAATAGATTAAAGTATTTTTTTCAGTTTTAAAAAACATTATTCTGACTCAGGCTAGTTTATACTCACTTTACAGGGTTCCCATATCCCTAGATTTCTCTAGATATCCCTAGATTTTTGCAATTTTCCAAAATAAAACCCTAAATTTCCCTATATAAAATAGAAAAAATCATGAATTTCCCTAGATTTCTCTAGATTTTGCTTTTTTTTTAGTGCTGGACCAATTTTAATGATATATAATATAACACAATTTTTTTATAAAGTATGTTTATATTTTAGAGTTTCAAGTTAAAAAAAGCAAAGTTCAAAAACTGGAACAAAATTAAGGAAATAAATTGCCATTTATGTCTGATATCCGGATCCGGCCGGATCTCGATTTAAAAAAAAATTAATTTAAAAAAGTTATCCGGATCCTAATTTGAAAAAAAAGTCTGGATCCGGGTCCGGCCGGACCCGAAATTTTTGGTCCGGTACATCACTAATTATTTCACAGAAAAAGGCAAAAATAAAAGTTACAAAGAATTTACCAAAAAAAGATCTAAAACTAACACTTAAAAAAAACACTTTTAAGTTTACATAACTAAATTTAAGTCATGGAAACTATATATTTACCTGAATTGCCATAGGAGTTTCTGGTTGTTCATTTTTATTTTTTTGCAAACTAATACGTTTTATCAGCAGTATATTTTCTTAAACTTAATTAATTGATTTTTTAAGTAATTACGCTAAAAACATATTTATTTAAGAGTATTCAGTATTATTAACCATTTAAAAAGTTTAAAGGCTACTGTTTTTAACCACAGTTTTATTGTTGATTGTGTTTCAAGCAACTTTTGAAAAAAAATAAGTTGACACCAGTGGCGTCACGTGGTATTTTTTTAGGTGGTGCAGAATTTAGAAAAAAAAAATTCCCTACTTTAAAAATAATTTTTATCTTAAATAAAGACTTTTTTCTACAATAATTACATTAAATTGCTAATGTAACCTGGGAAATTTTGTTTAGAAATAAAACATTTACTTTTCAAAAAATTTGTCAGAAAATAACTTTAAAAAAAAAGGTAAATACTTTGAAAATTTTAGTAAACATAAGAATATAAGAAAAATAATTATTTTAAGTAATTTACAAGACTCAAAAAATGTTAGCTTACTTATGAGTATTAAGAAGGCTTTAAAATTTAAACTAACAGTAAAAAAAAATTTGGACAAAACAAATTTTTATTATATTGAAAAACACAGCAACTTTAATATATTTTCTTTTGCCTCAACTTAATTTAAAAAATATTTGATTAAACATCATACTAAGAGTGATTATTTTACTAATATTTAACTTGACAAAAAAAAAAAAATGTCTTATTAGACTTGGCAAGAGCATTAAAAAGATTACAAACAAACAAAAAAAATGTTATGTACAAACTGCAAGTTTATTTCAAGTAGAATTTATTAAAACTCAGTAGAAAATAACTGCTTATTTACTGATGAATATTGAAAAAAATAAACTATTATCAACTTATAACTAATTAAAATTTTTAAGTTTGAAAAAACAACAGCTTGACTACTAAGTTAAAAACACAAAAGTAAAATAAGCAAGCTCATAAATATCAAACTTTACGAAGTCTCTAACTTACAAGTTAGATTAAACAGATTAATATTATAATAAGAAAATACAGCAACTGCAATAATATTTTTTTAGCCTCAACTTTAGTTAAAAAATATTGGATTAATAAAATATCAAACTATTATTAATTGTTTTACTAACATTTAATAAAAAAAAAGTCTAATTATACTTGGCAAGTAAATTAAAAAGTCTACAAACAAATAAAATGTTGTGTAGAAATTGAAATTTTTTTAAAGAACAACTTACATTACTCAGTAAAGAAATTTAAATTTCATTTCTGATAAAAAAAAAAAGTTTAAATAAGTAAAAAACTCAAAAGTAAAACAAGCAAACTAAATAATATTAAGTTTTACAAAGGCTCTAAAGTTAAAACTAAAAGTAGCTTACAATTTAGATATAAGAAACTTATATTATAATAAAAAACACAGCAACTATAATAATATTTTAGCTTCAACTTTACTTGAAAAATATTGGATTAAATACCAAACTAAAAATAATATTTTTACTTATTTTTAACTAAACAAAAAAAGAAATGCATAATGAAGCTTGGCAAGTAAATCAAAAAGTCTACAAACAAAGAAAAAATTATGTACAAATTACAACTTTTTAAAGAAAAACTAAACTTGCTTAGTACAGAAAATAGTTACTACTGAATGTCTACCTAAAAAATTAAAACTTAAGTCTAACTTTGCAAACATAAATACTTGGACTCTTACTTTTCACCTTTGTAACTAAAATTCATTCTTCTCTCCTTTTGGCTTATAAATTTCTGCATCACTTCTTCTTTGAAACTAGTACAGTTTTTAAGTAAGTCTCTACCAATCGAAATTACACTCAAAGAATTTAATCTTGACTGACCCATGGTGTTTCTCAAAAATGTTTTTATCCTTTTCAAAGATGAAAATGTTCTTTCAGCGTCTACACTAGTCATGGGAATAGTTATCAAAGTTCTAAGAAGCTTTGTAGTTTCGTTAAATATTTTAGTCAGGTTATGTTCTTCAAGCAGTATTTTCACTTCCTGATGCATGTGAATAAAATGTTTTCAGTTCTCTTTTTAACTGTTTACATTCAACTACAGGATAGCACTTCTTCACTGTTTCTATAAGTTCTAAAGGAAAACAGAATTTATAAACAGTAAAATATTTTGCCAACAATAACTGTGAAATTCTTAAATTGTTCTAACTATACAGAGTAAACTAATAAATAATTTCAATATTAAAAAAAAATTAAAATAAAAGCAAGGTTGCCACTCTTTGAGTCAAAAGAAACTGTCCTGAGTGACCTTGAAATGCCCTGAGTCACCATGTGTTTTTGAGAAAAAATTAAATTTTGAAAAAAAATTAAAATAAAAGCAAGGTTGCCACTCTTTGAGTCAAAAGAAACTGTCCTGAGTGACCTTGAAATGCCCTGAGTCACCATGTGTATTTGAGAAAAAATCAAAATACCCTGAGTTTCCCTGAGATTTTTTAGAACTTAAAATATCATTAAGTTTCACTGAGTACCCTGAGTGTGTGGTAATCCTGAATATAGCTAAAAAAAGATTAAAATAATTTCAAAAACAAAGAGTTTCATTTTATCAATAACTTTAAGGACATGAAGATAATTTTTTTTTTAATATATTTTTACTATCAAGTTTGAAAACAACTGAACTTTTGCTACAACTGAAGATAAGCTTTGCTTTTAAGGGCATAGGGAAAATGAAACACTTTCTTCACAATTAGATCTTATTTTATGAAGTATTTACTAAGCTACAAGATGCTTTTTACAGATTTTAAAAATTCAAAATACTTTTTTAGATATAGCCGGTCAAAGTCGAAGGCAACAAAAGGTTCCTAACAGGAGGCACAAACTAAAACAGCGTTTAAAAAAAAAGTGTTTTACCCCCCTTTTATGCCCTTAACACATACTTTAGATTTATTTTGCTGAACTTATTTTATACAGTTTTAATTTAACTGAAAGGCATTTTTATCAATATAAAAAATCATATTAATTTTTGAGATATGGTAATTTACAGTCAGAGATACAAAAAGAGTCCTTATTAATATAATATAAACTCAAACAACAAATAAATCAAATCACTAAAACAATATCTTTTTTTATAAGTTGGCATCAAAATCTTTAGATGTTTCTTTTATAAAATAAAACAATTTGCTAAAATAGATATTTAAAACACTAAGAAAAAAAAGTTATAACAAAAGTAATATTTTTTTTTGTATATATAAAAATATATATTGATAGTTAAAAATTTAAAACTTCTCTTCAACAAAAGTATAAAATTTTATAAAGATTAGGATGAAAAGTTTGATAAAAATTGCTTTAAAAATGAAGGAGAATAAAGGTTTTCAGTAAAATTGTATTTTTTTGCTGTTTTAGTTTGCTCCTTGTATAATAAATCAATGTAATCTCTGGCCTGACCGGTTGTATCTAAAAGTTTAATTGGAAGTTTCAAGTTTATTAAAGAGTAACTATTAGCTTTCTGAAAAACTTAGAATTAGAACAACATGTAAAAAAGTGCCTATACATTCCCTCCCCCTTACCCCTCACTATTTTGCACAATTTTTTTCAACAAACTTTAAGATTTTTATTAACTTTTTTTCTAAACTTAATGTTTTTTTTGTTGGAGGTTTAAAATTCAATAGTTTTTTAAGGGTATCTTTTCTGTATTTAAATTTAATTTGTTTTTTATTTTTATGACAGTATTTTTCTCAGGAGCTTAACTTTTTAAAGTTTAGTTGGTGAGGCTGTTGAACTTTTCAAGAAATTTAAAGATAATTAATAAATATGTAACCATTATAACAGTAAAAAATTGGTTAGTTAGTTTTCATGTGGCCATAGGGGTAAAACACTTTTATTTTAACTTAAACAAACTTGTTATTTTCAGAGTAAAAAACTAAAACTGCTTTAGTCAGCCTGAATATTTTCTAATTTGGTCAGTTTTAATTTATCTTTGGTCATCTTGAGTTTTTTTAACATTTCTAATTTATCCTGATTATGAGGCAAGGCAACCATGTTTCAACAATTTTATCTAAAATTTTGCTTTGTTTATGAAAAAATTAAACCAAAAGTCATATAAAGTAGACTAAAATGTTAAACTACTCTAAGTAATCAAAGTTTCTTGGGAAGTCAGACCAATATTTTAAGTTAAGGCTATTTACTTTATTCAAATATGTGACTGTTTCAATAATAATAAATATTATTTAATATAAATCTAAATTATTTTTCTGTAAGAGTTAACTAGAAGTTTATAATAAACTGCTTAACATTTTTTTCAGAACTCAAATTTTACATTTAAATATTATTTTATTAAATATTTTATTAACTTTATTATTACAATAATCAGTTATAGTTAAGTTTATGTATGCAGATTAAAATAAAAAATCGAATTTCTTAGACTTTGAAGATTTAAGTTTCTTATCTTTTTTTTTCAAAATATTTAATTTATGACAAGTTTAAATTTAAAAAATCATGTGAGTACATAAACTCAAGTTTAATCCATTGCAGTAGCTTAGCTTTGTTTTTATTTTATGTTTACTTGTAGATGATACTTAAGCATGTCCTGTTTTAGGGAATTTTCAACTTAGCCTAGTTACCGCAAGATATTGATTTTGCGGTAATTCTTGAAGAAATTTTGCTTTTTTGAGTTCATTTGCGGCAGTCAGCTAAGAGTTTGCGGCAGTAAAGTGGGCAAAATGGTCGTTTTCTAAATTGGAGTTTTAAAAGAGATTTCCTTCCAAAAAATAACGAAAATATTATAGATACTTAATTTTTTCCTTACAAAATTTCCAGGTGGTGCAGTTGCGGTAGTGCAACACCCCACGCGACGCCCCTGGTTGACACCATCATTTATTCCATTAAACCCATTTTTTATAGAAATCTAGTAAAAGTGTTTTTTCAGCTGGTTTTAGAAAATAAATCAACAATTAAACAGCAATAAAATTGAGAAAACCAAGGCTGGTGCCTGTTGGCGCAACAACTACCAATGCGTATCAACAACTACCAATGCGTACCAACAACTACCAATGCGTATCAACAACTACCAATGCGTATCAACAACTACCAATGCAAAAAGTTTCCCCTTCTGGTGCGAAACTTCAAACAATCTTATTAATGTATAAAGTGGAACCTTATAGGATCATACTTCAAACGATTATATATAAGATAGTTTTACCGCATGTTAACTGGAAACTGTACAACTTAACGTTTTCTAAACTTTTAAAGCCAATTTGAAATATATTAATTTTCTTAGATTTTTAAACAGTAAAAATTTTGTGATTAAAAAAGAAGTTAAAGTTATCAAGAATTAACTCTATGTCTTAATTTATAAATTTTATAAATAAAATTTTAGTATTTTTAAATCGCAATAATTTCTTCTTATAAATACACTTCTATAACTTAAGCAATGGCATCTAAATATTTTTATATTAAATTGTTTAGTTTTTTTAACTACCGTTATCCCATATAATGTTTATGTTTGCATCAGTTTATGCTAGTTGGTAATTATTTTGATTAAAAAAATAATAAGTAGTATTTAATGTATACATGCAGTTTGTAGTTTTTTGTGTTGTAGTTTTTTTTAATCTAACACTAAAATATTTCCATTCCATAATAAAGTGTAAGCATGTTTTGTTTAACTTTATTTCAACATACATTACTATATGATTCTTTTTTTGTTTCTTCAGTTTTTACATTTTTAACAGTGTACTTAGAGACTGTTTTATTAATTTTTTACAGTCTTTGTTTTATTTGTTTGTGTGTAAGCACTTATTGGAAACTGTTTGAAACTCTAAACAGGAGTATGTTGTAAATAAGTTGTTTTGTGGTGTTTAATTGAATGTCCTTGAGTTTTATCGTTTATAACGTTGTAAGTTTTATACAAGTTCGCTTTCAGGAAATTAATTTCCTAAGCGATAAAAAAAAATTATCAAAAAGGGCTGAAAGCTCTAACCAGCGGTGGGCAACATACGGTCTGTGGACCAGATCCGAGAGTTACGAATATTTTTTTGTGGTCTTTAACTAATTTTTTAATAAAAAAGCACGTAGTTTATTCAAATTAACTAAAAGTTTACAAAATAATTGGTTTAACCTGCATGGTGTAATTACAATGATTATTTATTAATAATTTGGTGGTTAAATGAAAACTGTTTGTTTTAGAACAAATTTATGAAATAAGGTGGCTTGGAAAAACTATTTAAATAATTCAGGTATTTATGTAAAAAACGCTAACATATCTGGTCTGCCGGCTAGAGAAGTTTCCCACCTCTGCTTTGTGTTTATCTAGTATATCGTTTTACTTAATACGTTGTGTTTTTCAAAATTTTGTACATAGTGTATATATACAATGTTTTGTTGTCTTGTTAATAGCTCACTCGTAGGAATAAATTTCCTACTGTCATTAAAAAGTCCCAGTTAAAGATCAGGGAGTAAACTCAATGAGTTTTGTAAATACCTTTTTTAGTTTTTTTTGTATGATTTTTTTATTTGTTTAAGCATTTGTATATATCAACCTTTTAATGCTTAGCCTTGTACTATTGTACTAATACAATCTACTATAATGCAACTTAAGGAAAAAGTTTCCTATAATCATTAAAAAATCTCTTTTTTGCTATAAAGAGTAAGCTATACACAGTAAAACTTATAGCTTTTGTAAATATTTTATAAGATTTTGATTTTCTATTGTTTCAGTTTTTATCATTTTTGATTATGCTGTTTCTGTTATTTGAATATAGCTTATTTTTGCATACTTTTTACTGATTTAATGATTGTTAATACTATTTTAAGAGATTATAATTCAATATTTCTAATTAACTGCGTTATAATTTTAAAAAGGATGAAACTTCTCAGTTATTGATTGTACACAATATCAGTTTGGTACTTTTTTTTTTTTAATATTTTTACTAATTCTTTATTCAAACTTTACTTTTTATCTAAAGTTTAATATTTTTCAGTTTTGTTTCTGCTTGTGTTATCAACAAAACAGCATTTTCCATTCCAATATGATGAAGTACTTGTGTTTATGGCTGCTTAAGTGACTTAACTTGTTTCTCTATTCATTTTTTGTGTGATAAGTTTTTTTTCTAACTATTTTTGTTATTAAACAAAATTAAAATATATTTTTGTTGGGCAAATGATTATACCTTCACATAATTTTTTGAGTTTACAGCTTTGTTTTATTTCTTTTATTGTTTTGTGTTTTACCTGAAACGACTTATTTTACTGTAAAAAAAGTTACGCAGATTTATATTTACATACTTTATTATCGTCATATTACATTTATAAAAATAACGTAATGTTATGCTTTGGTTTTTTTCTAAAAGCTCGTCTATATTTTTTTTAATTTATGCTTTATATATTCAAAATTTAAAATTTTAAATCAAGTGTTTTTGTTTTCTTTCTGCTTCGTAATAAAGTACAAAGCTTTACGCTTTTCTTCGATAAAACAGTGGTCATAGAATACTTATATTGTTTATTGAAAATATTGTGATCTCAAAATAGTAAACTTTTAGTGTTTAAAAAAAACTTGTTCTTATAAAAACAATCAATAAATAAGCTATTTTTTTCTTATTAATAAATACAGAATTAAAGTTTTTCAACAAATATTAAATAAAAATGGTTAGACTAAAATCCTTTTTATAACATTTAAAATATTATTTTTTTATGTAGTAGAAAATATAGCTAATTTTGTCTCTGTGTAAGTTAAAAATAGGAAGAAAGTGTTATGTAGTTAATACATTATTATTGTAGAATTGTTAAAAAAACATTAGTTTCTGAAAAGAATAACTTATTGTTTGTATATGAATAAACTCTTATTAGATGAAATAAGATAATTGAAACTATTTTAAGTTTTATAGATTTTTACTTTTTAAATATAAGCTTTAAATTTTAATTAGAATTGACTATTTAAGTGCTTGTTAGTAATTTTGCAAGTAACTGTATAATTGTTGACAACACTAAAAATAATTAATATCCTTATTTTTATTCCGTTTAGTTTAGAGTACTTAATCTAATAATGATTTATTTTAAAATATGAGTATAAGTTATACTTTAAAGCTAAATCTGTTTAATTTTAAACTCAAATAGTTTTGGTTAACTCTAACTTCTTATAGATAAAGGAATAATAATAATAGTAAGACTGTCTTAATTATTTTGTTTAAATCGTAGGTGAAAAATATTTTTAGATAAATAAAGTATTTATATAAAGTTTTTTACTTTTAGTTTAAACAAAAAATTTATAAGGTTGTTTAAGAAAGTAAACTTTATTTTTATTGTACGAGATTTATTTTAATATATTTAACAGTTAATAACTTTTAAAGTTTTAAATTGTTCATAAAAACAGCAGTTGTCTAACTAAGATATAATAGACATTTTCAAAGGAGCTTTTTCCACGTTTGAAAAGCAACTATTATTTCTGAATGAACAGAAATGTTAGGTCCTATACTATAGCCTCAAGTATTGGACCTATAGTTATACTTTATTAGGTAAGGCTTGAGTTTTAAACGATATCGTACTTTTAGCTATGTGAACTGAACCTTGCGCAGAGTGTAATTAATTTTACGCTGAAGTTTATAATTATTGTTGAACATAAACATATTTTTATTTTAAGGTTTACTTCATAACTTGAGTTCGATGATAATATTATAAAAAGAGACGTTGAAAATTAAAAAACAAAGGATAATTGTATTATATATTTAAGTTTTTATCAAAAGAAAAGCATAAATACTTATTCTCATAGTCTTAGTTTACTTTATTCATAAGGAACATTTCAGTTAACTTAAAGCGGATTTATTATAAAGGATAGTTTTAGACATACTGCATTTAAAAAATAAAGCTTAAAATAAATTTAATAGACTAGAGTAGTTAAAATAAATTTTAATTAGTTTAACTAAAAACTCTTTTTTAAATCTACAAGCTATGGCAGTGATTGGCAAATTGCAGACAGAAAAGCAAATTCTGCGGTTCGCAATGCTTTTTCCAGCTAAAACTTTATTTGTTGATGCAATTTCAACAAAGTTTTACTCGTAAAAAAAAACAGCCTAATAACTTGATCTTAAACAAATAACTAAAACTTACTAGTACTTTAATATTGCGTATTTTTCACGTGTTTGATATGAATTTTTTAATCAATTACTGCTAATATTTAAAAGAACTGTGGACCGTGAAAAACATTTTTCTATACAATTTGGCCTCCAAGCAACTTTTTCTATGAAAGTTGGCCTGTTACTTGTAAAAGGCATCCGACCCTTGAGCTATAGTTTAATGCACAAGAATAAGAGACTTTATGTAAAACTTGTATTTAAAATCTATAGTTTGTAAATTAAAAAAAAATAAAAGCTTTACATCTAACATTTATCACCTGAAATGATGTTCGTAAGAAGCCTTAGTAGTAAAAAATTTTAAAAATAGTTGTTAAAACTAAAATCACTACTTCTGTATATGTTACTTTTGGATATGCAAGAAAAATTTTATTTTGAAAACAGGTTATTTAGTTATTTTTAAAACTTAGTCTTTCATTTTTTTGATTATGAAATCATTAAAAAACCTAAAAATAAAAGTAAAGTTCATATATATATATATATTTTAGAATTGAACATTCAAGTCCGAAAACAAAGTAAGTTTTTAAAAGTCATTTCCATGCCTAATACTACCAAAACATATTTTCTAGATTCTTAATTCTTCCAAAAATTGAATTCCTAATTAAATTTGATAAATGTGTTGCATCTTTTATTGTACGAGAAGTTATGAGTTTTCACATTATTTAAAAACATACACACTGTGTTAGTGTAAAAAAATTTTAAGTGAGTATTTTCAGCTAATTTGTAAAAGTACTAAGTAGGTAGCAAATTTATTTTTATAGACTTTAATTAAGTTATCTAATTTTTATTTAGGTTTAAAACCACTGTCTAAATAAGTTTCCCTCGTACAATTTTGTTTTAGTATAATATCAATATTCTAAATATAAAACTCTAATACTTTTCTTCTACCATAATTTCATATTTAGTTTTTACTCATAAATTTAAGTTTTTCCCAAAGAAATAGCATAAGTAACGATACTCTGTTAAAATTCAGTTAAAAAGGTAGTTTAGAAAAGTTTATTTTTGAAAATTAGTATACTATATACAATTCAAAATGGATGAAAAACGCTCGTACTCAGAGGAGGAAAAGCAAAAAAGTTTGTTGGAACAACAGGTTAACATTCAAACATTTTTACTAATTAAACATTAAGACAATTTTTTGGTTGTAATAAAGTTATAAAAAAATTTTTTATTATGATAACAACAAACAAACATAACTCGAGTATTGTAAAATTTTTATACAATTAAAGCTACTCAAGTTAAACGCACTGCTTCGTTTTCTTATACCATTTGTTTTTAACAACAGACCTCAACCGCAACTGATGTTAATCATCAAGATAGAGCGAAGGAAAACGAAGGATGCAGTAAGGTTGCGAGGTCAACCAAAGCCGGAGTTTCACCGAGTGATCAACAATCAGCTAACTCTTCAAAATCAGTGCCTAGAGAAGATCCTTACGTGAGTATACTTTTTAGATTTTAGCTCGCTTCAGAGTGGTTTATATTAACATTTGAAGTATGTAGTAAAACTTTGTTAGTCGTTTTTTTAGTTAATTTTTTGTTAAAAAGACTAGTACTAAAACTTTTTTTAATGTTTAAATGCATGTGCTTGTTTGTTAATGTTGTTTAATTCTATACGAAAAACTGTATTACGTTGGTCAGAAGTTTTTGAAGTAATTCAAAAAACAATTAGTAAAACATACAAAAACAATTGTTTTATCTTATAACTGTAATACTAAACTTAAAAGTAAACTGTATGTTTTTTATATGTAGTTATCTTGCTTTTTGATGAGGATTTTTGGTTTAACCTGTATGAGCATTCTTTTTAATTAAACTTCAACAACAGACTCTTATGAGAAAAATTACCCCCAAAACTCATCAACGCTACAATTGTATAAGCAAAGGGGCAAGACTGACCAGCAACGAGATTAAAAAAAACTTGGTGCCCAAGCAACAAGGTGGCACTTCCAAATCAGTTCTAATGGAAAGTTTTTACGTAAGTACACATTTTTATAACTTATTTAGAGTATTTTGCGATAACTATATGTTGATATGTTAAAAATTAAACCACGTAGTAAAGTATAAATACGCTTATTTAGATTAAATTGTATCGCAATATTGTAAAATTTTCTACAAATAAAGCTTAAACTTCATGCATTCGATTGATTAATTTGCAAAAATCATTTGACTCGTTTTTTAAACTGTGCTAGTAACATTATTAAGCTTAACGTTAACAACAGAGGCCAAGTGGCAGTAGTCAGAGTTTGTGGCCAACCACATGTGATGTCCCGAGGAAAATGGCCAACTTGACAATCAATCAAAATATGCCAACAACCTCGGCTCAGGGTTCAAAGAAACGCTTTGGAGTTTTGACGCCAAGTTTAAACAAAACCCCCAAGATGACGAGCTTAGAGATGAACTCGAGATATCCTATCAGTCGTCGCACAACTGACGAAGAATTTAGTAACTCGTTCCAAAATGACGGCTCCGTACCCGCTACAGATTGGCGGTACTTCAAAAAATATCCATCTAAGGAAAATTTAAGTCAAGCAGAGAAAATGAAAACTGAGCCAACTGAACGCATGATTGGCAACTATGACAAAGAGGTCGGCAAGCTTTTGGAGAAGCTGGAAACAACTCAAGTCCTGATTAACTTCCACCGAAGGAGGGTCGATGAACTGCTCAACAGTCTGGGTGAATGCAGCGACACGGTCAAGAAAATACTCACGGATATCGAGAAATGTGAAGAGGAAAAACGCAAAGAATAGTTTCTTATGATGCTTTTCAACTTGTGCTAACGCGTATTTTGAGGATAGCGAACTATCTTGCTTTTGTTGAAAAATAAATTGTTTAACAATGGTGCTTTGTATGTATAAAATTCAACTTTAAGTATTGTGCAAATTGAAAACTTAGAAAAAAATAAACTTTAATAAGTGAAATTTTTTTTGAGTTTAGCTGGTTAGTACAAAGGAGCCTGCTAAGGTTAAACTAATAGTACACGACTTAATTATGCTAAATAAACTAAACAACAAAGTTTTAACTTTTTAAAATTTAAACTAAAAAGGAAAAATAGTTTTAAGTAAAACGAAATTTAAGAACTTTAGGAATTAAAGAACGTGTTGATTTTTTTTTACACATTAAAAAAAAAGTAATATAAAAATTATAATAAATATAAAAAATTGGTTAAAAAACTAATTAAGTTTAAACTCTACAAGGTTTTACATATTGAAAGTAAGCAATAAAATCCTTTGAAGTTTTTAGATCTCATAAAAATACGTAAGATTAACATTTTCTGTAGCTTAAAACAAACAAAATAGTATATGTACAACGTAATAAACAGACGTTTTTTTAATGTTCTACTTATATTTTTTTCTTAATAACTGTTTCTAGATTAATTAACTGTAAGGCAAATTTGTAACTTTATTTAAGTATGGGTAATAAAAAAACACTGAAATTATAAAATCGAATTAAATGTTAAGTTTTTTTTGTTTTAATTATAAAATATATATATAAAAAGTGATACCCAAAATTTTACTGTTTTAGACTGACAAGCCTCATTTTAGGCTGAAATTTTCCCAACCCCAAGTTGGTCGACGCACATTTGGGCTTACAACCAGATAAAACTATGTAGCCTATTGATAATACAGGTTTTCAGTACACTTTTTCTTCAACATAAATTAGACATATACTACCCTAAAAATATCTTAATAACTTAAGTTGTCTGAACTTGAGTTGCCATGTAACCGCTACATAAATACTAAACAACGTACTTTGCAGGGCAACAAAAACCAAAGGCTATAGAAATACATTTTTAAACTTATTTCCTATTTAAAGTAAACTTAACTGTATTTAAAATATATATTGTAAATTCAAAATTTTTTTACCGTTTGTGTTGACTAATCTTTGCCATTAATCAAGTTAATTAATTAAGTTAAGGTTACAAAGAACAAATGCTTATTTCCATAGATATTCACAATCTTCTCGAAAAACTAACTTTCCAAATCTCATAAATTTTCGAGCATTTGTACTAACAGATAATTATATTTTGCCAAATTGCCTTAACTTTAGCAAAAATGAGGCTATAAACAGGGTTTCCAAAAGTATTTTCAAGTTTTTTCCAGGTTTTGTAAAGTACAATTTTTTTCTATTTAAGTTGAAGTGTCTTAAAAATGTTGAAAAGTATACTGAAAGGCTTATTTAAACTTGTTTTATAATATATAACAATCTAAATGATACAAAAAACTCTGTTTTATATGATAGATTTTAATTTTAAAGCTCAATTTCATTTTTTACAGAAAAGTAATTAATTATTTCGGGTTGTTTAGTTATTTATGTTCAAAAATAGTTTTTTTTCAGTTTCTTAAATCGATTTTTTGCTTAAGTTGTCAAGTTCCAGGTTTATTGGCTTCCCTTTGTAAAATAAAATTCTTCAAAAGAATATAATTCACAGTTTAATAATTTACTTAAAAAATCTGATTTATAAATTATTTATACGACTCACAAAATTTAAGAATTTAAACCAACAAAACTGAAAATTTTTAAATATTGCCAAAAAAGTTGACCTAGCCTGACGCGTATGAACCTCAATACAGATTTACGGTTACAAGAAACATCAAACTACTAAAATACTAATGAGTAAACTCAAAGTTGTCGAAGATATAAGTTATAAATTTTGATATTATGATACAGTGCACCCAAAAGTACTCATACAACCACTGAAGAAGTTTAAATGAAATTTTAAAAAATGAATTTAAGACCCTTTGGGTGACTAAGGAGCTTTGAAATTTTGTTAACTGGATCTTTATAATTTCACTAAAATTTCAAAACTACAATGGAGATAACATAATGGCAATTTAACTAAAAGAGAACTATATACTTACCAAAGTGCATAAAGAAAATGCATACTGGAAAACTTAAATATCCTACTTTTTTTTAATCTTATTATTTCACTATATGTTGCCAATTTCTAATTTGATATATTTAAGGTTAAAATATATTTTTAATATACTTTCTACCCATAAAACTCTTTAAAATTATTTAAAGTTTCAGAATTATTTTAAAGTAAACGAAATAGCAAAAATGTTATAATTTGTCAAAAAATACAAAAACTGACTAATCAATGAACAATTCATTAAAGTTTAAAAGTTGTTTTTAATGCTCGTAAAAATGACACAGTGAATAAAATATTAAATCTAACTCTAAAGTTTATTATTATTATAACTAACAATTAAAGTAGCTAATTGGCTGATTTAACTAACATTTTTGAAGAAAAAACTGTAAAATATTAATCAAAATATATCATAAGTACATAGATTCTCAGAAGATTCTGTCAAAAGGTAATAATAATAAAAGCTAAAAAAAATCAAAACATTCTTATGTGAAGTTTTCGAATGCAAAAACTCAAAAAGTGAGCATGAAAAAAAAAGTAAAACATGCATAAAATAACGTAGAAACAGTCAATACAACCGGGGGCACGTTCAGTGAAAGTCGCGAAAAGGCCCTTGGTTTTGCGCAAGCAGCTACTATTGTATACCGCTTGAAACTCTTCTGTCGAATTTTTGAAGCACATCTTTGCAAGCAGCTAAAATTTAAAATCTTGCGCGACCTAACGGCACTTAGAAAGAATCGATTAGATTTGCAACCATACAAAAAACAAACGATCGAATATAAATCCAGCGAAAAATTAAACTCTTGCCATAAATATATATTAGTGTAAAGCTTAAATAAATGTACTACGGCGTAAACGGTAAAACAACTATAAACAAAAACTCGTCTCAAATCAGCTTTGCGCGTGATATTTTATTAACAAAGTAAAATAGCACCTAGACTTTTTTTGTTCAAACAGATCGATGATTTTAATCTTAAAACTAAAAAAATAAAAACTAGTAACAAATGCAGGCAACTATACGTACGCTAAAATTCAAAACAAAGCCAAATTCGTTCCGCCAGACTGAATCTTTCGCTTAAAATCACCACTCGTACATTTTTCGAAAAGTGGACTTCAGTCGTAGTCCCTTTTGTGCGACTTCTTTGACTTCTTCGACTTTTTGTTCTTTTTCTTCTTCTTTTTCGACTTCCTGTCATCGTCGGTTTTGTGTGAGGAGGCTCTCGATGACGACTGGGTATTGTATCAAAAAAAAATTGTATAACATTGAATCAGATATTTTCACTAAAGTCAAATAAAAAATATTTTAACTACAAGAGAAGGTAAGCTAATTTTGATCTTACTAAATGTAAAGAAATATTTAAACTCAGTTATAGTTTTAGAAAAAAAAAACAGCCGAATTTTAGTAAGACTTTAATTAATTTTGAGTGAAAACCCTAAAACATAGTGTAAACATTTAATTTATTTAAATGGTGTACAAATCAGAATTTTCTTTTAAGAACTATTTTTTATAAAAACTACCCAAAAAACTTATTATAAACAAAATATAATAAAAAACATGTAAAAATAAACAAACAACAAAACTCACTCTCTCAGGTTGGTGGTCGGGCGGCGGCTTGATGAAGGTCCTGCCGTTGCCAAGCGACGCACTGCGGTCCCTGGTGACGACCACGCACTTCCTGGCGTCCTCCCGCCGCTTCTTCGACGGGGTGCTGGGCGGAGGGGTGGGCGTACTCCGTCGCCGGCTCATCGTCCGCGAGCGCCCCCTTGCGGTGGCAACCGGGCTGACCGACATGGGGGAGGCGGAGCTGTCCGACGAGAAGCGGTTCTGTTGCGGGGGAAATCCCTGCTGCTGCTGTTGGGGCGGCGATCGGGGAAGTCCCTGGTGGAGGGCAGGCGGCGGAAATCCGGGAGTGGGGAGAAACTGCGTTGGGAAGGAGGGAGACGAGGTCGGAGGGCCCTGTTGCCATGACGATAATTAATACGTTTTCAATTATAAAAACCTAATTGTTATTAGTGATACGTTCAAGCAATGTTATTAATTTCTCATTTTACATAATTTAACACAAAAGCATTGATTATTAAAAAAGTGTTTTGCTTTTTGTATTACAAAACTCTAATAAAAAACTTAAGTTATAAAAAAAGTTATTTATTAGACCAAGTATTTTAGAGTTCTAATTTAAAACTGTTAAATAAAGTCTTTTGCACATCGCCTTAGCTTTGAAAACTCTTCAGCAATATTAAAAAGAAATGTAAAAAGCAAACTGATAAAAAAACTAGTATAAAGCACCACTGCAAACTAAAATAGTGTGAAAAGTTATAACAAAACACTGCATAAACATGGTTGCCACTGATCAAGCTGAGAAAAATTTCCTGACTTTTCCTGACTTTTTACCAAATTTTTTTTGACTTTTCTAAATCAAACTCTTAAATTAAACTTATTCTAAAATACATAATTTAACTTTTGAAACTATATAATGCTTTCAATCTAATTTTAATACAGGTTAAAAACAACAGTCATCAAACTATCAGTACATCACTTAAATCATCTGTGTATGATTGGTGTTTGGTATAAACAGCTCTATCAGCAAAATACTTCTATAATTACCTTATAAACACAGCTTGTCTGAAAAAAGACACAATTTTTTAGCATTTCCTAGCATAAATGTATCTAGATAAACAAACGTTCTGCTCCGGAGACTTTCAACGGCTTTTATAACAAATACTCTACATTCTTTATTAAAATTTAAGATCTTTTGTTCCTCAGCTAGGTCTTTTTTCCTCAAATTTGAAAGCAAATTGGATGCTGCACAACCAAGATCAAGGGCAGGTTTCAGGGAGGCTTGATCATTCAATTCAATCTTGAATAACTTGTGAAGGCTGAGGTTTGAAACTATTCCGTCTTTCATAAAGATAGACAGCAATTTGTTCACCAAGCACGAAATGTCCTCATGCATAAAGGCAACAATAGGCTGAGTACTCTGGTATAGTGTCAAAAAAGGTTGCATGAGAGATACTACATAACTAAAGAAATGCATCTTCACTAAGACAAGATAATCAGCCACTGCATCCCTTACGACTCGGTAACACCTGTTGTCAGGACATTTACTCTTTGGACCTAACTTCCAAACAAGAAAAAAAATTAATGTTTGGTCAAATTTCGATGGCACAATCAGCCACTAATACCTCTCTTATAACTTATTTTATCAATTTAAACAACTTTGAAAAAATTATAAAGAGGTAAGATACTAAACTAGGTGCTTAGTTATAAAGAACTCAATTGTTTACTTAAACAAAAAACACTTTGATTCTAAAATTATGCTAGATAAACTTTTGTGTATATATCAGTTTCACTATGGAAGTGTCTTTGCTACAGATCATCAATAAAAAGCTTACAAAATCTGCTTGTTCAAGTAGGGTACTTGTTCAATATGTTAATAGAAATTTTTTGCAGTTTTATAAAGGATATTCTACTAAATTACACCAGATGAAGGTATTGGAAATAAAATTAAATATTTTTGTAAATTTCTAGGAAAATTTTGGAATTTTTTTCTGACTTTAAAGGACTTTTAATTAATTTTTACCATTTGAAGGCTTTGGAAAACAAGGAATTTTGTAAATTTAAACTAACAAATCTGACTTTTTTTAAAATTTTATTAAAATTCCTGACTTTTCCTGACTTTTTTTCAAAACCCCCCATTTTTTCCTGACTTTTGTCATTTTTTTAAAATTTTTCCTGACTTTTCCTGATTTCCTGACTTTTCCTGACCGAGTGGCAACCCTGCATAAAACTCGTATTAAAATAAAGGTTTATAAATAAATTATTGAAACAAAACTCAGCTTCACTCAGAGTTGCCAAACGTTTTTGGAAATTTTTTTCAGGTTTTCAAAATTTCTTCCAGGTTTTTAAAATTACACGTTTTAACTTTTAGGGTCTATTTTTAGTTTAAAATTAAGTTTAAGGTAAAAAACTGTGTTAAATAGTATAACGACATTGAAAAAATACATTTAAGCTTCTTTAAATGTGTTTTATAATGAAAAATTTTGAGGATAACAAAAACATTTTATCTATACAATAGATTTTTCGTGTCAGTTCGAAACTTTACTACTTAGCACGTAAAAGCTGTTTAAAATTCCTTTTTTTTTTCAATTTCTCAAATTCCAAGTTTTTTCAGCCTAAATTGTCAAATTCCAGGTTTTTCCAGGATTCCAGGTTTTTTGGCAACCCTGGTCACTACAAAATGAAATGATGAATAAAAGTTATGTTATACGCTGTCTTGTTAAACTAATGATGATAAAGCTTAGAACATAAAGAAGCCATAAAATCTAACAATTGAGATGACAGCCGTTTTTGGTGAAGTTGGAAGTGCAGAAGTTCGCATAACAACGTGAGTTTTCTGCAAATTTAACAATAAGTTTTATCAATTAAAGTTACCTTTCTGAGTAACTAAACTATTCAAAATCAGTAAAAAACTTAATGGCAGCGAATTTATCATAAAGTCTACTAGGAACTGTTCAATGAAGTTGTATAAACTTTCGAATGTAGTAAAGTATGTTGCAAAACACAATCTGAGTTTAATGAAAAACACCAAATTAAAAAACTTGATATTTTATGTTTTCTACACTCGGCTAATTAACAAAAATATGTGTGAACAAGATTCAAATAGAGTTTTCATTGCAACTTAACTCCTTTATAGCTGGAAAAAAAGACAACCCAGAAGAGATCACCAGCAGACGAAGATGTGCAAATTTGGGTTTTTTTAACTCTATTTAAATCATAGTGAACAAGCACTCTGAAGGACAAAAATAGCATTGTTCGCCCTTTATGAAGCAGCGATTTGAAAAAAGAAGTGATTTAAAACACAGTTAAAACTGTCTGCCGTAAAAACACGATCCGCTATCATAATATCCTTGTTTCATTACAAGTTAGCAGCGAAGAAATTTTTAAAAGTCATTATCGTTGCAAACTGTTATAACTAAACAAAAAATAATTCGTAAATATTTATCAGCAAGCCGTCCAGTTGCTTCACAAATATATTAATAAAACTTGGTCAAATAAAGAAGGGAAGTGGAAAAATTAATATTAGTAGTATTTGTAGATATCATATTTGCTTGTTCTCACTCTTGCTTTTATTAAATTATTTTTATTAAATTTATCTACTCTGTTAGTCTTCATCAGTCGGGCAGTAAAAATGATTAATGACACCAGTGCTGATTATAATTTTTAAAGAAACATTTGCGAAAGTCTACACAGCCAAGCCTGGACTTTCGTGTGCCGCTTTAAAGTTAACATAAGGATGAATCATACTAATTCGATCATCAGACCACAAGCCTTCGGTAAACTGAGACTAGGGTTTTGTTCTTATTGAAACTCGTCAGTTAGCCTACAAACGGTTTTTAATGTTTTCCGATGAAGAAACCGTTTGCTAACTGATGAGTTTCAATAAGAACAAAACCCTAGTCTCAGTTAGTAAACGGTTTCTTCATCGGAAAACATTAAAAACCGTTTGTAGGCTAACTGACGAGTTTCAATAAGAACGAAACCCGGGTTTCAATCTACCGAAGGCTTGTGGTCTGATAATCGAATTGGTATTTCTATCGTTAAGGTATAACTTTTTTTTCAAAATTCAAACTTTGAAAATTGTACTGTTTAAAATTTTATTCCTCTATGCTATATTTTCATATAACTTTTTAATCGACTTGGTTTTAAAAGGAATCAATTGTTCAGAAAACAAAAATCTTTTTGAATTATATTACACTGTATTATATATATTACAGCATATCATTTATAACCTAATACTAAACTTCTAAAAAAAAATTCAATTTTAAAATAGTAAACGATAACAAATCAAGTTAAATTAAAGAGAGATTTTTTTTTTAATTAAGCAACTATTTCTTGTTTTATTTATTGCCTTTTGTAAAACTAATATTTTAAGTAAAGCTGTAAAAATAAACTTTTACTACACTTAAAATGACTGCATTCTATGAAGGTATACATATTTGTATACTCACAAAGAAAAACAGAAATTACAGTATCTACTGTTATTCAAGAAAGCTCATTATACAGAAATTCAACTGTTTTACAAACCTGAAAACTAACAACTCAAAGTCCAAAAGACTATCTAAGTGTAACATTAACACACTAAAAAACGTTACCCTTTAACACCTTTCAACTTCAAATCAAAAATTTAAATTACCGTATTACAGTATAACTTATTGCTTTAAATCTAAATTCTGTACGGATTAAATTAAACTGCCGCAAAAGCAAACCTAATATGGAAAAAACTTTATAATTAAAAAAAAAACTTACGGAGAACTGGTCCATAGGTTCAAAGGGGGCCGCGGGTCGCTGCGTTGCCGTTGACAACTGCACAGGGATGGGCTGGCCGTTGGGGACTATGGGGGGAGGAAAGTTGTACCTGGGTATTCCTATTGACCCGCTGATCCCGCCCCTGACCGTCATCAGAAACGGCGGGCCCGTTGCCTGGGTAACCACGGTCGGAATGGGGGACTCACCCCCGTTGGCACCAAGGATAGGGATCTGCTGGCCGACGACCGGCACCTGCATCGGCTTGAACTTTTGCTTCAGCTTCGGCGGGGACTTGTCCCCTAAGGCGGGGAATTCCGAGTAGTACAACTTTTCCTGCGCCAGCTCCTTCTCCTCTTGCGCGCCCTCCAAGTCGGGAACTTCTTCTCCGGGAGGAGGCGGGTGCTTCTCGCCGGGCTTGGGCGGGTTGAGGTCGTGCAGCTTGAGCTTGTTGCCGTTGACGACCCTGCCGCGGCCCCTGTTTTTCGGCATGTAGCTGTCCTGCGGCGCCGGGGATTTTCTTTTCAGCCCCGCGGGGTTGTCGTGATTACCGCCGCCCGAGTGGGGAGGCTGATTTCCGCGGGGCCCGTCTCTGTGCGGCGGGCCCCTGTTGTGGTTGTTGGGGTGGGGAAAGCGGTTGTTGTGGTGGGGGCCCCGGCCGTGAAAGGGGTGCTTGTTGCGATGGTTACCGAAGCTGTCGCCCCCGCCGTTCGTGTTGCGGAAGTTGTTGTTGCGGTGACGGGGTCGGGGAAAGTTGTTGGGGGGCATCTGGTGGTGGTTGTTGGGCCGCATTCCGTTCATTTGACCCTGAAAAACAAAACAGTTACAACTGATGTGCATCGCAACACTTTAAATCTGTCAAGCAATGACTTTCAACGCAAGTTAATATTTAAAACGTCAGCTTGTTACTCTTAAAATTCGAAAATGCAAATAAATTTTCTTTCTATGTAAAAACTATATGTCGATCGACTCATACCATCATTGGATTAAACACTGGCCTCGGGTTGAAGTTGGGATTTCTGCAGCAAAAAGGACACGTGCACCCGTTCTGCTCAGCAAGATTACAAAAGAAATATATTAAGTTTTTTGTGGTAAATTGAAAAGTAAAAAAAAAACATTCAGATAAAACATTTAAAATATCAGTTGTAATTACGAAAACTCTATGTTTTACCCATTGATTTTGCTTATTTTCATTGAATTCAAAATTCTAACTAATTCTAGAAGACTGTTGGAAAAAAAACTAAAAAGTTAAAGCATATAAATTATAATTGATACTAACGCGAGGCGATCCAGGCTTTATTCCGGATTCTTCAGGCGTGAGGTACTTCAACGCTATCACGTTCTGACACTCGAAAGACAGAGTGAGCTGCAAGTTGATTAATTTGTTAAAAACTGACGGACGCGCTCAAATTTATACTAATGCTCGAGAATATCGCAGAAACACCTGCATTGATAAACAATGAGGCACGACAGGATAATCTACTTTAAAAAAACTACCTGAACGAACCTAAACGGAGTCTTAGTTAACAATTCAAGGGTAAAAACTCAAAGGTGAAACTAGAAAGTTTGGCAACAAGCTGGCGTGCTTGAAACTTATCAGCAGATTGTTTTTATTTACAATTATTTTGAAGATGAGAATATTTTAATTTTGACCTTTTAAAAGTTTTAAGATGCAGGGTGTTGTTTCCGTAAACTGGCATAAATAAAATATACAAACAAAAACTTTAAGTCAACAAAATTTCCGTATAGATAATATGGTTTATTAAAATTAGTAGCGCACTTATAATTAATTATTTTGAAAAAAATACGTTTCAACTACCTTTATTTATGAATAAGACTAATTTTATTTTTCTTTAGATAAACTATTATGTACTAGTTTATATAAAACTTTAAGAAGCATAGAAGTCTTAATAAAATACAAAGTTGAGATAAAAAAGCTTTGACAGTATATCTTGTTTTAAACTTAAATTTTAAAATGTTGTACTTTTTCACAGTTCCCAAATTTAATAATTGTTTAATTTTAAAGCTTCGAAAAAGAATAGATTTACCAAAAAAAAAACATTTAAGTAAATTGTACTTACAAACTTTAATTAAACTTTTTAACTTTTGTGAACAATAAAAATATCTAAAGAAAATAAAAACATATCAAACTTCCATGTCTTTGGTGTAAGCGTTAAGTTTGCTTCTTGCCCAGTTAATGATGCTGTTTCTCCAAGACTGTAATGTACGCTAATGTAATAATACATGGATTTCTTGTTAATTTTGGATTGTAAATGAAAAAAATACAAAACTTACTTAAATTTTTTTTAATACAAAAAGAGTCTCTTTAAAAAACTACTATTTATAAAAATTTTATCTAAAAAAAGTGCATTTTAAGTTCAATCTGGAAATATTTCAAAAACCAAACTCCCTTATCAACTTATTATAAAAACTAAATTTAATAAAATCTACAAAAAATACTGTGTTTTGAAAATTAGAAACTTGAGTTTAAAACTGACAAAGTGTTAAAACCCATTTGAAAACTTTATTTTTTACATAAAGTTACTAAAACATATTTTATGCTTATGGCTATCAAAAAGATACTTTTCTAATTTCTATGTCACATAGCAATTGTGCGAACTAACAGTTGTAGTAGGTATTTGCATCGGATGAAGAACTATATTTTCAACATATTGCATTCCAACGAACCAATGCTTCCTGAAAATTGTTTTCCTGCGAAGCATACGATAACTTTAAATATCTTTCAATATAAAAATAACAAAATAGCTGAAAAAACAATTGAAGGAATGACCATAAAAACTAGCTCTTATACGTTTAGGAAATACGTTTGTGTTGTTTTAAATTGTGAATTGTTTAAAAATTAATACTTATGACCAACTTTACATCATTAAACTTGAGTTGATTTTTTTTAAAAGCTTGAAATTTTTTGTAGGTAACAAACAACATTTCTAGCAGACCGGGTCCACAAACCAGGACGCGGTTCGATCCGGATCTTTTCACCAATTGAGATTAAAAAAACTGGAGCAAAAAAAACAAAGGTCCCCTGATCCGGTAGATTATTAAAACGTTGCAGTACTTATCAAGAAAACTGTTGAAACAAACTCTGGGGTGAAATATGGTTTGTTGAAGGTCTTGGTGTGGAGGTGCGCCTTCGTCACGTACGGGCTGTCCGCCGCCAGACTGTGAGTGAGCTTGTGCATCCTCGACTCCACGATTCCGGTCCTGTGCAAATTTCAATTACGCGTTAATACAGTTGTTTGCCTCAACTAAAAAAATTACTCGAATGTAAATAGCTTATTTAAACAGAGGTGTGCAAATTAAATATTTTATTCACGACCGGTTTCTTAAAGACCTCTTGAAGAGATCGCAATCTTTTGCCACCGAAACCGGTTGTGAATAAAATATTTAATTTGCACACCTCTATTCAATTACATCTTTAAAAATAGATTTTAAAACTCAAGCCCTGACCACACAACATTATCTTTCGTGTTAGATAAAGTTTGGATAAAAGTTTGGTAAGATAACAATTAATAATAATAATTAAACGTACGCAAGCATAAATTGATAACAACTATTTTTAATACTTAATCTAAAGATTTTTTACCTGAAAAACTTACCTAAAATTTGAGTTTTTAAAAATACAAAACTGTCTTTCATATCGTACATAATCGTAAATGCAAAAGTCAATTGTTTAATTGTATTTATCAAAATGTAACACATCACTAATCACAACAAATTCTCAGGCTTTAAACGTATCAACAAAACATCAGCAATGTACTCACCACGTTCGGAAGTTGTCTTTTGTTTCGGCGGAAGCGGTGACCACGAAAAACTTGTGGAACTGCTGAAAGAAGGGGTACGGTTTGAACAGCTCCTGCCAGCTCAAGCTTCCCTCCTTGATTCGGGACGTCACCTCCAAGCCTCTTTGCAGCTCCTGCAACGAGAACCAGTTAGCAGGAGTTTCAAGAACCGGATGGTTTTTGAAAGTTTAAATTAACAAATACTTAATCTGTAAGTTTGTGTAAGTTAAAATAATACAGTTTTGAAGGATAAAACAAATTATAACAAAAACACTTTTCAAAAAAAAACATAGTGTTTTATTTTCTCAAGTTTTTTATTAGTTTACTTGGAAAAATTAATATTAGGGTAATATGAGCATTTTCAAGTATTCAATAACATAAATAAAAGTGAAATCGAGCTAATAATAAAGCAAATATAAAATTTTTGCAACATAAAGAAAAAATATGAAAATACTTCACATATCCGTATGTATATTGGTTATCTGTTTAATTCAAACTTTATTTTTGTTAGTTTATACAAATTATTCAAAAATTTAAAAGCAAGTGAAAAAAATCATCAGTAATTTGAAGTTTTGTAACTAAACATAAACGTGTGCACAGAATTAGTGCACACGTTTAATTTTCTAAAAACCTTAAACAAAACAACCAAATGTTTACTTCACGCATTCCAAATCATCGTTTTTTTTTTTAAAATGCTCAACCGAAACCTATAATATTTTTTCTCAAGAAAAAACGCGACGAGCCCGCCGAAAACCCTCTAAAAAATTTTTTCGCCAGACCTGCTTGATGGTGGCGAAAGTGGACTGGTTGACGTTCACCGTGGAGTTCTGGTGGGGGTAGCACGGGGTGAGGATGGGCATCAGGTGCTTAGAGTCGTAGTGCTTCGACTTGTCCCACACGGCGTGCTTGGTGGGCGCGATGGGCAGGGGAGTGGCCTTGTTCAGCTTCACCGGCGTCGGCCACGGCCTGTCGGTTACAAAAAATCATTGGGTTTGTTTTGAATGAAATTTTTTTGTTTTACGAAGTTCGAGCCGCTCGTGAAACTGTCAGCACGAGTTTCTCAAACTCACACCTTCCGAATGACAAAAAAAAGTTGAAAAAATTATGCATGACGTTTAAAGACGTTTTTTGAAGTCCTCCGAGCTAAAAGTTTCCACGCAGCTCGTAAAATTGTTTAAGACAGTAATGAGCGATTTTTGTTTTTATAAATCATTGAACAAGTCATGTTATCTTTGAATGCAAAAGATATGTTTAAAGTCAAACTTTTTAAAAACATAAAATATTTTTTTTAACTCTACTATTCCTATAACTTTAAAGCAAAGATAACGTAAAATTTACAATTTACAATAACAATTTCAAAGATTTATTTTACTTTTAAATTAAAAACAAATCAAAAAAAAAAAAAAAATTTTTAGAAAAATGTCAAAACAAAACAACTTTTTTTAATAAAATTACTTTTACGCATCATTAAAAGACGCCGTAAATATTCAGAACTGAAAATTTTACAACAAAACCACTGACCAGTTTGAAAATTTTCGGAAGAACTTTGCAATTATGTCTGGGGCGCTCACATTTTCGTCGTCTTCCGTAGCTTTCGCCACCAGTATGGCGCACTGGAAACCTCCCAAGTATCCGTACACATTGCTGTACACTCCCCTGTCTGTTGACAATTGCTTGTAAAAATTCAAATTTTAATTTGATTTTAGGGGAATGTGCTAGAAACAAAGTTTTTCTTGTTTACTAGATCCAACTACTTTAAAATTATTATTTAAAATAAATCCTTTGATTTCATCTACAATACTTCAACAAAAAAAAAACAATATCCAGGCTATTATTTAGAAACAAATTAATATTCACTCAGGTGTAGATGTAAAGAATAAAGATAATTTATAACAAATATTAAAACAATAACAGTCGAAGCAAAAGCACTTGAGTTTTATACAAAAGTTAACCTTGCTCGATATAAACTGTTGCTAAAGATAAAACACTGAACATACTTCAAACTAACATAATAAACTATGCCAAAAATTTGTAAAACACTTTTTAGTACGACTTCACACATTTACGAAGCGCTAGCTTCAACCACACACAGACAAACACTCACTCTTGGCCCACACTTTGACGGCCCGCAGCGCCAGCTGGAAGCTCCCAAAGTTGCCTCCCACCGTCTCCTTGATCACGTCGGCGTTGAGCGTCCCGTTCAGGCTCCTGGCGCACGTGTTCTCCATCTCGTCCTTGTCCTCGTCCGTTATCTGCCGCAAGTCCGCGGGTATGCGGTTCCTGCTGAAGCTGGCGAAGCTCAGGTCGACCTGCGCGGAGGTTTGGAGTTGTTATGTGACGAGCGTTATGTTAAAAACAGAAAACATGTTGAGAATTTTTTCATTGGCTACTGTCACAGTTGTGTATGCAGTTTCTGTTGCGTTTACTTCTTTTAATTAAAAAAAAAAATAGTAGTTCTGACCGCCGTTTTGACGTATAAATGCGTCAGTTGTCAAAAGTTTGCTTTGATAACTGTTGATTTTGTGCTTCGAAACGGTTGTAAGCAATATTAAAAAAATGGTTGTTTTTAATACATAATAAGTAACACTTTACATAGATACGTAGAAAAACGAATGGAAATGTTTACTTTAGAAAAATATAGAACATTTTACATTATAATATAGAGGTAAATTTTTTTCAATAGTTTTATTTTTTACATAAAAAGCTACCAGCTGTTATTTACCGTTTTTTATTTCAATAAAGCTGTTGAGATAACTGCGATCAAAGTTCGAGACTTTAATAGGTTCCTAATGGAAGGCGCAAACTAGAAGCTTAAAATAGAGCATTTTACAAAAAACTTGTCTCCCTACAGTTTTTAATAATCGTAAAGTTGTTTTAAAGATCTCTCTTACCAATCTTTAGTAATTATAAAAAACTATTTTTTTATAAAAATTAACAACAAAAACACTTTTTATTAAATCCGCTTACTACAAATTGTTTATATACTAAATAATAAATTGCTTCAAAAATTTAGGAGAATTATATTTTTTTAATTCAAAGAGAACCAGTTGTGAAAAAATTATATTTCAAAAATTTGTTCTGAAATTTTTTAATCTTAAAGTAGTTATATCTCAATAATTAATTGTTTTTTATTCTATAAAATATATTTTATAGTATTTATACTTTAAGCTTTCAAATAAATGCCAGAGGTTGAGTTATATTGAGATTTAAATACTTGTTAAAGTTTAGCATAAAATAAAAAATCGATTAAACTACTTGATCTTAAAAAAACTGAATAAAATGTATTTAAATTATAGAAAATTATTTAATGTTTATGCTAAATGTGTATTAGATACGTTTTAAAATTAATATAGAAACTTATTAGAGAATGATATATATAAATATATATACAGCTGTACCAAGCAAAAGTTTATTTTGTGTATGTTATTTCTATAAATATATATATATATGTATATTTTAAGTCGCTAGAACCTTAGTTCCGAAATAAAAAATAAAAATATTTTTTTAAATTAAATAACTAGTTTAAACAAAACAGTATAAAGATTACTTGTATTTTCATTAAAAAAATAAAAACAAAATTACCTCAACTTTTTCAAACTTCAGCTTGATGATCGGACAAAATGCTGAGCGTATCGGCTGTTAAATGTTTTGTTGGTTATATAAACTGAATAAAAACATTAAAACAACAGCACTAAATTATAATTTTTGTAATAAAAGGAAATGGCACTAAGTTTACTGAGATAAGAAAACAAATTTCATTTTTTACTTTTAAGCATATATGAAACGAAAAATTAGTATTAGTTAAAGTTAAGCATTGCTTTATAAAAATATATCCAAACAGTTTTGAACTATCAACAATAAAACTGTTTAAATTAAAACAAAAGTAAACACAATTAATTGTAATTTAAACATATATCAATTTAAAGAAACCAGTTAAAACTTTTTTTTCTTCATTTATTTTATTTTACGTAGACAAAAATAAACTTTAAGGTAAAAAAAATTTTTAAGATAATAAATTTTGAAATGTAAAGCTATGTATAATAATAATACTATTAACAGTTTTTAACTCGGATCTATAAAATAATAAAAACAATTACAGTTTTATTTTTCTAAGAAAATAAACACAATAAAAATATTAGTTTTTGTAGTGTTTTTAATCTAAATATGTCTAAACTAAAAGATAAAACCAAAAGTGTACTCATCATTTCACATATTAATACAAACACTAAAAAACACATCAATAATTAGTAAAAATAAACTTTAATAAAATTTTTTTTAACCGGTAGTTTACTATATCAACATATTAATTTTTTTTTAAACAAAAAAGTTTTGTATGCAATAGCAAATACACATTTACACTTACAAACACATTTACAACTTAAAAACTTGCATAAAATATTTAATAACAAGTTTGCAGAATTAAAATATATATATATAATAATTAACTTTGTTATGTTAAACAAAATGTTTTTTATAATGATTTTAGTTTAAATGCAAATATACATTACTACAAAATTAAATTTTCCATTTGAACAAAATAAAGCTTTTAAATTACAAAAATTAATAAATTCAGATTTATATCAAAATAGAAAACTTTTGTTTTTTTTTCAGTATATTATAATTTTATTTTACCACAGACAATATTGCTTTTTTAAATACAATACATTTTATTTAGAAAAAGTGTAACACTATTTTCTCTCGGCTAGTACACATAGAATACTGACCTATATATACAACACAAAGAATACTGTTTCAAACTTTTAAAAAAGTAAACAGTTGATTTAGTCATTGGTCATATTTAAGTACTTATAGAAAATTTAAGAGTCAAATTAAAGTGTCAAAACTCACTAAATAATCCGTCACTGTTGGATTGACTTTTAACTGCTCTCCAAGCTTGTTAAAGAAGTCATTACGTGTTACAAATTGTGGAGCTACAACTACCAAATCCATGTCGCTGCCCTTACCACAGACATTTAAGCGGTAAGAACCGGATGACAGCAGATAACTTGTTTCCAAGTCTTCTTCGTGTTGTGTTTGTTCCTTAAAAATATTTAATATAACTTGTTTATTTAAAGTTCAAATTCATAATTCACTGTGGGTATTCATAATCTACAAGTTCGGCGTATTCAACTTATAAAAAACTCTAAGAAGAAGTTTTATGTAAATTTGTACATTTTAACTGTAAATATATAGAAGCTATGTGAACAATAATATTATATTATGACTATATGCACAATTACATGTAGTACTTATAAAATATTTTAAAGAAAAACTAATTTGTACAAGGTCAAGAAAAAAAGTGTTGAAATAAAAAAGGAAAAAGAATACATTTTTTATAAAACAAAATTATAATACACATTTACAAAACATCTTTATATATCTTTTTCACCAGGATTTACAAAGTGATCAAGTGGTTCCTTAGAGGTCCATGAAAAATACTCAGCAGGCCATGAGCAGCGGGGGAGGGGGGTATGAGCTGTTGGCAAAAAAAATCTTAGGTGCTTTTATGGTAGTTTTTTGAGTAATCTTGATGGAAAGGGGCCATAGCTTTTTTAATTTCTTTAAAGGGGGTAATTTAAAAAAAAGATTGGGAAACCCTAATCTACACCTTGAAGTATTTTTATTTTTTGAAATTTTCTTCATAGAACTTAATTTATTACATAGGCACAGACATACATATAAGTTATTTTATTAGGTACTTTGAAAATTATTTTTATTACATTACTACAATTTTTCATCTGTATCTTTTATCAAATTACTTTAAATGACCAAAACTGCAACATTTATTCCACGTTGGCTGCAGTTTTAAGGTTGCTTCTGATTGCTTAATATCCTGCTTAATTTATTTAAAGTTTTAAGAAATAAAACTTTTTTTTTGGTTTATTTTTTATATATTTGGGTAAGTTGGGTTAGGGATAAGGGTATAGATGTTCTTAATATTCTGCTATATTACCACTTCAACTCATTTGCTTTAGTTATCACTTTAACTTCAACATACCACTAGTTGTTATGAATGAAAATATTTTTAAAACTTTACAAATGCAGCCAACACATAAATTCCTAATTCAGATCATTTTTTGTGTTTTTACTTGCAAAAACAAGTTATATAGCAAAACTAATAAAATTAGTTAATTGTAAGACTAAGTATTAAATAAATATCAAATGAAGTAAAAATCATTATCAAAGATAAAAAAAATTACTTTTAATTCCAACGTTCTTTTGACAAACTCATTAACAATTTTTTCCATTTCTTGAAATATAGATTTATTAATGTCAATCTGCTCTTGTGTTTCATACCCGCCATTGGACTTTACTATTAACTCTATATCCTGGACAGACTTGTTTATCAGGTTTTCTTGGTTCATTATTGCAGTAAAAGTAGGTTTAAAATATTATTCATTTGAATTTAGTATTCTGCATAAAAATTATTTCAACTCAAACTGTTGTACTAACTAAAATATTCAATATTTAGTTTTAAGTAAATTTGTATAAACTTATACTTTTAAACAAATAAAATAAATATACTTTATAAATTTTTTCAATGTTAAATATTTTTATAAAAATTACAATAAAGGCAACTGTTTAGAGATACATAATAACTAGAAGTTTTAAGTTATACTTTTAAGCACTTTTAAGTAATTTTACATATTTAACTTAACAAGTTAAATCTAAATGTTATTTTTAAACTTGAAATTTTTATTAGCAGTAAAGTAGGAGTCATGCAAATATATCATTGGAGATTTTTAACTATTTTGATTTATTTACTTTATTTGTCACATGGAATGCAAAACTATTATGCTCTTACTCATACAGTAAGAACTAATTGACTTACATATATATTCATTATTAGTATTTTATACTCTTTAAACTTTGGGGAGACTTACCATACTTAAAGAAAAAACTACTTAATTACTCACCATAAGCTAGCTAAAAATACAAATTAGCCTTAAAATAAAAATAATAAATAAAAGATTACTTTTAGGGTTGCTACTCAGGAAAGAAAAACCAGAGTTTATAAATTATTTAACTTAAAAAACTGGAAGATCCAAAACTTAAGTATTTTTTAGTATGTAATTTAATTTTGTAAACTATAATTAGTTTCTTTTTTTATCTGTGACAAAAAAAAAATTCAAAATACACATTTAGCCAGCAGCTATCAACACCTAATACTGCTGTCTAGCCAAAATAACTATGAGACTTAATTTTATAAACGACTAAAAGTTAATACAGAAAATTTATTTCTACAGGATTTTTATTTGATTTATTGGTGACAGATAAAAACTATAATATATTTTAACATGTACACAAATAATTTAACTTAATAACGGTGAATGAAATAATTAGTATTAAAGCATTAATTTTGATTTTAAGAGGAATTTTTAGTAATTGGTACACAATATTAACTTTATTTGTGGGCAATAAACATACTAACTGGATATTTACCAAACAAAACACAAACTTTTGTTACAGGCAATAATTTTTTATAACAAACAATTATCTGAAAAAAAAAGTTATCTAAATACTGTTAATAGTTCAGTTAAAAATAAATGTTAAAACTATTTATAAGCTTTTTAAATATAATTTATAAACTTTGTTTTTTTTCTAAATTATCACAATTGCATGGTTGCCACTGATCAAGCTTAGAAAAGTTTCCTGACTTTTCCTGGCTTTTTACCAAAATTTTCCTGACTTTTCTAAATCATACTCTTAAATTAAACTTATTCTAAAATACATAATCTAACTTTTGAAACTATATAATGCTTTCAATCTAGTTTTAATACAAGTTAAAAACAACAGTTTTTTGCTGAACTCTATTAAACTTCCAGTACATCACTTAAACCATCTGTGTATGATTCATGTTTGTAATAAACAGCTCTATCAGCAAAATACTTGTATTATCACCTTATAAACACAGCTTGTCTGAAAAAAGACACAATTTTTTAGCATTTCCTAGCAAAAATGTATCTAGTTCTAGATAAACAAATGACATATAAGGAACTTTTACAATTTTTGTGTATACATCACAGTTTCACTATGGAAGTGTCCTTGCTACAGATCATCAATACTAAAAACCTTACAAAATCTGCTTGTTCAAGTATATTATTATTATCAAGTATATACTAGTTCAATATGTTAATAGAAAATTTTTGCAGTTTTATAAAGGATATTTTACTAGTTTATACCAGGTGAAGGCATTGGAAATAAAATTAAATATTTTTGTAAATTTCCAGGAAAACTTTGGATTTTTTTCTGACTTCAAATGACTTATAATCAATTTTTACCATTTGAAGGCTTTGAAAAACAAGGTATTTTGTAAATTTAAACTGACAAAATCTGAATTAAATTTTATAAAATTTCCTGACTTTTCCTGACTTTTTTTTAAAACTCCCCATTTCTACCTGACTTTTCCTGACTTTTGTCATTTTTTAAAATTTTTCCTGACTTTTCCTGATTTCCTGACCGAGTGGCAACCCTGCAATTGTCTTCCAGTCTTCTAACTTCGTTAACTATTTAGTGCAAATGAATTTCGTGTTGTTGAATTAGAATGACAAGTTTATCAAAATGGCTTAAAGAAAATGGACTGACAACAATGGATCAAAAAAAAATTGTAGGATAAAGGTAAAATTTTTCAAATTAATTAATGCAAGTCAAACATGCTAAAGCACAGCTGTTTTATAATAAACCAAACTTAGTTTTGTTATCAGTTGAATTATTTTTTTATACTGTGTATTATTATTACATTTAATAAACTTTTTTTTCAACAAATTCATTTTTATAAGTTTTCTTGATATAAAGTAAACAATCTATTTGTAGAAGTTTATTTTAGATTTTATATAATAACTTTAACAGGGTTTTAGTATCTTCTTGTTGTTATTTTAATGAGTTTTACTCATAATACATACCAATGTTTGTACGGTACGCCACCAGGTTCACCCTGTTTAAGTATTATAGATTTAGATTAAACTGATTCCAAAATTCCAACATACTTGCAAGTAATTTCTTTATTATAAATCTAATAAGAAAAAAATCAATTCCTGAAAAAAGAGAATAAAATACAGCTATACGTAAAAACTTGAAGCTACTAAAATTGATCATACAGAAGAGGCAGTCTTGTATTGATCTGAAAAGTATTTATGGATATAAACAAGAGTTTGAGAAAGTACTAGAGCAGGGTTTCTCTGAACTACTTTTCATAAAATTCCCTTTTTCATAAATTAAAAAATTACCACCCCTACTCATTTCAAAGTTTATAATATCAATCAAATATAAATATTTGTTAAATAAAACTTCGAAATTGTCCCCTTCTATCTAGTTACAAATGAAAAGACCATGACCTTATGGAAAAGAAAAAATGAGAAAAAAATCAAAAATAAATTTAAAGAAAATTTTTTATCCCAAGAAAAAAAAAACATCTTCAAAACCAATTTCTAGTATCATTAAAGTATAAATACTGGCAAAGTAGCTAGCTAAGGCTCATTGGACAAAGCAAACATCAGTAGAATTTAAAAATGCAAGCAGAAATAACACAAGGAAATCTCAGAACTATATAGGTCTTTGAAATTGTTTGTAAATGATATCAGTCAAAGCTAAGGTTTCTAATGCTTTAAACAATTATACAAAATCAGGATTCACCCGTACAGAAATAACAAAAAACTACCTAAACCAGGCATCAGCAGACTTTGGTTGAGGGGTCACATTTAAAATTTAGTTTCTAACAAGTTAAGAAAACTTTTTATTCAAGAGATAAATAAGTATTTAGTTTAATTTTTAAAAGATACTCTATTCCCTTAATATTTTTGCTTAAAATAATTAGTAAAAAATATGATTTTTTAAGCACATTAAAAATGTTTCTTTTTGGACCTGCCGACCCCTGACCTAAACTTTCTATCCTACTGAGAAAAGAGATCTAGCAGACTTGTTGGGCAAATACATTTTTTAAAATCCTAGACATCAGTCATTCTTATGTTAACAAACTTCAAGAACATTGATAAAAATCACTAGATTCAAAACAAATAGAAAATAAGTCGAGTATTGTCAACAATATTGCCAATAAAAGTTTTAAACTGTGCAGATATTTTTTTAATCCTACACTTCAGTCATTCCTTTGTTAACAAACTTCAAGGACATTGATTAAAATCGCTAGATTCAAAACAAATAGAAAATAAGTTGAGTGTTGTCAACAATATTGCAAATTTCAATATTTCAACTTTTTAGAAATGAAGACATGTTTCAAGACAACCTTCAAATGATTAGAAGGAAGAAAAAAGTTCTATTCTTAGAATAAACTAATAAAAACAGTTTACTAAAAATATCTACTCCCAGTTAATATTAAGGTTGCCACTCTTTGAATCAAAAAATTCTCCTGAGTGACCTAAAACTGCCCTAGTCATCCCGAGTTTTTTCTTTTTTATTCCTTAAAAAAATTTGCCCCTTGCGCAGACTACTTATACATCATGTTATTTTTGTTGTTGTTATGCGTATACTTCTACATTAGAAAATTCACTAAACTTATGATAAATACTATTTTTAAAGATTCAACATTAAAATTCTAAATTAATTAAGATGAGAAACAAAACTTGTAAAATCAAACTCTAAATACTTTTTTTAAAATCATTTGTATAAAACAACAAAAAAATTCTAAAAGTTATTGTAAGGAAAAATTTTAAAATAAGTGAAATAAGTAAAACAAAAGTTTTGATTCCCCATAACTTTTTTAAAATACCAATAAAAGTTCTAAATGTCATTACTTTAAATTTTATAGGAGGTAGCTTATGTTTTTTGTGCAGTTCTTTTGTTTATTAATCTGCAACGCTAAAAAAAATATTAAGCTATTTTAAATAGCTTTAGTTTTTGATAGGCACTGTGTACACAAGGTCTTTTTTTTTTAGTTATTTACTTAGCACAGATTTTTAAAAAATAGAGAACCACTGACTTAAGCTTAAGTTCATATTCACCATTCAAAACAAATATAACAGCAGTATATTATTTAATTTTATGGTATATTTTTCATTTAATATTTTAGTTATACTTTTATATAATAAAATCTGGTTTTAAAAGTGTTATGAACATTTAAAGTATTTCATAATGACTTTATCAAAACAATAAATAAATCAGTTGTTATATACTCTAACTACAGAATTAGCAAGTAAAAAAAAAACAATATTATCGATACTTAATAAACAATCGATATAAAACTAATCAAATTAATCATAAAAACTAAAAAAAAACCTTGAGTGCAATCTTAATAATTTATTTTTGTTCTAATTACCTTTTTTAGTTGATTAGTTTTATACTAATTATTTTTTAAGTTTACTTGGATTTTGTTTGATTAATTAGTTTTTGTTAGTTTAATTAATTTATTTTGTTTTGAAAAGGAAACTAGTTAAATTTTGAAAGCACTGCTTAAATAAAGTTAAAAAAGTCTCAAAGAAAAAGGTTGAAAATGAATATTTCACCAAAAAATATTTTCTAACATGTTTTAAGCAACTTTCTTGAACTTTTTAAAGTTAATTTATTAGTGACATTGTAATGTTATTGGCATTTTCTCCTTTTTGAGAGAGCTAGGTTACCAAGCCCCTAACATTGTATAAGTAGAATACTCTGGTTAGCAATAACATTTGTATCTTTATCATGTAGTAATTTTTTTTTTGTTATTTGTTAGATTTATTATCTAAAACTTTATTTCTTAATAATTTTTAAAATCCGACATTAAAATTTTATAAATTATATAGACTAGTCCCTAAGTCAGGGTTCCCAAAAGCCCCCATTTTTTTCTTGAGTTTTCTAAAAGTTTGTATTTTATTAACTTTTCTGACTTTACTATTTTTTTCGGAACCCTGAAAAGTAAAGCTTTTTCAAAAAGATTTCTAATATTTCTGAAAAACATGACAATAAAAAATTTCTGGCCTTTAAAATTGTATCAGAATCTTTTTGCAAAATTTGCAATATCTAAAAAATTAGTTAAACTATTATATTTTATAAAAACTGGCTTATAGTTTTTACTCTAAGCTTTTATATAAGAACCAATGTTAAACTTAAAGTCCTTTACCCCCTATGCCCTTAAAAATTATGATGTCACTCAGACATTTTGATTTTAGCTAAGAAACCTAGTTTTTGGCAAAGTTATGATGATGTATTTATGAGTATATGTTTGGATGGCAACATATTTTTAGAAACTTCTTTCAGGCTTCCTTATTTTTTCCAGATTGTCCCTTTATAGCAGAAAATTATTTTTAGGTCTTAAAAAATTATTTTAATGGTACAAAATACCTAAAAAGATCTGTAAAACTACTATAAACTTGTTTTTTAAGAAACAATACTCTCAAAAAATATACATGTTTTTTTATATTGCTTTTATATATCTTATAAAAATTATTTTTTTTATTTTTTACATATGAAAAATTTTAAAACTTTAGGTATTTGATGCTTATTTTGTCTAGTTTTTTTATTTACAAGTTTTTACAGGTTAATTGGCCACATTGTTTATATATTTACTGAAGAAGACCTTATGATTCTTTATTTCAAATTTATAACTTCTACATTTATTAGTTATTCTTTCATTTGAAATATTAGATTTTTGAAGCAACAATATCACTACAATTAAATTTTGGTTAAGTCATAAATACTGATTATACTAATCTAATTTTTATTTTGATTATTAAAATTTCAGCAGTATGTATACAAGTTTTTAAAAATTAAATGTTCAGTGTGCAGTAATTTTACCAAAAAAAAAAAGTTTCAATTATTTTTTTACATTTAAATGGTGTTTTTACATTTCATTAATATGTATACAATTTACTTTAGAGTCTGTGCAGCAGCTTTATCATTAAAATTTGTTTACTTAGAGCTGCCTCACTAACTGTCTTCAATAATGAAGTATACTGCCATTTATTAAATCAATTTTATAAACTAGCTTAAGTTGCTTACTGGGTCAACATGAGCTATTCAAAAATTTAAATACACTCTGTTTTTGTTGAAACCTTAATGTAGAAATTAAAAGCAAAATAAATAATTCCAATTGAAAAAGCAAACAGAGTTATACTTTAAATATATAAAATGCAATTTTAGTAATAATATGTTAAAACAGATGTAAGTACACAAACTTACTAAAACTAATTTTTCATGTGCAACTAAGTCAGTTTTTAAAAATTTTAAAGAGAAAAACCATCCAATACAACCATTAATTTAAACAGATAGCAAAAAAAATATATTTAAATATAGATCTTATTAAATTTTTTTGGTCTTAAATATATTCACTTAAATCACCTCAATAGTATCTTTTTTTTCTAAAAAATTTTAAGCACTGATACTTTTAAATGATAACTTTTTTTTTTGTATACATAGTGTTTTTGAAATTAATTTTCAATATACATCATATGAAGTTCAACCACTCAAGTCACTTATAACAGCTCAAAGACAAAACATCTAATAAAATATTTCTAGTTCATAAAAAACTATAAAAAAATAATAATAGTTGTTTTTTTTTTTGAATTCCAGTGTAATTTTCTAATGAGTGATTTTTTGAATTTGTTAAATGAGCATTTTATATTTATCTTTTAGAAAAAATAAGTTGTAGGACAAAAATGCTTTCTTTAGCATTGCAAACAAGATTTCAGGAATAAGTAGTAGATATAACAGCAGTTGTTACTGTTAAATTTTATTTAAGAACATAAAAATATTAGGTATCATCAAAAAACGCCGTTAAAAAAATTGAAGATCTTGTTTTTCTTATAATTATTCTTATATTTAAACCTAAAAATTCTTTAGTTTTTTAGTCTTGCAATTTGCATATTAAAAAGTAGTTCATTTATACTTTATATAAGTTTAGTGAGCGAAAAAAAAAGCTTAAAATATTTGGCTTAGGACCTAGTGCACGAAGAACCTTCGGTTATCGACTTGTACACCATGCATACCATTTAACGTCTTGACCAGGACTAAATTTGATTTATAAACCATTTTTTATAATTTTTTTTCAAGCCTTAGCTTTAAAAAATAGTTATAAAAGTGTTAAATAAATATAAACTGTAATGCGAGGAAATAATTTAGATATTTGTTTTGTAATATAATAAGCTTAAACAAAAAAATGTATATAAATTTTTGTTAGTTTAGTATTTGATTTATATTTTTTTTACTATCTGACTTTTTGTAAATTGAAATTCAAAAATCAGCTTTTTAAGTTTTTAACTTTTTGCTAAACATTAAACAACTCTAGTTTTTATATATAAAAAAGAACTTGTTTTAAGTTAAAACACCAGACAAGCTAAACTTTTTTCTTTTAACTAAAAATATATTTTACTGGTAGATCAAAATAAAATTAAAAACAGATTAAAAAAATCAGATGCTTTAGAAAACTTTTTTAATTAAAAAGTTCTAACGTTAAATCTGGTAAAACCGCAAGTTAAATAAAACTGGTTGGCTAAGCATAACGTCAATATTTTTATCGTATTTCATCTAGCGTAGTAGCAAAAAACTATTTCGACTTACAAGTTTTTTAAGTAAGCGAAGTAATCTAAAAAACTATTAGGTTATCATTCTGCTGCGTTAGAAAAATTACTTTTATAAAACTAACTTTTGATCTTATTAAATTTAGTTGTAATAAAAAACTAAAGAAACACATCGTAAGTGTTGGATAACAAATTAAAAAACTAAAACTTTTCATAATAGCTGCCTACTTTTATGCATAATTTTTGAAATCAACACTAATGAAATATATACAAAAAGAGTTATTTATACATTACTAAGTTTTTGTTAATAAAAAAAAACTATCAGTAACATATTTGCAAGAACTTTTAAGATAAAAACTACTTTGTATGAGTTGTGCACAAAACATATAATATAATTTCAAGTAGTTGAGAATAGATATTTTAATTTGAACGCAGAAAGTCAATATAAGAAAATTAGTCAGTAAAAAAACTTTCTCAACAGCATAAAATATTTTTTTATAAACACAGCAAAATTTATCAAGTGTTTTTCCACAGTCTTAAAATGTTTAGCAGTTTAAAAGCCAACAAAAGTGAACATCATACAAAAATTTTTTTTTATAAAACTAATTACTATTTGAAATAAAACTAACTAAAGTTAGTAAAAAAATTTAAAATCTCAAGTTAGTGAAAAACTGAAGAATGAAATTATATTTCTTTGAATAAGCAACCACGACATAAAAAATTGCTGTATATTAAACATAGTATATTTCATTCTTCAGTTTTTCTTGTTCAACTTTGATTAAGCAAAGAGCTTTTATCTACTGCATAAACAAAATTTCGGACAGAATGTTCAAAAATAGTTTAGTAATAACAAAAAATCTTGGCTTTAGCCAATTAACTTCTTTAGAAAGATTTGAACTTATTTTTCTCGTATTTTAGGTTGCGAATTCAGCATGTTAAATTTATCATAGTTTTTATTATATTTTGAACTGATTTATTATAGATTTTATTAGTTTTTTTTTAACCTCTCGTAAAAATATTAGAAAGTAGTGCCATAAGTTTAACCATGTTAAGTTTTCTAAAACACAATAAAAAATGAAATAACGCTGCTTTTAAAATAACTATTTTTAATATACTACTAAGAAATTAATAGCTTATAACTTACAAGGTTTACCTGTGTCTAAATTTCAAGAACTGACTCAAAGTAAAGAATTTTTGTTGCAAACTGTTAATAGTGATTACACTTTAATTTTAAAGAGGCCAAAAACTTGTTTAAATTTTATGTAAAGTATCAAATTCATCTATATTTTTATCAACAAAAAGTTATTTGATAGTTTTAAAAATACTGAACGTTAGAATTTTAATGCAAATTTGCGTTATCTACTTTGAATTTACGTATCATTACATACATACTTGACTACTTTTAAAACTATAAAAATTGTAAACATGACTCGGATAATTTAAATACAAAAATTTAATGTAAAAGTTATCTTTCAAGCTTTTCAATTTATTTAGTTTCATACTACATTTGTTATATTATCAACTGTATCAATGATAATGAAATTTGAATAACACTAGTAACTATTGCAAAGGTATAGTTAGTCAGGTTAACAAAATACTTTGCTGATTATTAAGTCATACAGCCATATACTACTTATTTGATTTTCAATTATTTTTAAAAGTTAATAGATACTAAAATAAACATTAAGTGTCCACTACCAATAGTTTTACAGTCCTGGACAAGACGTTAAAAGGTATCCAAGTGGTGTACGACTCGATAACCGAAAGGTTTTTTCATGCACCAGGTCCTAGGACCGAATATTTAAAGCGTATATTTGTTCAATAAATATTACATTATAATAAATTGGTTTTACAAAAAAAGTTAATAGCTGAGATAACTTAAATTTAAATAATGTTAACTAATAAACTACTCTTTAAATTTGTGAAAGAAAAAGTTGATCATTTGCTTGAGCCAGTGAACTCTCTTTTGTTTAACTACAAAACTACAAAAAAAAAAGAAACTAACACCACAGCTTTGTCATCTGTTTAAATTGTGCTTTCAGATTGGATTCCTCCGTTTCTTTCGGTTCTTTGTACGGATAAAGACTTATGTTTTTTTCGCAAAACGACATACAATAATTAAAAAGCTGTATTTTACTAAAACAATTGTTCTGTAAAGAAGTTTAAACAATTTTTTTATCGCAAACTATGTCTAAGTACGAAAAGTAGATTACAAAATTATCTGTGTGAAGATTTTGAGAGTTTTTAAACGAGCTACTTAAAAATGAACGATCAGACAGTACAACAGGTCGCTTTAAGTCGATAGCTATAAAATTATGTTTCCAAGCGACGTCCAAAAGAGTGAAGTTGCAGTAAATCGAAAAAACTCAGCTTCTGACAACCCTACAAGTTATTTAAATAACATAGAAATAATAAACTTAGAAAAATTTCAAGTTCAGTTGACTGAAAACAATACTTTCTTCGTGAAAATAATGTTCAAAGACTTTAACCGATACTTAAGATTTACCTAAAGCGCAAAAAAAAATTAATTACCATTTTATACGCATTTGAAAGAACTCATTAATAGTTTTTTTGTTCAATAACTTGTTTATAGAAACTTCTAATATTGCTTATTTTCTTTATGGTTATCAATTTTTTAACCAATAAAAATAATTATGCGATTATGATGCAACTTACAATTAAATTATCACTATAACTTTTTTTTTTTTTCCTTCAAGTTTAGGCTGTAAGTTTATATAATATAGTTAATAACAGGTATTTTGCAATTTTAAATTAAATTTGAAGACTATACAAAATTACTTCGCAGGCAATTTCCAGCTTGTGGGACTATTAGCTGTTGTTAATAAACCATTTATCGTAAGAAACTAGAACTTAAAAAGTTAAGAAAAGAAATTAGTATCTAGTAAATTTAAATAGAAATAAATTAAAGCAAAAAACTGTTGTTAATGTATCAATATGAAAAAAAATGTATATCTTCATGTGTACACACAATTAATTTGCTTTTACACAAACTGAAACTAAAGAAGTAACGCTTTCAAAATCATGAGATTTAAATCTAAAATTTAAATAATAAAACTACTAAAAGTTTAAATGGAGAACTAGCAAGAAAGTACACTAAAAGAAAACTAACTAGTTAACTATGACTATTTAGTGTTAACAGAAATAATGAAAATTTATCAAGATGTAGCTCTAAGCTACATTTTAGTACTACAAATCTTTATGCAAATGACAGCTGTTCTAACAACAAAAATAATAGGTAATAATAAAAACCATAGAATATATATGCATACATATAAAGCATAAAGCATACAACCCTAAAACTTATAACATTTTGTGTACTTTGTTATACTTGTAGTACTTTTACTGAAAACTTTTCATATAAAAATATAATAATCACTTAAAAAACTTACCGACTATTATACTGTAAAATAATGAAAAAAAAGTTGTAGATTTAATTATTAGTTTTGTATGAACTTTTGAATATTATTTAAGTGTACTCATCAAAATATTCAAACTAGTGTAGTTACTTTTAAACAACCTAAACCACTAACACTTTCTACAAAATTAATTAGTTGACAGCATAAACAAAGCTTTTAAAATTTCTCTAGTTTTTTCTACACATGAAGTTCACCCAACTGCGTCAATTATGACAGAATTAATTTAAAAATACTTAATGGATTACTGTGAGTTAATACAAAATCTAAAAACATTGCTTTTCACAATTTTTTCAGTTTGTTCACTGAGCTTTTTTTTTGTTTATCTTTTAGAAGAAATACGTTGAAGGACAAAAATGCATTTTTTAGCTTTGCAAACAAGTTTACAAGGATAAGTAACAAACCGTTTAATTGTATGTATGTAAGAACTAAACAATATTAGACATCTTCAAAAGACAACGTTTGAGTAACATTTCTGCCAAAAAAAAAAATCGATGACTTTTTTCGAGTATTTTTATAACATTATGAACCTAAAAATTGTAAAAATAGCTCAGGAAAGTTTAATTTTATTCTATTTCACAATAAGTGTGTTCAACAAATCGAAACAAAGCTTTCAAATATAAACTGTAATGAATTAGATCTTGAACGTTTTTTTTTAGGTAACTTTTTGGTTTTATATGTGTAATTTACTTAGTTTACACATAGTAAATCTTTAAACAATAAAAATCTTAACAAAAAAAGCAATTGATTCTATACTTAAAGATGGTAATTTTATTGCAATTTAAGTACCAATTTATTTATTACTAATATGTCACGTAGAAGAGTACCTGTTAAAGTAGCCTAAATAACTTTCTTAAGAAAAGATTCAGCCGATACCCATGTAAAATACTATCATGATTTTTTGCTATATTGAAGTTTAAAAACGTATTTTAAGTTCTCTGCTTAAATTATATAAAACCGATTTTGCTTTTTTCGCTTAAACAAACACTAAGTTCTGTTTATTTTGTCGCAAATTTTTAAAATTGACTTATATCGCAAGCTGAATGAGTTATTTTTATTAACCAGTAAATTTAGCTCGAAGAAGTATCTATTTACTAAATAGCAACACCAAGAAATAGCTAGTAACGATTGTTGGAGCATATTAACACAACTTTGTTATTAAAGTTTTACTATTTAAGCTTATGCACTCTATTTCAATCAGAATATAAGGTAATTTTAGTCTATTATTTGCATAGCGCAAGGGTCAGTAAGCTGTTGCGAAAGCTTTCCCTTAAATAAGTAGTTATTTTGGAGCGAATTAAAATATATACATTAAAAATTAGAATAAACAGTGTAGTCTATAATTTCAGTTTGAAAATTCGGCTTTGATAGCATACAATATAAATAATAAGTTTGAAATTTAGCTATTTATTAATAGTCGGTAAAATTAGTAAAAAGTTAATAAAAGATGTTAAGAAACTTATTCAAACCTTAAGAAAGAAAGGTTGTATCTACGGTTTGGGTTTGTGTTAAAAAACAATTAAAAAACTAAACTTTGGTTTGTTTATTTCATATTAAATAGACATTGTATCTTATAAAGCAATGTTGGGCATAAAAACCTGAAGCTTCACACAAGGAGAATACTAAATGGATATAAAAATTATCATTAAATAAGAAAAAAATAAGAAAATACAATAAGAAAAAAAAAAAAAATTTTTAAAACTAATTCAACTATTACTTGAATTAAAATATTATAAAACACTGAATTAAAAAAAAAAAAAACAAAGGCAACAAAGTCTGAAAACAATAATGTAGATTACTAAATGAATTCTTTTGTGTAGTAAAATTGATAATGAAAAGTATAGAAATAATATAAACCCAAAATTTTAATTTCTAAATCATATATAATTTTACTTAAAATTTAATTTAACAAATAGAGGTATCCAGGGTACAATTTTGAAGTTTAGTACTAATTTTTTAAAAACAAACTTAATGAAAACTTATTAACGGCTTATATGCTTAGTTTCAACTCAACTATATCAATCGTAATATTTAAAGTTAGTTTATAATTTAAGCTAAATATACTTTTAAGAACTTTAAACTTTATGAAAAACAACACGACTTATTTATCATTTTTCCTGAACTTATGATTAACAAATTTTAAACTAAAAACTTAACTATTTATAAATTATAAGATGTAACGTTAAAAGGCGTTAAATCCTGGAGATCCTGATAAGCTAAACTTATCGGAATAAATACCACAGATGTTCTTGTGCTAAAACTTTATTTCAACTAACGGCGTTTCACTGCTCTCAAATGAATTTAAGAACAGATCTAATTATACATGCTTTTTCTGCTTTTTTTCTAATGTGTGTTAATATTTTATAGACTCCGTAGATCTGTTCTTAAATTTATTTGAGAGCAGTGAAACGCCGTTAGTTGAAATAAAGTTTTAGTACAAGAACATCTGTGCTATTTATAAATTATTAAGTTAAAAACACTTTAAAACATTTACAAAAAATTTTAAAAAATCTTAGCTCTAGACTTTTAAAGATTCAAATTAGATAGTAACACATTTAGAATGGTGCGAAGTTTAACTACAATAATTTAAAAGTTAAACAGCATTTTTTTTAATATACAGTCACCTCTCGCGAATCTACGCACATTGCGTCAACAGCAAGAGTGCGTAACTATATTAGTGAACATAACTGACCAAAAGGTAGCAAATATACCTACTATATTGGATTTTTTTTTTTTGTAATGCATTTGACTAAATGTTATTCAAAAGACCTTTCTCCGATACCATGCAAGACAAGTTTAATATTAGGATAGCAAGGAACAAAATAGCTATAAATAAGATATATACTGAGTTAGAATTAAACTCCATGCTATGCTACAAATACAGTGAGGAATTGAACATTGTATTTAGTTTGATTTAAAGGTATAAAGTGAGGGGGCTAAGGAAACATAAAATATAAAGAAGAAAACAATAAAGCTCAATAAGTTTCTTATAGAAGACATAAACTAGAAATGCAGAAATCTCAAGTTTATTGAACATCTATCTCCTGTACTTTTCTAAATATTTACTTTAAATTTTCATAGGATTTTTTTCATTTTTCTTGCCAAAAAAAAAACAGAGTTCTGTATATACCTGGAGTTTGACTAAGGCAAAAAAAAGACTTGTAAAACCTACATTGTGAGAAGTTTTGAAAACACCTGAAAGTTTTTAAAATTTTAATATATGATTCCTGTATAAAATATTAAATATCTTGTTACTCAATACATACAACAGATTGTTTCTAGTTATATTTTTAGAAAACTTTTAAGTTATTTCTTTTCTATTTTCTGAGAATTCTAAAGTGCGTAACTTAACGAGAGTTCGTAACCAAGCGAGTGCTTAGATTAGCGAGAAGTGACCGTACTTTCGATTTCTTGTATATGTTTTTAAAGCTTATTCTCGGGTTTGGAAGCAATTAAACAATAAAAATATATAATATATATGATAAAATAAATTACTTTTACTTTTACAATAATAGGTCTTTGTGGAGAACGTAATATTTGTAATCGAATAAAAATCAATTACAAAAACTCTTTAGACATATTTTTTGAGTAAACTTTTCTTAATACAAGTGTCACTGTTTATTATTTAATGTTTATTAGAGTTAAATACACATTTGTAAAATGTCAGTATAAAAAATATCAAATCCTGGTTGTTTTGTATTTAATAATTGCTAAACCATCATCTTTATCTAGGCCGACATGGTTTGACTTGTATATTTTTCCTAGTATATCTAGTATGTACAGGCCAACTAGATCACACTGTAGAAAATTATACAGTTCAAACCAAATATGCCTATATAGGAATGATGGAATAGCAATTATTATATATAAAACAACTAGTATCTTGAGGATACAAAAAAAAAAACAAACAAAAAAGATCATTAAGGATATCGGTTTCAGCATCACAATAGATATTGGAATGACCAGATGCTTTTTCTTAGATATTAATTTAGATCTAGCTAATAGTTGTTATATGCCATACAGAAATGACAATTCCTCTAAAAAAGAGACACTCTAAAAACCTTCAATAATGCAAGCATATCTACCAAGTTGATCTACGCTAATCTAAGTTCAAACACAAACTAGAACACGCAAAGAAGACAAACCCTATAGATATTTAAAGAAAACGAAAACGACCAAGAAAGATTACGTTCTTTAATCCACCCTACTGCCAAACAGTTAAACTAATATTGGGAAATAAAAAATCTTGGATCTAATTGATAAAAAATGAGAGAAAGAAAAAAAATTTTAACAGACACAACTGCGAAGTATCCTATTGTTGTAAGGAAAATATTAAATCATTATTAAGTCGTCAAAATGTGAAAGATCAAGACAATAGTATGTGCAACTGCCGCAGCAGAGATTTCTGCCCTTTTGAATAGTAAGTTTTAGCAGGAGAATGTGGTATACAAGGCAACAATTACTACTAACTTAAAACACGAAAAAAATAACAAAAAATAAGCAGTGCATAGGGTCTACGGGAGTTTTATCTAAAAAAAGATTATGCGCATGTAATAAACATTAGAAAAAAAAACAAAGTAACAATACTTTATAAGTACAAAAAAATAACATACGCTACGAACTTAAATGGAATATTATGCATAAGATTAAATAGAATTAAAGAACATAAGTAAGATTCGTAAAACCTGCAAAAAATTGAAATTTCAGTTGCTAAAAGTTAACGCAATTTAAATAAAAGAAAAAAAAACTTGTTTACACATACCTGCCTGCAATTTAGTAAATTATATTTTAAAACTTAACGTTTTTTATTTTTGTATTTTGCATATTAATCTTTATTGTACTTTTATTTGTTTTACGCCATTTTCAGTATGTGTTGCCATTAGCTATTTTTTCTTCAAGTTTCTAAAACTATGTACAATATAATAATATTTGTAAGTATAAAAAGCTTTGATTATTTATGATTTTTATCTGTTTTACGCCATTTTCAGTATGTAAAACCATAAGCTATTTTTTTTAAGTATCTAAAACTATGTACAATATAATAATATTTGTAAGTATAAAAAGCTTTGATTATTTATGATTTTTATCTGTTTTACGCCATTTTCAGTATGTAAAACCATAAGCTATTTTTTTTTAAGTATCTAAAACTATGTACAATATAATATTATTTGTAAGTATAAAAAGCTTTGATTATTTATGATTTTTTATTGGTTTACTTTAATAATAATGTTTAACTAGCGTATTGATTTTTAAAAAAATTGATTTTATTAACTGTTTTACACTTATTATTGAGTAATTCATCGTCATCATTTGTTTTTACTTTTCAGACCTGAACATCCCAATTTTGGGTGAAACGTCATTACTTTTTTGTGAATAAATTTATTTATAGCATTGTCTCCTAAAGCATTTTTGTCGAAAACTTTTGTGTTAAAAGAATACTCTTCATATATAGCTCAAAAAATTATAATTAACATCAATTAAAAAGCGTGTTTTAAAACTATGTTTGTAATAAACAGAAAATACTATTTTAGCAAAGAAATAAAAATTGTATTGACTTTTTCACATACTCTTTGGCTACTGGTGTGGTAGTTTTAAGTCATAAACTGTTGGATTAAATGCGCAAAAACTTATGACAAATCATATTAATGTGTCGACATTAAATTCTCCACTACAGTATTTAAAAAAGGTAGTTATACCAAGAAGTTAAAGGATTTATTTGTGTTTTTTTATGGTTGACAAACAAAAAGTTTATGAAAAATGCTTCTAATTCTTAAAATGATAGAACTGGTGTTATCATTAGTTGGAACAGATTCAATGTTGAAACCGTTAATTTTTTAATAACTTGTAATTAGGTTTAATAGCAGGTTTTAATAATCGATTCAAACGGTAAAAGAAGGCTGTCTGACAAGCTTGAGCTAAATTATAGCGTTTAGGTCGCTTGTTGACGATTTTAAGCAATTTCTGTGTGCCAATAATCATTTGTAATCGAAAATCAATAAGATAAGAAGTTTCATGTAAAAAATACAATAAACCCAGAAAGTTATGACAAAACTGTTTACTTCCCTATCTTTGTTTTAACCTTTTACTGTTGTTAAGTACCATTTTATATATAATATAATAATTTTCTTAGTTCATATACTTGTTATTCTTATTTATAGTAAAAGTAATTAAAGTCGTTGATTAAGAACTTATTTGATTTTAATACTTTATCACTAGCAATTATTTTTTGAATAAAACTAAACCAAAAAAACAAAAAAAAAAAATAATTTTAAAACTTATTTTACTTACAATTTGAGCAATGGTTCTCTATTAATTATTTTACAACCAAAACAACAAAACAAAACTAAAAACACTCTGTGCACACTGAATAAATCTTTTTATTAATGCTATAATTTTTGTTAAACCGATACTTTAAAACAACACAGAATATTAAAAAGAAACAAAGTAAGATAAAGTTAAAAGATGAAGAAGGGTGTGACTCTTGTACAGCAAACAGCGAGGAAGTCGACAAGGTACGCACTTTAAAGCTAGGCAGAAGTCCCTATCAACGTCCACGTTGCATTAGATCAGTGGTCGTCGAGCTTAACAAAATATGTGCACACCAAATCGCAAAAAAAAAATCTGCGCACAAAACTTTTCTCGTAATGTCCTGTGTGAGTTTCAACAATAGTTTTATGAATACGTTAAACCTTTTTTTCATCCAGAACTCCTAAACACCTGGTGTGAATTAAAAAGTTTTAGAAGTTTTTGTGCACACTTTTACCACAAATGTGTTTAATCATTGTTTGTAATGTACTTAATACTAATAAAAATGTTTGTACACAGTAAGCTAGCGTTGATTCAACACTTAATAGACAAATAATAAAATAAAAAATAGAGCAAGTTGCTTCTCTTTACAAAAATGTATCCTTTTTAAGTATTTTTTTAAAGTTTTTGAAATATTCCTAGGTTTCACATTCAAATTTTCAAATGTGCACTCTTTAAAAGAACCCATTCTTAGAAGTAAACTTAAATCTTCATCTGTTAGATTTTCAACAATTGGTTTGAGCTCAATAGAAATTGTGTAAGTGTTTGGTTGCAGCTGAAACCTCTGACTGTATTGAGCCTTTAATTGTCCTTTCCGATCAAGATCACCATAAAGAGCGTTAAAAATGTCAGGCAACTCGTAATCTAGTTTAAAATTGTTTTTATCATCACCATCAGTTCGTACAACGATGTCAAACTCTTCAAATTCGTGTGAGTAAGAAAAAAAGTTAAACATAAGTTTTGATGTTTCTTTCAGAGTGATTTTGCAAAAACCTAAACATACTACATTTTTTTCATCAAACTCGGATGGACTTATTTTCTGTTTGACTTGGTGAACTGATTTGTACATGTTTTCAGAATGCAAAGCATTTATATTTACTTCTCTTTGATCAAGCTCCTTTAGAGCAAGCCAAAATTTTCCGTTGTAATGATCTGCATCCATAGTAAGTGAGGTAGGCAAACTTTCACTTGAAACGCTACATTCTTGTTCCAAACTTGGATCATAAAGTTTCACCGCTTTTTCCTGTTCGCTATAACCAATAACAGTATAGCAATGTCCATCCTGATCAGAGTCGACTGAGTAACTAATATTTGGCGTGATACCAAGAGTCACCGAGCTGTTGTTATCAATTTCGTATCGCAGGTGTTTCATGAAGGTTTCTTTCGACTCGTCTGCGTCGTAAATTATAAGATTCGTCATGTTGTTGCTGAAACAGGAAAACACAAAATCAGCTTCTGTGCATTCGGAATTCTGGTAGTCTTTGAAGCAAGCGTGCTTCACGAAAGCTTTTTCAAAAAACGACGACAGGCACACCAGATCGCGCCCCTGAGCGTCGCCTCGCAACGAACACGCGTAAACGAGGTCTAACTCTTCGTCGTCGTAGTACAACCTGTCGTCTACCGTCACTCGCTCCTCCACCCCCTCGCAGAACATTCTGAAATGGAGCAAGCCGTTCGAGTAATCGATCAACGGAGCGATTTCGCTCGAGAACTCGGGTCGTTTCGAAAGAGCGGCGAGGGCGGCTATCACCCCGCAGTTTCCAACACAGCCTTGGTGAAAGTCGCGGAGCTGCAGATTTTTGTCTTCGATTTTGTTGTTCTTTCTCGCTTCTGAAACCCTCAAAAATTCTGTTTGGTTTTCATGCTAACATATTCTAACATATTCTATAAAAAAATATAAAAGATTAACCAAAAGTTGTAATTATAACACTACTATAATTAAATAACTTCAAAGACTAGCTGCCTTTCTTTCAAAACTCAACAGTTTTTTAGAGTGTCATTAAAAGCTATATTCAGTAAATAAGTACTAAATTTAAATCAATTAAAAATACTTTTTCCTTTTTTATCGGAAAAGGGCTTTTTAAAAGCGGAACCTTTAGAAACTAGCTTTTGTTTTGTATACTAAACCAAGTCAAGTGATGACGAGGTCATCATCATTTCTAATTAACCGAAGTCTTCATAAATTTTTCAAAACTAGTTGTAAATTTTTAAAATTTCACATCAAAATAAAGTATTCGAGTATTGTTTTAAAAACTTTAAAAACGTATAATTATGTGGTCTTTGAAAATTTTAGGTATTTTATACGGATAAAAGTTATTATCAGGGTGAAAGAAATGTTGTTTACAAAATATAGGTCAAAATAAACCAATTCTTTATACTTTACAGATTTAAATACGTACACTATTGTTTAAACAATCATCACAATTTTAAATTGGAGATGCCCTGTACTACTGAGCGAGATGTATTTTTAATTGTAACATTTTTCGCATAAATCTATCTGTAAACTTTCCTTTTTTTTTTAATTCATAATCAAGAATATTTCCTGTTTTATTTGATTGTAATTAATTTGTAATTAATTTGTAATTAATTTGTAATTAATTTGTAATTTATTGAGGTAAAGTAGTCTAGAGGTAGGGGTATAAATAAAATTAAGTTTAAAAAATGTTAATTTTTTTTTTTGTTGCAACAAGAATTAGAGGAAACACCTTAAAGTTTCAAACGGCCCGTTGAAAGCTGGATTGTCAATTTTGTACTCAATATGTGCAGGTGTTTGTTTACTTGATGCTGCGCTGGTATGATTCTTCTCATTTCGCACCCTGAATGTTAGGTGTTACAATTATTGCGTTTTGAATAAAAACAAGTTTTGAAATAATTATTTTAAGTCCAATTATAAATAAAACTTAATTATTAAAAAAAAAGTTGTAAAAACAATGAACTTATAATTTTTTCATCATTATTTTACAGGTAATTCAATATTTAAGTAAGCTATTTTTTTTAAACAATGTTTTTCAATACAACATTAGAATGACTTAAAACAAATAATGTTGAAACATAGTCAAAAAAATAGTCTGATATTAAGAAAATCTATCAAAAACAACATGCGTTTTACAATAAAAAAATCAAACAAGCCTATGTCAGCTAATTATTCTATTGTGCAAAAAACCTGTATACTGAATAAAATACATGTCTTTACTTACTTCAAACTTAATTCAACTAGTTCATAAAATTTTTATGTTTATACCTAGCAGTAGAAAACTTTAGCTTAAATTTGGTTAGAGTTATCTTTCTAGATTTATTTTTAATTAATCAAGCACATTTTACTTATTTTACTCTTACAATGGCAAGGTTACTTAATTTTTTATCATTTTCAAAACTAGAACTAGTAAAAAATATCTTTTTAGTTTAAATAATGTTTTTAAGTCATTAAATTATTTTCAACTAAGCTTTAATAATTATATTAGAATTGTTTTTTTAATAGAAAAAACTATAAAAAACTTTATCCGTCAAAAACTGAAACACATCATTATAAAATAAGGTCAAACTAAAATATTTCCGATAAAACAAACTAATTAATACAATATATTCAAACTTTAAATTACAAGAGAAAAGAAAACATTATAAAATTTACAAAAAAATATTCTGAAGTTTAAAAAGGATACTAAACTAGCAAGAATTTCTTTGAGTTTCCTTAACAGCTGGAGTTTAAAAAAAAAAAACTTTAAACTCTCTTAGACCTAAGTTAGTTTAAACAAGAAATAAGTTTATACTTGAATTTATAAAAGATATTTTAATTTAAACTTATATATTTGTCAGAAGTTTTTAGTTTAAGTAAAAAAGTAAAGAATTTATTAAACTACCAATTATTAAAAAAATTCTGATTTAAACAATTATTTCAAAAATAATTTTGTCATTCACATGATATTTAACTTCCACTTTTCATATATACATTGAAGTTTTTTTGGGCAGGAAACAAAATATTTTTTTTTTAATAAAAGTTTAAGGATATTTAGAAAACTTAAACAGAACTTTTTAATCCAACTGTCATATTATAAATCCACCTAATCAAACTATATATATTTGTCATCAGCTGCTGAGAGAAAAAAAAGATTACTAAGTCTTATCAAAAATAATTTTTGATTAATTTGAAAGCTTATAACTTTATCAAGTTGGACTATTTTGAAACCAAAATTCAGCCTAGTGGCCAAAACTAGTATTAGTTGCATCAAACTAGCTTTAGACATCATGAGGCTTTGAAAAATTTGTAAGAAGTTTAAAAACCAAAATATTAACAGTTAAAAACATTTTTTTAAATATAAGACATAGAACAAAAGACACATGTTTCAAGAAAATTAAATCATGGGGAGGCTGAGTTCAAATAAGTTCAATCAGCCTGAAGTTTTCTAATAATTCAAACTACCCTAATTGCATGGCAACTTTAAGTTATGTTTATAACTTAAGCGAGATGTTTAAAAAGTTGCAAAATGTACCGATTATAAAAAAAGCTTAGTTGGTTCATCCTAAGTGGTTGGGAAAAGTTTGTAAAAAAAAAAACTTTATTAGTTAATCAAAGTTTTTACAAAGCCAAAAACTTCTGGTAATTATTTTGTTTTTAATTAAAATTTCTTTCATAAATTTAAGCATAAACATTTTCCTTGTTTGAACAGGAAGAGATTTATACAGGACCTCAGGATATTTTAAAGTTTTTGAAATATTTGAGGCTGACATAGGTTTTTTTTTATTTTTTTTGTTAAACACAGGTTATTTTTAATAGTTTTCTTAAATATCAGACTAGTTTTTTAACTATTTTTCAACATTTTTTTATCAAGTCTTTTTTTTATTGTATTGGAAAACAACATACTAACAAAAAATAGCTTACCTTTTCATTGAAGTACCTTATAACTTACGCGGAATGGTAGGTATGATTTATAGTGTAATCTAAACCTACACTATATACCATAAAAAAAATTATAATATCAACCTAAATAATACTGATATTAAATTACACTTAGGGATACTTTTTTAAAACAATGCATGATAGAATAAACATATAAAGTTAAAGAACCATGTATGAAATTAAAAATCAAAACAAAAAAATTATGCTTTTAAAACTCCTAAATGTAATTTAAAACTATTAAAACACTTTTATTTTTTAGAAAAAAATATTTAAGAATGTATAAATAGTTTTACATTTAACTGCTTTAAATTTAGATAAGAAAGCTGTTTATAACAAGTAACAATGTTCAAAAATGAACTTTACATTGAGCAACAAAAAGTACAAATTTCTAGCTGAACTACTAGCAGCACTAAGGTGCTATCCAGAATGAATACTCTCTCCAACTAATGAGTATTTATATATGGGGGTCTTGACAAAATTGGACTTTTTTTCTGCAAATATGCACCATTTTTTATGGTTGATCAAATTTAACGGTTCACTTGGCAGAAAATAAAAGTGTTTTAAAATTGCACTAAATACAGCTAACATTAATTAAGTTCAAAAACAACTTTAAAGTTGAAAATATCCTTAACTATTCAACAGGTATTGTACAAGAAATAAGTTTATATTTAATTTTTTATTTTAGAACTAAGTTTATGTTAATGAATTCATGAAACATTTAGCATAAGACATTACAAAGCAAGGAAATTGAACTTGATCAACTTAAAAAAAAACAATTTTAATTGTTTCAAAAGTCAAAGGATAAGAGGATACAAAATAAACTTTTGAGAGGTCATTAAATTTAAAGGGCAGTCTTTTTTTTTTAGTTTTAGTCATCTGTTCACTGACTTTTCATTTTACATGCAAGCTCTAAAAAAAGTGGCCTAAGAAAAGTAAGATAATTAAAAATATTCAAAAACTTTGTGGACACGAGAGTTTCAACACTTGTGTTTAGTTTTTACTAATTTTTTAATTTTATGGTAATGTTAATTGTGAATGTAGCTTTTATATTACTGTAAATTAGTTGTAAGTGTTATACTGTGTAAGTATTGAAAATAAGTTAATAGCAAATGTGTGTTTATTTCATTATTTTAGTTGAAATATTTAACTTATCATAAATTTTAACAAACTAAAAAAAGTTTTATCAATACTTTTTTTAGTTGAAAATCGCTATCATTTTTTGGTTAGACATTGAATTTCATGATGATAACTTTAGAGACAGAAATAATTATAAATCCATAAAAAAAAAGTTATAGGTATAATTATTTCAATTTCTTAATCAAACGCTACAGTATACTTTGAAAATTACCAATAATTTTTGTATATGTGTCAACCACTAGGTTGCAATCTTGCAGTTTAACTCATAGAGTTTGAAAGCTGTTATCAAAAAACATAAAAATAATAATTTTCACAGAAAGCTTTGTAACACTATTGCAGATCAGGTGTTACTGTTTTTATATAAAGTTTTGTTACAGATAAAATTTTCAGGAAATGTCACTTGCAGTATTTCAAAAGTTCTGTAGAAACAAATAAAAAAAAAAAATTGTAAATTTTTATAACCGGAAAATTTTTCTTGTTTAGCTAATTTTTTTTAAATAATTTTTAATTAAAAAAATTAGAAAGTTAACCTTGTACTGAAAAAGAAAATAAAATATATAAAAAAATCAAATTCTTTTGACATATTTATAAATTTTTGTAGTACTTCTTTCAAATATATATAGAACACCTTTCCCCACCTACACAAACAGAGTTTATCGTAAATTTTGAACTTATGGTGGTACTAGTTAGCTTACAAAAGAAATCATTAGTTTATTAAATTAGTATTATAATGCAAGTGTTTATAGTTTACACTGCAGTGGTCGTCAAGGTGCACACGGATTTTTTTTTGGGTGCACGAAATTTTTAGAGTGCAAGAAACTAATTTAAGGGTGCACAAAACTTTTATGGTGTATAAAAGAGTTAAATTTTTTTATTTGATAAATTCTAAACATAAGTTCAACATTAAAGTTAAATTCAACTCTTGCGCTTTAGTTTGAGTTTCATTTATTTATTCTTCTACTAATTGACCATTTTAGTATTCTAAAAGCCGAAATCAATTTATATAAACATTCTTCTCTACAATAAGCAAAGCAGCTGGCTGGAAATAAAACAAATGTGAAATCTGTTAAAAATAGTCCAACGCATTGATGAGGTGAGGACCTTTCGATAATCAGCTACAAACGAGAGGAGAACTATAAAACCTAAATCGTATCTAAAATGTTAGTTAGTTTTATTAATTAGTTTCCTTTTTTATCTTTTAGATAAACTTTATTTAACTTTATTATTAGGTAAAATAATTCTAAATACTTTTAAAAAACTTTTAAAGTTAGAAGTTTATAGTCTGTAGTAACATCAGGGTTGCAAGTTTTAACACACTCATGGTAATAAGTATACTCAAGGAAACTCATGAAAGTATATAATGTTTAAAAATCTCATGACAACTCAGAACGGTTTAGAATTTTATACTAATTCAGGCCATGTTGGTTAACTTATCAAAAACTGAGGTTAGTTTTAAGTTTTTTTTATAAATATCAAGCTAGTTTCTTTTTTTACTCTTAACTAAGATTTAGTTTTACTACTTCCAAAATTTAAATATTTTAAAACCAATTTTGTTCAAAAAATTGATTTAGGTTGTTTTAAAAAGATTGTTTAAATTTTTTATTTGTTTAATTTGTATTTAAAAAAACTGAGGACTTTTAATAGACTTTTGATCACTAAAAATGTGTTTTACACTCATAAGCAATCCTGTAACACTTCAAAAAAAATAACTAATACTAAACATTTTTAAAACTTTTTTATGGTATCATAGCTAAAACTAAATTATACATTTATAATAAATTTCAGTAATACTTTTATTTTAAAGTTAAGTCATTATGGGTGAAGTTAATGGTATTTTGAAAAAAATTAGTTTTATTTAGAGTATAATAACACAAAATTGTAAATATTTACAAAGATATATTTTTAAGGTTAAATTAGCTTCACACTTACTGTATTTTTCTAAAAAATGTATATTTTAAAGTTTTTTTTTGAGTGTGATTATAATAATCTTATAAATATTATATAATTATTATTATTTATTATATAAGAATTTATTTTTATAAACACTTAAGGTTGGCTAAGTTTTTTTTCAATTTCTTGCAAAATTTAAGCTAGTTTGGAACTTTTTTTCAAGTTTTTATAGTTTAAAATGTGCTTTCTTAAATGTAATTAACGAAATCTAGCTTTTAAGTCCTTTTATTTATATAATAATTTTTTTTAAGTGTTCAACGTAAATAATTATATATTTTCTTAACTTTATACATTTTTTTAACATCTTAGGATAATCCAATCAAGCTTTTTCTGTAACTCATACATTACTTTAAATCTCCAGCTTAATTTATCAATATAATTTATGTTTGCCATACAGTTAGGGTAGCTTGGATCCTACTTAGTAAAAAATTAGGCTGGTAAACTTAATTTTAAATTCAATCAGGTTGCCCGAGGATAATTTAATTTTCATGAATATGTGTCTTTTGTTGTATATCTTAAATTTTATATTTTAATTTTAGCTGGTGAGTTTTAGGATTTTAATTTTTCTTACAAACTAGATGCAACTTGCACTAATATTTGGTCACTAGGCTGAATTTTGATTTCAAAATAGTCAAACTTGATTGAATTATACTCTTAACAGGGTTCGTGCGCGTCAGGCTAAATCAGGCTAAGTCAGGCTAAATCAGTTTTTTTGAAAAAAGTTAAAAAACGTCAGGCTAAATCAGTTTTTTTATTTAAAAATTTGAGAATATCAGTTTTTCTCAGTTCAAATGCTTGAAAATTTTTGATTAGAATAAATTGAGAAATCTTTTTAAGATCAAATTGAGATGTGAATCTATTTCTAAATGAAGATTTACTTATTAGAAGATAAAATCAGTCAGTATTTGTAATAATAAATGCTTAGAACCTTATGTTGAATCTCTAAAATTTTTTAAGAACCTTCATTGTTTTGTTTTGAGTGGGTTATATACTTCTAAATTATGAAAATTCATTAAAAAACTACAGTTTAGTTCAATAACTTGGCTGTTTGTTTGAATTTTAATACTCGTTTAAGCGTTTCATTTTAAAATTTAATAAAACACAACAATGCACGTCGTTTTAATATAAATCTTCTGGTTATGTTTTTACTTAGTCCTTAACTAAATAGAACAGTTGTGTTTAGTAATATATATTAAAATTTTACATTAGTAATACATTAGATATAACACTTATTTTAAAACTTACCACTGAATTTGTTATGTTAAGGGCATAGGGGGGTCAATCACTTTTTTCACAATTTAGTCTTATTTTATTGAGTTGTAACTAAGCTATGAGTTGCTTTTTGCAGATTTTTAAAGCTCAAAATATTTTTGAGATAAAGCTGGTTGATGTCGGAGACTACAATAGTAATAATCAAGACTCCCCAACACCTAAAATGACTTCTAAAGGGGATTTTCCTTACTTTGAAAAAATGTCAGGCTAAGTTGGTCTCCGTCAGGCTAAATGAAAAAAATTTCGCGCACGAACCCTGTCTTAAAAATAATGAGAAACTATTTTTGATAAGATTTAAAAACTAGTGATCTGTTATTTTTAAACACTTACTAAAATAGTTAAAAAGTTTTATCAGATTTATTTTAATATTACAGTGAGATTCAATAAATTTTATAAAAGTTTCATAAATATCCTTAAACATTAATTTTTTTTTTATTTCATTAAAAGCTAAAATTTAAAAATCAAAAGTGAAACCTAAATACCTTGTGAATAACAAAACATTTTTAAATTGTTAATTAAAATAGTTATTTTACATAACGTTTTTTAGTACTTAAAATTTTCAAGTTCTTTATTTTTTGCTTAATTTAAGTACATCTAATAATTTTATAGATATTAATTTAGTTTTTTTCTTATATTTAAGAACAAATGTTTCACTAATTGAATTAATTCAGGTCGTGGACAGTTTGAAATTTTTTGAAATAGTTTTTAAAACTCAAGCTGGTTACGAAACTTAAAAAAATTCTGCTAATTCTGAATAATTCTTAAAATTTGCATTATATTTTTGTCTCTAGTAAACTGAGATTTCAGTTTCTTGTGTTAGTTTAACTTATTTTATTATAAATAATTTAATTAATTAATCTTATTTAATAATTTTGAGTTTCAGTTTTTGAATTTCAGTCATTAACTTCAGAACTTTTTATACTAGTCAAAATCACTTTGAAAATGCCAACACTTGTATTTTATTTAACGAACAGGTGTGTCACACACTCAGGATAACTAAGGCTAATTAAAATAATTTAAAAATTAAGGCTGACAAAGGATTGTTTAATTTGTTTTTGTAAAACACATGTTATATTCAATAGTTTTTTTGAATACCAGAGTAGTTTTTTTCTAAGTTTCAACATTATTTGTAATAAGTACTTTTAATGTTGTATTAGAAAGCAATGTAATAAAAAGATAGTAGTTTATCTCTATATGTTGAAGTACCTGTAAAGTAAAAGTATTTTTATATATTTATTGTTTTTACTAGTAATCTTTTTCTTATAAGTATTAAAGTTGTTAAATTAATTTAATTTGAAAATAGTACCTTTAATAAGTTTAAAACTTGTTATCATTCAAAATACAATATTTGAAACAGCTAACACTTTCTTACAGAATGAGAAGCATTATACCAGCGCAGCATGAAGTAAACAGCAATAGCTCAAGTTAAGATGACATGTAATTAACTTTCAACGGAATAATTTTTTTGAGTGCTAATAATATATCTATTTTTTTGCTTTTTTTTTTCAAATCAAATAATAATCAACAAAAAACATATTTTTGTAGTAGTTTGCTAGTAAGATACACTAACTTAAAATGTCATCTTAAATTGATATTAAAGATCGGGGTAGACAACGTTTTAAGCTGTCCGATTAGATGTAAAGAAGTTAAGCAATAGCTGAGCAGGAGCATTTTAAATTCTTTTAATACACTAAAATTACTCAATTATTCAACTTTTTTCAACAAAATGCTAATTCTATCTGACCTTATAATATTATGGATGTTCATATCTCCCATGAAGTAATCTTAAGACTATTTTTTGCATTAATTTTATTTTCCAAAGTTGTTATATTTTGTAAGTTAAAATTTGATTTAGTGGGCCAGATTTGCATGCTTGCGGGATGTAGTTTCAATTATTGCGGGTTTCCTTTCAAGTATTATAAATGTTGGCGGACAAAGATCATTCCAACTTCGCGAATTTATTAAGTATAAAAATTAAGTATTGTTTTAAAAGTGTGATTGATGAAACAAAAACGCCAACTGGAAATATAAAAAGTATAATCATTATAGCCTAAGTTTTGTAATTACAAATAAGCTAAATTAAATCAACAATACGCAGCAAAAGTTGAAGATTCCCTGTAAAAACGATTATATTTGTTTACATGTTCTATACCACTAGCGGCGCAATTTATCGCAATTAAGAGTGCACAAAAATTATGTTTTGCAGTTTAGTGTGCATAGATTTTAATCAGCTAGACGACTACTGGTTTACAGTTTAAGTGTTTATATACTTTTAGAAGAGTTAAAACTTGTTGACCATGAATGTTCTAGTAATAGACAGCGAAAGCAAAGCTAACGATCTTTTGAGATTATTTGAAGCTTGTAATGACTTTAAAAGTTTGTTTGTTTTTAAAAGATTTTTAGTTAGATCACAGGATAATTAAGGCTGCGCTGTTTTTATAACTTTGTTTTTTTTTATGTAAAAAATTATTGAACAAAAGCATTCTGTTTTGTCATATCGATCACATGTGCGAATTTCACAATTGGAAGTAAATTTATTGTAAAACAAATTTATTTTTTTTTGAATAGACAGACTTATTATAGTAAAGATTTATGGGTGTCTTGCCAAACGTAAACTTTTTTTCTCTAAATATACACCAGTTTTTACTGGTTCACTAAGCATCACTGAGCACAAAATATGCAGTTAAATACTATTCTTTTTAAAGTTAAACTCAAAATAATTAAAACAACATGTAAGCTTATAAGTCAATTGAGCAACAAAAAGAAAAGTGAATAATAAGAGATTATTAACTTTCGAACTAACTAAAAGAGGTATGTAAACAAAAAACTAAATTAAAAAAGATAACAATTATTAAAAATATTTAATTTTTTAGTTCAAGTTTTAACGATTATGTATAATATATATTTCTTACAAAATAATCAGTTTACCAAATTTTCTATTTATTCTTTTTATGTTATTTTAAATAAAATTGTAATTTTTCTAATTTAATAGAAGAAGATACTGTAAATCAGGTATTATTTTTTATTTGAAACTTTTTGGTTAGTTTTTTAAATTAGTTTTAAATTAAAACACTTTAATATGATTTTTTTTTAAACTAAATTGATTTATAAACAATCTTTTAAATTATTTATAATATTTTAACTTGGTAAACAAGAACAACCGAACCTATAATTTATTTTGTAAATAACTACTCGAAAGATTAAAAAATAACTGAAGTTAATTAATTTAGAAAGCATATACTTTCAATTTTTTACGATTATTTGTAAAGAAGGTATTATTTAAAAGAAAATTTGTGTTAGGTAGTACTTGACAGTTTTAACTTAACTTAAAACTACCTGACCAATAAACGTGTTAATCTAATTATACACTTAAGACTAATATTTCAAACAACAAAAACTCTTAAGTAAAAATACTTAAAATAATAAAAAATTTTAGTATTTAAAAGGCTAAATAGATATTAAGATCTGTTCAGACTTTAGTAGTTTTTATTAAAATTGTACGTTATTAGAAATGTTTTTCATAATAATATAATCCTCACCTCATTTAATACATACGATAATTAGTTAATTATAAATGCTAAAAACTTATTATTTTGAGCACAGTAATATTATTTAACACATACTAACAGTACTATAATGACTATACAATCTTACGAAAAACTTAAATACTATGTTTTAGCTTATTACATAACGAAGTTGCATTTAACAGAATTTAATTTATTTTTTCTGTAATTTAAACCTTATATTTACTTGTATAATAGAAAATTAAGCATTAAACCAAAAGAGTAATCAAATATATAGATTTATTAAAATAGTAAGTTAAGTAACAAAAATAAACTAAACTTTATTTGTGGTTAATCAAACGTAAAATTTATTTTTTCAGTTTTTTGGTTTACTAAACAGCTTTTTAATTTGAGGACGTTTAGGTTTGATGACAATAAAATATAAAGATGTAAAAATAAAACATTCCATGTTTTTACACTTGTTTTTATTTAAGTATTAGCAGTAATTAACAAGGAGAAAAGTCCGCTCTGTAGCATATACCCCGTACAATTAACTACCTTAACTAATAATACCAATCTCAGCAACCAGTTTTTATTAGTGAGAAACTTTTAGTGAATTAATTAATTGAATAATGACTCAAATGTGAAAGATAATAGTATAAGATAAAGAGCAAGATGAAAATAGAAACTGTTTGAGGATTTTATAGTAGTTTCAATAATATATCTTAGTTTAAGTTCATTATTTTTATTCACAAACAACAAACATTGATTTATCTCATATTTCTTAAAATAATAGTTGTGTATGAAGCAGTGGCGTCGCGTGGTATTTTTTTTTGGTGGTGCAGAATTTAGAAAAAAAAATCCCCTACTTTAAGACATTTTTCTACAATAATTACATTAAATTGCTAACGTAACCTGGGAAATTTTGTTTAGAAATAAAACATTTATTTTTTCAAAAAAAAATATGTAAGAAAATAACTTGAAAAAAAAAGGTAAATACTTTGAAAATTTAAGTAAATATAAAAATATAAGAAAAATAATCATTATAAGTAATTTACAAGACTTAAAAAATGTTAGCTTACTTATGAGTATTAATTTTTAAGAAGGCTTTAAAATTTAAACTAACAGTAGAAAAAAATTTGGACAAAACAAATTTTTATTATATTGAAAAACACAGCAACTTTAATAGTTTTTCTTTTGCCTTAACTTAATTTAAAAAATATTTGATTAAACATCATACTAAGAATGGTTATTTTACTAATATTTAACTTGACAAAAAAAAAAGAAATGTCTTATTAGACTTGGCAAGAACATTAAAAAGTCTACAAACAAACAAAAAAATGTTATGTACAAACTGCAAGTTTATTTTAAGTAAAATTTATTAAAACTCAGTAGAAAATAATTGCTTATTTACTGATGAATATTGAAAAAAAATAAACGAGTATCAACTTATAACTAATTAAAATTTTTATGTTTAAAAAAAAAAACAGCTTGACTACTAAGTTAAAAACACAAAAGTAAAATAAGCAAGCTCATAAATATCAAATTTTACGAAGTCTCTAACTTACAAGTTAGATTAAACGGATTAATATTATAATAAGAAAATGCAGCAACTGCAATAATATTTTTTTAGCCTCAACTTTAGTTAAAAAATATTGGATTAATTAAATATCAAACTATTAATAATTGTTTTACTAATATTTAATAAAAAAAAAGTCTAATTATACTTGGCAAGTAAATTAAAAAGTCTACAAACAAATAAAATGTTGTGTAGAAATTGAAATTTTTTTAAAGAACAACTTACATTACTAAGTAAAGAAATTTAAAATTCATTTATGATTAGAAAAAAAAGTTTAAATAAGTAAAATACTCAAAGGTAAAACAAGCAAACTAAATAATATTAAGTTTTACAAAGGCTCTAAAGTTAAAACTAAAAGTAGCTTACAATTTACATATAAGAAACTTATATTATAATAAAAAACACAGCAACTATAATAATATTTTATTTTAGCTTCAACTTTACTTGAAAAATATTGGATTAAATACCAAACTAAAAATAATATTTTTTCTTATTTTTAACTAATGAAAAAAAGGAATGCATAATGAAGCTTGGCAAGTAAATTAAAAAGTCTACAAACAAAGAAAAATTTGTGTACAAATTACAACTTTGTAAAGAAAAACTAAACTTGCTTAGTACAGAAAATAGTTACTACTGAATGTCTACCTAAAAAATTAAATCTACAGTCTAACTTTGCAAACATAAATACTTGGACTCTTACTTTTCACCTTTGTAACTAAAATTCATTCTTCTTTCCTTTTGGCTGATAAATTTCTCCATCACTTCTTCTTAGAAACTAGTACAGATTTTAAGTAAGTCTCTACCAATCGAAATTACACTCAAAGAATTTAATCTTGACTGACCGATGGTGTTTCTCAAAAATGTTTTTATCCTTTTCAAAGATGAAAATGTTCTTTCAGCGTCTACACTAGTCATGGGAATAGTTATCAAAGTTCTAAGAAGCTTTTTAGTTTTGTTAAATATTTTAGTCAGGTTATGTTCTTCAAGATATAACAGTATTTTCACTAAATTATCCTGATGCATGTGAATAAAATGTTTTTAGTTCTCTTTCTAGCTGTTTACATTCAACTACAGGATAACACATCTTCACTGTTTCTATAAGTTCTAAAGGAAAACAAGATTTATAAACAGTAAAATATTTTGCCAACAATAACTGTGAAATTCTTAAATTGTTCTAACTATACAGAGTAAACTAATAAATAATTTCAATATTAAAAAAAATTAAAATAAAAGCAAGGTTGCCACTCTTTGAGTCAAAATAAACTGTCCTGAGTGACCTTGAAATGCCCTGAGTCACCATGTGTTTTTGAGAAAAAATCAAAATACCCTGAGTTTCCCTGAGATTTTTTAGAACTTAACTGAGTACCCTGAAAGTGTGGAAATCCTGAATATAGCTAAAAAAAAGATTAAAATAATTTCAAAAACAAAGAGTTTCATTTTATCAATAACTTTAAGGACATGAAGATAATTTTTTTTAGATATATTTTTACTATCAAGTTTGAAAACAACTGAACTTTTGCTACAACTGAAGATAAGCTTTGCTTTTAAGGACATAGGGAGGATGAAGCACTTTCTTCACAATTTGATTTTATTTTATGAAGTTTTTACTAAGCTACAAGATGCTTTTTACAGATTTTAAAAATTCAAAATACTTTTTTAGATATAGCCGGTCAAAGTCGAAGGCAACAAAAGGTTCCTTACAGGAGGCACAAACTAAAACAGCGTTTAAAAAAAAGTGTTTTACCCCCCTTTTATGCCCTTAACATATACTTTAGAGTTATTTTACTGAACTTATTTTATACAGTTTTAATTTAACTGCAAGGCATTTTTTATCAATATAAAAAGTCATATTAATTTTTGAGATATGGTAATTTACAGTCAGAGATACAAAAAGAGTCCTTATTAATATAATATAAACTTAAACAACAAATAAATCAAATCACTAAAATAATATCTTTTTTTATAAGTTGGCCTCAAAATCTTTAGATGTTTCTTTTATAAAATAAAACAATTTGCTAAAATAGATATTTAAAACACTAAGAAAAAAAAGTTATAACGAAAGTAATATTTTTTTTGTATATATAAAAATATATATTGATAGTTAAAAATTTAAAACTTCTCTTCAACAAAAGTATAAAATTTTATATAGATTAGGATGAAAAAGTTTGATAAAAATTGCTTTAAAAATGATGGAGAATATAGGTTTTCAGTAAAATTGTATTTTTTTGCTGTTTTAGTTTGCTCCTTGTATAATAAATCAATGTAATCTCTGGCCTGACCGGTTGTATCTAAAAGTTTAATTGGAAGTTTCAAGTTTATTAAAGAGTAACTATAAGCTTTCTGAAAAACTTAGAATTAGAACAACATGTAAAAAAGTGCCTATACATCCCCCCCCCCCCTTACCCCTCACTATTTTGCACAGTTTTTTCAACAAACTTTAAGATTTTTATTAACTTTTTTTCTAAACTTAATGTTTTTTTGTTGGAGGTTTAAAATTCAATAGTTTTTTAAGGGTATCTTTTCTGTATTCAAATTTAATATTTTTTTCATTTTGATGACAGTATTTTTGTCAGGAGCTTAACTTTTTAAAGTCTAGTTGGTGAGGCTGTTGAACTTTTCAAGAAATTTAAAGATAATTAATAAATATGTAACCATTATAACAGTAAAAAATTGGTTAGTTAGTTTTCATGTGGCCATAGGGGTAAAACACTTATATTTTAACTTGAATAGACTTGTTATTTTCAGAGTAAAAAACTAAAACTGCTTTAGTCAGCCTGAATATTTTCTAATTTGGTCAGTTTTAATTTATCTTGGGTCATCTTGAGTTTTTTTATCATTTCTAAGTTATCCTGATTATGAGGCAAGGCAACCATGTTTGAACAATTTTATCTAAAATTTTTGCTTTGTTTATGAAAAAATTAAACCAAAAGTCATATAAAGTAGACTAAAATGTTCAACTACTCTAAGTAATCAAAGTTTCTTGGGAAGTCAGACCAATATTTTAAGTTAAGGCTATTTACTTTATTTATATATGTGACTGTTTTAATAATAATAATATTTATTTAATATAAATCTAAACTATTTATCTGTAAGAGTTAACTAGAAGTTTATAATAAACTGCCTAACATTTTTTTTCAGAACTCAAATTTTACATTTAAATATTATTATATTAAACATTTTATTAACTTAATGATTACAATAATCAGTTATAGTTAAGTTTATGTATGCAGATTAAAATTAAAAATCGAATTTCTTAGACTTTGGTGATTTAAGTTTCTTATCTTTTTTTTTCAAAATATTTAATTTATGACAAGTTTAAATTAAAAAAATCATGTGAGTACATAAACTCAAGTTTAATCCTTTGCAGTAGCTTAGCTTTGTTTTTATTTTATGTTTACAATAGCTTGTAGATGATACTTAAGGATGTCCTGTTTTAGGGATATTTCAACTTAGCTTACTTACCGCAAGATATTGATTTTGCGGTAATTCTTGAAGAAATTTTGTTTTTTTGAGTTCATTTGCGGCAGTCAGCTAAGAGTTTGCGGCAGTGAAGTAAGCAAAATGGTCGTTTTCTAAATTGGAATTTAAAAGAGATTTCGTTCCAAAAAATAACGAAAATATTATAGATACTTAATTTTTTCCTTACAAAATTTCCAGGTGGTGCAGTTGCGGCAGTGCAACACCCCACGCGACGCCCCTGGTATGAAGTACAACCGCTATGAATAATTTTGTAATCGAAAAGCAATTTTTTTTACAAAATATAAACGCAAAACTTGCTTTTCTGCAGAGGTCATGATGGCCAAGCGGTCTAGTGCATCATACAACGAAATTCTTATTAAACGGTTAATGGGTTCAAAACATATATGGTTCAATGTCATTTTAACTTTTTTTATATTGCAACTGACATATCCTTTACTAACAAGAACGTTGTGTTTTATCTTACTTCAATTATTAAACTAAGCCAAATTTTTGAAAAAATTACAAGCTACATGTGGTCGGTAACAGCAACATGATAAGTTAGCTGTTACCGACCACTGGTACATATTAAAACAACCCTGTTTAACAAATTTTAGTATTTAATCTTAGGCACTCTATTTTAATTAAAAATTGTATTAAGTTCAGTCTAGTCTTTGTTATATAAACATTTTAAGAGCCAAGCGCAAGGGTCGACAAACTGCGGCAAAAGTCTTTCTTAGAATAAATGTTATTTTAGAGCGAGTTCAAATTAAATACAAAATTTGAGCAATATGCCAGAATAATCTACAACTCGAGTTTAATAGTAAGTATGTATTGTTTATTAAACGATAAAAAAAAGCGCTCGAAAAGTTAGCTCTAACGACCTGGTGTACGAAAAAACCTTTCGGTTATCGAGTCGTAAGCCACATAAGTGTTCGCTTTGAAAAATTTATTGGCTTTTGCGAGCTTATGACATAAATATTTAGTTTAAAATTTATCTGTTTAGTAAAAAATCAGTATAAATATAGTAAGAGTTTATTCAGAAACTTTCTAAGAAAACACTGTTTGTATACGGTTTTGGTTTGTGTTTAAATCGATTTAAAAAAGTTGTTTTATTTTTTTATGTGATGTTACTTAAATTTTATAATAAATTATTATTGTTTTTTTCTTGTGCAACTGGTTGGTTTCTACCGATAACATTTTTATAAAAATATGTTTTGTGAGTGTTGTTTAGATTGTATTTTAGGGAGCGGGTCAGAAAGACACAGCGACAAAATGACACGGTTGTCAAATAGACACGGTGCGTCACTTTGGCACAGCGACAAAATGACACGGTGCGTCAGTTTGGCGTGGAGGGTCACTTTGGCACGGTGACAAAATGACACGGTGCGTCACTTTGGCACAGTGACAAAATGACACGGTCAGTCACTCTGGCACGGTGTGTCACTTTGGCACAGACGTTTACTTTGGCACGGCGACAAAATGACACGGTGCGTCACCTTGGCACAGCGACAAAATGACATCGCGGGTCACTCTGGCACGTTGCGTCACTTTGGCACAGAGGGTCACTTTGGCACAGCGACAAAACGACACGGTGCGTCACTTTGGCACGGAGGGTAACTTTGGCACAGCGACAAAACGACACGGTGCGTCACTTTGGCACGTAGGGTCACTTTGGCACAGCGACAAAACGACACGGTGCGTCACTTTGGCACGGAGGGTCACTTTGGCACAGCGACAAAATAAGACGGAGGGTCACTTTAGCACAGCGACAAAATGACACGGTGGTTAATAAGGCAGGAAAGGATTTGTTGTAAAACTTCAATCTTCATTGGTATGGACAACGATCTTGTTTTTCTAGGAAACTTTTCGGTTTCCTGTCTTCTAACCGGTTTTGAAGAATCAGCAACAATCACATTGATTAACTTTAAAAACAAAGACCGCAGGAGTTTTTGATTGTGACTTCATAAAATACAGTGAAACACGTAATGTTTATACCTTCTATTGTCTATCGTCGTACTTATAAACAACATACTCATTTTTAAGCAGTAGCAAGGTGTAAGGTGTTGTTGGACATCGACGTGAAGGTCTTATTACTTTCACGTCGATTGCCTTAAAATTGAACTTATTTAAAGTTATTTTTTTAAAATTTCGTTGTTTTGTTAAATCACAAAACTCATTCCTATAAAAACCACTTTAAATTGGAATATTAAACAACCGCTAGTTGACGCATTTCGTTTTGAACTCAATATAGAATCAACCACCGATCACGCCGGGTTTTCATGCCTTAATCAGCATGTTACATCATACAATCATGTCTTGACCAGGTGATGTTATGTAAGAAAAGCGTATAAAAAGAGCCGAACGAACGAGAAGGCAGATCATTTGGATTTCAACGTTAACAAGAAGAACCACTACGCCAGTTTCAGTCCGAAGCGACAGTCGCCATTTTGAAATTAAACGTCAATCGAAGATCTCAAATCATATCTCATTACGTCACAATCAGTGATTGTGGCCGCACAAGCACTTCAAATTAATCGCATAGCTCAAATTGAGGTTTGCGTGTCTTTAATTTCATAACTTATAAATATCGGGGCGTCAAACTCGACTTGAGTTTGTAACGTGCTTTAGAATTATAGCGTATAGCTAAGTCATTTAGATAATTCCTAACAAAACCATTACGAGTGGTATTGTTCTGATTAAGTCTTTGTTTAGCAACCCAACACTCAAAATAGTGTACATTTATTTTGTAAATACTTCCAGTGTAAATTAAAATTTCATTTCGCTTATCGCACGATCACAATTCAACGACCACGACCAAGAGAACGTGCTCAGCCCAACCCTTCGAGGTAAACCATCAACGGAGTCTGAGCAAACAACCACTCGTCACACCGCAGTGAAACAGAGCAGGAAGCATATTTCTGCTCCTTTTCCTAATTTAGCTGAACTTTGCAGTTATTTGTGTGTTACTTGTTTTTTTGTATTTTTTGTAAATAATAAACTGAAACTATAAAAAAAACCTATTGTATCTAATCTAATTAAATGTCCTCTATTGAAAGAACCTTAAAAAAGGTTCTTAAACCCCCTAGAACTCGATCCCGCACCGAAATACTATCACAAACCGAGAATACTTCAGAAGAATGCCCCGGAACTACCGCGAATCTAGCTCCTGTTGAGGCTGCTGAACCTGTTACAGGGTTGGCTTCAGAGGAATCTGGGGACGCTAAAAGCTAAAAACTGTGCTTAATAAACGACAAATAATTATTTGTATCATACAACGTTCAAAAAGATGCAAAATCAGCAACTTTTTAAACAAAATACGACTGCCAAAGTTAAAGGGAATTTAATTTTGATTTTTTTCGAATGAAAAAACTTAAACACAGTTCTATACTAAAACTTGAAACGAGTAATAAAAGTAAAAAAATGACTTGCCATTTTACGAATAGAAAGATAAAAACTCATATAAACATTTTTTTTAAACTTCAGCAACATTCTGATTTAAAAAATACAATCTACATTTTAGATCAATCATTCAGCACATCAAAACAATAAACTAGTAGGTGTAAACACAGAGGAAAATTTGTTTTATAAACTAAAACTCAGACGTTATCGAAAACAACTTTTCTGCTGTTGTAATTCTAAATTCTAATGCAGTTCTTATTTTACGTTTTTATGCTTAAAAAAAGTAATACTTGCGCTCTTTTGGCGACTTAATAGGTTGCAATTTTGAACTAAAATACTGCGTTCCCTGACGATTTACGTTAGTAGCAACATCTTCAAAAAATCTTTGGGCACTTGACTTAAAAGATCGAAATTTTGCGCTTCTATGCGACTTTTGTTAGTTGCAACATATATCGTGCACTTAGAAGTAAAAGTATGGTGCTCTTTCGCAAATAAAATTGTGCAACTAAACACTAATAATGCATAGATATAAGTATAAGTACAAATAACCGCAAATAAATTAGTTTTTTTTGGCAAAACATTCCCTACATCAAGCACCTCTTTAAATAAAATTCAATAAATCACTCTAACACACTTTTAATAGACTATTGTAGTCTTGCTTTAACAAAGTACAATTTTTCTTACTACAATAATACTAAAACTAATAGTATAAATGCTATTTAAATCCTTATATGCAAAAAAATACTATAATATCTGTTATACTCTTTAATTCTTTATATTTCAGGCTACAAAGTTTTGTAAAAATAAAAAAGACTTATAGTATTAACTTTAATAGAATTAACTAAATTGACGATAAACTTAACACTTAGTAACTATTTTTAAGAACAACTAAATTTGATTTATTAGGACTCAAGTTGTATAACCTCTAGTGCTTAATTTTCTTAAAAGTGATAAATATATAAATGCGCATGAATAGTTGCATCAGACTCTTAGTTTTCTCTAAACTGTTCATAATACTATTTTTAACTTTTTCATAAATTTAGGCTCCAGGACCGTTTATTTTAATTATTTGCTTTTAGACAAGTTTACTATACATTTTAAATACAGAGTTTTAAGTAAACATCCTAACTTATTATCTTTTGTTGAATATTTTTTGTATGTTTTTGGAAATTTAGGACTTAACATTAAAAAAAAATATTTTCAACTACTTGTAATAGATTGTTAAAGCATGTGATTTACGACTTGATAACTGAAATGTTCTTTGGTATAACTTTTCGAGTGATAACCTTTTGTCGTTTAAAAAACAGTAATAATAAAACTTTTATGTTTAAACAAACTACTAGGCTAAAATATTAAACATATTTAAAATAACTGGCTAGTTACTACAAAAGCAGCTAAACTTTGTACTTTTAAAAACTAAAGTTAAAACACACATGACTTATTCTTACAACGAAATAACTCTGTATTAAATTAAATCTTAGTTATTTTTTATAACAATTCCTGATAATAATTAATTAAACGTTTAATAAAATTTGCTAAATTTATTATTTAAATAAATATAAAAAGTCGTGAAACGTAATAAATAAAACTTAAGAATATTTTTGTTTTTATACTATGACTTAAATTTTAGAGCATTGTATCATATATAGCTTTAAATGTATCAAGCTACTATAGTTTGGAAAAAACTAAATAAATCTTTTGTTTAACTAATTACTATCAAAAATTTACAATTAAAAGTTATATTACTGAAGAAGTTTAGTTTTGCTTATAAGTTTCTTAATCCATGCTATAGTGACGCACCGTGTCATTTTGTCGCTGTGTCAAAGTGACGTATCGTGTCATTTTGTCGCTGTGTCGTTCTGACACCCACCCTGTATTTTATATACTCTGTTTTATACACATCTATTATTTTTTACTAAGTTAATAGATTAAAGAGTAATATTTAACTAAAACTTATAAAATATTGTTATAGGAAATATTTTAAATATTTACGTGTACATTTTTAGCAAATTAATTGTGAATGATAAAATGTATGAGTATCAACTACACATGAAACAAAAATTTTCGGCAGTTTAAAAGTTGAGATATACTACTTCAAATTAATATAAAACCGTACTATTTTTGTTTAAAGTAAACTGAAGTGTCACAGTGGACTTAAATCGTATTTAACTGAAAATAGGAAACAAAAGTTCGTATAAATTCAATATTTGTAAACTTTTTTAAATAATTTTTTACCGTAGTCCAAGATTACATGTATCGAAATTTTCAAACTACAAAAAATCTATTTTGAATAAAAGTTATAAGGCTTAAGTAGGATCTTTTTAATATGCGTTTGCTTTATAATTCTTTTATATTGAAAAATAGGGTTATTTTGAAATAAAGGTTGAAGCAAGTTGAACTCTTATCTTAATAGTTTTCGTTTTGTAACAGCTTGTAAATGTTTAGAAGTAAGAAATGTTAAGTATAAAGTGTGAAGAAAAAAGAATACTTTTTAAGGAGTTTATTCAATTAAAATTTATATGATCAGTAATCTAGGGTGTTTATGAAGAACACTTTGGATAAGTTTATAAAAAAAATTAGAACGATTAACAATATTTCAATAACTTTATTAAAATCTACTAATCTAAGGATTCATAAACATATATGATATATACTCTAGTTGTGCTAAATGTACCTCTGTATTTTAAGTTTTCCTGAGTGACTATTAAAACAGATAAAAAAAAAAACCAAAAGGGCTAAAAATATTTTGATACATGTGAAAATATAACTCATTAAAAAAGCATTAAAATGCCTTTCTTAAATTAGGTGAAAATAAACAAAATTATCTATGTGAAAAAAAAAACTTTATTAGTTTATCTTACAGTTAATTGTTTATTTTGAAAATCATTAAAGTCTGGTCTAAGGATGGTTCCGTTAAGTTTTTCCGTTCAAGCTGGCGTATTTTTGTTGTAAACTGATTTTTTTATTCGGTTTAAAAACTTAACTGCGCTATAATCTTGGCTTTCTAGTAAAAAAAAATCTTATTCTAGTTAAAGGATCACTGTGATGAAATAATAAAGCACGTTTAGGTAAAAAAAAAACAACCAATAGCGCTCATGTATAAATAAACTTACAGATAAAGTGTTTTACACCAATAAGATTTTCATACATTCACATTGAAATGTTTGCGAACTACTATTCATTACAATCTACTGTTTACGTGACAATTGTTTTTTACTACTTTTTGATTGTTATAGTTTTATTACTATACGTGGTGCTGCAATATAAGTTTTTTAAGTATGTCATATAAAAAGTATGATAAAGAAATACATCAAAATAACAACAATACAAAAAAATATATAACTATATAAAAAACTAACCATCGCAAAAGCTTAACTATAAATTTAGTTTTGAAACTAAGTTTAAATGTTTAATTACTCGTAAAATAGCTAAGCTAAAAACAGATAGGTTACATTCAGCTTTCTACACGATCAAACTAATTTTAAGTTAAGTTTAACCGTGAAAAGAGCATAGTGAGACAAAAAACAAAAAAAAAAAAGGATTTGTTGAATCGAATGTTATAACTTTTTTATCCTATCACACTTAGCTTGGTAGTATCAGATATGTTACAAATATATGCTATTGTTGTAAAGTTATTAAAAAGTAGATAGAATTAATGGTCTTATGTACTGATGTACAAAAAACTTAAAACAAAAAAAATAATAACAAGAAACAAACAACTTTGTAGCTAAACTCTTAAAAAAATATGGTTATACTCAGAATAAGTCAATTGAAAAATATCGTCAAAAAAAGTATTATTTGTTTAAAGCTTTAATTTTATCAATATTGTCTAAATGAAAATAAATACAGAGCTTTTTCTGTACTTAGTAGTTGTTACGCGGTACTTTTAATGAACACTTCACTAAAAAAAAATTTAAACATTCTTTAAAGCTACTGTTTATAAATATAATTTATGTTTAGTACAACTTTTAAGACACAAAAAAAGCATAAAGTTAACTTAGTCAGGTTTTTACAGGTTATTATTGATCCTAAAAAAATGATTACGTAGCTATGATGACTTCAATTTTGTAAGTGTCTTAAATAGCTTTGGTTTTTCTTAACTAGTAGTTTCTTTTTAAAATTGTTTATCAACGAAAATAAACTTTATTAAGATTATTTATTAAAGTAATAATGTTGTAAATAGTGAGCTAAAGTAGTCAATAAAAAACGTTTAGAAATTGACCTAAGTAATTAAAAAAAATAATTACCGAATAAGTTTCAGTAAAAGTGATTATACAGAAATAGTAAACGTTATACGCTACAAACTGTAATTTACACGATAAATAAGTTTTTTTGTACTACAGTGCGTACACAAAACTTACAAGTGATTCATGTTGCTTAACTGAATATTAGCTTAATCAAGAACATTTATTATTATACATTCAAAAGTAGTTACATTAGTTTATATTGCGGCGCTCATGTCAGACCACAATCAAAATTAAAACTTACAAAAATCGTATGTTATTTCAAATAAATTCAGTTTTAATTATGTTTTGGCTTAGCTAGATTGTTTTTTTTTATTGAATTTAATTATTAATTAGTAAATCTTCTCGTTGTGATTTTTAGAAGCTACTTTTAATGAAGTTTTAGTTAAGTTGATATTTTTGAAAACTAATTACTTTTAATTACCAAACATATATAATAATAATTACAAGACTTGTACTATACTGAAATTTTATTTATAAAAATTTATTGGTGTAATATAACATATTTTGCAATGAAAAATCATGGAGTTAATTTAGCACTTTTGAGTTTCAAACCAAAAAAAAAACAGTTTTTAATGTGATTCAATGTTACAATATGAAAAATACTATAAAAATTAAGATTTTAGGCTTTTATAAAAAAAGAGTACTAAACAAAAGCGTAGCAGAACTTAATTACAATTATATTTGCACAAAAGTGTAAACATTAAAAAAACTATTCAATACAAAAACTGAGAGAGATTAAAAAAAATGTATCACACAAGAACTGCTACTTTTCAAAATAAGCTTAAAAGATTAAAAGTTTTTTTTTGTTAGCAGGATTAATATGTGACCTCACTTTTGACGATTCATGCACTTCCTATGTATGCAGCATTGCTTCTTTACACCAGGTCCCCCGTACTTTTTCATGTCCCTGCAAAAAACGCATACTAGGCAATCAGCCCTTGCACAGGCAGAGCACTTTCTACAGCGTAATGCCTTCTTCTTACCGGTGCCTGCGGCAGGATTAGTGGTTCCACCTGTGGCGGTAGTTTTACCCTTTTTACTTGTACCGGCAGGCTTAGTCGTTTTACCTTTGCTTTTACGTTTGCTCTTTCTAACTGCGCTTGCAGATTTATCAGGTTCTTTCGTACTATCAGCAGCAGTTGCCGGCGTGGCTTCCGTCTTTATGATTGGAGGAGCAGTCTCAGCATCCGGATCACCTTGGAGGATATTGAACTTTTTATTTTTCCAAAACACCACTGGCTGACCGGTGATCGCCTTTTCTTCCTCGTCCTTCCTGTGATCCGTAATAACTCGGTCGGCTATTTTAAGTAAGGAACTCAAGTTTTGTATTCCTACTACTTTGTAACCTACTGTCGCCGCACTACCACTAAGGTACCCGATCAGAGCCTCAAGCCCTGCCAACTCGCATCGCGTCAGATGCTTTTTCTCCGGATTCTGACCTTCTTCCTGATCTTCCACGACGTAGTTCGCTCTCTTGTACTTTTCGCTCAAACAGGACTCACCCGTCAAACAATAAGCGTACCGGTCCAGAACGTACCACAAGAGGCGGTCGAGGTGCGGGAACCTGCTCTCAACGTCCACCTCGCACTCCACCTCGCTCCTTGAGATCCTGATCTGCATCGGCATGGCGAGGGAGTGGAGGAAGTTGCCGCCGAAAACGAGCGAGTCCTCAGGGGTGTAGACGCCGTGGATCCATCCGGAGGGGATCATGAAAGTGTTGCCCTGCTCCAAAGTCACCAGCTGGCACTCTTCGACGACATCCGGGAAAAAGACATCTTTTTGGTTATGGTAGCCCAGCCAGTCCTCGTAGTCCTTTAAGTTCTCTTCGGTCGGCCGGATCAGCCAGAACATCTTTTTGCCCCTGACGATGTGGTACCACACGGACGTGCCCCCAAAGTCGACGTGGAAGTCGGTGAAGCACCCTTGTACGGACATCAGGCAGTACTTCTTGACTTGGGGGCACCACCTAAGGTGCTTGGGCCAGCAAAGGTCGATCCAGTCCAGGCTGTTGACGACCTTGGGCCGCCTGACGATGTCTTCGAAACTGTGCTCGGAGACTTCCAGCGAGATGACGTTCAGCAGCTTCCTGCGGCTGGAAGCGCGCTTGTTGTAGTATTTCGCGAACTCCTTGAACTTCATATTTACTGTTTCCTGAGTGGCGACTTGCAGCACGTGGATCAGGTGATCCTCGCCCACTCTCTCCATGACGTCATTGACGGAAAAATCAGGAGAAGGTACTTTCATGCCTGAGTAAGTTTTTGAAACTAAGTAATCGTACTGTTAATTTTTGTTTTCGGAAAACTTTTTTTTATGCTTAGTTTTAGGCTTTAAAAAAAAACATTTTTGATCCCTTAAAAAAAACTTGTTAGTTGAATAAGCATCAACCTTTTATAAACAACTTTTATGTGTTAATTTTATCTTAATTTTTATTTTAATAATATCTATAGTGAAATATTTCTCAAGAAAAAGTTTTTTAGTAAAACAAATAAGACCAACTAGTATTTGGTTTCTTAAATTTTGAATTTTATTTTAACTTTGTTTTGCATTTGTAAAATTTCTAAGTAAGGCTTAATAACAGCTAATAAAATCAATAGGAAGTTATTTAACTTTAAAAGGTTCTCACATATGCTTGTCAAGTTAAAATGGTCTAGAAACCGTACAAATACAACTTTTTTAAAAATTTATTATAAAATTTTATGGTTTTGAACTTTTTGATACATTTTAAGGTTTGTCATTAGTATAAGGAATTTATTCATTAAATAACTTACCAAGACCATCTCTATTTCTGAACAGCATTGGCGTGTCGAAGCCGTTTCTTTGTAGATACTCCAAACTTAATTCATTCCCATTCTCAAACGTCCGGATAAGATTGTGTCGTGTATACTTGGGGTCTTTGATCTTATCCACTACTTTGTACCCGTTGGCAACTCGATCTAGCTTCGTAGTATCGGTTCCAAACTTCCAAGGAGCTTTCTTAACTCTCCTGCTTTTCCTCCTTCCATCATCTTGGTTGAGATTCGCTGTCACATCTTGTTGTGGCACAGTTTGACTGTTTCGTGGTGCTCCACCACTGCTTGAATCAAGCATGCCCTCATCACTGTTGCCCGAACCGACGGAAGAACGAGCTGTGTTTGTGTTCGGCTGCACGACCTGGTCGCTCGTCGCTTCGTTGTCTGAGTCGGCCATTTTGTTTAATTAAAATAGTTTCTGTAAAAGTGTTATTTTTTAAGCGTTCATTTTTGATTTAGATTTTAAACTGTAATTCTAAATTTTTGTTACAACATAAGACTAGATTGCGAAGTTAGTGAAGTTACAGCACAATTATAAATAATACGGACGTTTGATCAAATAAGACAGATAATTAGAAGAAATAAAAAAATTAGTAGTTAAACAATTGGTCACTATTAATAGCAGTAGCTGTAATAATCAATACCTTTTGTTTATTTCAGCGTTTGTAAGTTGTCTAGAACTACGTGGCAGTTATTTTTTGGTAGGAAGCTAATAAAAATATTAACTAGAAATATTAATACATATACATAGTTAATAAAAATATTTATAAATAAATAGTTGCAAACAAATAGTATGTACTACTTAGCTTTGAATACAAAATGAATACTTTAAGTTTTGTTTATTCCTTCTAATATTTTAAAACAAAAAACTTGTACAAAATGTTTCAACACATTTATAATAATAGCTAAGATAACTTATAAGATCTATTTAGAAGATATAGCTAAGATAATTATGATTGCTGTGTGTGATTTTGCTTGTAGAAGGCCTAACAAAAGTTTTAGCCTTATTTCATATCAAAACTTAAAAACTTAGCCAATTATTTCAAACGTTAGTAAGCTAGAAACTGTTTTTTTATTAAAAGAGCATATAAAACACAGCTTCATTTTTTATGATGAAAAAAATTCCACAAAAGTCATTCAAACTTAATAAAAAACTTGTACATAGAACTATACTTTTCCTTTACCAATGTATAAAATGATTAGTTATAGAATAAGTACTAAAAAATTGTTAACAACTAAATATTATTTTTTCCCAGTCTAATATTCAATATTCACATTTTTTACTTTAAAATTTAAGACTTTTTGTAAACGTTATTTATATAAACCAAAAGAAAAAATTTAAAAGTCAAAAATATTTTAAAAACAAATGATAAATAATAATTTTATAATTTAAAATTAAAAAAAAAAAACGTTAGCTCTATAGTTTCATAAGTAAAATATACTGTTTTTGTTTTAACTATCATTCTTTAAGAAAAAAAACATGTTGTAAAAACTTACAAATACTGACAAGATATTAAAAATTTTGACACAATGTAATTTAATAACTTAATGAAATGTGATCTATGTTTTGTCGACTTTAGTATTTTCATTTAAACAATTGTATACAACACAAATATGTAACAGATTTATTTTTCTTATAAATCGATGAACACGTTTGCCACACACCCAGGCTAGTTCAAAGTTTTTGAAAAACTCAGGTTGACTCAGGTTTGTTGTCTTTTTGTAAAACTCCGGCCAATTCGAATACACTTAATTTTAAATCTCAGACTAATTTTTTCATAAAAGTAATTTTACCAAAGTCTTTTCATTGTTATATTATGGTTTTTTTAATAAATAAGCTTGATTAGCAGTATGTTTTAAAGCTTACGGCTCATTTTTTTCATCCCTCTCATAAACTTTTTGTAAATTGATGTAATTCAAACTAGTTTTTGGTCATTCAGAGCTATTTCCCTTAAAGACCGCCTGCCTTACATGAAGTACGAAGTATGCAACTTCTTAGTCTTATTCGTTAATCAATTAAGTTCAAAATAAAAACAAATTAACTTTTAAGTCCTAATAGCATGCACAGAGTGCCGAAAAAAGATTCAAGCGGTAATTGACTATACAGATGTAACTTTAGAAAACAAAAATAAAACCACGTTTTATAAGTTAGTTGGAAAAAACTTGAAAATACTTATCATAAAACTGTTTTTTTTTACAAGTATTTTGTAAGATATGTGATTTTAAATGCAAGAATTGTTTGCTATTTTCAGCTCAAAATTACTTGAAATTGTTCGAAATTTTTATCAAAATTTTACGTAAAAGAACTACACAAAAATGACTATTTATAACTAACAATTTTATCATTTTTCTTAAGCATCTATAAAATAAAAACGTTTTTTTAAATAAAATTTTTTAACTTTTAAATTTTTTGAGTTCGTTTTAAAAGACGTAAATATTGTTCAAAATCATGGTTACATAACCTTAAAAAATATTCTATTGCATAAGAATCAAAAGTGCTAAAAAAAATTTGTCGGTTTTATATTCTATGTGCTTTAGTTAAAAAAAAAATATTAAGTTAAGTTTCACTAAGGCGTTTTGAGTTATAAGACTCTCAGTATTCCCTAAGCATACTTAAAAAGCACCCTAAAATTAAAAAAAAAAATCAAGCTAATTTTTTTTTTAATTGCAAAAAACTTATTTTATTTTTAAAAGCCACATTAATAAAATTGATTGTAATGATTATTATCTAAAAGATGCTATTAGCTGCTGTAAAAACAAGTAAGTCAACAAATAAAGTTGCCGAGTCAGCTTGTGGCTTCAGCCATTGCTTCGAAAAGTTTGAGAAAAAATTAGTTTACTGTGTAGAAACTTTTAATTAGTAATTGTAATTTAGATATTTATACACATTTAAGACTACCATGTGTTTAAAGTTTTTAATTGTTTCACGTAGCAAGTTAATTAGTTTACAAGTTTGTTTAAAAATTTGTTTTAGTTTGTAAAAGTTCCAATAGTTTTTACAAATACACGAGCTATTCCCGTGTTAACATTCTTCAAATGTTAATATTACAAAAAATGGATGCTATTTAAAAAACTTATAACTTTAAGTGATAGTTATCTTTATTATATATCAGTTTTGTTACACACAAAAAGTCTATCATATCAAAGACAAAAATAAGATAACACTCATAACTGTTATCAATAAACCTGGTGTGGAAAAAGATCTTACGGTCTTTGAGCTACGCAATAATCATTTAGTTAAAATATTTACAAGAATGAAAAAAAAAAAATAAAAAGCAATAAACTTGTAAGAAACATATAATTCAAAATAAATAAAACAAATTGTAAGACTTACCTTAATACTAGCTTAGTACGAAAAAAGTATTTATGAACCAACTTGAGAATATAAACCGAGGATTATAACTTTCTGCTTTCTAAAAAATCATTAAACTTTAACTATATTTTTTAAAGAACATAATACTTTCTGAATAGTCATGCTTTTTTATGAATCTTTAGCCTAAAAATGTCTTAAAGATAGAATAGACAATATAAGTTTAATCAAAATACACTAAACTTTACAAAAACTAGCGTTATAACAATATTGTTTTTACTAGTAATTTAACTGCTACTTTTATCAACAAAGATAAATGAGGAAGTTTTTCAAATAACTTATAATCAAGAAATGTTAAACTTTAATTAAAACACTTTACTAATGGTCTTTTAAAGCAAGGTTTTCCAAACTGTTTTTCATAAGGCTACTTTGAAGAAAAAAAAATATGGCCCTCCCCAATGATATTTCACAAAAAAACTAACCTTTAATACGCTTAAAACCCTTTTCTTTTTTTTCTTTTTGCTCTTCATCATCACCTCCAGAATATCTAGTGTGAGATTTAAATTATGACCTTATGCCCTCATCCCCATTTGCACAAAATAGCCAACTTTAGGAAGAGTTTTCCTCAGTCTAGTGTAAATTTAAAAATTTTCAGAAATATTTAGTATAAGTTTCAAAACGCCTAAGAACTTTTTTTATCTTCATCATCAAATAAAGAAACCTAGTTAAAGTTTCGAAACTACCCTTAAACACGCCCCTTTACTGGTCAAGCCTCTTTTTGTCCCTTTTGCAGCTTTTGTTTGGAAAACCCTGGTCTAAAATTTTATAAAGAATATACCCTTTGACTTTTAACTAAGTGCAGGGTTTTCCAAACTTTTTTCATAACTTTGAAAAAAATCCCACCTTTAGTACTTAGATACCTATTTGATTTTTCGTCCACTTGCTATTTACTGCAAGCTGATAGCAAAAATCACCCTAAAGTATTTTGACCTTGACTTAACCAATAGATTTAAAGCCTAGCCATCACTTTACACATTAGCACTTAACATCAAAACAATTTTTACTGACAAAAGAGTACTGAGGGATTTTTAAGTTGTTTTGAAGATTGGATGAAAGAATTTGTGAACTATGACTAACAGTGTGGTGTACTACAACTTACACAAAATCTGTTAAACCTAGCAAATCAAAAATTTATTAACATTAAAATAAAACTGCTTAAATATAATAATATTAGTAATTTTATTTTATTGTAACTTGTTTTAAAAGTTCGTACAAATTAAATTAAGTTTATTGTACTTGAGTTTTATTCAAATTGAAAAATAGTTGAAGTTTACTTTTTTTATATTAATGAATACTAACTAAAATAAAACTACTCGAAGTATTTTTATACTCGTAACATTCAAAGAACTGTTATTAATGTAATTATTTTCTTCATAATTTGTAGCATACCTTAGTTCTATAATACGTTTTAGGTTAGTTTAAGAAAATTAAACTTTAAGTATTAGTAGTACCTTTTGTTAAATTAAATGGAGAGTATAGTGTTTTAATGTCCTTTCTAAAACAAAAAAAAAAAAAACAATTTTTATAAGCATAACTTTATACTTTTGTAAAACAGGATGATTTAAAAGTCATTTGGGATTTAAAGTTTTAATATCTTTTGTTTTAGCTGTGGGACTGAGAAAAATTGAGTTCAACATATGATTAAGTCAGCAGAGTAAATCCAGTAGCTATAAAAAATAAAATATTGTTTTTTTAATGAACATCAAAATTATTTTTACCATTCACATTTCCATAACCAACCAGGTTTGACTATTTCTAATAGGCTTTCATAATGGTAACAATCTTGTTAACAAGCCACTAACTTCTTAAAAAATTAAAAGAAAATATAAAAAAGAAATAAAGGATTTAATCCGCAATTAGGAAGTTTTACTAACAGTCAGTAAACATCAATAGCAAAAAGTTTTAAAAATTACCCTAATAGAAAATCAAGATCTTTAAAGATAAGACTATAGTTTTAAATGATAACTTCTTATACATTTAAGAATTTTATTTAAGACAATAAAACAAATACTAAAAATTGGACTTTCTAATTGACTTTTAAACCATGTTGTAAAACTGCAAAAGAAAAAGTATCATAGCAAGTACTTACTACAAAAAATATCAATTTAATTTTGAAAAGTAAACTTTCAAAACTTCCGCATAAGCTTTTACCTGTAGGTTTTTTCAAACATGAAATATTAAAAAGAAGTTTGGTGTCATAATATTACGTTTTAATGTTTGTTTGTGATTAACATTTTATTTATTGACAAGGAAATGATATTTAGAATAAATAAATACTTTTTTAAAGATGCTAACTTTATTTTTGGAAAATATCAATAAAAAGTTTAAATAAAAACAATTAATTTTCAATAATTGTTTATTATTGGAAATCTATTTAAAAAGAACATTAGAGTAATAAAACTTATTTTGACAAAATTCTAATAACCTAGTTATAAAAATATGTATATAGTTATAAATACGTTTGAAATCAGGATGTAGTCATGAAGTTTAAATATCTAATTATAAACAATTGTTTATTGTATAAGTTTAATCTAGATACGTTTGAGTACTTTGGAAATATTTTTTTTCTTTAAAACCTGAAAAGTTTTAAACATGGCTAAATTAATAAAATTAGTAAAAATTGCTACACTTATTCAGATATTTTTTAAAATTTTTGTTAAGCTGTTTAGTATATTAGATACCTCAGTAGACTCTAAAATTGCTAACTTTGCTACATTTTTCTTTACTAAAATTAGTTTAAAACTTTTATCTATACAAATAGGTCCGTGGGAAACTTTTTAATTAAATCTTTGTTTCAAAACATTATTTTTCAAGTATTTAAGCTTTTTTTAATTATTTTTTCATTTTAAGACATTGAGTATTAAGAAAACATTTTTAAAGCATATCAATTTATTTATTTTTTAATATAATCATTTAATAGACTGATTGGTTTGGGGCTTAATAAATAAATAAAGTTTTTTTTCACTTAAAAGTATTTTTATAAAGACATAGTAATATAAACCCACAATTTTATTTTCTAAATCATTACTAATTTCATTTAAAATATAATTTAACAAATAGAGGTATCCAGGGTACAATTTTTAAGTTTAGTACTACTATATTTAAAACAAACTTAATGAAAACTTATAAACGCCTTATATGTTTAGTTTCAACTCAACTATATCATTCGTAATATTTATAGTTAATTTATAATTTAAGCTAAACATGCTTTAATATAACTTTAAATTTAATGAAAAACAACACGACTTATTCATAATTTTTCCTGAACTTATGGTTAACAAATTTCTAACTGAATTTTTAGTAACATGAATTTTTAAGATTTCAAAACTATACAGTTTATTGTAGCTTAAGGTTGTTTAATTATTTTTAGTATAAAATGTTGCTCATGTTTTTCCATAACAAAAAAATGTAATCAAAATTTTATAATTTTAAACATTTTTCTTAGTAGATTTACTTTCATTACATATATAACATATAGTATTTTTTTTAAATGTATGGCTAGTAGTTTGATGTAATTTTTATAAAATATGTGAGATTCTCAATCCATTTCAAACACTAGTCAAAGTTTCTATTTTTTGAATGTAGGCCCTTCTAATGTACTTTTGAGTCAACACATTAAACTAAAATGGCGCTTTTACAGTTTACCCTCTTTTTTCCCAACAAAGCAGTGACATTTGTTCCATAAATTTTTATTTGTTTCTGTTTAGTAAGTTAATGCTACTTTACACGACATATTAGATTATCATAACTTTGTTTGTGCTCAGTAATAAAAGTAAAATATTAAACATATATTTACTTAGTAACCAAACTACCTTTAAAACTACATGAATGTTTTAACTATCTTTAACAGTGCAAATTTACGCACTCATTTGGTTATGCACTCTCGTTTAATTATGCATTTAAGAATTCTCAAAAAATACAAAAAAGTTCCTAATGTTGTACAAAATAAATTTATTGTTTGTTTTGAATAAACAATTAACTTAGTTTTTTATTCAAATTTTCAAATGCTAACTCACCTCTATATTTTTAAAATTACGTTCTTTGACCGATGGATAATGATATTATTGTGCCTCAGTGTACCATAAGTTTTAATAGTTAACAAAAATTATAGTTGAAATTCTGAATTAAACATGATAATCTGACCTTAGCCCCCTTTATACCTTTAAATCAAACAAGTTACAATGTTCTATTCCTCACAATATTTATGGTATAAAGTTTCATTTTAACTCAATAAGTCTCTTATTCTTAACTAAGTTACTCCTTGCCCACCTAAGGTTAATTTTGTTCTACATGGAGATTTATTTTTTATGCAAGAAAAGTTTAATCCTAGGTGGGCAAAAAATAAAATATAAAACAAAACTTCGTATACACATAAAAAATTTTTATTGAAAATTTTTCACACATATGTACAACTCGATCAAAAATAATTTTGTAAACAAAAAAGTTGTAAAGTCTCCACACTGTATTTAATTCAAAAGCATTATATGACTGTACCTGTACTGTATCAACCTGTATCTAATTCCAGTACTTAGTACTGTTTTCTAACAAAAGGGTGTTACAATTTAAGCATAAAAAGAAGGATTTTGTAAGGTTTTTTAGGATGATGTAAATTTTAAAGTTAACTAGGTTTAATCATAAGACTTTTTTTGCTTTAAACATCTGTTTATTTGTTTACCATGGTTTTTCTACACACATATTGTAAGTTTTCTTTTTATGTTATAGAATAATTTTCATATATTATTCACAGAAGTCGATGTACTTAAAAAGTCTTCTAACTTTTGTATTTTAACTTATTTTGTTCTTGATTATTTTTAACAAACAGTTTGTTACTTACCAACAGTTACTAACTTTCATCATGTTATTATTCAGTCAGACCAGATATGATATGATTACTTTATGATAATATTGTAAATTTGCCTAAGTAAGCTAATAAAATTAAACATCAACATAAAATGCATTAACATCGATATTATTTTTATAGTTAAAATACGCTTATGTATTAAACTATTGTTAATATGTTTTAAAATATTTTACACCTTAACTAAATACTTTTCTTACGCGTTTTCTGTTGTTTAAACTACGTAAGTATTACTATTTTATTAATTACAAAAATATACTATTCTTCTTGAAGCTGGCTTAAAATTTTTGAATACTAATCTATAACAAATGCAAAAAAAGTATAAGTCAGTTAATATCTTTATCTTTTATAACAATATAAGTTTTATCTAGTTTTACCTATAAGTATGTTAAAATATTAGAATGCATTTTTTTTAAATACTGCCATTTAAGTTCAGGTTTATGTTTAAAACATTTTATTCTAAAGTTTAAATACAATTATTATTCAACATTGCTATTTAACTTAGTTTTTTTATCTTTAGGTTTTAGGAAATAATTATGTGCATGCATTACAAAAAAATGATAGTTTTTAACTATCTACTTTAAAAACATTTGAAACTCAGGTAAACAGTTGTCATTTTCGTGAAAAAGTTTAAAATAAGTCTAAAATTATTTTAAACTTTTGTGCAAACACTTTTAAAATGTAGGACCGACTTAGTTGAAGTTAACTAATCAATTATTTTTAATAAAGCATAGATAAAACAAGCGTACTGTAAATAGATATTTCTATTTAAGTTACAACTAATTTAAAATAAGAAAACGATTCAGTATAAAAATGATAAAAATAAATTGTATTACAGTAAAAATAAAGAAAAAGTAAAGTAGAACTAATAAAAACAGTTATGCAGCTAGTCTTAAGCTGAACTCTATGCGAAATAATCTTTTAGAAAAAATTTAAGTTAAGATAACGGTTAAATAAAGTAAATGCTTTTTATTTTGTTTATTGAACGACAAAAAATGCACTCAAAAGGTTTGGTCTAAGGACCTGGTGTACAAAAAACTTTTCGGTTATCGTGTCATACCAGAACAGTTTCAACGTCATGCCCAGGATTTAGTTTTTGTTCACTTGAAGTTTTTAGTATAATTATTTTTTCTATGCTTGTAATTTTGTTATAGGAACTTTTATTCATTCTTTCAGCTTTTGATCATAAAAGTCATATACACAAATGTGTAGTTTTATATATAATCTTAAACTATAAAAAAAATGATATTCTTACTATGAACGGATAAAAGTATTTAGGAAGTATTGATACATTTCTATCTAGTCATAAAGATAGTCACAAAGTATTAATATTTATATATTAAAACACTTTGTAAATCACAGAGTGATTTTAAAGTTTTCGACTTTCGTTACATTTCTATCAAACTATTCAGTATGCTTCTTAATACAGGCTGACAATTACGTACAAGTAATATACTCAATGAAAATTTTTTTAAAACTTCGTCCGCTTGTGGCTTAATATCAGAAAATATACGTTGAAAACTTTAAATCGAATTTAGTAATGCTTAACTTTATTTTAAAAGGTTTATGAAACACTATCTAAAAAGCTTTTAAAACATTTAAAAATCATAGCAAATGCAGTAAACTTTTCCACAAGTAGAAAATAACTTTAAATTAAAAGTGGCTTAGATAGCTTTATTAGTATTTCGTTATGGTTTTCATTTCCAGGTAAAATAATATAAAGTTTAAAACAGTGTTTAATGTTCAACTCTACGGAGTTTAAAGCTATTCTTTACAAAATATTTTTAAGATAAACTGGGCTTCTATGTAACATACACCTTTTTTAACAAGTTTGAAAATGATCTGTGTATAAGAAGCTAGTACAGATGATTTGTATTACAAAAATGTTCAATATAAGTTATTATTTATAGCATAACAAAGTTACAACAACAGCCTATCAAAATTTAATAAGCTTAATTTACTTTAACACAGTAATGTTTTTATTTATGATAGTTGTTTTAAGAAAATTCGGAGTAAGATTATGCATTTTAACTAGTTTTGTCTTAATAATCACTTAAACTTCATTAGTTTATTAACTTTATTAAAACAAGTTATTAAAAAAATATACAAGTTAGTTTATGTTAACAAAAATTAAAAACATACTTACTTTAAACTGGTTACAAAACAATTTAAGTTTATAACGACAGTTCAAATTCTTTAAAAGTGTTCAAAGTTCCATATCTCAAATTATAAGTTTTAATTATTAAATTGTTTTAGAAGGTCTAAATAATAAAAACATAGCAAAAAATAAGAAAATGGTTAAACAAAACTTCGAAAACAATAATTATAAAAAGACATAATTCACCATACCTTAGAAAAACTAAAATTCATATTTTAGCTTTGCAGTTCTTTTAATTAGGATTCAAAAAATATTTTAAGTTCTATGTTTAAACATTTTAACTGAAAACCTGTTTTTACGATGACATACACCACGCCATACAACTTTAATTTTACAAATTAAAACGTTATAAAACAACACTAAGTTTTTTAGTTACTTAATTAAGTCTTTTTTACGACAAAATTTTCAAAGCTTAAATAAATAGAATAGCAAACAGCCACTACATACTTGTAAAAAAAAAAAGTTGTTAACACTCTAATAAGTTAGAAAAAAAAAACTAAACAAATGTTATTTGAAAAGTTAGTAAAATTAAAAAAAGTTTTTTATCAAAACTTGTTAAAACGTCTTTAAATTTCTTCAATTTTATTTATATCAGTTTAGTTAATTTTATAATTTTGTTATAAAGTAACTCTTTTAATTTTTCTTATCAAGTTTCGAATAACACTTTTGTGAAAATCTCATTTGGCTTTAAACTAAAAGTTCAAAAGAAATTCTTCAAGATTTTTTGAAATATACTTTACAATATGAATAACATTAAACAAAGAAAACGAAGATACAATTAATTATAAAACTATCTTTTCTAAGTTCTTTTAAATAAATGTTTCAAACTTTAGCATACTATTTTTAATTTAAATAAGTTTATTTCATTAAACTGATTATTGTCCAAAAAAAAAGAAAAAAGCTACAGTTCAAGTTTGAATTCCATTGTTTTTTGTCAAAAAGTCGTTTAAGCGTAAAATTGTACTTTTTGAAAATCTGCAATATTTTCTATCATTCTTCTACAGTTGCTTCTGCAAAATTTCCACTAAAAGCTGGCTTGTAGCCGTCTGTAAATAATTAGTTTTAGTTTTTTTTATTTTTATTTTATTTTTTAATATAATAAATATTAATTTCATAGGTAAACTTTTAGATGGTTTAAAGCTATTAAGCTGCTGAAAGATTTTGATTTGAAAAAAAAAGGTAATTATTTATTGATTTATTAAATTTCAACAAAATCAGAATTTAAGAAAATAAAAGCTGGTAATATAAACAGGTTATTATCAAATTTACAATCTTGTTCGAAGATGACCTAAAAGATTGATCAAAACTAGTCATGAATACAAATATGCGTATCTAAGACGCTAAAACAAGCATATTTTTACTCATCGTTATACAACCTACCAAACTCAAACAAAGAACAATAAAAATCTATAATATTAATAAAAAAAAGTCAAACATAAAACTCATTCCGCTTCTTCATCGTTGTACAACTTAACCAGCTGACACACAAAATCACACAAACATTCAGAAAAAAAAAACCTAAAATAATAACAAACTCACTTGAACGCTTGAGCAACAATGAAATTTTAATCTTTACGTCTATGAGACATTAAAACGAGCGTGGTTATTCATTGTTGCACATCCTTCCAAACTGACATTCAAAAAAAAAACACAACAAACTCAAACTCACTCTGCTTCTTCAAGTGTTTCTTGGTGAGGTCCATGGGCGTGTCCCTGCGAATGAGAAACTTCTTCTTGCTTCCCACCGCTGCTGCTGGCTTCCCTCCGCCCCTTTGCTGCTGCTTCGTCTCCGCAGCCGTCACTGCAATAAAAAAGGAACTCTTGCCTGTTGTTTTCGTGGCGCGCAACGGAGCAATGTGCGCGTTTTGCTTATTAGCGATTGTCAGCCGATCTATTGATCGCTGCGCCTTGTTTTCGTTGAAGCGGCGCGAAAAAAAAGAGAGGTTAGCAAAGTTTTTGCTTTTGTTGTCGGGTTTGTTTGCGAGTCGAGCTCAGAGCCGGTGATCTTGGAAATCAGATAATTGAAAAAAAAAATCTGCGCTTTTTAAATGTATATGCTTTTACTCTTTTCGCATTCGCGTGTTTTATAAACATAGTTTTTACATCTAAATCATTTAAACAAGCTACCTATATTTTTAAAATATATGTAAATAAATTTTATTTTGTTTAGTGAAGATTAAAGATTAAAGTATTTAAATAACTATCCATTTTATCTTTTAACTTTTTGAAAAATAAACAAACCTTTGAGAAGATTTTTATCATCTGATGACTTTTCCGGATGTTTTTGCTCTTCTGTTTTACTCTCTGAAAAATACGCATGATCGTTATACACTATAATGCATTGGTCGAAAGTTTAAAAGACATTTTAAACAAGTATATGTATATAGTTTAAAAAACAAAATTTCTAAACGAATATGAAAAATATGTTTAGAAAATAAGTTAAGAAAAACTTATCTAAAAAGTACTTAAATGTATTTTAAAAACAGTTTTTACTTGTAGTAGCCGAGCCTTTAGTCGATGATAATGAAATATTTACATTACTTGACATTTTATCTTTCAAAACTGTTTTGTTTAAAACTTGTTTCTGTAAATATTGTTTAATTTATACGTAAAACCTTAATAGTAACTAATGAACTAATTTATCATTAGACAAGCTTATATAAATTTATCAAGCGGTAATGTGTTTGGTATATCTCTTCTTACTAAGTTCTGAACATTTTGTAGAATTCTTCATATGTTTAATTTTTTTTAACGAAAAATTCTAGTTGTGAAATTCTATTTGTTTATGTTTGAGAAGAATAAAATACTGAAGGTAATGTAAACTATTCATTCGGAAAACTAGCTTGCTTTCTCAATACAAAATATAATAACAAATTTCTTATTTATTCAGATTAATTTGTTTTCTATTTAGTTTATACACCACAAATTTACTTTATCGATTTTTCAAGTCAAATAAATTTAATTCTACATTGTTCATGACAAATTTTAAGTATTTTTTTAAAAAGCATTAGTTTTGTACAGTTTTATTTAATTGAAGCAACAAATGAAATCCCTTTGTGGTTAGCAATTTGAAACACAATTCATTTTTTGCCTGAAAAATTTTACGGTTTTATAATAATTAGATTTTCAATTTATTGATTTGAGAAAGAAATAAAAGCTAGTTTGTATGCTATTACACCGCTCGTAATTTAATAGTATTATTTTCATTTATAAAATTGAATGTAAACAATCCTGTCAGGTGGAAAAGTGTATACGTAAATTGAATGGCTTGATATGTATACATTTATATCTTATTGATAAAACACTACAGTTTTGTAGACACAATTGTTTCCTTACCCTATAAAGTAAACAAGGGAAGCAATTGCATCAGAAAAACCTTAGTTTTTATTAATAATATGTATTGGGACCTACGATTTCTTGTAGAAGGTCTCTTTTTTTTCACATTTACTTAAAAACAAGAAGTATGTATATAGTTTTTTGTTTTTGTACTTTAATTTCAAAAAAAAAACTTCTTTCAAGCAAAAACCCATTTCTAGCTGCAACAGGTCAAATTGTTTTTAACGAGCTTGCGCAAAAAAAAACTTTGCAGCTTCCACAAGTAACCAACAAATCTGACAGCCTAATTGTTTTTCCAATAAAAGATTTATGAGCGCATGTTAACAAACAACCGCGTTGCATTATTTACGATTTCAAAAAACACAGCTTATCAAGCGTCTTGAAATGTTTGAAACAAAAGGTTGAAGTAAAGTTGTGTTATAAGATTAAAGTTTGTATTTATTAACAGAAACATTTAGTATTTCTTAGATAAAAAAGTTATAGAGTATTCGTAATATTGTAAAAACTATATTACAAGATTGTTTTTTTAAAAGATGTTAATGACATGTTTTACAGTGCTTAAAAATTACTGTTAAAGTTAGATACACAATTGTTAAAAATTTTTACGCTTTAAAACTCAAATATTTTAAAATTTATAGAATACTTGATACTGTAATTATAAAAAAAAAGTTGTTTGAAAGAATTAAGATCTGATAAACTATTTTAACACAAAAATAATCCAATTGGTAAGAAAAAAAAATCAAAAAGAGTAAAAACTTAAAAACAAAAAAAATCAAAATTGTTTTGTTATCTTTATCCAAGAGGTAGATTTCTCAAAGTAAAGATGATAAAAAGCTTAACCAGCTTTGAAATTGCTGAAACAAGATACAAATATTACATGGTAATGTTACATGCGCAAGTTTATCTTTTTTCTATTCAAATTCAAGTTGTTTGTTTATCCAGCACACGATAACATGAGTAAAAACTGAAGAGTTCTTTGCATGCTAATATATCGCATGGCTGTACAAGCAGATTCTTGTCTAACCGAGGGTTTTTAATCATTAGGTACAGACAGCAAAATCGATAAGTTTATTGGTACCAAATCACGGCGCAAAGAAAAAGTCAACTAATGTTCATTTCGATACGGTTGAATCCGTTGACAAAACGGAAAATGTTGATTTGAATGAGCTTGTTTTCTGTTTTAACCAGTAAAGTACATGTAAAAAGACAAAAAAATACTTTGATAATATCATTATGCAGATTAAGTCGACTTAGCTCAACACATGCTTTTTTTCATGGTCCAGTTTAAAGAAGTATCAAAAGCTAATCAAGTTTACATCAAGAACTTTTTTTGACCTGTAAGTAGGTTGTTTTTTGTAAGTAAATTAAAATATGTGATATTAACAAAAAGCTAAAAAGCTATCAGAACTGATAAAATTATCTAGTACAACTACCATTGACAAAACCTTTTGTCTAAAATTTTGTGTATGAGGTAGTAAAGGTTGTTTAAATTAAAGCTAAAAAGTGTTTAAAAAAAATAATCTGAAAACATGACTTCTGCTAAGCAAACCGAATTGGTTTAGTTGTTTTAAGTTTGAGAATTCTTTGTTAAATGACATAAAACAATTATAAAAAGACTAAGGCCATATACAAATATCTAAAGACTAAAAAAGATATGTAAGTTTTCTTGTGAAAAGTCTTACTCGCTAAAAACAAAAATCTTTAAATTCTTTTTTCAGACTAAAAGTCGTAAGAACGTTTTGTTTTGTATATTAACAAAAAAGAATAACAACTTCTGTAAAAAAATACTTTATTGAACTAACGATGCTTTAGGGCTCATAAAATATTTAAATACTTCTAATAAAAACAATTAAATAACTCTTTTATAACGTTCTTTGTAAATACAAAAACATTGTTAAAAACTGCACAACTAGACTTAATAAAAGGAGAAAAGCTAGTAATTAATTATTTGTTTTAAACTTTAGATTTGAAAGATAAATATATACATATAGACAAAGTTCGTTTATTCAGAATGAATGCTATGATTAATTTTTTAGGTAAACAAATCGTATATTAACTTAATTTAAATGAATTTTATTGACTGTTTAAATTTAATAAAAAACCAAGCTGTATTTTAATCATTAGTTTAATGCAGCTATTTTGATTTAAAAAATATGTAATAGCTTTTACTAATTACTTTCCATTTGTGTAAACTTATTACTACATTAAAGCAAAGTTAAAAAAAAAAACTGTAATGAAGTAAAGCACTTTTCAAAAATAAATTTTATCTATATTCGAATAAGATTCTTTAAAACAAAACAAACTGATCTTTCTAAAAAGCATCTTATCTTAGCTTAAATAATAAAACAAACCTTTAAAAGCACAGTAAAACAATCAAGCGAGGCCTTTGAATGCCAAGCACTTGCTTAAGTGTTGTTATCAGTTGAAAGGCGCACCATAAATTTTCACTTCTGACTACTTTATCTGTCTTAATGTTGAACAAACAAACTGCTTGATTTACAATGTTGTTTATTTCTTTACACCGACTTTCTGGCAGTATTAATTTATTACTTTAAATTTTTCCACACATGCTCTCTATCAAAACCTCGAAAAAAAATTGAGTTTACTTTTTCTTTAAACTTTCTGCAGCTGTTTACAAAAAAAAAGTGCAATCTCACCGCTCGTGCTTCGAGATTTTGTCAATAAAAAAACGCTTACACTGGACTGACACGCAAGTTGCAAATCATCAGCCGTAGCTTCAAACCGCGCTCATTCTGTTGTTGCTTCCATCGTGACAGTTTAAGCCGCGCGCAACGATAAGGTTTTCGATAAAACACAAGACTATCTGCGCCGTGGAGATTAAGATTGGGAAAAATATCGATCGGAAAACGCACACAGCGCGCGCGCCTTTTCTGCTTTCTTTCGTTTTCACCTTTTTTTAATAGCAGTGCGAGCAACAGCTTTGCTTATTGCGGGCTAGACTTTTATTGCGAATAAATCGACCGAACAAACGCATAAGTTGTTTATTGAGTTGGAAACTTGTTATTAGCTTGGTCGGTGTTATTATTGTTGCGAGCTCTCAGCACTGTTAGCCCACGCTTTCCTTATGAGTTATAACTTAAGCTGCCTATTATTTTCTAAATATCTTCAAACTTATGAAAGTGTTTGCACTTTTGATTTTCAAAGTTTTTTGTCTCCTGATTCTTTAGCAATGTTAAAGAAAAATAGTTGTTATAAGTTCTCACGACTACGAATCGCAAACTTGATTATAATATAAATTAAAAACACTTCATTTTAGTATCGTACGTTTTTATTTAGAGCGTTTGCATAGCATAATTTCAATAAATTTTCTATTTCAAAATTAATTAATCAAAGAAAAAAAAATTAGAAGACATGTTCGATTTCAATCAAAACAAGGTATTGATAAAAAAAATTTTAATCAATACAATTTTTGATAGGTCATTCGGTTTCTAGTTTAAACTTGGCATAAAAGTCAAAGCTTTTAAACGAATCGGTAATAAAAAACTGAATAACACAAAATTTAATACTTTTAGTTCAAGCTCACTACAACAGCCGCATTAAGCTTTATACTTGCATATTACAGAAAGTAAAAAAGCTATGAAATAAATCTAGATTCTAACATGTTAATGTATAATAATTCTTTTTTTTTGTAACTAATTTTAAGAATCACATGCGTCAAAATCTATATTAAGCTTTTTGGCTTAATAATCTTTATCAGCTTTCTTTTTTTTAATGTGTGAATAAGTTAGCGTTAGTGAGCACGAATAAACAATACGTTGTTTTTTAAGTATTGATAAGATTCAAAAAAAAGTTAAATTTCACTTTATATTAAGTTAAACAATTTATTTTAATAATACCTGATAACTTTTAGTGTATAATTTCCTTTTGTAAGAAATATAACTGACCTATAACTTAGTTGAGTTCTATATACACTACTATTTAAACTATTACCAGGTTCTTTAAGCAAACTTTTTAAGCTTTTTATCGTCGAATAAACAATACAGTCCGCACAGAGTATTTTCTTAGTAATGAGCTATGATCAATTTTCAAAAATTAAGGGAACAACTATAACAAATCGTTATCTGATTTGATCAGAAATAAGTTGACGTCTAGTCATAAAAACCAAGTTCACTTATTTTCAATCTTAAATAAGTTTTCAATAAAATTTTAAAAGACGTACACCATAATGAATAAAGTAGCGCTTTACTAATTGTATTTATTTAAAGCTTATATGTTTATTCTTGGTTCCAAAAAGCATAAAGCTTTTTTTGTGTTTTAAAGTTTGTTGTAAAATTTAATGTCTTGTTTCTTTATAAAAAATTCGTCAAGTCACTGCAATGAAATTAAAAAAAAATCTTTTTTACTTTTTTTCGTTAAATCAAATTATAAACTACTTTTTTAAGGACAGATTAAAATTGAAACTTTTAGATCAAAAAATTTTAAAGTACATTTTAAAACTTTTTTAATTTTTTTTGATTTTTCACTACAATTACAACGTAATATACATTAGTTACAATTAAACATAGACGAATTTTTTAAAGTAATGTTATATTTGTATATATCAACCGCTATAATATATATTATTGTTTTCAAACCAAATTACAGCTCAATCCTTCATTTTATTAAGTATGATCGTTTATACTTTCTCTAAAGCAACTACGTCTCAAAAAAGCTAAATGAATAAATAAATAAAAACAATATGTTTTACTACTATTTCAAAACATTTCAAAAGTACAATAAGTTCTAACGGTTTCATTGAGTTTTTTTAAACTGATTTTCTGAACTGACTCAACTAAATTAAAGCTTATTCGATTAAAAAAGTTTGAGTGAAACTATAAAGTAGCATATGCTTTGGTGAGCGTAAGGCTAAAGTATTCTGCTAAAATAACACAACTGAAATGCACGTGACATTTGCTAAAAGCGAATGTTTAAAGTTAAATATTGAACATACCTTCAAAAATATTCAAAACATGTAAAAAACAAAAACTACTCTACCACTTCAAAACCAAATATCAGCGCTGTAAACAAAGCGTAGCAATACACAAAGAATATTTTAACAAAAACAACTTCGTCGGAAGTATTATGACGTCACATTTTAGTGAGCACATTGGCAAGTGAAGCTAATATGAATATATGAGCTGTTGTTTCTGGTAGCTGGCAAAATCAATTTTCAAAGTGCACTTTGCTTTTTTTTTTTCTTTCTGGTTTTTGCCTTCTCTAGTTCCAAACACGCAAAAACATGGAAGATGAATTTTAAAAAGTCATCATGTGCGCAAAAGCAATAGAAGTATCATTAAAAGATGGTAAGTTTTTACAATCTAAATTAAAATTTTCAACATTAATAAAATTTTATTAAGACTGGACTGAAAATACGTGAATAATTTTGCAGTTACGTTATCACGTACACTAAACTAACATTTAACAAAGGTTGCAAAGTTTTCAGTTTTAAACACTTTTCGTTTAAATTTTTGTGGTTTTGAAAATTTACTAATTTGAGTAGCAAATAATGTTATTTTCTTTAAATAGTACTCAACACCTAATCAAAATATATCTCTAAATTAAACATAATTTAAAAACATGTAAGCTGATATACTTACAAAATTAAAAACTTTTAATTATCAACTACATGGAAAATAAACATTTTTTAAATGTCTGGTGAACATTACAACTAATTTATACTGTGTTAAGTAAATCTTTAGTACACATTATCTATTTCTTAAACTTGTTTTCGTTTATTAAAAACTTTTGAGTTTAAGCTTTAGAAACTATCTAACTACCATAAAATTACATAAGTAGAAATTATTTTCATAACATTTCTATCATGTTGCAATATACCATGTTAAATGAAATAAGGCGTTACAAATATAATTACATAAGTTGTTATGTAATGTATTTACAACTGTCAGATCTTATTTAAAAAACCATTGATAAGCATATTAACAATTTCTCATATAAATGAAAAATACACAGTAATAGTTCTTTTTTAATGTTACCCTTATATATGTTTTTGTTAAAGTAAAATGTTTAGAACTCTTATACATCTTACAAAGAAAAACTTTAAGTAAATAACAAACAAAACTTTTTTGGAGTAATGTTTAATAGTAATAATAACTTTTTGTTGTACATTAATAAACTTTAAGTATGTTCTATAATTAAAAGTAATATAAACAAGCAAAAATTTAAATTTTGTAGTAGGCATTTTTGAAAGCTTAAACATTTAGTATTCTAAACAGTACTCAAAAGTAAGTATTTTAGTATAAGGAATCTGTTTTATATAACAATGCGAATATACAAGCAACCACCATAAAAAATAAAGTTAATTTGAATATACGTTTGCTTACATTTTCAATGGGTAATTACGGTTTATTTTAATGCTTTATGTATCAAGTAAACTTCTGCCAACGTTGTCAAATGTTAATATAACTAGTTTTTAAAGTAAACTATGAAATATTTTCAGTAAATAAAATTTTATGTCATGTTTGTTTTGCAATGTATAAATTTATTGTTTGTCTGACAAGCTCTTAAATTGAACAGTTTCGTAAGAAACCAATATGTTAAAAGAAACTAAATTTTCTGAAATTCAAAATTGGCATTAAAAAAACACCTTATACTTAGTTTAGTACAACTTTTTAATATTCAATTAGTAAACACAAGTTAACATTGGTGAGTAGCTTGACGACCGAAAGGTCTTTTTATGCGCCAGGTTTGTTGACCAACATTTTGAGCGTCAATTTCTTTATCGTCTTAAATTAATTTATTTAAATTTTGTTAGGTCAGAAAATAAAACTTATTCATTAATTTGATTATTCAGAAAACCTATTTGGCTGTTGTTCCTTAATGAAAATTTTACATAACAAGATTTAACCTGTAAAAAACCTTTTATTTAGTTTTAAAAAATAATGGTTTTGCTTTTTATTGTATCTTCTTATTGTAAAAATTAAACAATAGTTTTTAGGCTTTGAAGTTTAACTAATTAATTAAAATGTGTTCTATTGTTTTAAAAAAAATTGTTATTGAAAAAAAAAAAAATTTCATTGAGTTTGGAGTATTTATAAATTAAAATAAAGTTAAAAGCTAGTTTGAATTTTCGAGAGCAAAAGAAAAAACAAACAAAAGTACTTTCAATTTAAACTCTGAATGCTTCTGAAGATAAATATGTACTTAAAAAAAATAAACGTTAAGCTTTTTACCAGTACACAATTTCTTTTTTAGATGTGTAGAGATAAAATACTACGTATGATTTGACTTTTTTACCTTATAAATAAATTATCTTAAAGATTTAAAAACCTGAGTTTTATTAAACCTGCGTTTTAAACCTTAATGTTTTAAAGATAAAGTTTTGCATCGAGTTATACATTGTTTATTAAATAGTCTACTAAAAAATTATATTATAAGCTGTAAAATGTATAAAATTTTTGCATTTTACTATTTTTAAACTAATACGTAGTCGAGTGTATGAAACTACACTCAGAAATGTCCTGGACATGACATTAAACTGTATCCTGGTGTATGACTTGATAACCAAAAGGTTTTTTCTTACACCTGGTCCTTAGACCAAATTTTTTGAGCTCTTTTTTTATTCAATAAATAATAAATGCACACACTCATTTATAAGAAAAAACAGTTTCATACTACTTGAATGTTTATTTATCAGTTTCTAAATGATAACTACGTATATTGTACAAATTTCACATTGCTTACTGAACTTAAACAAAGAAACAAATTCAATAAGAGTTTATTAGTCGTATTTGGGAACATAAAAATTAAAACAACTTCTTGTGCTCCTGCAAAATAAGGTTTTTCACTAAAATTTTAATGATTTTAATTTAGTAAAATATGCTTTGTGTACAAAGAAGACACAAAATCTATGAGAACTTTTTTTAACAGTGTTGTTTTTGCAAGCTCTTTATTGTTAAATTTCAGTAAACTTATCGCATAATTTCAAGTTAAAATAACACTTTTTGGTCTTAAAGTTATTTAAAAAAAAAATATTTTGAAAATTTCTGTTCACTTTTGGTGTTTTTATTCAATTTTAAATGTTAGTCAAGATTTGTCCAACATTTTTCCTTTTTTATTTGTTTACTACTTACCATACAAATCCATGTGAAACTAAGTTAGATCTCGGTGCGACTTTTCTCTTTTTTTATTTTTTAAGTAATTCTAAAATCTAATACATAACACTGAGTTTCAATTTACATAAAAAATTTCCATTGCGCTTAAACACATTCTTAACTTTAATTATTTGTTTAGAAAACTATGTTAAATGAAATCTAGCTTCAGCTTAGTTGCATAACATTTTTCGTGTTCTTTCCTTATTACTTTATTTTTAATGTAATACAATTTTGGTCTTATATGTTTTATACTTGTTCATTTTGTTAATTTTAATAAGTAATAAATTAAATAGAAATTTTAAACTGAAATAAATTTACTTTATCTTTGCCTCAACAAAAATAATTGATACGACAAATTTCAAGAACAAGTTGATAACAGCTTAAATAAAAAAATCTAAAAGCATATTTTTAAGCCAATAAACAAATTAAAACTTTACAAAAACAATCAAAGTGCTTTCAGTTTTCTTAAATATAGTTTTGAGCAAGAGATAAAGACTATACAGTCTGAGTTTAGTAAACACTATTTTAGTTTCATAACTTTATAGGTTTATATACATCAACAGTATAAAATTAAAAAGTGATTATAAGTTCTGATACACGTTTTTTTAATATCAAGCTGCCAAAAGTTATTATACTACACAAAAGAACATAAATAATATACAATGATTATAATAAAAATTTTCAGTTTACTTATTTTAATAAAGTTTTTGAAATAAAATACGACATATTGTGATTTTAAATAAGTAAATATTAGCATAAGTTTTTTGATCAGAATTTCCCAAACTTTTATCATAAGGCCCTCTTTAAATAAATTAAAAAACCAATAGTCCTATCTAATAATATTTCACAAAAAAACTATCTTAAGACTTATTTTTTTCTCTTCATCATCAACTCCAGAATAGCTAGTGTAAGTTTAAAGATTTTTCAAAGTTTTACTGTAATATTTAGTCTAAGTTTCAAAATTACCCTTAAATACTTTAGACCTTCTTTTTGCTCTTTATCATTAATTCAAGAGTTCAAGTGAGTTTATTATAACTACTAAAGAGTTATTTTTGTGTTTTTTGATTGATTTTGTGTGTCAGTTGGTTAAGTTGTATAACGATGAAGAAGCGAAATGAGTTTTATATTGTAACTTTTTTTTATTGATATTATAGATTTTTATTGTACTTTTTTTAGTTTGGTAGGTTGTATAACGATAAGTAAATATGCTTGTTTTAGCGTCTTAGGTACGTAAAAATTAAATTTGTATTCATGAATTTTTTTTTTGCTCAAGCGTTTACGTTATATTCGAACAAGATTGTAGATTTGATAATAAAATGTTTTTTTACTAGTTTTATTTTTTCTTTCGGAGAATTTCTGATATTTTTTATGATTAAATCATATAGTTATTTGTCTTAAACGACATATAGCTATCTGTAATATAGCTATTTGATTAAATCATCAAATTTTTTAAATTTAGTTAAAACCAAAATAAACTTTCATTTAGATTTTTTTTTAATTTAAATAAATCAACAAGTAGTTTTTTAAAATAAAAAACTTCCAGCAGATTAACAGATTTAATTCATCAAGATTTTACCTGTAAAATTTATATTTAAAATTTAAAATAATCAAATAAAATCTAAAAACCAAAAACTGACTATTTACAGACGGCTACAAGCCAGCTTTTAGTGGAAATTTTGCAGAAGCAACTGTAGAAGAATGATAGAAAATATTGCGGATTTTCAAATATTACAATTTTACGCTAAAACGACTTTTTGACAAAAAACAATGGAATTCAAACTCGAACTGTAGCTATTTTTTTGGTAAAGTAATGTTTTTAAACAACTAATAATTTATTATCAAAATAACTGTATTAAAACTAAAAAGTACTAAAGTGTAACACATTTATTTAAAAGAATTTATAAAGTAAAGTTTTATAGTTAATCGTATTTTTGTGTTCTTTACTTAATGTTATTAAAAGTGTAAAAATATTTCAAAAAATCTTGAAGGTTTTTATTTTAACTTTTAGTTTAAAACCAAATGAGGTTTCATAAAAGTGTTATTTGAAAATTGATAGTAAAAATAAAAACACTGCTTTATAACAAATTTATAAAAATGACTAATAAAATAAATAAAATCACATAAATTTAAAGACATTTTAAAAATATTTTGATTATAAAATAGTTTCATTAACTTTTTTAGTAGCATTTGTTTGGTTATTTTCTAACTTATTTGAGTGTTAACAACACGTTTTGTTGTAACAAGTATGTACTAGCTGTTTACTATATGATTTTTTTTAAGCTTTGAACATTTTGTCGTAAAAAAGATTTGATTTAGTAACTAAATAACTTAAAGCTGCATAATAATGTTTTAGTTTGTAAAATTAAAGTTGAATGGTATTGTGTATGTCATCGTAAAAATAGTTCATTTAGTTTAAATATTAATAAATACAATTAAAAACATTTTTTGAACTCAAAAAAAAATTACATAGCTAAAATACGAACACTTACTTTTCTAAGGTATGGTGAATTATGTCTTTTTATTATTACTGTTTCAATATTTTGTTTTACAATCATAATCTTATAAGTTAGACCTTCTGATTTATTTGACTATTTTTCTTTTATTAGTTGAGATATGGCATTTTTAATACTTTTGTAAGAATTTGAACTGTTGTGATAAATTTAAGTTGTTTTGTAGCCAGTTTAAATTAAGTATGTTTTTATTTTTTGTAAAACACAAAAAATTTTATAGGTAAAATCAGTTTTAAGATTAAGTAATTATAAGACAAAACTTTGCAAAAATAATAATCTCACTTCAAATTAAAAAAAACATTTTTTTAATAAATAAACAAAACTGTCTTAAAGAAAATTAAGCTTAGTTATATTTTTATAGGTTGTTGTTAACTTTGTTGTATTAATAATTATAACTAACCTTGAATAACTTTATATTACAATATATTTGTGTACACCTATAATTTCCAAACTTGTTGAAAAAGTTTAAATTACGTAGAAGCCTAGTTTATTTTAAATATATTTTGTAAAGAATAGTTTTAAATTCCATAGAGTTTAACTGAAAACATTGTTCTAAATATTATTATCGTTTTTTTTTCGATTATTTTAAGATTATTCCACCGAAATGAAAACCATAACGAAATACTTATATGGTGATCTAAGATAATTATAAATTAAAATTATTTTCTACATGTGGAATAGTTAACTACATTTGATATGATTTTTAAATATTTTAAAAGTTCATCAGAGGGTTTTTCAAGAAAATTAAAAAAAAAAAAGTTTACAAGTAATAATTTAATTATATGTATAGTTTACAACATGTTGCTATTATTACTGGAAACTTTTATCAAAATTTTTAAAACAAAAGCTTAAGATAAAAAACACAGCTATATTTAAGCTAAGTGTGTAAACAATTGTATTAATAAATAATTATGTTATATAGTAAACTTGCATCTGATGATAATAGTATTAGTAAATTATGACTACAGAGGCCTAAATAAGTGTTTGAACCACTTTAACATTTTTGTTGTAAGTAGAGATGCAAAAACAGAACTTATTCTAAAAATGTATTGGTTTTTCTTCCACAACTAACGTTTTTATTACTAATTAGCTTTTACTTGAATTTTTGAAATTTTATTATCAAAACAAAGTTTTGCTTAAACGAAATCTTCAGTTGTGAATAAAATCTGTAAAAATTAAGGTAAAAATCTAAAAATACATTAGGCTTAACTTGAATAATAACTGTCAATCAGGCATATGTCCGTTGTTTTTATACCTAATTGACAGCTTTTATCTAAGTTAAACCTTTTGTTTTCTTACTATTTTACCTTAGTTTTTACAGATTTTATTAACAACTGAAAATCTTGTTTTAATGAAACATTGTTTTAATAATAATAAAAAAAATTGATATTATTCACCTTATTTATAAGTTTGAGAACATTAAACATAGTCTTAGAAGTAAAAAGTACACATCAATTAGATATAGCTAAAACGTTTTGGTTATAAACTCAAACAATAATTTTTAATTAATCGAATGTTTTTGTAATTTCTTAATGTACTGCGATTTGATATTTTAACAAAAACTTATTTTTTAGTTACTTAATTTTTTATACAACTTCTCGGCTTCTTGTGACTATGCCTGCCTTATGAGTCCTAATAAGGACTAAACTAGTCGTAGGTTGTCTCGGATGCTGTTGTTGATGGTCGACTGATAAAGGGGTATTACTCATTGTTTAAAAAGGGAAAGTAAAATGTTGAACATCTACATAAGTTATCCAATTCAAGTTAAACTTTCAAAAAATGTACTTAAACATTAACTTAGAATGTATACTTTTGATTGTTTACTTTTTTACAGTATAAATAATATGAATACCAATACTTTATACTTGCCTAGTTATTACTTTTTAGTGATAAAAACTTGATGTTCTTGAAAGAAAAACAAAATTCATTTATAAAACTGGAAAAATTCTAAAATGAATTTATTTAACGTATTAGTTATCATATACATCAACTAATACAGTTAATGAAAAAAAATGTTTCATTTGAGTAGCTAAAGTTCGATATGTTTAGATTAATTAATATTTTTCTATTTTTTATTTGCCTTAAAAGAAATTGAAACTTAAACATTAACATATTCTGTTTTAAGTACTTTTAATTAACAGTTAAAATGGGTTTTTAAAAAAGAACAACTATATCAATATAAAATCAGTATTCGGTGTGATCAAATTGAACTCGTTTTATATATATATATATTATACACTATATGATTGATATATAGATTACTGCGACAATGAAAACTTATTCTTTTTATATTGTAATTTTAAAAGTTTAAAGTTTAGTTAAGAACTATTTAAAAACCGTTTTTCACTGTAAAAAATTAGTTCAATTTTTATCAACAAATTTTAACAAACAAATAAAAACTTAAAAATGAAAATAAAACAAAATACAACATAGTAAAAAGTAACCAAAGTAAATATTTTAGATAGGAAATGATGAAGGTGGACTTTTATAGCAGTTACTCTTTTGATGAGGGAACAACATAAAACATTAATACATATGTTTTTCCCGTTCTGTTAAAAACAACTACTGTGATTTTAACATGAAGTTCAACTTTCTAAAACGAAAAGTAACTTAATGAAAGTTTTTACCACAGACAAAAAAGTAATAGAAATTAAAGCGCTTAAAAACTAACAAAAAACATTTCTCTATCGATTTAATTTAAGAAACAGTATATCTTTTCTTTAGAATGAAAATTTTTTGTTTGTTTAATCGCTGTTTTTCAGTTGCCTATAAACAAAATACAAACTTTTATAAATTATCCGTACATTTAAAAAAGTTATTTACGAGTCAAAACATCTTATTTATGATTATAAATAGATAATCTAACACTAAACTCAAATAAATATTTTGTATGTGAAAATGTTTAGGCATATATAATTTTATAATATTTATAAACTTTTAAACTCAAAAGAGGAATAATCATCGTTTTAGCTTCTTTAAAAGTTCGTGAAAAAATAAAGGTTTGATTAATTTAACCATCGATTTGATACTAACAATGATCAATACGACTTTTTATTCGGTTGGTACTTGTTAAGACTTCAAAAAAGGCTAAATACTATTAAATCGCAATATAAGTCCTAATTATTTTTATAAAGTAGAAGTTAAAAATTTTACTACATAGTGGTGATGTTGATCGAAAATATTAAGTTTAGTAAATTTTAATTAATTTTTACATAAAAATTCTACACTAGTGCAAAATTTTTCAACATTCAGAACTAAATAACAAATTTCGACAATAAATGTATTTAGAGTAGAAGAAATATCTTTATTTAAAAGCTGAAACAAACTTTAACTGATACCTCTTAACAGTATAAATATAACTAATTCTCTTATTAATAATATGAAAACAAAAATTTAAACAATTTTTATATAAAATTTTAAAGTTCATTGCAAAATAGGTAAGTTATTTTTTAGTTATATCAGGTACATTGAATTGATAGCTGATTTTTGAAATGTTTAGGGTTAGATATTACATAAGTGTTTCGGATATTAAAATCAACTATGTAATTTATGTTTAGTGTCAGTTTACGGAACAAAACCTTTATGCTTAACAATAAAAATTTATGAATATAACAACCTAATTTTATTGTACATCAGTTTAAATCTTAGTGTATCGTGATAGCTTTTTATTGACATTCTGTTCATGAAACTTATCATTAAACATAAATAATTTTGATTTTCATACATGTTTTTTATAAGTTAATATAGGATTTATTAAAGTTAGTATGAAAGCAAACTTTCTAACTAATTTTATAACTTTTTTTATCCTTAACTAACTAGCTAACAAAAAATAACCTTCTGAACAACACTTTTTAACAATTAATCCAAATTTTACATAGTAATTGTATAACATGATGCTTTTTAAGTTTAGTTTTAGTGCATGATTTGTAATTGGTTTACTAATTATTCTAAAACTTAGTCTACTCCTTTAATCTTATAAAAATAAGTAGGCTAAAATTCAAAAATTCCAAACTAATTTTACAAACTATTAAATAGATTATTGATTTATATTTCTGTCTTTAGGAAACAACTAAAATAACAATTTTTTTAAAGTGTATGCATTTTAAAGAACTTTGAATTATATTTTATGCTTTATACGTATAAGCAAATTTTATTATAAATAATAAGGGCGGAATATGGTTAGTACTTATAATAAAAAATTCTAAATGTGATCAATAAAACAGAATATTTGTAGTATAAAGTGTACTGTACAAATTGCTATTAAACAGATTTGTCTTAATTATTTATAATAATTAAACAAACAAAGCAATAATCTCTATAGTTGTTAAAAAAAACGCATTTTCCTACTTATCAAAACTTAGTAAGTTAAACTAACCGTATTTTAGGGAAAAAACTTAAATTGATATATTTAACTATTTATATAAGCTTTATTATAGTATTTTATGTTATATCTTTCATATTGTAATTAATAAAAAACTACTCATTAAATTTGTAATAAGAAGTGTTTTATAAACATTGTTGAACTATAAAACATTACGTTTTGTTGTAAATGACTAAAATGAAAAATATTGTTTCATTGTCATTGACAACACATAACAAATAACTTTAAAGTTAAAAAAAAAATTAACTTTTTAAAAATAGTGTTTTTAGAACTTGAATATTTCTACAATCTAATTTTTCAAAATGTTTTTTTGCTAATAAAGTACCGTGAACAAAAGACTTGCTTAAATGATGTTATGCCACTTTAAATAAGTAATTCTTTTGTGATAAAATTTTAAAAATTATGTTATGTGAAACTATATTTTTCTGCTTCGGGGAGAGTTTAATAGATGTTTTAAAACAAATTTGTCTTGAAAATATTTATCAATAATTTTAAATTTTTTGTAAGTATTAAAAACAAGAAACATTATTTAAGAAAATAAAAACGCTTTTTTTTTTATATGATACAACTTTAAATTATTCAACTTTTTGTATTTAATCATCTTGTAACTTAAAAAGTTTTGTGCAAACCATTAACTATTAACTATTACCATTAACTACAGTCACCTCTCGCGAATCTACGCACATTTTGTTAACAGCAAAAGTGCATAACTATTTGAGAGAACGTAACTAAACGAGAGGTAATATTGTAATACCTAGTGTATTGGCTGTTTTTATATAATGCATTTGATTAGATACAGTTTGTAGACTTTTTTATTTTTTGTAAATATAGTTTTCATTCAAGTTGTACATGTATGTGAAAATAATCTAACAGACTTTGTTATGTGTATAAAAAGTGTTTTTTCTACCATTTGTTTATTATTATTAATATTATTGAAGTTTATTGTGCGAAGACGGACTCGGGCATTAAAACCTGAGTCGCTTAAACAATACACACGAAAAAAGAAACAAACAAATTACATTCAATGAAAATTAAAAAATTAAACATAACATAGTAAAAAATTACAAACAAATAGTCCTGTATGATCAATTATAACTTAGTATGCACAAAAAACAATGCGAAATAAATTCTCATATAAAAACTTATGCATAGACTATAGAAGGTTAAACATTTACAAAAATTATATATAACCACTTATAATTTTTAGGGGGAAGGCATAGGGAAGAAAAATTATTCTTAGTGATACTAATATTTTAAAATGAATTTTTATTCGATAATCACTGTATTTTACTTGTGTTTATATTATTTAAATCTATTTGTTTTAGTTTTAATTGAAAATGCTCCACCCTCCCACACGAAACCACATCCTGCGGTAACCTACTCCACGTATTTAATGTTCTGCAGAAAAAAGAGTTTTGCCACTGACTGTTATTTAAACTATGTTTACATTATATTTTTTTATCATTTCCTCTCAAATTATAATTGGTCTGAGAAAACACAAAAAACTGACTGAAAAGTTCTTTACATTTACCATTAAAATTTAAAAAAAGTCTTATCAAGTCAAACTGCCATCTTCTATACTCTAGAGACTCCAATCTGAGCTTTACTAATCTTTCTTTGTATGAGGTATTTGAAATGTTGCATCTATTACAAACAAAACGGGTAAAATTTCTCTGCACAGACTCAATCCTAATAATGTCTTTTTTTAAATAGGGGAACCATATTAGGGTATTGTATTTGAGTTTAGGGCGAACGTATATTTTAAATAATTTAGTAAGGATACTAGCAGAACGGGTCTTAAAACTTATAAGTATTTGATATGAAGAATTTTGAGCAATTTTATATAAATAATTTACATGTTCGTTCCATTTTAGATTTTCAGATATATGTATTCCTAAGTCTTTAAAAAATTTTACTGCTGGTATTTTAGTTTTATTAATTAAAAGGTTAATAGGGAAAGGTTTATTTTTATTGATGGTTAGAACTTGGAATTTTTTGGATTTAAATTAAGTTTTTACGTTTGTAGCCATTCGTGAATATTATCTAATGTTATTTGGAAAGAAGTTTCTGACTTGCTAAATATTTTTGCCTCATCTGCAAATAGACTTATTTCGCTTTGAATGTGAGTATTAAAAGTATTATCGTTGATGTAAATTAGAAAAAGAAAAGGACCAATGACTCCACCTTGTGGTACTCCACTGTTAATTTTCAGAGTATCTGATAATGTGTTGTTAATGAGTACACTTTGTGTCTTACTTTTTAGAAATTTGCTTAACCAATTTACTAAGTTATCATCAAAACCATATTAAGTCATAATTTTTAGTAATATAATGTGTGACACAGAGTCAAAAGCTGTTTTAATGTCAGTATAGACCACTGTGACTGATTCATTGTTCAAGTAAGTTATTAACCAAGTATTTGAACATGTCAATAGTTGAATTTCTGATGATCGGTGGGGAACAAAGCCAAATTGTTTTGGTGTTAATAAATTAAAGTCGAAGAGGTGATTAAACATTTTTTCGGAAATAATGTTTTGAAAAATTCGGGAAAACGTACTGTTTAAGGATATTGGCCTATAATTAAATGGGTCGTGTTTGATACCTTTTTTGTATACTGGAATTACATAAGATGTTTTCCATTGTTTAGGTATTTCTGACAATGCTAGGAAGCAATTAAAAACTAATAGTAAAGAAAAAACTAATGATGGAATAGCATGCTTAATAAAATAAGGTGGAGTTTTCTCTGGCGTTCTAATGATTTTATCTTTAAGGTGCTTCGTCGATGTGTTGATGTCTTCATAACTTATAATAAAACTTTTCATTTTACTGCCTATTTTTAGGGTGTTTAAAACTTTGATGATTTTGATCTTGTTTAAATATATATTGAAAATTTTTAATGAAAAGTGTGGCTCTTTCAAAATCTGAAATTACTGTTTTGTTTTTATGGTGATCAAAAAGAGGAGGCAACGAAGTATTTAATTTAATTTTAGATTTAACGTAGCTATAAAACTTTTTTTAAATTTGGGTTAGTGCAGAAGTATTTTTCATATTCTAAATTGTATTTTTTAAGAGCTAATTCATATTCTTTTGATTTAATTTTATAGTCTTTTGAGAATGATTTATTTTTCTTACATTTTTGTAAAAAATAAGTTTTTCTTTTAATAATTTTTTAATGTCAGATGGATATTTTGCTAATTACTAGCGACGAAGTTATAACAAATGTCAGACTAAAGCGTTCAGTTACTTTAAATAAAACTTTTACAAACAAAAATGTTTCATGCTCACATGTCGATAAAACTAATAAACTACTGTATGTTAAACGCAAAATACAATGTATTAAAAAAAAATTACACGGAATTTTTTCATCATTACAAATCTTAAATAATTCTAAATAATTTATAAACAATTCTTGTTAATATACCGTAAATAATTGTAAATAATTGTAACCAGGGGCGTCGCGTGGGGTGTTGCACTGCCGCAACTGCACCACCTTATAATTTTGTAAGAAAAAATTAAGTATCTATAGCGTTTTCGTTATTTTTTAGAACGAAATCTCTTTAAAAACTTCAATTTTGAAAACGACCATTTTGCCCACTTCACTGCCGCAAACTCTTAGCTGACTGCCGCAAATGAACTCAAAAAAGCAAAATTTCTTCAAGAATTACCGCAAAATCAATATCTTGCGGTAATTAAACTAAATTGAAAATTCCCTAAAACAGGACATGCTAAAGTATCATCTACAAGCTATTGTAAGCATAAAATAAAAACAAAGCTAAGCTACTGCAAAGGATTAAACTTGAGTTTATGTACCCACATAATTTTTTAAATTTAACAGATCACTTCTATTAAAACTGGACAATAAAAGAACAAAACTTGTCATGAATGAAATAATAAAAAAAAAAGATAAGAACCTTAAATCACTAAAGTCTAAGAAATTCGATTTTTTATTTTAATCTGCATACATAAACTTAATTATAACTGATTATTGTTATCATAAAATTAATAAAATATTTAATTAAGTTATTTTTAAATGTAAAGTTTAAGCTCTGAATAAAAAAAAAAAGTTTAATATAAACTTCTAGTTCACTCTTACAGAAAAATAATTTTGATTTATATTAAATGAAAATTAGTATTATTGAAACAGTCACATATTTAAATAAAGTAAATAGCCTTAACTTAGAAACTTTGATTACTTAGAGTAGTTTAACATTTTAGGAAAATTTAGTCTACTTTATATGACTTTTGGTTTTTTTTTTCATAAACAAAGCAAAAGTTTTAGATAAAATTGTTGAAACATGGTTGCCTTGCCTCATAATCAGGATAACTTAGAAATGTTAAAAACTCAAGATGACCCAAGATAAATTAAAACAGACCAAATTATAAAAATATTCAGGCTGACTAAAGCAGTTATAGTTTTTTACTCTGAAAATAACAAGCTTATTTAAAATTAAAAAATAAGTGTTTTACCCCTATGGCCACATGAAAACTAACTAACCAACTTTTTACTGCTATAAGGGTTACTTATTTATAAATTATCTTTAAAATTATTTAAAAATTCAAAAGCCTCACCAACTAAACTTAAAAAAGTTGAGCTCCTGAGAAAAATACTGTCATCAAAATGAAAAACATATTAAAATTAAATAAAGAAAAGATACCCTTAAAAACTATTGAATTTTAAACCTCCAAAAAAAAACATTAAAATTAGAAAAAAAGTTAATAAAAATCTTAATGTTTGTAAAAAAAAAGTGCAAAATAGTGAGGGGTAAGGGGGGGAAGGTTTATAGGCACTTTTTTACATGTTGTTCTTATTTTAACTTTTTCAAAAAGCTAATAGTTACTCTTTAATAAACTTGAAATTTCCAATTGAACTTTTAGTTACAACCGGTCAAAGCCAGAGAGTACAATGATTTATTATACAAGGAGCAAATCAAAACAGCAAAAGAATACAATTTTACTGAAAACCTATATTCTCCATCATTCTTAAAGCAATTTTTATCAAACTTTTTCATCCTAAGTTTTATAAAATTTGTTTACTTTTGTTAAAAAGAAATTTAAATTTTTAAGTATCAATATATATTTTTATATATACAAAAAAAAAAACTTTTGTTATTTTTTTTTTCTTAGTGTTTCAAATATCTATTTCAGCAATTTGTTTTTTTTTATAAAAGAAACATCTAAAGATTTTGAGGCTAACTTATAAAAAAAAAATATGATTTTAGTGATTTGATTTATTTGTTGTTTGAGTTTATATTATATTAATAAGGATTCTTTTGTACCTCTGACTGTGAGTTACCATATCTCAAAAGTTAATATGAATTTTTTATATTTATAAAAGATGAGTTGTAGTAAAATTAAAACTTTATAAAATAATTTCAGTCAAATAATTCTAAAGTAGATGTTAAGGGCATAAAAGGGGGGGGGGTAAAACGCTTTTTTTTAAGCGCTGATTTAGTTTGTGCCTCCCATAAGGAACCTTTTATTGCCTTTGACTTTGACCAGCTATATCTAAAAAAATATATTGAATTTTTAAAATCTGTAAAAAGCATCTTGTAGCTTTGTAAAAACTACATAAAATAAGATCAAATTGTGAAGAAAGTGTTTCTTTTTTTGTAGTGAAGAATTTTTTTTTGTTTGTAGACTTTTTAATTTCCTTGCCAAGTCTGATAAGACATTTATTTTTTTGTTAAGTTAAATATTAATGAAATAATCATTCTTAGTATGATGTTTAATCAAATATTTTTTAAATAAAGTTGAGGCAAAATAAAAAAAAACTATTAAAGTTGCTGTATTTTCATTATAATAACAATTTGTTTTGTCTAAATTTTTTCTACTGTTAGTTTTAACTTCAAAGCCTTCTTAAAAATCAATACTCATAAGTAAGCTAAAATTTTTTGAGTCTTTTTAATTAATTAATTTTTTTTTTAATATTCCTATATTTGCTTTAATTTTCAAAGTATTTACATTTTTTTTTTTAGTTGTTTTCTTAAATAATTTTTTTTTTGAAAAAATAAATGTTTTATTTTTAAACAAAATTTCCCAAGTTACATTAGCAATTTAATGTAATTGTTGTAGAAAAAAGTCTTTATTTAAGATAAAAAAAGAGTTTTAAAGTTAGGGATTTTTTTTTAAATTCTGCACCACCTAAAAAAAATACCACGCGACGCCACTGATTGTAACGTAACCACAAAACTAACGGTGGAGAAACTAGCGGTTCTTAAGGAACTTCGGGTTCAGGAATAACCTAATCAGTGAAGTCGGGAATGTCCCCAAAAAGGAGGGGCCCTTGGTCTGGGGTGGGCCCTTCGTGGAGGTCCTCTATCGCCACCGCTGGGTCACCATACTCTATTGCAACCACTTCCTCTAAATTTGTATAAAAATCAGTCGATTATTTATTTTATACTATAATCAAGATGTTTAGAAAATGATAACTTCACAAAAATACCACCATAAAAAGTTTGAAGGTTTTTTGTAAAAATAGAACATAACGTTTTTAAGAAATTGTGTTAAAAATGCAACACGTGTATGAATAAAAAGAACTAAAGTTGTAATTAAAGTGCAACTAAATTAATAACGAATTCAATAAGTCATTAGACAGTTCACAGAAGAAGTAACTCTCAAACTTACTTGTGTTAAAATTACTTCTTAAAATTTAATTTACATTCTGAGTTTAGCTCGCAAAAACATTTTAAACTTTATAAAGAACAAATCATAAAAACTTATATCTACCTTAAGTCACAAGCATCCCATTTAAAGCATAACTTCTACCAATATAATTAACAGTAACTGCAATAATATCACCTTGGTCTTCTGTTACAGATTCAAAGGCTCGCCATCGGGGCCGACAAAGCCCACTAGAGGTTCGACCATTTTCTCAGATTCGGCAGTTGTCAAGAGTCTTGACTCAAGACGACCAAAACGCCAATCAAAAAAGCCGCCGCCAACACCAACTTGTTTTTTACTAGCATTTTAAGTAATCTAATAAAAAATTAGTTTAAATTTATATGTTTTTTTAATAAAGTATTAATTAGCAACATGATTTTGTAGTTAGATAGTAATTACTATGGTTGAATTTATAACTAAAACAACAATTAGAGCATTTAATTAATTAATAACTTATATTTGAACAATTTATTTGTGAGCTTTAACAACAACTTACCACATTACAAAAATGAATGATACTTTAAATACATATTCATAAGTTTAAACTTTTTACAGTTTAAACATAAATATAAAAAAACACGTTTTAAAAAACTTGTGTACAGAAAAGTTTTTTAGTTTAAGCAAGTTATTTGTATTCAGTTATTTGTTTTTCTATTTTAAAGCAAGTATACGTATTTGCTGACATAAAATGTAAACAAAATTTAAAATCACCATTATTAATTATTAGACATGTCTTTGGTAGTTAAATTAGATAAAATCGTGGCATAATTTTTTCAAGGTTAAAATAAAATGGTTTTAAATTATAAATATTTAAAAAATCTTCATGTTTAATGAGTGCCAAATTTTAACTATGCTATTTGTTGTCTGTAAAAGAAACTATACATAAATGGGGTAGCTGTCTAAACTGCGTGAGCGTACAAATTGCACGAAAACACAAAATTGCACGAAGATACTTTTGCACGAAGACTAATTTGCACAAGAGCGCAAAATTGCACGAAGATAAAGTTGCACGTAGACAAAATTGCACGAAGGTTCACTTTTGCACGAAGACACTTTTGCACGAGGGTATATTTTTGCACGAGCAGACTATTTTGCACGCAGACACTTTTGCACAAAGGGTCATTTTTGCACGAGTGACAATTTAGCACGGAGGGTCAGTTTTGCACGGAGTTTGTTTCCTTCCCAGGGACGGGTCAAAATTGCGCGTAGACATTCTGCACGAGGGGACAAAATTGCACGATAAGATTCTTTTGCACGAAAAAAATTATATAATAATAATAAAAGAACCAGAATAAAAAAAAAAATAACTAAAGAATAGAAAAATACGAAAAAAATTATATAATATTAAAAAAAATAAAAAATGTTGAATTATAAAATTTTATAACTAAATAACAAAATAAAAAAAAAAAACTTTAAGTAAAAAAAAACAAATCAAAAAAAAAAAACCCTAAATAAAAAAAAGGTATATATGACAATTTAAGTAAAAAAAAAAATTTTTAAGTAAAAAATAAAAACTATATGTTAAATAGACTAAAATAAATAATAAAAAAAGTCAGAATTTAAAAAATCAAATAACTAAATAATAAATAAATTAAAAAAAAATTTAAAAATAAATAAAATAAATAATATATACATTAAACTAATCTCTAAAACAAAATTTAATAAAAAAAAAAGTCAAAATAAATGAAATAAATAATTAAATAAATTTAAAAGAAATAATAACAATTAAAAAAGTCGAAATGAACAAATTAAATAATAAACAAAAATCAATCAAAAAAAATTGTATAAAAAAAAATAAAAACTAGATTATTGAATTAGTTTCTAACCGTTATTAAATTATAATTACCAAAAAGAGTTTTGTTTATATTAATAAAGTTTTTTGTAAAAATAGAAATTAACTAATTGTAGCTGTTGTATTATTTTGTTTGTTTCATTTTAGTCAAAAGCTTGTATCTCCTCTTTCTTCTAAAAACATATAAAGAAAATTGCTTCTGACAGTGCTTTTTCGCAAGTCTAAGTTAGATAAAGAGAAAAAACAGAGCAGGAGAAACTTAAGAGCTAATTAGAGTAAAACGCGTGCAAATAGTGATGTAACTAAGATAAAGTTTAGACAATTAGAAAAAAATATATATAAAAATTATGTTTAAAACTTTTATTTAAACAAAAAATACAACTTTAAGCATAATTTATGAAAGTACACAGCCGTAACAGATATTTCTGTACAAAGCACAATAAAAAATTCATCAGACGGGTTTTCTTCTTTCTAAATTTATTAAATTGTCTCACTATTTCGCATGCTTGTTTTTTTTCTGTGCAAAAGTATCGTCGTGCAATTTTGTCCCCTCGTGCAATTTAGGACGCTTGTTCAATTTTAACACCTACCCATGTAAATATTATTTATTCATTTTTATTTTTAATCTTGTTTTACTTTATATTGAAGTTTAGTATAATTTTAATTTAGTTTAAGTTTACATCTATACATATGTGTATTCTTTAATAAGGAATATTGTTATTAAACTAAAATTCTAGTTTTATTTTTATTAAAAACTTTTCAAATTTATATTAGTTTTTAAACACAATAGTTTAAATTCAAATAAAAAAATCTAAATAAATTAAAAAAATAAAAATAAATAAAATTAATATAAACCTAATTAAAATAAAATTAATTACACTTGTACATGCTTATTATTCTTTTTATAAAATATAAAGGTTTTAATACATTTTTTAATTAATTATTTTAAGTTAGTATTTTTTTTGCAAAATTGACTCTCCGTGCAAAATTGTCTGTCGTGCAAAATTGACCTTCCGTGCAAAATTGTAACTCGTGCAAAATTGAGCTTCCGTGCAAAATAGTCTTCGTGCAATTTTGTACCCGCGTGCAAACTAGTCTTCGTGCAAAAGTATCTTCGTGCATTTTTGTACACTCGTGCAATTTTGTACTCGTGCAATTTAGTCCCCACGTGCAATTTAGTAACCTCGTGCAATTTTGTCTTCGCGCAATTTAGACCCGTTCCCACATAAATGAATATTTTTAAATTGTTTTGTAACAGCCTAATCTTATAATTAGTTTAAAAAGTTTGGTAATTAATATTCTTTTATTTTGAGTAGGTTTTTTTGCTTAAATTAACCTTAGTAAATATATATTTAAAAAAGTTATAACATTAAAAAACTAATAATAGTTCTAAAATATAAACTTTTGTTAAAAACAAAAATAAATACTTACTACAAACAAGACTAATAATATTTTTTCGAATGAATTTTCTACAAGATAATTTTTTTTAATAATAAACTCTTTTTAAATTTTTTTTCGGACAGTGTAATTCTAATTTAGATAAATAAATAAACTTTAGGTAATTGTTTTATGTTGAAACCTTTATTTTTTACTATAAACAAAAAAAAAAATTAAGCGTACAGTGTGTAAGGTTTTTTTTTTTAATAACTTAATTAAATGCTCTTACAAGTAGTAAAACTATAACGACGGTTTAAACTATTATTTTAAATATATTTAAAGAAAGTTCTAAGCAAATCATGAATAATTTAAAAAAATTCTTTTAGTTAACTTTTAATCTTTCAAATAGTTTAACGCTTTTGCAAATTAGAACAATTTAAACATGTCATTATCGAATAAGCGTGAAACAACTTATATTGAAATAAATTCAACTAATAAATGTATTTTATCCTTATACATAATCCTATTAATAGTTCAGCTGTTCATAAATTGGTTGTAGTTTGTGTTACTTAAAACAATTTTCTTACAATTTAGAACTTTTTTAAAATAAAAACAACTATTAAGCACAAATTTTACACAACAAAGAATTTAAAGTAAAAAATGGATTGCCACCTAAAGCTCACCGCTGCAGACAAATGTCAAATGGGCAGTTTTCGGCAGCTCGAAAGTGTTTTAAAGTGTTGATTGGAGCAAAGTTGAGATTGTTCTTCGTTAAAGCCGCTCTAGCAGCAAATGTTGTTTGCTTAGAGAAGTTCCTGTTCAAATAAAAAACCACTTTTGTGAAAACTTTTTAGCATATAATATTGCTTTTATATTTTCACACAAGATTGCCCAATGTACATAAAATATAGCGAGCAAATGTCGAAATAAAGGTCATTGATATTTAATGTTTGTAAAAGTTGTCAAGAATGAAACAATTAAAAAAAAACTCATATGTTGAGTTGAAAATTAATTTTCTTTAGTTTTTAAGTCGAAATATAATTCAGGTAGACTTTTTTTGAAATTAATTTTCCAGCTTAAAATCACGATAATTACTACTATTAAAAATAATCAAAATTGCAACTTTTTATTAATCTAAATACATTATCAACTAAATGAATTAGTTAAAGTTAAGTATAGGGTTATTGAGATGTAAACCAAACAATTGCTTAAAAAATTACTTTATACTTTAGAAAAAAAAGTCTTTAACAAGTGTTAAGTTTTATCATTTCTTTCTTTAAGTACAAATGCTTTGCCAATCCATATATGAATAAGGTACTCAAAAACAATGCTTTGTCATTTGAAAAAGTATATTTAGTCACCTTACAAAACGCTAAAACGACAAAATAGTACTTTCTTAATATCATTGAAAAACTAATATTCCAATTTGTTTTTTTATATTTTGCATGTAAATAATGTAAACAAATATAAATACATTAAATAAAGTCCAGAACTGTACCTTTTCTCACTTGACTATTTAGAATTCTATTTGTTTCCTGTATTTATTTTGTAGTCTATTGATCTTTTTATATTTTTCTTCATATAATTTTTTATTACATGTTTTGAAAATAAACAAATCGTTTATTGCATGTAAAATACTTTCATTATTTTTCGATTTTTATTTTATTTTACTAAATAATAAAAAAAAAAATTTTTAAATAAAATTGTTTTTTAAATATTTAATTGACTTTATTTTTAAAACAAAAACATATTTTTACTGTTTAAAAGTATATACCTAACAAATTAAAAGGTAAATTTTTAAAGTATTTACAAATGAATTTTATAAGATGATCAAAATATAACAAAAAGCTGTAGATATTTAAGAACATAGTAAAGTAATAAAGGCGTTTAATACTGTTTAATAAGCGGTCTTTTTAAAATTTTGACAGTAAATTAAAACAATTCTGGTTAATAATTTTAGTTTATAAGACATTCAACTGTAAGTCATGCTAGATTATATTTGTTTGTATTATGTAATTTTGACAATTTAAATAAATTTTCTAAACAGTCTAGAGAACACTATTAAAACTTTTTATTTTTTAGCCATAGCATTTGTAAACAATTATTAGTTTTAAATTTTTATTATTATTTACCTAAAACTTTTTTAGTCTTTTCAATCTGTCAAAAAACAAAACGAATAATAAAAGATCCCTATGAGTAATTGCTAAACTAAAAAGCAAACTAAAATATAGTTTTATTGTACAATAAGTACAAAATTATTTGAAAAAGCCAATTCTAGTTTTTTATTGCATGAAAGAATGAGATTAGATAGAAAAAATTGTTAAAATTTTCATGTCAACTTACAAATATAAATTTTCAAACTTACTGACACCGCTATTGTTATAAAAGTATTGGAAATATTAGATGGACAAAATTCTTATTTTTATTGTTTTTAAACCCTATTGTTTAAGTGATAAGTTATAAGTGATACAATATATAAGTTGTATCAATTAGATAAATGATGACAACACTGATTTTTTTGTCTAGTAATCATAGCAGAAACGATCTTACCAAAACTTTAAAAACTTCAATCTATTAAAACTTAGACTGTAAAATAACATAAATAGCATATTGGGATTTGTTCATACGCCTTGCAATTGTTGAATGTTTTTGAAATTTGCACAAAAAGATTATAACAAAATAAAAAAAAATTAAGCAATATTTAACTTTGTTGCACTTAAGCGCACGTATAATTAAAATACTTAATTGAATACTTAATTCATTTACAGTAGTTTTAGCTTTTGCTTATCAAATGTACACAACTATCAGCCTTTATTTTTATAGGAAAGCTTATCTTAATCAATTTTTTTTTTTGAGAACATTTATATACTCTTTTAAAATGACTAAAGTTACTATTTTATCTTTCAATATAAAGCATACTAAGCAATTTATATACATTAGCTACACGAACTTAAATACATTTTGTGCTTAATTACTTTTGTTAGTATTAAAACTACAGAAACGTTTACGATGCTTTTACTTATACAGCTATAAAACTGCGCTTGACATAAAATTAATTCCTTTTAAAAATTTTTCCTGTAAATATATATTTTAAGTGTTTCGCAACGATTTAGTACTAAACGCACAATATTTACAAAGCGTTTAAATAAATTAATTTTTTTTTTTTTTCAAAATTGTTTTATATTATATAATTAGTATAATCTTAAGACAAATGCATTTATTAAGTAGTAATTTACACATACAGTAAAGTTCTGCTTTAGTACGCACTTTGAACACAGCTAAGACTTCGTACTTAACGGGCAGTACGAGTACGCACTGAAGAACTATTGATGTTTATTTACATGTAATAAACTTGATCTTAAGGTGTTAAAAATGACTAATATTACTAATCTTTACAGATGATCACATAATCTATGATTTTTTTTATATTGAGAAGGAAATAAAGAATATTAAGACTTTAGAGTTTAAAACCTTTGAAAATCATGAAAATTTAATCGTAGCTAAAATATTTTCAACTTTTCGAACGCTTAAATGCATAACAAAGTATTATTAGTTTGTTCACCTTATAAAAAGTAAACTACATCTTTTTTTTTTCTCCCCGAAGCTTCCAGCGAATGACAAGAAGCAGAGCAAGGGAAAGCACCGAGATTGCAACCAGCGCTGAGTTCAAGTAAAACAAGTTTTCCGCCAAAATTTTGTTCAGCAAAATAACCAGGGGCTGCTGCAGCAGAAGCGCCACAGAAGAGACCGCCGCCATCATACAGTTTACCGAACAAAATGGCGGGAAAGTACAAGCTGACAAATTGGTTCATGCCGCTTAAGACTAAAACCTTTCCCAGCACCTGCGTTGTCATGGCGAGCACTTGCAGCTTCAGGGATTCCCCTAAAGTGCATGCTTGCATGGTTATGATGCAAAGCGAACCGATGAAAAGTCCCGCCGATGAAGACTTCAATTCCGCCGTTGTTACGTCATCGCAGTGATGAGCTTGTTTTTGTAAACTTTCGACAGCCAACCGCTGATCAAAATTGCAGCGCACTGCAATAAGCCGAAAACAAGTGTGTAAGTGTCTACTAAACGCTCATTTTTATGATCTTCCGTCGTGAGAGTGCTAATGAAGTTGTTGAAGTTGAGATGTAGAAAATTGAAAGTTACAGAGTGCGAAAGTATAATTGAGACAAAATACACTTGTTTAATGTACCAAAAATAAGAAAGACCTTTGTTAATTTTTTCTTTGTTTTTATTGCTTTCATTAGAGTTTAAAACGTTTATAGTCGAATTCAAGTCATTTTTTAAATGTTTTCTTTCTTATGAATGCTTAAAGCATAAACATTCTTTATAATTGTACTGAAATCCTTCTGGTACTAGAGCCGGAATTTTATGTTTTCGTGTCAAGGTAAACGTTCTTAAAACGAGCAAAAACTAAGCGACCGCATAAACGGCGAATATTGTCGAAAAACCATTTAATTTATTTAAAAAAATTTAACAGTAAAGTCTTAAAAGTATTTTTGACTTTAATTTTACTTAAAGAATATGTTAGTTGCTATTTATTCTCTATTATTATTGTTTTTTATCCACACTTTATAAAATATTTACTAAAACTTTCTTTTAAAGTTTATTCTTTTTTTAAACATCATATATTACTTGCAGTAAAGTAAACGATGTAATTGTAATAACCTTTATTTCTATAAGTTTAACTAGAATATGTACAGCAACAAAAATATACATTTAACAAAATGAATAAAATCTTCACCTTAAATATCAAACATTGTAAAAAAAACACATAGAATAAAAATAACAGTAATTAAGTTGCTTAAAAACGCATTTTAAAATGGCACGGGGGCAGGGCAGGTTTCGGCGATCTTGTACAGTTTTTCAACTCTCACGAAAGTGTCCAAGTTCTGGAGGCTGTGGAACGGTGAACAACCTGCCATCAAGTTGCGCCCTGACGTCAGGAAAAGTGCCATTTGAGGATTGTAAAGTACCATTTTGTCGCGATTCGCCTGAGTGAGCTCCTCCTTGTAGATGTCGTAAACTGATGACACGTCGTCGGAAGTGAGCGCCTTCTTCCAGAACAACAAGGAAGAGAAACTTCCAGGAAACTCTGTATATACAAATTGCAATATTACTTATAAGGTTTATGAATAGTTTTAATTGTTCATAGTCTACTTAAACGTACAGTTTTAAGCTAACTGATTTAATTTAAAATTACTTATTATTTATTTTGTACTTTAACTAACTTTCTTTACTTCATATGAAGTGTAGAGTGAATCTATTTATACTTTTAATAGTTAAGTTATAAAACTTTTTTTTAATGAAATTTAAAAAGCTAGTCATAATTAAACTGTAACTTTTTCTTTACAGTAATTACGAATATTTACATTTTTAAATTGTTAATAATTTTAAAACAAATAATTCAAAAAGTTTAATAAATGTCACCATTTCTGCTTTGTCTACTTCTGACTCCACCAAATCTAGCGTTTCTTCCGAAGAAAAACTGCTTGGGACCGTCTCGAGGATACCTCACTGCTCTTGTATCCGAGTATGCGATACCAGTTGACTGACCATTCACGTAGAGTTTCATTTGCTCGCCATTGTAAGTGATCAAAACGTGTGCAAACTTGTTTTCAAACAGCCTAAAAATTCCCAAAAAAAAGCGATCAGGTATGTTCAAAATTTTTAAAGCAATAAAATATAGTTTAAGAAAAATATCAAAAATGTAAAAAAGAATCATAAAACCAGGAGGTCACAAGTCTTTATCTTTTTATATCTACACTATGAATTAATAGATTTATAAAATTTTAAGCTTTTTTAACCAGATTAATATAAAAAAGTAGTAGTAAGTTAAAAGTTCCTACTGCCTATAAATACTCAGTAGAAAAATTTTGATTGCAGAAAGACGTACTAAAGTTTATTAAATGTTTTTTTTTGGTCAACATAAACTAACGAAGGTTTGATTCTCAAAACTCCATGTCTTCTTCCGTTCCTATGCATGTATAATCTGAAACCTGACCGCGGCCTAAAAAAATTGCAAAACGTTTTACAGTCGAGACTAGATTACTTTTTAATACAAAATAATTTTTGTAAGACTTATAAAGTAGTTTTAATCGCAGAACATACCTGGAAGTGTGGTACATGTAAAATGTGGACCTGTAACTTTTGTGGTCATTATTACCATAGTTAAAAACTTTTGTTGTTTTCTTTCCAAACGAGTTCATCTTGACAATAAAAGAAAATGAGAATTGTGGAACGTTTTCAAGTTCGAACGCTAATCGACTGCAGTTCAAATATGGCTTTTCTTCTTTCAAGTCGAGGTTCATGGCTGTGATTAATTTAGAATAAACAAGTTTAATTTTAGTTTTTTATTTGACATTTTTTTGTAAAACGTTATTAAATATAAGATAAAATAGAAAAAAACAATTTAATCTTTTTTTAAATTTTGATTTGTTCCATAAATTTTATTAAAACCTAAACTCAATACAGCTAATATACCTGGGAATTTCTCGCTGTAGACGCGATTTTCGGGACCGTCCACAAGGTGGCATTCTTCGCCCAAAGCCCTGCCACGCTGGTGTTCAGGACCGAGCGCGTCCCACATTGTGTCATCCATGTCTTAAAATTTCAAACACAAGTAACTAGATTAAAACATTAAAGTTAGTTATGTATAGCAATGTAAGGAAATTTAGTATAGTTTGTGGTGATCTGAGGTATTGATGTTCAACTTACCCGGACAACTGGAGAAGAACTTTCCTTGGCAATTGTCAGCAACCCGATCGTCAATATCATTTTTGCAAAATAGAGGACAGTAGTCCAGTGATCCAGGTGCTTTTTTGTATGCTATACGGAAGTTTTATTTAGAATACAAAGTGAAAACTACAAATAAAGTTTTACTATTTTAAACTTTAAGTATATGTTTGTATAAATTTTAAACACTGTATACTAATATTACTAAAAATTTGTTAGAATATGCTATAACATGTGCCTTATAACATGCATTTGTTTTAAAAACAGCTTACACAAACACATTAATTGTTTAAACTTGAGTTTGAAGTAGTCAATGCACTATTTATGATTAGCAGCAGCTTTATTTACTATTTAAAATAATTTGTCTTATTTGTTACCTGCGCAACCTCCACATTCAGGACAAACTTGGCAAATATCTGAAGTTTCCAGAGCTTGTAAGGAGTAGGGCATCACGAACGACCTTTCTGTTAATAAAACATTTTCTCTAGCAGTGTTTTTTGTAACTAATGTTGAAAATTTAGTTTTTTTAAATATTTTGCAAATATTTCAAGATAAAGTAAGTTTTTAGTTGCAAACCATGTAAAAATGATGTAAAAAAAAACCAACAAAAACTTGATAAATTTGAGTTCTTTCCGTAAGCGAGATATATATCTTTTTTTTTTATTTAGCTAAACAAGCCACTAATTTTTCTTAAAAAATTTAACTCTGTGTTTTTTAAAAACGACATTCTCCTTAAAGATTTTTCTTAAACAAAATAAAAAACAACTCAAAATATTTGTGTTAAAACTTGATAAAAACTGTTAAATATCTTTTTGCTTGATTTTTAGTTTATTTTAAAGAAAGTAAGTCTATTAATGCTATCACTTTATTACTTGGTTTATAATAGTCCATCACTGTTATAGATCCAGGCTGTGTCGATGCTACCTTCTGAGTTCTCTCTAACCGAATATGGTTGCATATTTTGTCTTCACCGCTCAACTGAAAACAATGATTCTAAAACTTGAGTTGGACTAAAGTTTTAGAATAAAACAAACAATGAATTTTAAAGCACACACAAAGTTTAAAATAATAAGTACATAATATAATATTACGAAATAAACCTCATCGAAATAAACATTAAGAGTGTCTTTTTGCATTTCAATTTTCTTTGGTTCTGCGCCGCCTATGCTGAGAAATTTCATGCTATCATCCCAAACCGGTATCTGTATAGCCATCTCTTCAAACTCACCAAGTGGTTTATAACTGAAGCCGCTCGGAAGCTGGTATTTGTACAACAGCATTCCAGTTGCTTCGTCTGACGAGTTGTTCAGACTGTTTGTTTACATGGTTTAAATTAAAATAAATATTTATTTAAAAAAAGGACAATTTAAAAAATATGAAATTAGTTTAAACATTAAAAGTATTTACTATGAGGTCAACATTTAAAAAATTATTTACAAGTTTCTAAAGATACAACTCATGTCTCAACTTCTCATATAATACTTGTCTGCATTAGTATATTTTCTAACCACAATCATTAATATAAAAATCAAGTGCGACTTAAAAAAAGTTAAAGCTAAACTTTTTAAAATCTATACAATTTAATAAATTTATTCTAAAATACAACAATTAACATGGCCTACCTGCAACAAAGGTCCAATCTGGCATGGTCTAAGCTGTGGTCGTAATTGTTCAAGTCACATTGGAAAGGAGATTGCTCATAAGGGGATTCTACTTGGTTGTAGCAGATAGACAGTTGTGCCACGCCCATACCAGAACCGCTTGCTTCCACCATCACGTAACCCGTGTCAGCTTCAAGCTTTTAAAATAATTTGTTTTTTTTTACTTTTAGAACTTTGCTTTCTTTAAAATGAAAGAAAAACTCCAACACTGAAAATAAGTCCCGCATAAAACTTTTTTGCTTTTTTTATATAAATAAAATATTACAATTTTTGTAGTATTTATGCTTTTTTCACCATCATATGGTTTTTTTTTTCTATCATAGAAAATATTTTTGAACATTATAGTTCAACAAACTAATTGAGGTCACTAACATCAAATTGAGATAGAACTTGGAAGTTGTTTTTGTTGAGGTTGATATTTCGGTTAGATGTTCCTTGTGTAAACATAACGTTCAGATTTTGTTCGCCGAATGATATTTCACTTGCAAAGGCCGACATCGCTTGAATTGCAATCACTGTGTCCTAAAATAAAAGTTATTTTGTGCACTGTATATTTTTTATTTAACGATAAAAAAATTGCTCAAAATATTTGGTCCTAGGACATGGTGTACGAAAAACCTTTTGACTATTGAGTCGTAAACCACTTGGATACCTTCTAAAGTCTTGTCCAGGACTATTCATAAAAAGCTCGACTATAATACTAACAATACTTGTAGTTTAATTAAAACCTATGCAAAACTTATTTTATCGAAAGTTTTGCAGCTCCGTTATCTGTCATCAGTTTGGATAATATAGAATTTATAAAGAAAACTAGTCTGCATAAATCCTTAAATCCTTAATGGATAAACTCTGTTGTTTTTCGTGTTAAATGTTTAAAATTATTTATTATATTCATTGTAAGCGTAAAAAAGTTTTTTCTTTCTAATTTTATTCGTGAAAATTGTAACTTAGTTACCTGGGTGTTGCTGTAACCTCCAAAAGCGTTCCTCTTGGACGCGAGCCACTTCAAAATGGGCAGCGCTTCAACTTTCAATCCGCGATACACGTACGTCAGCAGCGCGTATGACGTAGTTTCCACGTTTTTGCTGGACTCCTTGTGGTAGTGAGATCTGTAAGACTCCTTGTATTTTGTAGACGATGAGTCTTTTTCGCCCCAGTAAGTGTTCGCACCTTGTATAGTTGTAGTTTTAGTTTTAGTCGGAAACTTAATTCATAATTGAATAAAAACATGAAGTGAAAGTACCTTCGTTAACTTTAATGGCTTCCAACATTGCAAAAGCGTCGTCAATATAGTCGCTTTCTAACAAATGCAGTGCGTAAGTCAAAATTGAAAGCTCATAGGGTTTGTCGCTAACTGCAACTAAATTTCTTTCCAGTTTAGTTCTTATCTTAGAAAATATCTTTAAATCTTTTGGTTCGTCCTGTTTATCAATCTAAATTTAAAAAAATATAAATCATAAAAACTATTATTACTGCGAAAAGATCATAAAAAAAGAAAAAAAGTATGTAGCGTACGGCTGTTTTTAAAGTACAACTCGTAAAAATTTATTTAATACAAAAATGATATTGATTAAAATGTTTCGATATATTGTTATTTATATATAAAATTATCTAAACTTAGATTATGCTGCTAAAAAAAAATTAGATCAACATTTATTATAATTTGTGTTTTTGTTTAACAAACTTTACCTCAGGCCAACTTTCTAGAAAAGCAATCGCTACATAAGCTGACATTGTCAAATCGCTGTTAACTCCACCCTGAAAAAATAGCATATAACTTTTTTAAATAATTTCAAACATAATATAGAGCAAACATAACATAATAGCTTTACTTAATAACATGTTACACAACTACTGTAAAACGGTAAATACTATATTGATAAATTAAGTTAATTGTTTGTTATCTCTTTAAAAATATTTTATTACAAGTACTACCGGATCCGAATCAGGCTGAATTCGGCCGTTTTTGATTGGAACCGGATCCGGTCGAATCCTAATTTAAAAAACTACAGCCATTTTTTAACTTGAACCACAAGAACGTATTTAAGAAAAAATATTTATTCAAGTTTTAAAACATACACCAGGTATATTAGGGTCAGTAACAAGTTTAACCCATGAAATATGATTTTATTAATATTTATTTATGTTTAATTTTTATTTCAAAAAAATTAAGCCCGCTGACTGAAAAAGATGCTTATCTCTGACCAAAAGTGCTTTTTGCATTAATTTACAAAGTATAACAAAGTCTAAAATTGTCATATTTTAATTATAAAAGAAACGCTACTAGATTTTATAATTTTCATTTATCACTGTTACTAAGCTATCACAAAAGATTGAGCTACGATATTTATTTAGTTATACCAAGAATTGTTTTGTTTCCTACAGATCATTTTTGTTTTATATATTGTATAATGTACACCAATTTATTCTGATCTATAATTATGTATTTATTTAAAAAAAATTATTACTAATCAAATTTGTTGTTACACTTAAAATATTTTTAAAATGTTTGAAAGTATTTTTTGTACATAGTTTGATTTTAAAGCTATATAAAATGAGTGTAATTAATTTATAAACTTTAATAATTAATACTTCTGTAACAAAATTATTAGTATTTCGTTTTTTTAATGCAATAAGAAATCTGTGTTATTAATGATTAAATTATGGTTTAGTGTAATGTACAAAAAGTTCTGAATAGTGATCCATCAGATCTAAGATTAAGATCCGGCTGGATCCGACCATTTTTCTGCTTAGATCCAGATCTGCCGGATTCTTGTTTAAAAAAAATCTAAATCCGGTAGATCACCAGAATTAAGCTTTGCAGAAGGCAATAACATTACAAACTTTAACCAAACAACTACGATTTATGGAAATTTATTATAGTACAAAACCTACCTGCAAATTTTTGTTCCACAGTTTGCCCTCTTCGACAAACTTTCCGTCTTGATACTGACGTAGAATGTAACTACGAGCCCTGTCCACGTGCTGTTGAATTTGACCTTCGATCCCAGCGTCCAGGCCCCGGGCATGCGAGAAGACCTTCGTTACGAAAGTGGTCAGCCACAGCGACCCGTGATCGTCTCTTTTGCCGAAAGCGCTGAACGATCCGTCATTGCGCTGGTAGCTGCGGAAGTTTGAAAACAGTTTATTAAATTTTGAGCAGATTTTATGAGTTTTTAAAACTTAGAATAACGAATAGGCTAAAAAAGCCTGGAACTATAGAATAGAAAATTGTTAGAGAAAATAATAATATAAAAGTAATTAGTCTTTCACTCAAAAATTTTATGTTAAATGTAAATTAGTCTAAGATAAAATTTTAAAATAACTTCAAATTATTCGATAATAACAATTTTATAAAAGTTCTAAATTCAACACTTGAAAAAATGAAAAACTTTAACAGTTTTTTAAGAAAAAAAAATTAAAGTGTTATCTAGAAGCTGTGAACAAAAACATTATAGATTTTTCAAATGTTTCAAAAACCTTTGATTAAAACGTTTGTTAGAGCTTTGAGAAAGTGTATAAAGCTTTAAGGTTTTATAGTTTTTTATAAAAACAGGTAGTTTAGTTAAAGTAAAGTTAAATTTGGTCTAGCTTGAAAAATAGAACACTTTAAAAAAATATTTAGTTTATTGTTAAAAAAGAATTAGATACATACTAATAAAAAAATTGCTTTAGTTTTAGACTTCTATTATATAATTAAACGGAGATAAGTTTAGTTTAATAATTAAATGTCTACTTAGACAGATAAAACACAAGGTAAAGAGTTGATATATTAAAATAATTTCGCACGTAGTTAAATAAAATGCAATGTTGAAGAACTTAGTAAACAGTTTCTACCCACAAAACTCTAATAAGTAGGCAGTCAACTGTAATTAGTTCAATATAGATGTTTAAGAAGCAGTTTGACTAAAACCTATAAAAGTTTCTTTAAAAGAAAAATTTATCTTTACATACTTTTGTAGTTTTTAGGAATAAATTGTTTAAATTAGAAGTAGTGCTTTTTATAATGTTGTGAACCAAGATAAATTCGTATAATACTGTATCTAACAAGATTAAAAATTTCTTTTTATTTTGTTATAAAAAATAAAGAAATTAGAACAAAAATTATATTTAAATGAAACTACTGGAACTAGAAAACCATATAAAAAATAAACTGATGTTTTTAAAAGTCTTTTTTAAACTGCTATGCAAATGTACAAGTCATAGGCTATCTTTATAAATATTATTTTAAACCATAAATGTTTTCTACAAAATTTCTTAAGTTGGTTTATTGAACAGTATCTGTATTTCAAAAATAGTTCTGCATATGATTTTTCATTATAAAACAGATTATAAATACATATGTAACATATGTACATTGAAAAAGTCAGATAATTGTGTTAGTATCTATTTGTTTTTGGTAGTTTATTATCAATACAGTACTTACTTGAGTTGATTTTGAAACCCTTTTAAAAAGTGTTTGTACGCTTTTTCTTTGAGTACTTTGGTCAAAGAATTCGTTTTCTCCAAGTACAAGGTGATGAAAACATCAGGTGCGAAAGAAACCATGTTCTGCTCTCCACACCCGGTCGGTTCTTTCAACAAATCGCCCAAATTGTTCACGGTGCTTCCCATCACATCACCTGCATTAGTTGTTTTGAAAAGCATTATTTTAAAATGACTATAACAAAAATAAAACACGTTTAATTAAAAAGTTTCATCGGTCTATTTCTTAAAAGGTTATCTGTTATTTTTTAGACTTTAAGACACTCAGCAGTTTTTATAAATTAATTGAAATGTTAAAAAAATAAAATGTGCTTAATTTTTGTTATTAACTAAAATAATTTGTATAAAAATTATTGGAAAAACTGTATTTAACGAGTCATACCGTAAATGAACAGAGACGCTCTTTCGGATCCTGGCACAACGTTTTCAGGGTAAATTATCTCGAATGCGTCCGAAAGTGTTTCATCTTCTTCATTCGTAAAAAGAACTGACTCCGAAAAGCACTGTTCAATTCCTTCAGGCTGTTAGTGTTAAGGTGTTGTTACTAGAAAGCATATTTTTACTTGAGCCAAGCTGTGTACACAATTTATTAAATTATAAGTATATAGTGTCCTGTCAAAAAACAAAATTAAAAGCATTATAATTAACATCTGCTGACTATTTTTAAACTATGTGTTTTAAATAAAACTAGACATAAAGTTTTACAAATTATAAGATATACAAATCTAACGTTGACGTGCACAGTTCTGATGAGTGAATCGTAAGCACGGTTGGACAGCGCCACCACTTTTATGTCCACGTCACCGATGGTCGTCATCCTGATTGGGAAGGAAACGGAAATGGAGCTGTCGGCGGGAATGGTGATCCTGCGGTTTGGACCGGCAACGTCCAGATCGTCCACTGGCATTTCCAGTTTGAAGTCGTCGCTTTCGACTAGTTTCAATGAAGCCTAGGAAAAATTAATAATAAAACAAATAATTATAGTTGTGCTGTATGTGTTTTGTACATAATGTTTTTTATAGTTTTTAAATACTTTGGTTTATTTTTCTATAAAGTAATTTAGAAGTTTATTATAAACCATAAATAAAAGATTTTTTTTTACAAAAGTGTTCTTACTGTCAAGTCTCGTTTGAAATAGTTGAAGACGACTGCTTGCACGATGATAATCTCACCTCTGATTACTTTCAGTGGCATGTTCAAGTTGACAAAGAAATTTCGAAATACTGTGACCTTAAATTTTTAACGATGCTCATTGATTTGATTAATGTTTTCTGTATTTTGATTAAAAATTTAAAGTGTTCTTTTAGCTGTTTTAAATGTTTAACACTTTATACACTTACATTAACTACTTATTCACTTTTTGTTCACAGTTAACTAAAGTAGTTAAGATATTCTAGTACACAAACTTTAGATATGTCAGCTACTCCAAGACCACCATTTTGTGAAACAGCGAATGCACTTATCTCCCAAGAAGTAATTGTGTCAGGTACTTTTGTGTTCAGTTCAAATTCTCCATTTTCGCTTTATTGTTTATAAATAAGATGTTATCATTGTTATTAGAAATTAAAAAACCATTTTTGATGTAAACTTTCAAGTTTTTTTTAATAAATATTTATTAAGGTGTTTTGTTTTTCATATCATAGTATAATCTTCAGAAAAACATATTCAGTTATACAAAATTAAATTACTAAACTAATTTTTTTTTTATATTTTATCTGAATATTATTCTAAAACTTTTTAAACCTGTTTCTGAATCACAGTAATAAAATGTTCATGTTATAAAACAAAAAAAATTTAACTAGATAAAAAACGTTTAGTGCTTTTAGTTTTTCATTTAAAGCATAAGCTAAATGTTTATTTTAAAACTTTGTCTTTTCAACAGATAACACTAAACATTCAATAAGGTATAAATAATTGTTTTAGTCGTCTCATAAACATTTGTTTACAACATATAAAAAAAACGTATAATTTTAAAAATTAACTTTTAGAAACTTTATTGTATTAATACATCAAAACAATTGAAGTGATTAAACAATTAGGTCAATTGGTTAAACTTTTTTAAAAACGTAAACATTTAGTAAAAATAGTAGGGAAAAAGTATATTTGATCATGCAGTACAAAAGCTCGATAAAATCATGCATTGAAAAAAAAATGTTCATGCAACAGCCCGTGTAATAAATATTTGGTTTTAGGGTTATGTTTTATTATCTATCTAAAGCCAAGTTTCAGAAAAATTAACACTCGACGTTTTTTATGAGTTCAGGTAGATTTTAGGTATTAGTAAGTGAAGTTAGTGTTTTTATACCAACAGAAAGACTTTTACTTAAAAACATTACATATTGCACCCCTCTCAGTTTTAGTGGGAATACTAAACAGTTGTTATGTTTGTTTTTTAATGTGAAAATAAAAAACATATCTGAGCAGTGTGCATGTACAATTTAGATATCTCTTTGGTGTTAAAAAGCTTAAGTAAAGGTTCTTCGCTTTAAAACTATTTGGTTCAAGCCGGAATTAAAACAACCAACTAAGCAAATTTATCTTTAAAGTTATGCTTTGTTTGTCAATTTTGTTTCTAATTAAAAAAAAATTCTTTAGAGCTAAAACTTAAAAAATTTGACATTTTTTACGCTCATTTTTTAAAACATTCTTTTCATACAGTTTCAAAGAGCTTTAAATATAAACACACTTTTAATTTAAAAGGAAGAATGCACAAGTTTTTTCCTTACACTTTTACTTTTATCACTTACTAGCAAAGAGTACAGATAATAACTACTGTTTAGATAAGTTACATGCAAATTAATATCAACTTATATTTTATAAAAAAAATAACTAAACTTTAGTCATAAAAATAAGAAAATAATGAAACATAATGAAATCTAACTATTGCAAACTGTTTTTATAGCAACTGTTAACTGTTTCTTTTTTATTTTTCTAACTTCTTTGTTTTTTAGTAATTTTAAAATATTATAAAAAAATATAAGATTTTTCGAAAAAGAAAACTTTTAAGAATTTGAATTGTCGGAATTTTAGTTCTCTGAATTTGAATTGTCATGTAAACGCTGCTCGTATATACCGTTCCTTTTAGAAGTAATACAATTCTTTGATAAAAATGTTGTGCTAACAGCTGACTTATGTGTAAAAATTATAGTTTAATAAAAAAGTAGAATTTTCACTTATCAAAAATATTTTTACAGCTTTGAATATTAAACAAACTGAAAGCTGTTTTCGAAGATGTACTTAAGTTGTAAAAATCTCGCGAAACGGTATTGAAATTATCATAAGTAAATAAAATGACTTATGCTTTTGGGCTTTTATAAAGAATGGAATATACAAACGTAACAGTTTTTTGCATTTTTTACAATTTGTTTAAGCTTAAAAAGTCCTCCATTAAATCAGTTTAAAGTTTATTTATTCTAAACAATATTTCAAAGTGACACCTCCATTTCCTTTTGGTTCCACCAATGTATAGTTTTAAAAGACTAGTTTAGATCCTCAAAGCTGTTCTTAGACGAAACCTTATTCTACTTAAACATGCAGTAAGAGCTGTATGATAATTTTTTCAAATCAATATATTAAATTTTTAAACATCTTCTTTCACTTTGTGTTTAATTGCTTATGCTTGTTAAAGAGAGCTTAACATCTACATACAGTTAAAGTTTTTTTTATAGCATTGCAGTAGAAATTGGTATCAAAACAATTTTTATTTTTTCCTTGAGAAATATTACTTGTAAACTAATAACTTTGCAGTAAATATAAATAAAAAATTATTATAGATTTAAAACAAGGTTGTATAAAATACTGGCTTAATTAAACTGTAACTAAAATTTATATTTTCTAAATGTTAAAAACCGTTTTAAGGATAAAATATAGCTTCTATTAAAAAAAACTTCTTAAATAGCAAAAGCTTACGCATACTATTTTTTGTAAGTAGCTACAAAACGATGATAAGTAAACCAACAACTTTTTTTCCTTCTATCAGTTTGTGAATAAATACATTAAAGCAATAAAATACAGTTGTAAATCATGCTAAGCAATTATTTTTGCAAATCAATACTTGTTCAACTAAATCTAAGTGTCGTTTTTGAAAAAGTGAATCTGAAGCTTCCGTGCTAAGTGTAAGCAGCATTTAGGTTTAAAAAATTGACGCCCACTTTGTTTTTTGGTCCACCCAAAGCCAGGTTTCGGGAAAGTCTTTTCGAGGCTCGTAAGCTGATTGTTGGTTGAATCCCATCATTGACATTATCATTGGTCCCCCGTCCGAGTCATAGTACAAATTTTCTCTCGTTTCTGTTTATCACAAAGTTTTTAAAGCCTTCTTCAATTATTTTAGAGTAGGGTTCGGGCAAAGTACTTGACAAAAAAATTCTGCCGCAAAGTATTTTTTACTTGAAAATAGCTTGTGCAAAACAAACAAAACTTGGACTCACGCTAAAAAAAAGTAAAAATAATGACCCCAGATATATTTTAGTAAACAATGACCCCATATGACCCACTTTGGGAAGGGTAGGTGTCAATAATGCAAGTGGGGTCACTTTTGCTCGGGTTGAAACTGTTTCCTTTTATTTATTTTAGTAAAATATTTTTATTTTACTATAACAGTTACCCCTAAAATTACCATTGGTCGGCGACTGTTTTTCTGCTTAATATTCTGTTGATTCTTTTTTTTTTCTTTTTTTTACTACCCTAACCCTTACTCTTAGTAGTTTTTTTCCTTTTAATATTTTTTTGTTTTCTGTTTATTAATAACTTTTTTTTATTAGGCAAACACTTGATTTTTAATTTATAAATTTTACTAAATAAAAAAAATTACTCTATTTTTTACTTGATCCTAAAACTAATATTATGATTAACATATATTTTGAATATATTTATTGTTTATCGAACGACAAATAAAACGCTAAAAATATTTGACCCTAGGACCTGGTGCACAACGAAACCGTTCGATTATTAAGTCTTACACCACTTGGATACAGTTTAACGTCATTTCCAGGACAAGGAATTGCGCTCTTAATTCAGTTATCATAACACAGTAGCCTTTATTAAACAGAGATTTTGATCAATTTCTAACTTAAATGAATTTTAAAAATTTTGTACATTAAATTTCTTAATTACTCGGCCAGTGAAAAACTTTTTTTGTAAGTTCGATACCAAAAGACTCTTCCCGGCAAATTTTCAATGACCACACCTAATTTCAGTGTAAACTAAAGTGAGCTATTTTTTTCTATTTTCACTGTGATTACTAAATTTGTTTTACTTCCATAAAAGTTTCCTTTTTCCCTTATCTCTTTAATATTAAGCCATGATTTGTTTCTACATACTAAAGTTTGTATTTGTTATATGCTTTTTTAAAATTTCAAGAACTCAAACAATTCTCGTTATTCTAGAGTACAACAGACTAAACTATTGTCGTAATAAAAAATTAAACTGTTCCTAAATTATTAAAGTTGTACTATTTTATACTGGTGTTCTTTCCTGTATACATTGCAAAATTCGAAACTTGAATTTTAAACCAAGTAAAAAAATTAGTGTTAAAAAACACAAAAACTATAAAAAAATCTATTTCAAACACAAAATATTATTAGCACTTTGAAATCAAGTTATAACAACACTGCAAAGAAATTCTAACAACTAAATCACACATTACACAGCATTACTTTAGCTGCTAACTCAGCTTTGCTTCAAACTTAACAGCACTCTACATTAATTAAGTTTCAATTTGAAACTTCCATGCTAAAATAGTCTTAGTTCAAAATGATTGCAAGTTTTTCAGAGGTTTAGACCTACTTTGTTTCACCGTTTAACCAAAGCCACGTTTCAGGGAACTCTTTCCTCGGCTCATACTTGGGTTGAGATGATGACCTAGCCCCACCCACACCAAAGTCACCAAAACCATATTCGTCAGAATCATACGCCATGGCATAAGCGATTTCGTAATCTGTTTAGTAGCGGGTTTTTTCTTACAACTAACAGTTACTTTTGAGTTGTTTTATAAAGTGTATTATTTTCAAAGACGTTCACAAGTTGTTATATAAGACATAAGGCGGACTTCAGTTTTGCTGGGATTAAGAACCAAACATTTTTATCGTAAAGCTTGAAAATAATGTACCTGTGTTATATATAATCATCATTTTACTCAATTTTTTTTTTAATTAGAGATTTTAATGGGAATAAATTTAAAAGTTCAAATTTATAAGTTGCTGTGTTTAATAATCTTTTATATAACAACTCCGAATAAACGCTATTAAGAGCTATCAAAAACAACTTTTTAGTAAGATTTTAACTTTTTGAGAGTTTTTGCTTGTTATTACTTTTAAGCTTCTCAATTAAAAGTTATAAAATCACTTTACCAAAAGCTGTTAGTACAGCTTTAAAATCTGGATAAAAAGTGAAATTTACTTTTCGGTTCAAAAAGTTTTTTTTCAGGTTTCTTTTTATTTTGTGTAATTACAGTGTTCAATTTAGGTTTAAAGCTTGTTTTGCAGTTATAGTGATGTTTTTAAGTTATCCTGTTTTTTTTTACAACCTTAGTTAATTAAACTATGTTATGGACACAGAAATAAAATAAAAAAGTTATATATATGTTTAGATTACAATAGGTATTTTAATTAAACTTATAGTCTGTTCATTAATTGTTTTTAAATCTAAAGTTTTTAAAAACTTGAAAAACTTCTGAATAGTGTCAAGGTTATTAAAACCTAACCTGTTTAAAAACCAAAACTTTAGGAGTGAATAATTATTGATAGTTTTTGGAAAACACTTAACTTTCAGAAAACCATGCGTTTACTTAATAAATCCTATTTATAGTTTCTAATTTTTTAGCTTATGTAATTTTCAAATACAAGCCAACAATACAAGTAAATATTTTTTAGTACTTTCTATTCTCGTTCATTAACAAGTTGGACTATTAAAAAGTTTCCTCGATATCAATAAAGCAAAGATGAATTGTTGCAAGAGTTTATCCATGCCAGCGTAAACAGATTTTATACAGATGCCTACTTTGTTTTTGGCCCAGCCGAAGCAAGGTTTCGTAAAAACCGCTACAAGGATCATAAGCTTCTGTTCAGCCAAATTGATTTTAAGTTTACACTTTCTCTCTATCTACGTCATATTAAAATGTATTATGCATCACGGTATTTTGAAAACCTTTAGGTGTGGTTTTTTTAATGGAAACTAAAGACAGTTTTTCTATCCGTTTTCGCTAGTACCACTAAATTAGCAACTAGCTTTAAGCTTCAGACTTTTTTCTAACTTCCTATCTTGAGTCACTAAAATTTCAAACTTTAATATCCAGATTAGAGTTTAAAAACTGAAGCATCAGCTAGCAGATTGTCTTAGTGGAAAAATAAAGAGTAACTTGTTCTACCTTAAACAGAATTTTTAATCAACAACGATTAGTTTTGCTTTTAAACAAAAAAAAAAGATTCACTAAAACTCAATATCATGCTTAAAACCAAGTTCATAAACTATTGGTAAAAATCATAAATTCAAAAAAAAAATCATACACAAAGCATACACTCCAAACAGATCCTTAGATTGAATCTTCAATTAACCGTTAGCTACTGATTAACGCAGATGAACTACAAGTTAGGTCAAGTTTGACTTTCATCTGGTCAAGTTTCATTTAATAAACAGCTATAAAACAAAATATTGCGATTTCCATGCTCAATCAAGTCTTGATTCTAAGTTTTTGCAAGTTTTTCAGAGGTTTAGACCTACTTTGTTTCACCGTTCAACCAAAGCCACGTTTCAGGGAACTCTTTTCTCGGCTCATACTTCGGTTGAGATGGCGGTTGCCCACGTACCATATCACGGTCAATCATTTTCGCCATTATTCTAGGAAAGTAACGACCGTAATCTGTTTGGTTGCGCGTTTCTTTCTTACACATTTTATTTTATTAGTTAAAAAGAATATTTTAAAACTCGGTCAACAAAACCAATTATTATATTCTACAAAATTTGTAGTATAATTTATCCACAAAAACGACTCTCAAAACGTATTATGAATTTCAATTAAGTAAAGATAATGTGTTGCAAGAGTTTTTTCGTTTGATTAACTTTTAGAATTTCGATAGCTGTTTTGCTTTTTGGTCCAGTCAAAGGTTTCGGGATTTTTTCTAGGCTCATAAGAGTTTGGTCTTATCTACTTGACATATGTAATAAATGATGTCTCTCTGTTTTTCACAATAGCCATTAAAGCGGGTTGTTCTTTTTTTTACTCCTATCACTAAAATAGTAGCTACCTTAAAAATAAAATAAACAGTTCTTAGCTATCAATTCTGAGTTCCATAAAACGTCATACTTAAAACCAAAATTACTGTTCTGTAGTTATGAAAATGACATATCTTTTAGGCACCAGCTTCTTTTTGTTGTTGTTGCGTATTAAAGTTTGCGTTTATTATTTGCTTTTAAGTGCAAAATACTGATAAAAATATTAATATTTTAGACTAACAGGTTGTCGTAATAAAAATAAAAGGTGTTACTGTTTAAATCAAAGTTTGTTAGTCTTATTCTTGTTTGTAATCAAAAACACTTGATTTACAAATATAAAGTTTTTAGCTTAATTAAAACAACCAGATAAAGGGATATAAGTTTAAATAAAAATTAACATGACACACAAGCATTATTGAGTCTGAAACGAGGTTTGTGTGCTTTACAGAAACATGCTTCGCACCAAATCACGCGATCTTTAGCATCACCCTTAGCTACTAATAAACGCAGGCATGCTTAAAACTTAACAGCATTTTATACTGAAGAAATTTCAGTTAATATACAGCTAGAAACGAACTATTGCAGTATCCATGCTCAATTTTGCTTTAATGTAATAAGATCGAGATAAACTGGCGCTGTTACATTAATTCTAACTGATTGTAAGTTTTCACGCAGTTTCGACCTACTTTGTTTCACTGTTCAACCAAAGCCACGTTTCTGGGAACTCTTTCCTCGGTTCATACTTTGGCTGAGATGGTGATGGCCCAAATTCCATTCTCGCCACTTCAAAATATTCTGCTTCAGGGTAGAAATGACCGTAATCTATTTAGTTGCGAGTTTATTTCTTACAAAAAGCAGTATTCTTTTAAGAATCTTCACAAAATAACTTTTAGAAGTCAACACAAATTGCTGTATAAGATTTAAGGGGGCAAGTTACTGGGCTCAACCAGCACAGTTTGTATCATAAAATAAAAAAAAAAAACAATAAACGTGTTTCGTACCAGAGCTTTGTTTAACCTAACTTTGTATTTTAAGTTTAATAAAAGTAAAGTTTTCTTTTTTTTGAACGAAAATTTTAACTTGCCAACTTTTTAAAGCCTATTGTTTTTGATGATCTATCATAGAATAGTCCCGAGCATACGCTGTCAAATTGTATTAAGTACTACTTTTTTTTTTAAATTTAAAATGCTTTAGAGTTTAAAGCTACAAAACTCTTTCAATTCTCTCAGTTTTGAATTAAAAAAAGTTTTTCACCATAGGAATACGACAACTATAAATAGCCCATATAAAGTATAGCTTTATAAGATTAGGAATAAAGATTTATATTCCAAATAGATTTTTTTTTATTTACTTTTTTTTGTTCTTAAAAGTTTTCTTTTTGAACTTTTCTTTTTAATTTATGATCAAAGTTTTTCTCGTTAATAAGGTTGCTGTTATAAATCTTCTTAAATTTCAAAAACACATTTTTTTAGTTTAATAAAATGTCATGAATACATAATAAAAAAAACGCAAATTGATATTGTACTGATATTGAGACTAGAATAAATAAATTTAGCCAGCCTATTTTGTTTTGCAACTTTTAAATAAAGTTTAAAAGTTTTCAAAAGTTTGCAAAAAAGTTAAAACCTTAAACTAAATCTTAACTAAAACATTAGACATAAAGAATGTTAAGCAGTCTTTTGAAAACGTTCAACTTTCAGGAAACCATGCGTCTATCCAATAAAGCCTATTTGTTAGTACTAATGTTAATATTTAAGGATTATCTTTAAGCTCGGCCAACAAAACTTTTCAATTCTTTTACAAACTTAGTTTTCTTGTTCAACCACAGCCAAGAATCAGGAAAAAAAAATCTCGGTTTTTCTTTGAATTTTTGAAAGTTTTGCACAAAATAAATTCTTGTGGTCGTGAAAGGTAAAGTGGTTGCAAAACGCGGCAATTTAGTTGGGATGGTCGTAAAACGAGCAAAGTTTGTAAAGTGACCTAATAGAAAGCACTTTTCTTTATTTGTTTTAATAAATGTACTTTCGCAAGATCGTTGTGCGCAGTAAAACTATTGTACTAAAAATTCACGTATCAAAATGTTTTTCTTATTTACTTTTAAACTTTAACATGGCTATCTAAAAATCAGAAATTTGTAGATTTCTTTATTGATTCAGATCGTTACATGACAATTCAAACTCGGACGACTCAAACTCTTAAACAGATGTTTTGCAGACCACATCTCAGAAAGAAATATTTTGAAAAAAAAAGGGGTTGAAGATATAAACAATATAATAACTCTAAAAATTACATAAAACTACTATATTCTAAAAATTTTTTTTGCTATATATCAATTTTTATTTTAAATAAGAAAAAAAGTTTGTATGTATTTATTAGATCTACATGGACGTCTTTTTATTCAAACATTTTTTTTTTGAATGGTGACTCTTTAATTTTTTTTACGAGTTTGAATTTTCTAAATTTGAATTATCGTGCACCAAACTCAGATATAACAACAAAATCAAAAAGCTCAAAATAACTGACCGTATTCTTTCACTGGAAACGGAACATCTTGGAGCAGGAGCATGTCCGCATTTTCAAACACGTCTTCGAAATTTCTTCCGCCAGATGGCAATGGAAACCAGCACCCCCAGTCGAAATATGAAGGCCTTTTCGCTTTCGAGTACTTTTGTAACTCGTTTTTAACCTGAAACAAAGTTTTTTAGTGACATTAACAAAGACACTGTTTAAGAATCAAAACAGATTTAGTTTTAAATTAACTGTTGTTATAATTCTAATATAATTTTTTTTATTTTTTATTTACTAAGTACTTTTAAACTAATAAACTAACTCTAATATTTTTTTTTAATACTATAAAACACTTAATACTATCTTTAGATAAAAAGATATTTTAAAGTTTGTATAAAAAATGTAATGCAAAATTGTAAAAAAAAAGTACTAGTTTAATTTTTTTGATACTTAAAACATATGACCTAATGACAGCTATCAAATAATTAATTCAACTTTTAAATTAAAATGCAAACTTTCAGTCCAGTGATGTCGTTTGGTGTCGCATCGAGCAACGTAACGCTCTTGTCGATGGCGCTGATCGCAAGGAAGCTTCCTGGATCGGTTGTTTTGAAATTGAGTTGGATCTCATCACCCGCGTCCAACAAGTTTGAAGATGTAGTAACTTCAAGCTGAAAGTACATTTGTATAAAGTTTTTAAATTACTTCTGTAATAATATCACAATATTATGGTAACATAGTTGTAAGTTTAAAAAAGAATATTCTGCTTTTATCAAAGTTTAAGCACATTTTGAAAATAGTCAAGCTAGTATAGTTCCAAACTATTTAAACATAATAAAACAACAGATATTTTTGTCACAGCAACCTGGTTTTCGAAAGAGAGTTCCACTGTTATTATGATGTAATCTGCAACGATTTCGCCGTCCTCTCTCACATACGACACCAGGATCACTGCTGACGGCTGCATGTCGTAAGTGATCTCAAGATCGTACGAAAACTTGTTGCCTTTCGCCTCTTGCTTTTCAGTGGTTGTTAATATGACCTTACCCCGGCTTATCACCTGTTTAAAAGATTAGTTTTATTACAAACAATATATTTAATTGTTTACTAGTTTTTTTTTTCACGTTCAGTTTTATACTTATTAAATATTTAATTTTGCGCAACAATTGATCTTATGCTAGTAAAAACTAATAAGGAATTGATAAGAGTTAATGAAAGGTAACAAGTTTCCACCAACACTTTTAATAACTACCAAAAATTTTACAAGAAAAATTGGAAATAAAATTAAAAAATATAAATATGATTATTAAAAACCATCATTTTGTAGGAATCAATTTCTTCAGTCGTTCTGATTTGAATGTGTGAAGTTTCTCCGGGAAGCAGATTGACATCCTCAGTGGTAACTTCGATGAAAGATCCTGACTCCGATTCTGCTCTTTTGCTGTTCCACGACCTATCAATTTCCCATGTTCCGTAATTTTCTTCAGCAACACCGTCATTTTGAACGTAAGCCTGTTTTGGCATAAAAAACTTTTAAAAAATATTTGAAAAAATCAGAAACTGCATTTTTAAACAGGTTTGATTTAATTTATTGGTTAATTTATTCAAATACATATTCAAATAAAACGCGATATTGTACCACGAGATCACGTTAAACAAAAAGAATATTTTTTGATGCGTTTGATATATATTTTACTGTTGTGTTAAGAATTTATTTATTAGAAAACAAAAATGATATTTTTGGACGTTAAACACTTCTTAATAACTAGCAACTTTAGGTAAATCAAACAACAGTTTCAAAACCAACATGAAAATCTAGTGATTCAAACTCTTTCGTGCTTGTTTCTAAATTGATCTCGACGAGTCCGCTGGGAGGTATTTCAAACTCATGATTTTCCGCTTCATTTACAAGAAATATTATTTCTACCATTTCTTTTCCATCTGGTCCTATGTACTTCCTTTCTTTTGGTTTTGTTCTCCATGGGGCTCTTAAAAACACTTGGTATAAGTTGTGGATTTTATTTTTATAAGTATCAGATATTTTAGTGGTTTATACAATAAGCAGCGAAAAAAATACACAGGAACAAGTTAAAAAAAAAACTTTTAGGGTATGTAAAAACATAAGGGCTTTGTATGGTAAACTTTTGTTGTTTTAAAAATATCTTTGGAAAATTGTTTAAACTGAACTGTTTAAAACTATTTTCACCTGTATTCTGCGCCAACGATAACTCTGAGTGTCCTTCTGACGCTGTCCTGAAGCGGTTTTCCATCATACTCAGTTACTTTCAGCTGAAAAGTTAGTATTTGTAGTGATTTACTTTAGACTTTAAATGGCTTAATTAACTCAGTTTATGTAATAATTTTCTTTTTGAAAGTTTGATTAATGTTAAGTTCCTACTTGTTTTTTAATTTAAAGCTTTTAAAACAAAACAAATATGACTCTAACATACGTTTATATTTTATTTCTTTAGTGGCCAAACTAATTTCCTAAGTTAAAGCAAAAAATGTTTGTAAATAGATTAGTCGTTTTATTGTTAAAGAACCATTAAATAACTAAAAATCAAAGTAGAAACATTTTCAAAAACTTAAAAAAAAAACCGAAAAAAAAAGTAAGTTTCTGTGACCGCCTGACAACGAAAAAAAAACTTCATTGTTCCCACACAACTAACAATAGCTTTGTACCCGAATCCCGGCTTGTACACTTCGGGCTCCAGCACAGTTTCCAGCTTCACGTTGCGCTTGACGGTCTTGATCTGGCTCTCACCCTTCATGATCTCTCCGGTTAGCTCCTCTTTGACGGTGCATTTGATGTCGAGGTCGCGGTCGTAGTTGCCAAGCTCCCCTACAGCCGCTGCCAGTAGTTGTTGATCTATCCAGAGACTCGTTTGCCCGTCAATCTGCGTCGTTAGTTTAATTTGTAACGTACTTTAAACGAATAAAATGACATAAAGCTCTTCTTTATTTAAAGTTTGTCTAATTTGATTTGTGCTTAGTTGAAGGGTCTCATAGTGTTTCACAAACAGTTGAATACTAGCTTGGGTCACTACAACGACTTACTTCGAAAACCTTGGCACCAGGCTCATCGAGGAACTCGAAGTCTTCCAATTCGTATTCGGCATCGACAAGTTCATACCTGCCGTAATCGCCGTACCCGCCGTACCCGCCCCAGTAGCGCTGTCTTCGAGAAATTCTGCAAATTCCAGTTCCCTTCACTGGTTTTCCAAAAGTGTACCTGATAAAAAAAATTGTTTTCATATTCTAAATAACTTTATATTAAATAAGTGCTAAAAAGTATTAAAAAAAAAAAAGTTTTCTTATTTTGAATAAAATTGTCAAAATTTAGTTTCAAACAGTTTTAGATTCAATTGTAATAAATTTCTTTAGGACTATTTGCACAAAAATTAAGATTTAACATAAGTTTTTAATAATTATGAAAAAAAATTTATACTAAACACCTAACTTAGTTTAGCACAAAGCCAAATATAATAGACTATCTTAACTTTACATGCTATTTAAAACTCTTGTCTTACTTTGCGTTCACTTTTATTGTAAATCCATCTTGAGAAGCGGCCATATAGGAAGGGTTTTCAACTTTTACTTCAAACTTTGGAAGTTTATACAATTCTATCTTAACGGTTATTCTATCTGACAAGTCCTGTTTTCAAGTTATTAATACAGTTCAATATGACACTAACGTTTGAAAATAAGTTTGATTGTTTATCAATAAAGTTTTCAGCAGTATTTTTTACGGTGTCAGAAGTACTATAGTAAGACTTTAAGTTAGCATAGATATTTTTTAATGAATAGATGTAAGTTTAAAGATGATTATTTCAAAACGTAAAGATAAAGTAAAAAATTCAAAAAAATGCCTATCTATAATCAAAATAATTTTGCAAATACTGTTAAAGATAATTTTAAAACTGTTAATTTTAATCCAACAGAAACTTTAAAGATAAGATAAAACTTAGCGGATTTTTTAAAACAACAATAAAAATTCTTTATAAATGCTCAAATTACTTAAAGTATTTTCTTAAACACTCAATATAAATATAAACTTTGCAAACTTTCTGCTTCGATTAAGTTTTAAAGTTTAAGTTTAGCTATAACTTTAGCTAAAATAAAGAAAAAAGTGTAACAGATTTTTTTACGGTAAAATTCATTCAATCTAAAGCAAGGTTTCCTAAAATCGTTTTCATAATCGCCCACTTTGCAGAAACCTAAAAAGTATTAGCCCCCTTAACTAGATATCGTCCCTGTGCTAGTCAACCTACTTATAATTTTTTGCCTCTTATAAGGAGTTCGGATGTCGCTCGACCGGGAAACCTTGATTTAAAGCGAATATATATAACAGTTGAACTAGCAAGTTTAAGATCAAACATCTTACTATGACGTCAAAAACCAAACTTACAATGACGTCATCGGTGAACTTGATCTCCCACGAGCCGTGATCGGCGTTTGGGTGAATTTCTATTTCGTCGCTGGCCACTCCCATCTCTAACGGCTGGTTCTTCTTCATCATTATCAGGTTCCTGTTTTTGTCGTGGACGGTGTAGGTGACAGTGTGGTTGAGGGGCCTCATTTCCGGTGACATGAATATCGCTCGGAACTTGACTGTTAAAATAGTTGAGTGTTAAACTAAGTTTTGAATTCGTTTGAAGTTTTTTTTTTATTTTTTTTTTACTTCGAATTTTTGTTTAAAATGAAGTTCTTCCAAGTATATGAGTTTAATTAGTTAAAAAACATGTTTTTGTTTTTAAAAGTATATAAAGTAAGTTAATGAGATAAAGATTCAAAATAATTTAAAGTAATTTTCTGTTGAACTTTATGAACTAAACAAACTAAGTAGCTACAAAATTAAAGTTATGTGCATGAGGAAAAAATGAACATAATAAAAAATGAACGCTTTTGATGAAAAAATAACATTTCAAAATATAACACTTTGTTGACTTATTAGTTAGAAATACTTAATTTTGTTATTATATTTAGTATCACAAATTTTATATTACAATAATTCCTGATTAATGACTTTACTTTATATTGAAAATACACATAGTTCATAGTTCTTTTTCAAACTAATGTTTAAATTAAAGCTTTCTAATTGTTTAGATAAAAATTGGCTGAAAAGTTGTTGTATCATTTCGGAATCGAAGTAATTAATGAGCTTAACAAGTTTAAAATAAGTCTTAATTTATTTGTAGATTATTAATAATAAATTTAAAAGATACAGATTAGTAACAAAGTCGAATATTTTTTCTCTTAAATCTTATGCACTCAACAAACTTTACAGCATAAAAAAGTTATATACATGAGAAAAAAAAATATTTAAGATTATATTAATTTAATTTTTTATTGAATTTTTTGTTTAAAATACTTGGTTTTTTATTATTTTAGGTTAATTTACTAATTAATTACTTTAATTTCAGAGTTTTATTTTCAAACTATATTTAAACTACAAGCTTTCTAGCTGATTTTATCAAAAAATTGCTATAAGTATTTAAAAATGCAGTTTTTCGTTTTCGAAGAAACTAAGATTAAATATGCGATGTAAACAAAATTTAGATATCGTAAGGTTAAATAGGTTAACAACATATGAAAAAAAAACAGTATTTTAAACTAAAAGCTCAAGTATTTAGTATAAATAACTAATAACAATTAAACTTATTAAACTTTATTCAAAGCTTTGAAGTAAAAACTAAATCAACTTAGAAAAAAGTGTACTAATATACTAACTGGTTTGACCAGGTTTGTACATTGGTTTATCGGACTGGATGAAGAGACTCGAGCTTTTTCTTTCCCATCTGAACTCCGTGGTGGTGTTTGAGAAAAGCTCATCTCCGCTCGACGTGTTGAATCCGACAATTTTCAGCAAAGTTTTTGGCGATCTCCAATAATCGAAATAGTAAACTTCAGGCATCTAAAAAGTATTTCAATGAGAAAGTGTTTGTTTGTAAATTTATGTTTTAAAGATTTTTATACCTTTCCAAATGATACCGTTCCACTGTTACCTAAAAGAATAAACCATTTAAGTTTTATTTTCCACAACTATAAAGACTAAACGATTGTTATTGCTTTAATGTCAAATTAATTTATGCAGTGTAAGCTCATGTTTTTAAAAGCTTAGTTGAAAATAGATAACAATATTAGTTTATGTATATATATATATATGAATAACCTGGTTGTATAACGTCTACTGATGTATAGTTGTGGTCGGGAAATTCCAAGAAGGACTCAAATTTAATTTCACCGTCCACGTGATCCAAAACATTGATTGTAAAGCTCATCTCAGCTCCAAGTCGGATGGTTTTTGGAATATAAGCAATATATTTGCTGTTTGTTTTTAAAGGTTAAAATTGAAAAGAAAGTTCAAGACACTTGCTTTAGATAAATAAGTGTTTTAAAGTTTACAAAACTTATGAATTAACAAACAAAATACTACAACTTGTAGTAGGCTATAAAAATTCATTTGTTATATAAATCGTAGTTTTTATACGTTGAAAAATATATATGTCCGTTTACGCTCATACTCCTTAACGACTAAATTACAACTTGTATAAGAACAAAACGAAAACTCTTCTAAATAATGTTTTTACAGGTAAAAGAAATTCTTGTTATTATGTCGTAAATAATTGTAACGTAAAAACTAAACTAACGGTGGAACAACTGGCGGTTCTTCAGGAACTTCAGGTTCATATGTAATAGGTTCATCAGTGAAGTCGGGAATGTCTCCAGTGAGGAGGGGTCCTTTGTCTGGTGCGGGCCCTTCGTGGAGGTACGGCCCGGCCCCGTTGTCATCTACCGCCACCGCTGGGTCACCGTACTCTACGGAAACCGCATCCTCTAAATTTGTAAAACAATCGATGGATTGTTTATTTCATACTATTATCAAGGCGTTTAGAAAATGAAAAGTTTACACAAATACCACTGTGAAATGCTTGAAAGTTTTTATTGAGGGAAAATGATGTTTATAATCATTTGTATTAAAAATGCAGCACAAATATAGAGAAAAATTAAGTTGGAATTAAAGTGCAATTAAATTCATAACGAACAATGAGTCAATAAACATTTTACCCAAGAAATAACTCTAAAACTTATCCGTGTTAAAAATACTTCTTAAAAAAGTAAGTTTACATTTTTATCATGTTACATAAACAACAAAGTATAAAAACTTTCGTGTACTTTAAGTCACAAGCATCATTTTTCAAAAATAAGACTTCTACAAACATAGTTCAGAGTAACTGTGATAAATTTACCTTGTTCTATTAATTTAAATTCCAAAGGCTCGCCATCGGGGCCGACGAAACCCACTGGAGGTTCGACCACCTTCTCAGATTCGGCAGTTGTCGAGACGACCAAAACGCCAATCAAAAAAGCCGCCGACAACAGCAACTTGTTTTTTACTAGCATTTTGTTTAATCTAATGAAAAATTCGTTTAAATTTTTATGTTTTTAAGTTTTTAGTAAGTTTAAATAAAACAACAAACTGATAGTTTTATATATTGTGATAAACATAACTAAATTCATAACAAAAGTAACAATCAGGATACTTCTTATTAATAAACAATCTACTTCTGGGCTTTAATAACAGCCTATTGCTACTTAAAAATGAATAATACTTTAATTCATTACAGTTTCAACTTATAAGCACTTGTAGAAATTACGTTGAAAACAATTTAATATGTTTTTTTTAAAGTAATTTAAGTTATATGTATTCATTTATTTGTTTTTCTCTTTTAAAACAAACATACGTACGTGTCGAATGTAAACAATAGTTAAAATCAACATTGTTAATTATCAGACAAGTCTTTGATTGTTGAATTAGATAAAACCTGTTACATATTGTATTCAAGGTTAAGTGTTCGAAAAATTAAATGTTTAAAAAATTGTCATGTTTAATTGGTATCATCACTAAATATTAATTATGTTATTTGATGACTAATAAATAAACTATGTCTAACTTTTTTATTTTAAAATATACTGTAACAACTTAATTTATTTTCTTATTTGAGTTTAATATTTAATTAAAGATTGTTATCGAGTTTACATTATTCTTACTTTATATAAATATATAAATTAAAGTTATAAGCTAGAAAAATAATAGTATTTCTACAACATAACACTTTTGTTAAAATTAAAAAAAAAAGTATTACTTTATACTACTAACTTGACTATTAAGTACTTTCATTCTGTTTCGAGTATATTTAAAAACTTGATATACACAATATTTATTTTTTTTTATTTGTTGAAAAAAAACTTTATAATGGAATTTTTTATATCTAAAACTATTTAAAAAAATTGTTTATCAGACAGTACAATGTATAGATATAAAATATTAGATATATATACAAGTTCAGCTAACTAATTACTATTAATTGTTAATAAAACATAGTTTTTAGACCAATCATTTATCTTAATAATTTTATCTGAAAGCATAAGCATTTATAAACACTAAATGTTAAGCAATACAGTATGTTTTTTTTTCTGACTTAAACCTTTTTGCTACTATAAATAGTTAAGTTGTACCGTGTTTTGAGCTGCGACTTTAATTAAAGTGTTTTTAAAGAAAGTTTTAAGCAAATCGTGAATATTTTTGAGACATTTTTTTAGTTGAGTTCATTTCTTTCAAACTGTTTCACACTTTTGCAAACTAAAACAGTTTATACCTGTGTCCACTACATAAGAGTGAAACAGTTTGTAAAGTATTAAAACTTTAAAAGTATGTATTTTTATCTTTATACAAGCTCCTGTTAATAGTTCAGCTTTTAATAAACTGGTTGCATTTTTAACTTTTAATGTTTTTAAAACAATTCTTATCTTTTGAAATCTTTTTAAACAACGAAGTTTAACAAAAGTCTTGTACCTTCAAAAAAATTTAAGTAAAAATGAATTGCCACCTAAAGCTCACCGCTGCAGACAAATGTCAAATGGGAAGTTTTCGGCAGCCCGAAAGCGTTTTTAAGTGTTGATTGCAGCAAAGTTGAGATTTTTATTCATTAAAAGCTGTTCGAGCAGCAAATGTTGTTTGCTTAGGGAAGTTCCAATTCAAACAAGGACATTTTTTAGAACTTTGTTTAGCATACAACATTGCTTTTATGCTTTTACACAAGATTGCCCAATAAACACAAAAGATAGCGAGCAAATGTCGAAATAAAGGTCATTGGTGTGTAGTGGAATTCCAGTTTAACTTGCTGTTCCATTTAGTTTATTTATTGAATAATACAATACAATAAATCTGTTGCAATACTGGTGTAAATTGAATACAGAAATATATAAACCAGCAGCAGAGAATGTGTTGAGAGATTCGAGTCAAGAATTTCCAGATTTAGTTCAAGAACTGAATTTAACTAAAATTAATGTCGTTATACTAACGTTCTCATTTTAAACAATGTTGTTTCTTTAAAGTATTTACATTTTAAAGTTTTACTATATTTTTCTCATTTTAGATTAAACTTTTTCTAAAACATATTTTTCTTAAATATTTTTTATTTGTTAAGTCGCAAATGACATTTTGAATAAATTCTAAAGTAATATCTTAATATTTTTATTTTAAACATGGTCCTTTATAATAAAGTATGTTCACTCAATTTGTTTTGCCTAGTTTATATAGAATAGCTTTAGGTATCATATAGTAGAGTTAATGTTTTTATTCATTAATGGTTATTAATTGAGATTTTAAGTATACTACCACTATACTATTTTATTAAGTTAAGTAATCCACATTCTCCAGTTAGTTAATGTTCGCAAAAGTTTTTAACAATAACTTTACTAAGTTTAAGTTTTAAAGAGTTTTTTTTACATCTTGAGTTTAAATTTTGATATCGGTTTTTTTAAATAAAACAGATAACTTTGGTAGACTTCAATAATTATTTCTTTAAGTAGTAAAAGTCATTTTTCCGCTTAAAATCTTGATAGTCACTAGTGCTAAAATTCAATAAACTTGCAACTTTAAATTGCCTAAATATTTAATTAACTAAATAAAATAACTTAAGTTTACTGAAAGTATATTGAAATGTTAAACATACAACTGCTTAAAAATTCATATTCAAACTTTAGAAAAAAAAAGTACTAAGTGTTAATTTTTTAATTTTATTTTATTTAACTGTAAAAAATCTATAACCGAATGTTAAGCTCACAAATAATATTTTACTACTTATTTAAAATATCTTTAGTGACCTAATGAAATGCTCAAACAACAAATTAGTACTTTTTTATTTCATTTAAAACTAGTATTCTAACTTATATTCCAACCTATATTCAAACTAATATTTTGCTTGTAAATAATGTAAACAAATATAAATACATTGAATTGAATATAGTCTAGAACTTTCCTATCTCACATGTCTATTTTAAGTATATATTTTTTTCGTTTCCTGCCTGTATGTGGTTTGTAGTCTATTGAAGTTTTTTTTTACTTCGTCATATAATTTTATTTTTAACATTTTGGAACTAAACAAACTGTTTATTATATTTAACAACTTTGATCGTTTTTCCTTTTTTTTACGTAAAATTAAAAAATCTTAACTTATAGTGATTAAATAAAAAAATTTATCAAATAAACTTTTGAAGTTTACACTTGGTTTTAGTTTGTAGTTTTAAACACTGAAATGACATGTTTACTATTAAGAAGTAAATATCTTACACATTTTATGTACAATCTAAGATGTTTACGCATAAGTATTTGATAAGATGGTCATAATATAATCAAAACCTTTATTGTTTAAGTATAAGCAAAAAAGTAAAGGCTTTTAATGTTGTTTAAAAAGCGCTCTTCTAATTTTTTAACGTTATTATTGTTAGATTTTCTGATAAATAAGCTTTCTTTACTTTAAATTTAATTGTAAGTCAATAAAGATTTTATTTGTTTGTATTCAGCTATTTAGACAACTTGAATTGTTTTTTTAAAACAGTCACAACTAATAAAACTTTTAACTTTTTGCTAGCGCACTTGTTTTTTTTTTCTTTTGTTACAAATAATCGTTTTAGTGTTTTAAACTTGTCAAGTAACAAAATTGATTTAAAAAGTTAAAAATGAACAGTTGCTAAACTAAAATAATTTAGAATGGCGTTATTGTATAAAAACAATTTTAATCAAAATTTTTTAATGTATTAAAGCATGAGACAGAATAAAAAAAGTTGTTTCAATTTTAATGTGAACTTGTTAACTTATTTTTTTATCTTAAAAATAGTATTTTAGTTGTAAAAGTATTGAAAATATCTAATAGACCAAGCTTTCATTATTTTGTAAAAAATATAATAAATAAATAATGCCAATAATAAAAATTTTACATCCGGTAAGCATAACAAAAACGACCTTAAATGAAACTTTAAAAAAGATTTAAAATGTTTAAAACTCGGTTGTAGAAAATCAAATAGCATAGATTGTATATTGAAATTTTTTCATATATCTTTTGTTTATTGAATTTAGCACCATACAACTATAACAAAACAAAACAAACAATTCAAACTTACGCTTTAATCAAGCAGTATTTAATTTTGCTGCACTTTAGCGCACGATCAATCAAAACACTAAACTAAACACTTTTTTTATTCACAGTAAGTATTAGCTTTTGCTGCGGTATTTAAACAAATCATCACAATCATCAGCCACTATTTTTTAAAATACATTTAAGAATGTTTTATTTTTAAATTAAAATTCAAGACAATTATAAACTTTTTTACCTTTGAACACGAAAAAAACTAAGCAATTTAAAAAAACTAGTTTCACAATTTAATCACATTTTTTGCTTAAGTACTTTTGTTTGTATTGTAACATTTGGAAACTTTTTTAAAGCTTTTATATACTTATCCAGGTATAAAACTGCGCTTGACATAAAATAAATTCAAGTTTGAATTTTTCTGTAAATACAAATTTTAAGTGTTCAGCAACGAATTAACGATAAACACATAATTTTCACCCATTATTTAAAATTAATTAAAAGTAAAACAGTCATACTGTTTTATTTTGTAGGAAAGAAACTTTAAGTATATAAGCCTATTTTTTAAATAATTTAAATCAAATAGTTGTGATAGTTTTACATTAAAAAATATATTTAAATAGTTTCTATTTTCTTAAGTACAAATACCATTACCCTTGTCGATGTTTTTTAAGTATTTATTTCTAAGCAAAAACCTTTAAAGCTTTCTTTTAATTTCGTCTAGCTTTAACTTAATATGTTTTTTTTTTTAATTTTTTGTATTTGTTTCAATCATAGTGTAAGTAAAATTATTTTAGTGTTCTTTATTTTTTGTATTATTTGGAGAGTGTACTGTTTGTTCATTAGTGTATTTTCGCAAACCTTTCATACCTTTTACTTGTTTTTACAACATGTAATCATTTGTGTTTATTGTAAAACATTGCTCAGTTTACTGAGTAAAGAGCTTCTTTAAATAATAGACGTGCTAATTTACTTTTTGAATTGTGACCGATTTCTGACCATGTTAATCTATTGACACTTCAACTTGTCAGCTATTTTGTTAATTGTTTGACAAGGTCAGATGTTTTCTTACCGAAACCTCCGCTCACAAGTAGATTAGTTAATTAGCACGTTTATTATTTAAACAATCTTTTTACACAGTTTGTTGAGCACTGTTTTATAGACAACCCAAATGATTACATGTAACAAAAACAAACAAAAAGTATAAAGAATTTGCGCAAGTTTACTAATGAACACACATTATATTATTTATATGTTTAAGGAAAAAAATAATGACACTAAACTTAACTAATCTATAATTAGTATTTAAATATAAAAGTTAAAAAGTTTAGTTAGACGACAATAAAAGAAAAGCAAATAATTTTATTAGAACTAAGCACTTTTGAAAATTTTTCTACTAAAGAAATTTGTCGTTAGGGTTTAGTAGAAACTTTTTGATGTTAGAGAATTGTTTGAATTTTTTTTTTTTTAAAGTTATTTAAGTGAATTGCAGTTTCCAAAAATTGTTATCAACAGCAGCTTGCATTTCTGCTGAAAAACTTTTATTCTAGAACAATTGACGTTGCAGAAAAGTATCAAATGTTATCGATGATACTGCTGGCTGGTAACTGTTGACTAGTTGTTTGAACTTCAATTTACTCACCTTTATCTAAACTAAAGCTTCATTACCCTTTATTTCCTTATCAATCTAATAATATTAAAAAACAATTTGATCATTTTAAAAAATTAGTAATATTAGTCGTTTTTAACACCTTCAGATCAAGTTCATCGTATGTAAAATATCAACACTTCTTCAATGCGTACTGCCCGTTAAGTACGAAGTCTTAGCTGTGTTCAAAAAGCGTACTAAAGCAGAACTTTACTGTACATTTAAATTACTATCTAATAAATGCATTTGTCTTAAGATTATAATAATTATATGACATAAAACATACCAAAATACAACTTACATTTAAAATTTTTAATTTACTTAAAGTCTTTGTAAATATTGTGTGTTTAGTGTTAAATCGTTTCGGAACACTTAAAATATGTAATTTACAAAAGGAATTAATTTTGTGTCAAGCGCAGTTTTACAGTTGTATAAGTAAAAGCATTGTAAACGTTTCTGTAGTTTTTAATACTTACAAAAGTAATTAAGCACAAAATGTATTTAAGTTCGTGTAGGTAGTGTATATTAATTGCTTAGTATGTTTTATATTGAAAGATAAAATAGTAACTTTAGTCATTTTAAAAGAGTATATAAATGTTCTCAAAAAAAAAAAATTTGAATAAGATAAGCTTTCCTATAAAAATAAAGGCTGATAGTTGTGTACATTTGATAAGCAAAAGCTAAAATTACTGTAAATGAATTAAGTATTAAATTAAGTATTTTAAATTATATGTGCGCTTAAGTGCAGCAAAGATGAATAATTCTTTAATTGTTTTTATTTTGTTATAATCTTTTCGTGGAAATTTCAAAAACATTCAACAATTGCAAGGCGTATGAACAAATCCCAATATTTTGTTTATCTTATTTAATTTTTACAGCCCAAGTTTTAACAGATTGATTAGTTTTTAAAGTTTTGGTAAGATCGTTTCTGCTATGATTGCTAGACAAAAAAATCAGTGTTGTAATCATTTATATAATTGATACAACTTATATATTGTATCACTTATAACTTATCACTTAAACAATAGGGTTTTAAAACAATAAAAATAAAAATTTTGTCCATCTAATATTTCCAATAATTTTATAACTATAGCGGTGTTAGTAAGTTTGAAAATTTATATTTGTAAGTTGACATGAAAATTTTAACAATTTTTTCTATCTAATCTCATTCTTTCATGCAATGAAAAACTAGAATTGGCTTTTTCAAAGTGCTTCTTGTACAATAAAACTATATTAAAGTTTGCTTTTTAGTTTAGCAATTACTCATATGGATCTTTTATTGTTTTTTTTTGTTTTTTGACAGATTGAAAAGACTAAAAAAGTTTTAGGTAACCAACAATAAAAATTAAAAATTAATAATTGTTAACAAATGCTCTAGCTAAAAATAAAAAGTTAAAATAGTTTTCTCTAGACTGTTTAAAAATTTATTTAAATTGTCAAAGTTACATAATACAAACAAATATAATCTAGCATGACTTACAGTTGAATTTCTTATAAACTAAACTTCTTAAAAAGAATTTTTTTTATAATACTGTCAAAATTCTAAAAGAACGCTTAACAAACAGCTTTAAATGTCTTTATTACTCTACTATGATCTTATATCTACAGCTTTTTATTATATTTTGATCATCTTATAAAATGCATTTGTAAATAATTTTTCAATTTACCATTTATTTTGTTAGATAAAAACATTTAAACAGTAAAAATGTATTTTTTTTTAAACCACAAATTAAATACAATTAAATATTTAAAAAACAATCTTATTTAAAAAGTTTTATTTAGTTTTTAGTAAAATAAAAAAATATCGAAAAAATAATGAAAGTATTTTACATGCAATAAACGATTTATTTACTTTCAAAACATGTAATAAAAAATTATATGACGATAAATATAAAAAAGATCAATAGACTACATTTGTAAAATGTAAATAAATACAGGAAACAAATAGAATTCTAAATAGTCAAGTGAGAAAAGGTACAGTTCTGGACTATATTCAATGTATTTATATTTGTTTACATTTTTTACATGCAAAGTATTAAAAACAAATTGCATATTAGTTTTTAAATGATATTAGAAAAACTACTAATTTGTCGTTTGAACGTTTCGTAAGGACATTAAGTATATTTTTTCAAATGATAAAAAAAAGCATTGTTTTTGAGAACCTTATTCATTTATGGATTGGCAAAGCATTTGTACTTAAAGAAAATAAATCTTATAAACTTAACAGTTAATACAGATGTTTTTCTTTTTTTTAATTGATTTTTTTTTAATTTTAAACAATTGTTTGGTTTACATTTCAATAAACTTATACTTAAATTTATTTATTTTGTTTATTTGGTAAAGTATTTAGATTAAGAAAAAGTTGCAATTTTGTTTATTTTTAATAGTGTTACTTATCGTGATTTTAAGCTAAAAGATTAATTTTAAAAAAAGTCTACTTAAGTTATATCTCGACTTAAAAACTAAATAAATTAAATTTTCAACTCGAGATATGATTTTTTTTTAATAATTCCTTGCTGACAACTATTACAAACATTAAACACCAATGACCTTTATTTCGACATTTGCTCGCTATATTTTATGTATATTGGGCAATCTTGTGTGAAAATATAAAAGCAATATTACATGCTAAAAGATTGTCACAAAAGTGTTTTTAATTTGTATAGGAACTTCTGTAAGCAAACAACATTTGCTGCTAGCGCGGCTTCAACGATGAACAATCTAACAATCAACACTTTAAAACACTTTCGAGCTGCCGACAACTGCCCATTTGACATTTGTCTGCAGCGGTGAGCTTTAGGTGGTAATTCATTTTTACTTCAAAATTTTTTGAAGGTACAAGACTTTTGTTAAACTTCGTTGTTTAAAAAGATTTCAAAAGATAAGAATTATTTTAAAAACATTATAATTTAAAATTGCAACCACTTTATTATTAGCTGAACTATTTATAGGAGCTTGTATAAAGATAAAAATACATAGTTTTAAAGTTTTAGTACTTTACAAACTGTTTCACTCTTATGTAGTGGACACAGGTATAAACTGTTTTAGTTTGCAAAAGTGTGAAACAGTTTGAAAGAAATGAACTCAACTAAAAAAATATCTCAAAAATATTCACGATTTGCTTAAAACTTTCTTTAAATACACTTTAATTAAAGTTGCAGCTCAAAACACGGTACGACTTAACTATTTATAGTAGCAAAAACGTTTAAGTCAGATAAAAATACATAGTTTTAAAGTTTTAGTACTTTATAAACTGTTTCACTCTTATGTAGTGGACACAGGTATAAACTGTTTTAGTTTGCAAAAGTGTGAAACAGTTTGAAAGAAATGAACTCAACTAAAAAAATATCTCAAAAATATTCACGATTTGCTTAAAACTTTCTTTAAATACACTTTAATTAAAGTTGCAGCTCAAAACACGGTACGACTTAACTATTTATAGTAGCAAAAACGTTTAAGTCAGAAAAAAAAACATACTGTATTGCTTAAAATTTAGTGTTTATTAATGCTTATGCTTTCAGATAAAATTATTAAGATAAATGATTGGTCTAAAAACTATGTTTTATTAACAATTAATAGTAATTAGTTAGCTGAACTTGTATATATATATAATATTTTATATCTATACATTGTACTATATGATAAACAACTTTTTAAATAGTTTTAGATATAAAAAATTCCATTATAAATTTTTTTTTCAACAAATTATTTAAAAAAATTATAATTTATATCAAGTTTTTAAATATATTCGAAACAGAATAAAAGTACCTAATAGTCAAGTTTGTAGTATAAAGTAATACTTTTTTTTAATTTTAACAAAAGTGTTATGTTGTAGAAATACTATTATTTTCTAGCTTATAACTTTAACTTATATATTTATATAAAGTAAGAATGATATAAACTCGATAACAATTTTTAATTAAATATTAAACTTATATAAGAAAATAACTTAAGTTGTTACAAAATAGTTTAAAATAACACAGTTAGACATAGTTTATTTGTTAGTCATCAAATAACATAATTAATATTTAGCGATGATACTAATTAAACATGACAATTTTTTAAACATTTAAATTTTCTAACACTTAACCTTGAATACAATATGTAACAGGTTTTATCTAATTCAACAATCAAAGACTTGTCTAATAATTAACAATGTTGATTTTAACTTTTGTTTACATTCGACACGTACGTATGTTTGTTTTAAAAGAGAAAAACAAATAAATGAATACATATAACTTGATTTACTTTAAAAAAACATATTAAATTGTTTTCGACGTAATTTCTACAAGTGCTTATAAGTTGAAACTGTAATGAATTAAAGTATTATTCATTTTTAAGCTGAAATAGGCTGTTATTAAAGCCCAGAAGTAGAATGTTCATTAATAAAAAGTATCCTGATTGTTACTTTTGCTATGAATTTAATTATCTTTATCACAATATATTCAAACTATCAGTTTGTTGCTTTATTTAAACTTACTAAAAACTTAAAAACATAAAAATTTAAACGAATTTTTCATTAGATTAAACAAAATGCTAGTAAAAAACAAGTTGCTGTTGTCGGCGGCTATTTTGATTGGCGTTTTGGTCGTCTCGACAACTGCCGAATCTGAGAAGGTAGTCGAACCTCCAGTGGGTTTCGTCGGCCCCGATGGCGAGCCTTTGGAATTTAAATTAATTGAACAAGGTAAATTTATCACAGTTACTCTGAATTATGTTTGTAGAAGTCTTATTTTTGAAAAATGATGCTTGTGACTTAAAGTACACGAAAGTTTTTATACTTTGTTGTTTATGTAACATGAATAAAAGTGTAAACTTAAGTTTTTAAGAAGTAATTTTAAGACAGACAAGTTTCAGAGCTATTTCTTGGGTAAACTGTTTATTGACTCATTGTTCGTTATAAATTTAATTGCACTATAATTCCAACTTGATTTTTTGTTTATATTTGTGTTGTATTTTTAATACAAATGATTAAGAACATTATTTTCCCTCAGTAAAAACTTTCAAGCATTTCACGGTTGTAATTGTGTAAACTTTTCATTTTCTAAACTTTTTGATAATAACATAAAATAAACGATTGATTGATTGTTTTACAAATTTAGAGGATGCGGTTGCCGTAGAGTACGGTGACCCAGCGGTGGCGGTAGAGGACAACGGGGCCGGGCCGTACCTTTACGAAGAGCCCGCACCAGACCAAGGACCCCTCCTCACTGGAGACATTCCCGACTTCACTGATGAACCTATTACTTATGAACCTGAAGTTCCTGAAGAACCGCCAGTTGTTCCACCGTTAGTTTAGTTTTCGCGTTACAATTATTTACGACATAATAACAAGAATTTCTTTTACTTGTAAAAACATTATTTAGAAGAGTTTTCGTTTTGTTCTTATACAAGTTTTAATTTAGTCGCTAAGGAGTATGAGCGTAAACAGACATATATATTTTTCAACGTATAAAAACTACGATTTATATAACAAATGAATTTTTATAGCCTACTACAAGTTGTAGTATTTTGTTTGTTAATTCATAAGTTTTGTAAACTTTAAAACACTTATTTATCTAAAGCAAGTGTCTTGAACTTTCTTTTCAATTTTAACCTTTAAAAACAAACAGCAAATATATTGCTTATATTCCAAAAACCATCCGACTTGGAGCTGAGATGAGCTTTACAATCAATGTTTTGGATCATGTGGACGGTGAAATTAAATTTGAGTCCTTCTTGGAGTTTCCCGACCACAACTATACATCAGTAGACGTTATACAATCATGTTATTTATATATAAATTAATATAGTTATCTATTTTCAACTAAGCTTTTAAAAACATGAGCTTACACTGCATAAATTAATTTGACATTAAAGCAATAACAATCGTTTAGTCTTTATAGTTGTGGAACATACAACTTAAATGGTTTATTCTTTTAGGTAACAGTGGAACGGTATCATTTGGAAAGGTATAAAAATCTTTAAAACATAAATTTACAAACAAACACTTTCTCATTGAAATACTTTTTAGATGCCTGAAGTTTACTATTTCGATTATTGGAGATCGCCAAAAACTTTGCTGAAAATTGTCGGATTCAACACGTCGAGTGGAGAAGAGCTTTTCTCAAACACCACCACGGAGTTCAGATGGGAAAGAAAAAGCTCGAGTCTCTTCATCCAGTCCGATAAACCAATGTACAAACCTGGTGAAACAAGTTAGTATATTAGTACACTTTTTTCTAAGTTGATTTAATCTTTACTTCGAAGCTTTGAATAAAGTTTAACTGTTATTAATTATTTATACTAAATACTTGAGCTTTTAGTTTAAAATACTGTTTTTTTTTCATATGTTGTTAACCTATTTAACCTTACGATATCTAAATTTTTTCTACATCACATATTTAATCTTAGTTTCTTCGAAAACGAAAAACTGCATTTTTAAATACTTATAGCAGTTTTTTGATAAAAACAACTAGAAAGCTTGTAGTTTAAATATAGTTTGAAAATAAAATTCTGAAATTAAAGTAATTAATTATTAAAATTTTATTTTTTCAGTTATGATACCTAACATAATAAAAAACTAAGTATTTTAAACTAAAAAGTCAATAAAAGATTAAATTAATATAATCTTAAATAACTGTTCAAAATATAGTTTTAATTGTTTGCTAACAAAAGATCCTAGTGAAGTAACTTCACTGGAATATAAATAAAAACAAATTATACAGTAATCTTCCTTTATTCTACCAACATATGTTTCTGTGTGTCAACGAATCAACACACTTCAACTAGGTTGTTAATAGGAAAGATAACATAGGAATATAATAGAAATAGGAAAGATGTTATCTTTCCTATTAACAACCCAGTTGAAGTGTGTTGATTCGTTGACACACAGAAACATATGTTGGTAGAATAAAGGAAGATTACTGTATAATTTGTTTTTATTTATATAATCTTAAGTATTATTTTTTATTCATGTATATAACTTTTTTATGCTGTACAGAAAGTTCAACTGTTATATATATTCGCTTTAAATCAGGGTTTCCCGGTTGAGCGACATCCGAACTCCTTATTAGAGGCAAAAAATTATAAGTAGGTTGACTAGCACAGGGACGATATCTAGTTAAGGGGGCTAATACTTTTTAGGTTTCTGCAAAGTGGGCGATTATGAAAACGATTTTAGGAAACCTTGCTTAAAAATTAATAACTTTTGCCGTAAGAAAATCTGTTACACTTTTTTCTTTAATTTAGCTAAAGTTATAGCTAAATTTAAACTTTAAAAATTAATCGAAGCAGAAAGTTTGCAAAGTTAGTTCGCAAATTGAGTGTTTAAGAAAATAATTTAAGCATTTATAAAGATTTTTTATTGTTGTTTTAAAAAATCTGCTAAGTTTTACCTTATCTTCAAAGTTTCTATTGGATTAAAATTAACAGTTTTAAAATTATCTTTAAAAGTATTTGTAAAATTATTTTGATTATAGATAGGCATTTTTTTGAATTTTTTACTTTATCTTTACGTTTTTAAATAATCATCCTTAAACTAACATCCATTCATAAAAAAAATATCTATGCTAACTTAAAGTCTTACTATAGTTTTTCTGACACCGTAAATAATACTGCTGAAAACTTTATTGGTAAACAATCAAACTTATTTTCAAACGTTAGTGTCATATTGAACTGTATAAATAACTTGAAAACAGGACTTGTCAGATAGAATAACCGTTAAGATAGAATTGTATAAACTTCCCAAGTTTGAAGTAAAAGTTGAAAACCCTTCCTATATGGCCGCTTCTCAAGGTGGATTTACAATAAAAGTGAACGCAAAGTAAGACAAGAGTTTTAAATAGCATGTAAAGTTAAGATAGTCTATTATATTTGGCTTTGTGCTAAACTAAGTTAGGTGTTTAGTATAAATTGTTTTTCATATTTATTAAAAACTTATGTTTAATCTTAATTTTTGTGCAAATAGTCCTAAAGAAATTTATTACAATTGAATGTAAAACTGTTTGAAACTAGATTTTGACAATTTTATTCAAAAAAAGAATTTTTTTTTTTAATACTTTTTAGCACTTATTTAATCTAAAGTTATTTAAAATATGCAAACAATTTTTTTATCAGGTACACTTTTGGAAAACCAGTGAAGGGAACTGGAATTTGCAGAATTTCTCGACGACAACGCTACTGGGAGTACGGAGATTACGGCAGGTATGAACTTGTCGATGCCGAATACGAATTGGAAGACTTCGAGTTCCTGGATGAGCCTGGTGCCAAGGTTTTCGAAGTGAGTCGTGGCAGTGACCAAAGCTAGTATTCATCTGTTTGTCAAAACCCCACAAAACCCTTCAACTTAGCACAAATAAAATTAGACAAACTTTAAATAAAGAAGAGCTTTATGTCATTTTATTCGTTTAAAGTACGTTACAAATTAAACTAACGACGCAGATTGACGGGCAAACGAGTCTCTGGATAGATCAACAGTTACTGGCAGCGGCTGTAGGGGAGCTTGGCAACTACGACAGGGACCTTGACATCAAATGCACCGTCAAAGAGGAGCTAACCGGAGAGATCATGAAGGGTGAGAGCCAGATCAAGACCGTCAAGCACAGCGTGAAGCTGGAAACTGTGCTGGAGCCCAAAGTGTACAAGCCGGGATTCGGGTACAAAGCTATTGTTAGTTGTGTGGGACAATGAAGTTTTTTTTTTCGTTGTCAGTCGGTCACAGAAACTTACTTTTCTTTTTTTTTTTTCGGTATTTTTTAACTTTTTGAAAATGTTTCTACTTTGATTTTTAGTTATCTAATGTTTCGTTAACAATAAAACGACTAATCTATTTATAAATATTTTTTGCTTTAACTTAGGAAATTAGTTTGGCCACTAAAGAAATAAAATATAAACGTATGTTAAAGAAATTTTATTAAATGAGTCATATTTGTTTTGTTTTAAAGCTTTAAATTAAAAAACATGTAGAAACTTAACATTAATCAAACTTTCAAAAAGAAAATTATTACATAAACTGAGTTAATTAAGCCATTTAAAGTCAAAAGTAAATCACTACAAGTACTAACTAAACAGCTGAAAGTAACTGAGTATTATGGAAAACCGCTTCAGGACAGCGTCAGAAGGACACTCAGAGTTATCGTTGACGCAGAATACAGGTGAAAATAGTTTTAAACAGTTCAGTTTAAACAATTTTCCAAAGATCTTTTTAAACAGCAAAAGTTTACCATACAAAGCCTTTATATTTTTACATACCCTAAAAGTTTTTTTTTAACTTATTCCTGTGTACTTTTTTCGCTGCTTATTGTATAGACCACTAAAATATCTGATACTTATAAAAATAAAATCCACAACTTATACCAAGTGTTTTTAAGAGCCCCATGGAGAACAAAACCAAAAGAAAGGAAGTACATAGGACCAGATGGATACGAAATGGTAGAATTAATATTTCTTGTAAATGAAGCGGAAAATCATGAGTTTGAAATACCTCCCAGCGGACTCGTCGAGATCAATTTAGAAACAAGCACGAAAGAGTTTGAATCACTAGATTTTCATGTTGGTTTTGAAACTGTTGTTTTATTTACCTAAAGTTGCTAGTTATTAAGAAGTGTTTAATGTCCAAAAATGTCATTTTTGTTTACTAGAAAAAAAATTCTTAACACAACAGTAAAAATATATCAAATGCATCAAAAAATATTCTTTTTGTTTAACGTGATCTCGTGGTACAATATCGCGTTTTATTTGAATATGTATTTGAATAAATTAACCAGTAAATTAAATCAAACCTGCTTAAAAATGCAGTTTCTGATTTGTTAAATATTTTTTAAAAGTTTTTTATGCCAAAACAGGCTTACGTTCAAAATGACGGTGTTGCTGAAGAAAATTACGGAACATGGGAAATTGATAGGTCGTGGAACAGCAAAAGAGCAGAATCGGAGTCAGGATCTTTCATAGAAGTTACCACTGAGGATGTCAATCTGCTTCCCGGAGAAACTTCACACATTCAAATCAGAACGACTGAAGAAATTGATTCCTACAAAATGATGGTTTTTTATAATCATATTTATATTTTTTAATTTTATTTACAATTTTTCTTGTAAAATTTTTGGTAGTTATTAAAAGTGTTGGTGGAAAAAAATTATTAAAAGTGTTGTTACGTTTCATTAATTCTTAACAATTCCTTATTAGTTTTTACTAGCATAAGATCAATTGTTGCGCAAAATTAAATATTTAATAAGTATAAAACTGAACGTGAAAAAAAAACTAGTAAACAATAAAATATATTGTTTGTAATAAAACTAATCTTTTAAACAGGTGATAAGCCGGGGTAAGGTCATATTAACAACCACTGAAAAGCAAGAGGCGAAAGGCAACAAGTTTTCGTACGATCTCGAGATCACTTACGACATGCAGCCGTCAGCAGTGATCCTGGTGTCGTATGTGAGAGAGGACGGCGAGATCGTTGCAGATTACATCATAATAACGGTGGAACTCTCTTTCGAAAACCAGGTTGCTGTGACAAAAATATCTGTTGTTTTATTATGTTTAAATAGTTTGGAACTATACTAGCTTGACTAATTTCAAAATGTGCTTAAACTTTGATAAAAGCAGAATATTCTTTTTTAAACTTACAACTATGTTATCATAATATTGTGATATTATTACAGAAGTAATTTAAAAACTTTATACAAATGTACTTTCAGCTTGAAGTTACTACATCTTCAAACTTGTTAGACGCGGGTGATGAGATCCAACTCAATTTCAAAACAACCGATCCAGGAAGCTTCCTTGCGATCAGCGCCATCGACAAGAGCGTTACGTTGCTCGATGCGACACCAAACGACATCACTGGACTGAAAGTTAGTATTTCAATTTAAAAGTTGAATTACTTATTTGATAGCTGTCATTAGGTCATAGGTTTTAAGTATCAAAAAAATTAAACTAGTACTTTTTTTTTACAATTTTGCATTACATTTTTTATACAAACTTTAAAATATCTTTTTATCTAAAGATAGTATTAAGTACTTTATAGTATTAAAAAAAATAATTAGAATTAGTTTATTAGTTGAAAAGTACTTAGTAAATAAAAATAAAAAAATTTTATACTAGAATTATAACAACATTTAATTTAAAAGTAAATCTGTTTTGATTCTTAAACAGTGTCTTTGTTAATGTCACTAAAAAACCTTGTTTCAGGTTAAAAACGAGTTGCAAAAGTACTCGAAAGCGAAAAGGCCTTCATATTTCGACTGGGGGTGCTGGTTTCCATTGCCATCTGGCGGAAGAAATTTCGAAGACGTGTTTGAAAATGCGGACATGCTCCTGCTCCAAGATGTTCCGTTTCCAGTGAAAGAATACGGTCAGTTATTTTGAGCTTTTTGGTTGTTTTGTTCTTATATCTGAGTTTGGTGCACGATAATTCAAGTTCAGAAAATTCAAACTCTTAAAAAAAATTAAATAGTTACCATTCAAAAACAAAGTGTTTGAATAAAAAGACGTCCATGTAGATCTAATAAATACATACAAACTTTTTTTCTTATTTAAAATAAAAATTGATATATAGCAAAAATAATTTTTAGAATATAGTAGTTTTAAGTAATTTTTAGAGTTATTATATTGTTTATATCTTCAACCCCTTTTTTTCAAAATATTTTTTTTGAGATGTGGTCTGCAAAACATCTGTTTAAGAGTTTGAGTTGTCCGAGTTTGAATTGTCGTGTAACGATCTGAATCAATAAAGAAATCTACAAAGTTTTGATTTTTAAGTAGCCATGTTAAAGTTTGAAAGTAAATAAGAAAAACATTTTGATTCGTGAATTTTTAGTACAATAGTTTTACTGCGCACAACGATCTTGCGAAAGTACATTTATTAAAACAAATAAAGAAAAGTGCTTTCTATTAGGTCACTTTACAAACTTTGCTCGTTTCACGACCATCCCAACTACACTGCCGCGTTTTGCAACCAATTTACCTTTCACGACCACAAGACTTTATTTTGTGCAAAATTTTCAAAAATTCAAAGAAAAACCGAGAATTTTTTTTTCTGATTTTTGGCTTTGATTGAACAAGAAAACTAAGTTTGTAAAAGAATTAAAAATTTTGTTGGCCGAGCTTAATATAATCCTTAAATATTAACATTAGTACTAACAAGTAGGCTTTATTGGATAGACGCATGGTTTCCTGAAAGTTGAACGTTTTCAAAAGACCGCTTAACATTCTTTATGTCTAATGTTTCAGTTAAGATTTAGTTTAAGGTTTTAACTTTTTTGCAAATTTTTGAAAGCTTTTAAACTGTAGTTAAAAGTTGCAAAACAAATAGGCTGGCTAAATCTATTTATTCTAGGCTTAATATCAGTACAATATCAATTTGCGTTTTTTTTTTTGATTATGTATTTATGACGTTTTATTAAACTAAAAAAAGGTGTTTTTTTTAATTTAAGAAGATTTATAACAGCAACCTTATTAACGAGAAAAACTTTGATCATAAATTAAAAAGAAAAGTTCAAAATGAAAACTTTTAAGAAGAAAAAAAAAGTAAATAAAAAAAAATCTATTTGGAATATAAATCTTTATTCCTAATCTTCTAAAGCTATAGTTTATATGGGCCATTTATAGTTGTCGTATTCCTATGGTGAAAAACTTTATTTAATTTAAAACTGAGAGAATTAAAAGAGTTTTGTATCTTTAAACTCTAAAGCATTTTAAATTTAAAAAAAAAAGTTGTATTTAGTACAATTTGACAGCGTATGCTCGGGACTATTCTATGATAGATCATCAAAAACAATAAGGCTTTAATAAGTTGGCAAGTTAAAATTTTCCTTCAAAAAAAGGAAAACTTTACTTTTATTAAACTTAAAATACAAAGTTAGGTTAAACAAAGCTCTGGTACAAAACAAGTTTATTGTTTTTTTTATGATACAAACTGTGCTGGTTGACCTCAGTCACTTGCCTTCTAAAATGTTATATAGAAATGTGTATTGACTTGTAAAAGTTATTTTGTGAAGATTCTTAAAAAAATACTGCTTGTTGTAAGAAATAAACTCGCAACTAAATAGATTACGGTCATTTCTACCCTGAAGCGGAATATTTTGAGATAGCGAAAATGGAATTTGGGCCATCACCATCTCAGCCAAAGTATGAACCGAGGAAAGAGTTCCCTGAAACGTGGCTTTGGTTGAACAGTGAAACAAAGTAGGTCGAAACTGCGTGAAAACTTACAATCAGTTAGAATTAATGTAACAGCACCAGTTAATCTCGATCTTATTACATTAAAACAAAATTGAGCATGGACGCTGCAATAGTTCGTTTCTAGCTGTATATTAACTGAAATTTCTCCAGTATAAAATGCTGTTAAGTTTTAAGCATGCCTGCGTTTATTAGTAGCTATGGGTGATGCTAAAGATCGCGTGATTTGGTGTGAAGCATGTTTCTGTAAAGCACACAAATCTCGTTTCAGACTCAATAATGCTTGTATGTCGTGTTATTTTTAGTTAAGCTTTTATCCCTTTACCTGGTTGTTTCAATTAAGCTAAAAACTTTATATTTGTAAATCAAGTGTTTTTGATTACAAATAAGAATAAGAATAACAAACTTTGATTTAAACAGTAACACCTTTTATTTTTATTACGACAACCTGTTAGTCTAAAATATTAATATTTTTATCAGCATTTTGCACTTAAAAGCAAATAATAAACGCAAACTTTAATACGCAACAACAACAAATAGAAGCTGGTGCTTAAAAGATATATCATTTTCATAACTACAGAACATTACATGAACAGTAATTTTGGTGTTAAAGTATGACGTTTTATGGAACTCAGAATTGATAGCTAAGAATTGTTTATTTTGTTTTTAAGGTAGTTACTATTTTAGTGATAGGAGTAAAAAAAAAAGAACAACTCGCTTTAATGGCTACTGTGAAAAACAGAGAGACATCATTTCTATGACGTAGATGAAGCATTGCATATGTCAAGTAGATAAGACCAAAACCTTAAGAGCCTAGAAAAAAACCCGAAATCTTTGACTGGACCAAAAAGCAAAACAGTTATCAAAATTCTAAAAGTTAATCAAACGAAAAAACTCTTGCAGCACATTATCTTTACTTAATTGAAATTCATAATACGTTTTGAGAGTCGTTTTTATGGATAAACTATACTACAAGTTTTGTAGAATAAAATCACTGGTTTTGTTGACCGAGTTTTAAAATATTCTTTTTAACTAATGAAATAAAATGTGTAAGAAAGAAACGCGCAACCAAACAGATTACGGTCGTTACTTCCCTAGAGTAATGGCGAAAATTATTGACCGTGATATGGTACGTGGGCAGCTGCCATCTCAACCGAAGTATGAACCGAGGAAAGAGTTCCCTGAAACGTGGCTTTGGTTGAACGGTGAAACAAAGTAGGTCTAAATCATTGAAAAACTTGCAAAAACTTAGAATCAAGACTTGATTGAGCATGGAAATTGCAATAGTTTGTTTTATAGCTGTTTATTAAATGAAAGTAAAATTTGTAGTTCATCTGCGTTAATCAGTAGCCAACGGTTAAACTGAAGATTCAATCTAAGGATCTGTTTGGAGTGTACGCTTTGTGTATGATTTTTTTTTTTGAATTTATGATTTTTACCAGTAGTTTATGGACTTGGTTTTAAGCATGATATTGAGTTTTAGTGAATCATTTTATTTTTGTTTAAAAGCAAAACTAATCGTTGTTGATTAAAAATTATGTTTAAGGTAGAACAAGTTACTCTCTTTTTTTCCACTAAGACAATCTGCTAGCTGATGCTTCAGTTTTTAAACTCTAATCTGGATATTAAAGTTTGAAATTTTAGTGACTCAAGATAGGAAGTTAGAAAAAAGTCTTAAGCTTAAAACTAGTTACTAATTTAGTGGTACTAGCGAAAACGGATAGAAAAACTGTCTTTAGTTTCCATTTAAAAAACCACACCTAAAGGTTTTTCAAAATATTGTGATGCATAAACATTATTAATATGACGTAGGTAGAGAGAAAATTTAAATTTAAAGTCAATTTGGCTGAACAGAAGCTTATGATCCTTGAATCGGTTTTTACGAAACCTCGCTTCGACTGGGCCAAAAACATAGTAGGTTTCAGTAAAATAGTTGTATAAAATCTGTTTACGCTGGCAAGGATAAACTCTTGCAACAATTCATCTTTGCTTTATTGATATCGAGGAAACTTTTTAACAGTCCAACTTGTTAATGAACGAGAATAGAAAGTACTAAAAAATATTTACTTGTATTGTTGGCCTGTATTTAAAAATTACATAAGCTAAAAAATTAGAAACTATAAATAGGATTTATTAAGTAAATGCATGGTTTTCTTAAAAATAAATGCTTTCCAAAAACTATCAATAATTATTCACTCCTAGAGTTTTGTTTTTTAAACACGTTAGGCTTCATTAACTTTGTCTATTTTCGGAAGTTTTAAAAATTTTCAAAAACTTGAGATTCAAAAACACTTAAAGAAAAGATTAAAAGTTTAATAAAAATACTTATTGTTATCTTAACATATGTATAACTATTTTTTTTAATTTATGTATCCGTAATATTGTATTACTATAACAGCAAAACAAGCTTTAAACCTAGCTGAACACTGTAATTACAGAAAATAAAAAGAAACCTTAAAAACATGAAAAAAAAAATTTGAACCGAAACATTTATTTTACTTTTTATTTAACTTTTAAAGCTGTAATTGTTAGCTGTTGGTAAAAAGATTTTATAAATTTTAATTGAGAAGCTTAAACCTACCTCTCTCAAAGATTTTAAAAGAAGCAAAAACTCTCAAACAGTTTAAAACTTACTAAGACTTGTATTTGATAGCTCTTACTAGCGTTTATTCGGATTTGTTACATAAAAGATTATTAAAAACAGCAACTTATAAGTTTGCACTTTTAAAGTTATTGCCTTTAGAAATTTTTATAAAAAAAAATTGAGTAAAGTGATGATTATATATAACACAGGTACATTATTTTCAAGCTTTACGATAAAAATTTTAGGTTCTTAATCCCAGCAAAATTGAAACCCGCCTTATGTCTTGTATAACAACTTGTAAACGTCTTTGGAAATAAAACACTTTATAAAACAACTCATAAGTAACTGTTAGTTGTAAGAAAAAACCCGCTACTAAACAGATTACGAAATCGCTTATGCCATGGCGTATGATTCTGACGAATATGGTTTTGGTGACTATGGTGTGGGTGGGGCTAGGTCATCATCTCAACCCAAGTATGAGCCGAGGAAAGAGTTCCCTGAAACGTGGCTTTGGTTAAACGGTGAAACAAAGTAGGTCTAAACCTCTGAAAACCTTGCAATCATTTAGAACTAAGACTATTTTAGCATGGAAGTTTCAAATTAAAACTTAATTAATGTAGAGTGCTGTTAAGTTTGAAGCAAAGCTGAGTTAGCAGCTAAAGTAATGCTGTGTAATGTGTGATTTAGTTTTTAGAATTTCTTTGCAGTGTTGTTATAACTTGATTTCAAAGTGCTAACAATATTTTGTGTTTGCAATAGATTTTTTTTATGGTTTTTGTTTTTTTCAACACTAATTTTTTTATTTGGTTTAAAATTTAAGTTTCGAATTTTGCAATGTATACAGGAAATAACACCAGTAAAAAATAGTACAACTTTAATAATTTAGGAACAGTTTATTTTTTTATTACGTCAATAGTTTAGTCTGTTGTACTCTGGAATAACGAGAATTGTTTGAGTTCTTGAAATTTAAAAAAAGCATATAACAAATACAAACTTTAGTATGTAGAAACAAATCATGGCTTAATATTAAAGAGATAAGGGAAAAAGGAAACTTTTATGAAAGTAAAACAAATTTAGTAATCACAGTGAAAATAGAAAAAAATAGCTCACTTTAGTTTACACTGAAAATAGGTGTGGTCATTGAAAATTTGCCGGGAAGAGTCTTTTGGTATCGAACTTACAAAAAAAGTTTTTCACTGGCCGAGTAATTAAAAAATTTAAGGTACAAAATTTTTAAAATTTATTTAAGTTAGAAATTGATCAAAATCTCTGTTTAATAAAGGCTACTGTGTTATGATAACTGAATTAAGAGCGCAATTCCTTGTCCTGGAAATGACGTTAAACTGTATCCAAGTGGTGTAAGACTTAATAATCGAACGGTTTCGTTGTGCACCAGGTCCTAGGGTCAAATATTTTTAGCGTTTTGTTTGTCGTTCGATAAACAATAAATACATTCAAAATATATGTTAATCAAAATATTAGTTTTAGAATCAAGTAAAAAAATAGAGTCATTTTTTTTCATTTACTAAAATTTATAAATTAAAAATCAAATGTTTGCCTAATAAAAAAAAGTTATTAATAAACAAAAAACAAAAAAGTATTAAAAGGAAAAAAAACTACTAAAAGTAAGGGTTAGGGTAGTAAAAAAAAAGAATCAATAGAATATTAAGCAGAAAAACAGTCGCCGACCAATGGTAATTTTAGGGGTAACTGTTATAGTAAAATAAAAATAATTTACTAAAATAAATAAAAGGAAACAGTTTCATTCCGTGCAAAAGTGACCCCACATGCATTATTGACACCTACCCTTCCCAAAGTGGGTCATATGGGGTCATTGTTTACTAAGATATATCTGGGGTCACTATTTTTACTTTTTTTTAGCGTGAGTCCAAGTTTTGTTTGTTTTGCACAAGCTATTTTCAAGTAAAAAATACTTTGCGGCAAAATTTTTTTGTCAAGTACTTTGCCCGAACCCTACTCTAAAACAATTGAAGAAGGCTTTAAAAACTTGTGATAAACAGAAACGGGAGGAAATTTGTACTATGACTCGGACGGGGGACCAATGATAATGTCAAGTATGGGGTTCAACCAACCACCAGCTTACGAGCCTCGAAAAGACTTTCCCGAAACCTGGCTTTGGCTGGACCAAAAAACAAAGTGGGCGTCAATTTTTTAAACCTAAATGCTGCTTACACTTTGCACGGAAGCTTCAGATTCACTTTTTCAAAAACGACACTTAATTTAGTTGAACAAGTATTAATTTGCAAAAATAATTGCTTAGCATGATCTACAACGGTATTTTATTGCTTTAATGTATTTATTCATAAACTGATAGAAGGAAAAAAAATTGTTGGTTAAATTATCATCGTTTTATAGCTACTTACAAAAAATAGTATGCATAAGCTTTTGCTATTTAAGAAGTTTTTTTTTAATAGAAGCTATGTTTTATCCTTAAAACGGTTTTTTAACATTTAGAAAATATAAATTTTAGTTACAGTTTAATTAAGCCAGTATTTTATACAACCTTGTTTTAAATCTATTATAATTTATTTAAATTATATTTACTGCAAAGTTATTAGTTTACAAAAGTAATGTTTCTCAAGGGAAAAAAAAAATTATTGTGATACCAATTTCTACTGCAACGCTAAAAAAAAACTTTAACTGTTTGTAGATGTTAAGCTCACTCTGACAAGCATAAGCAATTAAACACAAAGTAAAAGAAAATGTTATAAAATTTAATATATTAATTTAAATAAAATATCATACAGCTCTTACTGCATGTTTAAGTAGAATAAGGTTTCGTCTAAGAACAGCTTTGAGGATCTAGACTAGTCTTTTAAAACTATACATTGGTGGGACCAAAAGGAAATGGAGGTGTCACTTTGAAATATTGTTTAGAATAAATAAACTTTAAACTGATTTTGATGGAGGACTTTTTAAGCTTAAACAAATTGTAAAAAATGCAAAAAACTGTTACGTTTGTATATTCTATTTTTTATAAAAGCCCAAATGCATAAGTCATTTTATTTACTTATGATAATTTCAATACCGTTTCGCGAGATTTTTACAACTTAAGTACATCTTCGAAAACAGCCTTCAGTTTGTTTAATATTCAAGGCTATAAAAGTCCTTTTGATAAGTGAAAATTCTACTTTTTTATTAAACTATACTTTTTTAACATAAGTCAGCTGCTAGCACAACATTTTTATCAAACAATTGTATTACTTCTAAAAGGAACGGTATATACGAGCGACGTTTACAAGACAATTCAAATTCAGAGAACTAAAATTCCGACAATTCAAATTCTTAAAAGTTTTTTTTTTCTTTTTCGAAAAATCTTATACATTTTAAAATATTTTGAAATTACTAAAAAACAAAGAATTTAGAAAAATAAAACAGAAACAGTTAACAGTTGCTATAAAAACAGTTTGAATAGTTAGATTTCATTACGTTTCATTATTTTCTTATTGTTATGACTAAAGTTTAACTATTTTTTATAAAATATAAGTTGGTATTTACTTGGATGTAACTTTTCTAAACAGTGGTTATTATCTTTACTCTTTGCTAGAAAGTAATAAAAGTATAAGTGTAAGGAAAAAAGTTGTGCATTCTTCCTTTTAAATTAAAAGTTTGTTTACATTTAAAGCTCTTTGAAACTGTATGAAAAGAATGCGTTAAAAAATGACTGTAAAAAATGTCAAATTTTTAAATTTTAGCTCTAAAGCATATTTTTTTTAATTTAGATACAAAATTAACAAAAAAAAGCGTAACTTTAAAGATAAGTTTTATTAGTTGGTTGTTTTAAATCCGGCTTGAACCAAATAATTTTAAAGCAAAGAACCTTTACTTAAGCTTTTTGACACCAAAGAGATATCTAAATTGTACATGCACACTGGTCAGATATGTTATTTATTTTCACATTAAGAAACAAACATAACAACTGTTTAGTACACCCACTAAAACTGAGAGGGGTGCAATATGTAATGTTTTTAAGTAAAAGTCTTTCTGTTGGTATAAAAACACTAACTTCACTTACTAATACCTGAACTCATAAAAAACGTCGAGTGTTAATTTTTTTGAAAGTTGGCTATAGATAGGTAATAAAACGTAACATTAAAACCAAATATTTATTACACGGGCTGTTGCATGAAAATTTTCTTTTCAATGCATGATTTTATCGAGCTTTTGTACTGAATGATCAAATATACTTTTTCCCTACTATTTTTACTAATTGTTTACGTTTTTAAAAAAGTTTAACCAATTGACCTAATTGTTTAATCACTTCAATTGTTTTGATGTATTAATGCAATAAAGTTTCTAAAAATTAATTTTAAAATTATACGTTTTTTTTATATGTTGTAAACAAATGTTTATGAGACGACTAAAATAATTATTTATACCTTATTGAATGTTTAGTGTTATCTGTTGAAAAGACAAAGTTTTAAAATAAACATTTAGCTTAAGCTTTAAATGAAAAACTAAAAGCACTAAACGTTTTTTATCTAGTTAAAAAGTTTTTGTTTTATAACATGAATTTTTTGATACTGTGATTCAGAAACAGGTTTAAAAAGTTTTAAAATAATTTTTAAATAAAGTAAAAAAAATTATTAGTCTAGTATTTTTATTTTGTATGACTGTTATATTTCTCTGAAGATTATAATATGATATGAAAAATAAAACACCTTAATAAACATTTATTAAAAAAAACTTGAAATGTTACACCAAAAATAGTTTTTTAATTTCTAATAACAATGATAACATCTTATTTATAAACAATAAAGCGAAAATGGAGAATTTGAACTGAACACAAAAGTACCTGACACAATAACTTCTTGGGAGATAAGTGCATTCGCTGTTTCACAAAATGGTGGTCTTGGAGTAGCTGACATATCTAAAGTTTGTGTACTAGAATATCTTAACTACTTTAGTTAACTGTGAACAAAAAGTGAATAAGTAGTTAATGTAAGTGTATAAAGTGTTAAACATTTAAAACAGCTAAAAGAACACTTTAAATTTTTAATCAAAATACAGAAAACATTAATCAAATCAATGAGCATCGTTAAAAATTTAAGGTTACAGTATTTCGAAATTTCTTTGTCAACTTGAACATGCCACTGAAAGTAATCAGAGGTGAGATTATCATCGTGCAAGCAGTCGTCTTCAACTATTTCAAACGAGACTTGACAGTAAGAACACTTTTGTAAAAAAAAAAGATATCTTTTATTTTTGGTTTATAATAAACTTCTAAAGTTTTGCATTAATATAAAACTATAAAAATACTTTAAATAATTTTACAGAAAAATAAATCAAAGCATTTAAAAAGTATAAAAAACATTATGTACAAAACATATACCGCACAACTATAATTATTTTATCTTATTATTAATTTTTCCTAGGCTTCATTGAAACTAGTCGAAAGCGACGACTTCAAACTGGAAATGCCAGTGGACGATCTGGACGTTGCCGGTCCAGACCGCAGGATCACCATTCCCGCCGACAGCTCCATTTCCGTTTCCTTCCCAATCAGAATGACGACCATCGGTGACGTGGACATAAAAGTGGTGGCGCTGTCCAACCGTGCTTACGATTCACTCATCAGAACTGTGCACGTCAACGTTAGATTTGTATATCTTATAAATTGTAAAACTTTATATCTAGTTTCATTTAAAACACATAGTTTAAAAATAGTCAGCAGCAATTAATTATAATGCTTTTAATTTTGTTTTTTGACAGGACACTATATACTTATAATTTAATAAACTGTGTATACAGCTTGGCTCAAGTAAAAATATGCTTTCTAGTAACAACACCTTAACACTAACAGCCTGAAGGAATTGAACAGTGCTTTTCGGAGTCAGTTCTTTTTACGAATGAAGAAGGTGAAACACTTTCGGACGCATTCGAGATAATTTACCCTGAAAACGTTGTGCCAGGATCCGAAAGAGCGTCTCTGTTCATTTACGGTATGATTCGTTAAATACAGTTTTTCCACTAATTTTTATACAAATTATTTTAGTTAATAACAAAAATTAAACATATTTTATTTTTTAAACATTTTAATTAATTTGTAAAAACTGCTGAGTGTCTTAAAGTCTAAAAAATAACAGATAACCTTTTAAGAAATAGACCGATGAAACTTTTTAATTAAACGTGTTTTATTTTTGTTATAGTCATTTTAAAATAATGCTTATCAAAACAACTAATGCAGGTGATGTGATGGGAAGCACCGTGAACAATTTGGGCGATTTGTTGAAAGAACCGACCGGGTGTGGAGAGCAGAACATGGTTTCTTTCGCACCTGATGTTTTCATCACCTTGTACTTGGAGAAAACGAACTTTTTGACCAAAGTGCTCAAAGACAAAGCGTACAAACACTTTTTAAAAGGGTTTCAAAATCAACTCAAGTAAGTACTGTATGGATAATTAATTACCAAAAACAAATAGATACTAACACAACTATCTGACTTTTTCAATGTACATATGTTAACATTAAAATCTGTTTTATACTGAAAAATCATATGCAGCACTATTTTTGAAATACAGATACTGTTCAATAAACCAACTTAAGAAATTTTATAGAAAACATTTATGGTTTAAAATAATATCTATTAAGATAGCCTATGACTTGTACATTTGCATAGCAGTTTAAACAAGACTTTTAAAAACATTAGTTAATTTTTTTATGTAGCTTTTTTAGTTTCAATAGTTTCAATTAAATATAATTTTTATTCAAATTTCCTTAGTTTTATAACAAAAGAAAAAGAAATTTTTTTAAATGTTAGATATAGTATTATACGAATTTAACTTGGTTCACAACATTATAGAAAGCACTACTGCTAATTTAAATAATTTATTCCTAAAAACTACAAAAGTATGTAGAAATGAATTTTTCTTTTAAAGAAACTTTTATAGGTTCTAGTCCTCAAACTGCTGCTTGAACACCTATATTGAATTAATTACACTTGACTGCCTACTTACTAGAGTTTTGTGAGTAGAAAAAGTTTACTAAGTTCTTCAACATTGCATTTTATTTAACTGCGTGCGAAATTATTTTAATATATCAACTCTTTACCTTGTGTTTTATCTGTCTAAGTAGACATTTAAATATTAAACTAAACTTATCTCCGTTTAAGTATATACTAGAAGTCTAAAACTAAAGCAATTTTTTTATTAGTATGTATCTAATTCTTTTTTAACAATGCACTAAATATTTTTTTAAAGTGTTCTATTTTCAAGCTAGACCAAATTTAACTTTACTTTAACTTAACTACCTGTTTTTATAAAAAACTATAAAACCTTGAAGCTTCATACACTTTCTCAAAGCTCTAACAAACGTTTTAAACAAAGGTTTTTGAAACATTTGAAAAAACTATAATGTTTTTGTTCACAGCTTCTAGATAATACTTTAAATTTTTTTTTCATAAAAAACTGTTTAAGTTTTTTATTTTTTCAAGTGTTGAATTTAGAACTTTTATAAAATTGTTATTATCGAATAATTAGAAGTTATTTTAAATTTTTATCTTAGACTAATTTATAGTTAACATAAAATTTTTGAGTGAAAGACTAATTACTTTTGTACGGGAAATAGTTATTTTCTCTTACAATTTTATCTTCTATAGTTCCAGGCTTTTTTAGCCTGTTCGTTATTCTAAGCTTTAAAAACTCATAAAATCTGCTCAAAATTTAATAAACTGTTTTCAAACTTCCGCAGCTACCAGCGCAATGACGGATCGTTCAGCGCTTTCGGCAAAAGAGACGATCACGGGTCGCTGTGGCTGACCACTTTCGTAACGAAGGTCTTCTCGCACGCCCGGGGCCTGGACGCTGGGATCGAAGATCAAATTCAACAGCACGTGGACAGGGCTCGTAGTTACATTCTACGTCAGTATCAAGACGGAAAGTTTGTCGAAGAGGGCAAACTGTGGAACAAAAATTTGCAGGTAGGTTTTGTACTATAATAAGTTTCCATAAATCGTAGTTGTTTGGTTTAAAGTTTGTAATGTTATTGCCTTCTGCAAAGCTTAATAATGGTTATCTATTAGATTTAGATTTTTTTAAACAAGATACCGGCAGATCTGGATCTAAGCAGAAAAATGGTCGGATCCAGTCGGATTTTAATCTTAGATCTGATGGATCACTATTTAGAATTTTTGCACATTACACTAAACCATGATTAAATACACAGAGTTCTTTTTGCATTAAAAAAACGAGATACTAATAATTTTGTTACAGAAGTATTAATTATTGAACTTTATAAACTAATTACACTCATTTTATATAGCTTTAAAATCAAACTATGTACAAAAAACACTTTCAAACATTCTAAAAACATCTTAAGTGTAACAACAAATTTGATCAGTAATAATTTTTTTAAATAAATACATAGTTATAGATCAGAATAAATTGGTGTACATTATACAATAAATAAAACAAAACTGATCTGTATGAAACAAAACAATTCTTGGTATAACTAGATAAATGTCGTAGTTCAATCTTTTGTAATAGTTTAGTAACAGTGATGAATGGAAATTAGAAAATCTAGTAGCGTTTCTTTTATAATTAAAATATGACACTTTTAAATTTTGTTATACTTTGTAAAATAATGCAAAAAGCACTTTTGGTCAGAGATAAGCATCTTTTTCAGTCAGCGGGCTTAATTTTTTTTGAAATAAAAATTAAAAATAAATTAATATTAATAAAATCATATTTCATGGGTTAAACTTGTTACTGACCCTAATATACCTGGTGTATGTTTTAAACCTTGAACAAGTATTTTTTTTCTTAAATGCGTTCTTGTGGTTCAAGTTAAAAAAATGGCTGTAGTTCTTTTTAATTGGGATTCGACCGGATCCGGTTCCAATAAAAAACGGCCGAATTTAGCCTGATTCGGATCCGGTAGTTATTATAATAAATGGTTTTTACAGAAATAACAAGTCATTAGCTTAATTTATCAATACAGTATTTACCATTTTACAATAGTTGTTTAAGATGTTATTAAGTAAAGCTATTATGTTATATTTGCTCTATGTTATGTTTAATATTATTTAAAAAAGTAGTATGATATTTTTCAGGGTGGAGTTAACAGCGATTTGACAATGTCAGCTTATGTAGCGATTGCTTTTCTAGAAAGTTGGCCTGAGGTAAAGTTTGTTAAACAAAAACACAAATAATAATAATAAATGTTGATCTAATTTATTTTTAGCACCATAATCTAAGTTTAAATAGTTTAATATATAAATAACATTATATCGAAACATTTTAATCAATATTATTTTTGTAACAAATAAATTTTTACGAGTTTTACTTTAAAAACAGCCGTACGCTACATACTTTTTTTCTTTTTTTATGATCTTTTCGCAGTAATAATAGTTTTTATGATTTATATTTTTTAAAATTTAGATTAATAAACAGGACGAACCAAAAGATTTAAAGATATTTTCTAAGATAAGAACTAAACTGGAAAGAAACTTAGTTTCAGTTAGCGACAAACCCTATGAGCTTTCAATTTTGACTTACGCACTGCATTTGTTAGAAAGCGACTATATTGACGACGCTTTTGCAATGTTGGAAGCCATTAAAGTTAACGAAGGTACTTTCACTTCATATTTTTATTCAATTATGAATTAAGTTTTCGACTAAAACTAAAACTACAATTATACAAGGTGCGAACACTTACTGGGGCGAAAAAGACTCATCGTCTACAAAATACAAGGAGTCTTACAGATCTCACTACCACAAAGAGTCCAGCAAAAACGTGGAAACTACGTCATACGCGCTGCTGACGTACGTGTATCGCGGATTGAAAGTTGAAGCGCTGCCCATTTTGAAGTGGCTCGCGTCCAAGAGGAACGCTTTTGGAGGTTACAGCAACACCCAGGTAACTAAGTTACAATTTTCACGAATAAAATTAGAAAGAATAAACTTTTTTACGCTTACAATGAATATAATAAATAATTTTAAACATTTGACACGAAAAACAACAGAGTTTATCCATTAAGGATTTAAGGATTTATGCAGACTAGTTTTCTTTATAAATTCTATATTATCCAAACTGATGACAGATAACGGAGCTGCAAAACTTTCGATAAAATAAGTTTTGCATAGGTTTTAATTAAACTACAAGTATTGTTAGTATTATAGTCGAGCTTTTTATGAATAGTCCTGGACAAGACTTTAGATGGTATCCAAGTGGTTTACGACTCAATAGTCAAAAGGTTTTTCGTTTACCATGTCCTACGACCAAATATTTTGAGCAATTTTTTTCATCTTTAAATAAAAAATATACAGTGCACAAAATAACTTTTATTTTAGGACACAGTGATTGCAATTCAAGCGATGTCGGCCTTTGCAAGTGAAATATCATTCGGCGAACAAAATCTGAACGTTATGTTTACACAAGGAACATCTAACCGAAATATCAACCTCAACAAAAACAACTTCCAAGTTCTATCTCAATTTGATGTTAGTGACCTCAATTAGTTTGTTGAACTATAATGTTCAAAAATATTTTCTATGATAGAAAAAAAAGAAAAACTATATGATGGTGATAAAAGCATAAATACTACAAAAATTGTATTATGTTATTTATATAAAAAAAGCAAAAAAAAATTATGCGTGAGTTATTTTCAGTGTTGGAGTTTTTCTTTCATTTTAAAGAAAGCGACCAAAAGTAAATAAAAACAAATTATTTTAAAAGCTTGAAGCTGACACGGGTTACGTGATGGTGGAAGCAAGCGGTTCTGGTATGGGCGTGGCACAACTGTCTATCTGCTACAACCAAGTAGAATCCCCTTATGAGCAATCTCCTTTCCAATGTGACTTGAACAATTACGACCACAGCTTAGACCATGCCAGATTGGACCTTTGTTGCAGGTAGGCCATGTTAATTGTTATATTTTAGAATAAATTAATTAAATTGTAAAGAATTTTAAAAAGTTAAGCTTTAATTTTTTTTAAGTCGCACTTGATTTTCATATTAATGATTGTGGTTAGAAAAATATACTAATGCAGACAAGTATTATATGAGAAGTTGAGACATGAGTTGTATCTTTAGAAATTTATAAATAACTTTTTATTTTTAATAATTTAATTACTGTTAATGTTTAAACTAATTTCATGTTTTTTAAATTGTCCTTTTTTTAAATAAATATTTATTTTAATTCAAACCATGTAAACAAACAGTCTGAGCAACTCGTCAGACGAAGCAACTGGAATGCTGTTGTACAAATACCAGCTTCCGAGCGGCTTCAGTTACAAACCACTTGGTGAGTTTGAAGCGATGGTTATACAGATACCGGTTTGGGATGATAGCATGAAATTTCTCAGCATAGGCGGCGCAGAACCAAAGAAAATTGAAATGCAAAAAGACACTATATACGTATATACGCTTTACTTTAAGAATATCTTAGTTGCTATTTATTCTATTATTATTATTTCATAAATCAACACTTTTAAAAAAATTTACTAAAAATTTCTTTTAAAGTTTATACTTTTTTTAAACATCAAATATTACTTGCAGTAAAGTAAACGATGTAATTATAATAACCTTTATTTCTATAAGTTTAACTAGAATATGTACAGCAACGAAAAATATACAGTTAACAGAATGAATAAAATCTTCACGTTAAATATCAAACATTGTAAAAAAAACACATAGAATAAAAACAACAGTAATTAAGTTGCTCAAAAACGCATTTTAAAATGGCACAGGGGCAGGGCAGGTTTCGGCGATCTTGTACAGTTTTTTAACTCTCACGAAAGTGTCCAAGTTCTGGAGGCTGTGGAACGGTGAACAACCTGCCATCAAGTTGCGCCCTGACGTCAGGAAAAGCGCCATTTGAGGATTGTAAAGGACCATTTTGTCGCGATTCGCCTGAGTGAGCTCCTCCTTGTAGATGTCATAAACTGATGACACGTCGTTGGAAGTGAGCGCCTTCTTCCAGAACAACAAGGAAGAGAAACTTCCAGGAAATTCTGTATATACAAATTGCAATATTTCTTATAAAATTTATGAAGAGTTTTAGTTGTTCATAGTCTACTTAAACGTTCAGTTTTAAATTAACTGATTTAATTAAAAATTACTTGTTATTTATTTTGTACTTTAACTAATTTTCTTAAGTTCATATGAAGTGTAGAGTGAATCTATTTATACTTTTAATAGTTCAGTAGTAAAACTTTTTTTTTAATGAAATTTAAAAAGCTAGTCATAATTAAACTAAAACTTTTTCTTTACAGTAATGGCGAATAGTTACATTTTTGAAAAGTTAACAATTTTAAAACAAATAATTCAAAATGTTTAATAAATGTCACCATTTCTGCTTTGTCTACTTCTGACTCCACCAAATCTAGCGTTTCTTCCGAAGAAAAACTGCTTGGGACCGTCTCGAGGATACCTCACTGCTCTTGTATCCGAGTATGCGATACCAGTTGACTGACCATTCACGTAGAGTTTCATTTGCTCGCCATCGTAAGTGATCAAAACGTGTGCAAACTTGTTATCAAATAGCCTAAAAATTCCCAGAAATGCGATCAGATATGTTCAAAATTTTTAATGCAATAAAATATAGTTTAAGAAAAATATCGAAAAAGTAAAAAAAGAATCATAAAACTAGCAGGTCACAAGTCTTTATCTTTTTTTACCTACACTATGAGTTGATAGATTTATAAAATTTGAAGCTTTTTTAATCAGATTAATATAAAAAAGTAGTTGTAAGTTAAAAGTTCCTACTGTCTATAAATACTCAGTAGAAAAATTTTGATTGCAGAAAGACGTACTAAAGTTTATTAAATGTTTTTTTTGGTCAACATAAACTAACGAAGGTTTGATTCTCAAAACTCCATGTCTTCTTCCGTTCCTATGCATGTATAATCTGAAACCTGACCGCGGCCTAAAAAAATTGCAAAACGTTTTACAGTCGAGACTCGATTACTTTTTAATACAAAATAAATTTTGTAAGACTCATAAAGTAGTTTCAACCGCAGAACATACCTGGAAGTGTGGTACATGTAAAATGTGGACCTGTAACTTTTGTGGTCATTATTACCATAGTTAAAAACTTTTGTTGTTTTCTTTCCAAACGAGTTCATCTTGACAATAAAAGAAAATGAAAATTGTGGAACGTTTTCAAGTTCGAACGCTAATCGACTGCAGTTCAAATATGGCTTTTCTTCTTTCAAGTCGAGGTTCATGGCTGTGATTAATTAGAATAAACAAGTTTAAATTTTAGTTTTTTATTTGACATTTTTTTGTAAAACGTTATTAAATATAAGATAAAATAGAAAAAAAAAATTAACCTTTTTTTAAATTTTGATTTGTTCCATAAATTTTATTAAAACCTAAACTCAATACAGCTAATATACCTGGGAATTTCTCGCTGTAGACGCGATTTTCGGGACCGTCCACAAGGTGGCATTCTTCGCCCAAAGCCCTGCCACGCTGGTGTTCAGGACCGAGCGCGTCCCACATTGTGTCATCCATGTCTTAAAATTTCAAACATAAGTAACTAGATTAAAACATTAAAGCTAGTTATGTATAGCAATGTAAGGAAATTTAGTATAGTTTGTGGTGATCTGAGGTATTGATGTTTAACTTACCCGGACAACTGGAGAAGAACTTTCCTTGGCAACTGTCAGCAACCCGATCGTCAATATCATTTTTGCAAAATAGAGGACAGTAGTCCAGTGATCCAGGTGCTTTTTTGTATGCTATACGGAAGTTTTATTTAGAATACAAAGTGAAAACTACAAATAAAGTTTTACTATTTTAAACTTTAAGTATATGTTTGTATAAATTTTAAACACTGTATACTAATATTACTAAAAATTTGTTAGAATATGCTATAACATGTGCCTTATAACATGCATTTGTTTTAAAAACAGCTTACACAAACACATTAATTGTTTAAACTTGAGTTTGAAGTAGTCAATGCACCATTTATGATTAGAAGCAGCTTATTTACTTTTTTAAATAATTTGGTCTTATTTGTTACCTGCGCAACCTCCACATTCAGGACAAACTTGGCAAATATCTGAAGTTTCCAGAGCTCGTAAGGAGTAGGGCATCACGAACGACCTTTCTGTTAATAAAACATTTTCTCTAGCAGTGTTTTCTTTTGTAACTAATGTTGAAAATTTAGTTTTTTTAAATATTTTGCAAATATTTCAAGATAAAGTAAGTTTTTAGTTGCAAACCATGTAAAAATAATGTAAAAAAAACCAACAAATACTTAATTAATTTTAGTTCTTTCCGTAAGCAAGATATATATCTTTTTTTTATTTAGCTAAACAAGCCACTAGTTTTTCTTAAAACATTTAACTCTGTGTATTGAAAAAACTCTGTGTTATTGGACTCAACATGTTTGTGTCAAAACTTGATAAAAACTGTTAAATATATTTTTGCTTGATTTTTAGTTTATTTTAAAGAAAGTAAGTCTATTAATGCTATCACTTTATTACTTGGTTTATAATAGTCCATCACTGTTATAGATCCAGGCTGTGTCGATGCTACCTTCTGAGTTCTCTCTAATCGAATATGGTTGCATACTTTGTCTTCACCACTCAACTGAAAAAAATGATTCTAAAACTTGAGTTGGACTAAAGTTTTAGAAAAAAAACAAACAATGAATTTTAAAGCAGACACAAAATTTAAAATAATAAGTACATAATATAATATTAAGAAATAAACCTCATCGAAATAAACATTAAGAGTGTCTTTTTGCATTTCAATTTTCTTTGGTTCTGCGCCGCCTATGCTGAGAAATTTCATGCTATCATCCCAAACCGGTATCTGTATAACCATCGCTTCAAACTCACCAAGTGGTTTGTAACTGAAGCCGCTCGGAAGCTGGTATTTGTACAACAGCATTCCAGTTGCTTCGTCTGACGAGTTGCTCAGACTGTTTGTTTACATGGTTTGAATTAAAATAAATATTTATTTAAAAAAAGGACAATTTAAAAAACATGAAATTAGTTTAAACATTAACAGTAATTAAATTATTAAAAATAAAAAGTTATTTATAAATTTCTAAAGATACAACTCATGTCTCAACTTCTCATATAATACTTGTCTGCATTAGTATATTTTTCTAACCACAATCATTAATATGAAAATCAAGTGCGACTTAAAAAAAATTAAAGCTTAACTTTTTAAAATTCTTTACAATTTAATTAATTTATTCTAAAATATAACAATTAACATGGCCTACCTGCAACAAAGGTCCAATCTGGCATGGTCTAAGCTGTGGTCGTAATTGTTCAAGTCACATTGGAAAGGAGATTGCTCATAAGGGGATTCTACTTGGTTGTAGCAGATAGACAGTTGTGCCACGCCCATACCAGAACCGCTTGCTTCCACCATCACGTAACCCGTGTCAGCTTCAAGCTTTTAAAATAATTTGTTTTTATTTACTTTTGGTCGCTTTCTTTAAAATGAAAGAAAAACTCCAACACTGAAAATAACTCCCGCATAATTTTTTTTTGCTTTTTTTATATAAATAACATAATACAATTTTTGTAGTATTTATGCTTTTATCACCATCATATAGTTTTTCTTTTTTTTCTATCATAGAAAATATTTTTGAACATTATAGTTCAACAAACTAATTGAGGTCACTAACATCAAATTGAGATAGAACTTGGAAGTTGTTTTTGTTGAGGTTGATATTTCGGTTAGATGTTCCTTGTGTAAACATAACGTTCAGATTTTGTTCGCCGAATGATATTTCACTTGCAAAGGCCGACATCGCTTGAATTGCAATCACTGTGTCCTAAAATAAAAGTTATTTTGTGCACTGTATATTTTTTATTTAAAGATGAAAAAAATTGCTCAAAATATTTGGTCGTAGGACATGGTAAACGAAAAACCTTTTGACTATTGAGTCGTAAACCACTTGGATACCATCTAAAGTCTTGTCCAGGACTATTCATAAAAAGCTCGACTATAATACTAACAATACTTGTAGTTTAATTAAAACCTATGCAAAACTTATTTTATCGAAAGTTTTGCAGCTCCGTTATCTGTCATCAGTTTGGATAATATAGAATTTATAAAGAAAACTAGTCTGCATAAATCCTTAAATCCTTAATGGATAAACTCTGTTGTTTTTCGTGTCAAATGTTTAAAATTATTTATTATATTCATTGTAAGCGTAAAAAAGTTTATTCTTTCTAATTTTATTCGTGAAAATTGTAACTTAGTTACCTGGGTGTTGCTGTAACCTCCAAAAGCGTTCCTCTTGGACGCGAGCCACTTCAAAATGGGCAGCGCTTCAACTTTCAATCCGCGATACACGTACGTCAGCAGCGCGTATGACGTAGTTTCCACGTTTTTGCTGGACTCTTTGTGGTAGTGAGATCTGTAAGACTCCTTGTATTTTGTAGACGATGAGTCTTTTTCGCCCCAGTAAGTGTTCGCACCTTGTATAATTGTAGTTTTAGTTTTAGTCGAAAACTTAATTCATAATTGAATAAAAATATGAAGTGAAAGTACCTTCGTTAACTTTAATGGCTTCCAACATTGCAAAAGCGTCGTCAATATAGTCGCTTTCTAACAAATGCAGTGCGTAAGTCAAAATTGAAAGCTCATAGGGTTTGTCGCTAACTGAAACTAAGTTTCTTTCCAGTTTAGTTCTTATCTTAGAAAATATCTTTAAATCTTTTGGTTCGTCCTGTTTATTAATCTAAATTTTAAAAAATATAAATCATAAAAACTATTATTACTGCGAAAAGATCATAAAAAAAGAAAAAAAGTATGTAGCGTACGGCTGTTTTTAAAGTAAAACTCGTAAAAATTTATTTGTTACAAAAATAATATTGATTAAAATGTTTCGATATAATGTTATTTATATATTAAACTATTTAAACTTAGATTATGGTGCTAAAAATAAATTAGATCAACATTTATTATTATTATTTGTGTTTTTGTTTAACAAACTTTACCTCAGGCCAACTTTCTAGAAAAGCAATCGCTACATAAGCTGACATTGTCAAATCGCTGTTAACTCCACCCTGAAAAATATCATACTACTTTTTTAAATAATATTAAACATAACATAGAGCAAATATAACATAATAGCTTTACTTAATAACATCTTAAACAACTATTGTAAAATGGTAAATACTGTATTGATAAATTAAGCTAATGACTTGTTATTTCTGTAAAAACCATTTATTATAATAACTACCGGATCCGAATCAGGCTAAATTCGGCCGTTTTTTATTGGAACCGGATCCGGTCGAATCCCAATTAAAAAGAACTACAGCCATTTTTTTAACTTGAACCACAAGAACGCATTTAAGAAAAAAAATACTTGTTCAAGGTTTAAAACATACACCAGGTATATTAGGGTCAGTAACAAGTTTAACCCATGAAATATGATTTTATTAATATTAATTTATTTTTAATTTTTATTTCAAAAAAAATTAAGCCCGCTGACTGAAAAAGATGCTTATCTCTGACCAAAAGTGCTTTTTGCATTATTTTACAAAGTATAACAAAATTTAAAAGTGTCATATTTTAATTATAAAAGAAACGCTACTAGATTTTCTAATTTCCATTCATCACTGTTACTAAACTATTACAAAAGATTGAACTACGACATTTATCTAGTTATACCAAGAATTGTTTTGTTTCATACAGATCAGTTTTGTTTTATTTATTGTATAATGTACACCAATTTATTCTGATCTATAACTATGTATTTATTTAAAAAAATTATTACTGATCAAATTTGTTGTTACACTTAAGATGTTTTTAGAATGTTTGAAAGTGTTTTTTGTACATAGTTTGATTTTAAAGCTATATAAAATGAGTGTAATTAGTTTATAAAGTTCAATAATTAATACTTCTGTAACAAAATTATTAGTATCTCGTTTTTTTAATGCAAAAAGAACTCTGTGTATTTAATCATGGTTTAGTGTAATGTGCAAAAATTCTAAATAGTGATCCATCAGATCTAAGATTAAAATCCGACTGGATCCGACCATTTTTCTGCTTAGATCCAGATCTGCCGGTATCTTGTTTAAAAAAATCTAAATCTAATAGATAACCATTATTAAGCTTTGCAGAAGGCAATAACATTACAAACTTTAAACCAAACAACTACGATTTATGGAAACTTATTATAGTACAAAACCTACCTGCAAATTTTTGTTCCACAGTTTGCCCTCTTCGACAAACTTTC